>NC_090935.1:424360238-425610238 GCF_040938575.1 Ambystoma mexicanum
ATAAATGCTACATATACCACTAATATCGTACCATCAAGGGAGGGAACTTTTGCCTGGATGCACGGATTGCTATATTAGAAGACGTACAAATAGCAGTTTTGTGGCGTAATATATGGCATAGAAAATGCTGCACATCAATAAGCACAGGAACAAATTACTTGTGGTGAGACATTCACACATATGGCAGCGCCACTGCACAAGCTGTGTAGGAGTAGTGCATGAGACGTTGGATATATACATTTGCTGTTCTATTGTACTGTTGATGGCAATCTGTACAGTGGCCCTTTGTTCACAGGCAAGACAAAAGGAACACAATGAGTATTGGGACCTAGTTGCAGTCGATGGCTTTCATTCGCAATGCGTGTCCAAGTCCATGCCCACCCTTTGCAGTAGCAATTCCAATTACCTGCTAACGACATCATATACAGTACTGTAATATTCCGTTGGTGACTAATTTACAAACGGTATGCTTCCAAGACATTCTTGCTCACACCACACCGAGAAGCCTTATTGCACAATGTCATAGCTTCCACAGACCGATTTCCATGCATGCAATTCTGCAAATGGCCCGGATGTGCACGTGGAATCCCGGAAATAACAGGGTTTACGCTTACTTTTTGTGCTATGTGCAGATGTGGCATAATACATTTCTCTCTGATCCAGTGTCACAGACAAGTGACTGGCCATAGTCAGCAAAGTGGCAGTTGGCATTCCTGAAATGAAGCTGACCACCTCAAAGGTAGAACAACATCATCGGTTTCTGAGTCAGGGAACTGAGGCCCTGGATGGTAGAGTGGTTGAAATGTAAGGGGGAGTCTGATCAGACAAAGGACTACATTCAGGATTGGGTAGGGACATTGGAGATGATGTCCATAAGGATGCATGCTCACTCCCTGCAGTTGAATGTCCACACTGGTTTTCTTGATGGAGGTGGGAAGGGGAACTACAAAGACCTTTGCAAAGGGCTTTTCCAAGGCTGCTGGCCGTTCTCTCTGGGAAGATATTTGAAACTAAAAGAGTCTAAAGATCCTTGGGTTACAAACCCCAACCAGGGGACAGACCAACAGAATAATGTGTGCATTCTGTGGTTTCCGGTTAAGGAAATGATGGAGAGGTAGGATTGGGAAGTACAAAACTGAATTAGGCAGACAATCACAAGATGATGTTCTTCAATAAAACTTAAGAAGTGTGGGTGGGGTGTAAATTTTGGAAGAACCATGAATAAGGCTAAACAGAAGGACATGAAGCATTATATGGTCTACCCAGCAGTCTTCAAGGATGTCCACAAGTGCAAGACATACATTTTTGGAGACCACGTGACAGCAGAGGCTTTTCTTGTGAACTTTGAGCAGGAGCTAATGCAACAGACAACACATGTGTACACATCTTCTACTTTTGGGACATGACAGAGGCGTAAAAAGCTCCCTAACCCTTCTTGATCCGTCAATCTTTCAGAAACCCTGTCTCCTGGCTTTGAGCTGAACAATCTTCAAGTGTAATGTCACTTTTACGTTACAATGTTGAGGTCTGACTTTAGGGTGTTCAATGCTGATGAAGTGGCTGGTTGGTTTCAAATTGTATAACATTTCAATGCTGTGGTCTTGGTGGGAGGCTGATACATCTTCCCTGCAAGAGGGCTGACACATCTTCTGCCCTCTCGCAGAGAACAAACTGCATTAGAACTAGGGGTGTACCGAATAGTATATTTACTATTCGGCCGAATACTGAATAGTTGATTAGAATATTCGGCTGAAGCCTAATAGTTACCGAATAGTAGATTACTACTGGAAATGTGTCAGGATATTCATAACAAGCCAAAACTGTTAGCTTTGGCAATGCTTGTTTTAACAGGATTTCAGTGCAGGACATGCTTATATATAGTTAAGGTCAGTTCCAGGGACTGCAGGTGGTGGAATGGCTTATAATGAGTTTAATAAAATGTTTCTAAAACCGTTTGCATTTTGCGCCAGTGTTTAACATTTCTTCGAAACAATTCAGACCTAATGTGGTTTCTCGGTAAAAGCTACACTTTATGTAGCGGTTTCTCTTCACGGGAATCATGATTAGAATGTACTGTTGTGGCCAACTTGCACGCCTTATTGGAGTATTTTAGTAAATTATCAGGTAATCGTGTTCCTTGTGCAGTGTTTAATCGTGTGCATGTGTAATGTGGTTTGCTTTCAGGGGAGTTGCTGGTGGACAGAAAGCTGGGTTTAACACACACACACACGCACGCAAACTGACACACACACACACACACACACACGCTCTTTCCTATCCACCTATGCCCATGACACACTGAAAGCTTATTGTCAGTACTGTCACCCAGCTAGGCCATTCACATCACTACTGATTTGTAGCAACCCATCAAGGCCAGTACTAGTAACAGCACACGGCTCTGCTAATGCACCTCCATCCACATCTGCACCTATCTAAGCACTGCTCTGTGTATGCACTCCAGTCGGACCTGTAACTCTCCATGCTATTCAAGCACTGTTTCCTCTGCAACTCAGTCCTGATCTGGAGCACCCAACCCGTCATGTCCTTTGACAAGGAATTGAAAGAAACCAAGGTGGCCCTAAAAAGTACCTCTCATTTAACACTTAACAAAGAGATACAATGTCTGTCGCCCTCCTTGTATTTATGCCGGTCCCAAGACCCTGAACTGCATGAAAGCAACAGCTAAATTCTCTGCCACACTTGCCTCCCCATTGCCGGGGGCCTTATCCGTGCACTGCTTGTGTGCTGCTAACTTGCCTCTGGGACATTAAGTCATCAAACGCAGGCAACACCCATGTGAGCATGCAAAAAAGAGTGCCGAATTAATCAATTGCACTTTTGTCATTTAGCATGACTCTGTGGAGCAGTATTGCACTTCCCATAGCAGGAGGACAATGCACGAAGACTCTGAATAATCGACGCTGCCTGTTGCACAACTTCTAATTACGGCCGCACTGCCGCCGCAACTGGGTGGCCTGATGTAAATAGAGCCATCCAGTGGTCGAAGTGTATGAAAAGAAGTAGTGGAACTATGTTCCCTACTAGCCTGCACCGCTCCCCACAAACCCCATCGCCACGCCCCCTCCAATGCACAATACAAACCCCAAAACACATGTGCCTACTGTTTGAGGGAACGTCCAGTGCTGTGCACTGAAAGTGCAAGTTTCAACTTCTTCCTACACTTTTATTTTAAAACGAAACCATTCCAGAAAGTTTTCTTTTTAAAATAAAAGTATAGGAACAGTAAAACTTAATTAAAAGAAGTAAAGGAGCACCACTCGCAACCGCTCCTGCCCACTTGGACCACTGGAGCCATCACAGTACTGTCATGTTGGGAACACGGAGAAAGTGCTCCGAGGGCTGTTGGATTAAATGGTGCATCTTGAGAAAAACACACCTCACAAATACTATTGTCATCTCCAGTATATCTCACTGTTACATGCCATGTCCAGTCTGTTTCTCTATATCCTCCCTGCCATATGCATTCTTTCTCTTTGCCCTGTCATGTCTAGTCTCCCTCTGTGTGCCCTATCATGTCCCATTGCCAAGAGCGACTGAGTGCTGCTCCCTCCTCCTGCCTGTGTGTGCGTCTCCGTTCTCTCTGTCTCGGTGGCACCTGTCTCTGGTTGGCCCAGGTCATGCCCGGCCTTGTTATGCATTTCAGGAAGACAGTGTGTGTTTGACCTAGTGGTGTTTTTTATTGTGCGATTGTGTGGTTTACACTGCACACACTGCTAACCAGTCGACCCCAGCAACATACATTGCTGCCCCAGAGCATGAAGTTCTGCAGGAAATGCCTGCTCTGTCCCCCAGTGTTGTTTATCTACATATGAGAGAACCAGGGTGTCTCGTTGGTCTGTGTGCGCCTCTGTCATATGACCCTCACTTTACCCCCTTGTGTTTGGAGCATTCAACCAGTAGCCCCTGAACACAAGGGGTTAACTATTTTCAACGGGGGTCCCCCACCCCATTACTAGGCTTGTGAAAATATTCGATGGTGCTAATAGGCACACAAAACCCGCAGCGCCTACCTGCGAGTGCCCCGAAGCAGAGCGCCAGGGTGAGCACGGTGGACCCGGCCATGGCTCCCTGGCCTCCAGTCATCCTTCCTCCAGTCATCTGAAGGCCCCGAAGCGCAGTCCTCTTCCTGAGCTTCTGGGGGCACCTCGTGTGGGAGCCCTCCCAGTGGACCCAGCTGATGGCCTCTGCTGTGACGGACATGGGGCCTGTGCTGCTCCAGGGTAGGGTTACACTGACACTCCCGGGACACAGTGGGAGATTTCCGGGATGGCAGCAGGAGCAGCTGCACCTTCATCCAGCTGTTGTGGGTGATTCTAGACAAAGGGCTTCTTAAATCCCAAGGCTCCACCCGACATTCCTATGCTTAAATGTAGGGGCGTGTAACTAACTTCAACTTCTGCCGAAGCCGAATACCTAATTTTCAGCCGGAATTCGGCCGAATATTTAATCGAAGCCGAATTTCGGTACACCCCTAATTAGAACAGGTGCATAGTCTTGTTAGTGGTATGGATCTTCGCTTTTTATACAGATTTTTCTTTTCCTGTACTCCACACATTCTTAAAGTAAGGTTTTCAATACATCGTGTAAATGCTGCAACAAAATACCATTGCCAATGTTCGACAAAGACATGCCATTGTCATGGAAGAAAATCCCATTTCTAAACCCAATGTTGCAGAAGAACATTCCAGCTTCGCTCAAAAAAGTTGCAATTTTTCCATTGATGGTACATCTTTCGCCCTCTGGGTGGGAAGAAACTCCATTCCATCAGGCCCACATTCTTCTTGGTCGAATAGATGAGAATCGAATTTTCGCAGTGGGAAAGAAACACCTCACGGTTGTCAACAATCTCTTCAGTTGATGCACCACATATGAAGAAGAGGCACGGCCCACATGCTGAGCTCCGTAGTGTAGCACGACAACATGAAATGGCCTGAAAGTAACCACTTCTTTGCAAAGGTCAATGACAATGCCAAAATTGCAGATGTCGACAGCACACCACAATGGCTCCACTCCTTCCGACCCGAAATTACCATCCAAGTCTTTTTCCTGGGCATACCTGTGCAAATCTACCACAAAGCCATCACCCAGTAACAGCACTCTGCGTCTCTCCATTTCTACCAGCCTGAGTGCACGAAGTACAGTAACAATTTGTTACCGCCCCTTCCTGTGAGGCAGAACCTAAGAAGTTAACTGGATAATCCCAACAGGCACATTCCCATTGCCCAGCATGCTTACAAGGGCACAATGTGGCGCATGCGCTTTCCGAACTAGCGCAATGGCCGTGCCCCAGTGAAGCAGGAGGAGATCTTCTCCCTATTGGTGCTCTTTCCTGTCACGTACACCCTGAACACCCGATTGGCGAAATGCCATAGTCCCATTTCCATTGGCCAGCATGGCCAGCATGGTGAGAGGGGCAGAATGTGGCACGTGCCCTTCCCCTAAAAGCACGATGGCCGCGCCCCTGTAAAGCAGGAGGACTCCTGCTCTGCGGCACTAGCTCATTGGCTTATGCATTAATATGCACACACGCATCCACCAATCGCATCGAAGCTGCCATCATTCAACACTGTCACTCCTGTACAATACTTCAAATGTACTGTTACATATTTATAGTACAAGTGTTGTGCCATTCCAAAGCACGTTCACTACAAAGTTCTGTAAAACTATGTACGCTTTCTTCATCTGCATGTATCCACATGGCTACCCAGGATGTGGCACGTGTAATCTTAAAAGTACCTTTTTGTGATAGTGAGGGGGGTTGTGGGGGGCGGGGTCGGGGTAAGTAATATGAACCTCACAATGGGATTGGATCGTCTGCCGTAGATGTATAAAGGTTTTATTTTTTATTTATTTTTTTGTTTTTAGCGGGTGTGCGTGCATTTGTTTTGTTTTTCCTCTTCATATGCATTTTTGTTTGCTTCTCCTCACTTTCTTACCACATTCTGACCAAGGTTTCTTGCACAGTGTAAAAGAAAACGGCATTGCCAATGGCGCTCAAATAAATGCCATTTCTACGGAACCTCTGCATATTGTGCAACCTCATCACCTCATAATGGGTGAAGAACATGCCAGCAGTATGCATAAAATCAAGCATAATTCTGTTCAAAACACGCCTTCTGACCTCTGGCTGGAGACAAATTACACCACCATGGACCCATACTCCTCTTGGTGTTATGCATGAGAGAAAAATCTGCATCACTACATTAAGCAACCTCTTCGGGAGGCGGATTAAACGTCCACACGCCATATAACCCAAATGTAGACTTCCATGGTGCACGACAACAAAGTCAACGTTCATGACGGAGGCCACATATCTGCAAAGTTGAACCATTTCGCCGAAACTGCAGTCACCCTGACAGCCCCAGAAAGCGCCCACTCCTTCCAACCCGAAATTACCAGCAACGCCTCTTTGCAAGCAATACCTGTGCAGATGGCGCTCAAAGGTGTCACCGACGATAAACACTGTGCGTCTCTCCATCTCCACCAACCTCACGAGACAGTATTGGGACGATTTGGTACTGCCCCTTCCTTCCAACCACACCCTAAACTCCTAATTGCCTATTTCCCACAATTCCATTTCCATTTCCACCATGCTCATAATGGCAGAATGTGGCATGTGAACTTTCCCATCTACAGTTAGGGCCACGCCCCAGTAACGCACACACAATACTTCTTCCCTTTGCACAAGCATTTTTGCTCCACTCCCAATTGGGTGCTGGCAAATTTAAGCTGCACTTCAACCATACCCTCTTCTATACTTACATTACATAAACACTGCACCCTGTGGCCACACTACCCAACTTCGCACTGCACCATCTCCTACCGTACATGCACCCAATACTCCAATCCTTCAACACACCCATTGCAAAGAAATCTACACACAGCACAGCAATCAAGCACATGCAAGCGGCACTTCAACCATAGCCTCTTCCATACCCACATTACATAAACACTGCACCCTGTGGCCACACTACACAACTTCTCACTGCACCATCTCCTGCCGTACATAAAATATTGTACCACGTTAGCATTTGACCACGTACCACTATGCACATACGCACCACTGGCAACAGCACTCCAACCCAACCTCCACACCACAATGCATTTGGACAGCGTTAAATGCAACAGTCACCATAATGTACTCACATTACACTGTCTCTGGCACCTCTATGCCCTTTCATTCACATACTATTGTCTTACCCACTTCCACTCAGAAAGTATTGTGTCACTGCCAACCTAACCACAAACTACTCACAACAGTGCCCATACTACAAGCAATCTGCACATAGCACACTAACCAACCACATATAAACTGCCCTTCAACCATACCCTCTACCATACTGACAGGATGCAGAGTCAACAATACATCAGTGCAATTGTTCTGCTCAACGCCTAGTCTCTTGAGTGCAAGGCCTCTGGCCTACGGCCTTTGGCCATGCACCCAATAGTCTAGGCCTGGCACACACCCACCCCAATGTAATGCCACCATACATGTCACCATGTCACCAACTAACACAATCCACATACACAACACTCCCACCAGCACTCCTACCCAACCTCTGCACCACCATTCAGCTGTCCGGTACAAAATCGCAACATGTATCATATTATAAAAATAAAACACTCTCATTCACATACTACGGACGTACCGACTTCCATTCACTAAGTTATGTGTCACTGCCAACCTACCCACATACTGCTTGCACCAGTAACCCTACTCCAAACAATCACCACACTATGTATGCACCCTCCTCTCCTCTACCGGATACACAGTCTGACATGCATTGCTATGGTGGGTGCACTCAAGCTCTAGGCTCTTCAGTACATGGCCGCCGGCCTACAGCCTTTGCCCATGCACCCAATAGTCTAATCCTTCAACAGACCCACTGATAGATCATGTACCCATGCATGTCACCATGTGCCCAACTACCGCTATCCATCCACGTAGCACAGGCATCTGCGCTCCCACCCAGCCTATGCCATGTGCAATTCAGGTGAGTGTGCAATTCACTCACCTTCTGAAATTCACCTGTCACCCCTCACCATGGAAAGTGTTTGACGCAAACAGGTCGCGGAACAAGCTATCGGGCCGTTACGACAGCTGTCTACAATCACCAAACAAAGTAGTCGGCTGTCTATGTACCCGCAAATTGATGCAATACGCACTAATACTGCAGCCACTCCTCAGTCTTCTTCCCCCTATTTACATATGTCACATTAACCACTTGTAACTCGGCCACCCTTTCCCTCCCTTCTTGCGGCCAACACATGGCATACGGTATATTTTGCAGACCCTTCTGCCGGCACACTGTCCTCCGATACACCATGGCGATGTTTCCCAAAAACTTTGATGCACAGCATGCTTCCCTCCAGCCAATCACTGGCCACGTCCAATGTTCACCGACATCACGACATGCCGCAGGCCTATGAGACTTGAGTCGGCGGAGCAAACAGGGAAATGGGTCCGCTGAGCAAACCCAGATATCACTAATTTTTTGGGACGTACATTTCCATCAAACACACAAAAGCACGCATTCTGACCCAAACCCCCGCTCCTACCGCTAATTTGATGAAAATTCGTCCAGCCGTTCGGGCTGTAGCCATGTGCAAAGTTTTTCCCCATTCAGTCTATGGGAAAAAACATTTTTGGGACCCCCTATAACTTTGCCCCCTTGCGCGAAACCTCACCCACCTTTGGCGAAATTCAGAGCCGGCCATATACTTTTTTTGCAAAGTTTGGTGAGGATTCCTCTAGGGGGAGCGAAGTCATAAGCCACCGAAAAAGTGCTCTTCCTATGAGTTTAGCAACTTAACCATAACTACACGGCCGCTACCGCTAAAGGCGGGGAGAAGGACTCTACAGTAAAAACAGTAAGGGAAAAGAGTAAATAAGAGGTTTGAACAATGTGATGGATGCAAGTCTCTTCAAAGGAGAGCAGATGATTTGTCATGGCCGATTTGAAGGAAGGAATGCTTTTAGTATTTTGGATGATAAGGCAAAGATAGTTCTTGTTGAGGGGTGGGGGATAATGAAAGCAACCGTGCAAAATTGGGAGGCAGAACAAAAGGATGGCGGGGAACAGGCAGGATAAGAATGGAGCTGGAACAGCAGCTACGTGTGGGGGACCGGTAGTAAATAGAGACGGCTAAGTAAGAAGAAGATATGAATTCGATTTTAAAATGAGTCGAACAAATTTGATAAAGGTATCCCAGCTGCATAGAAATCCATCCAGCATGTGCAGGATGGATTGCAGATAGTCTGGTTGTGGGGTGTATGAGTAGCAAAGTTACACATTTTGTTAAGAGATGAACGGAATAAGGAGGAGGGCCCTCAATTAGTCTACAGCAATAGTCAAGAAAACTTAGAAATAGGTTGGAGGTGAGAGCCATAATGCTGTGGTGGGTTGGGAGGTGGAAGAGTTTCCAGATGTTGAGAAGGTTGCACCCAGCAGCAGTAGCAATGGTAGTGATACATTGGTGAAGATAAAGGTAGTTGTCAAAGAGGGCCCCATGTGTGAGGGCTTTGTGGGATGGTGTCAGACAACTAAGGGGACGAAATGGGTGTGAGAGGTGGGGGAAGCTTTGTGACAGGGAAATTCATGACTTCATTCTCAGAGGAGTTGAGAAGAAGACAGTAAAGTGAAATCCAATACTGAATAGCTGAGAGGAAGTCAGGGATGAATTTAGGAAGGAAGGAGAAGATCTGTACATCATCAATGAATAGATGATAGGAGAAGCCAAAGGAGATGAGTGTGCCGACAGAAGACATGTAGAGGGCAGGACCGGTCAGTGTGGTAACCCATCTAGGAGCTGGGTGGGATTAGAGGTGTTAATGTGTCATGTGATGGAGAATGATCAGTCATAGGTAAGAGGCAATCCTGGAAGGGCAGTGGCATTGTGGATGCTGCAGTGGGAAAGGGTCTGCGGTAGATAGGAGGTGGTTGACAGTATCAAAGGCAGATGAAAGATGAATAAATATTAGTATCGAGAAATAGCTTGGAGTGATGAGAAGCATTACCAGGTAACCCAACATTTGCACCATTCAGGCATTAGATGCAAATGGTTGTTTTGTGGAAATGAACTCTGTAAATGATGGCTTGTTGCAGAGAGGACTGTACTGTAGACTCCTGACAAGAGAAGCCAATTTGCTTGTAAATGTCCCAACATGAATGAATATAGAACAGGATACACCTCCGTTTCCCTTAGAAGGGAATAGACACATTTAACTAAAGTCACCCTACTGCAGCATAACATGTCCTATGTAGAGCTGTCAAATACTATGGTGCAAACAACACATTTAAAGACAATTTCTAGCTTTTTAATGCAGTCCTTCTTGTTGATATATTTGGCATAAGAAAGCTTCCTATATACATAAAATTACACAACGAGCATGGCATTTACATGTGCAGTATCTTTAAAGTGATAACGTTTTCTTTAAACAAAGGTAACTTTAGGGACCATTTGCCACAGTACGTGTTTCCTTAATCACGGATCCTGGATGCCGTGTCCATTTCAGACGTGACTGCAGCGATCTTTTTTTCAAGCTACAGTTTCTTGGCCCAGTGGTTTTATGGGTATTGAGGACACCTTGAACCATATTGGGTAATATGCACCTGCACATTTGTATGGAACAGGTTGTGCTCCATAGCCACATCACTATGGCACCGAGTAGCAATGTGTGCCTTTTTAGATTGGCTTGCATGCATACTTTTCCTGAGCCTGTTAGCCCAGCGTATATCACGTTGCCCCATATCAAAGAGTGACAGTTTAATCAGAAACTCTATCTCGTTATGCCTATGTGCCACTGCACTTGCGTTGGGGCATTGCAGGTCTCTGAGATTTGGTGTGCATTCCCTAACTCCCTTGGTTTCCAGTTGTGAAGGTTACCTTTATCTGAGTCAGGCTATGCAGTTTCACACATGCCTCCTTGGTCTGCACCAAGAAACACACCTTACTTTCAAAGGCAACCGTGGCTACTGACGTGGAGACAAGCCTATTACCCATTTTTTGAAAGCCTCCCTATGAAAACTGCAAAGCTCTCCACCTCAACTTTGGCGCTGTGTATTTTCGGTTCCTCGCTCTGAGTGTTGATGGGTTTGTTTGCCTTAGCCATGCTCTGTTAGGGGAAGATGCACATGGGTGAAGGAAAATCCCCAAATGACACGAGGAAATCCCCCTGCAGATGATGCACTGGCTATCTGGGAATTTGCAGCCATCTGATTGGTGCTAGCAAATCTGGTAGTACCGAAAGTGCTGAAGGTCGGCACAGAACTCAAGGTGTAACGAGCAGCATTAGATTGACATTGGCCACACATCTTCTGTAGTGCAGTGTGAAAAACCCAAAAGGCTACATTTTTACTATAGATATACTGTCATTTAGTGCTGTTAAAAGTACATCTGAATCATGATGTACGTCATGTGTGGTTTTGTAGGAAATAATGTTTTAATGCTTGAAAAATCTGAGGCAAAAAGCTGGAGGTGTGTATCCTCTAACTCGTAAGTGCAAGGCGTTTCAGGAGGGTAGCAAATCCAAAGGGGTTAGTGCTTCACTGTCCAGAACTGGGGATTAGATTCTGGAGCTGTGAGGTGGTAGTCCGATCTGGATCGGGTTAGCTGTTCATATTCTGTGTTCTGTATAGTTTCTTTAATGGTTCCCGTGGGTAACAAAGGATCAGAGATATTTGCGGCTTGGAAATGCACAGATTAAAAAGAATTCTTTGGCCAAGGGGCCAAGTGTTGAGGGGAGGCTCTTCTAAAATTTCACACTCATACCATCTGGGAGTGTGCTGGAGCAGTTGTTTACGCAATATCTTATTCCTTTCGATTGAGATATTTGTTATAGGTCATGAGAGCCCTCATGACCTGTAGGGTCGACCGGTTTCAATGGCTAATGATATTGGAGCCATCTTCTTCAGGACCGTTGTTCAAAACAAGGGGTAAATCCAGAGGTTTCAGAGTGTCTGAAACAAGGACAAACGCTCTGTGCAGGCTGGATGTGCTGCAGGAGGACTGTCGCTGTCTGATCGGTGGCTCTGGTAAGCGTCTCCGTAGAGGCGTCTGCTCGTTTCAATGGTGCAGCTCATTCCGAGAGACGCTTACCAGAGCCACCGATCAGACAGCGACAGTCCTCCTGCAGCACATCCAGCCTGCACAGAGCGTTTGTCCTTGTTTCAGACACTCTGAAACCTCTGGATTTACCCCTTGTTTTGAACAACGGTCCTGAAGAAGATGGCTCCAATATCATTAGCCATTGAAACCGGTCGACCCTACAGGTCATGAGGGCTCTCATGACCTATAACAAATATCTCAATCGAAAGGAATAAGATATTGCGTAAACAACTGCTCCAGCACACTCCCAGATGGTATGAGTGTGAAATTTTAGAAGAGCCTCCCCTCAACACTTGGCCCCTTGGCCAAAGAATTCTTTTTAATCTGTGCATTTCCAAGCGGCAAATATCTCTGATCCTTTGTTACCCACGGGAACCATTAAAGAAACTATACAGAACACAGAATATGAACAGCTAACCCGATCCAGATCGGACTACCACCTCACAGCTCCAGAATCTAATCCCCAGTTCTGGACAGTGAAGCACTAACCCCTTTGGATTTGCTACCCTCCTGTAACGCCTTGCACTTACGAGTTAGAGGATACACACCTCCAGCTTTTTGCCTCAGATTTTTCAAGCATTAAAACATTATTTCCTACAAAACCGTTTTTTTTGTGCTACCACGCTTGATCCATATTTAACGGTTAAAAGGAATCCAACGGCTTGTCCGTGCCCTCCCTTGGTTTTTTACCCCAACAACATACCCTGTTTGTTGTTGTACGTCATGTGTGCTCACTTGGCACTGATAATCCATGATAGCTAAGAAATAGAGTAATCTAGAAGCAGGTCCTCATGTGCCTATAGAATAGTAGATGATTTTGATAACTCTAATCCAGGATAAGGGCCTATTCAATGGTCCCATGGCTATGGAAGAAAATGCATGGCCAACGGTTCTACAGTTTGTGAATCAAGAGACAACGAACAGTCTATAAACTGCAGATTGCAGACATCTAGTCATTAGATTTTATTTTGCGGTCAGGAAACGTTGTAGGCTCGGTTTTAAAATGAACATGTTCTTCTAATACAAAGATCGTACTATAGAGGAGATGGGTTTCATCTACATGTACTATATAGGCAGCATATAGCAGTGCTTTGAAGCCTCTGGATCAGTGGTAGGCAACATCCGGCTCTTTATTTGTGTTGGCCCCCCGACTCTGTACGCTAAAACACCTGGATGTCCATAGGTTGCAAACTTCTACTCTGAATCCTTCTCATAAGGTCGTTACGTGTACCTAGGTAGATAGCATTGGCAAAATGTAGGCATGAATGCACATGGGGCAGTATTTCTTGAATTTGGTTGACTATGTTAAGTAAGAGAAAAGTTGTTTTACTCAATCTAAGATGGACAAAACTTATTTTGCTCACCTGTGAATTCTGGGGGGAAGGGCACAGTTCCTTATCATTGATCAGCCTCACCTTCTTCACTGTTGTGGATGATATATGATGTGTGCCTAGCGTAGGAGGCTAGCAAATGATAAGGACTGGGAGGTCAAACTACCTGGTCTCCAACTTCATTGGATTGAGTTTGATGATACTTTGCCTCAGCAGCAGTCCAGTCCTGAGATACCTTTTTGAAAGGTGTTGCCATCTTGGATTGGTGACATCATTTCATGTGGCTACCTTGTATCAGTAACATCACTTCCTGTGGCCATCTTGGATCACCCCCTTCTCCACAAGAGGCTCCTCTGGGAACACCAATCAGGATGAAATCGCCTCATCCCAGCAACACCAGGGACAATATCAGAGAAACCAAACACTGGTGGACGAGGCAATCAGGTGACACAAGCGTGTGACATTCCTTCTGGTTTTTGGCTTCAGTTTTTGTCTGGAAGGTCACTGCCAGTGGCCATCTTGGATTGTTGACTTTCATCACTTCCAGTGGCCATCTTGGGTCGGTGACACCACTTCCTGTGGCCATCTTGGATTAACCACATCTCCAGCCGAAAGCCACTGGGAACACCAATCATGAAGAAATCACCTCATCCCAGCAACACCAGGGATAATATCAGCGAGACCAATCACTGACGGACTAGGTGATCAGGTGACAAGAGCATGTGTCATCCCTTCCGAACTCCATAGAGGCGTCCAGCCAGGGGCATCCCACTGAAGGGCTGAACAGTGAAGGGTGAAGTCCAGCCATTGACCAGCCTCTCTGACTATGAACCTCTGCTTTTGCCTTTCCCCTGTGGATCTGTAAATACCCCAAGCTTCCTAATTACTGCACTGTCTCTCCACACTGTGCTAGCCGTCTATAATGCATACACTCCTGCTCCTCCTACTCACCCCTCCCTATCTTTAATCCAATCACGCTACCGCTTCCTCTTTTCCTATCCCTAGTATAAAATTCACAACTCAAATCTACCACTACTCCATCTCTCTCCCACCTCCTTCCAACAAAAAAAGCTGATAAGCTAACCAAGCCTCCTCTACTACTTATCCACCTCAACTTTCTTCTTCTGAGCTTCAATTTCTCTACTCTTCCTTACCTCATCAACTGAACATTGCACTCTGGAATGCTCAGTCTGTATGCAACAAAATATCCATTATCACTGACTACTTTCACTCCAGCTCTCCTCCCCTAGACCTTCTTGCTATCACTGAAACCTGGATTTCTCCACTTGACACTGCCACTCTATCGGCCCTACACGACTCCAAACTATCCTTCATTCAATGTCCTCGACTGACTGGCCGAGTGTGAGGTGTCGGACACCCACTCTCTTCCCGCCTCAATGCCTCACAAATCTCCAATGCCACGTCCTCTCCTACATCTCTACTATTGCTTTGCCTCACTCAGTTCACATCATCTCCATCTATCGCCATACTGGTCACACTGGACTATTCTTTGATGATCATGGGCAACGCCTTGATTATCTTTCCACCAAACATCATCTCATTCTCCAAGTGATTTTACACTTCCCTCTCCAAACACTTCTTATAAATCTGAACTTTAGTCTTTTCTTAGTGATCACGCTTTGCACACTATCCATAGCCTACCTACTCACCCAGGGGATAACTCTTTGGATCTCTTCTTCATCTCCACCTCTTTCTCAGCCACGAATACTACTACTGTGATATCATCCATATCTGATCATCCAATTGTTTCCACCACCATCTCCTTTCTACCCACTGACCTTTCCTCACCACCCTGCTTCACCTATTTAAACATTCTGCCATTCCCCCTTTCTCTCCAACCTACATTTCTCACTCTCCTACTTCACACTTCATGCCTCTTCCACCAATTCTGCATTCCCCAGCTTCCAATCCCTAATATGACTCATTCTCCTCTCACTTCCCACTGCTTACTTTTACCCCTAAGTCTCAGCATCCTCAACCATGGGTCACCCCATTCATATGCTCTATCCACTCAGACATGAGTTGCTGCTGTGCAAATGGAGGCATACACACTCGCATGCGGACCTGCAACTCTACCTCTCTGCTCTGAACTCTCTCAAGTCCACTCTCAAAAGAGCAAAAAATGGAATTCAACCTAACCCCCAATGACTCTCAATCCAACCATCCTCACCGGCTACAGGGCACCCTAAACTCACTCATCAATCCTCCTAAATCTATGTCTATCAACTCCACTCTTTCTGATAATGACCTAGCTGAATACTTCACTGCAAAACTTTTCAAAATTAGAAGCTCTCTCCTGACCTTTCGCACACTCCCTCCTCCTACATTCTACACTCCGCCTACTTTACCATCATCCCTTACCGCTATCTCCCATTTTTGTCACACTAATACTGACAAAGTGCTATCTCTACTAATGAAGGCTAACCCCTCTTGTGCTCCATCAGACCCCCTTGCTTCTCAGCTGGTCAAGCCAATTGCACTTTTAGTGGCCTCTCACCTCGCTGAACTTTTCAACCTGTCCTTTGACTCATCTCTCTGTTTTTAAAACCACCATGGTTAGCCCTCTCCTAAAAAAGCAAGCCCGAACCAGCTGGCTAACTTTCAGCCTGTGTCTCTTGTTCCACAGTACTCTAAAATGCTCAAAAGAGTTGTGTTCTACCATTTTACCAAATTCGTAGACATCCACAACCTTTGGGAACCCCTAAAAGCAGATTTCCACTACTTTCACTTCATCACCTCTGCTAAGACTCCAACCTATAATCAATCCTAATTCTCCTTGACCTGTCTTCTGCCTTTCACACTGTCGATCACTCTTATCTTCTTAATACCTTCTTTCTTCTTGGGATTCGTGATCGAGCCCTTGCCTGGATTGAATCCTACCTTGCACCTTGCCATTTCTCTGTCTCCTGGAGCAACAACACCTCCCAAATCCCTCCTCTAACTGTTTATGTTCCACAAAGTTCTGTCTTGGGTCCACTCCTCTTTACACTGCACACCTCTGCTCTTGGGACACTAATCTCCTCCTTTGGGTTTTCATACCAACTCTTCACAGACAACACCCATATCTTCTTCTCTTTTCCTGAACTCTCCTCTAATCTATCTGTCAAACTTTCAATTAGACTCTCTGCCATTAAATATTGGATGACTTCGCACTCTGATGTTAAACTCTACCAAAACAGAGGTGCTATTTTTCCCTATACAAAAATCTCTCTCTCATCTCTTCCTCTGCCTATCCATTTCCCACCGGACACTCTCCCATACTCTTCAGCTAGAAACCTCTGCATCATCTATGACCCTCTCACACCTTCTCAAAAACTGCAACCGCAGCTTGCCTCAACTTACTAAATATTAGGAAAATCAGGCACCTCCATCCTTTCAACACTGCCAAGTATCTCTTAACAACTCTTGTTTTATCTAAACTGGACTACTGCACCAGAATCATCTTTGGTCTGCCCAACTATGCTTTCTATCCTCTCAACAAGATCATTAATTTCCCTATCAGGACTCTCTTTGAACTCCATCACTTCACACCTACTTCCTCGTATTGTCACCAGGCTGGATAGCTGACGAGGCAAAACAGGGCAATATTTACATTTCTTCTAATGGTTCACAAATCTATCCACAGTAAGGCACCATTGTATTTATCCTCGTCTATCCAACTCTACAAGCCTTCTCCTAATCTCCACTCTGCCTCCTTGACTACCCTTGTGGCTCCTTGCCCTCCCGGAGCTTCCTCTCGCTAGCGCTATTTCTCTCTTCTTGCTCCACTTTCATGGAATTCACTTCCCCTAGACATCTGAGAAACAATCCACATGGATTTGTTCAAAACCAAACTATAGTCTCCCTCCTCACCTCTAAATTACCCTCTCAACCTACCTCTCATCTGCCTGCTAGCTATCATGATACACTTGCCTCTAACCTGCCTCTGTCCCTCACTTCCTCTGCCTCCACTCTAGCACTTCACCCATCATGGTCACATCCTGAGCACAGCTGGCTGCACTGCATACCTGAACTTAAAACATGTCCGATGTTGTTTGTCCTTAATCTATGTATGTCCACTTATGTATTGTGCATGGTGACTGTTCCATTTACTCCCCTCCACAGCATGGTCAGAATGTCCCTCAAACTCACCTCATTTTAAGAAGCTCCCTGCTTTCCATGAAATCTGATTTCTTATCTATTGTATGTTTTTTTGTGATAAAAAAAAAAATTGTTCCTCCTGTATATAAAAAAATAAATAACAGGTGGACGAACAGTTCACCTCCATTCAAATGTGAGTGGTGTCTTCAGAGTTAAAAAGATTTTTAAAAAAAGATTGTATTATGCAAGAAAGTGGGGGCAGTCAAATATTAAGAGAATTGAGCTAATGTAGACCCATATGGGACTCCATAAAGTATCTCTGTGAGTTCATAGAAAAAATAATACATGGGGATCCTTTGCTGCAGATGGGAGAGAAAGGATATAACACATTCCAGAACAGAACCTCTTGACACCGGAGTCTCTGAATCATGAGATCAGGATGGAATGACTAACAGTGTTGAAGACCTCCGAGAGTTCTAGGAGCACACAGATCTCCAATCTGCCCCTCTACACTGTACAGCTGTTATTAGAATTGATCCTACTTTTCTACCTTGGTGAGCCCCAGCTTGCAACAAGCACACAATGTTGCTTTTCTTGACAGATTGCAATTGTGTTATCACAGTGCATTTAAGAAACTTTATTTGGCATGGAAGATTCGAAATTGGATGAGCTGCATGGTACCTCTACTTTAAAGCATGCTTACATTTTAGTTAAGTGGGAGTTCAGTCCCAGGATCTCCTATCATGATACCAGGGAGACTGTAATCTCTGTTTAGTTGGCTGCAGTTTCTTTTTCTTATTAGATGTGAAGTTTACCATCACTTGTAATGTAATGTAATGCGGTCTGGTAGGGCACACCTCTTATTTTGGAGGTCTCATTTCATGTGACTATGCTAGAAAAGAGATGAGACTGGGGCATAAGTGAGTTATAGGGGTTGGCAGATGCAAAACATGTTATCTTGATGAGTGCAGATTGGACGCACTCAAATCCTGAATGTGGTATGGTTCTATGTGCTGTTTGGCAGTTACATTTTTGAATCTGCCCCAAGATGCTAGTTTAGCCCGGAAATAACACTTATCATGTTTGCTTCATCAGAGATGCCCAGATAAAAAATGTCATGTCACTGTAAGAAATGACTAGAATGATTGCACCAAAATTCTAGTCTAGCCACTAATAATACATTTCATGCTCCTTTATCATAGATGCCCATTAAAAATTACGTTTTAGTGCACCCCCTCCCCAACTGCCCCTCTATCGTCTACCCATACCCTCTCCCTCCCACCCATCCCCTTACCCTCCCCCATCCCCAACCAACCTTCCACCCCCAATATCATCTCCTAGGCCTAGCATTGAACACAAGCACACACACACATTCAAACACCATTCACTCAACACCATTCACTTGCTCATTCACACTCTCACCCATTCAACCATACATCATACACTCACTCATTCACACACAAACACACATTGCATTAGGCACCCTTGCATGCACGCACACATACATACATACAAACATACATCATGGCCATCATAAACATGCAACACATTCACACGCATATACACATTTAGAATATATATATTTGTTTTCTTACCTTCTTTGATTAATCTGTCGTTCCAATTGACTCCTCTCCAGGCAGGCCTCTGGCTCCTCTCCTCCACACAGACAGGAACAGTTCCTGTAATGCACAGAGCAGAGGAGCTGGAGGCTTCCATCTTCTCACGCAAATTTCTTCTGAAGTCTGAAAAAATTAGTCCCTTCCAATTTAAAAAAGAAATCATTTCTTTCCAGAGAGAAAGTTATTATTTCTAATGGAGTTCAGAAAAAAATTAAGCCTGAGGGTCCCCCAAAGATATGGGGTTGTAGGGGGTCCGTAGATTTAACAGGGCCTGTGGGGAGCTTCAACTATGTCAATTTCCCTTCTGTTCTGTGTTCTGTTTATGAGTAGGAGAGACTGATTCAACTGAGCCCAGGTTCTGTTGTTTTATTTATTACGGCATTGTGGACAGGAGTCTGACATGTGTTGATTGATTTGATTTTAATATTTATTGAGCGCCCATACACCTAAAGGAACCTTGGTGCTATATGGCAAGTAGAGCACAGCCCATCAGACGACCTCAAAAAGTGGAGGGTCTTCACGGCTTGACAAAAAGCTAGATGATTCTCTATAGCCAGCAGCCATCAAGGCAGTGAGTTCCAGAGCTTGGTGGCTGCTACAGAAAAGGCACAGCCACCAACACAGGAGCGTTGAATCCTAGGAACCGAGATAACTGTGTTACCTGGGAGCAAAGCGCACGGCTGGGAACATACAGCTAACATTTCTGTTGGAGATACTCGGCCCCCAGTCCATAGAACACTGTGTACTATGACAGGGATTTGAAGTGCACTCATTTCTCAATGGGCAGCCAGTGAAGCTGATGAAGAACAGGTGTAAGGTGAGAAGAAAATGGGACATGGCACAGCACACGTGCCACAGAATTCTGTAGAACCTGAAGCCATTGTAAGAGATATAACGGCTGAGCCAAGTAGAGTGAGGAGCTGAGTGAGGTGGTCTGTGTGAATGGACTTACTTTCCACCGGCATACAAAGCAGTGATACACACAGCGTTTTTCATCTCTATTTCTGGACGTGGAGTCTGTGTCTGGTGGGTCTGCTGCTCTTCTACAAAACCCCACTGGACATGCAGAGCACTGCACAGAGTTGGGAGATGAGTGGTCTGTGGTGTGGTGGTCTGTAGGGGTACTAGGGCACTTGAAATCATTTACAACCCAGTTCACATCTGCCCCATGTTACCAAACCTGCATTTGATCTACTGATCGGCAAACTTGCCATTCCATCAACTGCCTTCCAGCCGCAGAGTAAGTGATATCTAATGAAATCATAACATTGATTGGCATACTTGACTGTTTATATATTTTATATACAGAAATTGTTGTCCCAAACACATTGTCGAGTTTGTTGAATTTTCAGCACCCACTCCTCAAGGATGTCTCTTGCTTATACTTTGAAAACAAATATTCTGTGAGAGACTAAAATCATAACACACTCAGACTCACAGTCTTTGGAACTAAGCACCCAATGACCCCCATGCCTGCGATCAAGAGGAGTTACAATCCCTGCTGGTAGAGCAAAGGACATTAGACATTATTTAGGCTCCAAGAAGATCCGTATACTTAATACTCAAGGGAAAAACAAGGTGAATAAGTTTGACTTCCCAGTACTGATCAAACCTTAGACCTCATTGTTTGCCCTGTTGCTCAATTGATATCATTTGTTGACATTCCGGATTCTGCCTTATGAAAATACCTGTTTGCTCCGAAGCACTGGGCTCCAGACTCTAGACCCCTCAGCGTGAGCTTCACAATGCATGGACTGAAATGGATGCATCTAGGGAAATAGTAGAACTACTTAAAATTGCAGGCGGCATAGGTGGACAATTCACGATAACTGTCTATATATCGACCTGTAACCATTCCGCAGATACACGGCCTAAAGAATCATTCCACCCTCCATTCGCAAATTGATAGTACATCAGCATGTCCTCAGTTGGAAGTACAACCGAATGGAACACCAGTGACAACTAACACAGAATTGCACTCAATAAACTTATCAGCAAGTAAATCACTTTATGATCAAGAAAATGATGCTCTAGATGAACCAATGAAAGACTTTGAAGACTCATCTGTATTATCAACTCAGAGTAGGAAATTTTCAGCCCCCCCCCCAACATTATATCAGATTTCTGATTTGTCAACGTCTTCATCGGATTCATTTGTTCACCCTACCCCAACACGTTCTTTTGGGTTGGCTAATTTGACTCCTCCTAGGGTGGAAATAATGCTTGCAGCAATTAACACATCGCTTGGTACACTTTCAAAATTATACCATTTATTTAATGAGAAAGTTTCAGTCCAAACAGATCTTCTTTTGGCTTTGATGCTAAAAGTAACTACCATCGAAGAATTCCCAAAGCTAATCATGAAGGCTTTCTGTTCTGTAACTAATGCCATGCAGTCAACGAAAAACTTGAAACCACCAGAAAGTGTTTTACTGGCTCCAACTTCAGCTATGACACCCATGGGTTTGAACCAAGATTCCATATCCCTTGCCCTGGAGTCCTCATAACCTGACTGCCCTATCTTTGAAATGAATGGTGGGGGCAGCGGCCATCAGGTTATAACTGAGGTCACCTCAGCCACATTGGATTCTCCTGACCTGCTTTTTTACATATTTCACAAGAAGAAAGACAACCAAGGACATTCCAAAATGACGAAGAAATCGAAAAATGTAAGATCGTTAAATAAAACCTCCCAGGCAAGCTCAAGAAAATGTTTGCGATCATTACGAGCCTCACGGATGGTTCAGAGAAGGCCCCTGTGAGACGGACATAGTCGAAAGGAGGGATGAAAAAAATCCCATCTATCCTTCTGGCTCCACCATCAGGGGATAGATCTGCGGATGACTTTATAATTCAAATGCTGGATACATCAAAAAACGAAATCAATAATTGACTTGGCAAATTTATCAACTTACTCAAATGACAATGAAATGTCGGCTGCACCTCCACGTTTGTAAGGACCTCTGCCGGTGACAATGTGTCCGCCAGAGATAATTTGCCTATGCCTTTCATGACACTAGAGGAAAGGAGAGCGGGACTAGTTAACTTCCAGAAAGAAATGATGACCCCTCTGACTAGTTGCTTAACAATTATAAGAACAGGGGGGAAGGCACCCCTAACCCCATCAAGTATAAACCATGAGAACTATGATGTCCTGAATTGTAAACATACACATGAATCTACATCAAGGGTGGTAGGGAAGGGAGGTGTTAAAGATAGGAAAAACCCACCACAGATAATTAATCATCTTCTACTTGAGCAAATAGATACAAATTCCCAGCAGTCATACTGAACCGACTCAATGTTCTGGATCTATTTTATTCGATTCCTGGTTTAGGTCTGGTTACATTGAGTGATATCCAACATGTTGAATTTGTAACTAGTCATGAAACAGATCTGGTTTTTCGACAAATCTCTTCAGATGGGGTAAAGCAGGTAATTATGGGGTTATGTGATATTGGGTTATGTGATATTTGGTTACATGTCTTCATAACAAATTATTGTATGATGAATGCACATATAATGAGCATTTTATAATAACAAAACATAACCCTTTTTTTTTCTTTTCTTTTTTTTTGGAGGGTTCCCACCCCTAAAATCCCACCCCAACTGTTCCCATACAAGATTTAACCCTTTACTCCACCCCCACGTGCAATTTCGTTTTGTATTTCATTATAAGATTTTGGTTATATGTGCATTCTACATAATATTTTCATTATAAAGACTTCACACCGTGATATTTGAGGTTTCAGACTGGGAAATGCAGCAGGTAAAATGTCCCCCAATATCGCATACTGCGGAGATCGTAGATTGGGTGGTGCAGCAGGCAAAAGGTCTCCACCTGATACATTCTGCGGAACACGATACGTTGACTGTGTTCCACTAAGAATAACCTGTTTGTAGAAGAATCAGCAAACCTTGAGACACATAGAACAATTGCAAATTCAAGAGGAATATAGGGAAGCTGAAGATCGGGCTTGGCTACCGGGGGCTTTGGTAGCACGTGGAGGAACCAATTAGCCAAAAAGGGAAACTGGGTCAGCACACATACGAATGTGAAGCTGGAATACTAGGGGACATAGACACCTTCCACAAAATTGCGACAATCCCCTGTGGCACCTAGATGTTTTTTGTTTACAGGAAAAATTGTTGTTGTCAGCACCCATTCTCGATGGTTATGCATGTCTCCATCTCCGGCCTCCAAGGGTGTGAAAGGACGGCCAACAGCCGGTCTGATGACAGTGTGCAAAAATTGACTTGCTTCAGAACTAGTTCCATGAAGGACCCCAAGTGTTCTTTTAACAGCTGACAAAGCTAGTCTGGCCCATGAACAGTGATAAGTCTTGGGGGCATTAAGTATAATAAATCTGTATTGGAATCCAATGGGGATAACTACCACTATCTTTTTGCCGGATGTAGCCTCCCTCTTGGATACATGTCCCCTTGAACACTAATTGCTAGGCGTGATCATCATAGGTGACCTGAACATTGTTTGCCTAGGTCCACCAGACAGCAATTTGCTGTCGAGGAAGAGTGCCTTGTTAGAGCTAATGAATTCCAGAGGACATCTACTGGTTAATGGCACCCTTCCAGGAGATATACCAGTTGCCCCTAAATGGTACAGGGGTCTACAACAGGCCTCCTTGAATACTTATTTGCGTCAAGAGAAATATTTTGGTGGGTTAAGGACCTAGTTGTCTGGCCGCAAGTAAATAGTGATCATCATTTAGTTACCACTATGTGTACATTTCCACTAGGTCAGAGAACCCATGAACAATATAGTGAATTGGTGGAGGTGACCTCAAGAGGGAATCATCTCTGCACCAATATCTCACTGCTGCTTCTAAATTAACATTTGAAGAGAAATCCACATGAAATAAAGGATTATCCTACGACATTGCAGCAGTTTACAACTCAACAGCCTGTCCATGGGCCTTTGCTTCTAAAGCATAAACATAGCTTTGATATAGAAGTACACACAAATAAGAAAAAACAAGGAGTGAAATCAAAAGAATAAAACAGTATCGAGGAGTGTGGAGTTCATGTGACATCAGGTGGCTCAAACAAAGATTAAAAAATTGGTTAAAGAGCCACAATATAATCATGCTACAACGACAAGCTGAGAAAATGCTGACTGAATTGCTTTCGAAAAGCAGTGCAAGCGTATGGCCCTGCTAAAGAGTGCCACTACCCCATGGCAATCAGCACTCCAAGTAAACATTATTTCACAAGACCATTGGGTTGCTCACTTTGAAGATTTGTTTACAACCTCAGTGTGGAAAGGAGAGCCTGATGGCTCTTCGTTGAGTCCTTTTTGGAAACTAGACTTTGACTCACAGGACCTTGGGTCAGTCATACAAAATCTATCTAATTCATGTGCTCTCAACCCCGATGGCTTAGCCAATAAAATATTGAAGGGTCATTTGGATATACGGGTTAAAATATTGAACACACCTTTAAATTAAGGGTTCAACAAGTGGCAATATCATGGAAAAAAACAATAATTTAGCCATTTTTAATAAAGGGGTTTGGCAGAACCCCACAAACTACTGACCTATAGCCTTGCTGGATGTTGTGGGGAAATTATGTGCGGGATTAGTCCTAAGAGATCGCCTAAAATGGATAAAAGAGGAGAAAATAATTGATGTGTTCCAGTCAGGGTTTAGAGCAGGTTTGGGAATTGCCCCTAATTTAATGACCTTGTCTATAATTAAGGAAATGGTATTATCATCTGGTCAACCAGTCTTTATATTTTTCATTGACTTCTAACTAGCATTTGATGCGGTTGACCACCCCATGTTATGGGCAAAAATGAAAAAGTGGGGTTGTCTGGTTCATCTGTTAGAGATCATAAAGGATTTATACTCAGAGACCTCAATCCAAATTCATTTGAATCATCAACAGGGACATTTTACCCATTAGATTAAAACGGCTCGAGGATTGAAACAGGGATGCATCCTGGCCTCAATATTATTTAATTTATTTATAAAAGATCTTGGTGTTCAATTGGCCCAGGTACGAGCGTTCCCTTCAAAATTGGGACTTTGCCCTGTGCAATGGTTGCTATATGCGATCTGGTCCTTATGGACTAGACCCCCAGTTATTTATTTTATTTATTTATTTGCATTTATAAATCGCAGCATCGGCCCTGAGGCATTGTGGTGCTGTTACAGAGAATTCAACTTGAGGAAAGGTATAAACAATGAGCAGGGGAAGCAGTGCTACTGTTCATGAGGTTACAGTTGAACAGACGTAGTTACACATATTGGGTGAGATCTATCAGAATAGTGTGGTTTTAAGCATTTTGCGGAATGCAGTGTAGGATCTCTCATTTCTTAAGGTTGTGGGCAGTGCATTCCAATTTTTGGGTGCCAAGTGTTGAAAACTGGACCCTCCAGCTGTTGTTCTCTTGAAGGCTGGTACGTAGATCTGGTTGGTCAGGTGAGATCTGATGGGTCTGTTAGATGGGTTGCGGGTGATTCTTTCTGATAGGTAGAGTGGGGCATCGGATGAGAGGTACCGTTGTGTTATGGCCAAAGTGTTGAAGAATATGCGTTCTTTTACTGGCAGCCAGTGTATTACCCATTACATTACACACACAAGTAAATACATTGGATGTTGCCCAAAGAATAATCTGACGATTAACATCAAGAAATTAAATATCATGATTTTTACCCCATGGAACTGCAAAAAGTTAGAAAAATTGTCATGGGTGAAAGCACTGTTGGAGTTGCACTACGAAGGTGCAGGAGGCAGCATTTTAAAGTATTTTACCTTTTCTCAATTGCGGACTTATCAGCCTGCTCCCCCTCCACACAGCACTGCGAGCACTGGGCTCTTGCTGTCCACGGGAGGCGGAGCCGCTGAGAATCACGTGCCGTGGTCACATGACTGCCTAAGGATCCTTTAAATCTGCATTGAAGCCACCCTTGCAGTGTAAACCTTGGTGGCAGAAGGGCTGGTGCTGTTTGGCTGTTCGGCGTGGACGGCTGCTGGATGCTGCATTACAGTAAGCTTACTATCGCATGAGAATTACGGATAATACTGTCTTGTTCTTACCTCAAGTTGCCCACTTTGCTAATGTACCTGCTGTGTGTTGCTAGAGACTGTGGGGTTTGCAGACTTAGTACTATTACTGCAAACTCTTTGACCTGGACACACACACAGCTTAAAGCTTCCTGCACTCCGCATAATAACTTTGAATCTGCAACAGCTCATAGTTTATTAGTTTGTTAAAACTCCTTCGTTTTTAAAAAGGTTTTTACCTCCTTTGGCCTAAGCCCTGCTTTCAATACTTCTCTCAACTATGAGATCTGTTTTACGTAGCCAAAAAGGCTCTTTTATGCTACCAGATGCTATATCAGTGGACCCTGTCGGTAGTAGCCAACCATTTTTTACATCATTTAAGTGCTGGCCATCGACTAGTGAACAATTGACCTCCTCAACTTTGCTTTGTGCTGTACCTTTCCCTGTGCAATCTAGTTCCACCTCAAAAGTCAGCCTGTCAACTAGCCTTTCTACAGGGAACCCTATAACTACTAACTTTAAGGAGCCTTCAGCTACTGCTTCTACTCATAAAGCACTAATTCACAACTCCGAGGCTGTAGATGCTTTTATTATTCCGCCCAGTCTTAACAGTACATCACATCACAAAACCCCTATGTGATGCTGGAAATGCATCAGAGGGACAGGGCCTCTGAATCCTTGTCCTTTTCTGCCTTTTATCGTGTGTTCTGTTATGTTTTCTGCCCAGGAGTCCATTTGCGACTCCTGGCAGTGCAGCTCTCTCTTTTGGTTTGGTGAACAGACCCATGGGATACCCTTATGGCACCCCTGGGTAGGGGTACAACCCTGTGCCCCTAGTGTATGTTTTTGGGCACCTGTGGGTGGCCCACAGAGCAGGGTATGGGCTGGTGGCAGCTCCATGCTGAATTGGACAGGTGCTCTGGGTGTCCTCCATTTTGGGATACCCAGGCCCTGCCATTGGGATCAGTTGATTCCTGATAGAAAACAAGATGGCCCCTGTGGCCTCTTGCTTTCTATGGCCTGTTGTCTTGTTTTTCCCAAAGTCCTGGGAAGCCCTGACTCTGTACCTTCCCCCTGGCTGGCTGTTGGGTGGAAGTTCCATATATGGTGTTGTTGTGAAGGCCCAGCTAGACTGACTGGAGCCTTCCCTTTGACTGTATGTTGTGGGTACCTCCTGTGGGTGGGACCTGGGTGAATGGAGTGTGTGACCAATATACACTTCTTGTTGTGGTTGTCTGGTTTCTGGCATGTGAGACAAAGACTGAGACAGCCCTGCCCGAAACTGGCCTGAATGCAGTGTGTAGTGTTGAATGGCTGGGTACTTGTCCCAATCCACATTCCTTGTTGTGAGTGTCTGAAAGGGAGGAGTGTGGCCTGAATGCACTGTGTGCCTGATTGGCTGACTGACTGCATGAATGCCCTTCTGTGTGATTGGCTGCTGTGTGTGTGCCAGCAGTGTGGATGAGAGACAGAATAGTATATCTGGGGACCTCTCACCACTGGAGATTGTTCAGGAACGTTCAGGAACGTTCAGAAGCATTCAGAAGCTGAGTCTCCACTCAAGAGTAACTGGATTTGCTGATCCTCGACGTCCAGCTGGAAGAAGAAGACTTGCTGTGGCATTTGCTTCGACAGAAACTGAAGGTTGTCGAAATCGTCGAGGACTGACCCGAGAGAGGACCTGGCTAGGCGCCCTCTTCCCGTGCTCCGAGGGACCATCGAGCACCGCTGAATCTTCGCCGAAGCGCCCTGGAAGTCAGACCCTCGAAAGGCTGCCGACCCGAGACGGGACCGCCGAGGAGATCGAAGTGAAGCACCCGGACATCGACGCTGTCGAAGTCCATTGCCGTCGACCAGGGTTCGCAGGTCTGTGTAACCGCTGGAGGCCCGTCGAAGTTGTGTTGCCCAGCCGTGGGAACCACTTGACGCCGTGCCGCCGACGACCGGAGCCGTCCGCTCCTTGCCTAAGAACATTTCAATCGAAGGACTCCCTCGACCGCATCGTCGACCGCTTATCCTGCCGGAGAAAGTCGAGGACGACCAACGCGCCGAGGAGAAACCTGCCGGTGGGTTTCCCGCCACCCAACGACCTCAAAGACTCGGACGACCCGACGCCCTTGCTGGGCTTCCGTCTCTACAATCTTTGCGGTCCAGAACTATTGTCATCGAGGTGCCCCGCACACCTCCGCCTTGCAGGACGCCGACGCCCCGACGCCGACGAGCACCGCTCGGACGAAGCTGCCGCCTCTTTGACATCGTTCTACCTCGTTTGTCGACGGACGTTCGACGCCCCGTGCCTCCCGCTTGAAAGGGAAGGCATTCAAGAAGGGCCGTCGATTCCCCGTCGCCGAACCCCGAGGTCTTCGACGTTTCTCGACGCCTCTCGACGATCCGTGACTCCCGCTTGAAAGGGGGGTCATTCAAGAAGGATCTGTCGACGCCTCTACGAAGAACTCGACTCCACCAGGTACATTGGGGGGGTAAAAACATTGCAGGAGAGAATAAGACTATTGAACAATATATGGACTGGGCTTGTGTTATATCTCTTTATTTTACAGGTTGCCCAGGTGGGGGGATCTCCACACAGAACTGTGTCCAGTAGCTAGGGCCAGTATTCTGCCTATTGTTTCAACCATCTTTTATCTCTCCTCTCTCTATTGCTGGTTTCCTTCTTATTGATCTGTGTGCCATTTCTACAGTATTGTGAATGCACTTTAATGAGGTCTAATATTAGTGGTACCACTTTAGAATTGTAGATATTTACCATTATTGATTTTCCTGAGCACAAAGTGCGTTATTGTGATAAGTGTACATAACCCTTGAATATTAATTATATAAAGACTGTGTTTTCAGTAATACAGTGTGTGGACATTCCTTTGTGGGGGCTTGGGGATACACTGTACTTAAGAACCAGCCTGCATCACCTCCTGAGAAGCTAGGCCTTGATTGCTCGTCCATTGCTACCATAATAGAGAATCTTGGCTGGGGTCTTCTGTGCCTCTCTTCTACCATATAGGGAGCAGAGGTACAGACACCCCCTACCGGTCTTTACAAAGCTGGTGGCAGCGGTGGGATGCTTATGGTTTTAAGACTCAGTGTATAACCGTGCCACTTACAAAATATCCGCACTTTATTAGATTAAGGTTTGGGTGTGTACCAAATAACTGCATTACAAGCAATGGAGTCCATTGCAAATGGTAAATTGACTCGGATGAGCTTAGAGGCTCTCCAGAGTGCTTGTGAAGCCAGGGAGTTAGACTTTGTGGATAAGTCTAGGGCTGAGCTGATAGCTGCCCTGGTGGACTACCAGACTGATGGTGAAACCCTTGATGAAGGGGGGGATGCAACCAGTGAGGACTCTGCCCCTGGGGTTGGCACTGAATCTGTTTCTGGGAATGCCACCATTCCTGCTGCCTCTGTTCCAAACCCCAGCAATTCCATGGAACTTGAGTTATTGAGGATGAAGTTAGCCTTTGAATATCGCAAGTTGGAAATAGAAGCTGAGCTTAAGAAAGAGGAGCTGGCACAGCAAGTGGAACTCAAGAATAGGGATCTTGAACTCAGAAATAAGGACCTTGAACTCAAAAGCCAGGACACTGAATGTCAGAGAATCCAGCTAGAGAAAGCTAGAGTGGAGACTTCAGCTAGATCCAGTGAGAGTGTCAGGTCCCCAGCCACCAAGTTTATGAAAGATTTGGTTGGTGTGTTTGTGGAGGGTTCAGATATCCTCCAATGGATTGAAGCGTTTGAAATGGCTTGTGCAATTCATGATGTAGATAAAAGAGATTGGGCTAAGTGTTTGTTAAGCAGAGTGCCTCAAACTGGATATGACTGTATTCTGAAGCTGGGTGTGGAAGAAAGGGGTCAGTATGAGTGTATGAAGTCTGCTTTGATTGCCAAGTTTGGCAAGACACCTACCCAATACCTTAAAAGGTTCAGGGAATTTAAGAAAAGAGAGAATGTGTCTTGGGTTGACTGGGTGAGTACTGCGCACATGAACATGATGGGGTGGATTGATGGATACAAGGTGAAAACTTTTGTTGAGTTGTCCCACCTCTTGTTTTTTGAGCATTTTTCTGAAGCCTGTTCACCAGAGCTGCGTCAGTATGTGGCTGACCAGAACATTTTGGACCCCTTTAAGCTGGCTAGGTTGGCTGACAAGTGGGTCTCCCACCGGGTGTCCCCTAAGGACTCCAGTGGGAAGGACAAGGACAAAGAAAAGGGGGCCTCTCAGAAAGCTGAGGAGTCCCAAAAGCAGTCACAGTCGGGTAAACCAAAACCTTCCTCTCCTAAGACCCAAAAATCTAGTGGGGATAAGTCCTCTGTGGGTGGGAATAAGAGTAGTGGTCCACCTGCTGCAAAGCAGGTTCCCAGTGGTTCCAGTACCGTACCCCGCACTCCTGGCACTTGTTGGGATTGTGGGGCTCTGGATCACAAAAGGGGTGACCCCAAGTGTAAAGGTAAGGCACTTGGAGTACAGGCTGTCAGCCTGACCTACCCTTACCCCGTGTCTGAGGTGGAGGCCACTGTCCTCCCCTCCTCTACAGGAATCACATTTGGTGCTCCGGTAGAGATTTCCTTAGTGTCCCTTGGGGCCTGGGACCAGTACGCAGAAGTACTGGCAACTATCCCGCAGAACACCCGTAGGTTTTTGAGAAGTGTCCTCTTGAATGGCCAGCCTTCTACTGGTTTGAGAGACACTGGGGCAAGCATGACAGTGGTGGACAGGACCCTGCTCAGGCCAGAGGACTATGAAGGTGCTCCTCTGCAAACCACCAGGTTAGCTGGTGGGCCTCCCAAATTATCACCTGTAGCCTTAGTCACACTCATGATTGGCGACAAGACAGCGAAGCTTCCTGTCCTGGTTCAGGACAATGTCCCTGCTAACATTTTGTTAGGGAATGATCTAGTAGAGTTGGGGTTGATCTCGGATGGTCTTCCCATGACTGCTGCTGCCGTCACTAGATCACAGGTGACATCGGGTCTGGCTGTGGGTCAGTTACCCGAGCCAAAGGCGAGGCCTAAGGCAAGAAGGAGGAAGACCAAGAAGGCCACCCCTGTGGAGGGAGCACCTTCTCTTCCTGCTGTTCCGACAGCACCCATTGGGATCCATGCTCCGGACGGGCTGGGTCCAGTGGAAAACCCAAACTCAACTCCTGTGGGAGAAGAGACAGAAGACTCTCCTGTGGGAGAGGTTCTTAACCCGGAGGATCATCCCGACCTTCAATGCTTGTTAGCTGAAGGGGGACCCTCCCGGGCGGACTTCTGTAAGGGACAGAGAGAGTGCCACTCTCTCGAGGGACTGAGGAAACAGGCCCTGGCCCAGGCACGAGGAGAGGTGCCTAGGAATTTCCGGATTTATTGGGAGGGTGAGCTCCTTGTTAGTGAGCCCACTAAGCCTGAACCTGGTGCCCGCAAGAGGTTGGTGGTACCCCAGGTTTACAGGCCCTTCCTACTGCAGTTGGCGCATGAGGTGCCCTTGGCTGGTCATCTTGGGACTAAGAAGACTAAGCAGAGGCTCTCTGCCCATTTCTACTGGCCACGGATGGGAGTAGAGGTGGAGTCCCACTGCAGGACCTGCCCCACTTGTCAGTTGTCTGGCAAGACTGGAGGCAGGGTCATTGCCCCACTACAGCCGTTACCAGTGGTTGGCACACCATTTGAGAGGGTGGGCATCGACATCGTCGGTCCCCTTGACCCTCCCACTTCAGGTGGACATCGGTTCATCCTGGTCTTGGTAGATCATGCCACCAGGTACCCTGAGGCAATACCCCTTCGGACTGTTACTGCCAAGGTGGTTGCCAGGGCTCTCCTGGGCATTTTCACCCGTGTTGGATTCCCCAAGGAGGTTGTCTCTGACAGAGGATCCAACTTCATGTCTAGTTACATGAAAACCATGTGGAAAGAGTGCGGGGTAACCTACAAGTTCTCCACCTCTTACCACCCCCAGACCAATGGTCTGGTTGAGAGATTTAACAAAACTCTCAAGGGCATGCTAGGGGCTTTGGAAGAACCCCTAAGGAGGAAATGGGATCTCCTCCTGCCATGCCTGCTGTTTGCTTACAGAGAGGTACCTCAAGAGGGTGTTGGTTTCAGCCCCTTTGAGTTACTCTTTGGACATCCCGTGAGGGGGCCCCTCGCCTTGATCCGAGAAGGCTTGGAAGCCACCCCTCCAGGTCCCGCCAAGCAAGTGGGGGACTATGTGTTAGGCCTCAGGCGGAGGATGACACAAATGATGGGTCAGGCAACAGCAAATCTCAAGGCCAGCCAGGAATTGAATAAGTACTGGCATGACCTGAAAGCTTCGCAAGTGGATTGGACTCCGGGACAGGAAATCCTTGTGATGGAGCCTACCAAGCCTAGAGCTTTGGCAGACAAGTGGACTGGACCCTTCAGGATCATCTCCAAGATGGGCGAAGTCAATTATCTGGTTGACATGGGAGCCTCTGGGGTAGCCCCCCAGGTATTCCATGTCAACAGGCTCAAGCCTTTCCACAGGCGAGCAGAGGTCTCATGTCTCTTGCTAGCTTCAGGGCAAGAGGAGGATGAGAGTGAGCCCCTTCCTGATTTGCTGCATAGCAACCCTCAGGATGGCTCAGTGGAGGGAGTACAACTCTCTCCAGATTTGACAACAGAGCAGCAGAGGGCCTGCAGGGCTTTGCTCCAGCAGTATGCCTCTCTGTTTTCACTGACACCAGGCCTTACACCGTGGTGTAAGCACGAAATTGACACTGGTGACAGTGTGCCTGTCAAAAGCAGGTGCTACCGGGGGGGCGCTGTTGCGCTCGACGAAGATGGCTGCCTGCTGATCAGCTCCGAGCCGAGAGGCGCTTCTTGAGCCGAAATCATCCCGTTTGCCTCGGCGCTTCAGCTCATAACTGCCGGAGGGGGAAGCTGATGTGACCGTGATCCTGCTGGCCCCGTTCCGCCCTCCTAACCCCTTTCGCTGCGGAGCTGCTGGCCCCTGTGTGAAGACCGGGAGCGCGCACTCCTCCGATCCCCTGCAGGGCTCCAGAGAACCGCGGTCGTGTCCCGCGGCTTGCGGCCTTCCGTGGGGGGAGGGGCGTCCCTCCCGCCCTGCGCGACCGCTCTTAGCCGACTTCGGAGGGCGCTGTTGGCTGGATCCGAGAGCGTCCGCTCCGCTGCCCCATCCGAGGCGGCGTGCTGTTTTGTATCGTGCCGCCCAGTCCGTGGATTCAGGCGGTGAGTGGGGCCCCGGTCCTCCGCACCGCTCCCCGCATTGACTTGCGGATTTTCCTGGGATAATTAATACACCCCCCCTGCATCCTGGTGCCCTGTGGGGGGGGGGCAGGTTCCACCGAGCGAATCTCATCCTCAGCCGCTTACTGTGCCCGTGGGGGCTGCGCAAGACATCGACCCCCCCCCACTCACTTCACTGGGTCGTGGTGTGCCCTGACCCCCATGGACCTGCTGCATAGTGACACCACCGGATTGCATCACACCCACCCTTCGATCTATTGGAACCCTAGCCACCTAACTGCTCCATCTCATCATCGACCGCGCCGCTCCCTGGATCCATAGGAGCGGCGCGGGGCTGCGGCTTCTCCCCCGCCTACCCAACACTGTTCATGTTCAGCACCGGGAATGCTTTGTCCTTTGAGTCCATTGCCTTATTGCTCACTAAAGTGCCAATCACCTGGCTACTCCATCTTGCCGCAATAGCTGCTGGAGGTTCCTCTTGTTCTCTTATTGGTTGTTGCCTCCTTGGCCCTTGCATCCTCAGGTTCTCGGGGGAGCTCTCGTGGTTCACTGACCACCACACACATCTGCTGCCCTAGCGACCCAACATAGCTTGGTCTCCTCCTTCTGATTTGAAACACTGCATCCCGTATTGCCAGCCGGCTGTAGCTACACACATACCTGGTGCTCTCTCTTGGCGTCCCTCTCGTCCTCCTACCCTCCGATCCACTAGTCTTGTCTTACCTTTCACTGACAGCATGTCAACGAGGATGGGAAAGAAGCAATCCTCTATCAATATGTTTGCGAAGCCTCCGGGAGGATCTGGCGCGGAGACACCTACACAGGAACCACCCACTACACAAGAGCAGGAACCATCCGAATCTCAAAAAATGATGGAGTACATCCGCGAAGGGTTCACCGCGATCCATAGCAAACTTGACGATATGAACGGTACGATATCCTCCATTAAGGCACACATGGAGAGAACTGATGGTCGTGTAACTGAGATCGAGTCACGTGTTAGCACCGCTGAGGACGGCCTGGGCTCCCTTCGGGCAGAGGTCTCCACATTATCCGCACGCGTAACAGAGGTGGAGAAGAAAAATGAGGATCTTGAGTCTCGCTCAAGACGCAACAACCTCCGCATAATCGGGGTACCCGAGGATGGCATACAAGAACCCATGGAAGACTACGTTGAGAGCTTGCTACTTCGACTCCTCGATTCCCCAAAGCTCTCCCCACAGTTTGCAATCGAGAGAGCACACCGCGCACTGACGGCGAAGCCTAGGCCTGGCGCTCCTCCTCGCCCGATTATAGCCAGGATCCTTAATTTCCGCGACCGGGATGCCCTACTCAGGGCGGCGAGAGTCAAGGGAGACCTGTTGTTGGGCGCGGCCAGAATCCACCTATACCCGGACTTCTCGATTGCGGTTCAGCGAGAGCGAAAATCCTTCCTGGCGGTGAAGAGACGATTGCGTGAGTTTCAGGTTAAATACGCTATGCTATACCCCGCCAAACTCCGGATTGAGCACGCGAATCGAGTATACTTCTTCACACTACCGGAGGAGGCCTCCAAGTTCATAGATGAACATTTTCCCGGCTGAACTGTACTTATAATGATCTCTCCCATTACTTAGGCCCTTCTCCATTGTCCACTCGCTGTTCTTTTGGTCTACCACAACTTATTCTGACTGCGGGGTCGCCACCATTGAGCCCCACCCAGACCTCGATTGGTCTAGTGGCACCCCGTCGTCCTTTGCTCCGGTACTGCGTGGACTCCTGGGCTGGACCGATGCTGCACATTTCATCCTGTTGGTGTTATAGTTGCGCATGTTTATGACTTTGTTTTTTCTCTAAGCGATGCATTTGTTGGTGTTGGGTTGTGATGCTATGGGAATTGGCTGCTGATCTGAGGACGGCACCGACTTCTTACCGTCTGCACGTCCCAGCTGCCCACCATAATACACCATTCGCCCGTTTGATTATCCTGAAACACTGTGGTAATCCCCAGTTCCTGTTATCCATCCTGTACACATACACCATCCCACTCAAGCTCACGGAGGATTGCTCTATGTATCTCGCTACATTGGTCATAATTGATGACCGTTCCTCCCCCCTTCTCCCCCCGCGGGTTCACCCCCGTACGCATTTTGCTTTCATTGCCAGGCATTAAGTTTATCCTCAAATTGCCTCAAGGTTCGGAGCATCGCCGCCAGGCCGACGTACAGGCCCCCCAGGCGTTGATGCCAATGTTGTTGACTCTGTTGGTTGCATATGGGTTGTTCATCCCTCTGTTTGGGGGAGGGATGTGGGAGGGGGTGGGGGGTAGGGGAGTTAATGTTAAAAAAGGCTTGGTAACTGCAGAAAAGGTAGAGTTCGGGAAACCAGGGTCGCTATGCCATTACAGATCCGACGGCGGTGGGTCCCGCTTGTGGGGGGCACTGTTCCATCCACCGGTCTATTTCCATGTCCACCATGAATGTGTCGGGTGAGGAAACCCTTACGTTCCTGAGTTGGAATGTGCGTGGGCTGGGGAACTTCAAGAAAATGAGATTGCTACAGCTCCAGGCCGAACGGCATGGCACTGGGATCCTGTTTCTTCAGGAGACACATGCGATAACTGATCACTGTGAGAAGTTTGCTAAAACATGGGGACCTCAGAGATACTATACTTCCTATTCCACACAGAGCCGCGGAGTTATGACCCTTATTCATAAGAGTATTAGATTTACCCCAATTGCCACGACAATAGACCCCCTGGGCAGATACGTCTTACTTCATGGCATCCTACAGAATAGGGAAGTGGTCCTACTGAATATCTACGGTCCCAACATTGATGATCCTGAATTTTTCACACATCTCACGTCCCTCCTCGATGGCTTCCCACTGGTACCTATTCTCTGGGGAGGCGATTTTAACACAATATTCGATGTGGATCTCGACAGATCTGGCTCTCGTCCCCGTCACCTCACTAGGGCCGCATATTATACACTGTCTTCACTCCCTCGCCTGGCCCTGTTCGACGCATGGAGGCTTCTCTACCCTGACTCTCGCACCTTCTCCTTCTGCTCCTCGGTACATGATTCCTTCTCCCGGATTGATAGATGGCTTGTCTCTGACATACTTATAAAGAATATCTCAAGCTTGTCGATTCTCCCCAGGACTCTCTCCGATCATTCACCAGTAACTATTACCCTAGCCTGGGGCTCGGATCACGACCATTCTAGACACTGGAGAATGAAACCACTTTCCCTACTCGACCCGGTTTTTGGTTCCGAGCTGGAGTCGGCGATCGAGGAGTTTTTTGAGACCAATACCGGCTCCGTCTCATCACAAGCCACCCTCTGGGAAACTTTTAAAGCCTATATCAGAGGCATCGCCCTCTCTAAAGAAAATGGCATCCTTAGAACTATCCGTAGAGAGATTGCTGAGAGCGAGGCCACACTATCCGAGCTGGAAGCCCAATATGTATTAAATCACACTCCTGATACCCTTGCACTGATCGGCACGGAGCTGGACACCTTTCGAGCTCTTGCGGACCGCGAGCAGAGGTTTCTTGACAACCCTGGACTGGCGAGGAGATACGGTGAGGGTGAACGCCCATCTCGTCTTCTGGCTAGGCTTCTCCGCCGTGAGTTTGGCGCTCCTCCCATACCTGGCATTGAGAGACCTGATGGATCCCTTGCCACCTCCCCTGGTGATATCAATTCCGAATTCCTCTCCTTCTACCAATCTCTTTATGCCAACGCAGATAATGCCACTATAGCAGAAATAGATGTTTTCCTTGACAGGCTCCCCCTGTCGGTTCTCTCCCCCGATACCATCGGTGCCCTTGAGAGTCCATTCTCTTCCTCGGAACTCTCGGAGGCCTTAGACTCTCTCTCATCAGGTAAATCCCCGGGATCGGACGGCATACCGGTTGAGTTCTACAAGCGCTTTAAGTCTCTTCTACTTCCTCACCTGGTCGCTCTTTGGGAAGAATCGTTAGAGACGGGCCAGCTCCCTCCCACGCTCCGCGAAGCCACCATAACTGTCCTGTTAAAACCGGGTAAATCCCCCACGCAATGTGGCTCTTACCGCCCACTCTCACTAATCAACTCCGACGTCAAGATTTATGCTAAGCTACTTGCTTTACGTCTGGCCCCCTTCATGCAACATATCATTCACCCAGACCAGGCGGGGTTTATTCCGGGACGCTCTACCTCCCTGAATCTTAGACGACTCTTTAATATCATAAGCAGGGTGCGACCGGACATTCACGCTGTGGCCGCCACACTTGATATGCAAAAAGCTTTTGATTCCGTCTCCTGGAGGTACCTTTGGCGGGTACTCAATAAATGTAAATTCGGCCCCACTTTTTTCTCCTGGGTCAAGCTGCTATATTCAAACCCCGTGGCAAGGGTCCGTACCGAAGGCCGGTGTTCTTCCCTCTTCCAAATAGCTAGAGGCACTAGACAAGGTTGCCCCTTCTCTCCATTAATCTTCGCTGTAGCGCTGGAGCCATTCGCAGATATGCTTCGCCAATCTCATTCCCATAGAGGTCTACGTACAGCAGGTACCTCCGATATAGTTTCCCTATATGCTGACGATGCTCTACTCTTTATTCGCTCCCCTGAAATCAACCTTGCCCCAATACTGGAAGATGTTGCTCTCTTTGGCCGCATGTCTGGCCTGACAGTAAACTGCGCTAAATCGACTCTTTTCCCGCTCACCCCCATCACTCTCCCCCCTCCCGATACCCTGGGGTTCTCTTGGGCCCAAACTGAGTTCACCTACCTGGGGGTAGTGGTGTCGCGACATATCGATCGAGTTTTCGAGAAGAACTATCAAGCATACCTTACAAACCTAATGCAAAAAATTCAGGGTTGGGACAAACTCCCGATCTCGCTGGCAGGTAGGGTGGGAATACTAAAGATGGTGGTGCTTCCCCAGCTGCTGTATAGATTTGTTAATATCCCACAATGGCCGGGTACTGAGTTCTTCCAGACATTGACACGCACCCTCAACACCTTTCTCTGGCACTCTGGCGCAGTCCGCCTCAAGTTTGAAACCCTTGCTTCCCCGATGGAGATGGGTGGCTTCGGTGCACCCGACTTTCTCAAGTACTGGCTGGCAGCCCAGCTCCAACACATCGCACACTGGTTCAACGTATCCGATCCCCCTCCCCATGTCAGACTAGAGAAGTTATCGGTTGGTGATCGCGACATCAGATCCCTGGTGATCGCACCCATGCCAACAGACTCGGGCACATTGGACCCGATGCGATGCACATCCCTGGCTTTATCCAAAACGTGGCAATTGCTGGGCACCGCCCATCCCTTTCATGGTAACTTCCCGATCTGGAACTTTCTCCCGGGAATCCCACAGATCCCCCCATCGGTTGTTCGCACTTGGGCTGAGGCGGGATTTGAATTGCTCCGAGACATATTTGCAGATGGTAATTTCATAGAATGGCCTGACCTCCCACCGTCCCTCAGACAGCGTCCCTCAGTGTGGCTTCAATACTCATCTCTCCGAAAAGCCCTCAAACATAAGTACCCGTGCTTCCCGGCACTACCGCCGGATGAGCTGGCAATCACTGAATTGACTTCTCCATTCCCTATGAGGGGGAAATCTTCCAGACTATATACCCTGGTACAATCCAGATCGCCGCCTTCATTCTCTAAATTAAAGCTCGCTTGGGAGTCTGATCTTGGAGTGGAAATGACCGAAGACCGATGGACCCAAATGTGCTCACGTATCCAGAGGGTCTCCTTCAATTCCCGATTCAAGCTAATTCAATTCAAACTACTCCACAGATACCACTACACCCCTATTAGACTACACCGTATCTCTAATAGTCTCTCTCCTAGATGCCCTAGATGCGGCCATGATAGAGCTGACTATTTCCACATGATCTGGTCCTGTCCCAACCTTACCCAATTTTGGGACGCTGTTTGCTCCACCATCTCGACCATTCTCGACCACCCTATTTCCCCTACACCGATGAAATGCTTGTTCCATGACTTTCCTGACTTACACAGAGATTCTAGGAGACTGGCCGGCCTTTGTATGCTTCTGGCTGTGCGGGCAATACTACTCTGCTGGCTTAGGCCTACCACCCCGACTCACGCACAGTGGCTCAGAGCAGTCACTTGGGCCTCCGATACGGAGGAATCATGGGCGGTACAACAGCCCGCCTGCTCTAGACCCAGGAACATCTGGCTCAAGTTCCGATTATTCATGTCCTCCCCTGACACCAACTCAGGTCCTACATCCCCAGCAACCTCTTCTCGTCAATCCCCTGCAGACCCCTGAATGGCCCTCCACCGGGTCTTACAGTGCCCTGCTACTTCCGTTGCCCATGGGCGAGCCCCCCCGCATGTTGTGTTGATTATGCGATGTTGTAACTGCTTGTTTTTATATGCTTTGCTGATGCTCACCTGTATCTGTGTTGCCAAGCGTAAAAAAATAAAAGTTTAAAAAAAAAAAGCAGGTGCTACCGTATGTCAGATACCGTCAAGAACCACATCCAGGCTGAGGTCGCCAAGATGTTGGATCTGGGTGTTATTGAACCCTCAACCAGTCCCTGGTCCAGTCCAGTGGTCCTTGTCCCCAAGGCAAGTTCCCAGGCGGGTACCAAAGATTGGAGGTTCTGTGTGGACTACCGAGGAGTCAATGCCGTCACCAAAACTGACGCGCACCCATTGCCCAGGGCTGACGAGCTCGTGGACACCATAGGTGCTGCCAAGTTTGTGAGCACCTTTGACCTTACCTCAGGCTATTGGCAAATAGCTCTGACGGACCATGCCAAGGAAAAGACGGCTTTCTCAACACCTGAGGGACTCTACCAGTTTAGGGTCATGCCTTTTGGGTTGAAGAATGCCCCTGCCACCTTCCAGAGATTGGTCAACCATGCGCTCAGTGGGCTGGAAGCCTTTTGTGTGGCTTACTTAGACGACATTGCCGTCTACAGTTCCACCTGGGAAGAGCATTTGACACATCTGGATAAGGTGTTGCAGGCCTTGAAAAGGGCTAACCTCACTATCAAGGCCACCAAGTGCCAGATAGCTCAGGGGAAAGTTACCTATCTTGGTCATGAGGTAGGAGGGGGTCAAATCCAACCTCTCTCCAGTAAAGTACAGGATGTACAGAACTGGGAGACTCCCACTACTCAAACCCAGGTGAGAGCCTTTTTGGGCCTCACTGGGTACTATCGCAATTTCATGGCAGACTATGGAACTATAGCTGCACCCCTGACAGCTCTAACTTCGCCCAAACAGCCTAGGAAGGTTAATTGGACCGAAGACTGTCAGAGGGCCTTTGATGGCTTGAAAGAAAGTCTGTGTAGGGCACCTGTGTTGTGTGCGCCTGACTACAGCCGACCCTTTATCGTCCAGACGGATGCCTGCGACACCGGAATTGGAGCTGTCTTGTCCCAGTTAGATGACAAAGGGAGAGAACACCCTATCATATTCATCAGTAGACAACTCAAGGGTAGAGAACTTAGGTGGGCTACTGTTGAAAAGGAGTGTTTTAGCATAGTTTGGAGCCTTAGGCGTTTTAGGCCCTACCTTACGGGGTCTACCTTCAAGGTCCAAACAGATCATAAGCCCCTGAAGTGGCTTATGCAGATGAAGGGTGAGAATCCGAAATTGCTCAGGTGGTCCATTAGCCTGCAAGGGCTAGACTTCACCATAGAGCACAGACCAGGGAAGAGTCACGATAATGCAGATGGCCTTTCCAGAAGGTATGCTGACCGTCTGGATGAGGGTGTCTATCCCGTGGGAGATTAGACACCCTCCACCTCAGTCTGGGGGGGGCGACTGTGATGCTGGAAATGCATCAGAGGGACAGGGCCTCTGAATCCTTGTCCTTTTCTGCCTTTTATCGTGTGTTCTGTTATGTTTTCTGCCCAGGAGTCCATTTGCGACTCCTGGCAGTGCAGCTCTCTCTTTTGGTTTGGTGAACAGACCCATGGGATACCCTTATGGCACCCCTGGGTAGGGGTACAACCCTGTGCCCCTAGTGTATGTTTTTGGGCACCTGTGGGTGGCCCACAGAGCAGGGTATGGGCTGGTGGCAGCTCCATGCTGAATTGGACAGGTGCTCTGGGTGTCCTCCATTTTGGGATACCCAGGCCCTGCCATTGGGATCAGTTGATTCCTGATAGAAAACAAGATGGCCCCTGTGGCCTCTTGCTTTCTATGGCCTGTTGTCTTGTTTTTCCCAAAGTCCTGGGAAGCCCTGACTCTGTACCTTCCCCCTGGCTGGCTGTTGGGTGGAAGTTCCATATATGGTGTTGTTGTGAAGGCCCAGCTAGACTGACTGGAGCCTTCCCTTTGACTGTATGTTGTGGGTACCTCCTGTGGGTGGGACCTGGGTGAATGGAGTGTGTGACCAATATACACTTCTTGTTGTGGTTGTCTGGTTTCTGGCATGTGAGACAAAGACTGAGACAGCCCTGCCCGAAACTGGCCTGAATGCAGTGTGTAGTGTTGAATGGCTGGGTACTTGTCCCAATCCACATTCCTTGTTGTGAGTGTCTGAAAGGGAGGAGTGTGGCCTGAATGCACTGTGTGCCTGATTGGCTGACTGACTGCATGAATGCCCTTCTGTGTGATTGGCTGCTGTGTGTGTGCCAGCAGTGTGGATGAGAGACAGAATAGTATATCTGGGGACCTCTCACCACTGGAGATTTTTCAGGAACGTTCAGGAACGTTCAGAAGCATTCAGAAGCTGAGTCTCCACTCAAGAGTAACTGGATTTGCTGATCCTCGACGTCCAGCTGGAAGAAGAAGACTTGCTGTGGCATTTGCTTCGACAGAAACTGAAGGTTGTCGAAATCGTCGAGGACTGACCCGAGAGAGGACCTGGCTAGGCGCCCTCTTCCCGTGCTCCGAGGGACCATCGAGCACCGCTGAATCTTCGCCGAAGCGCCCTGGAAGTCAGACCCTCGAAAGGCTGCCGACCCGAGACGGGACCGCCGAGGAGATCGAAGTGAAGCACCCGGACATCGACGCTGTCGAAGTCCATTGCCGTCGACCAGGGTTCGCAGGTCTGTGTAACCGCTGGAGGCCCGTCGAAGTTGTGTTGCCCAGCCGTGGGAACCACTTGACGCCGTGCCGCCGACGACCGGAGCCGTCCGCTCCTTGCCTAAGAACATTTCAATCGAAGGACTCCCTCGACCGCATCGTCGACCGCTTATCCTGCCGGAGAAAGTCGAGGACGACCAACGCGCCGAGGAGAAACCTGCCGGTGGGTTTCCCGCCACCCAACGACCTCAAAGACTCGGACGACCCGACGCCCTTGCTGGGCTTCCGTCTCTACAATCTTTGCGGTCCAGAACTATTGTCATCGAGGTGCCCCGCACACCTCCGCCTTGCAGGACGCCGACGCCCCGACGCCGACGAGCACCGCTCGGACGAAGCTGCCGCCTCTTTGACATCGTTCTACCTCGTTTGTCGACGGACGTTCGACGCCCCGTGCCTCCCGCTTGAAAGGGAAGGCATTCAAGAAGGGCCGTCGATTCCCCGTCGCCGAACCCCGAGGTCTTCGACGTTTCTCGACGCCTCTCGACGATCCGTGACTCCCGCTTGAAAGGGGGGTCATTCAAGAAGGATCTGTCAACGCCTCTACGAAGAACTCGACTCCACCAGGTACATTGGGGGGGTAAAAACATTGCAGGAGAGAATAAGACTATTGAACAATATATGGACTGGGCTTGTGTTATATCTCTTTATTTTACAGGTTGCCCTGGTGGGGGGATCTCCACACAGAACTGTGTCCAGTAGCTAGGGCCAGTATTCTGCCTATTGTTTCAACCATCTTTTATCTCTCCTCTCTCTATTGCTGGTTTCCTTATTATTGATCTGTGTGCCATTTCTACAGTATTGTGAATGCACTTTAATGAGGTCTAATATTAGTGGTACCACTTTAGAATTGTAGATATTTACCATTATTGATTTTCCTGAGCACAAAGTGCGTTATTGTGATAAGTGTACATAACCCTTGAATATTAATTATATAAAGACTGTGTTTTCAGTAATACAGTGTGTGGACATTCCTTTGTGGGGGCTTGGGGATACACTGTACTTAAGAACCAGCCTGCATCACCTCCTGAGAAGCTAGGCCTTGATTGCTCGTCCATTGCTACCATAATAGAGAATCTTGGCTGGGGTCTTCTGTGCCTCTCTTCTACCATATAGGGAGCAGAGGTACAGACACCCCCTACCGGTCTTTACACCCTAGACAATCAAAATTAATTCAGCCTGTATCAGGTCAAACATTTATGGACAAATATATCCTGAAAGCAACCTCTACTAGCACCGAAATTAAACTACCTAAAGCTTTCAGAGGTAATGCTATGCTGGATCATTCAGCAATGACTACACAGGCTTTCTTTGGCGGTAATAACAACATCACTGACATTAGCACATTAGCATCATTGAATGCGCGGACAAAGCTAACTTGCCTTCTGCTGTTGCTATTCCTGATCTCTACCTCACCACCTCAAGTGGCTTTGTCCCAGAATACTCCAACTGCCTTAACTAACATCATCAAAGGCATTGATTCAAACAATGGTGACCTTGCTGAGGAAGCAAACTCATGGGAAGTAAACCAGAGCCACGCAAATTCTCCAAAATTACATCACACTTTGAAAGACGTAGATGAACGGATTCGTCTGACTCATCTGACAGTTTCAGCCCTAAACATGAGACTCAGCTCAATTGTTGAGTTGTACGATAACGTTTGGGCTGAACTTAAATCCGTCCAAAGATCCATGAGGGAACTTAATCTGAAAATTGATTGTATCGGCACTGAAATACTGGTAGACTTAACTAACAAAGTGGATTGGATTGGAATGGAACTCAGAAGCTGGTTGCGCAAGGCCACATTTTGGTACAACAGGGTGTAATGACTGCTCCAGCATCTGTGCAAGTACCTCTAGTTACACCACAAATTATAGAAATCTCCGACAAAACTTCTATGCTGGAAGCTTCTAACAATGCCCTATCTCAAGGTCAACTTAAGCCAGCATTATCATTAGTTCCTCAAGTACCTCTAGTTAAACCACAAATTATAGAAATCTCCGACAATACTTCTTTGCAGGAAGCTTTTAATAATGCCCTATCTCAAGGTTAACTTAAGCCAGCATCATCTGCTGGCCGTGGCATTATTCCTGTCCCCTCACCCTGCATAGCCAACCCCACTAAGAATACTTCTACCTCTACCTCCAATCCAAATCTCATACCATCTACTGCGAGCCCAGCTATTTTGGAAAGTGCTGCTAAACACACTGCCCCTAAAAAGACTTTAGCTCCACGTAAATCACACACTATTAAGCGGAAAATGGCAATAAAACAACCTAACCTATTATTTGCAAAAGCTTCAGCTCGTCCTTTACCTAATTCGCTCTTAGGGCCCATTCCTGAAGATTAGACCCCACGTGTTTCCATTCTAACTAAGGTTAAACTGGTTGACTCTACCGTTCAAACTGACAGCTGCAATATTCTTAACATAAAGTCACCTACTGCGCTGGAAAGAAGTCCTTTACTGAAGCCTCCAGCTCTTCTAACAAGGGTTGGCCCAGAGGCCTTATCACCCTCTTTGAGTTTGAAACCGTGTCCTCCACCTGAGTTACATCAGGGATGCAGCCCTGGCAAGTTTAGGACCTGTGAAGAAGCTCCATTGATACACACCGTGCCCCAAGTTAGAAATCCGATAAAGGTCCAAGGATTTATGGATGCAGGGATCAATCAACTTTCTTCCATCTGGGGTCCTACCCATACTCAGCCCCCCATGAATAACCAGTCCCTGATCCCTCTACTGCCGGTGGACTTGGGTGAGGGGTGGGGGTTTGTTTAAGGGGGATAACATCCCAGCAATGTCTACACACCCATCAATCTCGGCAGGCATATGAGATTTGGTGGCACGTCTGCACAAACCTACTGCTAGGCCTCAGTATTCAGACTCTGCTAAAATGCAAGGCATTAATCCAAAAGGACTCCAAAGTCTACCTGCGGGTTTCTTACGTCGACAAGAAGGCACTATTGCTTCTAAATCGAAACCGCTGTATTTGGTAAAAAAGTTTGCTGGAGCTAGAAGTTCCTATTTGTTTGAACAGATGTAATGTCCTGACTATCTTCTCAGAAATTCCAGCACTTTCCTAATATCATCTAAGGACATTGCCAGTGTGGCCTTTCCGGTTAGAAATTGTCAAAATACTAGCTTGATTCTGCTTAACTCTTTACTGGTTAAGGAACTGATCCTTACTCAAACGGAATCTCTGTGGGACTTGGGCTTCAAGGTTGAATCTGCTCTATCATGGGAAAAGCTGGCTCCAGGGCCCTCTACTACTCATTCATCAGCTAAACCATTGGTGGCTAATCTAGGTGGCCCTGTACCCATGATCAACCAAAGAATTCTACCTAAACAGCAGGATAAAGACATTGACTGGGCCACCATTATCTCCACCTTGTGGCAAAAACCCATCCCCTAGGCCACCAACCTCAAGGACAGATTCAAAATCTTCTTCGGTCATATGCCTCAAATCTTGGAACTCAAGAGGCAATCAACATCTATTTACAAATTTGGAATGTCTACAGTTGCTGAGAGATGCTAACATTATATGTATCCAGGAGTCTTGGATGACCTCAACCCCATTTCTAGATAGTTACCAAATCTTTGACCAGCTTGCCCAATATCATTTGGGAGGCAGACCATCATTTGGACTAATTGTTGCGGTTGACAACTGCATTGGCTTACATGGCAGTGCCCTCTTGGACCTGCCATATGGGGCTTTGGGGGTTGATCTTATTTCTAACAATGGCCAATTGAAATGATTAGTCATCCATATCTACTGGCATAATGGTGTGGAAGAATGTGAATTGTTTGTGCCCACCATCACTCAGATTATCCTTGAGTGGATGCTTGCTAATTCAGGGCATGTCCTATTAACAGGGGATTTAAACTGTGATTGTATATTTGAGCATTCTCCTTGGGAACTCTGTGTGATGAATACGTCGAAACTGTGTTCTACGAGGAAGAAACAGGATGGCCATACTTGGTATATTGGGCTGGGTAATATCGACCTTCAACCCCTGGTTGGCCGTTCACAATTTCTACTTGAAAATCCCACTGGACATACCTGGCGGCGTGGCCATTCTTCCTCTCTGCTTAATTACATCTCTGTGGATGATTACTTATGTATAAGCTGCTCGCAGTTTGATACCAATATGAATAGCTGGAGTGACCATGGCCTTTTAACAACAAAATTCAAGATCTGCCATTTTCAGGAACCCCATCAGACCCATCTTAGGGTTATACCTAACTCATCTGGTTCTGCGGTTCGGTGGTCACCCAAGAACATTGATATCCTGAACCATAACCTGAGGGCTAGGCTTAACCAGAGTACATACGATTGGAAAATGGTAACCTTCAACACAGCAACGGTTATTTCTCTTGTACAAGCAGTGGTAGATGACTTGAGCAATTGTTCTGATTGCTCTATTCTAGCTAGTAGGCACACCCACTGCTATAATTCGGATCTGGCATTAGCAAAATCCATTAAGAATAAAAATCTTAAGAAACTTAGATCTGCAAACCTTGATATGACCATACGCTTAGGCCTTATCAGAAAGGTTAAACAAAGATATACACATTTTTGCAAAACAATTAAACACCAGTTATTGCAACAGGATGCTGAACAAATGCTGCAGGTCATTATGAAGGCGAATGTGGGAGCCTTCTGGTCCCTTGTCAATGGACAAGACAGTAATTCAGCAATTTCCCTATTGAATCCAATTCCGGAACAAGTTAGGCTGGACTTTTACTCCAATAAATTTGCTCTCAACTCACTCCAGGAAAACAACAAATCTGTCCACTGAGATACTCCTGGCCCTTTCCCTAAATGGGAATTTCCTATTGTGATTGATATGGTGCGAGACCTAATCCTAAACTGTAAAATATCTAGAGCCCCTGGTCCAAACGGGCTAACTAACGACACCTTTAAAGCAGACCCCAATCTTTGGGCCAATCTCTTGTGCTTTGAGTTCCAAGACATATTCCAATCCGGGGTTTGTCCATCCTCTTAGTCCTCTGCACATGTGATTCCAATTTTTAAATGTGGTAGTAGGTCTGACCCAAAAAATTATCGACCAAATGCGTTGATTGACACAGATTGTAAGATCTTCTCTGCCTTTCATTTTACACGTTTAAAGGAATGGGAAAAAGGTAGCCATCCCTTGAGCCCTTTTCAACAGGCTTTCGTAAATTCCACTCCACAAATATTAATGGCATTGTGGTCAAGTGTATTCAGGAGGCTGCCTGGACTTCCGTTAGAGGCCCTACTTTTATGGCCCCTATGGATCTCTCGGCAGCCTTTGACTGCGTTGACCGAAATAGGCTGTGACCGCTGAAGGGTGGAAAGTGAAAACAGACTCTGCCAGCAGGACTCGACCATGCAATTTGTGAAATAAATGCCCCCAGAGAGTAGAATCAGGCAAGCAACACCAAGGGAAGTTTGGGAAAAGGTAAATAACAGAATTAAATCAAAACAAAGATTTGAATCACTTAAAATAAGTGTCGAGCAGCCGAGCTGCAACTGCCTTACTGGTATTAAAATGTGTTCCTCCCGCTCAGTGCATTAAAACCGCGCCACAGAGTCACGTGACCGCTGAAGAGTGGCAAATGAAAACAGACTGTGCCAGCATGATTCGAGCATCCAATGAGTAAAATAGATGCCCAAGAGAGTAGAATCAGGCAAGCAACATCAAGGGATATTTGGGGAAAGGGAAATATCCGAATTAAATCAAATCAAAGTTACACCAAATACAATTTAAAATAAGCGGTGAGCAGCTGGGCTGCAACTGCCTTACTCGTATTAAAAGTAACGTTTTGGTGAGATTTATCTGAAAAGGCTCTGTCTTCTGTCTGCTCTGGTTTGTGGGGTACGCTTTCTGATAGTTCTTTGTTCTGGTAGGTCTTTTGTGTATGGGTCTGTAAGAAAAGGGGGGCATTAGTGGTACAGTGGGAGTGGCAGAGGTAATTATGCACAACCTGTGGTGTTGGTGGGTGTAGGACTGAAGTACCTAGTTCTTGTCTGCAAATCTGCATTCTATGGGTTAGTCTTAGAGACAAGGGAGTATTTTATACATGGGGCAGAGCCCAACTATTACACTACAGCACTTTGGGTCTTCTTAGCCATTGATATGGAAGAATGGAATAGGGCTAACGAGTAGAGCTTAATCATGGCTTGATTAGTGTTGATGTGCTAAAAGCAAGGCCACTTGTGACTATCTGTGGGTGATTTGTGTGTATAGTGTACGGTGGGAGCTATAGGTAGGAGATAGTAGAGGTGCGTTGGATAGTCAGGGGATGAGGAGAATAGCCTGTACAAGGCAATGTAATCTGCCATCCTGCACGCCTATCAATCTATCAATAGCCATCTGCAGACAGGCCCCAATTAACTAGCTTACATAGCCATTGTCAATCTCTCTCTCTCTCTCTCTCTCTCTCTCTCTCTCTAGCTGTTTCATATATAACATATGCAAGCTGACAGATGTTGGAAAGATGCCAGACTAGAAACTCCACTCATTAACAAAAGTGATGCTTGTAATTTGAAGATGACAGGCTTCCATTTCACCTTCCTTAGTATGTTTGTAGGCTGGCTGAAGGACTCAAACCTTTCTCGAACATGCTCAGTTGCTGTGCTCAGTGTCCAGCTGGGATTTTTGTCTGCAAGGGAAGTGGCCATCAGGGGCAGTACAGGGCACATGTTAGTTGTTGATCAGGGCAAGAAACAGAATCCTTTTTTTTATTTCTCTCAGAGGTATACCGTGCTGTCTTCCACATGGCAGCAAACTCTACTCACACATGGCACACAACCACAGGACAAAACTACCCACAAGGGCCACATGTCACCATGGCCCTCATTCCGAGGTTGGTGGTAGTCATGGCGCAATTTGTGCCATGGCTGCCACCAATAACGGGTCCGGCACCGGTATGGTTCAACAAGGACCTACTGGTGTAGTCCGACCTTTGCGGGACCGGTAAGTCCCCATTGAAAATGCCATTCCCCATTCCCATTTGAGCCCCCATAGGACTCAATGGGAATAGGGAGTGCACTAATAACGTGTTCGCAACTTGCGAGCCCGTTATTTGCGGCCTGGTCCCTTAACTGGTCCCGTAATGGTGGGACCTGCTAAGGGATCTTGTAGTAGGGTGGTAAGGGATTACCGGCACCGGTCTCCTTATCGGTGCCCGGTATCCCTTACCGCCCACCTTGGAAAGAGGGCCTTAGTCTTTGGTACATTCCCAACAGTGATAAAGAACTGCAACACCCATGATTCTCTCGGTGCTAGAGGTAGGCACTTCCCCTACCTCATATTTTTCGTTCTCGTCATTGTCTTTGGAAGTACTGTGCTTTTTTTTGTTGTGTAGGTCCTCAAGCTGGTGCTGGCTCTTGGGGAGGAGGGATGGCAACAGCTGATGCTATTTTTAAGATAAATAGCAGTTTTGCTAATATTCTCACAAGTATGTGCTGTGTACTAGATTGCTAATAGATAATACCGATCATTTAGGCCCGCCCGTCCCCCACCTTTTATACCGACCAGCCTATCCAAACACGACTAACACATAGTTTGCCGGTTTTTGCTTGCTCTTCTGTGTATTTTACTGACTTGTACTTGTTTAATGTATCTGTAAATGTTCCTTAGTGTATTTATTGACTTATATTTGTTCTGTAACTGTATCATTTATGATCTTTATGCACAACGTCTTGTAATCTAAGCCTTGTATATCCTTGTAACTTCTGCGCCCTGATACCTTTGTGTCTGGCGCGCACTACAAATGAATAAACAAATAAACAAACATAAGTAAGAGTAGGTGTAGGAGCTGTGCAAAGGAAAAATCTTGAGTTTGAAAGTTCCTAGATCAGCAGAAAATGCATTTCCAAACTGTCAGCGGACGCATTTGCAGACACGTCATCATGCTGCGGGCACATGAGTGTGATCACGTGACGCTGTCCGAGAAGTCTACGATGATGTAAGACATTGTGATCTTCGACGGACACAAAAACAGTGGAAGAAGTTGCCAAAAGTATGTAAATGTGTTAAGAATGATGCTAGAAGGTGGGAAATGACAGTTTTAAGGTGAGATTTTGTAAATTGGACAAAAAAGTCGCTATATTGGGGTACGTATGATATTAGTAAATTGTAGGAAATTAGCATGCACTGGTAAAAACCCATTAAATTCACTGAAAAAACTTTGTTAAAGGGATGTTATGGTTAAGTTGCACTAATAAAAACCTATGAAATTCACTGAAAAAACTTTGTTAAAGGGGCGTTATGGTTACAAGTAAAACTGAAAAACCTCAAAAATTCTCCAGTTATTGTAAGCTAAGCAACCATAACTCACTCCACCACTGTTCACTGCTAAGACTAACACCCAGGACATCAAAGATGACATCACAAATATCCTTGAGGACACCACTGATGACATCACATATGAAATTAATTTTGATGAAAAGTCCCTTCAAGGGCTTGTGTTGATTATATTGTTAACAATATATCAGGGGTGATTGGGAGACCTATCAGGAACTACTTAATCTATCAAAGAATGTATTCATCTAAACAAAACATTATGTTGAAGTGTTGTTGTTAACACAGGGGCATATTCGTGCATAAACATAGGCAATGGCTGCAGCATGCACCATAGAAGTACAATATTCATAAACTTGTAATTTTGGATAGTAAAATAATGAATGCTACCTTATCAGAGTTGTGAGTAATGTTAAACATGTAGTAACTATCTAATAATTCAAGACGTACTACACACTTGTGCTAGTACAAACAATACATATGAAGACCCACAACGCATACAAATCAGGGGCACATACAGGGAAATTAAAGTAAGGACGAAAGAAACAGCATCACCAGAAAATGTTAGTAACATTAAAGTTCATCTGCATGTGCATAAATGAATTGTGTGTTTGAGGCCTGCTTACTGCCCCATGTATGTGCACCATGGGCTGAGAGCAAACACTAAGGAAAGTACTTTAAGAACATACAACATGGTTAACGTCTAGATATATAGCACCTTTTGAAATGTAATATTCTGACTGTCAGTGAACAAAACCACCTTCCCATGATAGTCAGTGTATATAAACAAGTGGCCCAGATATGTGATGTCATAAGTGATGTAATCAATGACATTTGTGATGTCATCTTTGATGTCCTGGGTGTTAGTCTTAGCAGTGCAATGTGATGGCATGAGTTATGGTTGCTTAGCTTAGTATGACCGGCGTATTTCTGAGGTTTTCCAGTTTTACTTGTAACCATAACGTCCCTTTTTCCCAACGTTTTTTCAGTGAATTTTGAAAGAACCACCCATACACGGTAAATAGTTATTTAGGGTTCTTTTATTGCAGATCTGTGGGGACAGCATGAATGGCCTCTGCCCTCCAGCAACCATCCTCCTAAATCTCCCAATCCTTCCATGAGAGAAGGCTCGGGAGATGGAATGTAACACGTTTCATAGGTTTCTATTAGTGCAACTTAACCATAACGTCCCTCTAACAAAGTTTTTTCAGAGAATATATATATATATATGGATTTTATATTAAAACCTCTCTGGAGAGTGCTACTCATTTCTGTCTGACCGAAGAAATCAGCAATCTTTAAAGATATAAAGATATATATATATATATATATATATATATACACACATATATATGTAACGCTCACCTGACTCCCACGGAGGCGCTGGACTGGTTCGCGCTGCTGTGACCTCTTCTAAGGTGATGCGCAGGGTTCGGAAGACGGACTGGACCGGGCCTCCAAATCTGGCTTGTCTGGCTCGCAGAAGTATCCTTCTGTAGGCGAAAATAGGGGATTAACTGTCTGCGGGGTAATGCAATCAGCCTCCCACTTTCCCCTCTCACCCTCCTCGAAACCCTCTGTGATTCCTCGTAGCGTCTCACCTTAGGGTCTGGAAGGACGAGCTCTCCATCCTGCTTCTGATGCAGGGGCGCGTTGGTATCCAGTTACTTCTCTGGATTTTCGGATTGGTGAGAACCAAACTTGCTTGGCTTCCAGGTAAGTTTTTGATAAGAGGTTCCCCTTGTGTCCATGCATTAATGTACTAATGCTAGTGTCTTTTTCCCCATAGGGGCCGGGGTACGGAATGCCGGGGAACAGGCACCGACCCGAGATGAGAGGTGAAATCCTTGTAGAAATCAGGTAAGTCTTTAATGAGCGTTTTTTGGTAATGTCTTTTCATTCGCTCATTAACGCTGATGTCTCTTTTTCCCCTTAGGGGCCGGGGTCCGGAAATGCCAGGATGCGGTGCGGACCCGAAATGAAGAGGGAATGAATCAACAGGTAAGTCTTAACATGGAGATTTAGCTTTCCTTATTCCCTTCTCTCTCTCACCTTTTGTTCTGGTCTTTTTCTCCCTAGGCGCTGGGGCGTGACTGCAAATCCGGATGATCGTTGCTGAACATGGAGGCGCCCTGTAAAGGTGAGTGGAATGCGGTGCTGCAGCGATCGACGCGATGAGCTTTTAAATAAAAGTCTTCCTTTTCAGGATTGTCGGCGAGATGTCTCCGGGATGCTAATTTAGCAGGTAAGGACTTTTCCTTCTTCTGTTCTCTTCTTCTCTTCCCTTGCAGGTGATCCAGGATGCTGGCAGGCGTGGCAGAAGTCAGGATGCAGGAGAAGACATGGTGAGCGTCCAGCTGCTAGATGCAGAACAACGCGAAGCACGTGTGGCTGTTCGGGTGGGGTTTAAATAGCCTTGGAAGAAGTTCCTGGTATGTATCCTTCCTCCAATCAGGTATGTATCCTTCCCCGACCACGCCCGGATGGTAAATTAGTAAAACAGGTAAAGTAGTTCCTTTCAGACCTCAAGGAGGCCGGGATCCTGCAGCATGGTCTGCATCAGGTAAGTGCACCCAAGCACTTCCATAATGAGCCTGGTGCCTATGGCGCCAGGACTATGTCTTTTATGAGCCTGGCGCCATAGGCGCCAGGACACTGTCCAAAGGGCCCCTATATGGGGTTGCTGGGTCCTTCCTTGGGGACTGGATGTCCGCTTTCGGGGACGCAGGGCTTGAACCGGCTCCCCGGGAGCGGGCATCATGACAATATATTACTTGGCCTGCAGTAGTGGCAGTAGCGGCCATGTAGTTATGGTTATGTTGCTAAACCCATATGAAGAGCACTTTTTGGTCGGCTTATAACTTCGCTCTCCCTGGACGAATGAGGGAGGTTTGGTCAAGGGGGGGGCAAAGTTATATGGGGGTCCCAAAATGTCTTTTTCCCATAGACTGAATGGAGAAAAACCTTTATTCATGCCTACAGCTCAAACCGCTGGACGGATTTCCACCAAATGTGCGGCAGGAGCGGCGGCTTGGTCTGAAAAGCATGCTTTTGTAAATTTGGTGGAAATCCACCCAGTAGTTCTTTTTAAAATGACGTAAAAAGTAGGTCTAAAAAAATGTGTGATATACCTGTTTCCACACCGCGGACAACTTCCCTGTTCGTTCACCGGACAGCACATTGACTGGCTAATCGGCTTTCGTCGTGTCCGCGGACACGCAACGTGTTCTGTGATTGGTTGGGATGAGGCGTGAGGTGCGTCACATTGTTTCGATGCGCCTGCCATATTGGTCCACGGACAGCGTAGCATCAAACTGAGCAAAAATGCAATTTTGGTGAGTGTGTTGGTGTGTAGGAGTGCTTGGGGATGTGGGGAAGTAAGAGATGGGTCAAATGCTGTATTTGTTTAGGTGGCAGAGTTCTTGATGTGTTTGCGGTGTCCACAGTCACCGCGGCTGTCTTTGGACATACCAAATACTGGGCGCACTACTAGTTATTTTACTTTAATATGATGTTGGTTTTGGGTTGTTGGTAGAGCATTGATTGTAATTAATATCCCATATAAGTAGTCCATATACCACAGTGAAAATGTTTGGTAGCATGGGTGTGTTATGCTGCGGTGGTTGTGGCCAGGGCCTAGAGTCTTGGGTGCATGTCCATGCACCCAAGACTCTAGGCCCTGGCCACAACCACCGCAGCATAACACACTCATAGAATCAAACACCCATCAAATATCCAAAACCCAAATGTTTGTGTACTGTTTCATTTATAGAGTCTTGATGTAAAGTTTTGGCTCGGCTATGCAGTTAAGATTGTAGAGTTTGGTAACAAGCACTGCAGCATAAGATACCCATGGAAGTGAACATTTTGGATTGTGGTCTATGGTTAGATATTTGCTTGAATGGGTCGGTCATGCAGCAGTGTTTGTGAGTCCATTTATTATATACTTATTGTTTGACTTTTTGTGGTTGTATGCAGGTTTTTCATGACATGGATAATTGGAGCAGACATTCTTTTTCAAACTCTGTGAAAAAAGAAAAGATCATATGTTAGTGTAGGTAGTTCATAATGAGTTATTGCATTGCATAATAAACATTTCTGTATTTTTTGACCCTCATATTTAGTATTTTAGAAGTACTATAGTTCAAACCAGTGTACTGTGCAATTTGCTCAGTTTCTGTGTTTGTTTATTAAATCATTGGGTCTGTGAGAAATAAATCCATGCTGGATTAAAAAGAACTTTTTATGTTGTGGTAAAATATAGTTCTTTCATTGTTTTCACTGTTTATTTCTTGTTTCTTGCTAATCTTCTATCTGTTTGCTTGTTGCAGATATTTGGGGCAGTTAGATACCTGTTGGTGTATTCTAATTGCTTATTTCCAGTTTCATGCTATTCATCTATCTGTTGGGTTGTTGTAGATTTTCGGGGCAGTTAGATACCTGTTGGCGTATTCTAACTGTATATTTCATGTTTGATTTTAGTGGTATTTATTTATCGATTTTGCTTGTTGCTGAATTTTGGGGCAGTTAGATACCTGTTGGCGTATTCAAACTGTTTATTTCTTGTTACATTTTAGTGGTATTCATTTATCTGTTTACTTGTTGCAGGATCTTGGGGCAGTTAGATACCTGTTGGCGTATTCTACCTGTTTATAGTTTTGAAATTGAAGTTTTGTTAATGTTTATCCATAGATTAGCTATTAAAGTTTGGTTTTAAGAATATTAAATAAGCGTTAACAAGATTTGCTGGTAATCTTTGTTTTAGAGTAATGGTAGTATCATTTCATTCAAACCACCCACATATCTTTATTATGTATGCAGTGTAGTGACCTGTATTGGTTGTGGCTCCTGCATGGTAGATTATTTGTATAGTTTTGAAGGTTTTCTTACCAAGTGATAATTGACCATGTGTGAATCCAGTCAGCTTGCAGTTGTTTTTGGTGCCATCTGCATTGTAACGTAAAAGCATTACTATTACGTATTTACTATGTGTCTGTATGTGTAAGGTGGAGCTATTATCTGAATTGCAGGTAGTACATAATCTGCCATGGTTTGCATTTTGTACAAGTTGCTGAAATGGAATGGATTCACAGTTAGGTATGGATACATACACAAAGCGTTCATTTGGGGCTTGTTCCTGATCCACATGGCTGCAGAGAGTGCATGTATGTTTCCACATGTATGAAATCTGGAAGATTTCATTTATAGGTATGTTTTTGTTTTCCAGTACTCGTAGTAAGTACATTAGAAATTTGTGTGGATCTTCTTGTGAGTTTATAGTGAATTTGACCATTCCAGCACAGTAGTCCAATTCCTGCCTTATTCCAGAAACACTGTAAGTGTTGTCAGGATTGTTGGTTGCATTTCTATGAAGGACTTACATTTGCAAACACAATTGGTCTGTACTGCGTAAGTAAATGTTGTCAATAATTTGTGGCAATTGGAATAGAATACTTATTGCTACATTTGCATAGCAATTTACACCAGTTGTATTTGAAAATTTGAATGGACCTGACAGTTCTGTGTTGAAGTCATTTGTTTGGAGTGTGTGTTGCTTCTTTGAAAACGTAGTTGAGTTACTTTGAGCAGTAGATTCTTCTTTGGTTGTGGTACTTGATGAAGTATTAGCTTCTTTTACTTTCTTTGGAGGAATTGCAGTTATATCCTGTATCATTTCAGTCTGAAGTAGTTTTCTTTTACAACGTTTTGCTTTTTGCGGAACAGGATAGGTTTTTAGATGGGGGTTGTAGAGTGAGTGCAGTCTATTGTATTCCAGAATGCAAGGAATATCAGCATTTACTTTACTTGCATCAAAGTTGATTAGAAAGTCCTTCAAGTGAACGTAAGCGTGATAGTTCTACATAGCTCATGCCTTCTTAAAGACTGTGCTACCAATATCTATCAATGCTTTATCTAGGGTAAGACCTTGTGATCTGTGAATGGTGACTGCGTATGCTAGAGTTAGTGAAAATTGTTCTCTGCGTACATACATGTCTTTGAAAAGAAGGAAGCGGGCTCTTGAGCGTCCTATCTTTTTAACTTCTGATAGTTTGCCAAAGAGAATATTGACAAACTGAATGTTGTTGTCATGTGGGTATGTTTGAAAGCCAAAAACTGTACCAAATGCTCCATTAACTAGTCCTTGCTCCATGTCTAAGTTACGTTTAAGCATTACTCAACAGTTTAAAGATCATTTTAATATTTTCTCCAAGCCAGCTGTGTTTTCTAAGGTATTTAGTCTTTTTGTGGCTTGTTGTCACATGGGTAGTGTCATACCATGTATGTCCAGTTTGTATGTGGAGCAAATTTCAATTATTGGTTGCATTTCTTTTTTCAACATTGTTACATTCAATTTTGAACAGCTTGCAAGAGTTGGCATCAAGGACATACAATTGACATTTGTGTGTGCTAATTGTTCCATGACATTAGTGACATATGAGTTATTGCCATAGAGTTCATGGATGTGCCTGGTTTTTAATATTGATTGTGCTTCTTTATATAGTGCACCAATTCTAATACTTTTTAAAATGTTGGCGTATGTGAGTTCTGCAGACTGGTGCATATTTTCAGTTAATTCCATGTATTGGAAATGTTGCCAAAGGTTGACATTTCCCATGCTGCAAAGCGTTTTACGGCACAGTTTGTGCCCTAAGGTTTTAACAATAGGTTCAGCTTTCACTGGTGTTAATTGAAGGGGATCTCCAAAAACAATAATGAGTTTTCCTCCAAAGAGCTCTTTGTAGTCTGTTTTGAGGACCTCTTCTAATCTGAGGTGAATCAAAGCCAACATTAGGTTGGAGACCATGCTCACCTCATCTATTAGTAGCATTTTCATTTGTTTGAAAACTCTGCGTAGTTCCAATGCAGCTTCTGGAGAAAATTTGCAATAGTCTAATTTGTTTTGGTGCTCTACTGGAAGGAGTAGTAATCGGTGAAAAGTGACAACGTCTATGTTGTAGGCAGCTTTACCTGTGGGGGCAGTTACAACAGTTTTGTTTTGTGTCAATTGATGGAGGAACTTGCTGATGATTTTGATTAAGAATCTTTTGCCTGAACCAGCTTGAACACTGACATATAGCAGTATAGGTTTGTAGTCTGGCAGGTACAGTTTTTATTTTCATGTTGCACACCATGTTCAATTTGTTTTATTATTTCTTGGAAAATGCTATGCTGCTCATTCTTCAGTTGTGATTTTAGTACAGCAAAGTCTTCTGTAGATTGTTCATACTGACACATGATGTTTTCTACTTCTTTCATGGCTAATTCTGCCTGATTTGCTATTAGTAGCTCTCCAAGTGGTTCTTGGCTTCCTTTTACAGAAGGTTGACTACTGTCGAGAATGTCCACACCTAGTTGGGCCTGGAGTTCGTCTTCGTGTTGCTGTTCATTGTGCAACATTGTTTTGTACTTTGTAAAGTTTACATCTGTTATAGTACTTTCATTTGCTTTGAAAGCGTCTTCAGGGGAGTCATAGGTATCTAGTAATTCTTCTTCTTTTCCCCATGGTTTAAAAAGTTGTAGCAGAGACATGTAATACAGTTCTTTATGTTGAGGAGTTTTAAATGACGATTTGATATGATTTAATAAGCTTTGTTTGGTAAGTTTCACTAAGCTGCCTTCACAATTTGCCACTCTGTAACTACCTTTCTTTTCATCTGGTTTTATATTATTTTTGTATGTGACGTTTTGGGCTACGTGGTAGAGACACATGGTTTCCAAAGCGGTACTCCTGTTTGGGTAGTATGTGTCTAGTAAATTGTTTTTCAAAATGTCTTGGCTGTTGGGATCATTTTTGGCTATTGTTTCTATGTCCTCATATGATTTGAGAACTCTTTTTCTACATTACATTAAGCAGGACCAAGACTTAGCCATATTATGTTTTTCAGATTTTCAATACAAGGCAGTACAGGTTAAACGATCTGCAGCTTCATAGCAGCCACATTCTCTATGAGAGCGCATTTTTATGCCTAAACTGTACAATTTCTGTGACAGTGTTTTGTCAGATGATTTGTCATCCCAGAGGTCTTGAAGTTCTGTTTTTTCTGCTTTGGTTAGGTAAACTGTGACATATCGTGCAACTGCAGTGGAATTGTCCGCAATTTACTGCACATCTATGTTTGCATTCCATGGGATGGGAATGATTGCATTGTAACCATTGATATATTTTGATTCTTCTGTTATTTTTATGTAATATGTGTTCTTAGGTAATTTACCTCTGACACTATGTCTAACTGAAGACATGAAGTTGTTTACTTGACCTGTTGTTGTAACTGGTCTAAGGAAACCAAAGCGGCATTTGGTATAGTATTTTCCTTTGTTTTTATATTTTCGACAACAATATTTCCCACGTTTGTGTCTTTGAAATTGTAAACTTTTTGTGCATGAAGGTCACTATGTGTTGTTGTGAAGGAATTTCACAAGTGAAATATTTTTGGATAAACTGCAAAACAGTGGCATCACTGTCCTTACCAAATTTAGGAGCATCTTTAATCCATAAAAGCATGTGGATGTGTAGTGCTTCTCTGGCTCTCTGGCTTGGTATTCTTTTCTCCAAAAGAAGTGTTGTACTTCTCCAAGGGGAGGAACAGTTTTATTACAAATAAAGTGTAGCATAGCAATGAAGCAATGATGGAAATATCTTGATACATTTACAGGATCTAGAGAGCAAAGTTGTCCAGGTGTTTTTATATCTATGTTTGTTTTGTCTTTGTTTGCTATGCATAGGAAATCGTGTAAATATTCCCATGCATATTCTGCACATCTTAATGTAACAAACCAAGTGGGAGGGCCAAGGTTTCTTATCATACAGCGTACATCTCTGTGACGTCGGAACCAGTATTCTATTGTACCACACATGTTTGCTAAAAGATTTGTAATACTTGACTGTAAAACCTCATTCTTTTCTTGCACTTTTTGTACTAATTGCATAGCTGACATATTTTGAAAATGGGTACCTGATTTTAATGTGTGTTTAACTCCGTAGCATAGAGTTGCTAGTTCACTTTCAAAGAGAAGGTGGAATATGTATTCCACATTTTGTCTGAATCTGGGGTCATCAGAATACATTCGTAAAGAGCGATATTCTGATGCTGTTATTTGTGTGGGTCTATCATTGTACCTTCCTCCTTTTCCAGTAGGAAAGAGTAGAGGAAAGGCACCTGTTTCAATACTTTTTTTCCCATGCTGATTGGAGATCCTTTGGCTTGTCGCATTTGGTACTTTTCCAGTGTATCATCTATGCTGTCTTTAGAGTGTGATGGATGAATTGTATAATGGTCTAAAAATGTTTGATTCTGTAGCAGGATCTAGAAGTTGAAATTGATCAGTCTCTGGTAACTCTTGAAATGTTTCAATGGTTTCTATCAGGTTTTCTTCAATATTAATTTCTTTGTCGTATTCATTGTTGTCTTTTAGATATTGCAGGGCTTGTCTAACTGTATGTAAGTCCACAAGTTGTTGCCAAATGTTTTGTCTTTTGTAGGTACACCATTTACCAAGACAATTAAAGATTGATCTATTGGACATTGCACTCCCAGAGTGTTTACATTTTCTTTGAGATCTAATGGTAAATAAACTACTTTGCCAGGAATGCCTTGCCTTTCACTAATTCAGAGGGAGGTAATTTTGCTGTTTTTGGTTGAAGGTGTATTATTGCTTGAAATGGGTGCACTGTTTGAATTATTATGCTCTCATATAAATCTAGTTGTTGCAGGGGTTTGGGTAGTGGGAATAATTCCAAGGTATTTGTGATAGCACGTGAAGGTGTTTGGTTGTTGTCAAGTTTTGTAGTGCAGTAATTGCAAAGTATTAAGGGGTCAGTAATTTCATATTTGTTTTCTGCTATAAGGTAGAGAGCTAATTGGAACCATTTGGACTCTCCATTGTCTCCTATTTTGTACATTATGTCTACAGTTTTTGTCCTATTCTTATAAAAAGTCCTGCGGCAACACACACACACATGGTTTGGTACTTCAGCGGATGTACTTTTAAACTTTAGTATTTCTTTTTTGTATGTCTGTAATAGAAGGTTGCTATTTGTACAGTAGTTGCTAGTTTGGTGTAAAGCTATTGCATTTTGGATTTCACTTCCAAAATATTTTCTCTGGATATGCTCTATTTCTTCGAGTAGTTGCTTGGCAGTACCATGTAGAAGATTGTTATTTAAATTGGCTAGTGCTAAAGCTGGACTTTTAGCATAGTAGAGTTTATGGACCACATTTCTTATAGTTGAATGATGTGTTGATATCATTTTGATATGATGGAAGGTGCTTTTGCAAATAGGTCTTGAAATGCAGGCTAATGAATGTCCTTGTAGTCCTGTGTATTTGCGCACTGGACAGGCATCCATATTATGTAATAGTTTCATTTTGAATTTGTCTTTGCTTTTTACATACTGATTGAGGAACTAGCGTAAAGATTTGAAAGATTTTTTGGCAATGTTACACATTGATGTGCACGGCCATTTGTAGACTGGGAGTTTTGATTCAATGGAATGGAGATATGATACTGAGTTTTCTAGGGATATTTTTGTGAGCAGTGTTTCTTGTTCCATAATGGTATTACTAAGTTTTTCATACCCTCATCCACTGCTATGCATGGCAATTGGGTTTGTTTGCTTTTGTTTGTATGCTTCTTCATTAAAATATGGTTCTGTGCTCGTGCTGTGACTCCATTCACCTCCACAGATGTTTAAGAAGCTATTTTTGTAGATATTCCGTTTCTTGAGAAGTCATTTTTGTAGTTCAGTAGCTAGTTTTGTTAGTGCTTTCATTCTGTTTAAAACTAAAATAAATAACTTCCTTTTAAGAAGGATTGCACTGGCTATGAAAGTTTCTAGGGTACATTTTCTAGGGTAGCTTTTAGGGGTTGTGCATGATTTCTCTCCTGTTTTTATAAGGTTCTGAAGGACTCTCTGGCGGAACATTTTTTGTAAAAAATGTTTTTGCTATGGTTACTTGCCACTATGTCAGGATTTATAGGTGCAGTGTTAGCAGTAGTTGTAGTTGAAGTCTTGTTTATCACTTTCTGTTTCGTTTTACATTTTGAAAGAGGAGGCAAAGTTTCTGTACTGGAAGCTTGTTTTGTTTCACTTAGTGACTGTATTAACTGTTTTGTTTGAACTTTTTGTACAAATTTTGCTAGAGATGGATGCTTATTTTGGACACTTTTATTTTAATTTGCTCTACTTCTGCGTTGCTTTCTAAAGAGTTGCTTTTTGGTAGGAATTCTTTGTGGTCTCTTGGAGAAAAAAAGAAAGTGTGGGTTGGGCTGTTGTATAGTGTATGTGTGCTTTATTCATGAGTTTCTGAGTATGATGGTAAGGATGTATGTGGAGGTGTGTGATTGTGCAATTGGCAAATACATCAAGTTGGGAAGGCTATCCTTGTATTTGGGTGTTTCTATACTGGGGTTCAGATGACAATACAAAGTATGCAGCTGGTGAGGGGAAGCACTAATACAAAATCTAATGGTACAGGGTGAATACACTTCATTGTTCTACAATACTTGAAATCTAGTGTGTTTGAGTAACAGTTAAAACATTATGGTAGTATTGCACTTACATTTTTGTATGGAAAGAGTAGGTTTCTTCTAAATTCTTGTTCGTACTTCAGACGCTGCTGCTTTTCAGGAGAGTGCTCTTCACTGTAATTGTAAAAGAAAGAAGTTAGTAAAATATCTGTGTTTATAGCACCTTTGTTAACGTAGACATTTATTTTTTTGTTTTTGCAGTATTAGTGTTTTCTGATAACTGAGCATTGTATGTACATGCACTTTCCTTTCCCTATGTGCATCCTGTATATGTTAGTTTAACATGCCTTATAAATGAGTAAGTCTAAGTGCACAGAGCACACTTGGCTTCTTAAGGCTGTGTTATTGGATGTTAGGAGCACTGGCGTAACAGGGGCCGCCGCACCTCCCATGGTGCGGGGGGCCCTGCGACCACATGTTCTGGAAGGGGGTCCCACTTGGAGTAAAAAAATATATATATTTTTTTGCAAACTTTTTTTTTTCATTTTCTTTTTGAATTCACTCTGCATTTCTAAAGAAAGTTTGGTGGCTACCCCGACCCCATGACATGAAGACCCTAGGCTGGAGGCCTCCATGTCATGGGGTGGGGGAAGCCCCATGACTTCAAAAATAAATAGTTTATTTATAGGAGCATGGTTGCGCCAGTACCGTTGATAACGGTGCCGGCACAATTACGAGTTATGCTCGCGTGTGCCACACCGCCCGCCGGGTAAGACCTGGTGGGCTGTCAGGAACCCGTGAGCAGAACTCGTAATGCAGCGGGACGGTATGAACGGTGCCGGTGACTTACCGGCACCGTTCATACCGTCACCGCCAGGGTCCTAATGAGGCACAATGTATTTTTGAAGTATTATGGCTCCCCTCAACCCATAACGTGTGCGTGTGTGAGTGTATGGTGAAAGAGTGCACACAAATGTATGGGTGGCTGTGTATGCGTGTGTGCCTGTACGGTCAAAGGATGCACACTTAAATGTATGGGTGGCTGCCTGGGTGTGCCTGTATGGTGAAAGTGTCCACACTTAAATGTATAAGTGACTGTCTGTGTGAGGCTATGGTGAAAGGGTGCACACTTAAATGTATAGGTGGCTGCCTGTGTGAGTGTATGGTGAAAGGGTGCACAAAAATGTATGGATGGCTGGGTGTGAGCGTACGGTGAAAGGATGCACACTTAAATGTATGGGTGGCTGCCTGGGTGTGCCTGTTTGGTGAAAGGGTGCACACTTAAATGTATGGGTAGGTGCCTGGGTGTGTGTGCCTGTGTGGTGAAAGGTTGCACACTTAAATGTACGGGTGGCTGCCTGGGTGTGCCTGTATGGTGAAAGGATGTACACTTAAATGTATGAGTAGCTGCCTGGGTGTGCCTGTATGGTGAAAGAGTGCACTCTTAAATATATGGATGGCTGTGTGTGTGTGTGTATATATGGTGAATGGTGTGTGTGCTTTTGTTCAGGGGTGCAACAAAACCTACATTTCAGGGGGGCTAACTTTTCAAATGTTGGAAGAGGTGCTAACTTCACGTGTTGTGGGGAGGAGCAAACTTATTTGTGTGGGGCATCTAACTTCTTTACGCATTTTAATCAGACTATTCTAGTGCAGCTTCAATGGTACAAGTAGTTAACTCTCTCCCTTAGGTCTGAAAGCACCCACTTATGGGCTGCTGTGAGAATAACTGGTCTCCTGTTTCTGCTCTACCGTTCCAATCACTCTCCTGGAAAGCAAGTACTAAACCCACATCACAATTTCAATTACTTAAAAAATTTACCATTTGAATGCAGGTATTAACAGTGAAATACTGTGGATTGGTAATTGCTGGGCCGGGCCCTTGTTAGCGGCAAAACCCAGGTGCCGTTTAACTTCTGTGTCCTTTTCTGTCCGGCAACTGCTCTGTAGGTCAGCCAGGTCAAGTCAACCTAGCCCACAATTTCATTGGGAGGGCTGCTGAAGCCCAGTTAGCTCAATGGTGTTGCACCACTACTTGTGTTTAATACCTTGATTAATTATTGGTAATCTTCTTTACACCTAGCCCTATTCTTCCTCATCCCAGTACTTGTGTATGAGGCAGTACTTGTATATGAGGCAATATGCCTCATACACAAGTACTGGGATAGGGTAGAGGTACATGAAGGTAATGCCTAACTTCGCTACCTGTAATCTTGATAACTCCTAGTCCCACTCTTCCTCCAGTACTTGCCAGTGAGGCAAAGAGCCTCATATGTAAGCACTGGGACAAGGAACATGGACGTGGAGGTAATTCTGGGCCAATGAGCTGATTTTGTAGGTTGGGGTAGGAGATGGGAGGGAGAAGGTATGTTTGGGGGGGTGGGGTTGTGCAATAAATTATAATGGTCGTCTATGTCCATGCTAAGCAGGCATGATATGTGGTATTAGTGGCTAGAGAGGCATTTTGGTGCAGCCAGTCTAGTCATTCATCAGTTTGGTATGACTTTTTTTAACTGGGCATTTCTGATAAGGCAGTCCTGCTAAGTGTAATTACCTGGCTAGACTGGCATTTGGGTTCTGCCAGTCTAGCCGTTTCTTACTGCGGCACTGTATATTTTTCTGGGCATCTGTGATAAAATGATATGTTATGATATGATAAGTCATATATAACGCACCTGTACACAAGTGTTTTTAAGGCACGACAAGACAAGAGAAGGAACACTGAGGGAGGACAAGACAAATGATCTTACTTAGCCTTGTGTCATTCAGATCATGCAAGTGCGAGAATGAGAAGTGCAAGGGGAAAGGGAGGGGGGAAGTGCAAGGGAGAGGGGAGGGGAAAACAGGGTAGCAATGCTCTGAGTAAGTGCCGCCAGGGCAGCGCGGCTCTGGGTAGTGCAAGGAGAACAAGGGACTGTACGGTTACATTTACAGCCCATAACTGCGTGGTAGGCCTGGAGGCAGTGCAAGGGTGACTGATTAAGAAAGTGCCTAGACTCAGTGAGACAGAGGGTAGCCAAGAAACCAGTTGGTGCAACGGACAGGTAGGTCAGGTAGGTGAGCAGGGGAGGGAGAGAGAGAAAGCAGAGGAGAAGAGGAACGGTTTGAGCTGCTTCCAGAACTTCAGGTGGTCCGGCTCAAGTTTGGGAGGGTCATGCAGGCCATTTCAGAGGGAGGCATGGGCGGGGAGAAGGATCTACCACCCACTCTCTGCCTGGAGAAGAATCTAACCCTTAGGGCTCGAGAAGGAAGGTATTTTGGAAGATAGCGTTGGATGTAGTGCAGGACCAAGCCCCAGAAAGCCTTGTGGACAATGAAAAGGGCCTTGAATTTGATCCTTGCAGCCACCGAGAGCCAGTGGAGAGATTTCATGGCTGGAGAGATACAGTCCCTGCGCTTGAGGTCAAGGATAAGTCTTGCAGACCTGTTCTGGATTAGTTGCAGAGGGTGGAGAGTAGAGGAAGGCAGATTGAGAAAGTGGCTGTTGCAGTAGTCCAGCCTAGAAAGAACCAGAGCTCTGGAGACAGTGAGCTTCTGGGGGAAAGTGAGAAATAGAAGGGTCCATTTGAAGAGGTGCAGCTGGTAATGGGACTGCTTGGTGACGTCCGCGATGTGAGGAGAGAAAGAGAGAGTGGAGTTGAAGATGACACCAGGAATGAGCGAGAGTGGAGTGTAGGCTGAGGGGAGCCTGAAGGAAAGCTGAGTGTCATCCGCATAACACTAGGTTAGAGGAGAAGGTAGAGATCAGGTGGGTCAAAGGGGCCAAGTAGAGGTTGAAAAACTGGGGTGAGAGGATAGAGCCCTTGAGAATGCCACATGTAGAGAGAGGTGGCAGAGTGAAAGGGACAAAGTTGGACCTGGGAGGGGCGGTCCAAGAGGAAGGAGGTCAGCCACTCCAGGGCCTGGTCCATGATGCCCAGGTTCTCACAGAGTTAATTGATCAGGATGGCATGGTTGACCGTGTCAAAAGTAGAGGAAAGTTCCAGGATGATGAGGACAGAAGGAATGCTGGAATCAAGGTTAGAGATCAGATCTTCACAGGTGTTTAGGAGAACAGTTTTCGGTGCCTCTGGCAGCTCTTAAGCCAGACTAATGGTCATGGAGACAACCAACAGATTCAGTGTGGAGAGTAAGATGGCAGTTGCCCAGCTTTTCCAAGAATTTGAGCGAGGGGAACGTTCCAGTGGCAAAAGAATGATTACAGAAATCAGCCAAGGCTGGATTGTGTCAATGTGGTCCTTGATGGTTCTGGAGGAGCAGGCGAGCACCTGTTTCGACGACACTTCCATAGCTGGTACTTGTCTAAAAACCTTGTAAGGCGTTAGAGAGAAAGAGGAGAAAGGAGGAGGAGAGGGAAAGATGGCCAAAGGGGGCAGAGAGAGGGAGAGGAAGAGGCGATAGTGGATAGGATGTCCTGAGTTTTAGCAGATAAGTGAGAGGCCAAAGCCATACAGAGAGCCTGTTGAGGGAATAGGAGAGGTAGAAACCGCAACAGGATTGGCCAGTTCCTTGCAGATTTTTTTTTTTGTCAACTTTATTCATTTTGGTTTTCAAAGGCATAGATTACAACTTTGAGAATATTGCCTTCCCCAACCCCCCAACAATCCCAACAATCGGATATGGTGTAGTATGTTTCGGCATTCTGAGTCTCTTGGGCCAAGTATCTCTCCGGGCCGGAATATGTGCTTTTAAATAACAGGAATACTGCACAATAATTTAGGCTTAAAATACATTTGTTCTCAATCATCTGTAAATTCGTGTAAATGCATTCAGGTGTCCAGATATTTTGTGTAAGAGCCGTAGGATAATGCGGTTATCTTTTCCATGGCCATCACACCCCATAGTCTTACCCACCACATGGCCACTATCGGTCCTTGTTTGTTCTTCTACGTGTGTGTCAAGGTTTTTCTGGCAGCACTTACCATATGGGTAATGAGGCAAGCTTTCGACCCGGTGTTTGCATAGTACCCCTCAACCGCCTCCCCTAGTAGGACCACCATCGGGTCAAATGGCAGCTGTGTCCCTGTTATCTCTTTGATGTGGCTCAAGATCTCCTTCCAATATATTTCTGCCACCGGACAGGACCACCACATGTGTATTAAGTCTCCAGGTTGTCCGACTCTCTCCAGAAGGATATGGGTTAGTCTGGGTTAATGGAATGCATGCGTGCTTGTGTCATGTACCATCTCAAATACATGTTGTATGCTGCTTCTTTGATAGAGGTGCATTTGGAGCTTTTTCTTTGCCATATTTGACTCCAGGTCTCGCTAGAGATTGGTTTCCCTACGTCTGCCTCCCATTTTTGCATGTATAGAAGGGATTCCTCAGGGTCTACTGTTCCCATTAGGCTATACAGTTTCGACACCCCTTTCCCGGGTTGGCCTTTTATCGTGAGTTCTAGTCCCACCGGATCCCGGGTAGCCTCTTCCCGGACCCTCCTGTTAGGAATCCAATGCCTCAGTTGAACATAGTGGAACCTCTCGGTTTCTGGTATCTTAAATTTAGCTTTGCATCTCTCAAAGGTTAGGGGTGTGCCCTCTTCATAGAGGTCTCCCATTGTCATTGTTTTCTCACCCCCCCCCATTGTACCAAGAAGTCAGGCCGCATTCCGGGGGTGAAATCCCGGTTGTGGGCTACTGGTGTCAGAGGGCCTCCCCCAATCTTCACCTTTCTAATTCTTAGTGCTTTGTCCCAATAAAATAGGGTGGTCTTAGTTGCTTCAAGTAGTGTACCTTCCTGGCTTCTGTGTCGTTCGGCAAGGGAGGGAAGGCTATCAAGGGGGGCTTTGGTTGCTTCCCTTTCAATGGCCGCCCAGCCGATTTGGTTGTTTCTGGGTGACCATTGTAATACAGGGGCTATTTGCGCTGCCCATAAGTATCTGCGGATTTCTGGGACTCCTAGCCCTCCCAACATTTGTGGTCTGAACAAGACTTTTTTCGGGAACCTTGTTTTTTTCCCCTTCCAGTTAAATGCCATTATCTTCCATTGTAAATTTTGGATTGCTGGATTTGGGATGCGTATTGGTAGCGCTCTTACCATGTATAGGAACCTGGGAAGCAGAGTTATCTTCATAGCCGTTATCTTTGCCAGCCATGACAGTTCCTGCACCTCCCAGCGTTTGAGGTCCCCCGCTAGCTCCTTTAGTAGCTCCGGGATGTTGGCCCCGTATAATTTCCCATATTTGGAGGTTAGTTGTAGCCCTAAATATTTTATCGCGCTCTGTTCCCACGTCAGCGGGTACCTGTCTTCCCATTCTGTCACTTGCTCTGTTCTCTCTGTAATATTGAGCGCACTTGATTTACCATAATTAATATGGAATCCAGAAACCTTTGCAAACTCCTCTAGAAGGTCTAATGCTTTTGGGAGGGAATGTGTTGTGTCCTTGAGAAACGTAAAAATAGCATCAGCATAGAGAGCTATTTTTTGGGGGTCCCCGGCACCTACCTCTATGCCCTGGATCTCTGGGTCGTCACTGGCTTTTTGTGCCAGCAACTCCATGGCCAGGGCAAAGATCAGGGGTGAGAGTGGACACCCCTGTCTTGGGCCTTTCTGAATGAGTATATTATCTGTGAGCCGTCCATTAACCATTAGCCGTGTAGATGGGTGTGTGAAATTGGCCATCACCATGCGGGTAAAGGTCGGGCCGCACCCGAACTTTTGCAGAGTTAGCCGTAGGAACCCCCAATGTAGGCTGTCAAAGGCTCGGGAGGCATCTAATGCCAGAACTGAAAATCGTTGTCCTGTTCTGCGGCCCCAATTAATTGTATCTATGGCTCAGCGGATGTTGTCGTGTGTGTTTCGCCCATGTACAAAACCTGCTTGGTCAGGGTGGATTATTCCCAGCAGGACCTCCGCAAGTCTATGGGGCAGCACCTTCGAGTAGATTTTTGCGTCCCCATTTAATAATGATATAGGGCGGTAACTCGCACATTCAGTGGGGTCTCTATTCGGTTTTAATAGCAGTACTGTGGTAGCTTGGCTCATGTCCCCAGATATCCTCCCGAAGTCCCGAATGGAGTTAAACAGTTTCGTTAGGGGGCTTATTAGAGTGGTTCTGAACGTTTTGTAATATGCATTACTAAGCCCATCTGGGCCAGGGGCTTTGTTCGCTTTCAGTGCTTTTATTACTTCTCCCACCTCTTCCTCCATTATGGGGGCTTCTAGCGTTTGCCTATCTGAATCACTGATTTGTGGCAGGGTCATTTGGTTAAGGAATGGGGCTTGTTCTTCTCTCACCAGGACCAGGTCTGAATGAGGATATTATCTGTGAGCCGTCCATTAACCATTAGCAGTGTAGATGGGTGTGCGAAATTGGCCATCACCATGCGGGTAAAGGTCGGGCCGCACCCAAACTTTTCCAGAGTTAGCCGTGGGAACCCCCAATGTAGGCTGTCAAAGAATCGGGAGGCGTCTAACGCCAGAACCGAAAATCTTTGTCCTGTTCTGCGGCCCCAATTAATTGTATCTATGGCTCTGCGGATGTTGTCGTGTGTGTTTCGCCCATGTACAAAACCTGCTTGGTCAGGGTGGATTATTCCCGGCAGGACCTCCGCAAGTCTATGGCCCAGCACCTTCGAGTAGATTTTTGCGTCCCCATTTAATAACAATATAGGGCAGTAACTCGCACATTCAGTGGGGTCTCTAATCGCTTTAATAGCAGTACTGTGGTAGCTTGGCTCATGTCCCCAGATATCCTCCCGGAGTCCCAAATGGAGTTAAACAGTTTGTTAGTGGGCTTATCAGAGTGGTTCTGAACGTTTTGTAATATGCATTACTAAGCCCATCTGGGCCAGGGGCTTTGTTCGCTTTCAGTGATTTTATTACTTCTCCCACCTCTTCCTCCGTTATGGGGGCTTCTAGCGTTTGCCTATCTGAATCACTGATTTGTGGCAGGGTCATTTGGTTAAGGAATGCGGCTTGTTCTTCTCTCACCAGGTCCTCCCTTTTTAGGTTTTTAGTATAATATGATTGAATCACTTCCTCTATTTCTTTTCCCCCTGCACTAGCTTCCCTTCCTGATTTTGGAGTTGGGTTATGCGATTCTGGTTTCTTCGCTGCTTCAGTTTGGCTGCGAGGAATCGGTTTGCCTTATCCCCTTTAGTATAGTAAGATTGTTTGGTTCGTACAATAAGAAGTGCTGCTTCATCCGCCAGGTGGGTCTCTAAGACTATCCTGACTTTTTTCAATGCCCTCCATGCTTTCTGAGAGCCCCTGTTTTTATACTCTGCTTCGGCTTCCACCACGTGGGCTTCCATATCTCGTCTCACCCTTTCTTTTCTTTTGATGTAGTTTGTTGTGTGCGCTATAAATTCCCCCCTTACCACAGCCTTACTTGCATCCCAAATGGTGTCCCAGTGTATACCAGGGGTGACATTTTCTTGGAAGTAATTTTTCAGGGTTTGTTCTATGCCTGCTCTGAGGGCAACGTCTTTCAGCATTATGTCGTTTAAGCGTCATGGTTTGCAAGGCTGGTACTGTGGGCTCAGGGGTTCCAGCTTTAAGAGGACTGGGGCATGGTCCGACAGGCACCTCACTCCAATCTCTAATCCTGTAACTTGTGGGATCAGCGAGTCCGAGATCAGCACCATGTCAATCCAGGAGTGGGCTCTATGTACAGCGGAGTAGTGGGTGTAAGCCTTATCTTGTGGGTTAAAGAAGCGCCATGTTTCAATCAGATGTAGATCTCTGAGGAATTTTGCTAGGGCCTGTGTGAACGTATGGTCATTAGAGGAAGCCAAGAGAGTTTTGTCCATCTCGGCATCCATTGCCCCATTAAAATCACCCCCCATTAGTATCTGTCCCTTCCCCCACTGCGCAATGATCGCGAGCACCTCCATCAGGAATCGGTCATGTCCTTCGTTAGGGGCATAGATCGATACCACCGTTACTTGCTGCCCCATCAGTTTCATTCCCACCAACATATAGCGGCCCTCTGGGTCTTTCTTTACGAATTGTTTTTCAAAGACGATCCCTTTGGCCAGCAGGATGCCCAACCCTTGTCTTTTCGTTCCACTGGAGGTGAAGAATTGCATGGGAAAGGCCTTTTAAAGAGTTTGGCTGTGTTGTTAGAAGCCGCAGAGACGCAGGCTTGAATGTGTGCTCTCTTCTTGATGAGTCTTATTGCTTTGACTGGCATTTTGGTGCAACCAGTCTAGGTATGTCTTAATGTGGCCTGGCACGATTTACTGTAATGTTATTATGTGTCTACACTGGTCTACATTGTGCAGCCAGTTGGACATGTTTTCATTGTGGCATGGCATTTTTAATAGCAAAGCATTAATGTTCATGTGCACTGTTGGTGACTTGCATGTTTTGAATTGCTGGTACCCTACACAACAATAGCAAACACTGTGGCTTTTTTGTCAATTTTTCTCAGAAAGTGTGCTGTGTATATTGCATTAAAACACATATTTATATCTTTCTCCTAGTGCATGTGTGGTATATCCCTTCAGCAATAAGTTTGTGCGTATTGCACAAGCGTGGTAATCTAGGGCGGCCCAGATTGTGGCATGACTTGTGATTTGTTGCCGAGTTGGGGGGGCCCTCAGCATGGCTTGCAGGGGGGCCCCCAGAGCTTGTGTTACGCCACTGGTTAGGAGATAGAAGAAATAATCATATGCTTTTTTGCTCTTTCGACAGGGTAAATGGCAGGAACTGTACAGAAAAAACATGCAATGTATTAATTTGTGAAGGTGTTACTCTGTTTATATGCATTCATACAAGAGCTGTATATGTACTGTGCAGAAAATATTCATACCTGTAGTTTGTGTTCATGCATGTGGATGTGCATGAATCTGCAAGTAGAAATCTTGGGGTGTTTTATAGTAGTTGTTGCTGTAGGTCCTTTGCAGTCACAGCTCAATTGTACTGAGAGTGATCAATAGTACGTCTAAAGTGCTGATCTGACATGATGGAGTTCGATGTAGAGTTCTTGCATGTGATTGGCGGATGGTTGTGTGACTGCTTAACAGTAGCCAATGAGGGAATGGTGCAGAGAGTGAAGTGGTAAGGGTAGAAGGGCTGCCCCATTGTTACGTGCTCTGCGGACATCACGGCTGTCCGCTGACAGGGCGTGCCACATACAGGACTTCTCAACATATCTGGCATGGAAATAGGACTGTAGGGATCAGCCAATCAGGTGTTGAGGTTGTAGTTTGTATTGAAAGAGGCTGTGTGTAGTGAAGATGGCAGAGGTGGAGAAAGTCAGGGTGTTGGTGCTCGGAGATATGTTTGTTGATAGTTTGGAGAAGTATGCTAAATGTAGGAATGTGGCAAAGAATTTTAATGTAAAAGGAGTGGAGGTGGGGTGGAGTCCTGTGCCTGGTTTTAATTTGCAGGCAATTTTGGAAGTGTGTCAGGATATGGCTAGGTTCAATAGTCCAGATGTAGTTGTCCTGTACTGTGGTGCTGTGCATTTGGGCTACGTCAGTGCCCCTACTTTGTTGCAAGCTCTGCAAAACTTGGTTCAGGCGGTCATGAAAGTCCTTCCAAATGCCAAGGTTCTTTTTTCTGCTTTTTTACCTAGGGCATTATGGGACAATAGTTCTGTTTTTTGTCCTCGGCAAAATGTTGCTAGGTGTTTAATAAACCAAGGCATGTTTGCTTTTATGATTAGAGCTGGGATGTTCTTTTGCAATGATTGCAACATTGAATCTGGTAATGTTGTTTACTTTAAAGCAGATGGTATTTCTTTATTTTTCATGGGAAATGCCATGCTGTTTTGGAATATAATGATTGCTTTGGAGAAGCTAATGTGAAGATATTTGGAGGAAAACAAGAAGAAAAAAAAACAAAATAAAAGGTCTTTCTAAAGCATCTTTAAAAAAAAGGCTCTTTTCAGAGCCAACCTCAAAGGGGAAATGGGGTATACTATTTAAATTTTCATTCACCATTCTCAGATTTTTCGATTTGTCCGCGGACAGTGCGTATTACATACCGGGATTTTGAGGTTCAGAGGTATGCAAATGAGACTTGCCAGATAAAGGGAATTGGTCAATAAAGTTTACTGAGTGTGATGTGTAAGGAGAGAGTTTGTCAGAAAGTCTTTTTCCTCAGAGTAAAGCACATAGCTATGGCTGTGTGTTTCAGAAGGCAGATTGTTTGGAGTTTGGGATATTTGTGGATAAATTGGTTGGAGGTGCATGCAGATCGCTGTGGAGTGGCTGCACATCTTGGATTCCCTCATGTGGAAGTGCTCTGGCATGGAGTGCATGGAATGAAGTGGCTGGATTTGGTACCTCTCTGTGCTACTTTAGTGACACAGCGTAATCCAGACATTATTATTATTAAACGTGAAGGGAACAGTTTAGGACATGTGTCTGGTATCTCTTTGCAATTTGCAATGAAAGATGGACTTTGCAAAGTCATGGATATGTATCCAAACTCCAGAGTAATTTTTTCCCATATTGCGCATAGACAAATGTGACTGCGTTCTTTTTCATTTGGTCCACAAATGGAGAAAGCAAGGCGCGATGTTAACAAGGCTTTCTGTGACTTTTTGAGAGAAGTTGGTATGTCCTCTTTTAAGAATGAAAACATTATGTTTCGTAGTACACACATTTTTCACAGAGATGGAGTACATCTTACTTATGCCGGTATTCAGATTTTTCTGAAAAATATCCAAAATGCATTGCAACATTTTTTGGAATTACAGCAATCCATTTTGCAGTAGGTGTTGACCATTTCAAGTTTTCGAAACACAAAAAAAAAAATAAAAAGGCTCTTTTCAGAGCCACATCTTCCTCCTGGAGAAAAGTACAATGGTTCTGATAGGACAGCACCCCAAAAATGTTAAATGTCCGTGGACAGTCCGCAGACTTTTAAAAATGCACAGGGCTCTGCAGCATTTCATTGACACTTCTATTTTTGAACTGTGAAAGGCGTCTCTGAAAAGAGCCTTTTGTTGGGGGGTTGTTGTTTTATTATATTTTTTTGGGTTTTGTAAACATGACACACAAGGAAAGAAGGGGAAAGGAGGGTAAGGAAGGGACACCAACCATGGGGATAAGAAACGGCAGGTGGAGAGAGGAAGATGTAGAGTGGGCCTTATTCAGGTAGGTAGAAGTCCTTCTCATGCTCCTTGACCGCAGCCTCGAAAGCACTTCGACAGGGTCTCCCCCCTGCAGAGTACTGCGTTGCAGTACATGCACAATACTGTGACCCTCAAAAGGTAAGGGTCAACAGCATCACGTATGGCCTGTGAGGCAGCTGGAGGGATGTGCTGTCCCACAGGAGTGTCTCTTGTGGTGGCAGGAGCGGAAATGGAGGATGCTGCATGGGAAATCAACCTACTAGGTTTATCACAAGGTACAACCTTACGAATAGCCCCACCGTGGAACGACCTTAGGTGTCGCTTCATTGATGTAGTACCATAACTATACGAACCAGGCTTGCCACGACTCAGCACCATCTTGCACTGAGTGCAATGCACCTTGTTCGCACGTGCTTTTGGTACTCCATCAAGAGTGGCAAATTACCTCCACACCCAAGATTCACGATGAGTGCTAGTAGTAGGGACTTCCACTACCTCATCCTCTTCATCATTCTCCTCTGCATCCTCACACCTGTTCCCCTCTGCAGGCCCTTGGGGAGGTGGTGGTGGTGGAGGGGCTGGGGGTGGTGCTGAGGCAGAAGCAACTGCACCAGGAACAGCCATGGATGCCATCTTCAAAGTTCTTAGGAACCAGCAAGAACTCAGCACTTGAGGAACACAAAAGAGCAATCCAGAAGTGTGGAGTAGTGTCTCTCCTGGAAGTCCAAAAACAGGATGAGGAGCAGCTCTGGGGTGTGGCCTTTTATAGGGGTGCAGGTGCGCGCTTTGCAGACACCCGCTCTGTCCACGGACAGATCGAACACCAAGAAAGGGCTCAAAAAGTTCCAAAAAGTATGTAGATCACCAGGGACATTGTCTGGGACATATGCAATTGTGAACTTTTACCGGACAATACCTTGTATTGCTCAAAGAAACATTTTTTAAATGTTCGGGGGCCCGGGCAGTGTTCACGAACAAGGAACCATGCTCAGCGTGGGTCCAGACACATGATGACGTTGCAGACATGTTCGCGAATAGGACGGCTGTCTGTAGGACACCAAATGCATGGGGTCGGTTGAGTGCATGCGTGCAAGTGTTCTACGAACAGTGCTCCTGTCCCCGAACTAATTAAAAGTGCGACACACGTGTGGTGGGCAGTTACGGACAGGCCCGATGTTCGCAGGACCCAAGAGTGTGATGCGCATGTGCGCGCGTGTGTCCTAGGGACAGTGTTCAGGGCCCCGAGCAAAATAAAAGTGCATCACACATTTGCGTACAGGCGGACGTTCTACGTGTTCTACGGACATATTCATTCTGGTTGCGGACAATGCGAACGGGAAGAATGTTCTTAGGACACCTCAATTTGCATAGTTACAGACAGGCAGACAGCTTTAGTGTTCTGCGGACACCACCATTTTGCCCACAGACAGTGCAAACAGGTATAGTGTTCTTGGGACACCCCCATTTTAATTAATTGTGGACAGGCGGACATCTTTTGAGTTCTAAGGACACCTCCATTTTGATTGTGAATAGTGCAGACAGGTACAGTGTCCTTAGGACACCCCCATTTTGGGGAATTGCAGACATTTCCGGACACCCGCGCTGTCCATGGACATCCCAACTGCCTTTTTTTAAAAAAAATAAGACACAGAGGTATGAACTCACAACACACTTAAAATGTTATTATTGTATAAAAGTATAAAAATTACGAAAGAGCGGGGGTAGCAGAAACTGAAACAAATACAGGGGAATTAGGGGTTTGGACATGATGGATGGTAGGGGAGGAAGGGATGGAAATATCATCATAACGTTTTTCTTGCTGGGAAGGGTTTGGGGATAGTTGGCTGGGACATGGAGAGGGGGAACAGGTACATGTGGGACAGTGATATTTAATGTTTTCTTTTATGTGGTCCTCCACAAAGTGTTTTATAAGAATGACATTTTTCATTAACATATCCATTTTTAGTTCCATTCGCTGCAGAGTATTTTCTAATGTCCCTCTTGGTATATTATTTTTAGTTTCTGTATGGTCTGTTAAAAAAAATTTGTTAAGTGCACATGAAGTAATGGTTATTAATTGGCTTATATAGAGAAATGTTGTGTCTACAATTAGTATCACTGTCTTCACTCATTTCATCCCCTGGGAAATTTTCTTCCAGCCATTCCAAAGTACTGGAATTTATGTGTTAAAAAACATATATATATATATATATTAGTTTTAGTGTACCTAATACAGAAAGTTTATAAATATGTAAAATAAATGTAGTGTACTTACGAGTTTCTTGGTAGGTTTTGCTATTACTGCTGTGTAGGTCTACTGTTGCATTTTGCTGTGCAGTTTCTGTGAGGTAATTATGTTGGAAGCATACTTATTTTGTTTTGGTATCTTCCATACTGGTGCATATGCTATTTAAATGGACAGTTGATGTCTTACATATACAGTTTCCACTTCTTATTTATAATTGAATGTAATTTATTTATATGCTGCTCTTTGAACTTGTTCAGTGTTTCTATTGCATGATACAACAATGTAAGATACCCCCTTGAGTTTTTGTATAGTATTGATGTTGGCCGAGTCCATCCAGGACATGCGCATAGTCCGCGGACATCTGAAATCACTAGCATGGGGCAGAGGGTTCAGTATCTTCTATGCTATATGTATATAAACTAACACAATCCTAGTGAACATTTATTAAATGTATATTATCTATATGTATATTCAGTGAAAGAAATGTGTTAAGGGGTGTAATGGTTAGGTTGCGCTACGAAAAACCTATGAAATTCAGTAAACAAATGTTGTTCAAGGGACGTTATAGTTAAGTTGCACTACTAAAAACCTATGAAATTCAGTGAAAAAATGTCAGGTAAGGTAATTGTTAGGTAAGCAACCATAACTCGTGCCACCACGGTGCACTGCTAAGACTAACACCCAGGACATCAAAGATGACATCACAAATGGCATTGATGACATCACTGATGATGTCACATGTGTGGCTCCCTCTTTTTTCCTTTACTGACATACCTAGTCCAGTAACAGTCAGGAACTAAACATTCAAAAAGTACTATATTTGTAGACTTATACTTCAAATATGTTCTTAAAGTAATTCACTTGGGATTCACTCAGAGCATATAAAACATATACATAGGGGAAAACACAGATTTGGAAGACAGCAATGCTTTCTATGTATGAAGATGATCAGTAAAGTTATCAATCCTTTCTTATAGTTTCGCTGGATATGCTCATATTTGTATACATTGTATTCATACTACTTTCCTAAGGGTCCAGTCACATTATATGATAGTTATACATAGGGGCGTAGTAGCTTTGGAGCAGAACAATCTTTTCTGTGCATGAAGATAATCAGTTAGGGCATGAAGATTGGCTGGTAATACTGCTGTTTTTTTGTTTACTTTATTTCCCCTGTATATGCTCATATTTGTATGTGTTGTTGTCTGTTTGTGTTTTGTTTCCAATAATTCAATTATGTAGTAAGTGGGTTTTATTAGCTACTTATGAAATGTTTCACAGTAGGCAAAAATGTAATAAGAAAGCATTTATCATTGTACTATTCAACATGGCAAGATTATTAATATTGCACTTCAATCATGTATGTTGCACACAATTCCTATGTTTCTACATGACTAGTTTAGTATACCGGAAATAACCTGATAATAGAATGGTATTTGTATCAATGGATTACTTGATTACTTGATGCACTACGTACCTCATGATATTCATTCCAATAATCATTTACACTTTTCTATTAACATTACAATAAGAATCCCTTGTACAGACCTTTCATAAAAAGTAAATGCACATGTGGTGTCATTAGGATGTCATCAATGATATTTGTGATGTCATCTTAGATGTCCTGAGTGTTAGTCTTAGCAGTGCACCGTGCTGGCGTGAGTTATGGTTGCTTAGCTTACCATAACTGGCGAATTTGAGGGGGTTTTCGGTCACTTGGAACCATAACGTCCCTTTAATGTTTTTTTCACTGAATCTCATAGGTTTTTAGTAGCGCAACTTAACCATAACATCCCTTTAACAGCGTTTTTGTTTACTGAATATATATATATATATACATTTTTTATTCTGAATATATATCTGTTAATATTGCCACAAAAAAATGTGCACATGTAAAATAAACTTCCAAACCTATTGTAGCATGAATGCGCCGCCTGCAGGAAGTAGTTGTGTTCAATGTTTTTCTTTTTCTTTTTTTAGATTGATGTTTAAAAATGGTATTACAAATAATGTTTTGTTACTGACAAGAAGAGCAGATTCTAGCTTGTTATTGGCTATGCTCTTGGTGGAGATCTGTCATTAATTCTGAATAATGAGGTAATCCTGTCATTTGTGCAGAAGATGGTCATAGTATACTTTGCTGTCTTAGCCTTCTCTTGCCCAAGAGATCCGACTATACTAAGGACCATGGTGGCTTTCCTTTTAGAAAACTGAAGGAAATAGTCTAGCAACCTTAAGCAGACTTTTGTAAATGTTGACAAAGCTATCCCATCTAAACTAAAGAATTTGTCCACAGCAGGATTTGAACCTTTTGAAATGTATAAGCCTTGCGCACTTTAATTAGTATGCCATTTGGCACTGAAATCAATACAGGAAATCAACTATACCATGTCCCCACCCATTCCATTGAGATTATCCAAAAAGCTTTTTAAGAAAGTGCCTTGTTGGCATGAAACACACGCTGGTTTTGATATGCAGAACTAACAATCTGCACAATTTAAAGGGTTATCTCATGATTGTGTATCAAGTACTAAGGATATTGTCATACCAATTAGACGTTAATGGCTAGAGCACTTAGTTACCAATAAAATAGAATCTGCTCTATTCGCTAGTACCCTTAATAGGCAAGCAAACATCTCACATCTAGATCAACAGGGCACATCAGTGCTGTTCAATAATTGTTTAGAAATCACTATACGTTATAGAAAATGGATGGCACAATACAGCTCATCTGCTAAATATGTGGTCTGCTACATGTGGCTCTCCAGATGTCTTTCACAACGAGTCCCATGATTCCTCACTACTTTTTTGAACTATGCTAGTTTCACGCAGTGCCACGAGGAAATGTGTGCAGGTCTTTTTTCTATCTGTGCGAGGTTTGCGACACAAGAACTTTTGTGTGGGTCTTTTTTTGATCATTACTAGTTTCGTGCAGCAGCGCCAGAAACCTTGTGCTGCTCTTTTTGATTTGTGCTAGGTTCGCGCAGCGGCACGAGAAACTTTGTAGCACTCTTTTCAATCTGCGCAAGGTTTGCAGCTGTATGAGAAAATTGCACAGGTTGTTTCCATTCGTGAGATGGCACAAGACACTTTGTGCTGCTCTTTTAGATACGTAGGGGTGGCGGAACGGTGGATTGTAGCGAAACGGATCAAAATCTTACAGATTTTGTATCCGCGCTGGCAGAACAGAATTTAACAATTTCGCCTAGCCTTAGTAATAAAGATATGGAATAGAAAGGCAACAAAGGTAATCCTGTATCCTTCCCTTTGTAATAGTTAATGTGAGAGAAAGGGCCTTGTCAACTAAAATTACAGATGTTATTTTGGTATAAGTCTTAAACTGCATCAATGGAGAGTTTTCATGCACCTAAGTACTATCTGGCAGAGCACATGAATCTCTAATAAATATTTTTCAGTCCCTATGAAATCTGCCATAATAAAGAGGACTATAATTTGTGTTGCTGAATCATTTCTGCCACTTAAAACCTAATGTCAATGACAACAGCACCCCTCTGATTATGCAACCCCGTGCCCAATAACCCATTAAACAGCACTCTAACCAAAACCACAAATCAAGAAACATTTTTAGTAATCTGGTTGGTGCTTGGACATTGTGGTGCCCCAATGGATTAAGTCGATGCTGGTGACCCGAATCACAAAATAAAAGGCCAGGATATTTCAAAATTATACTTGAGTGCATATTATTATAATTAGTTATTTATAACATGCTGAATACCAAAGAGGTTTCTAAGCACGGACCCGGGATTCGAACCGGTGTTGCTCTGCGTCGCCTTTGCCAGTGAGCTATAATACCTGTGCTAAAAATGACACTTGTATGTGAACTAAAAGGATTGAATATGTGGCTAAAATTAAAATCTTCAGAACCTCCTTCCGCTATTATCTACGATGGTCAGTCCAAGATCCATCCTCCCTTTCATGATTTTCAAGCAACTGGGCCGATGACAGTGGACAATGGAGAACACAGCCAAACAGAATTGTCACAAAAATGCCACCCAGGTCACAGGACCTTGGGTGAATTCGTATAGACTCATGGACATGTCCGTTGATCCTGCTGGCTACAGTATCCCTATGTAGCTCCAACTTTAATAGCACAATTTGATTGATTGAAGAAGTCTCCGTTTATAGAATTCACCACATCAAGATTCCTCTCAACACCACAGTGCACCAACCACAACTCTTCCCATCTAAGACTTCAGGCAGAATAGAAATAAGTGATCAAATACTGCACACACCATGACATCCTCCACTCTCAGTTAGGAGTTATGAGTGTTCTTGAGATGAATCTTGTGTTATATGCTCAGGTGTTTAGGTAAAGACCATATGCCATGCATTTGGCCACCTTATGCCTAGTTGGGGAAGAGGTTGGACGAGATAAGATAAGATTAGACCTTAACAAGTGTTGAATGAGGGTCTGGGGAATGTTGTGCAGATGTTCAGTGTGACTTCTGCTAGAGCAGTTTCTATTGAACACAAAACAGACCAGCAACACATCCAAGCAGCCATGATCTGAAAACCACTCACCAAGTCGAGTTTACCACTTAACATGACAAGGCATATCCTTATATGTGCAGCATAACCAATGCAGGTGTTGTTAGAAACAGGTAACAATGACTACAAAAGGAGGGAAACAGATTGTGCTTAACACATCATAACAAAGTACCGGTTGAACAACACCACTTCATCAACACAAGTCAGCAGGATGAACTCTCGCAGAGACATCAGTGGTTAACGTGCAAAAGAAAAGTTGGGATATCGGTAGTGCCTTATCCCTCCATCTTTCCAGGGTTGCCAAATTGAGCACAATTAGGCTGGCTATAACAGTTACCACTTCAGTGCTTAGAAGCAGGATGAAGTCATCCTTGAAGCACTGTATGTGAAGACGCTATATTATCGCAGTGCACAGAATCGCGCCTTGGAACACTTGTGTATAGGCACGTTACAAATGCCATATCATATCATATCATATCAATCAGCTCTCACTGCATTAAGAGGTTTGAAATGGCCATTAGATATATATAAGCAGAGTAATAGAGGGACAGATCCTCAAATCAGAAGATCCCAACCGTACCGCCTCTGCTCCAGAATCTCCTGTGTACCGCCTGTCTTCTGGCTGAAGTGTGACTGCTCCAGCTCGGTTCCCGGGGTATGGATGCCTTTCCCCTCCCTTAGTGTATGCAGTAATAAAATTGCGGCAAAAAAGTCATCTGTACAAATAATCATAGAAAAAATTGTGTGGTTTTAACCAGTAAAGGTGTACCCCATTATACCATTTGAGGGGAGCAGGGGTTGTGGGGTTCCCCCGCTCCCCTTAAATGGTATAATGGGTCCAGGGATTGCAGGGGTGTCCCCTGCATCCATTACATGGATTGTGGTGACAAAAGACAGCATTTTTGCCACAATTTTTTGTGTAAAACAGCAATTTGTGCCACGATTTTAACACATGGAACCTCCCTTAGGGACCACATCCAGATGATCACTTAATATTCAGACTCCGAGCTGCGACCTGCACGTGCTAACCCTTGCTCTTCATTATTTAACAAAGTGTTCTGAAGAGACAGCAATGTGAAAAATGTAGCATTATTCTAAATTAACAAATCAAATGCACGAATACATCAACATTAAATTAATGAATCATGTCAACCATTTTCTATTAGCATTTCGAGTCTAAACCAAGTGGTTTTTTTGTTGTACTCAGGGACAAGCCTTTCAACTTGATTGCTGCATTATCAGATGACGAAGCCAGCACTGATACAGTATAAACGAACTCATACGATAACATGATTCTAAAAAATACATGCAAGCTTTTGCTGCGCACGGACACCCATCAACGGAAAGCCTGCGTGGATATGTATTGGTATCGTTTGATGTAGAAAGCTGACATTAGTTGCGATTTTGAATAGCCTTTTTAGAAACCTGTAAGTTAAAATGTGATGGAACGTGGCATGGTGGCGTTTCTTCCTGCTAATGTTCTGGTAGGGCGTTAGGGGATGGTACGTGGTAGTCGGCGGGCTCCTGAAACGGAAAGCTATCCCATCATTGCAGAAACGCGTAAGTCCGGCGCTGGGAAAGAAGCCCGAGTGGTAGGAGGACCTACTCAGCCGGAACGAGGTGGGGAAACTAATCTTCCGCGCCCTTCTTTCTTCTGATATTGTACCTTTTGTGTTTAGAAAACATCCAGGGAGCCTCTGGACCGGGGGCTTGACGTGTCCCCCTTTCATGTTTTGCACAAAGGAACCAGCACAGAAAAATGCTTCCTATGTGCTAGGACCAGTTGGCATGTGATGTATTTGTGTGGCACAACAAAGCTCGCATTTTCACCAGACCTGTGCACAATGGGGGCATTCTGTCAGCAGCATCATGGCGGACCAGCATGTTTACTAAAGACAGCGCTGCACTTCTGCTTGCTGACATACACGTCCTGTTGCTTTCAATATATAAACGTAAAAACACATTGACACAGCTCACAGAAAAGCAGCAAATCTGGTAAGGCCTCAGCTTACCAAACGAGGTACAATAAAACACAGTAGGAACTTTTCTCAAACGGTGACGCTATGTATAAAATGTTTAAACCATGCACCCGTATATCTAAGTAAAATAACATGACACATGATGTAAGGGATTCATTAGCCTCCACTGTATGGTATAAGGATGTTGCAAGTGACTGGGAAATTCGACTTCAATTTGGCGGCATGAGGCTGCAGCGAAGGTCACTGCACACACAGGACGGCATGTCCTATCCTTTTTAAATACAGTTGAGGGTATTATATTTGGCCTTGTTCCTTATAGGGTCACAGAACTCTGAGGTGACATGCTATGTCGTTTTTGCATATGGTAGAGGCTGTTGTATTCCGTACAATACATGGCCACACACTGTCATCCCCTTTAATACCTGGCCTCTTGCTTCATATCATGTAAGAGATCTTCCATTTCCTGGTCCACATAATCAATTTAAAATTGGTTTGGATTTCAAAAAGCTAATATGCAGCTTCTAATGTGTTGCAGAAAGAAAGGGTACGCAGTTCCATGCTGTACTCAGACATTTCTTTATAAACAGTTCTGTGGCAATTAATTGCTGAAATTTGTCACAGAAAACTATTTTGAGAGCAAGGAATGTGAAACATGTGTCACAGCTTTAATTAAGTACTGCAGTGCAGCTAGAATTGTAATCTGCCCTGGTTCAAGCAACAGACATTGGACCTCATTCCGAGTTTGAGGTTGTGGTAAAATGTTGTGATAATTCAGTTATTGACACGTTTTTCAGAGGAAACAGAATTACTGCTATTCTTACCGCACTGCCACTTCCCAATTTTGGAGTTGAAGTGGAAGATTTACCTCTAGCCTGATTATCCTCCACTTTAATGCCAAAAAACATTGGAATTACCACGGCAGAATTACCGCTCATGGTAATTCTGCCCAAATCCACATGTAGCCCTATGGACTCCAAAAATGGGGACTAACACTGCCCTACCATCACTTGTAATTCTATGGTAAACCCACTAGTGTTAACTGTAACCAATTTTGGCAGAAATTCATCAGATTTACTGCAGAATTACCACAAACTCAGAATGAAGCCCATGCTGAAATCACAGCTGGAATGTAATAATTGATTACAGAGCAGTAGTGATGTCATTTCCTTATGACATCTCCATTGTGATATCAGCTATTGAAGCATACCATGCATTATATATTTCTTTTCACACCTTATCCATGTTTTAAAAGTTCAATCCATATTTATTTTTGTTTTATTCCCACCTCTATCCTTTTTCTGTTTTGAGCCCATGTTATATTTACTTCCTTCCCTTTCTACATCTTTTTGATTCTTTAATTTTCCCATTTCTTTCCTTCCTGTTACTCTTTTCAAGTGATATCAGTTTTCCTGCATTTCCTTCTTTTTGCCTCATTTGAATTTTCGAACAACTTTATTCTTTATTTCTTTCCTTTCATGCCAATGTCTACACTCTTGTTAACTTCCTTTCCAGTTATTTTCTCCCTTTTAATTTTCCCTTGATTTTTTTTTCTTTTCTGGCTTACCTTTGCTTTTACCAAGCCTCAAATTCGTCTATTTCTTTAAAGAAATGTCTGTGTCGGAAAATAAATCGCCTTCGTAGGGGAGCACCATCCGGGTAGGATTGGCCCCTCGGCCTTTGGGCCCGTGGCCGGGCTGAAATCGTCCTAGGGGGGTGGAGGCTGGTTTCTGTCCATTCCTGGGCCGGTTTGGAAGTAAAAAAAGGAAAAAAATCTATATATATTTTTTTCACATTTAAAAAAAAAAAGCCTTTCATCCTTCTTAGGTTGATAAATGAGTACCAAACAGGTTGGGTGATATTGTATGCATATTTGTTCTATAAAAAAGAGCCTAAGCGTAAGAGCTATACATTAACATATCATTTGGTCTTGGACGTCTGCTTGGATTCCCAGTAATTTAGTGTACTTAGGAACAATGCTATTTGATGCCACTTCCTGTTTTGTCAAGGGGTGAAAGGTCGTGTTTCATTGCTTCCCGGAATGTCACTTTGGGGTGGGGTCAAATTACATCACTTCCGGTGATGTCATCAAAGGTCAAGGGCCATGAGGCGAGGGGTGGGCCACTTCTTTGAGGCAAGGGCTGGGCCACTTTTATTTTGGCTGACCGAGCCTATTTCTTGTCCCAGTCCGACCCTGAGCACCATGTCATAATCAGTGTGTGATCAAGAGTGCCATTTGCGGTTAAGCTCCATTGGGTCTATTGGAACCATTGGGGTTTTATGGTGCTATTAGCACTGGTTCAATTAGCGCTGTGCTAATGGCGCCCAAACTGGGTGTTAAATGGAGATTTTTACCTCCAGCAAAAATCTGGTGGTAAAACTCCCCTTTAACGCCCGACTCATGATAGGGCCAACCCTTAAATGCGGCAATAATAGTGTTAATGACGCATTTAAGGGCAGGTTCGGACTGGGCCATCAGTGATCACTTGGAGTTGAATGAGGCCCTGGCGGCCCGTTTCTGAAGCCCACGCCTGGGCTGGTTTGGGTTTAATTATTACTATTTGTAACTTAACATGCGTTACATTGCTTTACTTTGCAGCCCGCCGTGGATGCAGTCATCATCACAGAAAGGTAACAAAGAAGTGTTACCTTTCTTTGATTAATGCCTCTGCATGCATGATCAGAGTAGGACCGGGGCGGGTCTGGCGCCCAACTGTGCGCAGAGTGCTGTGTAGGCAGCTCTGAGCCAACTGCCAAGTTGGCGACACCATGGCACCAGGTGAACACAAGATAGAAAACAAGTGTTACTATTTTACAAAACACTGGGAGCGGCAGGACTGGGCGGGGCAGGGGCTGTGTCAGCCCATCCTGCTCCCAGTGAATTGTATGTAAAATGAGTGCTGGGCCATGCGCATTTGAAAGTTGCAAATTGCTTCTTCCTCCATGTTCACTGTGCATTAAGGTTCTGGGGTTGCTGGGGTGGGGGGTGATCTGAGCAGGCTGATCCTGAGGCTGGGTGACGTGTAAGCTGCTGAGTCTGGGTTACCTCAAGTGAAGGAGGAAAAAAGCATACCGACGTACAGTCTCCTTCAAACATTTCCACTTTCAGTCGCACGATGGATGCTGCACGTCCGGATTAGAGGCAGGTAAGGTGCAAGCTTTACTTATTTTCTGAAGTTTCCAACTTTCCATGCATATTAAGGGCTGACTGTAGTCTGCACAGCTTCATGCACAGCGATTGTTGGTGGGTTATAACTGTTTCACTCTATTTCTATCAAGTGGACCTTGTGGTGATTAACTAGACACTATGAATGAATGATATTGCCAACAGATTGGGCTTTTTTGTTTGGTATGGGAAAAGCCCTGGTGTTAACTGGCCGTTAATGGTAGCAGCAACATGGTGGGAAATGGGCATATAATAGCAGTGCCTGACAAATGCCTAATACTTATACATAAGCCAAAACTTTTGGCTTTCCCAATGCCTGTTTTTAACATGACTTCAGTGAAGGACACAAATAGGGGCAGAAGGCAGACCTGTCTAAGACATTTTTTGTTACACCATTAGCGGGTTTACAGCTACAATTAAGTCCTTATCTCTTGAAGGCTTCTTTGAGAAAACACTGCAAAGTTTGATGGCAAAGCTTGAGTAAAGCAAGATCAAAGAATTCCCATGAAGAGGTGTTTTGGACTGGGATGGGCAGGAACTGTGCGGATATGGCCATTGGGATTTGCATGGCCATGCGCCGTCAATGGGTGGCCAAATAACCAAACAACACCTACAAGCTTTGTGTCCTTCCTCATTTACCATTCTGCCTATCTGTACTCTAATGCAATAGTTTGGGCCTAAAGTGGCACCTAATAGCCAAAAAAAAACAAATAATAACTGTATTAAGCCATTGTTTGCTAAATGGGGGGTACATGCATTTGGGCAGGGCAGGCTATTGGGTCTTTAATACTGGCCTGAAGACACAGGGATATTAACACTTTGAAAGCAGTGCCATTCATGGCCTTCGGTCTCTATGTCTGTTCAGGTCTTGAACCCTAAGGCTTTACTAACTGCTTACACCTGCATTCCGTAACTTACAAGTTACCAGAGCCAGATGCAGCCCCTACTGTGCATGTCTAGCAGCTATGTACGGCCTCGTTAAATCTCCTGCATGTTTACATGCACGTGAGCAGCAACCCATATGTGGCAGTGTTTGATATGTGTTTCATATGTGCACTAATTGTAGCAATCTCTCTCTTTCAGCATTTGAACAGCTACTACAACACATCCTGGCACAACAAAATCGCAGGAGACAACAACAAGGGACACTCTGGGCGACAACTAACTAAAGCTAAGTGCTGCACTACCTCATGTGTGTTTATTGTGCTGCTGTGCCTTCGTATACTGCGATAGTGAGATTGTGTGTGAGTATAGAGTCAGAAGCAGGGACGCATGTTTGTATGAGTGCTGTGTAACAGCTCGCAGCAAGCTTGTGCAGTGGTCAAAGCCTTACCCTAACATCCCCAACCTATCCATAACCTCTCCCTAAACCTCATTCCAGTTTCCCTACTTCCCCCCTTCCTATCTAACCATCGTCACCCTAACCTGCCTTCCCTGCTGGGGTTGTGGAGTTGTTTATACGCATTGATTTGCAGCAGGTCCTAAAACCGCAGTGGGGGTGGTTGGTTCATGCCACTCCTGTGCCTCAGAGTTGTGGGCCCTGACACAGAACTGTATGCAAAGTTATGTTATTTAATGAGTTGTGTTGTAATGTAATATTTAAACATAAATACAACTGGCAAGGTACTTTCCAGTGTCATGATTTGGCTGTACTGCTTATGAAATGCAACTCTGTTTTCATCACTGGCAGAGGCGTAGACAGGGTAGGGCCTGAGAGGGCAAGACCACCCAAAAACTGTAAATGCCCACTTAGCAGCACTGTGTGTTACTTCACACAAGTTATTGTCAATGCGGTGCACCTAACTACATTATCTCTAGGCCCCACTTGTTAGACAATCCTGGCTACACTTCTGATGACTGGTGGCAACGAGTAGACTTGCCTTCAGTCTGGTTCGGCAAAATAAGTATTTAGCTATGTGATGATGTTGGTTTTTAAAAAAAGAACAAACGGAGTTATCACTTTCTCAAAACATAACATGCAACAGACACATGAATCCTCCATAAGTAGTATTTTCTGTAAAGTCGTGAATTGACGCGATTCACAGATAATGGTTTGAGGGCCACTTTTTTTGAGGCGAGGGGCGGGCCACTTTTTTTAAGGCAAGCAGAGCGCCAATTTTCTTTAGGTGTCTGGGCCTATTCCCTAGTCCCAGGTCCCAGTCTGACCTTGCTTAAGGGTTAAGGCCCAACTCGTGATGAGGCCCATTCTAAATCATGAGTATGCAATCTTTGGCTCCACTTCTTTTGCACTATGACCCCCATCAGTCCTACCCTGCATAGTCTATGTTTAGGGTCCATCTGAGTCATAATCCAAAGCATTTGGAGTGCCACAGGTTGCAAAACCCTGAATCATCTCTAATTTACCAACAGCTCATTTTCAAATAAACTGAATGGTGGCACCCGCTTTGCAAAGTCGAGTTATGGATGGTGACACATTCACTCAAACTTAACTCAACCAAATGCGAGATAATAAACTGTAGCACCACAATGACTGACCCTACACCAATCCCCTGCCCTGAAGAAATGGGAAGCTGTCTTCAGTCAACCAAAACAATCTAGAACCTCAGACATTTAATGGACAACACTCTCCCACTTGAATCCCAATCAGAAGAGGTTATTACATTCAACTCTGAACTATCTAGCATTTCATCCCACACCTGACCAACCAGCTCCGGCAATCAATGTTCTACTACAATCATATTCAGACTATGGGCCTCATTATGAGTACGGCGGTAGGGGGTTAACGGCACCGGTAAGGATGCTGGTACCGTTAACCCCATACCGCCACATTCTGAGGTCCCTTAGCGGGTCCCACTAGGGCCGGCTGGTTTTACCAGCTGCCCTTAGCGGGATCTGCTAAGGGACCAGGGAGCTAATCACGGGCCTGCTATTTGCAGGCACGTTATTAGCTCCTTCCCCATTCCCATTGAGCCCTATGGGGGCTAGAATGGGAATGGGGAAAGTTTTTCAGAATGGGTACTTGCCGGGTCCTCCAAGGTTGGAATGACCCGATAACTCCCCATTCCGACTCTCCGGACCCAGACACGGGTTTGGAGGCAGCCATGGTGCTAATAGCCATAATAATGAGGCCCTAAATCTACCAAGTGCAATGTTGTACTCAGTCGTGGACTATCTGGACAGTACTCCTACAGGACCACCTCCATGCGCCACCACACCCAATCCAACCACCGCAATGATCTCAGAAAAGCTGTTTCTTTCTTAGCAAGTAGTATGCTGTCTTCCTCCACCTTATCTTTCTCAACCAATACTGTAACCACACAGCCTACTTCTGTGGGACACAGAATCCCACCAGCTACCTTTCAAGCAATAAAAGAGGCTGTTGATACATATCTTTCGTAGAAAACAGTCCTCTCTATGTACTGCAACACACCACTCTGCTGGAGGGGAGCAATTTCAAAGTGCTTTTGAAGCTTTAATCAAGGAGCACGAGAAACACTGCCCCATACCTTAGATGTAACACAAGCACAACATCTTCCCCTGTCTACCTGCCCCTACATATTAGTGTTTGGTGCCTCTTCCCTCATTTCCCTCCTCACCTTATGGTCCAACCTCTCCTGCAAAATAATTTTAAAAAAACAACAAAAAAGGTTCCTTTAGGAACCACCTTTCACAGTTAAAAAATAGAACTAAAAATAAAAATCTTATAGACTCCATCTACTTTTCGTTTCTCAGTAAAGTACATAGGGCCTCATTACGAGGTTGGCGGAATGGGTTTACCGGCACCGGTAATGGTGCTAGTGCCGGTAAACTCATTACGCCCTATTACGAGGTACACTTGAGGGACCCGCACAGAACGTCTGGTCAGACCAGACGTCCATAGCGGGTCCCGCAAGGGGACCAAGGAGATAATAACGGGCCCGTTATTAGCTCCATCCCCATTCCCATTGAGCCCTATGGCCATATTCCATTTTCATTTTGTGTTATGTTAATGGGAATAAGGAGGCGTTTATCCCCTGTTACAGGGACTGGAATGGGGCATAACGGCCTGCCAGTCCAAGTTATTGTCCCAAGTGAAGGGGGATGAAGGCCATTAGCACCCCGGGTTACCAAACCGGTAACCCAGGGTGCTAAAAAGAGGGGTTTTCTTTCAACACCATGATGCGCACAGCATCCCACTGTAGGAAGGAAAATCCTTTTTCAAGAAGGGCCACCATGGAAAGGGAAGACGGAGCTTCATACGGAGCCAATCTTCAGTTTCCATGGCGGCCTGCAGAAGGCGAAGAGAGAACCCTATGACCATATTACCCCAACCACATTTTTATTCCCCTTTCAAACCTATCCCAATTTCAAAAAATGTTACCACATAGGCGGTCCTTGGTGGACATGGCCACTTTATCCCCATTGGTCGTCTCTTGTGGTCATGGCCAGTAGTCCAATTGTCTTGGTCATGACCTCATGCCATGACCCAGACAATCTGGTCACAACCCATGGCCACAGGTTATATACCTTAGTCACCAAAGATATATCACTATTTTTTCTACCTACATTATGACACTTGTCAAAAATAAACCACAGACCCATTTGCAAAACCATGCTTTCAGGTCCTTGCCATGCTCCTTACACAAGTTTGCTGGAAATCCACCCATGTTTTCTTTTTTCAAAATTGTCAAATGTACATACTTACAGTCTTGACAAAATCCATTCCGACTTTGCACAAATATTCAATGTTGGGTCTCTAATCTTCCAAAAACGTGTGTCCACATTTGTCAAAGTTACAAGCCTTTCAAAAATGTTGAGACCCCCTACAATTTAGCCCCCTCTTAACAAAACCCCACCAAACTTTGCAAAAACATTTATATCTATATCTACAATCTTCTTCCATACTTTTGTGCAGATTCATCAAATGGCACCACATTTATAAGCCTTTACAATATTTTGTGACCCCCCCCCCTAATTGTGTTGCCTCTTGAATAAACAGCACCACATTTTCCAATACAATTCAGAATACGGTCTAGAATGAAATTCCCAAATTTCACGCAGTGTCATTGAGTGGCGCCAAACTTAAAAGCCATGCAAAACTGCTTTTCACCAACCCTGTAATGCACAAATAAGCATACAGCCCCCAAACATCTCTAAGATGTTCACGGACATCTCAGGACTGCCCGGACTGTTTGTGGACTTCATAGATGAAAACATCTTGTTTTTTGGCTTTTTAAGGCCATATCCCATCCCAATAATATGTTTTCACCGCAATGTTCGCGGGTACTGACTGCTGACCATGATTCCAACATGGCAGGCATTTTCAAAAATCTGACGCACCCTACGCTTTTCACCATCCAATTAGCAGGTGCGCCTGATGTCTTTGGACCTCATGTCAGCTTCTGGGCCAATCAGAGGCCCATCCATGGACTGAACAGGGAAGAAAAAAACGACTAGACGGATTTACACCAAAAGCACACTTTCTGGACCAAGCCACCGCTCCTGCCGCAAATTTGATGAAAATCTGTCCAGTGGTTTGGGCTGTAGGTGTGAGACATTTTTTTTCCCATTGCGTCTATGGAAACAACTGAACATTTTGGGACCCCCTATAGCTTTGCCCCCCTTCATAAAACCTCACAAAACTTAGCAGGATCGATTTGACAGGGCCCTATACTTTTGCAAGGATTTGTAAGGATTTGTCCAGGGAAGGCAACGTTATAATCCGCCCAATAAGTGCTCTTACTATGTGTTGAGAAACTTAACCACAACTATTAGTATACTCTATATCTGGCACAGAGATATTCAATGAATGCAGCGCAATCTACCAACATTAAACAACTTCACGTTGAATTTAGCAAACAAAAACATATTCCTGGGTGCATTAACCAGAAACACTGTTCTTAACAACCTGACACAGTTGATTGAAAATCAATCAACAGGAGTGCACTACTTTTAGCATCAAGCATCCATCCTCCATGTCTATAAGAAAAGTGTCCTCATTCCTAATTTCTAAGATTGATTAGAATTGCAAACAAACTAAATTTGGTGAATTTAAAAAAAATGAATAAACATTCTATGGATAAAGGCAGAACAGTGCTTATGAAAACAAATAACCAACAGGAATCAAGGAGACCGAAAGAATCGTATGTATTACTTCATGAATATTGATCAGGAAAAGGATATATGGGACATCATGAACATCATGATTCAACAGTACTTCTAATGGATCATTCTAATCTTGGCTGACACATGATGTGCCTGTTAGGACAAAAGCCCTTAGCTGTGGCTCTCTCACCAGCCTCGCATCTTTTTGCTTATCTTGAAGGATTCAGTAACCCTTTTCCCCTAGTGAGCCCTTATCCAGGGAATAACCTAGGATGCAACTCTGTGTAAATGAGTCTCATGTGAGACTTTAAGCCTCGCAGGCTGGAATGCCCAGAAGACATGTCATGTTCTTTTAGGCCTGTATTCCGGGCTGGCTAGTCTTCTGTGGTCTGGAAAATACTAGCAGTAAAAGGTCTTGCCAATATTTTGTTTTATTAAAGAGCATATCTGCTGTTGGCACAGAGCCGCTAGATGATGGTCTTCCATTAATAGGAGTTCCAGAGATAAACGTGTCACCCATTCGGTTGAAACAGAAAATATGCCCATTTATAGTGTTGACTACCTGGAGCCAAGGCAGGCAAGACCACATATGTCAAGAATTTGCATAGGATGTCTGGGATAAAACGTCAAAGTTACATCTTTATGTTTCCCCAGGAACAACCCCAGCATTTTAAATGTGCCCATCAAACGTTCAGAGGTCTGAATGTTTGCAAATGGAGGCTGGGTTTCAATGCAGCTTCTAAACTACTATTAAGATGAAGGTAACTTCGCCTATATTTTGTCCATTACTGGATTGAGTCATGAAGTACGAAGAAACACCCTGAACCAAAGACGATCCATGGAACCTCTCTGAGGTAAATTGTCCAGGATCACATGAATGTGGAAGCACTGAGTGAACTTGCAGAGGAAAGCATTCTCAACTGACGAGATGGAATGTAATACGTTCTCCTCCTCCCTGATATGGAAGGGCCAGCTGGATTGGAAGCCTCCAACATCACTCTGCTCTCTGAAGAAACCTTATTGACTGCGTGACGCAGCTAAAACATGCAGGGGCGGGAGCACCAGATGGCTGATGGAAAATGACAGGCACATCCTACAAGTACAAAAGACGTTGTGCAGCAAAGAAGCATTAATCTAAGGCAGGGATACTCACGGGACCACTTGCTCTTCCAAGCATTTGCTGTTGCCCTGGCCTCATCATTGCTTTGGCTCTGCTGCAAAACCAGGTGCAGCACTGATATGCTGATGAAGGGCATGCTTGCAAGGGTTAGACATTATCCACGGAAACCTTTAAGTGTTTTTACCATCAACTTTGACTTCAGGATCATCCAGAATGCAAGTCTGCCACAAACACAGTGGGTAAGTGGGAGCAGCTAACAACAATTTAAAGTATAGATATGACCAAGATAAATAATGAAAAATAAGTATTAACAAAACCATGCGATTTGCCTTTTGATCTTTGATTAACCTATGTATGATGTAGGACTCCTTTGAGCTGAGGCTTTTCTGGGAAATATTCAGCATAATCCTGCCGTGTCCATCCTTCTCTACCGTGGCTGCAGTTAGCTGGTCCTGTTCATAAAGGGCAGAATGCAAATCTTGGTTCCAAACAGGAGTGTGGAGTCTGGGTACCAGATTACAGTTTGAATTCTGCGTTGGGTGTTATTAACTTTTTCACAAACAGAGCACTGGCCAAACACGGTTGTGGTATGGGGAACAGGGCGGGGGTCCACGCACCTAAAAGCAGAAGAAAGACTTAGATGAAAAGCGTAGATTTAAGTTAACATGCATTTAGATTTGGGAAAAGGACCCAGAGATCCCAAAAGACAAAAAGTGAATACAAGAACACATACCTAGAGCACAACATTTGAAATCAGAGCAGATAATTGGCTGAATAACATAGCACAGCCACATAGCACAAACAAGGCATTTATTTATTTTGACATTTGTTATACTCCCAAACCCGGAGGTACCACGTCGTAGGTTACATTTGAGACTTTATTAATTACAGGACACATACACACAGTTACAAAGAGGAGAGAAAGCAAGTTACATGAGATTGCAATAATGGTTGTACATTTCAGTCATAAGAGGTGACTAGAGTGACAAGAGAGTGGACTCGTTAAGGTATACCGTGCTTGGGTGAAATGGGGTCTAGTTGTATTGGTCAAATAGCCATCTCTTAATCAGTTTTTTGAACCGCTGTTGGGATGATTCATTTTTAATATGTGGGGGAGGGAATTCCAGAGCTGTGGAGCCACTACAGGGAAACACAACCCACCTGCCCTGGTACTATTGAATCTGGGAACAATCGGGTACATGCTGGATTCCGATCTTAAGGATCTTGTCAGTGTTTTTTTGTTAGGCAGTTTTTCAGGTAGGTGGGTGCCTCATTTGAGATACATTTGTGTGCTGTGATCAGGGCCTTAAATTTGATTCTGGGAGGTATGGGGAACCAGTGTGCTTCTTTTCTGGTATTGGAGATATGTTTATTTCTTTTTATGCCAAACGCTGCTCGAAGGGCTTTATTCTGCAATAGTTGTAATTTGGCTAGATTTGTGTTAGTGATGCCTAGTAATAGAATGTTGCAATAGTCTAGCTTTAATAAAATGAGAGCTCGGGCAAGGGGGAGACAGTTTTGTGTGATGAGGAATTTAGGGCTAAGTGAAATCAGTTTGGAAGTATAGGCCGTAGAGGATGAAAGGGCATTGATTTGTTTGACCATAGATAGGTTAGCGCCTAGATGGACACCCAGAGTTTTCACCTGTATGAGGACTGGACGTCTCTTCAATGATGATGGAGGAATAATCAGAGTAAAGAGATTTCAGTCGGGCGGGGAGCCAATGATGAGGATCTCTGTTTTATCATCATTTAAGTAGAGTCTGTTAAGTGCCATCCAGTTTTGAATAATGGTGTAAATTTCATTAATAGTGGTCAAATCTTGCTTATAATCACCTGTGATAGGGATCAATATTTACGTATCATCCACAAAGTTGGTATAGATGACACAGAGGGAGCCAAGGGCTGAGGAGAGGAGATTCATATAGGCGTTGTAAAGGGTGGGACAGAGGTAGGAACCTTGAGGCACACCTAGGGGAACTCGAATAGGGTCAGCAGCATCTTTACCAATGGCGACTCTAGATGTTCGATCCAATAAAAAGGACTTAATCCAGTGGGTGGCATCAGGGAAGAAGTTGAAATTTTCAGATAATGTAGTACAGAGTTTGTCATGGTCCACCAAACTGAAAGCAGCTGATGAATCTAAGAGGAGGATGATGGCCATATTCCCAGAGTCTTGTATGTTGTCCAATTGGATTTTTAGAGTTAAGAGGGCTGTTTCGGTGCTATGCTAGGTTCTGAAACCATATTTTCTGGCTCCAAGTAAATGGTGGCTTTCCAAGTAATCTTGTATGAGTATGACATTTTGTGCAGTATTTTTAGTAAAAAAAGGACCGTAGTGATGGGGCAGTAGTTAGTGGGAATGCACGGGTCCAAGGACGGCTTTTTGAGTAAGGGTGTTAGCCAAGCTGCTTTGATACTAGGGGGGACACAGATGGTGGAGATTGACCCATTGGCAAATTTAGTGAATGTGGAAGATAAGGTAGGTGCACTTAATTTGACTAATCTATCAGGAAGACTATCTCCAATACAATTTGAATGTTTCAGAGCGGCAATGGTAGATAGTACCTGATCTTCGGTGACAAGGGTGAATTTGAATTGGGTGTTAGAGTTGTTATTAATTACATTGGTTGTAATGGCTGGTAAACCTTTGTCGGCTAGCCGTTTTCTTTTGTTAAGTATCTTCTCTTGGAGCGTGGTGAATTTATGTGTTAAAGCATCTTGGATGGCGGTGCACCATATTTTGTGGGAGATCACTATGGAGACTGGTGCAATGGGAGTTTCTAATCCTCTGAGAATTGAGAATAACTCTTTGGAGTTTGAGGAGGCCTTATTGGTTCTGGTGTTGAAGATGTTAGCTTTATGAGCTATTAACGCAGTTTTGTATGTTTTAGAGACTTCTCGAAGGGATGCAGCCGATGTCAGTGCAGGGTTCTTTTTATGCGTGTGTTCTGCTGCTCTTTGTAGTCTGCGCAGTAGAATGAGTTCTTCATTTAACCAGAGACTAGTGTGTTTGGCTTTCAGGGGTAGTTTTGGGATAAGAGGAGCAATGGTCGTAGAAAGACAATTATGGTAAAATGTGGCAATGTCATCAACATTTGAGTGGTTTGGATAGAATCGGCAAAATCTTTTTGAATATGAGTCTGCGAGTATTTCTAAATGAGATTAGAGCTTGGTTGGTCTGTGCAGGCGCCAACGTTTTGGAGGAATGAATGTTGAAGCGTAAGAGATGGTGATCGGACCAAGCGACTTCGGTAGTAGACTCTAGAGTTACGCTTACGGAATGAGTAGGTACATTGACGATTTGGGTGAAATGCATGTCTTGGAAGGCTGAAGCAAATAGTCTGGAGTCATTCTAACCTAGATTCAGGTCTCCTACGATGATGAATTTAGTCTTGGGTTTGAGAAAGGGGGATATCCAATTCAGGATGGTTAGTATTATTGGGTTTTCTATAAATGATGAGGAAGTTAATCATTGTTTTAGGGTCATTGCTAAGTTTGAGCAGGAGGAGTTCATAACCAGGTAGGGCATCAATGTGGCAGGGTCTGAATTGCAGAAGGGATTTTGCTATTATAGCTACTCCACCTCTTGACATGTCATGACGATCTGCTCTGAGGATGCTGAAGTCAGTGGGTATTGTGAGATCAAGGGATGGGCCAGAGGCTGGGTGTAACCAAGTTCCAGTAACAACTAAGAAATCTAGATGTTGATCCATTAGTACATCATGGATGTCTATGGGGTGAGCTCCTAATGAGTGAGCATTAATTAGTGGCCCTTTTAGATCAATGTTGGTGTCTATACTACCAATTAGGCCATCTGTGATCATGGTATTAGCAGTAGTTTCAGTGTGTTTGTTAAGGGGGATGTGGCATAGCTTGTCATAATAAACAATAATGTAACCCACAAAAACATCACTGCAAATTACATCTCTAAGGAAGTAGATGCCTTGTTGTAGTGCTTTGAAGTTGTCATCTATGCCATAGAACGCTCTCTCTTTGGTATGATCTTCTAGATGCTGCATAGCTGAGACAGCCTCCTGACAAAACTGTAAAGATGTTGGGTCCCTGGAGGGCTTATGTCTAGACTTCCCTAATTGTGTAACTATTTGTGTGATTGCAGTCCAATTGTTGGATGCACTCCATGTCTGAAGGTCATATAGGACTGAGCTTACGTTTTCATGCTTCACCATTGACTGGTAAAGCTACCCAACTGAGATTGCAAAGGTTTCTGAAGTGTTGTGTGAAATCCAAAATAGGACCTACCCCGAAGCCACCAGGCCTTTTATTGCACTAATTGGACTGTATAACACATGACGCTAACATACCTGAAGCAGATATGATGTGACTTGTACCATTAAGACTGGCTTACTTCACTTTCCTTTCATCCCAGAACTTATCTTCTTTGGATTTCAAATATGGATAAAAGAATACGTTGTTCTTGCTACAGGTCGTTTGAAAATGGGTATAATAAAAATAAATATATGAGATGAGGAAGCCTACATTCTAGGTCTAAAGTGTTATCTCCATGTACTTGTCAATAATCACCCCCCAATGTTGGGTTCAAACGGACTGATTCTCACCAAGAACCTTCTGTAATGTTCACATAAAACATCCTAGGAAAATCTACAGTGTTTGTAGATCAATAGACGGTGTCCTCATTTGGAGGTCCATTGAACTTACATTAATTAATCAGTTTACCTTTACATTCACAAGGTGAATGGAAAATGGAACTGCACAATGCGCCCAGTGGGTCTTCTTAATCCGCTCTTTTGGGAATTGTTTGTAAAACATAAATGTGTCAAAGTATTTAACAAACAGAAATTTCCATCCATGTCTTGCCACTCTTCCATGTCATCTTCAGGATTTAATAGACCTCCTTGGCTATAGGCCTCAAGTCTAGCCCTTAATATATCACTATATACATCTGGAACAAGGACACTGGGAGAACGTAATCTTGACTCATCTTTCACTAATAGTGTGTGTACCTGATTTGAATGATATAATAGGCCCCCTATATTTTCTGTATTTTTAGAATGGGACCAAAGGAAGTGGGTGAATGCGTATGGTTGCATGGACACTATCATGTACTTCCCTCTTGTGAATTTTATGTGGGTAGGCTGTTGTCAAATCAACAAGACGGCTAGCATTATTTGTTGCTGCCAGTGTCAAGCATGTTCCAGTGGTTAGAAAAATATACAAAAAGATTAAGCTCACCCCAAGCAAAAAATAAGGGAAATCTATAGTCCTCACTATTCATTTCCATCCTTGGTCACACAGGTGGCTGTTGGTTGTTTGCTGAAGCAATGTTTTGTGTCTGGGGTTGCTGGGTACTCTTGTTCAAAGGAGGTTTGCCTGACATGTCGGTGCTAGGTTGCCATTGTGGGCGGGACAAAGACTGATATGCAAATGGCTATTCCTCCTTTGTGAAAAGTACAGTGAGCAAAAAGTGATGGCTGCAGACTCTCAAAGTGGGAAAAAAACACAGAACAGGTTATCATGCCATGTTCTTTCTACAAAGGGGCACCTGCTACCTTTTTTGTATTTTTGCAAGGAACTTGGGATTGGTCACCTTAGGTTATTTGGGGAAACCAAGACGTGGACCCCTTGCTCACTGTGCTCAGAGAGGCACAGCTCCAGCTCACTGATGAGGCCCAACAAGGCTGAAACACGTGTCTGGAGTTGCTGTTGATGCTCTTGTTCAAAAGAAGGTTTGCCTGGCATTTTGGTGCTGGACTGCCCTTGTGGGCGGGACAAAGACTGATATGCAAATGGTTATTCCTCTGTTGTGAAAAGTACAGTGAGCAAAAAGAAATGGCTGCAGACTCTCAAAGTGGGAAAATACCACAGAACAGGTTATCATACCATGTTCTATTTAGAGAGGAGTGCCTGCTACCTTTTTTGTATTTCTTTATTTAGGCCTTAGAAAGTTTGTTAGTGTGTCATTTAGACAGCCAGAATTGGATGATTCTTCTTTAATCTCCTAATTCCTCCACAACATCCCTTGACTTCTGTCTAGTCTGTTCAAGACAAATAATGTTCTCCTTTGGATACAGGACAGCAACCATCTGGTGCTTGTTTGAGGTGGTCAATAGAATACTGATGTGTTTTTGGGGAGCGAAGCTGGAAGGACTGCTCCTCCTGTACACACAAGCTTGATAAACTGCACTGGTTTTCTATACTTAGGACCAAAAATGTCTACATCATGACGTTTCTCAAAAATGTTGGTACCGCACTTAATCATGTTCTTTTCAGTCAGGAGCTCTTTCTCTGGCTTCAGAGAATCTCTTGGTAGTGTGGTGACAAGAGGTTGAACTGGCCTGGTAAGGGAAATGGAAGGACTATATCAGTAAGGCATAGATATTGTCATGTCAAACAGCATTTCAAGTGGTGGTTTGCCATTGTGATTAAAGGCAAGTGATACACCCAGTTTCCCCCAGATGAAAGGAAGCATTTAGTCAGGGCCTGTTTTAGAATCCCATTCACACTCTCAATGATCCAATGTGATTGAATCCGAAATAGCTTTGAGAATTGCAACATACACCACCTGCATGACAGAGCTTCTCTTACGAATGTGTCCAACAAGGCTGGTCCATTGTCAGTTTGAAGGTAATAGGCACGATTATAGCTACTAGAGATCACAACTCCTTTATTACTTCTTTAAAGTCGCTTTCTTCTGGGGACTGATCTATGTGAATCTAGAAAATGAGTCTACTACAATTACATGTATTTGTATTTTTTAACTGCCACCAAGGGACCAATGTGATGCATGAACATGGTTTCAAATGGTACTGTTGGCCTCACTAGAGGAGCTTTCTTTTGGCTTACTGGTATGATTCACAATGATTTGCAGCCATGTTGAACAATTAGCAATGTACTGTTTTAGTTCTTACTAGCTTTGGACACCCATATCTGTCCAGCAAAATTTGAGAATTTGCTGATATCCCAAAGTGAGCAGTAGCCATGCTTGCATGAGCAGCAGAGATTAATTGTATTATGTCCATCTTCTCTGAAAGTACAATGTTAACATGGTCTCCAATGTTTTAGGTATTGTGATTACTACTGGGTTGTCTTTTATGCAATTTGTATATTTCCTTGGGAATCCTTTTGAGTAGGTACAGCTTGCATTAAGGTATGCTTAAATGTACTCATCAATATATGAAGTGGAGTGTATTAAAGCTGTTATGACAAATCTTGTCTGTTGTCTTCCAGACAAGTCTGCTAGTGCATCTGTTCTCTGCGCTTTAGTGTGAGTTACCAAAACTAGAAATTTATCTCTTTGATGTTCCAAACCTTCTGCCAAAGCTGTTCAGATACTATACATTTCCCTTTAGAATCTATAAAACAATTTTGTTCCCATCATTTTTGGTCAACGTTGTATCCTCTGACTGATTAGCGAATATAAGTTTGCACTTGTGTGAAACTACCTGTTAGAGTGTCATTAGAATACTTCTAACCCAGCTATCTGGGCTGATGGATCTCCCAATGTATCTGTTTTGATGTCTAGATATTCAATGACATTTTTATAGTTGAAATTAAGCTTAAAAAAGCCCACACAACCTAGTTTGTAGATCTTGTACCAATAATTGGAATTACTGATCATCACACAAAAAAACTTCAGAAAACATCTGTAGTGTAATCTTTGGTATGGCTACTTCTGCTTCTGTTTGGATAGACCACTAAAGAGTACACAACTCTGGTTTGTAATAGTACTGCACACCAAGAGTGGCCTGATTAGTAACCCATTGAGTCCATCTACTATATAATGATAAGCATTCAAGACACTTGAGTGTTTTGATGCTTCCAGCTGTTCTAGTGGCGTATTTAGGTGTATAGTGTTAATGGTGGCTAGTGACCTTTTCCTTTTGTACTATAACCTGAATGCTGTTAAGATCTTCTCGTCTGGGGTGAGATTTTGATCTGATATTGTGTAAACATGTCAGTGGTATGCTAGTGCTTTGGTGACACACTAGTTACAAACTGTGTATGTAAAAGCATTTTGACAAGCAAGTAATGATATTTCAAAATCCTTGTCAGTATTCCTATCTTGAAGATTTGTGCTTGGGATCATTTGTAAATTTGTTGCAGATGTCTGTGGACCTCATCACGACTTTGGCGGTAACCCTTAAATCCGGCGGTAGCGCTATTACCGCCGGATTTAAGGGTCTGCCGAAGCCCTGAGCTGGGGGGAAATCTGCAGAAAATTTGCGCTATTACCGCCGGCGGGAAATCCGAATGGGCTCAGTGGGGAATGGGGACTTACATTACCGCCGAACTCGTGATCCGGCGCTATTAGCGCCGGGGAGTTTGGCGGTAGGGCTAATACCGCCTGCGCTAATAGCGTTACCGTTACCGCCCAAGTCGTGATGAGGCCCTGTGTGTTTCGGTTTTCAGTCTCATCAACGTAAATTCAGTTTTGCTAATGCATAAAGTTGTTTTAGCAAAGATGCAAAGGTAGGCGCATATGTGTGTCCATAGTTCCATATTTTAGCAAATTGAATAATGCTTGAAGTTGTTTGAGTATGTGAGAATTCTGTAAGTGTGCACATTTTTCTAAAAATTGTATAAAGAATCCCCTCATCTGTCAATGAAAAGCCCAAAAATGTAACTTCTCTTCGTGCAAGATTACCTTTTTTAAATTGAATATGTCTCCTCCCTTTGAAGCCAATTTCTTTATGACTAAATCCACTTTTTCTAGATGGATATTTAAATCTTTATCAGTAAAATATATGTAATCAATGTACTGCCAACATTTTGGGATGCCTTCTAGAATGCATCCCAAATTGTTGGCTTCCTGGGCTGTTTTTGTATTAATAAAGACATTCTTTTGTAAAAGTAATATTTCTGTTTCGAAGGTAAATGCAGTAAATTTGAAACTGTGAGGGTTGGGTTAAGAACCCATTACCCAAATCTAACACTGTTTTGTATTTTCACCTCTGGAATTTTACCCAACAGCCCAGAAATGTAAAGATTTATACACTGCCTCCATGTGGATATGTGCACTGGATATATTCTGTTGTCTAAAACTGTATGATAAGGATCATCTGGTTTGAATATTGGAAGAGTAATTTGAATATTGGATGGACTTTCCTGTTGTAAATTCACTCCTTGGTTTAACAGTTGGTATACTAATATTTTATGTAAGGGAATATCATGTGCTTTAATATGGTATTGTTTCTGAGGACTAGGTGATGATTGCACTGGTATTTTGTTTGGTGCTCAGTCAATGTCAAAACCGCATGGTGCTTGAATATTAGGACTGCTCATACAGTAGATTAGGATTCTGTGTAAGCATGTATTAGGTGTTCCTCAACTTATGTTGAGAAAGCTGGTTTAATAACACCTTCTGTTATGTATAGCGGACAGCCATTAGCTGCCAAAAGACCATCTTGTTTTTGTAATGTATTTATTACCAAAACTGTGCCTCAATGTCTTTGGTTGCTCCTCCTCTAGGTGAATTCTGACTTAATGCATGTAGTTGCTTTCTAATGCTCCTTTCATGAGTAGGTATTCATTAAGGGCCTAATTCACAAAAGCTTTTTATAATGGTAAAACCCCATTGGAAAACGCTCTGTGAATTAGACCCTAAATGTTGTTTGTGTTTTTTCACAAATGCGGAAATGTCTGAACCAGAATCTAAAAGGACTTCTATCCAGTCACTGGATGTTTTAGTGATTGGGATTTTCCTATGGGTATGGAACATTTCCACTGTTTGATTGAAGAGCTGCTGTCTGTTTTCTCACCTCTTCTTGTCTTGATGTATCACAGGTTTCTGCTCTCCGTTGCGTAATGAGCTCTGGGTCTTTTCTTTCTGTGGGTGAGATACAGTATAGTCTTCATCTCTGTACCTTTGTGGTTCTTTGAGTTGTGTTCTATCTCTGACATTATATGTGAGTGTTATTCGACCTTTAGTTTTACCTACTGATCCCTTTGTCCAATTGGATCACTGTTTAGGGGTAAACTGTTTCTTTCAGAGAAGATTGCTCTGTCACTTTCAGTGCCATGAACACTATAATCATCTGTGCTATATTTGATAGATTTGATTTGTGTTGCCTTTTCCTTAATTTGAGATGGTAGGTATGGCCTTTGTAACATTTACTATTGGATGCCGCACCCTTCTCTTTCCTGCTTTTTGTCTTTTGGTTCATTTCTGGATCCTTTTCTTGGGCATCTGCCACCAAAGTAATTTCTACCTTAAGACTTGAATGCGGCTGATACATATCCAAACTGGAGTTTCCTCGCTTGTTCATTAGACAGTAAAGACAGTCTTCTTTGAACAGCTAATCTTGGAGGTTCTCCTTTAAGGAGTGGCATTTCTGTCTGTTCTACCAGGGAATAGTTTCCCCCAGCTATGACTAATTCTGCTCATTGCTGCATTAACCCTAGCAACTGATATTGGTCCCCAATACCCATAGACATCATGGTTGCCAACTGTTATGATTTACATCATACCCTGCATGCCAGAGCCTGTCCTCCACCCCAAAGGCAGTTTAAATGCCCACCTGTGCCTTTAGCAGGTTTGCAGTAGAGAGTAGTGCTGTACTCGTAGCAAGGCTCTGGAAAAGGCACCCCTCTGTGCTTTATTGTAAAAGAAACTACAACCCCTGAGCACCTGGCAGGTATATTATTGGACAGCCTTATTGTCATGGATCCCCCTTCTGGGTGAATCTATGCTTCAATGCTTACTACGTTTGTATGTCTGGTAAACATTAGATGCTATATCTTGCCCACACACCTTTATCACTAAGCCAACACGTGTTTGTACATAGAGTCGTTTATACTCATTAAGAATGTGCTCACCTTCTTGTTTAGCATTTCTGTATATGTATCCTCTTGCAGAGATAATATAATCAAACAATATACGTTCTCAATATTAGCAATAAAGAAGTTAAATAGATAACCAGCATCCTACTCTTATATTCACTCTTATATTCACTACTATATACACTACTAAAAATTTAAAACTACCTACAGCCATTCAACAATGTGTGTGTAGCCATTGTGGCACAATATAACTAAAAACCATACTCACAATCATGCAATCATGGTGTGTGGATTAGCAAGGCTGGGCAGGTGAGGTTATATGGACCAGCCCTGAATAACGCATTAGGTAAAAGTTTAAAAGGGTAAAAAGGTCTGGCAAAAGTCCATGGCTTGAATGGCCAGTTAACTAAGAATAACCTAAAAGTAATCTACAGCCATGCAACAATAAAAATCAAATGTAAAGCGTTCAGAATTCCCATGCAAGAATTGAATGTGTTCTTCCTCTGTGCTTTGATTGATCCACTTATCCTGGACAAATAAGTATGAGGGGCAGCACAAACTATCATTGTGCCTCAACTTTTGCCATGCCAAACTCAGTGTTTCACCTGCATAGGGAAAGTTGAAAGGCTTACTTGACAGAAATACATCATGAAGAAAAATATAGTTTTTAGAAATATTAGGTTGAAATATTTCTTTCAGCTTTATCTTCCCGCCCACAAAGGAGAAAGCAATAGCATGTCTGATGCTATACCTAATGTGAGAGGCCTGAAGCCAAGTTCTACTTTCATGCCCCCGCCACATACTTGCCCACACGAAATTGTGACGTTTGAAAATATAGTCACAAGAGAAGTGTTGGAAGCAGTAAAGAAAAAAAATCATAAACCTGACACGAGAGAGTCTAAAAACACTATGTGGAGTTGAGTCCATAACCATCAAACCAGCCCACAAGGGTGGGGGGATCGTCATCCTTGATACGGTGGCACATGAAAGAGAATGTATGTGCCTTCTGAATGATAGGATTTCCTACAGAAGAATGGAAAGAGACCCGACGACTAGACTACAAGACGAGATTAGGAGTCTTACTAACCATGCTATCCAAGAAGATTGGATCAGTCTGGACGAAGGTCGTTTTCTCAATAAATCATGGGCAAAAAAGGCAGCATTCTACATCCTGGCCAAAATCCATAAAAATCAGAAGGAACCCCCCGGTAGACCTCCGCCATAGACTCTCTCCTCGAACCCCTGTCAGTATATTCAGAATTTTTCCTTAAGCCATTTCTGTTGAAAATGCCATCTTTTGTTAAGGACTCCACCGACATGATTAAGATTGTACATGACATCTGTATAGTTGAGGAGGATATTTTAGTAACCATGGATGTGGAATCTTTGTACACGGCTATTTCACAGATGGATTGCTTAAAGGTTTTGGGTGATGTCCTGAACAAACGTACAAGACCACATTTACCACCAACTGGTTTTGTCCAGGAAGGTATTCGTCTAGCAATGACAGAAAACGTTTTCCTCTTCAAAAGTTAACTATATAAACAGGAGGAGGGGTTAGCATGGGGCAACTTTTGCCCCCGATGTAGCCAACCTCTATATGACTGAGTTTGAGGATAAACATATACTAGGAATTAATAATGGCCTAGAACGTCATTTGGTACTTGGCACACACTTGCGTGTGTGGCGAAGGTACATTGATGATATTTTCCTCATTTGGAGGGTGTCAGTAGCAACTTTGATGGAGTTTCACCAATGGGTTAATACCTTCAATACCAATATAAAGTATACCATCGAATAGTTATCGGCAGATAAGTTTCCTTGATCTGGTCATTAAGAAATCAGGAGAAAAATTGATCACTACCCTCTACAAGAAGCACACAGACAAAAACTCCCTTTTGCATTTTAACAGCTTTCACTGTGCGAGTCTATGTCAAAATTTGCCCTACGGACAATTTTTACGGATTAGGCTCAATTTCACGGGAAAGAGGAATTTAAAACACATGCAGACCTCTTACGAGGGAGGTTGGGTGAGAGAGGTTATCCAAAGAAAATAGTGAGGGATCACCTTAAAAGAGCAGAAAACACAGCAAGAGACATTTGACTACCCATGAGAAACGGCAGAGCGACTGTTTAGTCTGTGTCTCTACATTCAATCCCATCAGTGGTGACCTTAAGAAGAGTATTAATAAACATTGGCACCTGATTAAACAGCCAGCCACTTTGTCCAATAAACCCATGTTTGCCTTTAAAAGAAATCAAAATCTTAGCCAGAAACTTGTGCACACATACAAGGCAGGTGATAAAGAACAATCAGTCCTCTATCAGTGGGGGTTACCGCCCATGACTGGCCACTATAAATGTGGTAAATGTGTCATTTGCCCACTCACAGAAACAAAATGTGAATGTAGATATGGCACTACTGTTTGGAAAATGAAATATACAAATTGTTTGACGAAGAACGTCATACATGTGATTAGTTGTCCGTGCCAACTGTTATATGTTGGAAAAACTAGAAGAGAAGTCAGACAGCGTATTTCCGAACACAGAAGCTGTATACGCAATAATGTGGCGGATAAACCCTTGGTTGAACATTTCACCAAGTTTAAACACAAGGACACGGACATGAAATGGTTTGTCTTGCAAAACATAAAGGTTAATAATAGAGGGGGTGATATAGGCACTCTACTACATTTCATTGAGCAACATTGGATACGTACTCTGGACACAGTGAAGCGGGGTTTAAATGTCTCTGTGAATGGAATACTTTTGTTACACGCAAATAAACAACTTAGGGTTAATGGTGACCCATATGAATTATCCTACACAGTATTTTTTGTTGTGCACCATGCATGTGGGTTCCAGTTTACTAACTACCAGTTGCTATTCTCGATTGGGATGCACCCTGTACTACTCCTGGTGTCAGGGATTCAACCAACGTAAATTTTGGTAGCACCCAATGTGCCGGCTGTGGGAGTTACATCAGGGGTAGGTAACCACTGGCTAGACACACCGGTCATCTCCAGTTCTGTTTCTGAGGAATGACAATTTGGAGCGAATTATCATATGTTCCCCCAATATGAAGAGCATGAAGTATGTGTGTTATAACATCAGCTATTATGTGTACACTTTACCCACAAAAATAATAATGTGAATATGGGTTGTTACACTCTCCATAAACATATATAGTTGGTAAAGAGCATAACAGGCAACATCGCACCCATGTATGTGGACTTTCTCTCATAAGAAAAACACATATCTACACTATGTGCGAAGTACTGGATCCGTGGTATTAGTAAGTCTTCTTTCTATGCCCATGGGAGCGCTACACATGAATATAAGGAAGAGTCATATCTCTATGTCTATGGGCTTCATTACGACCCAGGCGGTAAGTTACCGCCTGGGTCGTACCTTTACCACAATGGCGTAAACTACGTTTACGCCATGGTGGTTGGCGGACTCTCCGCCCCATTCCGAGGTTGGCGGGGCGGTAAGTCCCCAATCCCCATTCACCCTTCCCCATTTTTGCCCCATAGGGCATAATGGGAGTGGGGAAGGCGTTAATTACGCCACCGTAAATTACGGTGGCGTAATTAAAAACAAGGTCCCTTAGCGCCATGGATTTTAACACCTGCTAAAAGCAGGTGTTAAATCCTCCATGGCACTAAGGGACCTCGGAATCAGGCGGTAAGGGTCGGCACTGTTTACGCCGCCGTAAAACCGTTACCGCCTGGGTCGTAATGAGGCCCCATGTTTCTCCATTTGTTTGGATATTGAACACAACGTATTTGAGGATTTCACACGGGTAAGGAATACGGCTTTGAGTTGCTACATTGGACAAATCGATAGATCCATATTTACTGGATGTGTCCTAAAGGAATTGGATCCCATGTTATAAATGTGACGGAATACATGGGGGCATGATTTGCTACACGGGACAGACACCAGTCACTGGTGGCATACTCAGAGAGCTACATGTACTGTGTGTGAAACTGGACACAGCGGTTTAAATATAGTTAAATATAGCCTGGCCATTATGTGGCACCTTTGATCGACGCCAGTTTCACCGGGACGTGACCGGTGTCCCGTGTAAAAAATGCGATCTATAACGTGGGTGCACGTTGGACCAGCTGATCCACCAAGGGTAATTCAGTAGTAATGTATGACCGTGGGGTGCATATCAGCACTCCTTAGTTAGCGGTTAGGGACGGCTGCCTTGTGGTTAATGTGGAGAAGTACATTGTATCAGTTGGGTCAATATGGAGGGATTGACATTTTCCTTTCTCTACCTCTCCTTCCCCTTCTGCAGAGACCCCTAAAATTGAAATTGAGTTACTGTATTTACCACATTGGACCAAATAGTTTTATCATTTTGGCATTGTCCATCTGTGGGTCACCCGGAAGGGGGGTAAGTGTCTTTTTGATGAAATCTGGTGTTTACAATCATGTGGCCTCATGGTACTACAGTTGGCACCCTTGACTTGTATTGTTAGGATTTTGAGCCCCTTGGATCCAGATTTGGAAGTTGCATGTCTGTTATGGGCAGCTAAGAAGTGTAACCACATCAAGAATAAATTTGACAAGGGTTTGCCTATGTGAGTATACTCCTAAAACTGTTTTAAAAAATCTAGTGTCTATGTTTGGATGCATGTGAGAATTAGTGAGTGGTTAGAATTATTGAATACTAGAATCCTGTGGAAGGATCCACTCCACTTTATCCATTGGGCATCCCCCAAGTGTATATCCGGGGGTGAGTATGGTGTTTGGCATGCATTGATCAGACATGCTTCGTTTGACAATAAGAGTCATTGCTAGAAGAAATGGGAATGGCACACAACCCTGATAGGTTTTGTCTATATAATTGTGTCTATATATGTATAGGTCTTAGAAAAAAAAAGGACAAGATTGTATGTCCACAGAGACCGAAACACGTGTCAACGACCACACAAACTGTTTGTAAATTAGAAAACAAACTGTAAATGACACTCTCAACAAGGACAGGGTCAGAGCGAATAGAAGTGGAATAATTAATTGTAAAGATTTGTGTAGGACCAGATTGTGACTACACATTGTTGAATAGGCCTATATGGTTTTATGTATAGAAGTATGAATGAAGGATTGAGAGTTTTTGGATGCCTGAGTTGTGAAAGATTAGAGAATTGTTTTCTAATGTTTTAATGTTTATATATAGACATATGTATTTTGTGGATTAATTGAATACAATTTTGCTTTGAAATGAAATAGTGTAGTGTGTCATCCCGATCCACTGGCCCACCATTGTGTTGTGCTTTGTACTAAACCTGAAGGACCAGGGTTTAGATCGCAGGTATCCCCTTTATTTAAAGATGGAAAAATATATGTTGCAGAAAATGCGAAATAATAGCTCATTTTAGCCCCCAAAATATGAAAACTCTCACATTATTGCAATTTGGAAAAACTGGCAAAGTGCCAATTTTTAAACCTATGTGCATTTTACTGTTTGTGGGTGAAGGCATCTGAAAGCTGTTTGCTTCTTGTTGCCAAAGCAGTTCAGTTCTGTGATTGAGTTGTTTCCTCCTAATTATTGAAACAAGCATTACAACTCAATCAATCAGTCAATCAATTAGCACATTTATTAAACACACTTTCACCAGAGGCATTCTGGCGCTGTAAAATTCAGAATTCGGAAGGATTGCAAACTTTTCAAAACATTTTTAGGCCCACAGACTCGCCTTACAATAATGGTCTAATAATTAAATTTGCTGCTAGATATTTTACTGAGGCAGTCAAGTCTTGTGACATCAGAGGATCCTCTAAGATCTACCCCATCAAGATTGTAAGTGCTGTGGCCTCCAGCCTCATCTGATGCAGCTGGTTCATAAAAGAATTGGACCTGCCATTGAGCTAATTTGTCCCACCCCTATTTCCTGTTAGCCCATCATTTCTTATAAAGGGTGCCATTCATTCCATCAGTTTCAAGGGTCATCATGGTAATTTCCATTGAATTGAATTCAATATTACTTTGTAAGCAGTGGACATGTAATCCTATGTTCGCCTATGAAAACTATGCTTTCAACAAGGAGATACAAGACCAGTGCCGCCCATGTTAGTGTCTTAGTAACTGCCTTTAATAAAGAGAACAGAACTACAGCTTTGTTACCCCTTGAAACCCAATTCCAGCTACACCACATTTCAATTAGGCATTTGAGACTGTTCAGTTTTACTTCTTATTAACTAACATGGAGGTCCAACCTTTGTATATACAAGCAACTTCAGCGTAGGACATTTCCCACCCTTTAGTAAAAGGATTGGAATATGATTCCTATAACTGACATTACATGAGAGAACATTTTCTCTTTGCATGATGCCACATTTCAATATGATGAATGTCACAGTGTTTATGTTGCATGTCTTTGAAGGAAGAATCATTTAAACTATTTCACAATTTGCAAAGCAGTGCTATTTTGTATGATGCGTTAATTGGCGACAAACTAGTTTGGAAGAGTTTTTTACCCACCCCAAATCGGGTGCACACAATTTTTATGTAATGAATACAGCTATTTTTAAGAACCTGAGAACCCCAATTTAATAATATTTATTCCCACAGCATTCCTCCCCTTTCGGGACAAGAAACAGACAGGGCTGCACAGTTCTATTTATTAATATAGAAATATTGAAGAAATTTAAATTAAACAAAATATGCATCTATGAAATTCCAACTTCAATGGTGACTAGAATAAAGAATGATCCCTACACTGATTGCATAACTTTTCTCTGCTGTGTTTATATGAATGTGGACTTTTGAAGCAAATGCATCACCATATGTACATTTAATTTACCCTGAGTGCAGATCCACCATGTGTTGAATAGTGTATGAGGGCTCCGGATAAATTGTCATTTTATAGAAATCGAAATTAAATCCCAACATCCCTGCATATATAACTCTCTCTACCTCGTATTCATTGAAACAAAATATCCCCCACTAAATACACATGTCAGAATTTCAGACAGTGTTCTAGAAAACTCAGTTGAAAGACATGCTACTTAACATTCCTGCATGTAAATCACTTTTAAAATGAAAATGCATGTTTTCGAGATTCGCTTAAGCTGTGTTTCTATTGCATTATAGTGCACATGTGTACATTTGTAATTTTCAATGGGCAACTTAAAGGTGGGAAAATGGGTAGCAGTTAATAACCCTTCCCCTTTGGTTTGAGCAGTTCAATGTGCACTAATAACGAGATTCTGCTTGGTGTTGGAATGATTGCAATTACATTATTTTTCATTATTTTTCTAGGTCTGCAGACAGTGAGAATTCATTAATTCTTCTGTGCTTCTGCAATGCACAGAGAAGGATCACAGGATCTTGCCATACACAGACCATAGAATCTATTTGATCAAATCCATAATTCTAGTAGCACATACGCTCTGAAATATCTACTTATCCCCCAGGATATATAGTCAATATATATACCTCAACTCCCTCTGTACTTTAAAAATAAAAAAAACAAAAGACATGGCTGCAATCTAATCTATTTCCCTTTAGAGTGTCTCTCCCATGCAATGTATTTCCCCTTAATATTATACTTATATAGAAATTTCTTTTTGGCTGTCTAACAGATAGGTAGACACCCTCTTATGGATTGGTTCAATTCTTCCCATCTAGTAACAGGTGAGCAACAGTCAATAAGATGGGGTTGGTCTGCTGTCCCTTCCACTGAAGAAGTCCTGGAGTATACATTCTAGGTAGGCCTCACTTACAGTGTTGTGCTAATTATCCAAAATAGGTCCAGAGGAAGGCAAACTATTCTTTCTGTTACCAATTATCTTTTCTCTCCTGTCAGTCGGCCAGTCAATGAGTGAGTAAGCAAGTGAGTCCTGAGAATCTAGGGATTTGGATCAGAAACTACTCTCTTTAGTGCTGTTTATAATTTCTCTAATCTAATTGGTCAGTGTTCCAAAAGTGACATCATGCTAATCCATCCCGCTATACTCACTGGGCATATTAATGAAAAGGGCAGTCAAATGGGAGTAACTTCTACACCAAGCTTCCCTCCTGCTTAATGTGATCTCATCTTGAAGATTTCTACATAAAAAAATTGTAACTTTCTAAAACATCAAATTCCTCACATGTGATCATGCTACTAATCTGTTAATCAGATTGCTCACACTCAGATGAAACCAGTGATGCTAGTCTGATCTTGACACGACCTGCAATGTTTTCTGTTACAAATGTTGACATTTTTAACAAATACTTTCACATAATTTCTTTTATCTCAGAATAGCAGGATTGCCATCACAGATCTGTGTGATTTGGCCGTGGCAGAATTGTTCGCAGTGGTATTGACCGTAGTCAATTTTGCTGCAAAACCAATTTTGCTGCAGCCAAAATTCACTAATCTTTGCCCCTCTACACCCAATACATCCCCAACCCGCACTTAACTTTTGTTCCTGCGCTTCTTTCTGACCCTGCAGCATCAGTTCCGTCCCTCTTACACAGGTCAGATCTGATGCTGCAGGGACCGCTTTTCTTTTTTTTTCCCTGTCCACCGCCTTCAATCCTAAGGAAGCGGGGGACACACCTGCGACCCCCAAGGCCATCATTACCAAACATGGGGATCAGAGGACACCCCTCAATCCCCACTCACCATGTTTGGTAGTGATTACAAAATTTGATCAATTTTAATTGATCTAATGGTAGTAGATTAAATTGGCCAGATGTACCATTCAATCAATTAAAATCTATCAAATTGGGTAACACCCGCCTTTACAGATGCTAGGATATATTAATCACTGGTGTGTGCTGTTTCTGTGCAAGAATATCCACATTCACCTTATTCACATAATTAACATAATGTCAAAGAAATATTGTTTTACATTTAGCTGATAGAGCTTTTCACCCTGAACATGCATTTTTTTTTAAAAGACAATCTTTTAATCAAAAGTAATTTACAAGACACTGATTCCACCTGGTTTCATATCATGTTAATTCCTTTTCATCTGAGAGCTGAGTATTTATGAATCCTTAGAAGGCTAGATGTCAATTGAAATTATTCTAGCAAGGGCCATTTATTACTCTGCCCCACCCCCTTGAGTGATTCCAGCATCTTTCTGAAAATTGTGCCAGACATCAAGTCTCTTATGGCTGCAATTTATGGGCCTGTGATCTGGGGTCCAACAGTATAGAGACGACCATACCAAACACAACATTCTCTCTCCGGTTGCTGGAATTAGGCTATCTTGGAATTAACCATACCATAATTGCTAAATTGTTTTTTTTACTGGGTAGAGCTTTATTCTACTCTTTGCCTGAGAAAATAACAGTGTGCCCTTACGGAAGTTCTATCAGAACAAGTTGCAGGATCACTTCCTTGACACTTACGCACCAAAGAAATATCCTAATGTGATGAATGATCTAACCTAATATCTTTTGAAACATGCATTATCCAAATGTTCTTTGCAGGATGCAATAACGAGTGTAAGAGGAGAAAGACTGTTGATATGATATTTAACGATTAAGGTTGAACCAGGCTGTGAAACATACTTGGGCTCGACTATGTGCGTCAAGTTCTTCTTTAGTATTCTGGTGCTAGGCTCCCATATCACATGATGAGCTAACTCCCACGTCCCAAACTGCTATTATTGTAAGAATGCTTACTATTGAGGAAGAAAAACTTTTCTTATTTTTGTGTTCTATTTGTGTGAGACATGGAAAATATTTGCTCTGACCAAGCCTACTACATTTTTAAACATACACTGTTGTGGTTCCAATTGTAGCCTTCAAATTAACACATTTTCCATAAGTGACATGAATGGTCAAAAATGATCTTTTCTGGGCCTGGATGTAGAGAGTTGGTGCCTAAACTCGAATTAGGCCAGTCATTTGAATGGTTGACCCAAGGAGTTTATGATTGCTTGGATGAAAAAAATGGTGAGTTTATTTGTATGTTATTGAATTGTAAAGTATATGGCTACCTATGCTAGGTACATAAATGCTTGTGAAATGGACTTTGGAATTAATGATAGACATGGGAGTTTGGATTGTGATCTCTTCTAGTGTCCTTGCAAACATTTTGGCTCATAAGAGTATTGTATGCCGGCTAATTAAACTCAATAGGTATTATTTTGAAAAGACTCACATTTGTTTCTGCTATTTTATGATGATCTGACAGTTTTTTCCAAGTGTATTTTTATGAGAATAGACTGTTTTATGAACTTTTATTTTATTCTTTTATGCTGGTGCGTGGTTGATGTTGTTATTGTTTTATGGCACTTTGCATGAAATAAATTAACACATTTTACCGAGCCTTTGCAACGTATGGTTTGGGTGTGTGGGGTTGAATCATAGGCCCAACCAAACAGAACTGAACGGGCCAATGGAAAAATGACCTTTCACCCTTCAAAACCTTCAAACTGAAAGTGGGCTTACTAAGGTAGGCTATGTGGGTGTCTTTCTGCAGTTGAAATCAAGATAAAGCCAAAGAAATGTAATCAGACTGAAGATGGGAAAGGCACATCACATTGCTGGCTGAGAGATAAATGCAGCATTTTCACTGAAACTGCCACCCATCAAAATGTGCTGCACTATGACAACTGAGAACCACTTTTCAGCATAAAAATGAACAACAGATAATGAAAAATATATTCTATTAATTACTGAAATAAACAGCCCCGTTCTTTCAGCTGCCATTTATAAAAACCAATGCTGTGTGAAAAGAATGAAGAAATCCCCTGATGCGAAAGCAAAGTGAACCATGATCGGTATCAGTATTTAAAAGAATAAAGGCTGATGTTAGAGCATGCACTATTTGAGTTAATTCAGCCAAAGACAATCTGTAGGTCTCTGGGCAGAATTTGCAAATGGCCTCCCCACTGCAAGGCCGTTGGCCTCTGGATCTGGAGAGGGCATTCCTTTAACGATCTTACATCACAACTCTTTTCAACTGCAATAAAGTGTGGTCTGCCCTTAATAAAACAAACTTCACCCATTGCCATACCTGTTGTCTCTGAAGGCTCATTTCTTTTCAGGTCAAATGGCCTTGCCAGTGTGTGAATGGAATGTAGGGAAGAGCTGTGTAAACAGGGACTGAAATCGAGGGAAGCTGTACTCTGCAAAAAATACAAGAAAAAAGAAGGTTTTCAGATCAAAATGGTGGTCAACTTCACATAACAAGACAAAATGTCAGATGTCATGAGGGTTCCATGACATCATAGGGCTGGCCTGGCTCATTATATGCGGTGGGAGATCTCTGTGTAGCCAATGCATCCCAACTATTGATGGCCTGCAGCCCACCAAATTCAAATAACAAAGAGGCTAATGACTTTTACCCCAACCTTAAAAAAATATGTGTGCACTGTATCCCAACAATCCTTCTTCCCATCCTGTAATGGTGGCTACCTTTCCATTTACCAATAGCTGAGGTCTCTCCTAGCATCCTGGCAATCCTGGTGCTTCCTATGTATCTTCACAATATGTCTTGTTTGTTCAACATTCTTCATCTCTCCTCTATTTAGAGCACTCAACGAGTACAGGATAATTTTGCTCTTCGAATTTGGGTCTTTTATCATGTTCAGTGTTTTTATGTAGGCATCTTCATATGGGAACGTTCTCTTTGACATCCATCATGGGGTTGCCCACTTCCCTTCAAATTGTCCTCTTGTCATGCATGCTGCTTTATGCATGAGGCACTTTGCATCACGTTCAGGTATTTCTCTTGCTATAAATGTTCTGGCTGTGCTCATGGCATAAGGGATGAGAGAACATACATAGCAGCTCTCATCTAACCTTCCTCTCCCCACCTTGCTCATGTGCTGGTACCATAAGTTATTTTTTAAATGGGCTGACTGATTAAGATATGCATTTATATCCTCATAATCTTCTCCAGCTTCCATCATAAGATGATTAATTTGTTTAGAAATATTAGGGAAGATGTCACTCGTGCTTTTGTTAGCAATAGAAACAGACGTATCATTGCTGGACACTTCATTATAAAAAATCATTTGATGAAATGCTTTAAGAAGAAGGAAAAAAAGAGAACACATCGTACAAAACGCAGGTACAAGAAATATTGCAAAAGAATTCATGAGCAGTTATTCATTTTGCAAACTAATCAGTCTTCTTACCAAAAAAATGTATCTTACAAAAAAGCAGATTCCCGTTCTCCTTTATCAATGTTCCGTTCTTGTTATGTTTTATAATAACTACAAATTTATATAAGAGAAAATGTAATAATATTGCAACGATGATCCTGTGGATAATTGGGGCTGTCTTAGGATTTCCCAAAAGTGTGACAGTATCAAAATTTTGGGGCCGATTCATGGAACAATTGTGCACCGAATTTGGTGGTGCAAGCATGAAAAATCCAGCGCACGCGTGTGAATCACACGCAAGCGATTCATGGAAGTCTGTGCGCGTGTTTTTCCAGGGAGCTGCGCCGAAACAACGCGTGGGGCACATGGACGCACACGTCACTGCGATATCCCAAACGCTGTGCGTGACGCGCGCAGTGAAAGTGCACAACGTGTAGTGCACACACCAAAAAGGGGGCGGAACATGCGGAATGGGGAACAACGTGTGAAAATGAGGGCGTAACGGGGGAAGTACTGCTGGGAAATACACGGAACTCCCACACGCTCGCGAATGACACGTATTCATGGAATGGAATACGGGAAACCTGCGCACACCAAAAGACACGCACAGGTGGAAACATGTCCGTCACACAAAGGCAGGTGGAAGCATCCCCACGCAGTATAAAAGTGCGCACAAACAACAAACATGTATATACAGCTACGATGAATGTCCCATTTCTCATAGCAGTGATCGTGGGACAATGCAGGAGGAGGAGAATAGCCAGGCCCCACATTATTTTGCCCAGGACCAGTCTTTTTGGGATGCATGACGACCAGGTCTATGGCAGGTATAGGATTCCAGCTCATATCATCCTAGACCCGGTCATTGAGTGGGAGGATGAGCTCACATCACCCACCTTGTGCTCCCAATCACTGAGCCGCTTGGAAAAGGTGCTCAATGTCCTGCATTTTTTGTCCACTGGGTCATTTCAGCGGACAACTGCCGTAGTTGGGGTTGTCTCAAAGGCCACACAGTCACGCTGCCTACACCAGGTGTTGGCAATCATGACTGCGCGACCCTCAGTCCACAGTCACATATACATGCCCAGGACACCCGCAGAAAGGCAGGCCGTGGTCCAGGACTTTTACAGGGTGGCACACTTCCCCAAAGTGCTTGGTGCCATAGATTGCACCCATGTGGCCATACGTCCACCTAGGGCCACTGAGAACATCTACCACAACTGCAAGCACTTGCATTACATCAACATACAGGTTGTATGCGATCCCCATGGAATCATCACCTCTGTCTATGCAAACTATCCTGGGTGTACCCATGACAGTTTCATATACAGAATGTCCACCCTGAGCGGGGACCTGGAAGCTGGCAATCATGGCGTCACATGGCTCATTGAGTACAAATGTTTGTGCACATGCATGCATGTCACACACAGACAAATACACAAACCCAACTAATGACAACCATCCTCACCTTCCCAGGGGACAGTGCCTACCCTCTGAGCAACCACATTATGACGCCAATAGGGAACCCCACCACACCACCCCAGCTAATATACAATGCAGCCCATATTGCAACTAGGGGCATTGTGGAGAACACATTCGGAGTGCTCAAGTCACGCTTCCGCGCCCTTGACCACTCTGGCGGGAAGCTACTATATGCACCCCCAGTAGTGTGCAGGATCATTGTGGCAGCATGTGTCCTGCACAATGTTGCAACATGGCGGGGCATACCGGTGGACATGGTGGCGCCCCCACATCCCCAACCACAAGCACAGGTGCTGCTCATGGGAGGGGAAAGGGCATATGGCGAGGCAGCCCGGACCCAGCTTGTGGCCACATTGTTCACCTAAACTCCCACCCCTACGGAGTGGACACAGGCCTGGCACTTACCAGGTGACAATCGATGATGACCAAGAGACAGTCAACTGTCACAACCTTACCACCCTGAGAATGTTTCCACGGAAGTGCTACATTGTGTGCATCCCTAGCTACTTAAACATAACCAATCTGGTGTGACCAAAAGGAACACATGCAAGGTGCATATCACACCACCCCCCTGCAAAGCAGGCCATGAAAATCACTGGTATGTCACCCAAACCCTCGCAACCCCCATCACCCTCGTCGGCCACACCATGACATGGCATGCAACAGCAAAAGAGCAAACCAAAACCAAAAGGACAACACATGACAAATTAGATACGAAGCACCACGTGATAAATGGAAAGAGGCCTGAGACATTCACACCTGACATGGAATCAGATGAAATGACTGACCAACAACCTCCCACACATACAAAGTCATACACAAATGCATGCCACCAGCGGTACCATCAACAAATGCCAGAATGCCTGTTGGCATGCACATTGGCCAATCCAAATCCACAAATCCCGAAACCGTGTGCTGTGTGCGTCCCCTGCAACACACCGCTCAGCACACAGCACAGTGAGCAGCCATTGTGTTGGGGATACACCTTGAGCATCATATAAAAAGGACAAGCAACAAAAATAATGCAGTGACGCATGTTCACGATCCCCAAATGGTAAGTGATCATGCGCTGCAGGGACACAGCATGGTAGATAAGGCAATCTGTGTGCACGTGTGGGCATGGAAGGGTGGTTGTATGTGTGGTGGTGCGTTGTGTAAGTGTGTGTGTCAGTAGGGACATGCTCTCAATACATAAATGTGAAATAAAGTGACACTCAGTGTCCAGCACACATCACATGTGAAAATTGCCCATGTGGACACCCCAGTGTGTCAAATTTCACCAATCCCCTGACACCTGAAAAGTAAACCCAACAGAGGAACAGCCATTGACCAGCAGAACACATCATGTACATAGTACCCCACATTAACAATGTCAGAGAGTTCCCAATCAATGTAGCCCAAGTGTACTGTCTGACAACAAAAGCCCCTCCCTCATTTCCTCATCACCATGACCTTCAGAAGAGCTGTCTCTGGGGTTCGTTGGCTTCTTCCTTCTAGTCTACCTGGCTTCAGGATCCCCTTTCCCCTTGGTTTTCTTGTTCTTACTTTCATGTAACTTACTTTCATTCATCTAGCCCCCTCAGAGGCCACCTTGACCAGTAAAAATACCAAATCCCAGAGAACTTCAAGGAGCCAAATCCCCAACCATGGAAAAAGCATCTAGGCACCAAAAACCCCTGGAAGAGTCTCCAGTAGATGACTTGATGTAGCAGCATATGGCCAAGCACATGTCCAAGTTGAATGATAGCTGATAACTTCCAAGGTTGCAGAGTTGAACAATGGTTCAACAGGATGGGTAGGAATTTGAGTACACAATTATCAATGATGATGCCACAACTGATGCGTAGAGCTGGTACTTGAGTAGAAGATAACCAAGGAGGCTGGCACAACTGGATGGTTGAGCTGAAACCCAATCAATCCTTGATAGCGTGAATGAAGAAAGGCATTGACAGCATAAGTCTGGAAAGGCACAGTGAAAGCGAGACAGCTGACAGCAAGTTAAGAGCCGCAACAGTTGAATAGCATTAGTAAAAGGCCAAAGTCAACATAAAGGTATGGATGTAATAGATGAAAGACAAGAGGAGTGAGAGAGAGATGCTGTGGAACAGAAGTGTACTGAGGCAAACCGAGGCAGTGTAAGATTACGTGGAAATAACTACCCGAGAGATGGGCGGACAGATCTGCAACAACAGTAGCAGGAAGAAAAACAGGAACCAAAGGCCCCAGAGTGTGAAAAACAAGTAAAAGTGCCGTAGTCCAGTAGGAAAACTGCGCCGTCAGGCAACACCAACATCCAAGAGGGAAGACAGATACAATGTGCCGGCCAAATGGAATGGAGCGGAGAAGGAATATATCTCAGGTGAGGACTGGACTGTGAGTTATGCTTCTTGGGCAACATTCCTAATGCCTCCTCATTTGCCACATTCCCCATGGGCTGAACTCAACACGTACCAACTTGACATTGTCACCACCCGGCCCCCTCCCATCATCAGTGTGACTTTGACAGCTAAAGGGTGCAGGCTACCATCTACAGCATGAAGTGCATCAAGCACGTATACAGGCAAGAAATGAAAAAACATCACAATCAACTTCAATAAAAGGACAGTTTAAAAATGTACTCACCAAAATTGATTGCAGACATGCAGTGGAGAAAACATCCATAATCCCCACTAGGGGTGTAAACAAAAGTAGTACAGTAGCAGACAGGCCACAGATATGACGCAAGTCCAATGTCCTTGTGTAAATTGTTGTCACACCGAACCATCCTTGCAAGCCCATGGAAAGTGGTATATGTGTCTGGACCCCAAACCACAAACACATACACGAGACAAGCTTGAATGGGCCCAACTGGAACAGAGAGTGGATGCTTTCAAAAGCCACAAAGCACCACACCATCACATGAATGCACAATAGACAAACAATATCATTCTTTTTAAAAAATTGCCACATATGACCCGGGAGGGGCAGGGGGGGATTGGCACCCAGGAGGGTAAAGTGTGCACCTCAACACCCACATGCGATGATGTTGAAATGATGTTGAAATTTAAAGAAAAACTCCATGGGCTCAACGCCTGCACGGCCCGACCTGTGTGGGAGATAAGATGTCGCCCTGCTTACCCTCTAGATGGTAATCAGAAGGTGGAGGTGGCAATGTTCCCTGCCCACGCACCTCGACGGCAGTAAACCCGGGCTTGTGTGGTGATGGCAGGTGGGTCAGCATGCAGCACCTCACGTGATATGCATGCTTCCTCGTGCAAGGCAGCACGTGTAACATGGATTTCTGCTGCATGACCTCGCATGACATCTGAAGCACCTCCCGGCATGCACGTAGCTCACCCGAGATGGTATTCTCAAGCTGCTCCAACCTCTCCTCTGACCGCTGCCTCTGGGACATGTTGAGCACACCCAGAGTAGCTCTGAGGGATTCCTGGTCATCCCTCAGGGCCTCCATGTTTGCCTCTGCGTGAGCAGCAAGTGCTTGATGCAGAGACACTATTTCAGCCAGGCGTGCCCTCTCTGAGGCTGCCATGCCCAGCCTGAGTGGGCTGTGGACTGCGCTGCCCGCTGCTGGATCTCCACCTGCCTAGCAGGAGTGAGCATGGATTGGGCCACACGTTCCATGCTCTGAGCGATCTTATCAATAGCTGCCCACTGTTGTTCTGAATTGGCATACATGGATTGCTCCCACTCAGTATACACCGGTGGCACACTGCCACCATGTTGCCGGACATGACACCTGCGGGGCTCAAGGAGCTGTGGTCCTTGCTGGATTGGCACCGCCCGCGGCTGCAGGGCTACATCCCTCCATTGACATGATGCCCCAGGCACATCAGTAACTGGTGTGGAGTGTATCCGTGCACCCCGATCCACCACAGGCGGAGGTTCTAACACTGTCTGGCCCCTCAGTGCAGGTGTCATGGACAGAAGATCGTCCACATCAGGATCACTCACCATCGACGAATGGACTTGATGCGCATCCAACTCAACATTGTGCTCAGAGTGATCATCAGAGCTAGACTGATTGCCAGCCTGATACAATGGTCTGGAGCACAAGTGGGTTCTCATGGTCTACCACCCCACGACTCCCACTTGTGCTGGGTTGCTGATGTAATAGCAACCCTGTGTCTGGAATGACATCATCATCCTCTGGCTCTATTGCGTCATCATCTGTAATGTGAAAAAAAGAAACATGAGTACACATGTCAGAAGTGCATAACCCACACACACATAGACATCACATCGACAGCCAACACATGAAGCAGAGATGTCACACACAACTGAAATTCGGGCATGCATCCAGTGGCATTGATAGGCAAACGCATCCCCAATGCAGAAATGGATGTGTGTAAATAGCGAAGCCTACACATGTACTGAATGTAGTATATCACCTCCATCACACACCACCTCTGTCAGGCACATATCACAGGTAGAAATGACAGATGGCAACAAAGAGATGGCACATACCATAAGCATGTCTGAACAGCAAAAATGGCCACAGCTGCAAGTGAATCCAAACACACCATAACACACGTAACATGCATTACTAAATCATCATCACCAATATAGCTTCATCCATCTGCAGCTCGCCCCGTACCGAGCGTCATGGGCCGTGTAGACATAGTGAATGTCCTGAGCAAAGCGAGGCCCTGCAACCAGGCATGAGGGACCATAACGTCCAGTACGGTCCGTGCTGCCGGTCCATGAAGCTTCCAGAACATCCCTCGGGGCCTGATTCAGCACATTGTGCAATGATTGTGCCCTAAAACACTATTCAGTGTGTCAAATCATCACGGCCAGGCCCCACCAGACTAGCTAAGTGGGCCTGGACATACACGTACTGCACAACAGTGCACCTTCAGGATTGTGCCAGTTGAACATAACGGGTGCAATGCTGAAACCTCAGCAGCATTTACGTTAATTAACAACATATTAGTCATTCTACAAAAAAGCTGTAGAGAACACATTTCACTTTCACACACACATAAGTGAGTAGCTGCAATGTTGCACTACACAACGTTGAAGTTGCTTCCATATGTACATGAGAAAGTGTTCAAATATACCGTATTCATATACACCCGTATGGTGAATATGAACAGCATCCTATACAGCAAAGCAAGCAGCTACAATGCTGCTTGCTTTGATGTATGTGAAAGTGTACACATACACACGTGCAGGCAGCTCCACAGTCATTACAACCCGATTGGCAGGCTATAATCAATCTGCGGCCTATACCAGTTAGTATACGCCGCTGAATGACCAATCAACTTTGCTAAACACCCGCTACGATGTTCCAATACTGAGTACATGTGTCACAGGATGCACCTGTACCCGTGCCTTTCATGACAGCGAAGGGATGACAATCTGAACATACATGCCAGGTCACTTTGACATTGCAGCAGTGAGTAGGCATGTAGAATGGTGTTCCATGGCTCAGAAGTGGGTTGGTGCAGTGCAGAACATGTGTATGTTACCGACTATCTACATCAACAAGTACATTATGAAGTCAATCAATAAACATGAAGATAGTGTAAGGGCAAGTTCGGGCATCATGTGCAATGTGCATGCAATGGGTTGCATGGCTACAAGCAACACCCCCACCCCCTATTGAAAATGCAGGGAGGCATTGCATGGCAGTGAAAGGTGGACCAGAGAACTGACACCACAGCAGATGAGAATGGGACAGTTAGTAGGACACATGACGAACCCTCTGCAGTACACCCATTTGTGCAGAAGGCACTACACCAGTTGAACAGAGTCAGAGGGCCTGAAACAGGGGGAGGCCTGTGCCTCACACAGATTATGACACCATAAACATATGCATGATGTAGGACTGAGCCGAAGTGAGCATGGAATGGATGAGCAAATGCCATCATATGTATGTCATCCTGGACATGTACTACAATGATCACCCTGCAAAGGATGCATAGGGGCATGCATGGAATGCACATGGAGCATGATGGGCACTCATGTCCCTGGGGAGCATCTGCCATCTGTACAGTCCGAGTGAGACACCCTGCATCAAGGACAAAGGATGTACCCCACAGTGTGTGTTTGGCAGGTTGGCAGGGGGAAGTGTACATGTACACAGGAGCGTGGAACAGGCCATTTCATTGCATGTTACCCATCAGTGCCATGGTGAAATTGGGGTGAAGGGGCGTGGAGGGGCAAGGGAGCATGCCCGCGTGGAGTACCCGCATGCAGGCAGGACACAAATGCACATCAGTCATGCGATGACATAGTCCGACTGCTGAGTGGAAGGACACCCCAGGCTACATGCAGAAGGGCCAGTGAGCTGGAACATGGACCGGAGGGGCAGCCGGGTGACTAGCATGTGAGTAGGGTGCAAGTGTGGTGATGAGGACAGTCCCCGTCTGCTCTACATGTCCAGCATGCAGCTCAGTAGGCATGCATTACTGAAGCATTGCATGACTCGCACGTGAGAACCATGTACACATAGCATGTAGTGGCAGTCAAGCACAACACATCACACAAGCAAAATACACATGGGCTGGACAAACACGTAACAACACTCACCAGACGGGCCATCAAAATCCAGCATCTCTCCCACTCCTACGACCAATTGTGCCGGAATGAACTCTGCAGTGATCACCTTGTGCGGAGTGAGTTCTTCCTCAGGTGCTGGCCCACTGCCCGTCACCCGAGTCATGGCATAATTGGAGGCACGCTTTAGCTTAGCACAGCGTTGGAGGACATCCCAACGCTTTTTGCGCTCCTGAGCTGTGTGCACCTCATATCCAAATGCACTAACACCCTCCACAACATGCTTCCAGTGGTCCCAATGCTGGGTAGGCGTAGTGTGACAATTTGGGCCCACTAGCATATCACAGTTGTGTTCCGACATGTAGCCTTCAAGGAAGTCCAGTTCCTGCTTGCAGAAAGGCTTCTTCCTCAATGTGCTGGAGGCTAGAGCTGTGTCTGGGGTCCCAGCCTCTTGTGCAGGAGCAACCTTCCTCCTCTTGGGCAGTGGTCCGGACCCTGACTGGCAAATGCCACCCTGATCAACAGGGGCAGTGGCACTGGTGGACTGGACCAAGGGAATAGCAGGTGGAACTAAGACGGAAGCCCTGATTTGCTCAGTGGCTGCTGGGTGCTCTTGACTGGACCCAGCGCAACAGCCGCTGTGCCAAGGTCTGTGACTGAGACTTTCGTGACTGGCAGACTCACAGCCGGAGTGGTGTTGGCTGAATCTGCCCATGCGGTTGCCAACGCCCGGCTGGTCGGGGCAGCAGATGACAACACTGCCCCAGGGACATGTGCCTCAGTCGGAGCAGCCCAGCGCACACATGGCCTGTGTCTCCTGACCACCTGGAAATCCACCTGGGAGTTGTCAGGTGCCAACGCATCATTCGTTGGCTGACCTTGAGCCTGGGTGGTGGTCGCCACAGCTGCACCTGCAGCTACCACTACCATTGGGCCCGTGGCAGTCGATGCCGGGTCACATGTGGCCCAGTGTCAGATGCAAGAGCTCCATCTCTCAGAGCCACAGGGGGTGGTGGCATGACTGCACCAACGTGAGGCAGAACATCCTGCCGAAGTGGAACACCCCTGCCTCTTCCCCCTCTGCAGCCACTCTGGGCACACTAGACTCCCCCTACTCCCTGGCAACCCCGGCCACGTCCCTGACCACGCCCACTATATGGAGGACACACAACTGAGTAACCCCTCACCTTTCGTGGCCTCCCAACCATGGCACAGATGTAGTAGTGCCAATGGGAGGTGTAACCTGGGCAATTGAGGTGAAGGGGGTGGGGTACTAGATGTAAACAGCACCCCAGTGCACCTGCAAGGCTGTATGTGACGCCGGTGAGAAAATTACGGGTCACAGATCGCTCAGGCACACCAAAACTGCAGTAAAACGATGCACGCAACCCCGGTAGCCCACGTGTGTGGAATTAACCTCCCACAGTACTCTGTGGCATCCTGGAACACAAAAAACGCTTACGCGTGGGACACACAGGCTACTATGACCTCGAAAACGGGTAAGCGATACACAAGGGGACCCGCAGTGGGAAAAATAGCGTGCTCGATTCACCGTCTGACTAGCGTGGGAAAGAAAAACACGCGTAGGCAAGACCCCTGCCAAAAGAAGAGGTACGTCTGTGATGCTGGAAATGCATCGGAGGGACAGGGCCTCCGTATCTGTGTCCCTATGTTAGGAAAGATTTCATATTTGAATATAATGTTCCCTCCATGTGTCAACCCCCAAACTTTTTGCTGGTGTTTTATACCCTTGACTAAACTTTGCCAGAGAAGCACAGCCATCAGCTGCACTCCTCTAGGCTTTCGCTCACTTTTTATGGGGAAACTGACATTCCCTTAAGACAGTCAGTACTGGGAGACTTTGTTTCCCGGAGTCCATTCCTCATGCTGCAGCTTTTGTACAACGTGTAACTAGTGTGCAATGTAACTTACCTTACAGCACACTTGGGTCTCTAGTCTTTCCAAAGACCCTAGAAACTCTCGCTGGACTTGTTATGAACTGTGCAGATGTGTCATGGACAGGACTGGTGGCAGCTATCGTTTTCTTATATTTTTAACCCTTTCTTGCCATGTTAACCGCATTTGGCATGAATAGGTGGCCTGGCTCCAAAATGGCCATGCCACGAGGTTCTTTGTCCTGTTCTTTGGCCATCTTGCCCCTTCACCTTCCCCAGGTCGAGTCGACCCGGGTCAGTCCTTATTTGGGCATGCACTTTCCCGCGAAACCGAATGCTTTCACGGGCTTCTGCATGTCTTGTGTGTGTGCCTCCAGGATGTGGGCTGGGATGTCTGTTCCCAAAACACACCCTGGGTGACAGAGAGTCTGGAGTGTCCTGAATGCCTGGGACCACCGTGGTCCATGATTGGTCCGCGTATGGAGTGTTTGTGAGCAGATCTCCCATTGGGTCCTCTCCGTTTTGGCGTGAAGGGAACGTTCGATAAGAGGAGGCTGAAAACACCACTACCATGTCGATCTCCTGAGTTCACACGAACAAAGGATAAGGAGCCAAGTATCCTGCAACAAGAAGCCGAGTAGAGGAACCGCTGGTGACCCGCTGGAAGGTTTGGCACCCTGAGCCCGCTGTCATCCTGTGGGACCCCTCTGCCTCTGATCATCCTAGAAGGTCTGCGAAGACGCTTCGACCCATTGGAATAGTGGGATCAACTATTTTCGGCACCTTCAACAAAGCCTGCAAGTAAGCCTCTTCAGAAGTGTCCCTGGGCCAGCCAGTGGGCTGACCAGTTTACATGGGACATTTCCTCTGTTACCGCTGCTGTTTCAAGGAGGCCCTCGAAACTGGGTATACTGCTTGCTCTGTTTCCAGGACACCCTCACACCGAATTTCATACACTTGGCGTTCCCAGGTCTGAAGTGAGACGAGTGCGCCCGGACCAGAGTAAACGCAGTTACCGTGTTGCCTTGCTGTGGCAACAACCTGTGCAAGTTTGCTGTATTTGTGACCTCCCCCTGAAGCCTGCTGTGGTGGAAGTATGGGTCTGCCTGCGTCGGGGACCAGTGAGTAGTCCTTAACCCAACCGGTGGCTCTTAGTGCTGGATGCCCACTTTTACGCACAAAGTGGCCCCTGAGTGCCCCTTTCCTTTCCACATCTATTGCGAAATAGCAACTCCATCCCACACTCTCAAACTGCCTCTGCCCCCAAGTGGAGGTCCTGCTTGAATAGTGGGAACTTGTTCTTCATGCCTTATCCACCTTCCTCAGCTGCTAGAGACCCTTGAAGAGATCCTATTCTGTCCACTGGCACAAGCATGTGCATGTACTATTGAGCATAATGCTCCTCTCTTCGTAGGGCTTGGACTGCCGTTTCGTTAAGTTTATTCTTGATGTGGAACTACGTCTAAAGATTACTTGCACTGCCTGTTTTCCTCCCCATCTAGGTGGTCTAAATATTTTGTGCTTTTAGCCCCTTAAACCCAATTAGTCTTGTATATATATTGTGTTGATTGTGATGTCTTGGTTTACTTTAGTGTTACTGTGATTCCTCGCTATGGTCTATGTTACAAAGGCCTTGTAATAAATGTGTCTATATTTTTAATATAACACCTGTCTGGAGTAATTTGTAAATGTCGTTGCTTTGTGTGCTCATTGAGGTCTTTCAGTCACCCTCACCTCTCTTGAGACTTACTTCAAAAAAGGTAATAGGCGCTCCTCTCCAGAAAGAACATGGCATGATAACCTGTTCTGAGATGAGAGTTTGCAGCACACACTTTTTGCTCACTGTACCTTTCACAGATGGGAAATACCCATTTGCATATCAGTCTTTGTCCCGCCCATATGGGCAGTCCAGCACCAAAATGCTATGGCAATTCCACTATGAACAAGAGTACCAACAGCAAACCCATACACGTGTTTCAGCCTTGTTGGGCCTCATCAGTGTGGTGAAGCTATGCCCCTCTGAGCACAGTGAGCAGTGAGTCCATGTCTGGTTGCCCCCAGGTAACTCAGGGTGACCAACCCCAAGTTCCTTGCAAATATTTCAAAAAGGGTAGTAGGCGCTCCTCTCCAGAAAGAACATGGCATGATAACCTGTTCTGAGATGAGAGTTTGCAGCACACAGTTTTTGCTCACTGTACCTTTCACAGATGGGAAATATCCATTTGCATATCAGTCTTTGTCCCGCCCATATGGGCAGTCCAGCACCGAAATGCTATGGCAATTCCTCTCTGAACAAGAGTACTAACAGCAACCCCATACACGTGTTTCAGCCTTGTTGGGCCTCATCAGTAAGGTGAAGCTGTGCCTCTCTGAGCACAGTGAGCAGGGAGTCCACGCCTGGTTGCCCCCAGGTAACTCAGGGTGACCAACCCCAAGTTCCTTGTCATGTGTTTATCAGATCATTGTACAGTGCCCTGATGCCTGTGTTCTATTTCTCCCTGTCTGCAGCGTCAACTGATGAAGAGGGCAGAGGATGGTGCTGTGGAGCACAGCGGCAGGGATCCCGCCAGCTGGAGACGCAAGGCCCTGCTCCCCTCCCAGGTACTGATATATTTTCTGGGAGTGAGGAGTCTGGTGCTGTGTCCATGGCCACAGCTGCCATGGGAAGGTCCAAGAGGCAGAGGTTGGAGGTGGGCTCCTCAGCAGCAGAAGGGGCAGCTGAGCCCCCACAGAGGCCTATGGAGGAAGATGGCACAGAGTCATCCAGGTTGGTGCGGGTTTGGTTGAGGAGGAGGGTGTGGAAGCCCCACACACGGGGCCTGGAAGGCGGGATTCCACTGGTGTTAATGGTGCAGTCCAGTGGAAGGGACAGGAGGTAGCACAAGCCGCTGCGGAGATGCCTGTGTGTAATCCTGTCCCCGATCCTGTGACTGCATCATCTGGCACCAGCAGCGATTTCTCCGTCCAGACCCGTTTTCCGGGAGGGGGAGAGCATACAACAACTGGCCTTCCTCTCCCTACGGGTTCGGCAATTCGTGACCGGATTCAGCCTGTCCTAGCTGGTGTGGATTTGCTCCAACGTGGTATTTGGGATGTCATGCAGGGTTCTCATGAGGACAATGCACGTAATTTCAAATACCTGTTTGGCCGCATCGACCTACTAGGACAGGTCGTCGGTACTGGGTTCCTCCATGTGCTGGATCTTGTGACCCCCTCCTCAACTGAACCCCCTATGTGCCAGTCATCCTCTGTGCGATCTTCCTCCCCAAGTATCACCTGGGCCCCCTGTGGAGCTGCCCCTGAGCCAGAGGCCAGGCTGGTAGAGGACACATCACTGCCACAGTCGGGAGTTAGAGGTCCAACAGGGGTGGCCACCCCACCAACTGGACCCCAGCAAATGGAGGATGTGCAGGCATCAACAAGCAGGGCACGTGCACGGCAGCAGCAGGCTCAGGGTGGGAGCGATCATGGCTCGGGGGTATCAACATCCCAGGGGCAGGCATTGGCCGGCGGGCAGGAGGACCCAGGATTGGGAGTGTCTCCCGTGTGGCAGCGGTTGGACCAGCAGATAGATGTGGAGCGGTGGCGGGTAGAGAGGGTATGGCTCACAATGGTCAGGGCGGAGAACTCCATGCACCGGGATTTGAGGCAAACTGAGTACCTCGAGGCAACTCGCAGGGAGTTGGAGGAGGCCATGGTTGCATCCCTGTGAGACATCGAGGCTCGGGAACAGGCCCGCCCCGGGAACATCAACATGGAGTTCAATGATGCCCTGGCCCGGGACATCAATAAGTGAGCCGTCGGACTAGCCCGCTGCCTTTTATAGTTATTTTGGTTTAGGTTTCATTTGGTTTTTATTATGATTTGGAGTCCACAGACTTTGCTCCACTTTTTGTATATAGTTGTAGTTTAGATAGGGTTTTTGGTAGGTTTACTTTTGTTTTGGGATAATGGGCCCTTCAGACTTTCGTTTCAATATTTCCGGACATGTACATACTTTCTTTTTTTAATGTTCACATGTAGTAATGTTTTTTAATGCTTTTCAACTTAGGATTTCTTTCTATGGACTTTGGGGATGGACCACTTTTATTTTTCTTGTTTTGGATTTTTATTTTTCCTTGGATTTCACTTTCTTTTTCATATTGCAATCATTATTTCTTCATTTGCATGTGTGGTTTTCATTTTGTCATTTGGTTTTCTTTTTAATACATTTCATTATTCTTCATTATTGGTGTGGTCTACTATGATTTGTTTTGTGCATGTCTCCATGAGCATTGGCTAAGTCATGTGTTGCCACTGTGTGGCTCTGTAGGACATTTGTTGATGGGCATGCTGGTTCTTTTCAGACTCTCATGGAATGGGTAATTTACTAGGCAGTTGATGCAGTGGATCGTTGGGTGCTTGTACTGGGGGTTGGGGGTGGTTTTTTGGGTTGGCATTAGGGCCATGGGTCTGTATAGTTATCACATGGTATTTGGAGGGACATGAGTCGGGGCCTGCTGGCAGGTGCCCATCACTAGTGGGGGGACATGAGTTGGGGCCTGCTGGTAGGTTGCCGTCAATAGGGGTGGAGTGGAGGGACATGTGTCAGGGCCTGCTGGCAGGTGCCCATCACTGGTGGGGGGGACATGAGTCTGGGCCTGCTGGTAGGTTGCTGTCAATGGGGGTGGAGTGGAGAGAAATGTGTCAGGGCCTGCTGGCAGGTGCCCGTCACTGGTGGGGGGACATGAGTCGGGGCCTGCTGGTAGGTTGCTGTCAATGGGGGTGGGGTGGAAGGATATGTGTCGGGGCCTGCTGACAGGTGCCCGTCACTGGTGGGCGGAGCATGAGTCGGGGCCTGCTGGCAGGTGCCCGTCACTGGTGGGGGGGACTTGTGTTGGGGCTCAGAAGTGCATGGTGCCATGTGGGCTGCCTGTGGGGCATGTGCATGGGTAATGGGCTGCCTGAGGGGTACGGGGAGGGGTGATGGCCTGGCTGCAGGGCATGGTCAGGGGTGTAGGGGGGACCTGTGGTGTGGCTGCCTGTGGGGCATGGGGAGGGGGGAGGGCAAACCCGGGAGGGCACACACTGCCAAATGGTGTGTAATTCTAACTCCCGTACCCCGGAATAAACATACCCCGCTCGCGCAAGCGAAATCGTGTGTAATTCTCGCTCCCGTACCCCCTAGATTCACGCAGCAGTGTGGCAAGGAGCCACATGCACCCCCTGCAGCTAGACTACACTACTGGGGCCCACCCTACACCCCTCCCCATGCCCCACAGGCAGTCCATCACCCCTGGACATGCCCCGCAGGCAGCCCATCACCCCTGCACATGCCCCGCTGGCAGCCCATCATCCCTGGAGATGCCCCACTGGCAGCCAATCCACCCTCCACATGCCCCACAGGCAGCCCATCACCCCTGCCCATGACCTGCAGGCAGGCCATCACCCCTGTACATGCCCCGCAGGCAGCCCATCCACCCTCCCATGCCTCACAGGCAGCCCATCACCCCTGCACATGCCCCGCAGGCAGCCCATCACCCCTGCACATGCCCTGCAGCCATCACACACAAAGAGGGGACTTTTTCCACACTATTTGCCTGGCGTGAGCGGGGTACGTGTATTCCGAGGGGTGCGCAGGGCATTTTACACGCGACTGGCCTGGTGCGAGCGGGATACGTGTATTCCGATAAGTGCGTGGGGTGTTTTACACACGATTGGCCTGCTGTGAGTGAGGTACACGTATTCCGAAGGGTGCACAGGAGGTTTTACACACGATTGGGTTCTCGTGTGAGGGCTGAGTGGCGTTTTTAGCGCTTTTTCATTGTTGGGGGGCTATATGCTGGTCCACTGGCCTTTGTGCCATGTAGGGGATTTGTGCAGATGTTTTTGGTGCACGGGCAGGGTTGGGGGCATAACTGGCACTGCTGCAGAGTCTCTGCGCCATGCTGCGTCACGGCTGGTTATGGATGTATGTATCCATGAATACGATGTGCGTCAAAATGGGTTTTGGCGCACGCGGCTGGCGCAAACTTGCGCACACTCCCTCTGTGTGCCAGCCGCGTGCACCAGTTCTGCGCTTGAGTCCATGAATTACCCTCACAGTCTCACTAGAGTTAGATAGGATCGAAGAGACAGCATATAAGAATGTGAAGAATGTGTGTAACATGAAAGGCAACATAACGTGTTATGCGCTCTTCTTTTCTTCAATACATAGCATCTTTTCCCCAAAAGGGATAATTCTGTGAACACTGAAAAGTTATTTGTTTTTCTTTAAACTTGGGAATGATCAAAATTTCGAATTGTTTTTATTTTGAAGACTCCTGTTGGCTCTTGGTAGCTGATCAGGTCGGCATTCGCATGAACGTCTTCTCTTGCTTCACTGTCAACGGATGCCGGAGTGGTAGGGGTATCTCCTTTGTAGAGCTATGAACATCAGTTCTTATTCGATTTGGAGGAGCAAGGGGTACTCTCATGCAGCCCCCCCGTCACCAACTCATGAGGAGTCAGGTGGTGATCTGAGCCAGGCTTGTTTCTCAATGAAAATAAGGCAAGGGGTAGGCAATATAGCCATCCTTTCTTCAAATATATCTTTATCTTGGCTATCCTCTCTTTGAGGGGTGTGTTTAAACTCTCACAAATACCATTCACCTATTCGGTGATAAGGAGATGAAAACATATGCTTCCTGCATATTAGAAGTGTTATCTTTACGAACATCTCATTTACAAGATGCTGCCCATTATCAGACCCCAGGAATTCACATACACCCCATCTAGGAAACACCTCACATACGAAAAACCTGGCAGCACATGTGACAACAGGGTGCGTGCATGGACTTGCCTCAATCCATCTGGAAAAGGGACATACTACCACTAACATATAGCTGCAGCCATTGCATGTTTGCAACATATCCACATAATCTATATGCAGATGCTGAAAAGGACCATTGGGACGGGGTATTGCTCCTCTCACTGTTCATAAAGTGAGCCATGCTGTGAAGGTTTTACAGACAATACACGTCACAATACATTGTACAAAGTGTTCTAACACATTTGGCGAAAACTAATTTTCTGCAAGCATTGCAGCAAGATTCTCTCTGGTTGTATGTAAATGATATTGAAGCTGATCCAGCACACGTTTCAATAAGGCTAGTGGCATGACTGGCTTTCCAGTGCTATCCTGTCTCCATATAGCATCTGTGGGAGATAAAGGACATCCCTGTCTTTTCCATACATGTTGTTCTTCTTGTGGAGCTCGGCCCTGCAGTTCAATTAACTGTACAGTGGATAACATATTAAAGTCTTCCTTCATCATCATGCATTGTTCTAACATTTGCTTAACATTTTCTACTTCAAAATTAGAAATATTGGGAAAATATGCTGCTCTTTTTGCCTGAATGTCTGTGGCTTTGTTATCGCAAGAAATAATGTTCGCCCTCTTAGTACGGGCTGCACACTTTACCACACCGCTAGCCAACGGGAGATTTAATACCTTAATAAGCTTGTCCAATAGCGCTGCATGTTGCATTTATGTTCCATTTACGCAGAGGAAGCTGATTCTTTTCCAGCGTGACAATCCTGTGTGTACGGTTGACAGCACATAGAGTTAGAATAAACTGTCACTTTCTCATCCTTATATCCCTGGAGTGCAGGAATAAGCACCACTAATTCTGCAGCCTGTGCTGAACAATGTGAAGGTAGTCTTGTACTTGTCACTACTTCAAAATCACCATTCTGTTTTAACTTCACTACTACCAATCCCATAAGTCTTTCTCCTGTTGTTTGGTCAATTTTTTGAAGAACCATCAATGAATATAATTTCCCCCACTCCCAGAGCATTTTCTTTAACGTGGGAAATAGAGCCACAAAACTCAGTATACATTGTGCAATCATGTGCATAATCCTCCTTTTTGACTGGTTCTGCTATAAATGTTGCTGGATTCCATACTCTACATCTACCTATTTTGAGTGCTGGATTTAAAATGATCACCTCATATCCTGACACTCTTTGTGTAGTCAACATACTTTTAGGTTTATCTAAAATGGCGAATAAGGAATGTGCAATGAATAGTGTCATTGAGCACCCCATTGTAATACTTTCAGCTTTTTCAGTTGCAGCAGCTAATATTTGTTTGCAGGGGTAATGCCCTCTCATTATTGGATCTAAATTCCCACTGTAATAAGCTAATGGTTTATGTCATGTCCTAATGTTGTCTTCTTCTGTGTATGGATTGCTGTAATCACCACTCCATTTGGATGTGAAAATAAATAAAACTCCTCATTATAGTCTGGAATCCCTAACAGAGGGGCTGTACAAATCGCCCTTTTAAATTCTTCAAATCCTTCTTTCATCTTGTCTGTCCACAGTATCTCACTTTTACTTGTCTGTGCTTTTTTGAGTCCTTTAAAAAGTGGTCTAATATATGTACTGTAATCAAAAACCCAGGCCCTACAATAATTGCATAGGCCATAATCTTGCTGCATTTCCCTCACTGTCTCAGGTCCTGGAGGTTTTGCTCTGTTATGTGTCACTTTTCTCCCTTGTTGAGAGATTAGCTGCATTATACACAGGACCTCTTCCTGGCAATATTGCAGTTTCTCTTTATCCACTTTGCATCCTTTTTCTGCTAATACTGTCATTAACTGGACTAAATCCTCTCTGCATTTTTCTTCTGTCTCACTGCACACCAATATGTCATCTACATACTCAATTATTGTGCTCTCAAGTTGTATGTTACCTAGGTCCATCTGAAGGACCTTATTAAAGATTGATGGGGACTCACAGTACCCCTGTGGTAATCTTGTATGTTTCCACTGCTGGTTTCTGTATGAAAGTGTGGTCAAATCCTGGGTGTCCTCATGAAGGGGAATTGAAAAAAAGGCATTCTTTAAATCTACTACTATAACATATTTGGCTTTAGCTGGGATGTTAAATAATATTGTTGCTGGGTTCGGAACCAGAGGTAATTCTGCTTTGAGGGGTGTAGATCCTGATAAATCTCCACAACCCTCACATTGTTTTCTTTACTGGGTACACAGCTTACATGGGGAATCTGGTGGTATCAACATTTCCTGCTGATTCAAAGCAGAAATGTTTTCAAATATACCTCATATGCTTCTCTGGAAATTGGGTACTGTTTTGCTTATTATAGAATTGCTCCTTGCTTAAGCTTTATTCTAACAGCTCCTGCTACACTCGATAGACCAACGTCATATGGACTGTTGGTCCATAAGATGCTTGGCACCCTCTCCAGATCTGTCTGGAAAAAAATATGGTTTCTTTCTTACCAGTGCCATTTTTTGTGGTATTTCCTTATCCCCCACTTTCATCCAATTGGTGAGACTTATGAAAAATACAAATTCATCATCTGAATTTTCATCTGTGAACAACTCCTTGTCTGTCAAGTCTGTTAGTCTGTTGTCTATACCCTTCATCAATAGCTATTACTGTTCTCAATGCTCTTCATTCGTGATATGTCCCATGAATAATCAAGCTTTCCTCTCTCACTATCACTTCCTCCAGTTCTATGGAATAACCTGTCCTTCCTCGTCATCCATATGCACTTCTGGTCTAAACAAAAATTCATCAGGTATCCTCAGCAATTTACCTATCAATCCAGGAAGCCATGTCAACAAAATATTTACTCCATACATAAATACTTCTGATCTAGAGGGATACATTGTAATGCTTTGTGGGTGGTAAATTCTAAAATACATTCTCTTACATTCATGTAATGTATGTATGCCTGGAATGGAACATATTATCCCTTTGTCATGTCCTAGTATGTTAACTAGTATCTGTCAAGAACACAATAGTGGCATATGTGAAACACTTGCGGATAGGTACGTTATAAATGCCATATCATATCATATCATATCACAGACACGTAATGTTCTTTTATTGAAATTGTATAACAAATCTGATGTTAGGGAAATCTATTTAATGGCCTATATATTAGTAAATGTGTACAGGGAAAAAGAAACAGCCCTGGCCCTGGGCTGCATCGTAACAATGGTAACGAAACTGTTGCCCATAGTCTATGGAACACTTGCGTCCCCTTCACACCAAGTGTTATTGTATAACAAACAATGATTATGAATTGACATTTTAATTAATTCAATTACACATTGTATTACAAAAGAATATTAGTTAAGGTAATTGTAACATCAAGAAATGTACATATTATCTGCAATATAATCTTCAAGATTTTTACAACACATAAAATTCAAATTTTACTTGGCGATCGGGGGACGCAAGTGTTCCACAGATTATGGACACCAGTTTTTTTTCCTATTGAAATTGGTAATTCATCAGTAAATGGAACCAAACTCATAGCCCCAGAGAATCCCTGTGCATTCATGGCAATGCCAGACATTGGATACCTTCCCTCTTGAACACAAGAGCGTGACGCTCCAGTGTCTATCGTTATCCTGACCCACCGTTCGTCTTGAGGGTCTTGTGTCACAGATAGTACTGAACACATCAGGTCACTCTGTGGGCTTTCCTTTTGTGGATATAAATTCATCCCTGTACCCGTAAAAGGATTCCCTCCCACTACTGTCACACTCCCTATCCTGGGTTTAGGTGTTTTTGGAGCTCCAGTCTTCTCCTTCCACTGTGGCATTATCACCTGTTGCATCAGAGTGTACTGTTAGCTCTGTACTTGCATAGGCGCTTGCTGTGGTTGCTCTTGTGGTGACTGCAATTGCAGTGGAATCTGCTTTGTTTGCTGTATTTGCAGCACATTTGTCTGATACTTTGTGGGATCATGGGCGTAATACTCTGGTTGTTCTACAAAATAGGGTAAAACATAGCCCTCCCCATCTCTTGGAGTCTGCCAATTCTGCAGCATGCCCCCCTTTCCTTTTCCACATTCAGGCCATATGTCCCATCCTTCCACAATTCCAGCACTGTTGCGGCTGGCCTCCATTAAATCTTCCTCCCCCTTGAGGGTTTTGAAATTAACCTCCGTGTCCTCTAGGTCCATACCCCTACCATGTGGCCAAACATTTTACCCACCCTGATATACCGGGTACCGTACATTTATTGGCGGTTTAAGCAGTAACTCTTGTGTGACCACTCCTCATCAGTACTGCTCCTTCTATAGCAGATTTTGACAACTTCTTCTGTGCCAACTTTGCTTCCTCAAGCTTCCTACTCTCACCTTTTTTCTTATTCATATCTTGTAACAATCAACAATGATATACGATAGTCAACTGTATTTCTGCCCATGACTTCGGTTCCATCTGTACATGTTTTTGATCTGCATTTGCACTGGCTCGGGCAGTCCTTGACTTAAAATATGATAAATTAATGCTATGGTTTTATCCAACGGTTGCCTTGTCTCAAGACACCAATGTTCTTGAATCTCCTGAATATAAGCAACAGGATCTTCATTCTTTCCCATTTTCCGTGTCATAATCACGCCCATGTCTGGAATATCAAGATACTGTACTCCAAGTGCCCTCCATATGCCTGCTCTACAATTATTAAATGGTGCTCCATCATGTGTGGTATTTCGTGCTGTTAGACTCACATATTTATTTTATTTTAATTGTTTTTTTATAACACACCTAATACCCTACCTGGGTTCAGTTTCTAAGCGCGGATCTGGGATTGAAACCTCTGCTGCTCTGTGTGGTCTTGCTTCCAAGACCAGCGCGTTTCCCCCTTGTATCCTTCCGCTTGTCTCCAAATGTCACCATCTCTCTCCCTTAAAATAGCTGCGAGAAGGCCTTTTACGTCACCCTCTGCTAATGTCATTCCTGCTGTCATTCTTCCTAACTCATAAATCCATGTTCTCGCCCCTGAAGTCAAACTGGCTAATTTACATTTCAGATTATATTCATCCATTTGTGGCCATTTTATGTATTGTGGTCATCCTCCCCCTTTCTCTAATAATGAGAACTGTGTAAATCCTGTTCTATAATCATATCCACTCATGATTCTTGTCTTCCAGGTGGGGTTGGTTTCGCCTGCCCGTCTTCTTCCTGACAATGACCTCAATCTACTTACATAAGGCAGGGAAATTTCTCCTATGCAATGCAACTGCACTTGTGGTAGTTCAGGATATGATACAGGTTCTGGTGTTTTTTTCCCCCGATTCCTCTTAATGCAAACACTTTAACCCTCTTTCTATATTTTGGTCTGTTGAGGAGCCACATGCGCCCTCTTGCTGCGCTCTCTCATTTTCTTCCCTTTCATCATCTGACATCATTATACCCAACTGGTATAGCTGTTATCCCTTTCCTCATCATCAAGATCTAGTCTACTTAAGTACAGCTTTCTATGCTTGTTGATCATTAGGTCATCCAATCTGCCTCTTGTTTCTCTCGGAGAAGATCCTTTGATACTCCTCCTGGTCTTGTAACCATCTTTTTCCCTCATTTGCCTACATAATTCTCCAATCCTTTACCCTATGCCTTCTGCCTCATGCTCATCAGCCCATGTCGGTACTCTAGGTATCTCGTGCAGCACCCTGAGTGGCTGTTGTTACCTTCTCTCTTCTTCCAATAGTTCCTGTCTACAATTGGTATTAGATATCTATTAACAATGTGATATATTTTGTCCTCCCTTTGTTCACTACTTCTTCTCATTTCCTTTTGTTCTTGCTCTTCCCGTCTTCTCATCTCCCTCTTCTCTTCCTCTTCTCACCTTCTCTGCATCCTTCTTTCTTTCAATCTTTGTGTTTCTATTTCCTCCCGCTTCTACTTCTCCACATCTTTTCTCTGTCTTTCCTTTATCTGCGCTTTGTTCTTTCTTTCATTTCCTGTTTTTCCTCCTCATCTTTGTATGCCATTTCTTGTTCCTTTTCTTTTCTTTCCCACTCCTCTACTTCTTCACTTTGTTTAATATCATCAATACCCTTTTGATCTAATTTGAGTAGTATCTGTCCTCTCATACACTCATCATGTACTAATGACTGTTTCATCTTTCTCTCCCTTTCGTCTCTTGGTCTCTTCTTCTATCTCTATCAATCTGTCCGCTCTTTCACTACACTCCTCATGTTCCTTATGCACAGACATTTATTTGTGTTCTTTAGTCTTACTTTCTTCTGTACTGTCTTCACTACTATAAGTGGGGGGGCGCATATATACCCCACTGCTACTTTTAACTCCTTTAAAGGAGAAAATCCCTGTTTCTCATTGGTCATAATATTTTCCTCAGAAGGTGAAAGAGGGGGCGAGGGTGTTGTGTCCTCACCTACATGCTATTTAAGCATCCACTCCTTCTCAGAAAGTCTTCTTTCTCGCTCTGATACATTTTCCATAGCTCTAAAATAGCTGAACTTTTTTGTAACTTTTTCTCTGCATGCATAGCATGTAAATATGTTGTCATAGGTTGCAGCACAGTTCTTGATAGGGAATCCTCCTGAGCCCAAAGCATGAAAGTGTTGTCAGCCTTGCCTTTTACGCATTCAGAATGATATTTCCTAATTTTAGGCGTGTACCTCGGTAATATTTTGCACAAGTGTAGAAGGGGAGTGTCCTTCATGATCACATGTTGTTTTTAACTGTCAATATTTAATGGATCTTTTATTCTGTTATTACTTTAATTATTTATAACACAACAATCAAATTTGGGCAATCACCATCAATCACCGGCCAGTCCTCCAAAATGTTTTCCAAAAAGCCTTTTCAAGCTTACACAATAATATTATTTGTGCTTCTTTGTTATAATTCTATTGATTCTCACTATCCTGTTGTTTCATTATTGACAATCTAAGAATCTTATCTTGTTATGTTTTTTCTCAACTGTTACCCTCCTATGATTGGCACCAGTCGCTCTTTTTTAATGTCTGATAAGCAGTCACATTATTACTATCATTCTATATTTCCAGTTTACAACCTAATTAATCACAACTAATAAAAACCACATGTCTTTTTCAACCAAATCAACTTCTTACACTAACGTATTCATAACCCCAAATAAATGTGCACAACAAATTCTACGATTGTCTTCCTTACTTTCTTTAGTAAAAGTATCTCATCTCCATTGTACCCAATTTTGGAGTGTAAAACACATCCTTTATGTCCTTCTTGCCTCAGGAATCCCTTACTTAATACTCTGTTTCCGGAGTGTGATGCCTTTTCTTCTATCTACTTGAGAATAGGTATTGGAGGTATCTCTTCTGAAATCAATCCGGTTACTTTTCCCCCAATATATATATTTACACATGCAATGCAATTCCGCTCCTTTTATTTGCCACTTTCAATGTTCTACAAATGTCCGTTGCTCAGATCGAGCCCTTCGTTATCGACTCTTCCCCAATCGACCACTTCGCCTTCAGTCGGCAGGGCACCCATGGGAACGATCAGGAAATTCTTCAAAGAGGCACCTGCCGACCATCTTGATTTACAAGCGTGATTCTTCTGCTCTCGATAGGAAACTTTGCAATTTTCCGGCTGATGCTGGAAGACGTCAAAAGTCCTACAGTCTGAATCTGAACCATCCGCACTGCTACCAAATGTGCAATAGCACCTGGAATGTTCAAAGTGCCTAATGTGATTAACAGAATAAATTATCTGAGGCCCAAATAACCAGACAGACTCAACGAATATGGCATAATACGACTTAATTATCAATTCAATAAAGTAGGGAAATCTGGTGAATAAACAGATTGCAGCTCAAACACTCTCAATGCATTTCAGTTACACAAAAGGTTGTATACTTCAATATACGTCAACGATGACATCATCCATTGTGGCTTCCAGCAAAAACCTACTGGGTGTATGGATGTGATAAGGGAAACATATACCTATAGTGTGTTATAGGTCTTAGTATCATCATTGGATGCCTCATATCTGGTATTCATGCCTTCAACTACCTCTAACTACGTAAAATCCAGATAATAACGTAATACTAGCATCAAATAAGCCCTCATGATTGGTTGGTACTCTCTTACCAACCTTGGACATTCAGCTCGTTAGCAGCACGTAAGCATCAATACATTGGGCCTCATCACGACTTGGGCGGTAACGGTAACGCTATTAGCGTGGGGGCTATTAGCGCGACCGCCATAGCCCCCGGCGCTAATAGCGCAGGATCACGACTTTGGCGGACTTGGGAGTCCCCATTCCCCATTGAGCCCATTCGGGAATGCCTCATTCCCCATTGGGCTCAATGGGGAAAATTCGCGCTCTTGCCGCCAGCGGATTTCCCGCCGGCGGTAATAGCGCGAATCTTCGGCGGATTTCCCCCCAGCTAAGGGCTGGGGGGAAATCCACCGAAGTCCTGATTTGGCGAACCCTTAAATCCGGCTGTAATAGCGCTACCGCCGGATTTAAGGGTTACCGCCAAAGTCGTGATGAGGCCCATTGTCTTTATTTATTTTACTGTTATCCTATGTACTGCATTGCCCCCTCCGCTTTCCCCCCGCACTTTTCCGCTTCCCCGTCCTCTGCATTTGCACAATCTCAATGTCACCTGGCCTAGTAGGATCGCTGTCTCTGTCTTCCCCCTGTAACACCTCCCTTGCCTCATCTTGCCTTGAAACACTTGTGTATAGGCGCGTTATAAATGCCATATCATATCATATCATAACACCAGGTGCAAGAGAACAACATCAGACAACTGCCTTTCTTAGCTAATTAGTCTACCATGTCTTATCAGTTAGGCCCTAAGCCAAGGCTTCTTCTTTGTAGTTGACCTTGCTGACTGTTCTCTTCCTCAGAACTTTTAAGGAAGTGAAGGTACATTGCTATCTCTGTCTGGAGTCTTATGAATAGGCTTTGCTTACCAGTCCTGGACCACGTGTGAGGAGACAATGGTTTTGTCCATTTGGCCTTCCATTTGATTCTATTATATTAGGAGATTTTACTCTCCTTGGCCTCTGGAGACTTGGTTGCTTCATTCTGCATGGACTTTCTGCATCTTTAATTGAGCAATACTTGGCACTCGCATGTGTTCACTCCTTTACTTAATCTAAGAGAAATATTTCCTGCATGTGTAGTTCATCCTCTTCGATTCCTTTCAAACCTTGCAGTTGTTTCTTGCTATGGCATCTTTGATGCTGAGCAAAGCAAATACCCTTTGTTTTTGCACAAATTTGTATTCCAGTGCCTGCCAGCTCTGTAGCCTTGGTCTTTCGCTTCTCGCTTACTTTTACATGATGCTGACATCCATTTTTTAAACATGGCTGCTTTACCCGCATTTGTTTCTTACTTCAACAAGATTCTGTGTTGTCTTGTCTACCTTGCGTTTCTGCATATTTACATCTAACTAAATCTCTGGTTACTTATCTTCTTAGTGCATATGATTTTCTTCATATTTTCATATACGTTTACTTTGTCACTTCAGTCTCATCTTCATTCTTTACATATTTTTATGTTGGTTTCAGTGTGTCCTCGTCCTCGTATCTCCTCTTCTTCATGACGTCACTTCACATTTGTCAGATTTCACTTATAGTTCTTCTATGTCCGGTGGTGTCTACAGGCTCATGTATACTGCATCAGTTCAGGGATACATTCAATACGGTTGTCTGAGCGCATAACATCTCTCATATCTCTGATGTGGTATTGGGCTGTTACCAGGTGTCAAAGACAGTGCTTTCTTGTTATTCTTCCAGTGTGATGGAGGTGAGGGGATGGGCACTATAAATGACATGTACGTCTGCCTCTCTACAACTGTTTTGACATCAGCAACGGTATTCCTCCAGAAAGGATTTTTACTAGTCATGAGGGGAATTTCTTTGTGTACTCTTCCTGCCCGTAGGGGGTGGAAGAGGTGGCCTGTGACATAAGGAGGAAGGAGGCAGTGTTCAGAGTCAAGGACCTCTACCAAGAAACCCTGGAACCTCCTGTCCAGGTCAACACCATCAAAAGGCATCTCGTCAGCCAACTGGAGGATATCACTGAAATTTCCATGCCCAAGGTATTTACAGATTTGAAGCAGATGGTCGAGGAAAGGATCAACCTTGCTGATGCCTGTGAGACCAAGAAGCAAAGACAAAAGCTAAAACAGGTCATTCTGGAATTCCAAGATATCTTTTCATTGGATTCATACGACTGTGGACACACATCCATTTATAACACCACCATACCCATGGACCCCAAGATGGCTCCGATATTTGTCAAACAATACCGGTTACCTCTCGCATCCATAGAATCACTCACAGATATTATTAAAATTTTAGAATCCCATTGGATAATTTGTCAGATCCACAGTACCTACAACAACCCGTTACTGTGGATACGCAAACCAAATGGCCATTGGAGGCTATGTGCAGACCCGTGGGAGTTAAATGAACATGTCCACATGTCAAGAAGGCCACTTCCCTACATTGATCAGGGACTGGGTTAGATACAAGGGTCAAAGGTGTATACCACCATTGACCTGACCAATGGCTACTGGACAGTACTTGTGAGTAGGCAGGACCAGTACAAGTTTTCCATTACCTTCAGGGTAGGCAATATATGTGGACCCAAAGCCCCTTTGGATACATCAACTCCGCTAATGAGTTCAACCTCTTTCTACATAAAACCATGCCCGACTTGGGCGAAAGGCGAAACCTGGCCTATGTAGATGATGTTCTGGTCTAGAGCTCGACTGTGGAGGAACATATAGCAGAAGTTTGCTATGTTCTAACACAGCTGCAGAAAGCCGGAGCAAAACTCTCCTTTCAGAAAGCACAGTGGTGTAAGACCCAAGTGAACTTCTTACTGCATGAGATCACCCTTGAGGGTCTTAATCCCTCGGCAAAAAGGTGGAAGCTTTATTGAAATTAAAAGATGCTACTTCTCTGTGAGAATTAAGAAGTCTTCTTGGACTCACTACTCGGCCATTGGTCCATTTATTAAAAGCCGTAGTCAAGTGGGTACGGAACAAGCTGAGGCATTTAAAAAACTGAAAAGAAGCCTTTCCCAAGCTCATTCTTTCGCTGTCATGATGCCTACCCCCGGGCATCCGGATCAAGCCCATCAGCCCCGGAGCAGACATCCAGACATTTACAAAAACCCCAGCAGCCCCAGCTAGGTGCGGTCTGGGTTCAGTCCTGGCAACGTAGGCACCAGGCTCATAATAAAAATCAGTCCTGGCGCCATAGGCGCCAGGCTCATAGACATTACTTACCACATGCAGACCATGCTGCAAATAAATCCAAGCCAACGTGAGGCCTGGATGGGACTATTTTACTACAGGGACCATTTTTTACTCAGGTGTGGTCCTGGGGAACTTCTTTCCTGGGACTACTTTGGAGGCTATTTAAGCCACGCCCGAACAGCAGCACATGCTTCGTGTTATTCTGCATCCAGCAGCGTGACTCTCACCGTACCTGCAGCACGCATCCAGTCTTCTGCCACGCCTGCCTCGAATCCGGAGCTCCTAGAATAAAGAGGAAGAAAAGGACAAGGTTAGAAAAAAAACTTATTTCAAATTCCTCACCTGATTCCGGATCCATTTCATCTCCCGACCTGGAAGTACATCAGTCCTGCACGCGTGGTTTCGCCAGCTCCAGCACGGCGCCATACTCACCAGTTCTCACAGCATCTTTCGATCCGGCACTGTCTCCATCATTTCTTCGCCGTACTCCGGCACCTAGGGGCACAAGAATAACAAGGTGAGCCAAGGGAATCAACAAATACCTCTTACCACCATAGACTTACCTGATTTACCACCGGCGGTATTATTCTCCATATCTTCATATGCCGCATCTGTAATCAGGGAGAAAAACAACACGTTAACGCATGTAATAGTTACCGGACAGCGTTGGGTAACACAGACTCTTACCTGAACGCCAGCAGCAGCTACCAGACCTTCTTCTCACGAACTCAGTTGCAACTTAAGGAAGGCAGGGGACAAGAGTGAACATCGGGCACATTGAACTCTTTGAACTTGATATTTACCAATCCCGCCTGGGACTTCAGAGTCAATGCTTACCGGAACTCTCCCAACCCCTTCAAACCAGTGAAGTAACTGGTATCTACGCGCCCCTGCCAGACACGCAGGATGGAGAGCTCATCTTTTACAAACATAAGGTGAGGTTACTAAGGGGATATCAGAGGTGATTAGTGGGGGAGAGCGAGAACAGTTGGGAGGCCATCACTAAAACCCACAGGTGGCTAATCCCTGTCTCCACTTGCAGGAAAATACTTCTTCGGGTCCAGCAGACAAGACTAGGCGGGCCAGTCCAGACCATCACGTTGACGGAGACCGCAGCTGTCCGGGTCCGATCGACACCCCTTTGGAGTCCAGGTGATTGTAACATTGGCTTAGCCCATAAAGAACAAGGAGTTTGTCTTGGAAACTTGGTACTCAGATTCTTGCCTAACAGCAGTGTTATATCAAAAGTAAATAAATACAACAAGAACAACAAAGTCATCATGTATGCGAGCAAGACATTGTCCTCAGTGGAGGAAAAATTCAATGACTGTAATGAACGATACCCTGGAATCCTCTGCTGGTTACAAAATAGGACTCGGAAGTAGTCAGATTGCAGAATTGATGGCTGTTTATCAAGCTATTCTCACTGCAAAGCACCACCAACTCAAAGAACTGGTCATAATCAGTGACTCTGAATGTGTCAGGAATGGGTTTGTGGATCACCTGATTGAACAGAAGTATTGAAGGCTGTTTTGCGCCAACAATAAACCATTAAAGCATGCCAAATTGATTCAGTCTATTGATAATCTGGTGACCTCCAATGAGATAACCATCTATTGGTAAAAGATAAGAGGTCACTCCAAAATAGAGGGGCCAGACAAGACTGGGAATGACCTGGCGGACCAGTTGGCCAAAGGCTGGAGGTCTGCAGGGGGAGTTCATATAAACAGAATCTCTGCTGGGTGAAATCCAAATTGCCACTCTGACCAGGTGACAAACTTGTGCTACCAGTGAACACTTGACTGCCAAGTGGAGTAAAGGTATCCCAGATGCAGATTTGATCACTTCACAGAATGGGGACCCGACCATTGGGAAATGTTATCGACATATAGCAGACCCTGTGATTTTTTTCGAATAGAGTCAGATTATACCAGTAAAGAGGCTCTTCAGATGTTGATGAAGTTTTCTAAGATGTTCCGGATCCATGATGGTTTGTTAGTAAGGAGAGCCCTATCTGGCTGTGACCAGTGGGTGGTACCTACCTCATTCTGAAGCCTGATGTAGCATCATGCCCATGACACAGCCACTGCCGGTCATAGGAGTTTCACATGACATTAGAAATCTTGCACAAGGTTGCACACTGGCCACACATGGGCCAGGACCTCAAAGTTTACCTAAAGGTGTGTCTTGTGTGTGCTCAATGTCAACCCAGTTTGCTCACACACAGAGCCCCTCTACAAAAAAGGGGAATTAAACTGCCCTGGTCAGATTTGCAAGTCGATTTCATCGGGCCAGTGATTTGCTCCTCTAGACGAAACAGGTACAAGTTGAATGTGACATGCTTGTTCAAAAAGTGCATAGAATGACTTCCAGCCCCGAGTTGTAAGGCGGAGACAGCTGTTGCGCTAATCATCCACCACACGTTCTATCGTTTCGGCATCCCGCAAAGGATTGAGTGCGATTGAGGAAGTCATTTTACCAGTGAATTGATGGCAAAGATGTGGGAGATTCTAGGGGTTAAAAGAAAACCCCACATTGCCTACCACTAGCCTCAAGTGGGGGGTAGAGAGATACAACAAGACAACTTTGAAGTTTTTGGCAGACTCTGGACCGAGTTGGGACATTCGATTACCGCTTGTCCTGATGGCTATTAGGTCAAGACCATCTTCTGCAATAAAGAGGTCTCCATTTGAGCTTATGACCAGATGAAAAATGGTGTTACCTCAGCATCTCCTCTACAAAACTCTGGAGCAGACCCTGATAAATGCGTCCACCTTTCACAAGTACATTGAACATTTAAGGAAGCACCTCCAGCATGCTTTTGCTTATGCTCAGCGTAATTTAGAAAGGTCGGCTGACGAGATGAAGACCCATTATTATTATCAAAAGACCAAGAAAGAATATGAAGTAGGTGACAAGGTTTACCTGTACAATTTTCAAAGGAATCAGATCAAGGAGCAGAAATGTCTTCAGTCTTGGCGTGGTGCCTTTGAAATTGTAGATACAATATCACCTGTTGCCTACAAGATCCACATCCCAAAAGGAGACAAACAGAAGAAAAATGGTTCCACCTCAATCAGTTGAAAAGCTGCCATCCTGACAAGCTTTATGACTGATTGAGGTGCCAAATGATAGTTGAGCAGAGGAACCATCCGAGGAGGGAAAGGAAAGGCTGAAAACCCTGTATTAAGATTTATAACAAGTGAGTAGTTTAATATTCTTTGGAAATGTTAAGAAAAATGTGTTGAATTAATGTTCTGAAATATTATGTCTATTTCTATGTGATGATTTTCCTTCACTTTCAGTTGAGGGGCAAGAGTGGAGTCCAGGGAGGACTCGAGGGACCCTGGGAAGAAGGAAAAAAGGAAGGGGGTGCCATCCTATACTCCTAACCCAAAGACAGAAGTGAAGGCTGGAGTGCCCACTCCCTAAGGAAGGAAATCAAGTGGGACGAGCTCCAACAGAAAGAAAAACATGTAAGCCAAAACGGATGAAACCCCACTCTGCCCTGCTCTTGCCCATAAAGAATCATGGAAGAACTGGCAGAGGGGGGACATGTGGGGTTTGATCATAGGCCAAAACAGAACTGAAGGACCTGCTGGAAAAATGACCTCCCAGCCTTCAAAAAGCTTCTCACTGAAATGGGCTTATTAAGGGAGACCATGTGGGCGACCTTCTGCAGTTGAAATACATAGAAAGATGAAGAACATGTAATCCGAGTGCAAATGGGTGAAGGTACATCTCATTGCTGGCTCAGAGATGCTTGCAGCATTGTCACTGAAACTGCCACCCATCAAAAAATGTGGTGCACTATGACAACTCAGACCCACTTTTCAGCATAAAAGCAAACAACCAATAATTAAAAATATATTTTTATTAATGACTGCAATAAACAGCCCTAATCTTTCAGCTGTCATATTTAAAAAACAATACTGTGTGAAAAGAAAGAAGAAATTCACTGATGCAAAAGCAAAGTGAACCATGATCAGTAAAATACAAAGTATTTCAGAGAATAAAGGCTGATGTTTTAAAATACAATATGTGAGTTCATTCAGCCAAGCATAATCTGTGGTCTCTGTGCAGATTTCGCAAATGGCTTTTCCACTGAAGTCTGCTGGCCTCTGGATATGGAGGGGGAATTCCTTTGAAGCTCTTGCATCCCAGCTATTTACAACTGTAATAAAGTATGGCTTGCCATTAATGGTGTTCAAAACAAACTTCTACCATTGCCAGACCTGTTGTCTCTGAAGGCTAATTTGCAGGGCAAATGGTCTAGCTAGTGCTTGACTAGAATGTAGGAAGGAGCTGTGTAGACAGAGGCTGCAATCAAGGGAAGCTGAACTCTGAAAAGATACAATAAATATAAGGTTTTCAGATCGAAATGGTGGTTAACTTCACATAACAGGACAGAATGCCAGTTGTCAGCAGGGCCTCATAACATCACATGGCCGGCCTGGATTATTATCTTTATTGTGAGATTTTGGTGTAGCTGATGCATCCCGACTTTTTACGACCTGCAGCCCACCAACTTCAAACAAGAAAGAGGCTAATGACTTTTACCTTGGCCTTAAAAAAAACACAGTCCAGGAGGCTATGTTCAGATGCTGGCCAAGAATGGCAACTGGCCTGAAGAAAGGAGAGCTAAAATGTGTATGCATATGAAGAATTCCCATTAGTGTAAATAAACTATCATAACTGGTGCATTTTCTCAGCAACCACCAGTCACACTGTGCCTATGTATGTGTCATTTTTAAGATATTTTCTAGGGGATTGTATTGAAATAAAATGTTTTGACATGCGACTTATGGAAATGGAATAGCAAGCTAAAAGGTGTTTCTGGCTTATCTGAAAATGTCCCGAATTTAAGAATAGGCAAGCAGGTGGGGGGTAAAATCAGGTATTAGGAGAGAAAATCGCATGTTCATAATTATTATGCTTTTTGTATAAACAGGTAAAAATTGTAACATGTCTGTGAAACATGTTGCAATCCCGGCTGTCATTTTATTGAATCGCCCATGACTAGCTGAAGCAAAATATATTATGGCAGTTACTAGTAAATTACACAGTTTTGCCATGTAGTTACTTTCTGGCTAAAGTTGACAGAAGAAAAAAAAGGGGAATTTCAAATGGGAGTTGCAATATTTCTGTTCTAGGCTCCTGAATCAATCCTTAGACAGCGGATGGGCTTGGGGATTGGAGGGGGACCAATCAAAGATACAAGAATTCTGGCAGAGCACTGCCCATATTGAAATCTTGATTGTGTCATCAGTGGTATATGAAGTGGATGCACTATGAGCGCAGGGACAGCTGCAAATAAATTACCAACAGAAAGAGCTGAAAAAAGATTAACAAGGGAGACAACTGCCAAAATTACCAAAGGAGATTTGATGAAGTTTCATCTGGGTGGAAAAATTGCTGGGGAGACTAGAGAAGCAGTGACTGTGATTCTGCACTGGAGCCAGAGAGATAGAAGTGCAGTGGGATCCATTTGAACGAAGTGCTGTCTAGAATCCTGTTTTTCTGCTACAAGCAAAGCTGCTCAGTCCCTGAATGCCAAGCAAATCGATTTTCAAAAGTAAGCAGATTGTCCAAAAAAAGGTCAGTGGGGCATCAATGTAATTAATAGAAGGGGTATTGTAATAATACATAGAAGGGCACACCTGTGTATCTTTCTCAATAGTGATTAATATGTCTTTTCTATTAAGGTGTTTGTACATTTTTTAGAGTAAGATTCTATGACTTCTTCTGCAAGGGGTAACATCTCTTTGCCCTAGGAGACCAATTTGAACAAAAACCCATATGACCTGTTGTCGCCAACGGGCAACCCCTATGCACTGTGTTGGGCTCCAATGCCCTCCAATTCTTCTTAACATACACAATAATTCTTGAGTATTACTCAGCGTGTTAACACAAAGGAGACATTGTCAACTGCACCAAATGAACACAAGTCTCCATATGTATCATACACATTTTTTACTTGAGTTTAAAAAAAAAGTCAAACAAATCCTTGAAATGTGTGCTTCAATTTCACCATGAAAATTACATTTGTGTTTATCAAAAAGCAAGATTTCACAGTGCAAGGCTATTGCAGCTCTTGTGTGTATTTTTCGGTGTATGTTTTGTGACACAACCAAATTCCTTTCCCTTAATACAGCCGCAAAACCATATACAGTTTTTGCTCTGAATTCAATCATTCAACAATTAGCCAACACATTTCGGATATATCATCCTTCATCAGGGCTTGTTCAACATAAACTTCTATCCAATAGTCACATTCTTCTGTATATCTGACATTAACAATAATATATACTTTAGTATTGGGGATTCAACCTTTCACCATTTTCAACTAACAAAGTGAGTCCCAAATTAACTAACCTTCCACTGTACTTCTTCAATCAATACAACAACTAGTTGCTCTGGTCCTTCCGTGACCCAATCTCTTCTTTACTCACACTGTTGGATAACCAACACGAAATAATAACATATATCACTATCATTACATAATCAAAGGTCAAATCTCATTGTTTTAGATGTGTTTTACTCTGGGTTCATAGACATAATTTCGAATACAAAATATTCGAAAGTCAAAAAGTCGAAAAAAAAATGTCGAAAAAAAAAATGTCGAATTTTTTTTTAATGACGTTTTTTTTTCGAAATGGGGGGGTTCCCCCCAACCCCCCCTTTTTTTTATTTTTACCTATTTTTTTCACAGAAACTAGAGCCAAAAAAAAAATATCGAAAAAAAAAACAATTTCGACATTTCTTTTTTCGACATTTTTGATTCGACTTTTTTTACTTTCGAAATTATGTTTTCGAAATTATGACTGGACACCGTGTAAAACCTATGACACATTTAGACTTCAAGGTTTACCTGGTCATGAATACCACAGGTATCCTACTAGTGGTCTTGGTATCTCTTACTCTGATGTTCAGCTTTGGGTAGGTGTAGTAAACCGAAAGGCCTGTCTTGTACTAGGTGATGACCTAGGAGTGATAAGGGGCACCTCATCGGTGTCTAATACAAGCACTGCGTTTATAATAAGAACTTGTTACATGCATTCTACCCATGCTAGTCAGATTATAGCAATACCCACTCCTGCAGCTAGACTAAATGGGTATTTCATCTCGGATGTCCCATTTTAAGCGCAATGCACTATATCTATAGAGCATGTATCTAAAAGTATGGTTTAGTAACATAAGTTCTCTGTGTTGTGCTAAAGTCTTTGCATTAGTGTGCGCAGTGCGCAATACATTTGAAACATAACGTTTTGTGTGGGAATAGACATCAGGCATGTGGGCCGTAAGGGACGCAGGCCCCTCACTTATACTCGTGAATCATGTACAGTTCCACATTAATGTAAAAATAATTTGAGCATACAGGCCGTAAGGAATCCCAGTTCCTTCTCTTTCACTCGTGTGATTGTGCAAAGTACCATGCCATGTGTCCTCTTACCTCCCAGAAGGTCTGTGTTGTGTTTCTTCAGCGTGCAGTGACAGACGGTGAGTAAGTCGAACCATTCTGAAACGCTCGGAGCTAAACACTCCGTTGCCTTGTATACCGTGCGCATGCGCACTAGCAACCGCAGTGCTGTAAATCGGCCATCTTGCTTGGGGATAATAGAGGGTTTTCCTAGGATATAGTTCTCTAATTCTCACAATTACGAGAGTTGGCACTATAATCTACGCAACTTCGTTATTTCCGAAGGCAGAGATAATCTAATCATGTACACCAGGAGTGGAGGGGGCAGATGGTCACTATCAATGGTAGCTGCCTCATGTCCGCTCCTCTCCAACGGTATGTGTATGGCCTGAAATTATATTGAAAGTCAAATGAGAGTAAAGACATTATATTGAAAGTTAAATAAGAGTAAAGACATTAGGCTTACAGTGGATACCCAGGTAGTTCTCGTTCAAGATATCTGAATTATCGCATTCTGCAAGAAGTGTGGGGCAAGGGACAGACAGTCGCACACTACGATGATGTCCTCATGCCCCGCCTCTTGCAAGGTCTTTGAATGACCAGAAGTTATAAAGTGAGTGCGTAAGACTTAGTTAGAGGTGGATTCCATTTTTGCACTGCCACTTAGATATCCATATACATAGGGGCAACACACATAATGGATTAAAAATTACCACTTTATAGTACATACCGAGTACATTCCAAGTATACACATACATTGAAGAGAACTGCCCCGCACCTTTTGCTTATTCTTAATCTCTACAACCACTCTATCACCATAGTGTATCAGTCTGTATCAACACAGCTCTTCCTCTCGTTCTCCTCCTTTTCTCCTGACATCCACCATAAGCTTTCTTCTTGACTCTCTGCTATTAAATCTTGGATGTCCTCTCACTTCCTCACTCTTAATGCAGATAAAACCTAAATCCTATTATTCCCCAATAACACTCTTCCTCCTCCCGCCCCTCCTCCTTTTCTTCTTGTTCCCCCATCCCAACTCCCCCCCCACATGCCCGCAACCTTGGTCTCTACATTGACCCCCATCTTTCTCTTTCTAACCACCTTTCTCTCACTGCCATATCTTGCTGCTTCCACCTCTACAACGTCCATAATAAAATTCATCCCTTCCTAACCTTTCATGCTACTAAACTCTTAGTCACTTCCCTCATCTTCTCCAGACTCTTCTACTGCTTCACTCTTTTCTTTGGACTCCCTTACTCTCACCTCTCCCCAACTCAAATCCATCTATCACTCTGTAATCCGCTCCCTCTCCTCTTCTCCTAACTCACTAAAATGGCTCTAATTTCAATCGCAGCTCAAATTTAATTTCCTCTGTCTAGTCTTCAAATCCCTCTATGGCCTTGCCCCTCCCTACCTATCCTCCCTTCTCACTTTTTATACTCCTTCTCTTTGACTTCCTTCTGCTGATCTCTTCCTTCTCTCTCCTCCTCCTCCACCCTGTGCTCCTTCCCGCTTCTGCTACTTCCAACTTCTTGTTCCTTTCCATTGGAACCGCCTACCCCTCCCAGTCCACTCTATTACCTCCTATCGTTCATTCCACACTTCTCTAAAATCCTATCTCTTCCACTCACCCCTCCTAGCACCTTTTTGCTTCCTTTCTCTCTACTGATTCTACCTCTACCTACACTTCCTACCCCCTCTCTCACGTTGATCCCTCTCTATCCGAGCCTATCCTCATCAATAATGTAAATTGTTCATTGTACTGTTTTCTGGTTTAGATTCAATTGTCATCTATTGCTTGTTGGATTTGCTTGTTCCTCTTGTACAGCACTTTGAATTAAAGCGCTATATAAATTAAAATAAATACAACATAAATGCAAATAGTAGCTCACATTCTCTTGGCCTACTTTTAGCCAGATCTCCTCTCTTTAAAACACCAATATGTTAAGCGCTCCAAAAGGAACAGGGTATAATGATTACTAAATACTGTCTATGAGACTTGTTCTGTTTCATAAAACAAAAAATTGGGGTGCCAGGTAGTAGAGCGCTCGGGTATATGTATCTACTCAGCTGCTAGTTCAAGGTTAAATGGGATAGTGGCTGCTGCAAATCTATGGAACTGTAGGTTCCCCCAGCCTACACTATTTGAAAAGAAACAAATGCAATTTGAAGATAATAGAACATGAAAACAGGTCCAAATTTGTCTCACCCTCATCTAATGAGAAGGTTATCAATTTGTTTTATCAGGTGGTTACTAAAGATATCCACAATCACATGGATCACTTTAAGGCTGGATTCTCCAGCCTTAAATCGAATCTGACACAGGCTGAGCAAGTGGTACTTTCCAATCTAGCCAATGTTAAAAATATTGTGATCAAAGAGGCCGACAAGTGCGGGAATATTGTCATTCCTAATACATCTGATTACTTGCAAATGGCTAATGAACATCTTACTAATCTAGAATGCTTCAAACCACTCCTTAGCCACCCAACTTCCAAGACGGTTTTGGACCTTAAAATACTCATTCAAGATTGGTATTAATGGGGCATACTCTCGGATGATGAGAGAGACATTTTGTTTAGGTCACACCCGGTTATCCAGACTATGTATATCCTCCCCAAGATTCACAAACCTTTTCTGACACTATCCCAAGTACGTCCAATCATTAATGGTCTAGGATGGGCAACGGAAGGCCTTTCACAGTATATTGATATCTCCATTAAAGAGCTTCTCCCGGTGCTGCTTGCCTATCTGAAAGATTCTACACAAACATTGTTATCCTCTAATCCATTGAGTGGCACCCTAAATACCAGTTAGCAAGTTTGGATGTCAAAGCACTCCATACATCCATCCAACACAATTTGGGACTTGAGACAAGTGACTTTGCTTTCCGTGATCATTCATCTTCATATGCTCAACACATCAGTATGATCAAGGAGTTCCTTGCCTTTATGCTCAACCACAATCCATTTATTTTTAACCAACAGTACCTTGTCCAAACTAAGGGGGTGGCCATGGATGCCAAATATGCCCCACTCCTGGCAAACTTGTTCATGTTTTTTTTTTACTTTTTACTCTGAACACACATACATCTTTGGGCAACACAAATTTGAGACCGAGATTGTGATCTGGAAGAGGTACATTGATGATGCCCTGATTATATGGAATGGCAAATCTGAGCGTTTTAACTCCTTCACTAAATATCTCAATGACAACACTTTCGGCATTGAATTCTCTGGCCACACTAACAACAAGATGCTTGAATTCCTTGATCTCAGGATTGACATTATTTTTATTTTTTATTTTTTATTTTTTATTTGATTTGGCTGAACTTAATCAACCTTTCAAAAGGTACAATCAAAACATTTGATAATACATTTTATAATACAAAATTCATAAAATGCTTCTTTAAAAATTACATTAGTTCAATGTCAAACTTGTTACAATAGTTCTAAGCAATAAATAAAGAAAATAAGGAAAAATAAAAAAATATTTCACATACATACATATATAATTCAAACAAAATGAGTAAATGAAATAATTAAATTAGGTTTCATATCAAGTCCGCGGTTGTTAATTATTAACTTCTAAGTTCAGGCTGTCAAGAAAATAAATAGCTGCAAGTTGAATTGCCATGTTATTACACCCCAATAAGACCGCCCAACATTCAGATTGATATAAATTCCCCAAGTATTCAAAATGTCTGGTAAATATAAGTTCTCGTTTAGGTCTTAACATTGGACGCTCTGTAATCAGGTGAACAAGAGTCTCGGGAACTGGGCCAACTTTACAGAAACAACATAAATTTTGGTCTGCACTTGCGAACCCGCGCCTAGCTTTTATTTCACCTGTCACCCACAAGTTAAAGCGAAGGTGTAGTATGCCATTACGATATTTAGGTGAGGGGCATCGTATCAGGTATGGTGGTAAAGAGCCCACCATTTTTGGTGGAAAGCGGGTCATGTCACCATGAAAAAAGGTTAAACCGAGTTCACAAGTGTTTATCCTATCAGTCTGCTGGGTCTTTAGTTTTGCTTTTACAGGATTGGATAACAACAGGTCGATAGTTACATTGGCTTTTGCAAGAATAGAGTAGACTTTGTTCAACAAGGTGTTCACAAATGCAGATTTAGCTGTAAAAACATAATTTCAACAGAGTTTTCAACAATACATTTTCATTTGTAGATAGCAGACATTTCCTAAATAAGGAACACAGGCGCCAGCTGTAATTCGTCTGGAGTGAAAGCAACCCCCAGGTCATATCTCAACCAGGGTATCGGTGTGCATTGGGGCAGGTGGAGCACAGAACGCCAAAATGTGGCTTCCCATTTATTAAATTTAAAGGTGGGCTCTGTGGCAAAGATTCTAGGCCATAAAGTAAATATTGTTGACAATATATGGGCCCATATCTGCGGATTTGTTTTAAACATTTGATTCGATAGCCCATCTGGCCCTTCTGCCCTCGAGGAGCTGATCTTTTGTATGATGTTATAAATAGTTTCGTATGAAGCTTCTACCTGCCAAGATGATATAGAAGCAGGTTCATAGTTGCATTCAGCAAACTTTGGATCAGCATAAAGATTTGTAAAATGTTTGACCCATGCTTGCTCCGATGCTCCATTGAGTTGAGGATCTGCCTGTTGATGGCAAGTATGATTATTTAGCAAGAACCACATGCCAGAAGAATTGTTATTGTGCATTGCGTGTGCCATAGCTTCACTATCTTGCTGAAATAGGATTGACTTTCGGGCACGTAACCAATTCTTATATTTGCATTTAGCAGATTTGAGTTTCACCCACTTAAGTGCTGATGATGACATTAGAATTTGTTTTTTAGTCAACCTGAATTCAGCTCTTGTTTTTGAGATGGTAGGGTGAAAGTCATGTTGATGTCTGATGATGTTACGCTGAGGGATTGTAACGGTTTGGGCAAAGGAGCATAGCAAATCTGTATACTCGCTTCTATCAGATGCGTTAAAAGTGGCTGTAACCAGAAGCTCAAACTCATTCAATTTATTTGCGTTCCATCTAAGTCGTGAACGCAAACTATTGACTTCCAGATTACCATTATAATACTCATCGCTTTGTTTTGACATCATAACCAGATTAATCTGAAGGAACAATAGACTATGATCACTCTTAGGGTGATCTTTGATGGTTAATGATTACATTTTCTTGAATAGTTTGAAGTCAACAAAGATGTAATCAATTATACTGGTAGATAAACCATGATGCCATGTATAATGGGTTGGAACATCACCCTGCACTGAACCGTTCACCATGTGGTAATTGCGCTCACCCATAAGTGCCATCCATTTTTGCACTGCTTGACTTTGTGGCCTATGCTTCCAACAATCTATGTTTAGATCACCCACTAAGATGGTATGTATTATCGAGTTGTCCAATGCAATAAACTGTAAAATGTCACTAAGACCAGCAAAAATGGTTTCATCCGACATGATAACAACATTCTTTTTTATATATTAATCATGGCTTGAATGTGTTCACCGTGAATGATCTTAACTAGCTGTATATGTGATCCCACGGAAGCCCATGGTACAATGTAGAAACCAGCTTTAATGTTTATGGCCAGCAGTAATCCTGATGACGGTCTGCCTACCGTGGGAATAGCTGTAATTAGTGACAATTCATAATTGTCCCAGAGTGGGGATTTAATTAACCAAGTCTCTTGCAATGCTATGATATGATAAGAGTCACTCATCTCTCTGAATGAGGTGGAAAATTGGCTATGGCCTCTGGAATTCCAGCTAACAATATTTATTTTTGATAAGGTGGTACATTTTAATTGTTATTGGTGTGAGCTTTCAGTCACCCAATTCTCTCTGGTTTCCCGACGCGTTCCTTGATAAATCTTGGTCTTTGTGATAAGTACTTTAGGATTCGAAGTGACATATTCCGGATCTTCGGCTAACAGGAATCCCATATCAAAAAGGAGCATTTTACTGCGCCATATTGAGTGCCAGACCACACCTGAAGGAATCCAGAGTCTAACTATAGAGAGTGGTGAGTCAGTTAGGAATTCTATCTGGTCTATGTCTGACGTGGAGATGTTACACAGATCTTCTATTTCGCCAAATATATTCAGCACACTTTGCCGATTTAAATAATAGACGGGATGATCTCCCTCTAGGCATTTTAGAATCAGTGTATGAAACTTTGTGCGCTGTGGATGTAAATGACATGAGGTCAACCGGCTTTCAGATTTACGGGAAGACCATTTCGGAGTGGTCGGGGTACCAGGGCGATCAGAAGACCATGCACTCAACCTAGCATCCCAGGAGCTGACTGAATGAATACAAGAAGTAGGACTAGACAAATTACTAGCACCTCTTGCCTCTTCGGACGAACAAGGATCCCGCCAACTATTTGAGCAAATGGTTTTGCAAGATTAGTGGTTGAATATTCGTCCACTCTTTTTTAAGTTCCCCAGTTATGGTCTGGGAAACAGAGGAGTCCAAAGGGTGGGGCTGTTGTGGTAAGGGCGCAAATGATACTGATTTAGGCTGAGGCAAGGGAGCCAAGGATACTTGTAAAGGCACTGGCATTTTCAGGGACCCAGATTTAACTGATATTTGTTGATTAGTACCTAAAATTGACTTGTCACATATAAGGGATATTTTATTTGCTGTTTGAGGGGAAATTTCCCGGCCTCACGCAAAGAGTGGACTAATTGTGATAAAGGAGAAGGTGTTACAGTTGCCCTTAAATTTGCACTGGAATTGGAAGTTAGAAGTGAGGACTGGTGAATCAGTTCCGCTGTCCTGGGTTGCTCAACTTCGACAGGGGCAATACAGGTGGGTGGACGTGCTACTGGCAAAGTTGCCGGCTTACCAAGAGTTTTGAAAAAAGTGTTAAGAATACTTTTTTGAGTTCTTAGTTCCAATCATATTTTTTGTTTTTTTTATTGGGATTTTTTCTTTGTTCTGTTATTGTTGAGCTTCGGGTTTCTCGATTTCAGTAGTTGCAGGTGACTTTGCCCTTCAGTCACAATCGGTTGCAAATTTGGCATCTCCACTAATCGAGGTGGAGCCTCATTACCTAAAATTGGAGTCGGTAACAAAGAAATAGGTTTTTCCACATTAGACGCCACAGGTCCTATTATGCCCGGGATTGGTGGAAGAGGGCAAGGAGCCAGGACAGCAGGAGTCACCACCAATGAAGTTTGAATTGGCGTTTGTGCATTAGATTTGTTTAAGTCACCGTCAACCATGGGATAACTCTTCTTGGCAGTCCTGAATGTGAGTAATTGTAGACAATTGTTGTGAGGACAGCCATTTCATCAAGTCCTCAAATTGGAGGGCTTGTCGAGTGACTTTGAAGTCTAGCGACTCGAAAACTTCGCACAGACCATATACAGCAGTGTTAAGTGCTGAGAGCGCTGGTGGAATCATGAGTAAAGTTTGCGCCAAATTATAAGTTGGATAAATGTTGTTAGCACGAGGGGTCAGCATTGCAAAGGATTTGAGCATCGGCAATTCATTCTTGTGAGGAGAGTCACTAGGTGCCGACATAGTGCCACGCAAATGGTCAACCCCTTGTGAGGAGGGATTAGACACACAAGTGCTTGCATGCATTGAAAGTGCACCTGAATCAGATAATAATTGGGGAAATGCAATAGGGGAAATAGACAACTTCATAGTATGCAAAATGTAGCATTTTTAGTGGATTCCATCATTGTCATATCTGAGATTGGTTGAGTATTAACTCGCCTCGGGGGGGTACATTGTGATGCGTTAAGTTTCCTGATGGTTAAAGGGGAGAGAGTATGTGCTTCACATGAAGAGATGGACACAGGAGACAGAGGTGATGTACTAAATTTATTGTTTTGTATATTAAATGGAAATCTAGTTTGTACATTGGCAGACCATGGGGTCACAGATGTGGCGGAGAAAAAAGTTTGAGGTAGCAGGGCAGAGTCAAGGGAAGGTGGAAGTGTTAATGGGTCAACTATGGTCGCTAACGACAGTTGTACTATGGGAGGCATGTTAGTTGTTAACTTGTATGAAGTATGAGCACTCATTAAAAAGAAAATAAAGCGTGTGCTGTGCGCGCTCGTATTATGGGAGTTTGCGGTGACGTGAGGAGTGGACGTTGCTCTGACTGAGCTCCAATGAGAAAACACAAAAGCGTACTTAGCAAAGGTACAAAGAGCTCTGTGAAACAAGAGCTCAGTGGGCGTGGTAATGCCCCAACACTATTGTCCACAGTCACTTTTGAAGGCAAGATAGTCGCACGTAAATCCATCAAGCAGGCAAGCAGATCCAAGAGAAGCAGCAAGAGCAGGAGGAACAGAGTATCGCAGCCAAGCGGTACTCACACGGAACTCCCACGAGTGCGCGCGCGCTGTGCGCGTGCGTGCTCGTATTATGGGAGTTTGCGATGACGTGAGGAGTTCCTGTGATGGCAAGATAGTTGCACGTAAATCCGTCAAGCAGGCAAAGCAGATCCAAGAGAAGCAGCAAGAGCAGGAGGAACAGAGTATCGCAGCCAAGCAGTACTCACACGGTACTCCCACGAGTGACATTATTAACAACACCATGAATACCAAAACATTCAGAAAATCCACAGCTGTGAGTGCTACACTTCATGCTAGCAGTTGTCACAGGAGAGCAGTTATCAACAATATCCCAGCCGGGGAATTTCATTGTGCACATAGGAACTGTAGCTTGCAGGCTACATATGAGGAAGAGTGCGAACTGATCAAGCGGAGGGTCATGGAACAAGGTTACACTTCCCAGTGTATCAACAAAGGCTTACATAAGACCAATTTGATAGCAAGGGACTCCATTTTGGATCATGCCAATGTCAAGGCAATTGACTCTTCTCCAGGGCAGTCTCGGACTGGCAGCATCGGCCCATCGGCCACTGGCCGATACGATTTGAGGACCTGGGCCGGTTTTTTGGGCACTTGGCCGGTTTTTTGTTTACAATTTAATCCCCAAGCTGGCCCGTTTTTTATTTTTATTTTTTAATAATAATGTAATTATTATTGACTAGGGCGAGTCAGTGAGAGGTGAGCTCAGAGCAGGGCCCCGGGCCCTGGGCCTCTCCCTGCTGCAGCAAGTTCAGAGCCCATTCGCATCGACGCTGGCGCTGCCTTGCCTCGCAGCTGTCAGAGGAAGCACCATGGTGCACTGTCTCTGGGGGCGGGTGCACGCGGGACAGGGCTGTCAGTCATGCTGTGCCTGTACAACGCTGCTGCTGCATAATTATCAATCAAAGCAAGGTAACATCTGCATTCATGCATTATGTGCATGCATGACTGAGAGGCTCAGACTAGAGATCAGCCCGCCCTCTCAGATCAGGCCGTGCCGCCGTGACGGCTGTGCAGGCAGCCCCTACAGTGTGCTGAGTGCTCGCAGCTCGCCTCGGGGCCTGGGCCGCCGCCCGGCTCGCTGTTAATTTTTTACATTAGCAATCACAGCCTCTGAAGTGCTAATGTAAAAAATTAACACCTTCTGCAGGCTGGCCTGGTTGCCTCCTGACAGGGCTTGGCCGGGGGGGCTGGGCCTGGAACCCGGGGCACAGCCACAGTCTGGCCTCCCATAACCTTATCAAAACACGTTGCTTTCAACTTTGCAATTGCTGGAAGTAGCAACAACAACTAATGTGTTGCCCTCCTTTTGCAAAGTTGAATGCAACTTGGGGGCGCTGGGGCCGCCGCCGGGCCCTGGGAATGGCGATGCAGCTCAGGCCGTGCGCAGACTCAGCGTCGCCGCAATTGATTACCACACGTGACGTGACTCTCTGAGAGAGAGGATATAGTTAGGCCTCCTCCAAACCCTGGGCATGATGATTTTGGGCCTTGTGGCCACAGTGACACTGGCGGCAGCAGGCAGGCAGCAGCAGCCACCCTGCCCAGTCACGGACTCACGGACTGAGAACACCACAGCAGCAGCAGGCAGCAGTAGACCTGTCCTGAGAGCTGACCCAGGCAGCCAGGCTCAGAATCAGCGCGCCATGCCTGGCCCGAAGACAGTGTCTGGACACAAGTCACAACGAGACCGACGTCGACGAGTCGACGAGCCGACTCGACTGGAGCGAGTGGAGGAGACCGAATTTCTGGACACACACACTGGACCTAAGAGGTAAGACATGCCATGACCCAGATGCCAGCAGCCAGCAGCAGCCAGCCACAAATGTCTCTACTACATTGGTTAAACCTGTGTTACTCGTTTTGTTTCACACACATAATTCCCCGTGATGCAGACACATGTCATCACCCTACTACATTGTGGTCTGCATGGAGACATAGATAACATGTTTTACCACATGATTTTGAACATGATACGAGATGATAATATAATGAAAAAATATATTATGTATGTTCTTCCGGCCGTATTATAGCCTGAACACAATGATAAACCCCACTGCAGCTTGAAGCAGTGGCTCCTCCTGTCACTGACACTGCCTGTCACTGTCAGGCTGTGTGATGGGTGACAGTCGGACCACCCAGCCGCAGGCAGCCCACGACCAGTGCTGTGCCACTCGCACTCGAAGTGAGTCAGAGAGTGAATGCCTGCTGTTCGAAATATATATCTCTCAGGGAGCCCGAGCCTAGGAGAGCACAGGCTGCTCATGACAAAGTAAAGCTATGCAAGAGAAAGAGAGAGCAGGGTCCCACCAGGGCTGACATGGGGCATTTTATTTGCACAGTTACACTTCAAAACCTATCATTGGCGGATGGTATCGGCCTAGCAGGGTGAGACGCACCAGTTATCAGGGCAACAAAGTGTAGTACTAAATGGGGAACCAATTTTGTCTTTTTTGTGCATTTCTACAGCCTCAGCTGGGCATAATCAAAGCAATCTGCTAACACACGAACATGCATCAATCTTGGCCGTCCATCTCCTCTTCAGAAAGAAGCAACTATAGTCATTTCATGATGATTATCATTTTAAAGATGCCTGCTCAGTGCTCAATGGTCGAAATGTACCCGATTCGGGCATCATTCTAGGCAGAATAAACTGATATTTAGCGTGCACTGATTTTCGTGTGCTGCAGTGTTTACCGATTGCTATGACGCATGTGTAGCTTGTGCTTACTCGCAAAAATCAGTTATTTCTAATTGCCTGGCTTGAGAAATGCATCATATTTAGCCGGTGTAATCAACAATTTGAGAATTGAAGTAGTGTGAATTGCAGTTAATGTACCCATTTGTCCTTGAATATATAACCGCTAGATGTTGCCAGCAATGTTATGCTCAGTAGTATGCAGGAGTTTACAATATCTAACTGGTGATAATCAGTAGCAGATAGATCACCCTTTTGTATCACAGCGTTTGGAAGTGGGCACCAGGTTTGGCAAATGGGATCATTTGCATTTAGTTACCATTTGTGCCAAGGAATGTTATGTTACTTGCCCATGTTTACTTATCGGCCAGGATACAGCCATGCTTTCTTCCTCCCCTCCCAATGCCAGCAGCAGCCCGCAATCCATGCAGGGGTGCCGGTGGTCTTTTCCTCCCTTACTTCCAGCTCCGCTGTCTGCTGACAGAGAAAGCCTCACAGTGATTTGGTATTGCAACAGTCCCCCCACCTTTCTCCTTTGCATGACCAGAGGCAGATTGAGCAGGTAAGAGAACTGGCTAGCCTAAGGCCTGCCACAGAAACAGTGAACCCACCACAGTCGCCCCGCCCTCAGGCCTACTGTCTGCCAGGATGCTGCTGCCACCTGCCACACATTGTGCCTTCCTGTGTTGCAATTATGCAGACCCACATGAAATAAAGCTAACCAACCAAAGCCAGGGGATGGACAGAGGGACCGTGGAGGCGGTAATCGAACATTCATGTCACTACTTACTTTCCCCTGCTTCACCAAGCAAACCAGCCGCACTGCCATAGGAGGTCAGGTGGGATTGGGGAGGGTGGCACTGGCTAGGCAAATGAACAAAAAGGCTCCTTGCTTCACTGATGTGGGTTCTTCCCAGAATTGGGTCCTGCAAGAGAGAGAGGTACCATGGTAAAAGGCTGTGTGCTTCACTCTCCCCAAACCTGCTAGGCCTCAAGACCCAAACTACACCTCCCTGACAATTCCCAAGGAGCCTGAAACTTGTCTGTGCTTGTTTGTGGCCTTGTGGCCTTGTGCAGATGAGACATAACCAAGCAGTTTAGGCTGGGCTGTCCCTATTGGATAGGATCATGCCTGAATTGCATTTGGTGTTTCCCCTTTTGAAATAATACGGAAGGTGAAAAAAGGTTGTCTGGAGGATTGCCCAAAGCATTGCCAGTGGATGTGATTCATGCAAAATGGTTTAGCCATCAGTGTCACCTTTTTGTTTTGCTACATACATTTCCCCCACTAACTTCCTGGAATTATAGCATAGTTCACCTTAGAGAAATATTCAAGGATGAATCCGTATTGCAAAACAAGAACTCTTTTATAATATCATATCTTAAATACATTTTTTAAAACATGGCTTGTTAGGCACATTTTGAGTGAGGATGGCATCATCAAGAGTAGAACATTCTGGGCATTCACTGCCCATATTGCTTCATCAACTGGTGAATGCCATCATCCATTGCTGTCTTCCTCATTAGCTGGCCACTGCCTAACTCATAGTGCTAAGCCTGCTGCAGTCTCTGCTCTCGCTGCAGCATTTACTGCTGCGCCTACCCCATATACTGGCAGCCTCCCCCATTCAATACCCAAATCACCTTTTCGCCACCAAGTCGGCCACGTTTACTGCTCAGCCTGCCCTATTCAGATGCGGCCAAATTTGCACCAGACCTGCAGATACTCATTTACTATAGACAATGTAGTTGCTTAGTGGGTTGTGCGCTCGCCGCTGTGATGTGTGTGTAATCTGCAGGTTCCAGGTTCGAATTCCAGCAAGGCCACCTTAGCCTTTCATCCTTCTGAGAGTGATAAATGAGTACCAACACAGGTTGGGTGATATTGTATGCATATTTGTTCTATAAAAAAGAGCTTAAGCGTAAGTACTATACAATAACATATTATCATTCGGCCTTGGACATCTGCTTGCATTCACAGTAATTTGACAATATGAATCTATACACACAGATATTAATGATACATATGGTGATCCATTCTTGTATGAAATGTTTAAAGATGTGAAGGCAGGCGCTCTGTTACCAGTCTTTAGCTTCTCCTCCTAACGCACGTTTTCATAACTTCATCAATCTTCAGGGAGGCTGAGTTTCTGTGTTTTTTCAGGCGGGTCTGAATTTCTGTTTCAGGTGTAACAAATGAATTAGCACTGAGGATTCTGGTACTTGTATTTTTCACACTTGATTTTGCTGGCATGTGACTGGACACAACTCCGTCCATAGCGCAAATCTTCCCCTTAATGGGGGGAGGGGGAAAGCCATGGTTGTGGCTTTCCAAGGTAAGGCATGATGGCCCTGCTGCACTGCCCTGTGAGCCCGGGACTCCTGGAACAATGTTTAAAGATGTGAAGGCAGGCGCTCTGTTACCAGTCTTTAGCTTCTCCTCCTAACGCACGTTTTCATGACTTCATCAATCTTCAGGGAGGCTGAGTTTCTGTGTTTTTTCAGGCGGGTCTGCATTTCTGTTTCAGAAATTAATTAGCTCTGAGGATTCTGGTACTTGTATTTTTCACACTTGATTTTGCTGGCAGGTGACTGGACACAACTCACTCCATAGCACAAATCTTCCCCTTATTGGGAGTAGGAGGAAAGCCATGGTTGTGGCTCTCACATTATATATCACATTAGGAAAATCATAACCATATTTTTCGTAGTGTACTTAGGAACAATGCTATTTGATGCCACTTCCTGTTCTGTCAAGTGGTGAAAGGTCGTGTTCATGCCACTCGTGCGCCTTGGAGCTGTGGACCCTGTCACAGAACTGTATGCAACATTATGTTATTTTATGAGTTGTGTTGTAATGTAACAGACACATGAACCCTCCATAAGTAACATTTTCTGTAAAGTTGCAAATTGACGCGATTCACGTTCAGATGATGGTTTGAGGGCCACTTTTTTTAAGTCGCAGGGTGGTCCACTTTTTTGAAGCGAGGGGTGGGCCACTTTTTGAGGTGAGGGGTGGGCCATTTTTTTTGGGTGTCCGGGCCTATTTCTTGTCCCAGTCTGACCCTGCTCCAGGGGTCAACTTAATTACCAAGTACGTCCAGGACAGTGACTGCTTGTACAAGTTTTTGAACAAACACTGGCATCTGTTAAATTTAGACCCAGATCTCAGATCCTATATCACTACTCACCCTAAACTTATTTTCACCAAGAATAAGACTCTTAAGAATGAACTCAGTCCCTCGTTTCTTGAACCTTAGCGTGATCAGCCCAAACACCTTAGCTGGCTTAAAACCAGCCGCTCCGGTTTTTACAAATGTGGCACGTGCGACTTTTGCCAATTCGCTCTCACAACAAACAAGTTCACATGTCACCATGGTCTCACAATTCAGTTACGCGATTTCATCAATTGCAAATCTAAGTACATTGTGTATGCTATCCTTTGCGTTTGCCAAAAAGTGTATGTGGGCAGTACGATACGTGAGCTTCGTATCAGAATACGAGAACACCTCTCACATCTGAACAGCCAGGACCAGAAGCTACCATTTGTGGTACACTGGCAGTGTCATCACCAATTGGCTCATCCAAAGGATATATGTTTCATCGTACTGTGACAGGCACGTGTACACACCAGAGGTGGTGACCGCCAGCTTCCCCTACGCCAATTAGAGGCACAGACAATCTGTGAAACTCAGATGTACTACTCTTGGAATGAACAAGAAACATGAACTTAAGGTCTTTTTATGATGCATATTGACCGTATGGAACCTGTGTGAAACATTTTAGCTTCTGGCTCACACTGAACATGTTCTCACTCTGTTTTCTCTCTCTCTTCTGTAGGCGCTATTTCCCAAACTATGAGTCTGTTACTCGTATCCAAAGGAGATTTAGTGTTTTTAGTGCCCATGCCACATCTGTTTAATACCACAAACTGTTATTGTAACATACAAATAGGCTGTTAAAACATATTTGGTATGCCTATGTCCTTGTTAAGAAGTCCCTCCGTAGGGACCAAGGACTTGGTCTTTTTACGCTACTACCTGCCAAGAGCCACACCATATGGACTCCCACTCATGCAACCTGTATGTTTTATTCATTTTTACACACCATGCTAGGATCACTTGTTATCCTTACCTCATGATCCATTCAGGCAATTCAATCTCTAGAGCATCATCCTCTATAGAATAAAAAAAGACTTTAAATTTTAATTTTCGCATTCATTTAAAAAAGTCAATCTTCTCCTTAAGTAAGGTACTACTGTGTTGTGGTACAAAAGATAACCCCTTTTCCAGTACCTTCAATTCAGTTTTAGATAAGAAGTCAGAGAGATACACCTGACTGTTACGAAAGGCAATTGGTAGGGTTCTATTCAGAATGGGATCCATTTTTAGTAAAGGGCAATTTTTTTAATGCTTTTTATTTTTATTTTATTGCTTTGTAGCGTTTGTGTGGTAACATACACCAATGATTTCTCCTCCTGTTTGCTTGTGTTTCTATAGAGATTCCCTCGACATTGCCACCACTTTCTCTGATACTTCCTGTATTTGATCCATTAACGTGGGATTGTACGTGGCGAAGGTGAGGGGCATGCATCCCTCACAGCCCACATGCCTGATGTCTATACCCACATGAAACTTTATGTTTCAAATGTATTGCGCACTGCTCACACTAATAGAAAGACTTTAGCACGACACAGAGAACTTATGTTTCTAAAATATACTTTTAGATACATTCTGTATAGATATAGCACATTGCGCTTAAAATGGGACATCCGAGATGAGATACTCGCATAGTCTAGCTGCGGGAGCGGGTATTGCTATGATCTAAATAGCATGGGTAGAATGCATGTAACAAGTTCTTATTATAAACTCAGTGTTTGTATTAGACACTGATGAGGCGTCCCTTATCTCTCCCAGGTCATCACCTAGTGCAAGACATGCATTTCAGTCTACTACACCGATCCAAAGCTGAACATCGGAGTGTGAGATACCAAGACCACTCGTAGGAGACCAGAGTGCATAGGGGTTGACTGTTGGTGAAAACAAGTTATATGGGTTTTTGTTCGAATTGGTTTTCATCTATGTAATTATCCATTCACTTTCATTGGTGGGTTATTTTGCATTAGTGCTTATGGGTGAGTTGGGGGGGGCTGTGTAGGGCCTTAGCCAGTTTGACTGGTTATAAATTAATGAATTAATTCATTCCCATTTAGCAAAACACCCCGAGTGATTGTTGTTGACATTTGAAATTAACAAAGCTCATTCCCATTGTATTCTGCAAGCTATAGCCTGTAATGTAAGTGGGTAATCCTATTTGTCCTGTTGACCCTGAATTCTTTAAGGAAGAGGGGCGTCCTTGTCCTTAAACTAAAAAAATCCCCAAACTGCCAACTTCCCCAACACGGGCCTTTAAGGTGAGGGGGGGGGGTCTGAAAATCCCAAATTTTTAAATCATCCCCATTTTTCTGTCCAACTTCCCCATCACAATCCATCAACTGAGGGAGGTCTGAAAAACAACCTTCTAAATTGTTCCTACTCCCTAGATATGGCCTTTGAATAGAAGGGCGATGCATGGAATTTGCGCTGATGCTTGGGATTTTGGGGCTGGGGAGAAGTGCTTGCAAAAGTGAGGCCTCATGCATCCAACATTGTAATCCAACATTGTAATCCAAAATGCTAGCCTTTTCAAGTGTGCCGAAAAATCGAAATTGCACAGTACTTCGTAGGTACATTGATTTTGTTCACTGACCAGTGTTGATTATTCCTTTAATTGAAATCTTTACAAAGTAAAGTGTGATTTGTGTTTTCCCAACCAATTTGTGTGAATTATTTATGTAAAAGAAAGTCTAATTGTGAGCCACCAAGTAGGTGGAGTGTGTAGTTTTAGTGTGATCACCATAACCTGTAATTCAAATAAATATACGTATATTGGCCTGATTCTTGGCTCTTTGGTGGCAAAGGGTTGGGATGCAAGGGGCATGATATGAGTCTGAAATAGGACTGAACAAAGAATCCATTAAACAGTTTGTTGTGTAACACCATAATTGGGGAGGGAAGGAACTGTGTTGAGTGTGGCCTCTCAATAAACCGTTACAGGTGGTTGCACAGTATACTAAACACTTAGCAAAAAATATGGGGTGGAGAGAGGGGGAATGCCAGGCTGGACCTAGGGCCAAGGGTAAGGCGGCAGTGGTGAGGGGCCGATGATCCATTAATTATAGCTGCTGGGAGACTGCTTTTTATCAACCATTTTTTTTTGTTCTGTGTGCTGGCAGACTGGCCACTTTTAGTATGGATGGGGAATTCTGCTGGGCTCTAAATTAAAGTAAAAAATATATTAAAAATCACTAGAAGATGAATACCAATTAAACATGTAATAATGCACTTCTTCTACACTTTTAGACTTTTTTAAATCTATGAACGATAATAATACATTTAAATCATTTACTTTTTATTTTCATTGTTTTAGTTTCTAAACACTTTCTTTAAAAAACATGTATATAACACTGGATTTTTTAACACTTTGAAATTATTTATTTATATATATATTTTTTAACTGTATTATACCTTTTCATGCAAAAAGCCTTTATTGTTGTCTTACTTATTACTGTTTCATTTCTTTAAATAATTTTGCTTAATATGACTCTAACTTTGTATTTATATTTTATTTAACCTGTTTTACATTTTTGAAAAATAGATCACGGATATTAATTTTATCAAGATGAATTAGTATTATGCATTAGTTTTTTCATGATTTACTATACTGTAGATTTTTAACTTAATTTGTGTTGCTGTTTTAATTTTTTAGAATATATTTTTATTAAGATATCAACAATAAAATAGGAATTACAGGTTTTGAAAGGAGAAAAGACAGTTACGACAAATATACATCTGAAAAAGGAATCAAGCCCTCATCTCCAACCCACATTCAAATTGAAAAATGGTCACGGTCGCAGACACGTGGCATTGGTTGCAGGAATTGGAAACACATGCTCATCACAGGAATCCTCTGTTGCAGTCCCTTTCAGCAAAGTGCTTTCAAATGCTATAATCTGCAACCTCAGTTCCAACCATTTAAGATGTATGCCAACTGGAAATTCCCTCCAATGTCCCAGAGTTACCATGCTGGCATTTCCCAGGTTCAACAATCTGCATTTTGTTTATTGATTCTTAAGTGCATATTGGAGGGTATCAATTCCTAGTAGGACTTGTCCAATAATATGCAGGGAATCAAGTCCTTGATTCAGAAATCTTTGTCCTACAGGTTCCTCACACCAGAATGGTCCTACGACATGTGATAAGAGTGCCTTCAGACTTGTAGCCCCTCTGGCATAAAGTGAGCAGAGCTGTGCTCATTTAAAGGAGCTGAAAAGAGCAGCAGTAGGCCCCTTCATGAATGTTTTATTAATCTTAATTATTCATTCTGGACAACATTCATATTATTATTTATTACCATTGTAATTCTGAAGAATCATTCCAACATTTAGTATTAATCTTATTTTTGATCAATATATTTTTTTTTAGCATTGCATTTTTCACGACTTATATTTTTTCTTCCGCACTATTTTTATTGCTATTGTATTGTTCATGAATCATTACAAAATATAATTATTCTTGATTGCCATTTAGGATCAATATTAATTTTATTGTGTACATTTTATATTTCATGTATTACTTTTTTTAAAGTAATGGCTAACTCTTGTGTGCTGTGGTGGGCATGGAAAAATTAATCATACAGATGTCTGGAAAAGGAAAATTGTCAAATATTACAGAAAACAAATAAAAAATAAAAAGAAGCTCACCGGCACCCTTGTTTCCGAACTGGCAAACTATGTGTTTGCTTGCTGTGGCTGCTGTGCCTGACAGGCCTGACCGTGCCGGGTGCAGCGGTATCAGTAGGAAAACCCTTCATGAAAACACTGCTTCCGTGTCCCCACTGCCATAGAGTCCACGAGGACTCTATGGGAATGGTGTTAAGGATTTCAATCGGGCGACACACACCTTGGTCTCAGCCTAGTATGTAGCGCACAACTGAGATGCCTTTCTCTTTAATTTAGACAGATTCAGTTTGAGATGGTACACACCTCGTCCCACACCCACTTTTTAAAATACCCCGGGTCACAATGGATCATGAACCAGGCTGGTTGGTGAAAATGCAATATTTTATTTGCTTTGAGATTCAAAGGAAATTTTACAATTTTAATCTGGGGTAGCAATCAACAATGGGGTGATAATTACAATGAAAATGCAAGCAATACAATTGGTTAACATCATAGAAAATACACAAAGAACAAGTGAATAGGAGCACTTTTTGAATTAGGATAGATAGCACCCAAGGTAAGGTTCACCCCGCAATGTTCCCTCAACCCCCAATTAATCAGATTCTGAGTGGATAGAAAGAAGCAGCAGATAGTCAGTAATAAGGGGCAGAAAAAAGAATCAAAACCCTTTGCAAAGGCATGAAATGACACTCGAAAATGAACAAATAAATAATTAATGTGCAGCTAAATGTGTGGGGCAAATATGATTTCTCCCAACAACAGGAATGCAGACAAACTAGCAATCACAATGCAGTGGATCAACACGAAGCATTCAATTTGAAAAATGAATGGAAAGTGAGAACATGCTGCAGCCGAATGACACGTTGGAAAGTTGCAATTTTCTCAATTCCTGTTTAAAATGACCCAAACGTTTTTTTTTTATAAAAACGGGTGAAATACTGAAAATCGCAATGCGGTTTTTGGTCTGGGGGACAGATGCATATCACAGGGACAATGTCAAAGTGAAAGAATGGTGGTAGCTGAAGATTTGGATGAGATTTTTAGGGTGGAATGGGGTTCAGTTTTAGGAAAAATAGAGCAGTTAAAATGAAAACTTCGGTTTTTAAAGAAAGTCAAATGTTACTTAAACTAAATTATCTAGGCTATATTGTTAAAGAGGAACACAGTAAGCTCTAAGTTTGATTTGTGAGGTCAACCTTATCACCCCAGTGCTCAACTTTAACTAGAAATGAATTTGATTACTCAAAATATAACTGAGAGCTTAGGATATACACAGACAGAGATGAAAGGAGAGATGGCGCTAGCACTTAGATATCAAGGACAGGGTGCAGGGTGCTTCAGAGTGTAATACAGACAAAAGGGTCAATATGGGGAGACTATGTGTTTCTCTGTGATGGAGAGATACTCACATTCCACGCTTAGGTTTGAAATTATGGAAGAGCTAACTGTGTCTGGTCATCACATGGTGGGTGCGCCTTATAGCAAACAGCTGGGCCATTCTGGTCACTGGATGGCAAGGACAGCTGGATGGCAGGGTTGCAGCTGGCATGCAGGTAGTGGGCAGGAAGCTGGACTGATTTCAGGTTGCAAAAGGTACCACAGCCTTTCCCTTTTTTAATGGGATTTTAATGGTTTTATTCTGGATCATTGGGCTAGCTGGGGCCGGATCAGCAATGCTTTAGCCTTGCTGGAGTAGGGTCAGCAATGCTTTGGCCTTGTAGTGAAATCTGGAATCAGCAAGATGAATGGAGCAGATCAGGAACGAAGCCACAGGAAATTCAGGAGAGAGTCAAGGACTCTTATTTATAATGCATAGTGACATCACCGAAGTATTGGTGGGCAGAACTAAGCTAGGCCTACCTCAAAGAAGCGGATAGGACAATCAATGTTGGGTGCCTCCTCGAGGAGGAGTCCCAGTTTATGAGGTTGCATTTTATGAGGTAAAAAGCCATCCCACAGTCCTTTTTGCTAAAAATCAGTCATGGCCTAATTTATACATTTGTGGCACTTTAATAAATCATATGGGCAGATTACATATTGTAGGCAGAGCATAGCAGTACAATCCTCACGGTTGTGGGACCTTGTTTCACCCTTCAAACTGTTTTTCGTGCTTTTCAGTGAAAATGATATGACTTAAAATTCTATAACTTTATACATGGGTGTGGATTATCATTAGGCATGTAAGTATTAAAATTCGCAATAGCATCATGGATACTTTCCTTATAATACCCAATTCTCTGCCATTCCTCTTCCCCACGTATCAGTGAAGTCTATGACGTATTAAATGAAAGCCCACATTTAAACTGTTAACTTTTCACATGTCATTTGGCAAAGATAAAAGTCTTACAAGTTTTATTCATAAAATAGTCTTGGGAAACAAATGTTCAGTATTGTTCCCCATATACAGGCATAGCTTCCAAACTACCCCCCTAAGTCTAGCGTTTGTCATGGAGTTTTTCCTTGAAGCTTCTTGTAGAAGTCACAGGGAGGTGTGATTTTCTTTTTCGCACATCCGTGTCCTAGACGTTCCATTGTAAAATGGCTCAGCCCAGAACCATGTCTGATTAGTATGTGAAGTTTCTTTGTCCTGGTCAGTTTAAGTTTCCAATCTAGCAATTATCACTTTTGTGTCCTGGAAGTTTATGGTGGTTCCCTTTTGGGGTAAACCTTAGTTCTGCCAACAGGAATAACCTGTTTTGAGAGCTTGAAAAATCCAGCCCAGGCAGTTCAACAGTTTCTTTTTCTTTTCTTTTTTCCTGAATCAAAACAGCCTGTTGAATAAAACAGCCTATATATATGTTTCCCCAGCAACAAACCCCTTTACATTTGTAGGCACGGACAAGCTTTCATTCAACATTGTACTTTTTAAAACAGGCATTTTTTTTCTCTGGTTTGTAAAAAGCCCATTCTGACACATGTGCTGAAAGCTGGCATATTCCTTTCAAATTCGGTTTTGCTCTGAAAGATCAAAGAAATATCGAGGCTGAGTACCACAAATGAAATACACCAATCACGGGCAGAAAAGATATCAGTAACAGTTTACAAAACAAAACAGATAGCTGTCTGGCTCCCAATGCCTTGCATTGTGTACCAGCCGACACAGGGAGGAGAGAGAGTGCTGGACATCTGAACACTGGCATTTTTATACATTTCCTATAACATTGTCCAGCCTCTCTTCACGTTAATAATTTGTGGTCTAGAGTTTGTGGCTAGTTCACATACAGATTTTACAATATCATGTAAAGGATTACATAAGTTTTTACTTCCATGAAGACACAATAGTGATGTATGTCCTTGGATCCCGCTGTGAGCCTTATTTCAAGAGTCTCCACAATGTAGTTCAGCTAAAGCGTAAGCTCGAGGTTTGTTCTTCATTGTCCCGATGTTTAAAAAAGGATGAGGCTTGTGAGCGCAGACAACACTTGAATGACAGTTCATATGAAGCACAAGGTTTCTTTGCTCAGTTTAAACAGTCGCCTCTTAGACAACCTAAACATTAACAGAACTCAAAGGTCGGAAGGCTTGGCTGTAAGTCGAAAACATAGTCCACCATTTTAGAACGTAGAACACAAGTGAAAATCAAAATGGTGGATGAATCTTAAAATGGCGGTGAAGTTAACCCAAAAATCCGAACTTTGCAACGTGGTTTTCTGTGCAGCGCGAATGGGCTCAGGCCAATATAAATGATAAGGAGGCACTATATAATCACGGTTTAACAAACCCTATTTTTGGCATAAGCCAAGAGCTTTACTAAAAATATTCGCTTTACTTGTAACTCCACATTTCAATGTCCGTACATCCCGAATCACATTCATCTGATATATCGATTGTCATTAGATCCTTGACAGTAATATCCTTCATTACAAAAACATTGTATAATAATAATAATAACAATAATTTGGCATTTATATAGCGGTACGAACCCTCAGGTATCTGAGCGCTGCTCATTATTACCCACGGTGTGTGGTGCTCATTTATCGACCTCGGAAGGATGAAAGGCTGAGTTTGGCCCCGCCGGGACTCAAACCTGCGTTAGCAGACTCTGCACCGATGTCAAAGCGAGCGCTCTACTCGCTGTGCCACTTGACCGGATAAATATATATATATGTATAGGGGTACATATATTTTCGGTCCTAATGTTCCTACAGTTTGCCCCCTAACATCGAACATATGGCAGGAAGACATTGTATGCAACAACAACAGATCAACAGAATACCAAAGATTACCACTGAAGTTGAAAAGAGTTTCCATCCCCAAGACCGTAAAGAGCCCCAGAACCAAGCACTAAGATCCCAATTTCCCTCGGGAACATGCACTTCTGTACTTAGGACGTGCACATTTTGTATTGCCTTGAATATGGTAGGGGAGGAGTCAGGTATGGAAACAGAACAAGCAGATCCCACCAATTTACATACTCCACCACACTCAGCCAGGATGAAGTCTAACACCATCCGGTTCTGTAGAGCCACTAATCTAATTGCTTTCTGTTCTAACCTCATATTGTAGAGTATATCAGTGGTCTGGTTGATGGTTCCCTCCAATACTCTTGCCAGTCTCCTGATATACTCGGAATTCATGATCTGTCCCCAAAATGGCACAAAAGATTTTGCTACATCACCCATGACCTGTGAAGGAGTATCACCGTTCTCGTCCCGCCTTGGACGAGCCCTAGAGACCTCAGAGGTGCTAGCTACAAATAGCCCTGGTAGCAAGATACCCAAATAACAAGTACCCTGCCAATCCCTAAGTAGTCAAGGATAAGCTTCATTGCCACAAACGAAATAAACAGGATCACCTACATAGAAAGGTCTGTCCTCACTAGTCAAATTTGCAGTATTGGCACAACTCTCAAAAGTACCCATTGACTGAGAACCATTCCTTTGTATGCAGAAGGAAACAGAGTTGGGGCTGTGATTGATAGTATAAGAAGGAGGTGTGGCATCCTGGTTGCCTACAGGAGCCATCTTGAAAGAAATTAGCGATTGGAAAGTGTAGAAAGTCTATCGGAAGGCCTAATAGAAGCAACATCAAGCTTGCTCCTATTTGCAAAAAAGGAACATCCCAGGGGCGTCAGGACTCGCCTTTCAAACTCATCCAAATTAGTCCCGTCAAACTTCCCTGAGATGCTGTCATTCCAACGACCAAAGAATAGTACCCTTAAAAAGGTGTAGCATGCAGTAGTTAGAGCTAAAGAATGAATATACCAGCCCAACCCTTTTTCCCTGTGTTATGGCAAATGCGAACATATCCGACAATTAGTTCTGTTCAAAATCTCATGGGTCGCATTCATGATTAACACACGCGTATTGTTGTGATAACTCTGTCTGTGTTGGGAGTCCCTAGAAGATAGAGTGTGCAGATGCACAAAAGGAGAAGACATAGTAGGAGCACTCTCGAGGGTATCAAAGTTTCAAGTGGACACACCCCCTCAATATACCAAAACCCAAGAGCAATTACTACTGTCAGACCAATTAACATAATTACGAGAAAACAATAAGTCCTCAACAACCATTAATTTTTCTGTCCAATGTCTTTGTTAGCCACACAATCGATCGGTTGCTTCGTACGAGTAGAGATAGTGACAGGCATTGTTCCTCAAAGCTCGTTCCATGAAGTTTCTGTGACAGACTCCTTAAGTTTGTTTGTTGGTGATCTCCTGACCGCATGATTTATCTTGATTGAAGATAGCTTTTGCCGGTCCCAGCCACTTACTTATGTTTCCGCGAAAGAGTGGCAAAGGACTAGCTCAACAGCCATTTCCTGTGGGCACAGCTATGCTGTGCTGTAAGTCTAGTGCCATGGACGCAGATTGTACCTTAAGACTCTAGGCACTGCGTGATCTGTGAACAGTGTCTTGTTGCTTTCTGATGGAAGTGGTGAAACAGAGGCAAGATTGATCAAGGGTGCAGAAAGATCCGAAGAAGAATTCAGAGACAAAGCAGCAATCTCCCCAGGCCCCACGGGCTCAGGAAGAGTCTCCGAAACACCCTTGATGTTGTTCAAGATAGATTGATCACCAGAAGTAGAGCAAGTAGTTTCCTTCTTTTCTTCTCCGTTGTGTGGCAAAGGAAAAGATATTTTCTTGATGTGTGTTGCGTGTATCCAGTGTCTTCTGCCAGCTACTCGTACAGAAGTCTGTGTGGCCAACAAGACCTGGAATGGTCCTTTCCACTGCGGTGCGAGACTGGATGCTCTCTCAAATGACTTTGTGAGCACCCATTCACCTGGTCGAATTCTGTGACCTGGCCCCTCGTATTTAGCTGGGAAGGTTTCTCGCACCTGGTGTTAAATCAAATACAAGTTTTGAGTTAACTGGTCACAGTATTCATCAAGAAGCAAATGCTCCCCATCTTTCAATACTTTGGGCTTTGGCATATTCCAAATGTTAGCTGGCCTCCCCATCACTATTTCATACGGGAGAGTCCAGTTCGAGTCTGTTGGGTCGTCTGCATGGACAGTAGAGCTATAAGTAAGGCGTCTGGCCATTTCAAATTACTGCTGGCACAGACCTTCGCAAGCTTATTCTTCAGGATACCATTATGGCGTTCTACGAGTCCGGCACTCTGAGTGTGTCTAGCTGAATGGAACCGTTTATCGATCTGTAATCCTGCGCATACTTGCAAGATGACAGCAGCGATAAAATGTGGACCATTATCCAACCAGATGACCCTCGGCAAACCAAACCTAGGAAAATATTCCTTAAGCATGGTTTTCGGCGTTGTCATTGCTGTGGCATCTTTCATAGGGAAGGCTTCAACCCACTTACTAAAGGCACAAATGACTACCAAGACATATTTGTAGTTATATCAGTGCTCCATCTCGATGAAGTTGATGAATCACTTCAAAAGGCACAGAGGGGGGACAAACATTACCCCTTGGTGTCATCGTACCCTTCCCCGCATTATGCTGTAAATACACCATACAATTCTGGACAAAACACAGCAGTTTTCGAGATGTTGACATTTACTCAAACAGGCTCTAGTAGTTTACAGATTTTCCCAGCACATTTGTGAGTGGGCCTATAAAGAAATCAGGCACCTTGCTCACTACAACACTATACAGAAAGAAAACTGATAAAACACATTTTTACATTACTCTAGCTTCCACCCGGATTGTCTCAAAGATAACCTACTATACGGGCAATTTTTACGCATACGGCAGAATTGTACAACAAGGATAGATTACAACGAACATGCCGCACATTTGAAAGAACGACTACGGACACAGGGCTACCCCAAGAAATTGATAAAAGACAATCTGAAGAGAGCAGCCAACATACATAGAGAAACATGCCTGACGAGCAAGGAAAAACAACAGAGTGATAGGATAGTATGCGTGACCACATATAATCCGGTCAGTAATGACATCAAGTGAATCATTAACCACAAATGGAACCTCACAAAAAATCTGGGCATATTATCAAAAAAGCAATGTTTGCCTTTAAGCGCGATAGCAATCTGCGCAGAAGTTAGTGCATATCCTTCGGGAGCAACCCAAGGAATCCACACTCATGAACCAATGGGGTCTACCTCTTATATCTGGGCATTACAAGTGTGGAAATTACTTAGTATGCCCGCTGACGGAAACAAGACACACATTTCAACATGGCACTTTTACATGGAAATTGAAAAGTCATACGAATTGCTGTACAAAAAATGTCATCTACATCATTTCATGTCCCTGTAACCTCCTCTATGTAGGAAAGACTACAAGGGAGGTAAGAGTAAGAATAGGGAATATCGCTCATGTATCCGCAACCGAGAGCCAGACAAGCCTCTAGTCGAACACTTCAGTGAAAAAAATCACAAAGACACTGATCTCAAGTGGTTTATGCTACAAATCAAAACACCTAAAACCCGTGGGGACGATATGTCATCAGGCCTACATAGGCTTCAACAACAGTGGATTTACTGTCTAGACCCAGAACACCATGGACTCAATATCTCTGTGGAGTGGAATGCCCTTAATAGTCACTAAGAGTAATTCCACCTTACCAGTCAGGGTAACACTCCCCTTTTGTTCTAAAACCTTATGTGTAACATCCCGCACTGACAATCTATTTAAAAACTGGTTGGGTCACGAGAGGTAACCATACATAAAGTTATATACATGGACCTCCCGTAAAGAATATGGATTCCACAAAACAGTGGATGACGCTGACTCTATGTGAACTCCCATGGTCCCTAGCAGAAATGATGATGCGGGTAAATATAATGGTCTTAGGGGGACTCATATGCCTGTCATAAAGATGGACGGACGGTCTAATTAGGTTTAGTGTGTTTGAAGGAGTTTTACGCATGGATTTCCTCTGACGGACTACAGATTGTTGGGTGTCTTGACCCACGTGCAAGTAATCATGCTGCAACATTTGGTGCTGTGGGCTTAGAAAAGTCAAGATGGCGGAAAACCCACATGTGCGCCAAAATCCAGGAAAGCTGCGCAGTTTGTGCGCACACCGAAATGGTTGCCTCACTTGCCACCCACCAGTGCGAGAATGAAAGGCCGGGTTGCCAAAGGAAAAACAGTAGCGCCGGTTAGCTTCAAAGCGCTTTAAAACCACCATTGGACTACCCGCACAGTAGTCTGAAACCATTGGGAATGGCAATGCTGATTGCCAAATGCAACCTAGAATGGTGGGGAATTCATTTCTTAAATCTCAAAAATGGGTGCAGTACCAGTACTCACCACTATCCAAAAGCCGGCATTTTAAAACCACACCCCTTTGGAGCCAGAACATAACTTTAAAAAGATGGATCATTCATAGAGCGGACATGTGAAAATTTTATAAATGATACCATAATTCTTGTGATTTTTCTGCCCACAGTTTAAGAGGTTTTTAGAACCGGTGGTATGTTCAGGGGGGTTTTAGCGGAAAAGTGGATATTACTCTAAATGTATGCATGTTAAAAATCTGAAACTTCATCAGTTAATGTCCATACTCCCTGCGCACATGTATGTAAAGTTGGGTCAATGTCAGAAATTGAAAAATCAGTTAAAAAGTCAATTATGTGCCATTTCTGAATGCAAGCTCTTAGAAACAGCAGATTTGGACAGAGACATGGCTAAATTCAGCCACACCATGTATATGTAATTTCAAGCAACTGTGTAACTGTGAAATATGTCTTTTATTATCAAATATAGAATGTGTGCAATCTGACAGAGGAGTGTCCTATCTGCAAGCCATAAAATGACATCCCTCTGACTCACAGTTCATTCCCCAATCAAGTGGGGAATGGAAATTTGACCAATTAGAAGCTGAGAGAGAGGTAGGGTCAGTGATGCTAGAACACACCCACATTCTAAACACATAAAAGCAGACAGACAGGACAGATAGGGACCTTCAAATCCATCTGCCGCTGGAAGCTCTGCCGGAAAAATCCATACTTTCCCTCCATCAAACCTCCAGAGAGCCAAACTAGAGACTTCAATCTATCCAGAACTAGAGACCCAGACCAGAGAACCAGAGAGAGCTGACCCAGATCACTGTGAAGTGCAGAGACCAGAGGCGAGTCTAAAATCTGACCAGATCCGTGGCGTGGCCCATTTCACTCAAGAATATAGTGTGAGTACCTAGAAAACTGTGCAGATCCAATCTCCTAGTTAAAATAATATAATTCAACCTATTTTAATCTAAGTAGAACTGTCTCCTAACTGTCACCTGTCATTTGTAAAGCTGTCACTTGTCATTTTCTAGTTGCAAGCTGCACTTGTCTTTTTGAGCTTTTAAAATTTGCAAAACCAAAAACGACCTCTATTAAATCGGTCATAACTCTGTAACCGTTTGTGCTAGAGACTTGCAGTAACTTTCATTTGAAAGCTTAGAATCTTAGCTTTGAATCGCACCAAGAACCACATTCCTACCCCTTATAGTTTTACCGCAATCGCGGAACACGCATCCGCGAATTTTGCCGCGATTTGCAAATTTCTTCACGTGTAAAAAGACAGCAGTTTTGCCTTCCATTTGCCAGAAATTCGTTTAACCTGCTAACTATCCCTGCATCATTGCTAGTGTGAGCCTGGACTAATATTAACTAGATACCACTCACCCTGAACCTCTGAAAGGGAATTAAAAGCATTTCCAGCATATTTCTCATCCATTGCTAGCACATATCAAAGCATTTGGGCCTGTGTTTTCAAAACTCCTATCTGTTTTATGGAAGCTTGCTGGGATTGAACTGAATCACATTTGATTGCATTCCTGAGAACTGTGTGCTTCCTTCCATTTCCTTGCATTGCATCAAGGGGGGGAGGGGATTGCCAGAGAAAAGTGATTACCTTGTTTGTTGAAATCATATTGAGTATTTTCTGTATTGCATTTTCATTCAACATTACATCCAGTTGAACTCTATAAAGCATTCTCTACCACATTATACTTCTGTACCTATTTACCAGTGTGCTACCTTATCCATTTCATGTCAACTCCTTATTGATTACAGAGAAGCGTGTTAGTGCCAGATTCTCTGTTGTTAATCTTTATCATATCAGATTAAGTGTGATATTCAATTATTAATTTATTATAAGGTGTGACATATATATATCTATTGTTTAAATTATCAAATAAACCTTTTAACTTGCAAAACAGAACTACTTCTTGGCTCAGTGGGGTCAGGGGGATTCCAAGAGAGGGGTGTTATATAGGGGTAGTCATCCAGAACGCATGAACTGGACATAAAGATATATCAATAAGGGTTTCCATTCAGTATCCCAGACTAGGCATTGACTTAGCTGTAGTGTTGAATTGAATCCTCTTACAAATTGGGGGCTCGGGCCGGACGTCTGGGTTAGAATACCACTTGTGCAGCTTAATACAGTGTGCTAACTGACGGGATACATACATCCAGTCGGATCACCACGCTGCCTTACGCTGTGAAGCATTCCTCAAAAGGGACACTCCAAGAAAAGTTCTGTTCTGCAAAAATAAAATACCAACTTCTGTAAGTCAGGACAGAGACCAATCTCTAGAATGACGACCTTGGTAGATATGAAAATAGCCAGAGAGCACTTCTTACATAAACTATTTGTGAGAGGTGAATGGGTTGAGCAGGGCCAGGATGCCTGGTTGCAGGCCATCACGCGACAGGTCACTGAAACAGGGTCAGACCTATGGAGAGATCAGGGTCCATTACATGTGGCCCTGAGTGAACTATATATGGCTCCTAAAGCCAAAGAGGAACACAATAAAATTGCCAGGATAGCAGCATACCTGTACCTATATATGGGAGACATGCAGGATAGATGTGCTGAAAGCCAAAATCTGGCAAATAGGCAACAGATGGTGTTAGAGAAGGTCCAATCTGACCTGGTCTCTTCTGAGCAGAGGCTGCAGAGGAGCCAGGAGTCAGAAAATGACAGCAGACTGTACATCACTAAAATGAAGGAGGATATGGATGTGCTGCAAAAGGAAAAGTCAGAACAGGATACCAGATTTCTGGCCTTGCAGAAGGAACACCAAGAAGGTTTGGACTCCCTACTGCAAAGCCAGAAAAAGCTGGAGCAACAGCTAGACTTCAATAGGGCATGTGCTGAGCAGGTAGTCACCCTGCAAAGCCACCTAGATAGAGAGAAGGCAGAGAGCAATAAACTGATTTTGAAAGACCTGGATACCCAGACAGAGTTTGACCAGGAGCGCCAGAAAGCTGGTACCTTCCAAAGGCAGAGGGACGACTTGGCGGCACAAATGCAGGCTCTTAGTCAGGAAAGAGACGCCATAGGCCAGGAAGTCTGCCATCTAAAAAGAAAAATGGAAGAAAATCACCTGGCCCACCAGGGACTGGGTGACCTCCAAAAAGAACACCAGAACTTGTTAGAGCACACCAGGAGGGTGGAGGATGCTCTAGCAAGAAAGGAGCAGGCCAATAGGGACACAGCTCAGGAGGTAACCCTCCTGCAGCAAAGACTGGCCCAGTGCTCCAGGACCAATCAGGAAACACAGAGAGAGAATGAAGCTCTCTGCCAGCACAATGATAGGCTCCAACAGCAGGTAGCGATGCAGGAGAGACTGATAGAGTCGAGTAAGGCCTTAACTGAGGAACTGAAGGCACAAATGCAGGCTCTTGCATTGCAACAGGGAGCAGGGGCGGATAGAGATGAGGTTCGCTGGGAAATGGAAACTCCGGAGCATAACCTCAGGAGCCCTAGTACCAGAGGCCCTCATACCTCTCAGTCCCTGGACTCTGCCACCCCAGTGTCCCCTGGCGCACATGAGCACAGGGCCACAGGGATGGCAGATTACTATCCAGCCAGAAGCATGGGGCTCATAGGCCAGTACCATCCAGGAATGGAGGGGCGGGCATCCGGGTATGGGCACCCAAGCATGGTGCAATTCAGTGGGGAACCCCGGGAGAATAGGCCCATTAAGGGCATCCTGAAAACCTCTGCCCAGTTAGGTCAGTGGGGGGGGTACCCAGCAAATCCTGGCAGCAAGGAGGAATCTGAAGACTCCTCTGAACTGCGCAGGACACAGGAGACCAGGTCCCCACATTCTGCCAGCCATTCCCAGGCTCGCAGAATCCGGGAAAACCTGGAAGAACAGACGGGAACCTCTGGGAGCAGTGCCTCTGAGTCCGAGGATGAATGGACAAGGGTTACCCGAACCAAAAAGGCCAATAAGGCAAAAAGGGCCTTGCTTAAGGACCCCTTAAAGCAGATTAAGGCGATCAGGAGCGTCATCACGCCTTACCATAAGAACGCTAAGTATTCTGTTTGGGAGCACTTAGAGTTGTTTGAACAAATGATGGAGACTTTCCATTTGAAGGACAGCCAAAGCTGTATTCAATATGTAAAGTGGACCTTCTCCCCGGAATACTCCAGTTTCTTTGCGGGGCTGGAGGACCAAAATCATTCAAGATGGTCCACCTATAAGGCGGCCATCTTGAAACATTTTTCTGTTCACAGAAATCCTCAAGAGGCTCGCAAGGCAGCCTACAATTTGCAATGTGGGGAGGATCAGGCCCCACAAGAATTTGTGCAGGAGTTAAAGCGTGCTTTTGCGCAGACCACCAGAAGGGTGCGCACAGACAGTCGAGAATTCGTTAATACATTTTTTCATGCCTTGCCCAAATACATCATGACCCAGCTCGTGAGGGATTTTCACGAGAAACGATCCTTAGACTGGGTCATTGAACAGGCTACCCGGATCTATGAGGTGCAGAAACCGGTAGATAGCAAAAGTAATGCCCAGAAAAACCCCAAAGCCAACAGCACCCCTGCTGCTGCCAAGGTGGCAGAGGTAAAGGTCACCCCCGTTTTGGATTTGGAGATGGGGGGGCCTAAAAACCTACCTGCACCTAATAATGCTAGGCCCAGAAGGTCCTCGGGCCAGTCACAGACAGGGAGCCAGGGAGGCAGCCCCACAAATGGGGTCCCTCGCTCTCCTGATTATGTAAGTCCCCGTTACAAGGGAAATCGACCCATCCTGGGTTATGTGTGGACTCCTCCAGCCCAAGGGGGGGGATCCAGCCAAGCACCTAACCCAGGGAACTTCCCTCCAAACTTCCCACAGGAGGGCAGAAATTCTCTAAACCCTGGGCAGAACTTTTTCCCCAGATATCCACCCGACTTTCAGCCCCAAAACCATCCATCCTTCTTTCCCCAATTCCCTGAGCCCAGACCACTGAATCCGGGAGAGGGGAGGCCAAGGGTGGAGGGGTACCCAAATCTTCCCAACCAGGGGTACTACCAGAGGAGGGACAGCTACCCTTCCCGGGATCAGCCCAGGGGAGAAAACAGGGCCCCGTATCAGCCTGAGCGGGTTTCCCAGTTAGAGCCCCAGGTTCAAAACATGGCGCGGGATATGGGTCACATACTGAGGGCTCAGCAGAACCCTCAGATGGGCGTGCCGGCGCAGAACGCACCCAACTCTGGACCTGGTGCTCCAGAACAATGACGGGGGCAGCACCCCGATAACTCACCGGTTCCCAGGGAGGAGGAACAAAGGGAAGGGGGGTGTAAAGCCTTGGAGGAAGCTTCCTTCCTCACTTGTAAACAGCCCCTGGAAACCCAGGAACCGGAAACAAAATCTCTGGCCCCTGAAAGTCTGCCTCCTAAGGAGCAGAGGGGGGGTAGGAGAAACAAAAGACCCAAACAGACTCAGTTTGAGGAGGAGGTACAGATCTTCCAATTTGAGGGAGAGGGATCCTCAGAGGATCCTGAGAAAAGGATCTTCTCCTTCAGAGAGGGGGGAAATCCTCCCAAAGAAAAATGGGTCCCTAGGAATGCAAATCCAGACTGGGTAGATGTGGAGACTGAGCTACCGCCGCCCACCATCTCATCCCAGAACCAACAGCAAGAAAATCCCCGGGTTCAAACCCATACTGGGGACTGCCTCCAAAAAGGGGGGGGCGGCCCAGAACTGGAACCAGGGGAACCCACAATGGCTCTGATCTCCAGTTGCCAACTTTTTCTTTCAGATTCCCAAGACTCTCCACAGAATTCTGCCCAAATCTCTTCGCTAGCGATGTCCAAAACCAGAAAGTTAGCCCACCAGTTGTCCAAAAATGTGCATTATCTGTGCCCCCTTGAGGAGAAGGAGGGAAGATATTATGCCCCGGTACAAGTACAGGGGCAGGGTACAATCTCGGCACTGGTGGACACTGGATCTCAAGCTACCCTTCTGTCCAGAAGGGCCTTTGATGAACTGAATGCAGGAAGGGGAGAGAATTACCAAATTCCTCTCACCTCTCTTCCTGGACAACTCCAGAACTTTGACGGGAAGGAAATTCCTGTCGAGGGGACGGCAGATTTGGACATTAAAATTGGGCGACACAAGCTGAAACACCCGGTCATACTTGTGACCCCAGAGGGCACCCCTTGTTTACTAGGGAATGACCTCCTGAGAAGGTTGTCACCCCTAATAGATTGCGTAAACAAGGTCCTCTGGACCCAGACTAGCCGACCAATAAAATTAAAACAGAGTGTCAACCATGTTAGTTTAAACGGCACCTGCCACATGGTTGAACAAAAATCTGACCAAGTAGAATTTCACTTCCAGAACAACCAGATTCCAGACGTGACAGTAATAGCAGTAGGACAACAGACTGGTGATGGGGGGTCCTCTCTGTTTCTGAAAATCAACCTTCCTTCCAGTTTAAGGTGGTATTCCACGCTGGAAGGAAACACTCTGAAATTCTATACTAATCCACAATCAGAAACTCCCACTCCTATAGTCCAGAAAGATGTGAAATCAGCTCAGAGCCTGGCTGAGATTCAGCAAATTGGAGAGCAGTTGTTCATCCCTGTTCAGTTAAATGAGGGGAAGGACTCTGTTCTCGCTCGAGTGTGTGTGAACAACGGTAAGAGCTTCATCAGCGAAGCCATGTTTCGCCAACTCCCAAAAGATCCAGCCATTCCCACCTTCAAACTGATAGACAAGTGGGAAATGGACCTGGAAGCACCCAATTCAAAACATCTCCTGCCAAGCAGGTGTATGCTCAAAATCTCCATTGGCAACAAGAGCATAGTCCATAATTGTTGGGTCGTGCGAGACGTCACTGCCGCCTTTTACTTAGGCAGTGACATTCTCAATCGCTTTGCCATTAGTTTGGACCTAATAAACTTCAAAGCTTGGTCCCGATTAGCGGATAATCCCATGGGCTTTGATGATCCAGAAAAAGCATTTAGGTCAGCTCAATTGCTACCGTATGCAGTTGAAATTCAGGTTAAAGAGGAAGTCACCATCCCAGAAAGGACCCGACAATTCTCCCTGGAAGTGAAAGTTAAAAGGGGACAAGAGTTGAAAAACCCTGATGCTTACATACATCTAAATGCTTCTCTCCAACAGCAAGGGTTGGGGGTAAACCCAACTCCATTAGTCAACATAGAACATGACACCATTCTAATAGAGGTGGATAACAGCGACTTAAAGAGTATTACTCTAGCCGCAGGCACCATTATTGGAATGGCGGTTGATGACCGACATTTCTCCATTGATCTTGTAAATGAACTGTTAGGGCCAATCCCCAAGGACTGCGTTGACAGTGACAGTGATGACAATACAACACCAGACAGGATTTTTACCCGGCATGGGGGGAACTTCCTGGTGTACACTTCCTGCCCCTATGGTAAGGAAGATGTGACGTGTGACTTCAGGAGGGATGAGGTGATTTTCCAGGTACATGAGGGCTGCCTTTCCCACCTGAAGCCTCCGGTCCAAATCAGCACTCTGACCAGGGACTTCTCCACCCAGCTGGAGGAGGCCGCGGAGATAGCCAAACCAGAAGTCTTTCCAGGCTTCAGGCAGATGGTGGAAGAGAGAGTCAACCTAGCTGACGCATGCGTGACTCTGGAACAAAAGCAAAAGTTGAAACAAGTTTTCTTGGATTTCCAAGATCTCTTTGCGGTAGACTCATATGACTGTGGTCGCACTGACATCCACACAACAACAATCCCCACGGACCCTGGCATGACTCCAGTGTTTGTGAAGCAATATCGCTTGCCTCTCGCATCAATGGAGTCCCTTACTGAAATAATTAAGAACCTTGAGTCCCGGGGAATAATCCGTCCAGTCCACAGCACCTTCAATAATCCGGTGCTGGGAATATTGAAGCCGAACGGCCAGTGGAGACTCTGCGCCGACCTCAGGGAGCTCAACAAACGGGTCCATACTTCCCGATGGCCTCTGCCCTACATTGACCAAGGGCTGGCCCAGATTCAGGGGTCACAGGTATTCACTGCAATAGACCTGACCAATGGATACTGGACCGTGCCTGTCAGTAGGGAGGACCAATACAAACTGGCTTTTACCTTTGGGGGCCAGCAGTACACATGGACCCGGACTCCCTTCGGATACCTCAACTCCGGTAATGAGTTCAATATTTTCCTACATAAGGCCATGCCCGACCTGGGTGCGAGGGGTAACCTGGCTTATGTAGATGATGTCCTCATCAAAAGCTCAACTGTTGAGGAACACATAGCGGAGATCCGTTATGTTCTAACACAGTTGAGGGCCGCCGGAGCAAAACTTTCCTTTCAGAAAGCACAGTGGTGTAGAACCCGTGTTAATTTCTTGGGGCATGAGATTACTCCTCAGGGCCTCTGTCCCCAGGAAAAGAAAGTGGAAGCACTTCAGAAACTGAAAGACCCCACAACTCTGCGGGAACTAAGGAGCCTCCTTGGACTGACTAATTACAGCAGAAAGTTCATTGAGGGCTACGCAGAGATCACCAGACCCCTGATTCATCTCCTGAAGGGGGGGGTCAAGTGGGAATGGGGTCCAGAACAAGCCGAGGCAGTAAAACAACTCAAAAGAAGCCTCTCACAAGCGCCTTGCCTAGCTTACCCTGTCAGAAACAAGGAGTTCTTCCTGGAGACGGGGTTCTCTAATACGTGCTTGACGGCAGTATTATATCAAAAGCATGACAAGGTCAATAAAGTAATCTCCTATGCGAGCAAAACTTTATCCTCTGTGGAGGAAAAATTCAACGATTGTGAGAAGGCACTCCTGGCAACGGTGTGGGCATTGAAGAATTACCGCCCTTTTATCCAGGGGGAACACATTATAGTGGAGACTCCACACCAGCCTCTGCAATATCTCCAAAGTGACAGAATCCGGGCCGGAAATGTGAGTAATTCCCGAATTACTTCCTGGATTCTGTCAATGCAAGGCTTTCCTGTGGAGGTCAGATATGGCCAAAACAAGAAGAGTCCCCTCGCGCAAGGTCTGGCTGACTTGCATGATTGTGCCAGAGAAAACTGTTTCGAGGACGAAAGTCTAAAAATAAAGGACAACATGGAGGCATACCTTAATTCCCCCCACAAAGTCTTTGAAGAAGACAAGTGTGAGGGAATGCCCACTGTCTATGTGGATGGATGCTCTTACCATGTTGACAACAACGGGGAGAAAGAACTGGTGGCCGGCGTAGGGAATGCATGGGTGAATGAGTCCCCAGAACCCTCCGCTGGATACAAAATTGGTCCCCGAAGTAGTCAGGTGGCAGAATTGATGGCTGTGCATCAGGCCATCCTCACTGCTGTCCAGCATCAACTCCACGAACTGGTCATAATCACAGATTCGGATTATGTACGGAACGGGTTCGTGGAGCACCTGGTTAATTGGAAAACCAGAGGCATGTTATGTGCTAACAACAAACCCTTGAAACATGGGAAGTTGATCCAAAACATTGATGATCTGGTCATATTGAATGAGATGACCATCTATTGGAAAAAGATCAAGGGTCATTCCAAAGTAGAGGGACCAGACAAAACTGGAAATGACTTAGCTGATCAGCTGGCCAAAACCAGAGCCATCCAAGGGGATCTAATTGAGATTGAGTCCCTGTTGGGGGAAATCCAGGTCACTGCCATCACTAGGTCCCAGACAAATGCTCACAACGACCTTTCAATTGCACAATGGAGTAAGGAGACCCCTGATGCTGATTTGATTACTGCTCAGAAGGGGGATCCAATTATTGGTAAATTTTACCAGCACCTTGAGGACCCTGAGAACTTTCCCCTGACGGATACCGATTACATTGGGAAAGAGGACCTAAGAGTGTTGATGAAATGTCCAAAAATGTTCCGAATCCAAGACGGTTTGTTGGTAAGGAAATCCAAAGCTGGCCACGATCAGTGGGTGGTTCCTACCTCATTCCGAAGCCTGATGTTAAGTCACGCCCATGATGCGGCCACCGCCGGTCATAGGGGGTTTCACACAACATTGGAAATCTTAAGAGAGGTTGCATACTGGCCACACATGGGGCAGGACCTCGACCAATACTTGAAGGGGTGTCTTGTGTGTGCACAATTTCAGCCATCATCCCTTACGCATCGGGCGCCTTTACAAAAGAGGGGAATGACACTGCCATGGTCAGATTTACAAATCGACTTTGTAGGCCCTGTGATTCGCTCGGCTAGGGGGAATAAGTACATGTTGACTGTGACATGCTTGTTTACCAAGTGGGTGGAATGTCTCCCAGCCCCAAACTGCAAGGCAGAAACTGCAGCTGCCTTGATGATTAACCACATCTTTTCCCGTTTTGGTCTACCTCAAAGGATTGAGTCAGACAGAGGTAGCCACTTCACCAGTGAAGTAATGACAAAGATGTGGGAGATACTGGGGGTCAAAAGGAAGTTGCATATTGCTTATCGGCCAGCTTCTTCTGGGGCAGTAGAGAGATATAACCGAACCATTGTGAGCATATTAAAGAAGTTTGTGGCAGATTCTGGGCCAAGTTGGGATATCCGATTACCTCTGGTCCTAATGGCTATCAGATCTACCCCTTCATCTGCAACCAAAATGTCACCATTTGAGTTGATGACTGGGCGCAAGATGGTGCTTCCTCAGCATTTGCTCTATAGGACCCAAGAGCAGACACTGATAAATGCCTCCACTACTCATGAGTATGTGGAGAATTTAAGGAAACACCTCCAACATGCTTTTGCTTATGCTCAGCGGAATCTAGAAAGATCAGCTGATAGCATGAAGACCCACTATGACCTGAAAACTTCCAGGAAGGAATATCAGGTGGGGGACCGGGTCTATCTATACAACTTCCAAAGGAACCAGGCCAAGCAGCGCACATTTTTGCCTACATGGAAGGGACCATTCGAGATCATAGACAAAATCTCCCCTGTGGCCTACAAAATCCACATCCCCAAAGGTCCTTTGGCAGAGGGAGAAGACAAGTGGGTCCACATAAACCAGTTGAAATGTTGCCATCCCAGGCACACTCTGCAACAACTGGAGGAATCCTCTGGAATCCTAGCGGGTACTGTCTCAGACTAATTCAGTTCCAATCATAAAACATACCACATCTAGTCTCTAAAATATTGTGATTTGCATGAAACTGTCTCTTAGTTATACTGTTTTTTTTTCAAAATAAGAATGTAATGTTTCGTTATGATGAAATGCATATGCTGCCCCACTATCTCAACAGTGGTGGAAAAACGTCTATGAGTAGGTATTGCCGCTCTTCCTTTGTCGTCCTAGGAGAAAGAAAACCTGGAGACGGGCCAAGGAGGGCGATCCGGAGACCAGGAACGAAGATCCAATGGGCCCAGTGGACCGCCCAATACTCCCATCAGGACTGGCGAGGAGAACCGATCGATCAGTACCGGATGGAGAAGAAGATGCTGAACTGTGCCATCTACAGAAGAGGAAGAAGATTATGCGGACAGACCGGTGCGTGGGTCAAAACCCTTGGGCACGCGACTCCCCATCGACTCAAATTCAAAGTGCAGTCGCGTGGGGTGGCTTGTTGGGTGTCTTGACCCACGTGCAAGTAATCATGCTGCAACATTTGGTGCTGTGGGCTTAGAAAAGTCAAGATGGCGGAAAACCCACATGTGCGCCAAAATCCAGGAAAGCTGCGCAGTTTGTGCGCACACCGAAATGGTTGCCTCACTTGCCACCCACCAGTGCGAGAATGAAAGGCCGGGTTGCCAAAGGAAAAACAGTAGCACCGGTTAGCTTCAAAGCGCTTTAAAACCACCATTGGACTACCCGCACAGTAGTCAGAAACCATTGGGAATGGCAATGCTGATTGCCAAATGCAACCTAGAATGGTGGGGAATTCATTTCTTAAATCTCAAAAATGGGTGCAGTACCAGTACTCACCACTATCCAAAAGCCGGCATTTTAAAACCACACCCCTTTGGAGCCAGAACATAACTTTAAAAAGATGGATCATTCATAGAGCGGACATGTGAAAATTTTATAAATGATACCATAATTCTTGTGATTTTTCTGCCCACAGTTTAAGAGGTTTTTAGAACCGGTGGTATGTTCAGGGGGGTTTTAGCGGAAAAGTGGATATTACTCTAAATGTATGCATGTTAAAAATCTGAAACTTCATCAGTTAATGTCCATACTCCCTGCGCACATGTATGTAAAGTTGGGTCAATGTCAGAAATTGAAAAATCAGTTAAAAAGTCAAGTATGTGCCATTTCTGAATGCAAGCTCTTAGAAACAGCAGATTTGGACAGAGACATGGCTAAATTCAGCCACACCATGTATATGTAATTTCAAGCAACTGTGTAACTGTGAAATATGTCTTTTATTATCAAATATAGAATGTGTGCAATCTGACAGAGGAGTGTCCTATCTGCAAGCCATAAAATGACATCCCTCTGACTCACAGTTCATTCCCCAATCAAGTGGGGAATGGAAATTTGACCAATTAGAAGCTGAGAGAGAGGTAGGGTCAGTGATGCTAGAACACACCCACATTCTAAACACATAAAAGCAGACAGACAGGACAGATAGGGACCTTCAAATCCATCTGCCGCTGGAAGCTCTGCCGGAAAAATCCATACTTTCCCTCCATCAAACCTCCAGAGAGCCAAACTAGAGACTTCAATCTATCCAGAACTAGAGACCCAGACCAGAGAACCAGAGAGAGCTGACCCAGATCACTGTGAAGTGCAGAGACCAGAGGCGAGTCTAAAATCTGACCAGATCCGTGGCGTGGCCCATGTCACTCAAGAATATAGTGTGAGTACCTAGAAAACTGTGCAGATCCAATCTCCTAGTTAAAATAATATAATTCAACCTATTTTAATCTAAGTAGAACTGTCTCCTAACTGTCACCTGTCATTTGTAAAGCTGTCACTTGTCATTTTCTAGTTGCAAGCTGCACTTGTCTTTTTGAGCTTTTAAAATTTGCAAAACCAAAAACGACCTCTATTAAATCGGTCATAACTCTGTAACCGTTTGTGCTAGAGACTTGCAGTAACTTTCATTTGAAAGCTTAGAATCTTAGCTTTGAATCGCACCAAGAACCACATTCCTACCCCTTATAGTTTTACCGCAATCGCGGAACACGCATCCGCGAATTTTGCCGCGATTTGCAAATTTCTTCACGTGTAAAAAGACAGCAGTTTTGCCTTCCATTTGCCAGAAATTCGTTTAACCTGCTAACTATCCCTGCATCATTGCTAGTGTGAGCCTGGACTAATATTAACTAGATACCACTCACCCTGAACCTCTGAAAGGGAATTAAAAGCATTTCCAGCATATTTCTCATCCATTGCTAGCACATATCAAAGCATTTGGGCCTGTGTTTTCAAAACTCCTATCTGTTTTCTGTAAGCTTGCTGGGATTGAACTGAATCACATTTGATTGCATTCCTGAGAACTGTGTGCTTCCTTCCATTTCCTTGCATTGCATCAAGGGGGGGAGGGGATTGCCAGAGAAAAGTGATTACCTTGTTTGTTGAAATCATATTGAGTATTTTCTGTATTGCATTTTCATTCAACATTACATCCAGTTGAACTCTATAAAGCATTCTCTACCACATTATACTTCTGTACCTATTTACCAGTGTGCTACCTTATCCATTTCATGTCAACTCCTTATTGATTACAGAGAAGCGTGTTAGTGCCAGATTCTCTGTTGTTAATCTTTATCATATCAGATTAAGTGTGATATTCAATTATTAATTTATTATAAGGTGTGACATATATATATATCTATTGTTTAAATTATCAAATAAACCTTTTAACTTGCAAAACAGAACTACTTCTTGGCTCATTGGGCTCAGGGGGATTCCAAGAGAGTGGTGTTATATAGGGGTAGTCATCCAGAACGCATGAACTGGACATAAAGATATATCAATAAGGGTTTCCATTCAGTATCCCAGACTAGGCATTGACTTAGCTGTAGTGTTGAATTGAATCCTCTTACAAATTGGGGGCTCGGGCCGGACGTCTGGGTTAGAATACCACTTGTGCAGCTTAATACAGTGTGCTAACTGACGGGATACATACATCCAGTCGGATCACCACGCTGCCTTACGCTGTGAAGCATTCCTCAAAAGGGACACTCCAAGAAAAGTTCTGTTCTGCAAAAATAAAATACCAACTTCTGTAAGTCAGGACAGAGACCAATCTCTAGAATGACGACCTTGGTAGATATGAAAATAGCCAGAGAGCACTTCTTACATAAACTATTTGTGAGAGGTGAATGGGTTGAGCAGGGCCAGGATGCCTGGTTGCAGGCCATCACGCGACAGGTCACTGAAACAGGGTCAGACTTATGGAGAGATCAGGGTCCATTACATGTGGCCCTGAGTGAACTATATATGGCTCCTAAAGCCAAAGAGGAACACAATAAAATTGCCAGGATAGCAGCATACCTGTACCTATATATGGGAGACATGCAGGATAGATGTGCTGAAAGCCAAAATCTGGCAAATAGGCAACAGATGGTGTTAGAGAAGGTCCAATCTGACCTGGTCTCTTCTGAGCAGAGGCTGCAGAGGAGCCAGGAGTCAGAAAATGACAGCAGACTGTACATCACTAAAATGAAGGAGGATATGGATGTGCTGCAAAAGGAAAAGTCAGAACAGGATACCAGATTTCTGGCCTTGCAGAAGGAACACCAAGAAGGTTTGGACTCCCTACTGCAAAGCCAGAAAAAGCTGGAGCAACAGCTAGACTTCAATAGGGCATGTGCTGAGCAGGTAGTCACCCTGCAAAGCCACCTAGATAGAGAGAAGGCAGAGAGCAATAAACTGATTTTGAAAGACCTGGATACCCAGACAGAGTTTGACCAGGAGCGCCAGAAAGCTGGTACCTTCCAAAGGCAGAGGGACGACTTGGCGGCACAAATGCAGGCTCTTAGTCAGGAAAGAGACGCCATAGGCCAGGAAGTCTGCCATCTAAAAAGAAAAATGGAAGAAAATCACCTGGCCCACCAGGGACTGGGTGACCTCCAAAAAGAACACCAGAACTTGTTAGAGCACACCAGGAGGGTGGAGGATGCTCTAGCAAGAAAGGAGCAGGCCAATAGGGACACAGCTCAGGAGGTAACCCTCCTGCAGCAAAGACTGGCCCGGTGCTCCAGGACCAATCAGGAAACACAGAGAGAGAATGAAGCTCTCTGCCAGCACAATGATAGGCTCCAACAGCAGGTAGCGATGCAGGAGAGACTGATAGAGTCGAGTAAGGCCTTAACTGAGGAACTGAAGGCACAAATGCAGGCTCTTGCATTGCAACAGGGAGCAGGGGCGGATAGAGATGAGGTTCGCTGGGAAATGGAAACTCCGGAGCATAACCTCAGGAGCCCTAGTACCAGAGGCCCTCATACCTCTCAGTCCCTGGACTCTGCCACCCCAGTGTCCCCTGGCGCACATGAGCACAGGGCCACAGGGATGGCAGATTACTATCCAGCCAGAAGCATGGGGCTCATAGGCCAGTACCATCCAGGAATGGAGGGGCGGGCATCCGGGTATGGGCACCCAAGCATGGTGCAATTCAGTGGGGAACCCCGGGAGAATAGGCCCATTAAGGGCATCCTGAAAACCTCTGCCCAGTTAGGTCAGTGGGGGGGGTACCCAGCAAATCCTGGCAGCAAGGAGGAATCTGAAGACTCCTCTGAACTGCGCAGGACACAGGAGACCAGGTCCCCACATTCTGCCAGCCATTCCCAGGCTCGCAGAATCCGGGAAAACCTGGAAGAACAGACGGGAACCTCTGGGAGCAGTGCCCCTGAGTCCGAGGATGAATGGACAAGGGTTACCCGAACCAAAAAGGCCAATAGGGCAAAAAGGGCCTTGCTTAAGGACCCCTTAAAGCAGATTAAGGCGATCAGGAGCGTCATCACGCCTTACCATAAGAACGCTAAGTATTCTGTTTGGGAGCACTTAGAGTTGTTTGAACAAATGATGGAGACTTTCCATTTGAAGGACAGCCAAAGCTGTATTCAATATGTAAAGTGGACCTTCTCCCCGGAATACTCCAGTTTCTTTGCGGGGCTGGAGGACCAAAATCATTCAAGATGGTCCACCTATAAGGCGGCCATCTTGAAACATTTTTCTGTTCACAGAAATCCTCAAGAGGCTCGCAAGGCAGCCTACAATTTGCAATGTGGGGAGGATCAGGCCCCACAAGAATTTGTGTAGGAGTTAAAGCGTGCTTTTGCGCAGACCACCAGAAGGGTGCGCACAGACAGTCGAGAATTCGTTAATACATTTTTTCATGCCTTGCCCAAATACATCATGACCCAGCTCGTGAGGGATTTTCACGAGAAACGATCCTTAGACTGGGTCATTGAACAGGCTACCCGGATCTATGAGGTGCAGAAACCGGTAGATAGCAAAAGTAATGCCCAGAAAAACCCCAAAGCCAACAGCACCCCTGCTGCTGCCAAGGTGGCAGAGGTAAAGGTCACCCCCGTTTTGGATTTGGAGATGGGGGGGCCTAAAAACCTACCTGCACCTAATAATGCTAGGCCCAGAAGGTCCTCGGGCCAGTCACAGACAGGGAGCCAGGGAGGCAGCCCCACAAATGGGGTCCCTCGCTCTCCTGATTATGTAAGTCCCCGTTACAAGGGAAATCGACCCATCCTGGGTTATGTGTGGACTCCTCCAGCCCAAGGGGGGGGATCCAGCCAAGCACCTAACCCAGGGAACTTCCCTCCAAACTTCCCACAGGAGGGCAGACATTCTCTAAACCCTGGGCAGAACTTTTTCCCCAGATATCCACCCGACTTTCAGCCCCAAAACCATCCATCCTTCTTTCCCCAATTCCCTGAGCCCAGACCACTGAATCCGGGAGAGGGGAGGCCAAGGGTGGAGGGGTACCCAAATCTTCCCAACCAGGGGTACTACCAGAGGAGGGACAGCTACCCTTCCCGGGATCAGCCCAGGGGAGAAAACAGGGCCCCGTATCAGCCTGAGCGGGTTTCCCAGTTAGAGCGCCAGGTTCAAAACATGGCGCGGGATATGGGTCACATACTGAGGGCTCAGCAGAACCCTCAGATGGGCGTGCCGGCGCAGAACGCACCCAACTCTGGACCTGGTGCTCCAGAACAATGACGGGGGCAGCACCCCGATAACTCACCGGTTCCCAGGGAGGAGGCACAAAGGGAAGGGGGGTGTAAAGCCTTGGAGGAAGCTTCCTTCCTCACTTGTAAACAGCCCCTGGAAACCCAGGAACCGGAAACAAAATCTCTGGCCCCTGAAAGTCTGCCTCCTAAGGAGCAGAGGGGGGGTAGGAGAAACAAAAGACCCAAACAGACTCAGTTTGAGGAGGAGGTACAGATCTTCCAATTTGAGGGAGAGGGATCCTCAGAGGATCCTGAGAAAAGGATCTTCTCCTTCAGAGAGGGGGGAACTCCTCCCAAAGAAAAATGGGTCCCTAGGAATGCAAATCCAGACTGGGTAGATGTGGAGACTGAGCTACCGCCGCCCACCATCTCATCCCAGAACCAACAGCAAGAAAATCCCCGGGTTCAAACCCATACTGGGGACTGCCTCCAAAAAGGGGGGGCGGCCCAGAACTGGAACCAGGGGAACCCACAATGGCTCTGATCTCCAGTTGCCAACTTTTTCTTTCAGATTCCCAAGACTCTCCACAGAATTCTGCCCAAATCTCTTCGCTAGCGATGTCCAAAACCAGAAAGTTAGCCCACCAGTTGTCCAAAAATGTGCATTATCTGTGCCCCCTTGAGGAGAAGGAGGGAAGATATTATGCCCCGGTACAAGTACAGGGGCAGGGTACAATCTCGGCACTGGTGGACACTGGATCTCAAGCTACCCTTCTGTCCAGAAGGGCCTTTGATGAACTGAATGCAGGAAGGGGAGAGAATTACCAAATTCCTCTCACCTCTCTTCCTGGACAACTCCAGAACTTTGACGGGAAGGAAATTCCTGTCGAGGGGACGGCAGATTTGGACATTAAAATTGGGCGACACAAGCTGAAACACCCGGTCATACTTGTGACCCCAGAGGGCACCCCTTGTTTACTAGGGAATGACCTCCTGAGAAGGTTGTCACCCCTAATAGATTGCGTAAACAAGGTCCTCTGGACCCAGACTAGCCGACCAATAAAATTAAAACAGAGTGTCAACCATGTTAGTTTAAACGGCACCTGCCACATGGTTGAACAAAAATCTGACCAAGTAGAATTTCACTTCCAGAACAACCAGATTCCAGACGTGACAGTAATAGCAGTAGGACAACAGACTGGTGATGGGGGGTCCTCTCTGTTTCTGAAAATCAACCTTCCTTCCAGTTTAAGGTGGTATTCCACGCTGGAAGGAAACACTCTGAAATTCTATACTAATCCACAATCAGAAACTCCCACTCCTATAGTCCAGAAAGATGTGAAATCAGCTCAGAGCCTGGCTGAGATTCAGCAAATTGGAGAGCAGTTGTTCATCCCTGTTCAGTTAAATGAGGGGAAGGACTCTGTTCTCGCTCGAGTGTGTGTGAACAACGGTAAGAGCTTCATCAGCGAAGCCATGTTTCGCCAACTCCCAAAAGATCCAGCCATTCCCACCTTCAAACTGATAGACAAGTGGGAAATGGACCTGGAAGCACCCAATTCAAAACATCTCCTGCCAAGCAGGTGTATGCTCAAAATCTCCATTGGCAACAAGAGCATAGTCCATAATTGTTGGGTCGTGCGAGACGTCACTGCCGCCTTTTACTTAGGCAGTGACATTCTCAATCGCTTTGCCATTAGTTTGGACCTAATAAACTTCAAAGCTTGGTCCCGATTAGCGGATAATCCCATGGGCTTTGATGATCCAGAAAAAGCATTTAGGTCAGCTCAATTGCTACCGTATGCAGTTGAAATTCAGGTTAAAGAGGAAGTCACCATCCCAGAAAGGACCCGACAATTCTCCCTGGAAGTGAAAGTTAAAAGGGGACAAGAGTTGAAAAACCCTGATGCTTACATACATCTAAATGCTTCTCTCCAACAGCAAGGGTTGGGGGTAAACCCAACTCCATTAGTCAACATAGAACATGACACCATTCTAATAGAGGTGGATAACAGCGACTTAAAGAGTATTACTCTAGCCGCAGGCACCATTATTGGAATGGCGGTTGATGACCGACATTTCTCCATTGATCTTGTAAATGAACTGTTAGGGCCAATCCCCAAGGACTGCGTTGACAGTGACAGTGATGACAATACAACACCAGACAGGATTTTTACCCGGCATGGGGGGAACTTCCTGGTGTACACTTCCTGCCCCTATGGTAAGGAAGATGTGACGTGTGACTTCAGGAGGGATGAGGTGATTTTCCAGGTACATGAGGGCTGCCTTTCCCACCTGAAGCCTCCGGTCCAAATCAGCACTCTGACCAGGGACTTCTCCACCCAGCTGGAGGAGGCCGCGGAGATAGCCAAACCAGAAGTCTTTCCAGGCTTCAGGCAGATGGTGGAAGAGAGAGTCAACCTAGCTGACGCCTGTGTGACTCTGGAACAAAAGCAAAAGTTGAAACAAGTTTTCTTGGATTTCCAAGATCTCTTTGCGGTAGACTCATATGACTGTGGTCGCACTGACATCCACACAACAACAATCCCCACGGACCCTGGCATGACTCCAGTGTTTGTGAAGCAATATCGCTTGCCTCTCGCATCAATGGAGTCCCTTACTGAAATAATTAAGAACCTTGAGTCCCGGGGAATAATCCGTCCAGTCCACAGCACCTTCAATAATCCGGTGCTGGGAATATTGAAGCCGAACGGCCAGTGGAGACTCTGCGCCGACCTCAGGGAGCTCAACAAACGGGTCCATACTTCCCGATGGCCTCTGCCCTACATTGACCAAGGGCTGGCCCAGATTCAGGGGTCACAGGTATTCACTGCAATAGACCTGACCAATGGATACTGGACCGTGCCTGTCAGTAGGGAGGACCAATACAAACTGGCTTTTACCTTTGGGGGCCAGCAGTACACATGGACCCGGACTCCCTTCGGATACCTCAACTCCGGTAATGAGTTCAATATTTTCCTACATAAGGCCATGCCCGACCTGGGTGCGAGGGGTAACCTGGCTTATGTAGATGATGTCCTCATCAAAAGCTCAACTGTTGAGGAACACATAGCGGAGATCCGTTATGTTCTAACACAGTTGAGGGCCGCCGGAGCAAAACTTTCCTTTCAGAAAGCACAGTGGTGTAGAACCCGTGTTAATTTCTTGGGGCATGAGATTACTCCTCAGGGCCTCTGTCCCCAGGAAAAGAAAGTGGAAGCACTTCAGAAACTGAAAGACCCCACAACTCTGCGGGAACTAAGGAGCCTCCTTGGACTGACTAATTACAGCAGAAAGTTCATTGAGGGCTACGCAGAGATCACCAGACCCCTGATTCATCTCCTGAAGGGGGGGGTCAAGTGGGAATGGGGTCCAGAACAAGCCGAGGCAGTAAAACAACTCAAAAGAAGCCTCTCACAAGCGCCTTGCCTAGCTTACCCTGTCAGAAACAAGGAGTTCTTCCTGGAGACGGGGTTCTCTAATACGTGCTTGACGGCAGTATTATATCAAAAGCATGACAAGGTCAATAAAGTAATCTCCTATGCGAGCAAAACTTTATCCTCTGTGGAGGAAAAATTCAACGATTGTGAGAAGGCACTCCTGGCAACGGTGTGGGCATTGAAGAATTACCGCCCTTTTATCCAGGGGGAACACATTATAGTGGAGACTCCACACCAGCCTCTGCAATATCTCCAAAGTGACAGAATCCGGGCCGGAAATGTGAGTAATTCCCGAATTACTTCCTGGATTCTGTCAATGCAAGGCTTTCCTGTGGAGGTCAGATATGGCCAAAACAAGAAGAGTCCCCTCGCGCAAGGTCTGGCTGACTTGCATGATTGTGCCAGAGAAAACTGTTTCGAGGACGAAAGTCTAAAAATAAAGGACAACATGGAGGCATACCTTAATTCCCCCCACAAAGTCTTTGAAGAAGACAAGTGTGAGGGAATGCCCACTGTCTATGTGGATGGATGCTCTTACCATGTTGACAACAACGGGGAGAAAGAACTGGTGGCCGGCGTAGGGAATGCATGGGTGAATGAGTCCCCAGAACCCTCCGCTGGATACAAAATTGGTCCCCGAAGTAGTCAGGTGGCAGAATTGATGGCTGTGCATCAGGCCATCCTCACTGCTGTCCAGCATCAACTCCACGAACTGGTCATAATCACAGATTCGGATTATGTACGGAACGGGTTCGTGGAGCACCTGGTTAATTGGAAAACCAGAGGCATGTTATGTGCTAACAACAAACCCTTGAAACATGGGAAGTTGATCCAAAACATTGATGATCTGGTCATATTGAATGAGATGACCATCTATTGGAAAAAGATCAAGGGTCATTCCAAAGTAGAGGGACCAGACAAAACTGGAAATGACTTAGCTGATCAGCTGGCCAAAACCAGAGCCATCCAAGGGGATCTAATTGAGATTGAGTCCCTGTTGGGGGAAATCCAGGTCACTGCCATCACTAGGTCCCAGACAAATGCTCACAACGACCTTTCAATTGCACAATGGAGTAAGGAGACCCCTGATGCTGATTTGATTACTGCTCAGAAGGGGGATCCAATTATTGGTAAATTTTACCAGCACCTTGAGGACCCTGAGAACTTTCCCCTGACGGATACCGATTACATTGGGAAAGAGGACCTAAGAGTGTTGATGAAATGTCCAAAAATGTTCCGAATCCAAGACGGTTTGTTGGTAAGGAAATCCAAAGCTGGCCACGATCAGTGGGTGGTTCCTACCTCATTCCGAAGCCTGATGTTAAGTCACGCCCATGATGCGGCCACCGCCGGTCATAGGGGGTTTCACACAACATTGGAAATCTTAAGAGAGGTTGCATACTGGCCACACATGGGGCAGGACCTCGACCAATACTTGAAGGGGTGTCTTGTGTGTGCACAATTTCAGCCATCATCCCTTACGCATCGGGCGCCTTTACAAAAGAGGGGAATGACACTGCCATGGTCAGATTTACAAATCGACTTTGTAGGCCCTGTGATTCGCTCGGCTAGGGGGAATAAGTACATGTTGACTGTGACATGCTTGTTTACCAAGTGGGTGGAATGTCTCCCAGCCCCAAACTGCAAGGCAGAAACTGCAGCTGCCTTGATGATTAACCACATCTTTTCCCGTTTTGGTCTACCTCAAAGGATTGAGTCAGACAGAGGTAGCCACTTCACCAGTGAAGTAATGACAAAGATGTGGGAGATACTGGGGGTCAAAAGGAAGTTGCATATTGCTTATCGGCCAGCTTCTTCTGGGGCAGTAGAGAGATATAACCGAACCATTGTGAGCATATTAAAGAAGTTTGTGGCAGATTCTGGGCCAAGTTGGGATATCCGATTACCTCTGGTCCTAATGGCTATCAGATCTACCCCTTCATCTGCAACCAAAATGTCACCATTTGAGTTGATGACTGGGCGCAAGATGGTGCTTCCTCAGCATTTGCTCTATAGGACCCAAGAGCAGACACTGATAAATGCCTCCACTACTCATGAGTATGTGGAGAATTTAAGGAAACACCTCCAACATGCTTTTGCTTATGCTCAGCGGAATCTAGAAAGATCAGCTGATAGCATGAAGACCCACTATGACCTGAAAACTTCCAGGAAGGAATATCAGGTGGGGGACCGGGTCTATCTATACAACTTCCAAAGGAACCAGGCCAAGCAGCGCACATTTTTGCCTACATGGAAGGGACCATTCGAGATCATAGACAAAATCTCCCCTGTGGCCTACAAAATCCACATCCCCAAAGGTCCTTTGGCAGAGGGAGAAGACAAGTGGGTCCACATAAACCAGTTGAAATGTTGCCATCCCAGGCACACTCTGCAACAACTGGAGGAATCCTCTGGAATCCTAGCGGGTACTGTCTCAGACTAATTCAGTTCCAATCATAAAACATACCACATCTAGTCTCTAAAATATTGTGATTTGCATGAAACTGTCTCTTAGTTATACTGTTTTTTTTTCAAAATAAGAATGTAATGTTTCGTTATGATGAAATGCATATGCTGCCCCACTATCTCAACAGTGGTGGAAAAACGTCTATGAGTAGGTATTGCCGCTCTTCCTTTGTCGTCCTAGGAGAAAGAAAACCTGGAGACGGGCCAAGGAGGGCGATCCGGAGACCAGGAACGAAGATCCAATGGGCCCAGTGGACCGCCCAATACTCCCATCAGGACTGGCGAGGAGAACCGATCGATCAGTACCGGATGGAGAAGAAGATGCTGAACTGTGCCATCTACAGAAGAGGAAGAAGATTATGCGGACAGACCGGTGCGTGGGTCAAAACCCTTGGGCACGCGACTCCCCATCGACTCAAATTCAAAGTGCAGTCGCGTGGGGTGGCTTGTTGGGTGTCTTGACCCACGTGCAAGTAATCATGCTGCAACATTTGGTGCTGTGGGCTTAGAAAAGTCAAGATGGCGGAAAACCCACATGTGCGCCAAAATCCAGGAAAGCTGCGCAGTTTGTGCGCACACCGAAATGGTTGCCTCACTTGCCACCCACCAGTGCGAGAATGAAAGGCCGGGTTGCCAAAGGAAAAACAGTAGCACCGGTTAGCTTCAAAGCGCTTTAAAACCACCATTGGACTACCCGCACAGTAGTCAGAAACCATTGGGAATGGCAATGCTGATTGCCAAATGCAACCTAGAATGGTGGGGAATTCATTTCTTAAATCTCAAAAATGGGTGCAGTACCAGTACTCACCACTATCCAAAAGCCGGCATTTTAAAACCACACCCCTTTGGAGCCAGAACATAACTTTAAAAAGATGGATCATTCATAGAGCGGACATGTGAAAATTTTATAAATGATACCATAATTCTTGTGATTTTTCTGCCCACAGTTTAAGAGGTTTTTAGAACCGGTGGTATGTTCAGGGGGGTTTTAGCGGAAAAGTGGATATTACTCTAAATGTATGCATGTTAAAAATCTGAAACTTCATCAGTTAATGTCCATACTCCCTGCGCACATGTATGTAAAGTTGGGTCAATGTCAGAAATTGAAAAATCAGTTAAAAAGTCAAGTATGTGCCATTTCTGAATGCAAGCTCTTAGAAACAGCAGATTTGGACAGAGACATGGCTAAATTCAGCCACACCATGTATATGTAATTTCAAGCAACTGTGTAACTGTGAAATATGTCTTTTATTATCAAATATAGAATGTGTGCAATCTGACAGAGGAGTGTCCTATCTGCAAGCCATAAAATGACATCCCTCTGACTCACAGTTCATTCCCCAATCAAGTGGGGAATGGAAATTTGACCAATTAGAAGCTGAGAGAGAGGTAGGGTCAGTGATGCTAGAACACACCCACATTCTAAACACATAAAAGCAGACAGACAGGACAGATAGGGACCTTCAAATCCATCTGCCGCTGGAAGCTCTGCCGGAAAAATCCATACTTTCCCTCCATCAAACCTCCAGAGAGCCAAACTAGAGACTTCAATCTATCCAGAACTAGAGACCCAGACCAGAGAACCAGAGAGAGCTGACCCAGATCACTGTGAAGTGCAGAGACCAGAGGCGAGTCTAAAATCTGACCAGATCCGTGGCGTGGCCCATGTCACTCAAGAATATAGTGTGAGTACCTAGAAAACTGTGCAGATCCAATCTCCTAGTTAAAATAATATAATTCAACCTATTTTAATCTAAGTAGAACTGTCTCCTAACTGTCACCTGTCATTTGTAAAGCTGTCACTTGTCATTTTCTAGTTGCAAGCTGCACTTGTCTTTTTGAGCTTTTAAAATTTGCAAAACCAAAAACGACCTCTATTAAATCGGTCATAACTCTGTAACCGTTTGTGCTAGAGACTTGCAGTAACTTTCATTTGAAAGCTTAGAATCTTAGCTTTGAATCGCACCAAGAACCACATTCCTACCCCTTATAGTTTTACCGCAATCGCGGAACACGCATCCGCGAATTTTGCCGCGATTTGCAAATTTCTTCACGTGTAAAAAGACAGCAGTTTTGCCTTCCATTTGCCAGAAATTCGTTTAACCTGCTAACTATCCCTGCATCATTGCTAGTGTGAGCCTGGACTAATATTAACTAGATACCACTCACCCTGAACCTCTGAAAGGGAATTAAAAGCATTTCCAGCATATTTCTCATCCATTGCTAGCACATATCAAAGCATTTGGGCCTGTGTTTTCAAAACTCCTATCTGTTTTCTGTAAGCTTGCTGGGATTGAACTGAATCACATTTGATTGCATTCCTGAGAACTGTGTGCTTCCTTCCATTTCCTTGCATTGCATCAAGGGGGGGAGGGGATTGCCAGAGAAAAGTGATTACCTTGTTTGTTGAAATCATATTGAGTATTTTCTGTATTGCATTTTCATTCAACATTACATCCAGTTGAACTCTATAAAGCATTCTCTACCACATTATACTTCTGTACCTATTTACCAGTGTGCTACCTTATCCATTTCATGTCAACTCCTTATTGATTACAGAGAAGCGTGTTAGTGCCAGATTCTCTGTTGTTAATCTTTATCATATCAGATTAAGTGTGATATTCAATTATTAATTTATTATAAGGTGTGACATATATATATATCTATTGTTTAAATTATCAAATAAACCTTTTAACTTGCAAAACAGAACTACTTCTTGGCTCATTGGGCTCAGGGGGATTCCAAGAGAGTGGTGTTATATAGGGGTAGTCATCCAGAACGCATGAACTGGACATAAAGATATATCAATAAGGGTTTCCATTCAGTATCCCAGACTAGGCATTGACTTAGCTGTAGTGTTGAATTGAATCCTCTTACAAATTGGGGGCTCGGGCCGGACGTCTGGGTTAGAATACCACTTGTGCAGCTTAATACAGTGTGCTAACTGACGGGATACATACATCCAGTCGGATCACCACGCTGCCTTACGCTGTGAAGCATTCCTCAAAAGGGACACTCCAAGAAAAGTTCTGTTCTGCAAAAATAAAATACCAACTTCTGTAAGTCAGGACAGAGACCAATCTCTAGAATGACGACCTTGGTAGATATGAAAATAGCCAGAGAGCACTTCTTACATAAACTATTTGTGAGAGGTGAATGGGTTGAGCAGGGCCAGGATGCCTGGTTGCAGGCCATCACGCGACAGGTCACTGAAACAGGGTCAGACTTATGGAGAGATCAGGGTCCATTACATGTGGCCCTGAGTGAACTATATATGGCTCCTAAAGCCAAAGAGGAACACAATAAAATTGCCAGGATAGCAGCATACCTGTACCTATATATGGGAGACATGCAGGATAGATGTGCTGAAAGCCAAAATCTGGCAAATAGGCAACAGATGGTGTTAGAGAAGGTCCAATCTGACCTGGTCTCTTCTGAGCAGAGGCTGCAGAGGAGCCAGGAGTCAGAAAATGACAGCAGACTGTACATCACTAAAATGAAGGAGGATATGGATGTGCTGCAAAAGGAAAAGTCAGAACAGGATACCAGATTTCTGGCCTTGCAGAAGGAACACCAAGAAGGTTTGGACTCCCTACTGCAAAGCCAGAAAAAGCTGGAGCAACAGCTAGACTTCAATAGGGCATGTGCTGAGCAGGTAGTCACCCTGCAAAGCCACCTAGATAGAGAGAAGGCAGAGAGCAATAAACTGATTTTGAAAGACCTGGATACCCAGACAGAGTTTGACCAGGAGCGCCAGAAAGCTGGTACCTTCCAAAGGCAGAGGGACGACTTGGCGGCACAAATGCAGGCTCTTAGTCAGGAAAGAGACGCCATAGGCCAGGAAGTCTGCCATCTAAAAAGAAAAATGGAAGAAAATCACCTGGCCCACCAGGGACTGGGTGACCTCCAAAAAGAACACCAGAACTTGTTAGAGCACACCAGGAGGGTGGAGGATGCTCTAGCAAGAAAGGAGCAGGCCAATAGGGACACAGCTCAGGAGGTAACCCTCCTGCAGCAAAGACTGGCCCGGTGCTCCAGGACCAATCAGGAAACACAGAGAGAGAATGAAGCTCTCTGCCAGCACAATGATAGGCTCCAACAGCAGGTAGCGATGCAGGAGAGACTGATAGAGTCGAGTAAGGCCTTAACTGAGGAACTGAAGGCACAAATGCAGGCTCTTGCATTGCAACAGGGAGCAGGGGCGGATAGAGATGAGGTTCGCTGGGAAATGGAAACTCCGGAGCATAACCTCAGGAGCCCTAGTACCAGAGGCCCTCATACCTCTCAGTCCCTGGACTCTGCCACCCCAGTGTCCCCTGGCGCACATGAGCACAGGGCCACAGGGATGGCAGATTACTATCCAGCCAGAAGCATGGGGCTCATAGGCCAGTACCATCCAGGAATGGAGGGGCGGGCATCCGGGTATGGGCACCCAAGCATGGTGCAATTCAGTGGGGAACCCCGGGAGAATAGGCCCATTAAGGGCATCCTGAAAACCTCTGCCCAGTTAGGTCAGTGGGGGGGGTACCCAGCAAATCCTGGCAGCAAGGAGGAATCTGAAGACTCCTCTGAACTGCGCAGGACACAGGAGACCAGGTCCCCACATTCTGCCAGCCATTCCCAGGCTCGCAGAATCCGGGAAAACCTGGAAGAACAGACGGGAACCTCTGGGAGCAGTGCCCCTGAGTCCGAGGATGAATGGACAAGGGTTACCCGAACCAAAAAGGCCAATAGGGCAAAAAGGGCCTTGCTTAAGGACCCCTTAAAGCAGATTAAGGCGATCAGGAGCGTCATCACGCCTTACCATAAGAACGCTAAGTATTCTGTTTGGGAGCACTTAGAGTTGTTTGAACAAATGATGGAGACTTTCCATTTGAAGGACAGCCAAAGCTGTATTCAATATGTAAAGTGGACCTTCTCCCCGGAATACTCCAGTTTCTTTGCGGGGCTGGAGGACCAAAATCATTCAAGATGGTCCACCTATAAGGCGGCCATCTTGAAACATTTTTCTGTTCACAGAAATCCTCAAGAGGCTCGCAAGGCAGCCTACAATTTGCAATGTGGGGAGGATCAGGCCCCACAAGAATTTGTGTAGGAGTTAAAGCGTGCTTTTGCGCAGACCACCAGAAGGGTGCGCACAGACAGTCGAGAATTCGTTAATACATTTTTTCATGCCTTGCCCAAATACATCATGACCCAGCTCGTGAGGGATTTTCACGAGAAACGATCCTTAGACTGGGTCATTGAACAGGCTACCCGGATCTATGAGGTGCAGAAACCGGTAGATAGCAAAAGTAATGCCCAGAAAAACCCCAAAGCCAACAGCACCCCTGCTGCTGCCAAGGTGGCAGAGGTAAAGGTCACCCCCGTTTTGGATTTGGAGATGGGGGGGCCTAAAAACCTACCTGCACCTAATAATGCTAGGCCCAGAAGGTCCTCGGGCCAGTCACAGACAGGGAGCCAGGGAGGCAGCCCCACAAATGGGGTCCCTCGCTCTCCTGATTATGTAAGTCCCCGTTACAAGGGAAATCGACCCATCCTGGGTTATGTGTGGACTCCTCCAGCCCAAGGGGGGGGATCCAGCCAAGCACCTAACCCAGGGAACTTCCCTCCAAACTTCCCACAGGAGGGCAGACATTCTCTAAACCCTGGGCAGAACTTTTTCCCCAGATATCCACCCGACTTTCAGCCCCAAAACCATCCATCCTTCTTTCCCCAATTCCCTGAGCCCAGACCACTGAATCCGGGAGAGGGGAGGCCAAGGGTGGAGGGGTACCCAAATCTTCCCAACCAGGGGTACTACCAGAGGAGGGACAGCTACCCTTCCCGGGATCAGCCCAGGGGAGAAAACAGGGCCCCGTATCAGCCTGAGCGGGTTTCCCAGTTAGAGCGCCAGGTTCAAAACATGGCGCGGGATATGGGTCACATACTGAGGGCTCAGCAGAACCCTCAGATGGGCGTGCCGGCGCAGAACGCACCCAACTCTGGACCTGGTGCTCCAGAACAATGACGGGGGCAGCACCCCGATAACTCACCGGTTCCCAGGGAGGAGGCACAAAGGGAAGGGGGGTGTAAAGCCTTGGAGGAAGCTTCCTTCCTCACTTGTAAACAGCCCCTGGAAACCCAGGAACCGGAAACAAAATCTCTGGCCCCTGAAAGTCTGCCTCCTAAGGAGCAGAGGGGGGGTAGGAGAAACAAAAGACCCAAACAGACTCAGTTTGAGGAGGAGGTACAGATCTTCCAATTTGAGGGAGAGGGATCCTCAGAGGATCCTGAGAAAAGGATCTTCTCCTTCAGAGAGGGGGGAACTCCTCCCAAAGAAAAATGGGTCCCTAGGAATGCAAATCCAGACTGGGTAGATGTGGAGACTGAGCTACCGCCGCCCACCATCTCATCCCAGAACCAACAGCAAGAAAATCCCCGGGTTCAAACCCATACTGGGGACTGCCTCCAAAAAGGGGGGGCGGCCCAGAACTGGAACCAGGGGAACCCACAATGGCTCTGATCTCCAGTTGCCAACTTTTTCTTTCAGATTCCCAAGACTCTCCACAGAATTCTGCCCAAATCTCTTCGCTAGCGATGTCCAAAACCAGAAAGTTAGCCCACCAGTTGTCCAAAAATGTGCATTATCTGTGCCCCCTTGAGGAGAAGGAGGGAAGATATTATGCCCCGGTACAAGTACAGGGGCAGGGTACAATCTCGGCACTGGTGGACACTGGATCTCAAGCTACCCTTCTGTCCAGAAGGGCCTTTGATGAACTGAATGCAGGAAGGGGAGAGAATTACCAAATTCCTCTCACCTCTCTTCCTGGACAACTCCAGAACTTTGACGGGAAGGAAATTCCTGTCGAGGGGACGGCAGATTTGGACATTAAAATTGGGCGACACAAGCTGAAACACCCGGTCATACTTGTGACCCCAGAGGGCACCCCTTGTTTACTAGGGAATGACCTCCTGAGAAGGTTGTCACCCCTAATAGATTGCGTAAACAAGGTCCTCTGGACCCAGACTAGCCGACCAATAAAATTAAAACAGAGTGTCAACCATGTTAGTTTAAACGGCACCTGCCACATGGTTGAACAAAAATCTGACCAAGTAGAATTTCACTTCCAGAACAACCAGATTCCAGACGTGACAGTAATAGCAGTAGGACAACAGACTGGTGATGGGGGGTCCTCTCTGTTTCTGAAAATCAACCTTCCTTCCAGTTTAAGGTGGTATTCCACGCTGGAAGGAAACACTCTGAAATTCTATACTAATCCACAATCAGAAACTCCCACTCCTATAGTCCAGAAAGATGTGAAATCAGCTCAGAGCCTGGCTGAGATTCAGCAAATTGGAGAGCAGTTGTTCATCCCTGTTCAGTTAAATGAGGGGAAGGACTCTGTTCTCGCTCGAGTGTGTGTGAACAACGGTAAGAGCTTCATCAGCGAAGCCATGTTTCGCCAACTCCCAAAAGATCCAGCCATTCCCACCTTCAAACTGATAGACAAGTGGGAAATGGACCTGGAAGCACCCAATTCAAAACATCTCCTGCCAAGCAGGTGTATGCTCAAAATCTCCATTGGCAACAAGAGCATAGTCCATAATTGTTGGGTCGTGCGAGACGTCACTGCCGCCTTTTACTTAGGCAGTGACATTCTCAATCGCTTTGCCATTAGTTTGGACCTAATAAACTTCAAAGCTTGGTCCCGATTAGCGGATAATCCCATGGGCTTTGATGATCCAGAAAAAGCATTTAGGTCAGCTCAATTGCTACCGTATGCAGTTGAAATTCAGGTTAAAGAGGAAGTCACCATCCCAGAAAGGACCCGACAATTCTCCCTGGAAGTGAAAGTTAAAAGGGGACAAGAGTTGAAAAACCCTGATGCTTACATACATCTAAATGCTTCTCTCCAACAGCAAGGGTTGGGGGTAAACCCAACTCCATTAGTCAACATAGAACATGACACCATTCTAATAGAGGTGGATAACAGCGACTTAAAGAGTATTACTCTAGCCGCAGGCACCATTATTGGAATGGCGGTTGATGACCGACATTTCTCCATTGATCTTGTAAATGAACTGTTAGGGCCAATCCCCAAGGACTGCGTTGACAGTGACAGTGATGACAATACAACACCAGACAGGATTTTTACCCGGCATGGGGGGAACTTCCTGGTGTACACTTCCTGCCCCTATGGTAAGGAAGATGTGACGTGTGACTTCAGGAGGGATGAGGTGATTTTCCAGGTACATGAGGGCTGCCTTTCCCACCTGAAGCCTCCGGTCCAAATCAGCACTCTGACCAGGGACTTCTCCACCCAGCTGGAGGAGGCCGCGGAGATAGCCAAACCAGAAGTCTTTCCAGGCTTCAGGCAGATGGTGGAAGAGAGAGTCAACCTAGCTGACGCCTGTGTGACTCTGGAACAAAAGCAAAAGTTGAAACAAGTTTTCTTGGATTTCCAAGATCTCTTTGCGGTAGACTCATATGACTGTGGTCGCACTGACATCCACACAACAACAATCCCCACGGACCCTGGCATGACTCCAGTGTTTGTGAAGCAATATCGCTTGCCTCTCGCATCAATGGAGTCCCTTACTGAAATAATTAAGAACCTTGAGTCCCGGGGAATAATCCGTCCAGTCCACAGCACCTTCAATAATCCGGTGCTGGGAATATTGAAGCCGAACGGCCAGTGGAGACTCTGCGCCGACCTCAGGGAGCTCAACAAACGGGTCCATACTTCCCGATGGCCTCTGCCCTACATTGACCAAGGGCTGGCCCAGATTCAGGGGTCACAGGTATTCACTGCAATAGACCTGACCAATGGATACTGGACCGTGCCTGTCAGTAGGGAGGACCAATACAAACTGGCTTTTACCTTTGGGGGCCAGCAGTACACATGGACCCGGACTCCCTTCGGATACCTCAACTCCGGTAATGAGTTCAATATTTTCCTACATAAGGCCATGCCCGACCTGGGTGCGAGGGGTAACCTGGCTTATGTAGATGATGTCCTCATCAAAAGCTCAACTGTTGAGGAACACATAGCGGAGATCCGTTATGTTCTAACACAGTTGAGGGCCGCCGGAGCAAAACTTTCCTTTCAGAAAGCACAGTGGTGTAGAACCCGTGTTAATTTCTTGGGGCATGAGATTACTCCTCAGGGCCTCTGTCCCCAGGAAAAGAAAGTGGAAGCACTTCAGAAACTGAAAGACCCCACAACTCTGCGGGAACTAAGGAGCCTCCTTGGACTGACTAATTACAGCAGAAAGTTCATTGAGGGCTACGCAGAGATCACCAGACCCCTGATTCATCTCCTGAAGGGGGGGGTCAAGTGGGAATGGGGTCCAGAACAAGCCGAGGCAGTAAAACAACTCAAAAGAAGCCTCTCACAAGCGCCTTGCCTAGCTTACCCTGTCAGAAACAAGGAGTTCTTCCTGGAGACGGGGTTCTCTAATACGTGCTTGACGGCAGTATTATATCAAAAGCATGACAAGGTCAATAAAGTAATCTCCTATGCGAGCAAAACTTTATCCTCTGTGGAGGAAAAATTCAACGATTGTGAGAAGGCACTCCTGGCAACGGTGTGGGCATTGAAGAATTACCGCCCTTTTATCCAGGGGGAACACATTATAGTGGAGACTCCACACCAGCCTCTGCAATATCTCCAAAGTGACAGAATCCGGGCCGGAAATGTGAGTAATTCCCGAATTACTTCCTGGATTCTGTCAATGCAAGGCTTTCCTGTGGAGGTCAGATATGGCCAAAACAAGAAGAGTCCCCTCGCGCAAGGTCTGGCTGACTTGCATGATTGTGCCAGAGAAAACTGTCTCGAGGACGAAAGTCTAAAAATAAAGGACAACATGGAGGCATACCTTAATTCCCCCCACAAAGTCTTTGAAGAAGACAAGTGTGAGGGAATGCCCACTGTCTATGTGGATGGATGCTCTTACCATGTTGACAACAACGGGGAGAAAGAACTGGTGGCCGGCGTAGGGAATGCATGGGTGAATGAGTCCCCAGAACCCTCCGCTGGATACAAAATTGGTCCCCGAAGTAGTCAGGTGGCAGAATTGATGGCTGTGCATCAGGCCATCCTCACTGCTGTCCAGCATCAACTCCACGAACTGGTCATAATCACAGATTCGGATTATGTACGGAACGGGTTCGTGGAGCACCTGGTTAATTGGAAAACCAGAGGCATGTTATGTGCTAACAACAAACCCTTGAAACATGGGAAGTTGATCCAAAACATTGATGATCTGGTCATATTGAATGAGATGACCATCTATTGGAAAAAGATCAAGGGTCATTCCAAAGTAGAGGGACCAGACAAAACTGGAAATGACTTAGCTGATCAGCTGGCCAAAACCAGAGCCATCCAAGGGGATCTAATTGAGATTGAGTCCCTGTTGGGGGAAATCCAGGTCACTGCCATCACTAGGTCCCAGACAAATGCTCACAACGACCTTTCAATTGCACAATGGAGTAAGGAGACCCCTGATGCTGATTTGATTACTGCTCAGAAGGGGGATCCAATTATTGGTAAATTTTACCAGCACCTTGAGGACCCTGAGAACTTTCCCCTGACGGATACCGATTACATTGGGAAAGAGGACCTAAGAGTGTTGATGAAATGTCCAAAAATGTTCCGAATCCAAGACGGTTTGTTGGTAAGGAAATCCAAAGCTGGCCACGATCAGTGGGTGGTTCCTACCTCATTCCGAAGCCTGATGTTAAGTCACGCCCATGATGCGGCCACCGCCGGTCATAGGGGGTTTCACACAACATTGGAAATCTTAAGAGAGGTTGCATACTGGCCACACATGGGGCAGGACCTCGACCAATACTTGAAGGGGTGTCTTGTGTGTGCACAATTTCAGCCATCATCCCTTACGCATCGGGCGCCTTTACAAAAGAGGGGAATGACACTGCCATGGTCAGATTTACAAATCGACTTTGTAGGCCCTGTGATTCGCTCGGCTAGGGGGAATAAGTACATGTTGACTGTGACATGCTTGTTTACCAAGTGGGTGGAATGTCTCCCAGCCCCAAACTGCAAGGCAGAAACTGCAGCTGCCTTGATGATTAACCACATCTTTTCCCGTTTTGGTCTACCTCAAAGGATTGAGTCAGACAGAGGTAGCCACTTCACCAGTGAAGTAATGACAAAGATGTGGGAGATACTGGGGGTCAAAAGGAAGTTGCATATTGCTTATCGGCCAGCTTCTTCTGGGGCAGTAGAGAGATATAACCGAACCATTGTGAGCATATTAAAGAAGTTTGTGGCAGATTCTGGGCCAAGTTGGGATATCCGATTACCTCTGGTCCTAATGGCTATCAGATCTACCCCTTCATCTGCAACCAAAATGTCACCATTTGAGTTGATGACTGGGCGCAAGATGGTGCTTCCTCAGCATTTGCTCTATAGGACCCAAGAGCAGACACTGATAAATGCCTCCACTACTCATGAGTATGTGGAGAATTTAAGGAAACACCTCCAACATGCTTTTGCTTATGCTCAGCGGAATCTAGAAAGATCAGCTGATAGCATGAAGACCCACTATGACCTGAAAACTTCCAGGAAGGAATATCAGGTGGGGGACCGGGTCTATCTATACAACTTCCAAAGGAACCAGGCCAAGCAGCGCACATTTTTGCCTACATGGAAGGGACCATTCGAGATCATAGACAAAATCTCCCCTGTGGCCTACAAAATCCACATCCCCAAAGGTCCTTTGGCAGAGGGAGAAGACAAGTGGGTCCACATAAACCAGTTGAAATGTTGCCATCCCAGGCACACTCTGCAACAACTGGAGGAATCCTCTGGAATCCTAGCGGGTACTGTCTCAGACTAATTCAGTTCCAATCATAAAACATACCACATCTAGTCTCTAAAATATTGTGATTTGCATGAAACTGTCTCTTAGTTATACTGTTTTTTTTTCAAAATAAGAATGTAATGTTTCGTTATGATGAAATGCATATGCTGCCCCACTATCTCAACAGTGGTGGAAAAACGTCTATGAGTAGGTATTGCCGCTCTTCCTTTGTCGTCCTAGGAGAAAGAAAACCTGGAGACGGGCCAAGGAGGGCGATCCGGAGACCAGGAACGAAGATCCAATGGGCCCAGTGGACCGCCCAATACTCCCATCAGGACTGGCGAGGAGAACCGATCGATCAGTACCGGATGGAGAAGAAGATGCTGAACTGTGCCATCTACAGAAGAGGAAGAAGATTATGCGGACAGACCGGTGCGTGGGTCAAAACCCTTGGGCACGCGACTCCCCATCGACTCAAATTCAAAGTGCAGTCGCGTGGGGTGGCTTGTTGGGTGTCTTGACCCACGTGCAAGTAATCATGCTGCAACATTTGGTGCTGTTGGCTTAGAAAAGTCAAGATGGCGGAAAACCCACATGTGCGCCAAAATCCAGGAAAGCTGCGCAGTTTGTGCGCACACCGAAATGGTTGCCTCACTTGCCACCCACCAGTGCGAGAATGAAAGGCCGGGTTGCCAAAGGAAAAACAGTAGCACCGGTTAGCTTCAAAGCGCTTTAAAACCACCATTGGACTACCCGCACAGTAGTCTGAAACCATTGGGAATGGCAATGCTGATTGCCAAATGCAACCTAGAATGGTGGGGAATTCATTTCTTAAATCTCAAAAATGGGTGCAGTACCAGTACTCACCACTATCCAAAAGCCGGCATTTTAAAACCACACCCCTTTGGAGCCAGAACATAACTTTAAAAAGATGGATCATTCATAGAGCGGACATGTGAAAATTTTATAAATGATACCATAATTCTTGTGATTTTTCTGCCCACAGTTTAAGAGGTTTTTAGAACCGGTGGTATGTTCAGGGGGGTTTTAGCGGAAAAGTGGATATTACTCTAAATGTATGCATGTTAAAAATCTGAAACTTCATCAGTTAATGTCCATACTCCCTGCACACATGTATGTAAAGTTGGGTCAATGTCAGAAATTGAAAAATCAGTTAAAAAGTCAATTATGTGCCATTTCTGAATGCAAGCTCTTAGAAACAGCAGATTTGGACAGAGACATGGCTAAATTCAGCCACACCATGTATATGTAATTTCAAGCAACTGTGTAACTGTGAAATATGTCTTTTATTATCAAATATAGAAAGTGTGCAATCTGACAGAGGAGTGTCCTATCTGCAAGCCATAAAATGACATCCCTCTGACTCACAGTTCATTCCCCAATCAAGTGGGGAATGGAAATTTGACCAATTAGAAGCTGAGAGAGAGGTAGGGTCAGTGATGCTAGAACACACCCACATTCTAAACACATAAAAGCAGACAGACAGGACAGATAGGGACCTTCAAATCCATCTGCCGCTGGAAGCTCTGCCGGAAAAATCCATACTTTCCCTCCATCAAACCTCCAGAGAGCCAAACTAGAGACTTCAATCTATCCAGAACTAGAGACCCAGACCAGAGAACCAGAGAGAGCTGACCCAGATCACTGTGAAGTGCAGAGACCAGAGGCGAGTCTAAAATCTGACCAGATCCGTGGCGTGGCCCATTTCACTCAAGAATATAGTGTGAGTACCTAGAAAACTGTGCAGATCCAATCTCCTAGTTAAAATAATATAATTCAACCTATTTTAATCTAAGTAGAACTGTCTCCTAACTGTCACCTGTCATTTGTAAAGCTGTCACTTGTCATTTTCTAGTTGCAAGCTGCACTTGTCTTTTTGAGCTTTTAAAATTTGCAAAACCAAAAACGACCTCTATTAAATCGGTCATAACTCTGTACCCGTTTGTGCTAGAGACTTGCAGTAACTTTCATTTGAAAGCTTAGAATCTTAGCTTTGAATCGCACCAAGAACCACATTCCTACCCCTTATAGTTTTACCGCAATCGCGGAACACGCATCCGCGAATTTTGCCGCGATTTGCAAATTTCTTCACGTGTAAAAAGACAGCAGTTTTGCCTTCCATTTGCCAGAAATTCGTTTAACCTGCTAACTATCCCTGCATCATTGCTAGTGTGAGCCTGGACTAATATTAACTAGATACCACTCACCCTGAACCTCTGAAAGGGAATTAAAAGCATTTCCAGCATATTTCTCATCCATTGCTAGCACATATCAAAGCATTTGGGCCTGTGTTTTCAAAACTCCTATCTGTTTTCTGTAAGCTTGCTGGGATTGAACTGAATCACATTTGATTGCATTCCTGAGAACTGTGTGCTTCCTTCCATTTCCTTGCATTGCATCAAGGGGGGGACGGGATTGCCAGAGAAAAGTGATTACCTTGTTTGTTGAAATCATATTGAGTATTTTCTGTATTGCATTTTCATTCAACATTACATCCAGTTGAACTCTATAAAGCATTCTCTACCACATTATACTTCTGTACCTATTTACCAGTGTGCTACCTTATCCATTTCATGTCAACTCCTTATTGATTACAGAGAAGCGTGTTAGTGCCAGATTCTCCGTTGTTAATCTTTATCATATCAGATTAAGTGTGATATTCAATTATTAATTTATTATAAGGTGTGACATATATATATCTATTGTTTAAATTATCAAATAAACCTTTTAACTTGCAAAACAGAACTACTTCTTGGCTCAGTGGGGTCAGGGGGATTCCAAGAGAGGGGTGTTATATAGGGGTAGTCATCCAGAACGCATGAACTGGACATAAAGATATATCAATAAGGGTTTCCATTCAGTATCCCAGACTAGGCATTGACTTAGCTGTAGTGTTGAATTGAATCCTCTTACAAGATCCCACAATGCATCGGGTGTCCCATACTATGAATGGGTCCCGGCATATCTAGATCATTATAATCAGTGGCACACATTGTGCGTTACCATTGAGGAGTGTTCAGACATCTACCACCAAGTAGGAAGGACTGTGATGGCTAACAGTCACATATAATACACATACATTCCGTGTGACCGCATTGGTGTTTCACTCTGACACCCGTGCTTAGTGCATGTAGATCCAGTCCTCTTTCTTTACCCATTAACATAGTAGGATAATGGTGCTGTAAACAGACGGCCACTCTGATACGGAGGTGAGACGTGCATGATACCGACTCGCATTGTAAGGTGAGTTTCCACAAGATGAGGCAGTCCCCCGATCTTGCGTGACATTCCAAATATAATAGGGTGCTAACGCTGAGCTCGGCATACGAATAACTAATGGATGTCCATGCGCTTTGTGTTTCTCCTAAGACGGAGAGATCCTGAGTCAATAGGATACTGCATGCGCTGATGACTACTAATAGTACATTGTTCATGTGAGTATTACGGCCTTTTAGTCCATACCATAGTGACCCCGCAATTGGTAGCACATTACTTAGCCCCTCTGGCTTCTTTGTCTCTTCCCTCACAGGGCAATTAAGACCCTGGGGCTCCATCGGGGTGACTAATCCTCCTATCCACACAAAGGGCCTCATTAGGACCCAGGCGGTAGGGGGTTTACGGCGGCGTAAACAGCGCCGACCCTTACCGCCTGATTCCGAGGTCCCTTAGCGCCATGGAGGTTTTAACACCTGCTTCTAGCAGGTGTTAAAATCCATGGCGCTAAGGGACCTTGTTGTTAATTACGCCACCGTAATTTACGACAGCTCTCAAACATGGTGCCGAAAAAATGGGCTTCACAGTCAAAAAATGCGCAGTCTTTCAGATAGATGCGACTTGGTCCTTACAGTTTTCACATTCGTCTTGCCCACCAACTGCAAAAACAAGAGGTGGGAGGGACGTTAGGAAGATTCTTCCTTTGTTATTAATGGAAAAGATATTGTTTATCAAACAGGCATCCATCTGGTTTTACCTCTATGGGTCCGCTTTCGGATTCGGACGTGTTCCATATTTAAAATTGGTTTATCTTATAAAATGTAGATGCAAGCATTTCTCAAGATGCGGCGGCTCTTTGCTGTTCACACGCAGAGACTGGTTTGTCTTACGCGGTGCCGGGAAGGATTGTGATAGCCTTCCGTGTTTGCATATCACGTGACTATGTGTATTTGCGTCTAGTCCACGTTAGTGCTTGTTTTTTAGATCGGATGGACATCGAATTTTGGGTGGCCATTTTGGGAGAGTATCAATGCAATACATGCGCTGGACAATGTAAAAAATGACAGTCTTGAACGTATCCCCCGAAAACGGCAGTAACATGTTTTATCATTTCTTGAGATGACTTGTAAAGAAATTCATAGATTTTGTAAAGGGTTCCGCATTTCAGATTAATTGCCGCTGTTATTGTAATTTATATAGTAGTCTCCCGCTCATATGGGTGTGGCTAATGGGTATCTCCATGTTAGAGCTCCTGCATACTCCTGGTTTACTTGAAACTTATTAATCAATGTGTGTGGTAGGAAAATCTTTGTGAGCGGGCATCAACAAAGGAGAATATCCTAGCCGCAGTGCTTGAAGGTTTGTCAGGTGGCCTTAGTTGATGCACTCTTGATGTAGACTGAAATTTCAAAATGAAATTTCACCCCTTTATTAGAAAAAAATGCCCCATTCAACTGCTGAATTTAAACCATTTTTTACTGTGTCCAAATCAAAAATCCATTTCTGCTCACATTTACAAAGTGCCAAATCTCGGTCTCCTCCTCTTTTTGAGATTTGGACCATTTGGATAATAAACCAAAAGATTTCACATGGCTTGTGCTTCAAGTGTAGATAATGGGCAACCAAAGGTTTATTTGGCGTTTGGTTTCTGATTGTTCGGTGTTCACCAATTCGTGTTTTTATATGTCTTTTAGTCTTGCCGATGTAAAGGAGTTGGCATGGGCACTGGATCACATAAACAACCCATTGGGAGCTGCAGTTTGTAAATGATTTTAGTTGCCCCTTAAGGTTGACATTCTTCATATTTTTTGTTAGTGAACAGACAGAGCAATTGCCACATCTGAAGTGCCCTGTCACCGATGGGAGATCCCAGAGTGTTCTTTGTGTGTCCATTTTCTTTATTGCCTGGGGGTATTTGTGGACTAGATTATCTCTCAGGTTTTTTTGTCTTTTTTTTTAAAATTGTCTTTATTATTTTTCAGAAATCAACAATTAACAAACTTGTATCAACAGTTTCCCCCAACTCACCCTTCCCCCAACCCCCTTGTGTTTTGATTCAGGGATTATTTTATGTATTAAAAATGTCTGTGACCTTAATATTGTGGGGGCACCATTGTTCCATAAAGTCTGACTGGAGGTACTCCAGGACTCCACCCCATTCTTTGGTGAACTTGTCCTTCGTTCCTTGGATTGTGTTAGTAACTTTTTCCATTGCGAGCTGCGCCCAGACTTGAAGCCACGTGAATATCAGCGGTGTGTCTTTCTTTTTCCAATTCTGGGCTATTGTTGTCCAAGCCGCGATGAGGAGTCACACAAAGCTTTTCCATTGTGCTTTTGTGTATCTTCTTGCTGTATCATCTCTCATTCCGCACATCCAAACGCCCTCACCCAGGTGCCCCACATCTGGAAAAATCTTGCCCATTTCTTCCTTATCTTCTTCCCAGAACGGCACAACTCCCCTGCAGGCCCACCAGGTGTGTTTCCACATCCCCACCTCTCATCGCATTCCCTCCAGCAAAGGTTTGATGTTTTTGGAAACATTGGGCCTCATTACGACCCAGGCGGTAAGTTACTGCCTGGGCCGTGACTTTACCACCATGGCGTAAACTACATTTACGCCATGGTGGTAGGCGGACTTACCGCCCCATTCCGAGGTCGGCGGTAAGTCCCCAATCCCCATTTACCCTTCCCCATTCCCATTTTTGCCCCATAGGGCATAATGGGAGTGGGGAAGGCGTTAATTACGCCACCGTAAATTACGGTGGCGTAATTAACAACATGGTCCCTTAGCGCCATGGATTTTAACACCTGCTAAAAGCAGGTGTTAAATCCGCCATGGCGCTAAGGGACCTCGTACTCAGGCGGTAAGGGTCGGCGCTGTTTACGGCGCCGTAAACCCCTTACCGCCTGAGTTGTAATGAGGCCCATTGTGTGGAGTCTCTTAGGCGTGTAATGCCACTGAGTCATTATTTTAATCCACATTTCTCTTATTTGCGCTGATCTGGTCATCTTGGGGATCAAAGCCCATAGGTCCTCCCAATGTTTTCTCGTTAGTTCCACTCCCAGCGTTCTGTCCCATTTGCTCATGTATGACCATTTAATTTCTTCATCTTGTGTGTTTATGAAAGAATATAGCGTAGATATCCATTTCTTTTCCCCTGAGTTGGTTGTAATGTATTTCTCGAATGGAGTTAGGGTTCTCGTTGCTGCCTTCGTGATATCAGCGGATTTTATCCAGTGCTTAAATTGTTCATATCTATATCTATCCCATGTGGATCGTGTTGGAAGTGAAAGGCAAGATTCAAATGGTCTAATTTCCTTGTTGATAAACATTTCCCCAATTTTCGTTATGCCCGCCTCCTCCCAGCTTTCATATGTACCCTGCTCCATCCCTGGCGGAAACTGCGGGTTCCTACAAATGGGGGTGAATGGGCCTAGTGTGGTTGTCATTACACCCTTTCATGTTTGGATGTCCCACGCCTCCATCGTTGTTCTCAATATTTCGCTAATCCCTATGTTGGGGTGTCTATGCTGTTTCTGTTTCCAGAGCAGTTCCACTAGCGGGGTTCTTGCCACTGCCCTGTCTTGTGCTGCCCAGATTGGTTGTGGATCGTCGCCCAGCCACTCCCGTAGCACTTTTAACTGGGCCGCTTGGTAATATTTTTGAAAATGGGGAAGCGCCATCCCCCCTTCCCTAGTTGGCGAGGTTAAGACCGCCCTGGCTAGTCTTGGAGTTTTCCCATTCCAAACAAAGTTTGTGATTACCCTCAGGAGTGATTTGAAGAATGAGCGGCGATCCAACCGGGAGGGCCTGGAAAGAGTACAGTAGCTTTGGGAGGATAGTCTTTACCGCTTGAATCCTACCCCACCATGAGATCAACAAGGGGTTCCATCTTTCCAAGTCTCTGCGTACGCTCGTCAGGAGCTGCGGATAGTTTTTACTATATAGCTGTTCCACCCTGTGAGTAAGTGTTATTCCCAGGTATTTAATACCCTCCGCTGCTATCTTGAGATTGAGTGCTTTTGCTTCTCTCTCTATCTCCTCCCTGTCCCCCACCAGCATTAGTATTTCTGATTTGTTCCTATTGATTTTTAGACCTGAGATGGCCCGAAGACTTCCAGCTCTCCAACTGCTGCTGCTAGCGTCCGGCCCGGCTCCTCTAATGCTAACAATAAATCATCCATATATGTGGTTACCTTATGTTGTATGCCTGCCATCTCTATCCCCTTAATTTGCGTGGCTTCTCTTAGTTTCATCAGTAGGGGCTCTAGAAAGATGGCGTATAATAAAGGGGAGAGTGGGCATCCTTGTTTTGTTCCTCGGGAAATGCATACCTTTTCAGTTACCTCCCCATTGATGGCCACTCTGCATGTTGGGGCGTTATAGTTCGCTCTAATTCTGGTAATAAAGTTCTCCCCAAATCCCATAAACTGCAGGGTCTTAAATAGCATGGACCATTCAACCCGGTCGAATGCTTTTTCTGCATCAAGTGCCAGAAGAATTGCTGGGGTTTGCTGGGGTTTGCTTTATACCAATCTTTTCCACTAAGTGAATGATCCTTCTAAGGGTGTCGTGGGTTTGTCTTCCTGGGATAAAGCCTGATTGGTCTAAATGAATTAATTTAGGAAGAAGCGGGGAGAGCCTAGCTGCTAATATCTTAGTGTATATTTTGGCATCGACATTAATCAGGGAAATTGGTCTATATGAAGCAGGGTATGCTGGGTCCTTCCCTGGATTGTGAAATACTAGGACCTTCGCTTCGTTCATGGTGGGGATCACATTGCCACATTCTTTTAAAGAGTTTAGGAGTCTAGTTAGGACTGGAATCACCAGATCCGCATATTTTTTATAGAATGGGGCCGTGAAGCCATCCGGGACTGGGGTTTTATTTTTTGGGAGTTCTTTTATTGCTTTTCTAACTTCCTCTTCCATTATAGGGTCCTATAAGGCCTGCCTGTCTGCCATTGAGATTTGTGGGAAGGTGAGGGACTTCAGATAGATGTCCTGTGCGTATGCCTCCGGGTGGTCGGTGGAATACAGTTTCTGGTAGTATTCTCTGAACACTTCCCCTATGTCTTGTGTGCGCGTGAGATGGGCCCCTTTCGTGTCTATGATGCTTTTGATCGTTATATCTTTCTGTTTGATGCGGATTTGTCTCGCTAGCAGCCTATCTGCTTTGTTAGCTTTTATGTAAAACCTTTGTCTATGATACAGCAGGCTCCTTTCTGCTCCCTTTGATCGCAGCAACTCTAGTTGGCCTTGAGTGTGTCTGAGTGTCCTCTTAAGTTCCCTAGTGGGTTGTGTCAGGATTTTCCCTTGCAGCTCTGTTATTGACCTTTCCAGTTCCTTTTCCCACATATTCCTCTGTTTCTCCCTCGTGATTTTCAGTGCCATTAGCTTCCCTCGGATCACCGCTTTAAATGCCTCCCAGACTGTGGTCCTTGAGACTCCCCCCCCGTCATTTTCGGTGAAGTATTCTTCAATCATTTCCCTTATGGTTTCCCCTGTGACCAGGTCTTGGATTATGTCCTCCGGTAATCTCCACCTCCATAGACCACTAGATGTCCCCTGTAGTTTCATATCGAGCCATAGGAGTGCATGGTCCGAGAGTGCAATTGCCCCCTTTTCCACCCCCTGGATCTTGCCCATGAGTCCCACTGACGCCCAAAGGTAGTCAATTCCTGACATTGTGTTGTGCACATGTGAGAAGTATGTAAATCCTCTTTTCTCCCCCTTGAGTTCCCTCCATACATCATTTAGGGCTAGTTGGTCCATTTGTTGCTTGAGATGTTTTGACGGTGCCCCATGGCCACATACCCCTCCAGAACTTCTGTTGCGCTGTGGGTCCCATGCCATATTCAGATCTCCTCCCAAGATCACCTCCCCCCTTGCAAAGGATTCTAGTTTGTCCAGGGTGTCCTTGCTATTTAGAACCCACTACCGCTTTTGGCTTATCTCGATCTGTCTGACTCTTCATCACGCCATTTTCTAGATCCCACCATGTAGGTGGATCTCACACAATACATCTCCTTTGTTATGTGTTTAGCTATTAGTATAGAGTGTTTCTCTTTGATCTGTTAGTTCACTCTTTTCACCATACTAGATCTCCAGTATTCTGCTCTTCACCATCTCGCTAGCATCCCGAGTTATGTACAGCTTGTCAGTCAGTCCTTGACTGTTATGGAAATAAAATAAAAGATTTTACTTTTTGTCTCCTTGAAATGTTGTCAACAGTTCAATTGGGCCCTTATGAAGAAGAGGTTACCCTCGAAACGCGTCGGCCACTCCACAATTGGACAGCATCACCTCTCCATCATTTATTGCTTCTTCGCAATTTGTTTTAATATGTTAAACGTCACGAATTACTTTGTACAACAGAATGTGCCTTTTGGCAAATTTTGTTTTCCTCTTTGCCAAATAAATTGTTATATGCTCAACTAACAAACTGCTGTTATATATCTATATCCATATATTTGAAGGCCCTATGTGGCATCAGTAAACAGTGTGCAGGGGACGGGAGGGCCCCACTTTTTGGGTCCTCTTCTATTTTCTCTTTTCTGATTTAGGCTTTGTGCCAAGGCCTTTTTTCCTCCCCCGCACCTTTAAATTCTTAAACCAGCTCTTCTGTACATATAATGATGATTTGAATTTCTATATCAATTGTTACCAGGTGTGCACCACTGTCAGCATTTTTGTTTTCTCCATATGTACTGGTCTTCCAGTGTGGCACGTACCAAGTGGGTAGCACCCTGATATAAACCTTGTTCATTATAAATATGTCATTTTCTCGCATCAACGAGATCACAGATAAACACGCAACTACACTTGCATTTGATGCGGAAGAAGCTAAACGCATATTAGCTCTCATCAAGGATACAGACCAATCTTTACAGAGTAAAGTCAGCCCAGACAAAATAATCTTTCAATTAGAAAAACTCATTAGACGCGAGATATCGCAGAAATTACATGCCAGTACCCTAGTGGAATATTACAAATCACAGAGAATCCCTAGAGGATTGAGGGTATATTTGAGACCTACACTCTGCAGCGAGAGCAAAGCATTTGTTGCTAAATGGGATCAAATTCTGAACAAGTGTTCACTTGACTTGATCTTACTTACGATTGAGGAACTTTCCAAGTCATTGACATCCATCGACAAAGACATAGAAGCACTGACAATACAGCTTTCAGAATTCAAGTCAAAAGAGGATCTGACACAACTTTTGGAAGATATCAATTCCAAATTGAGCAATTACAAAGCAGACATAGAACAAAGGAAACTTCGTAAGTTTAAACGCGATACGTTCGATTATTTGAACGATATCGTGTATACCTGGCAGGAGTTTTACCATCACAGAAACGCCAGCAGAAGTCGAGCTAATAATCTTAACAACTCCAACTCAGGGAGTGATAGTAGTAGTAGCAGTGTGGGAGAACCAATACCGAAAGACCAGTCACAAGAACAAATTCCACAGCAAGTACCAACACCTGGGACCACAATTCCCCACCTTACACCATCTCAATCTGGGACAGTTGCTAGTACCACAGGTGTTTTTTTAGGCCTGAGAGACAGACAAAAAGAAAAAGAAAAACACGACGAGGCAAGAAAAACACAAAAAGGAAGATACAAATAAGTGAAAATCTAGTCATCAACCTATCAAGCAAAAACCTGACGAGTGGCCAACTTGATATCTTAAACCGTGGTCTTTCCTTTGTTCCTACTTGCAACACATCACTATTTGAAGAAAAAATCTGTCTTCACAGATTGTTGAGGAAATTAAGATTGAAGATGTTTTTCGAATCCGATTTGGATACAGAATCACAGGCCCTAGAGGATGACATCCTACAGATGCGCCCCAAGAGTACTTTCGACCCTCAGATTCAAAATTCGATCTTGGATCTCTTCGAGAAGAGTGTCATTAATGACCTCAAAAGAATTAATTACCATAGCACTAAACCAGTTAATATTAAGAATAGCCAACTTGAACATGTTGAACAGCTGGCTAAAGATGAAGATTTAACTATCAAACCTGCGGATAAGGGTGGGGCAATCGTGATCATGGATTCATCCTACTACACACGGAGATGTCTGGAACTACTTAACGACACCGTTACTTACACAAAACTTGATAATGATCCACTACTTAGAATCAAAGCCATCATCCAGAAAGCTATTGACAATGCTTTGGAAAACAACTGGATTGATTCAAAAACAAGTCAGTTCCTTATAAACAAATATCCAATCACGCCTGTGTTCTATGGCTTACCAAAGGTTCATAAAGACAACATTAATCCGCCACTCAGACCAATAGTTGCGGGAACTGATAGCATATTTGACCCATTGGCCATCTATGTGGATCGTTTACTTCAACCTCTAATCCAGGAAATACCAACCTACCTGAAGGACACTACAGACTTCCTCAACTGTCTACAAGAAATCATAGCCCTGGACACTAGCTGCATTCTCTTTAGTATGGATGTATGCAGCCTTTACACCTCTATTCCCCACATCGAAGGGGTTGATGCTGTACTCTGGCTCCTGTTGAATCATGAACATATAAGAGGGAACAAAGAATTTATTGTGGAATTACTGGAAATAATTCTTCACAACAGTTACTTTAGATTTCAGGGCCAATACTATGTACAATCATCAGGTACTTCAATGGGGTCGGCCATGGCTCCGGTTTATGCTAACACCTACATGTATAAATTTGAAAAAGAAAACGTGTTGGATCACCCATTTTGGTCATTTAAAATCTTGACCTGGAAACGTTATATAGATGATATCTTCGGTATCTGGTGTGGTACACGAGATGAATTGGATCTTTTTTTGGAACATCTGAATTCAGTGAACAACACAATCAAATTCACAATGGAAGTAGGGGACCCTTCATTACATTTTTTGGATGTGAGCTTACAGATCAAAGAGGGTCACATCGACACCACGGTGTACCATAAACCAACAGACGTGAATAATCTTTTACATTTCAGCAGTTTCCATCCTAAACCCATGCTCAAAAGCCTACCATTCAGTCAAATGTTAAGATTGAAGAGAATTATCTCAGACCCAGCAGGCCTTGACTCAGAATGTTCATTTCTAGTTGAACGATTTGGATCTAGGGGGTATCCAGATACTATCACAGGAGAAGCCCGCAACAGATCAGAGACCTTCACGAAGGAACAACTACGCATCCCTAAAGTCAAGGATAAGTCCACACCGCTACTCTACATTTCAAAGTACTCACGACAGAGTTTCCAAATCAGCAAAACTCTGCGTAAAAATTGGACCATACTACACAATGATCCCTCTCTCCTGAAATTATTTCCCAAAGCACCAATGATGGCCTTTAAACGTGGACATAATCTCAAAGATAAACTAGTGAGAGCGGAAAGACCTCCTAAAGACAAACAACTTGTACTGAGTACCATAAAGAAGGGTACCTTTCCCTGCTTGAACTGTACGAACTGTAACAATGTTATAAAAGGTGAAACGATATCTCACCCACAAACTGGGAAGAAATTCAAAATCAGAGACTTTTCCACCTGCCTCTCCGCAGGTGTCATCTACTCATTGAAATGTCCCTGTGGTAAATTATACATAGGACAAACCACAAGACCCGTCAAAGAAAGATGGTCAGAACACAAATCCACCATCAGATGTAAGAATCTCAGATCCCCAGTGGCAAGGCACTTCATCGAATTCCAACATACGATTGCACAAATTAAATTTCAAGTCATAGAAATTGTCAAACGTCCACACAGAGGTGGCAATTACCAATCCTTGTTGTCACAGCGAGAGAAGTACTGGATCCACACACTTGACACTTTGCAACCTAAGGGTCTGAATGATGAATTCTCTTTGAGTTGCTTTCTATAGTGAATTGTGAAACTCACATGTTACATCGCCAACTACTATACACAAGTGTCAGTATCCCGGACCTTAAAAAAAATTTTTTTCTTTGTCATTACAAGTGTTGTGACTTTGATGTTTTCTTCAAGGGAACTGTATTTTCCTATGTTTGACTTGCCTATATTCACTTAAATGTTTGCACCTGTTCACGAATGACCAATTGAACCATCTCTCCATTCGTTCGAACCTTGTATGAGTAATAGGCTACATCGCAATCTTTTATCCCCTTGCCATTGAATTATACTTGTCTCACTATATAATGAGTAGCCTCATGACTCTACATGATTTGTTTTGGACTATTAAGAGTAAACTGCATGTACCATTTGTGCTATCTATCATGACTGTAACGATTATTGTACTATTCACAAATTTCTGTTCCATTAGAACCAAAATTATAAAATGCGTTGCGATGGTGAACACCAGAATTCTTATGTTTCATTATGGAACATATTAACTCTACTTTTCTTATTTATCCTGATCTCTGGTCAGTCCCTATGAGTACGCTTGCACTATGCGCCATTGCATGATGGCCTCCATATTCCTCACTCACCGGCTTCTATGCCCTTTTCTATGTTTATTATTTAGTTTCCTTTCTACGTCTGACGGCGTGTCCCCAGCACAGCTCGTTCCCTAGGTTACGACCGCGCGGAGCCACTGCCTGCCGGTTTCAGTTTCCACTAACAGTGTTCCCCGCACTGTACAGGTAAGCTACCGCTACTTGGGTCCCTTTGCCCGGTTGGGAGACCCCAGGTTTATTTTTCTCCAGTATAACAGAAATGTATATGTCCCCACTTAGGTGCCAGCAGTACGTGTCTCTTTGCAGATGCCCTGCATCGTATAATTGTTTCGAATACTTGTTGACCACACGGATGCCCCTGTTGCCTTGGCTACTCGTCCCGCAACTCGAGTGAGTGCATTCTTTAAAACCAATTCCGGTTTATTTTAAGTATTATTTATTTTATTCAGTAGCGCTCTTTTGGAGTTATTCTTTCTCCGTCCACAGGAGGGGTATGGTTTTTTCTTAAACACGCTCCCCATATTGACTCAGCTTTTTCACTATTCAAGGGTGGTCCTTGCTATTTAGAACCCACTACCGCTTTTGGCTTATCTCGATCTGTCTGACTCTTCATCACGCCATTTTCTAGATCCCACCATGTAGGTGGATCTCACACAATACATCTCCTTTGTTATGTGTTTAGCTATTAGTATAGAGTGTTTCTCTTTGATCTGTTAGTTCACTCTTTTCACCATACTAGATCTCCAGTATTCTGCTCTTCACCATCTCGCTAGCATCCCGAGTTATGTACAGCTTGTCAGTCAGTCCTTGACTGTTATGGAAATAAAATAAAAGATTTTACTTTTTGTCTCCTTGAAATGTTGTCAACAGTTCAATTGGGCCCTTATGAAGAAGAGGTTACCCTCGAAACGCGTCGGCCACTCCACAATTGGACAGCATCACCTCTCCATCATTTATTGCTTCTTCGCAATTTGTTTTAATATGTTAAACGTCACGAATTACTTTGTACAACAGAATGTGCCTTTTGGCAAATTTTGTTTTCCTCTTTGCCAAATAAATTGTTATATGCTCAACTAACAAACTGCTGTTATATATCTATATCCATATATTTGAAGGCCCTATGTGGCATCAGTAAACAGTGTGCAGGGGACGGGAGGGCCCCACTTTTTGGGTCCTCTTCTATTTTCTCTTTTCTGATTTAGGCTTTGTGCCAAGGCCTTTTTTCCTCCCCCGCACCTTTAAATTCTTAAACCAGCTCTTCTGTACATATAATGATGATTTGAATTTCTATATCAATTGTTACCAGGTGTGCACCACTGTCAGCATTTTTATATTCAGATCTCCTCCCAAGATCACCTCCCCCCTTGCAAAGGATTCTAGTTTGTCCAGGGTGTCCCTTAGAAAGCAGTCCTGTCCCACATTGGGCGCGTATACTGACGCGAGAGTGATCCTCTGGCCCTCTAACACCACATTAGCGAACGCATACCTTCCCTCCTTGTCTGTGATGGAGTCCTACAATATGGCGTCCCTTCCTGTCCTCATTGCTATCAGGACCCCCGCCCTTTTTTCTGTGGCATTCACCTGGGCCAAAATTTGATATCCCCTTACCCGGGTTTTTTGTTTGCCCTTAGCTCTGATATGCATTTCTTGGAGGAGCAGGAGGTCCACCCCTTCCCTTTTGAGCAACTTCTCCAGTTTCACCCTTTTTGTTGGATGATTCATCCCCCTTATGTTATAAGTCACAATGCGGATCTTCCCCATTTAATAAGGCACAAGTGCAAAGTACGTGGAATCCCTTCCTTCGATGCTGCTCTAATTCTGTTGTCCCGTTCCCTTTTCCCTTCCCCCTGAACCCCCCCAACTGACAACCAATAACAAAACTTGTTGCCCCCGAGTAGGGCGAGGGTTCCTACTGATGCTAGGGCGTTGCGCCCGTAGCTCCTTGCCCTCCTTCCTCTCGGATGATATGTTCGTGGGGGACTCCTAAACCCCAGATTACTTTCTTATCTTACCCGATTCCAATCCGGAGGGTCACTCCCGGACCGCCTCCTATGTCTCTCATGCAGCTGCTCTTGTTCTCTCCTTCCCCCTCACCGGTGCAAAGTGTGACCGCCGCTTGGGTGTCCACGGCATTCTCTTTCATCTCTCCCCCTGGCAGCTTCCTACGACCTCCCCTTCCCGTATTTGGCCTTATTTGCTTGATCGCTTCCCATCCTTTAGGTCTTCTCCTTTGCTCCCCACAGGATGTTGCTTGATCCGTATCCTCCACATCTCCCTGTGCACCCATTATGCTGAGGCCCTCTTCCCAAGGGGTTGCTCTCCTCTGTTTCCCTTCCCATGTAAATGTCAGCCCAAAAGGGAAAGTCCATTTGTATCGGATTTCTTCCGCCAACAGAGCTTTGACTAGTGGAGCCATCGCTCTCCTCTTTTGCAGAGTAACCAGAGCCAGGTCTTGGTACAGTTGAATTTCCTGTCCATTCATTCTAATGTGATCCATTTCTCTGGCTTTCCTCAGAATTTGTTCTTTTTGAGGGTAGGAGGATAGCGCCACCAGAACGTCCCGTGGTCTCTCCCCCAGTGCTCCCGATCTTTTTGGACCTACCCTGTGGACTCTGTCGACTCCGATAGTGTCTGTCTTTGCTGCATCCAGTATATCTCCGAACACCACCTTCACTGCCGACATGAGATCTCTGTCTAGTACTGTTTCTGCCATGTTCTTGATGCAAATGTTAGAGCATCTGGAGCGGTTCTCCAAATCCTCACACTGTATCTCAAGGTTATGGGTGATTCTCACCAAGTGTTCCTGAGTTTCGCTGGCCTGTTGCGTTTCCTCCTCTATCCCCTGGACCATTCTTTCCAGTGTGTCCGTTCTCTCCTCCAGTTTAGCCACTTCGGTCATAAGGTCTTGAACCGCCTGTTTCATGTCATTTTTTATTGTCGTAAACTGTTCCTGTACGGAGGACATTAATTTTTCTTGGAGTTCCTGGAACCATGATTGCATGTCATCCCTTGACGGTGGAAGCTGGGGGTTCGCCCGTGCCATTTCATCGCATTGTTGGTTGTCCTGAGGCTTCCCTTTAGCTCGCGGTGTGTTGTCCATTGACCACAGTTGAAGGAGGTTTGCGTCTTGCCTTGAGGGCAGTGGGGCCTGTTGTGAAGCGCTGTTTTTACTTTTTGCCCTTGACATGGTATGGTTGTTTCCTGGGCTCTGTGAGGTCTTCTGGTATTCCCCCTTGAGCTTAGTGCTGTACCCCCTAGACGTTTGTGGGGCTGTCCTCCTGGATCACCTGTTGGGGTCAGCTTAGGTGGGTCCTTCTTGTGGGAATGAGTTCCCCTTCCCAGTCCGTGTTTCCTTTCTTGGGCTCAGGGGGTCCCACACTGATCCCGTCGTTCTGTTGGGCTCACCCTTCTCTCTGTCGCGGTCTCCGCTCACCCACTGTTTGTGCCCCCTTGGGCGCCTTTACTGTCGCTTGTAGTTCGTGCCGCTTTTGCTCCACCGCAAAATTCTGTCTATGCCCCCCTTCCCTATGGGAATTGTAATGATACGGCTACTAGATGTGAGGGTATCTGGGGAGATCACTTAGCTTGGGCTCCGATTCCCCTCATACGCGCCTCTCCGCTCTCCTCTGTGGGGCCTTTTCCAGCCCGGCCCAGAGCCCGCCTCGCTCTCTCCTCGATCCGTGGTGCTTTCATGCTTTCTCCGAGCGGGGGGAGCGTCTGTGCCTTAGCCCCCGTGATCCTTGGGGTTCTCGTATTTGTCGCCGCACTGCGCGGCGCTGGGGGCCCCATGGCCGGGGAATCTGGCACTTTGTGTCTTCGATGGAGGTGGGGGAGGGGCCGGAATGACCACTCCGCCGCCCGCGGTCTCCGCTGCCTACGATTTGGTCCCTTTGGGGGTTACAATGCCTCAGCGTGGCACCAGGGGGGGGAAGGTGTTCGCCCCCACCGCTTTGGCTCCGTAATTCTCCGCTTCAGAGCCTGTCCGCCCTCCCGCTCAGCACTGGAGTAGCCGCATGATCGGCAGCGGGGATCGCCCGATGGGGGAGGGGCGGTCGCTGCGGAGCTCTCATCCTCATTGTTCTTGGCGCCCCACAGTAGTGCCCCCGGTGTCCAGGGCCCACATTCAGCGCGGGAGGGGGCAATCCACTCGAAGGCAGTGCCAATTTTGCTGCGAAGTGTGCTTTTTTAGGCAGCCCGGGACGAGCGCGGCTTGGACGCAGCTCGTCTCCCCGGCGGCCATCTTGGAAAACATTCTTTTTTGTCTTTTGAAAGCAAATCTAGGAGGTGCTGGGTTGAAGTCTTCTGTTTTTATAATATGCCAATTTTTTAGAACCAGTTTGAGTAAGTTGTGGCTTATGGGGCTGAAAGTCGTGACGCATGTCATCTTTTCCACAGTTGTTTTATTCATTAGGTTGAGGCATGTTTCGCGATTTCTGTTTTTTGCTCTTTTATATGCCATGTTAATTTGCTTTTTTTGGTAGCCTCTTTGTTCTAGATGTTTTTTGAGTTGTTTACCGTGCGTCTTATAATAATCGAGATGAGTACAATTGCGACAAACTCTTAGAAATTGTCCAATCAGAAGGTTGGCCTTCAACCCAGCTGGATGGTAGCTTTGGAACTCCAATAATGTATTTTGATCGTTTTTTTCCTGAAGAGATTTGTGATCAGGGACCCGTCTCCCTGTGTTCGAATTTCCAGGTCTAGGAAAGGAACAGTTTCCATGTCATATGACATCGTAAACTTGATGTTCGTGTTGCGTTGATTTAGCCACTCGTGGAATTCCAACAAGAGTGGGTCTGTGCCTCTCCACACTAAGAAGCAATCATCAATGTACCTGTGCCAAGCGATGATGTTTGTTTTAAAGGGGTTATTAATCTGGTATATTGAGTTTATTTCTACAGAGTCCATGTATAAGTTTGCAATGTCCGGTGCAAATGTTGCCCCCATACTGGTCCCGTGTCTTTGGTTGTAGAAACAATCTTCACACATGAAGTAATTTTCCATGAGTGCCAGTCTTGTAAGCATTCAAGCTGTGGGATGCTGGTATATAACGCCACGACCTCTAACGTCACTAAGATGTCTCCTTGTTCAATTTTGATGTAATCTATGATTTTTATCATGCTCGTTGTGTCCTTGCAAGTGTTGGAACGATATTTGAATCTACGTCATATGAATACCAAGACTGTTCCAACTACCTTCATCCTCGAGTGCGCAAGACTGGCACTCATGGAAAATGACTTCATGTGTGAAGATTCTTTCTACAACCAAAGACACAGGACCAGTATGGGGGCAAGTCATCTCAAGAAATGATAAAACATGTTACTGCCGTTTTCGGGGGTACGTTCAAGACTGTCAATTGTCCAGCGCATGTATTGCATTGATACTCTCCCAAGATGGCCGCCCAAAATTCGACATCCATCCGATCTAAAAAACAAGCACTAACGTGGGCTAGATGCAAATACACATAGTCACGTGATACGCAAACACGGAAAGCTATCACAATCCTTCCCGGCACCGCGTAAGACGAACCAGCCTCTGCGTGTGAACAGCAAAGAGCCGCCGTGTCTTGAGAAACACTCGCATCTACATTTTATAAGGTAAACCAATTTTAAATATGGAACACGTCTGAATCCGAAAGCGGACCATAGAGGTATAAACAGATGGATGCCTGTTTGATAAACAATATCTTTTCCATTAATAACAAAGGAAGAATCTTCCTAACGTCCCTCCCACCTCTTGTTTTCGCAGTTGGTGGGCGAGACCAATGTGAGAACTGTAAGGACCAACTCGCATCTATCTGAAAGACCATGCATTTTTTGACTGTGAAGCCCATTTTTTCGGCGCCATTTCTATCAACAAGCGGCCCAAATAATAGAAGATCAGTACATATGCCACATAACCGGTGTTACTCTATAAATTAGGAAATCTATTTTTCAAATTATAAAACCTAATTATACTTATCAATAGGTTTGAAAAGCGGCCTCAAAAGAAACAAATATTGAGAAATCCATGACAATTACATGGCGGCTGCCTCAAGAAGTTGGCCAATTGAAAAAGCAGAACACAAATAGTTTGCCGCGTAACGCAATCCATGAAAAGGAAGTGATTTCCTATTCTCCTCATTAAAGAAACTAAGCTTTAGTCCAACCACAAGCAAATACAAAGGTCAGTGAATAAAGGAAAAAGAAGGGGGTAACAAAAGCGCCCTAAACACATTAACTTTTACTAAAAGAACTTTTAATCGTGTACTTGTCCAGACCAGTCATTAACACACATTTTGCATTTTTATTCTTTACAGCACTTGAAACACTGTGTAAAAACAGGAGATGTGTGTGTTTGAACTTTGTTGTCAACCTGAAAAAGAATATACTGTCCTGAAGAGGGCCACAACTAAAACAGCAGAACACCAGGGATGGTGTTGATGTAATCTGTGTGCCGAAACATATGTAGACATCCCACAGACATTTAAATCAATGTGTCTTTTTTGCAGCACTAGTACTCCTTATGCTGTGCATTCATTGTATGTTCCCCCTGACAAGATAACATTTTGAAGACAATCAATATTTTGAATACAGTTTAAGGTGATCTGTTACAACTGTCACTATACTAACCTTAGACACCACTAGTAGAAAATGTGTTTTTGCTGCACTTTTTAGCATTTGTGTTTCCTAATTATGAATTCTTTTTAAGTGTGTGAGGTGTCTTGTGGAAAGCACCCACCTTATATCCATGTGTGAAAAATGTATTGATTAAAAATGTGTTTTCACTTTGTTTACTCTTTGGAAAGGATTTTGTGTTCTATGTGAATCCTAGATAGATCAAATAGATAATCTATCAATATTCTTTTTCCTTGTCCCTGATCTATTTCCAAGGTGGACAAAAGAGGGGTAATTGAGCTTTCTCGTGCGTGTTTGTTGACACTTTAAAATGAGTCCCTACTTTAGCTCAATCCCCCTTTAACAAAAAATTGGGACTCACCCTTTCTTACGCCCCCTCGTCAAGATGCCATCTCGGACCGCGTGCTCACTGTCCAGGGATTGGATCGTACTGTACTGTTGAGGTATCGTGTTTCATCCAATAGGGGCCCCCTTTTCCTCACTGTCCGATTCCCGGTCCGATAGCCGGGTCTACTCTTCACCAAGGTGGCATCAATCTTGGGGGTCCCTATTCGGGCGCCATCTGAAAGAACAAAGAAATATCGAGGCTGAATACCACAAATGAAATACACCAATCATGGCCAGAAAAGATACAAGTATCTTTTATTACTGTACAGTTTACAAAGTAAAACAGATAGCTAACTGGCTCCCAACACCTCGCAGTGTGTACCAGCTAACACAGACAGGAGAGAGAGTGCTGGACATCTAAACACTAGCATTTTTATACATTTCCTACAATATTGTCCAGCCTCTCTAAACGTTAATAATTTGTGGGCTAGAGTTTGTGCCTTCTTCACAAACAGATTTTACAATGTCATGTAAAGGATTACATAAGTTTGTACTTCCATGAAGACACAATAGTGATGTATGTTCTCGGATCCCGCGGTAAGCCTTATTTCAAGAGTCTCCACAATGTAGTTCAGCTAAAGCATACGCTCGAGGTTTGTTCTTCATTGTCCCAATGTTTACAAGGATGAGGCTTGTGAGCGCAGACAACACTTGAATGACAGTTCATATGAAGCACAAGGTTTCTTTGCTCAGTTTAAACACTTGGCTCTCGGACAACCTAAACATTAACAGAACTCAAAGGTCGGAAGGCTTGGCTTTAAGTCAAAAACATAGTCCTCCACTTTAGAAAGTAGAACACGAGTGAAAATCAAAATGGTGGATGAATCTTAAAATGGTGGCGAAGTTAACCCAAAAATCGGAACTTTGCAACGTGGTTTCCCGTGCAGCACGAATGGGCTTAGGCCAATATAAATAATAAGGAGGCACTATATAATTAGGGTTTAACACTCTTCCATCTGGATTCCCACATGGTTTTGTAGCTGTAGTCAGCTTGTTTTACACAACAGTCTGTACAAGGCAAAAGTCTTCATGAAATTGACATGTGAACAGAAACCTATGCTTTTCATTTCTTTTACATTTTGTGGCAAAATGTAAGCAATTCTCGTGTAGCTGAAGGAAAGCTTATGTTGATTTTCTCAGATTTGGCTGGCACAACCTGTCATTCAGGAATAAGGCTATTTTCTGATTGAGCACAATGTGAATATGGCTGGGCATGACAGGGTCTTTTTGATAAAAGCAGTTTGATGAAACCAGGGAAAAAGAGCATCAGAGCGGCATCATTTTAAAGGTGAAATATTCCCATTTTCAATTGGTATTTTGGGCTTGCAGCCAAAACAGCGCTGCTTTTTCACTCCATTTCTTTAAGACAAACAAAAACACACCCTAGCAGTCTTTCTCAGGGTGCTCCCTGTTCCATCTTTCCCAATGGCACTTGGCAAAACAGTGCAGCCATCCTTTTGTCACTGCAAAATGTAGTTTGGGTGCAATGGTACTCACATGAGCCAGCGCAGCCATTTTGCTGGTTCTGCTGAAGTGCAGCTTGGTGATGTGGGGAAGTACTGCTGAGTGGGTAAATATATCCCACAATGGGGACTTACTATTTACTGGTGCCTGACTTCCGGCCGCCAGACTCATAATGAGCCGGTGGCACTGGGAAGTCAGGTGCCAGTAAATTATTACAGGTCCAGTGGCAACCTGCTGGTAGAACCGGCACGGTTACCGCCAGACCCGTAATGAGGCCCAAGGAGTGTTTTATTAAATATTGTGAATGGCAAGGATTACCAAAAAATGCGGATAAAGCCAAAGTAATGACATGTGAAAAAATGCATGGTTCTCACACATAAGCACATCTTTGCATAGGCGAAACTAAAATATAGGAGGTATACTTTTTTGATTATCTGGGAATTAGGTTAGCCTGGGATGGTAAATGGAATCGCCAGATTGAAAAACAAAAACGATTCTTGGAACAAGATATAATATAATAGAATCTAGAGCTTCTCCAAATCCCCAGGCAATAATATGTTACCTCCTGCCCTCAAGATTTATAAAGCTCATGCCATAACAGTGGCCTTGTACGGAGAAGGGATATGGGGACATTGTAAAATATCAACATTGCTTGTTACAGAAAACACATTCTTAAAAAGATTACTCTCTGTCCCTAATGTACGCTTAATAACCCGCTTCAATTGGAACTTTTATTGACAAGCAACTCAAACTAAAGCCTCTACTCTTTTGGGTTTGAATATGGTTGTGCAACACACTAGATACATTCAGAGAAGCCCTACTGCATTTACTGAGCTACCTGGAAGTAGGTTCACTACCTTTGTTTAAGTACATCAGCAACCATTTATAGCTATTCAACTTGTAGGATTGATGGCTCAATCCTGCTGAAATGACCAATAAATGTAATTAGAAGTTTATTGATACACATGCGAACAATGTTACAGGGAAATGTGGAACTAAATGTTTGAATGTATCTATTGACTACACCTACAAATCTACAAAGCATGGACATTTTCTGGAACATTATTTGTGTTGGATTAATAATCCAGCACAGAGATCCCTACATCTAAAATAGCAACTAGGCATATCACTTATTTCCTCGTTGAAGGACCATTGAAACAATACTAATTCTGCCCTGGAACTGTGGAAGCACTACAACACTTTTTCTTCATCTACTTTTTCTTCTTGCAGGCTTGTTAAAACATGTTTATTAAAGAGGCATTCATTCCCTGAACAAAGCTGAGGATCTTTGTAAAAAAGGGAGCTGTGTGGATGTGGTCTTCGCCGTTTCTACCTACATTGGTAAGGCATGGTGGAGGAAAAAAAGTATTTTAAAAGCGATATGATTACAATTGTTCTTAGTCCCTGTTTGCCAGTATGATTTTTATTGGGTTTTAAATTGTTAGATTATTAAGCTGTTTTTATTCACAAATGATATGTTTATGTACAACATGAATTGTAATTATTTATACTGTGGCTTAGTTGATCTTATCTATTATTTATTATATACTAATTGCTGTGATTTATGGTCTTTAATACTGAAATAAAGATTTTGATGACAATGATGAATACACTACACAGGCTATCAGTGATGATAACACTACCGTCAGTGATACAATGCCTCGGGTTCCTTTTTTTTTTTTTTTTTTAAAGATAAGGCCGTGAGGTTTGTGCATGAAATTAAAGAAGAAGAACTTTCTGAAGCTTGGGTCTGGCCAGTGTCATACACCAGATTTTAGATGCAAATGCCTGGATCAAATCTGCCTTAGTTGGCTCTGAGGTTTCAACTGTTCCACATGCTACAAATATCTTTTGTTTATTGTTTTTCTCTTTCAGGGGCTGACATAGGAAAATACAAAACGTGGATCCCGGACAGAATTTTTGCGAATGAGACAAAGAGTTATCACTTACCTGCAGGTCAGTGGACATCACTAACCTCTCCAATGTCTCCATCTATTTCTTGAAAGCATCCTAGCAACATTTAAAGTGTACCTTATACAGAAGCTTTCCAGGTTTGGTCAAAAATGGACAACCCAATTTGGTAAGGTTTATGCAAATTTGAAGTTAAGACACAGAAAACATATTAAGAAGGTCATCAGAGGAAATGATTGAGCTGTTTCTCATAGCTAGTGTGCAGAGGAAACTGGAGCACTGGCCAACATTCATTAGATTGGCAATCACATATCCATTGTTCTCCCCTGCCAACATCAACTCTGATAATGTTTTTGATTTAGTAGGGATTATCATCAGAGCCAGAAGGACATGTGTCAGCCACAACTGTAGCAATCCAAACAAGAACCTGCACTTCCGACGCCACTTTTGCAATGATCCAGATGATGAGAATTTGGAGCAAGCACATCTGGGAGACTGAATATTTTTCTTTTGCTGACTGAGATGATAACAATGCTTAGAACAGCACCATCATCAGTTAGTACCACTTGGGTGTACTGCCCTAATCTGCACCAGAGAGACCCACAATGGAAAACACATTGTGAATTTTTACCAAATATATTTTACCAAGAAGTTAATAAGTCCTTCCGAAGAAATCATAGTTGTATAGAGCACAATTACTTTTTAGGCAATGGCTCATTTATCCATAGAAAAACTTAAAGAAGGACCTTCTCAAAATGACAACACACATCACAGAACGACAACAAAAGAATATCAGCAACCTAAAGTAAATAATTTGTTTTCATTTGCCAGAGCCGTTTTCAGAACTCTCAGTTACTCTTCTTAGTACATCTATGCTTCACATAATTGCCTACTATTGTTTAATATAACTATTTTTAGTTTTGGCTGTTAACTATTTCATTAGAGTACAGATAGGGAGAAATGGCATATGAGGAGGGGCACACGCTTGTAGGTGTTGTTTGGTTATTTGCCCACCCAATGAATGCTCATTGTCATCCTAATCTCTATGGCCATTCACACCCAGTTCCTTCCAATACCCACCCAAGAAACCTCCTCATGGGAACTCTTTGAGCTGTCTTTAATCAAGCCTTATCATTAAACTTTGCACTTGAAGTGCCTGCCAGTGTTTTTTCAAAGCAGTCTTCTGAGAGTTACTGGGCCTCATTACGAGTCTGCTAGTAGTAGCACGCAAGTGATACCGCCAGGTTACCAGCAGACTCGCCTTACCGTTTCCTCTGCCTGATATCCTGGGGCTACTGGGATATCACAGGCAGTAGAGGAACAGTGACAAAAGCTTGGTTACTGGCACATTTCTGAAAATGTTCCACACCACAATTCTTTAAAACCTCACATACAGTGACCAGTCACCTCCATCATTTGCAATTAATTTAAACAAAGTATCCCAAGCAAGGAATTGCCAGGAAATATATTTATGTGAGGAATATGACTTCGATATCTGGGCAGGACTTGAGGTGTTTCTGTTCCTATCTTATAAATGTCCAACATTTTTTGTCCAACATCAAGAGGTTGCCTTCCTGTTAATTCCATTAGCATATGTGCTCATGTTGCCTTCAATGTGTAGCATATCCATTCCGCAAATCACACCAATTACCTCTAATAATTGCTGATTTGGTGATTTATATTGTAGAAGATGTTTTGGACATTCCTTCAATACATTAGTTTGCATCACAAATACATAAATAAATACATACATAGTACAAACAACAACTCACCTTGTTGGCAGTCATAATCTTTAAAAACAAACAGGCTCTACAAATCTTCAGTTCACTTATCAATGAAACTAGTCTTATTTCTAGTCTGATATATGCCAAATGACAGCACTGAGGTAGGCTCAATGGTCCTCATTAGAAGTTTGGCGGTAGCCTTGCCGGTATGACCGGCAGGCTGCCGTCAAACTTCTGAATATTTCCCCTGCCCGCGAATGGGCAATTACCGGGTCATTACGGCCCTGCCAGACCCGGTAATTGCCCATTTGTGGGCTGTGGAGTATTTTTATCCATGCCAATGCGCCACATTGCACCTCTTTGCCAATGGGGAAGAAAACTGCCACAAATGGAGGCAATAACCCCTGTGCGCACTAAATCTGCAAAATTGCTCAGAGTTCATAAACCACCAAAAGAGCTGCACGCCCTGCCACATACACAGGCAAAGTGGTGTAAAAGCAGGAATCACTGCTGTCATCTGTCACCTGAAACAAGGCCACACAAGGGCCTAATCCGAAAATGCCCTTAAAAATTCAGTCATTTTCCCAGAGAATTATGGAAAGTAAAGTGTGCTGAAATCATGGATTCTCCAGGCAGTCAGAGGAATCCAGGCCTGCCTGCCTGACAGTTGCTTAAGGAAACTAGCTGTCAAACCCATTTAAAGGTGTTTCTTTTTCTGGAATAAATTGCAAAATCCACTATTTCAAGCATGTTTGTGAAGGGCTACTTCTTTTAAAATGTTTAAATCCTTTATAAACTGTGCTTATATTTTATATTTGAAATTAAAAGACTTTAATGTCAAGGAGCCCAGTCTGGGGCCAATCCACTATTTAATTCTGGTCTGACAGCTTGGCCTGGGAAAACTGACATCTCTGCTTGACACTTCCTTGAGAACAGGAAGGCTAATGGCTGTTAATGGTTCCTGCATAATGCCAACAAGCCACACAATGGGGGCGCATTAAACATTCGTCTGCTGGCTGACCAAAGAACAAAGGACAGGCTGAGCATTGACCTTTGCAAGGAGGGGCAGGATGTGGAGGAGGTTTCTCAGTGAACTTCAAAGGACTGGACAGCTACTGCCTGAAAAGGGGAGGTTACACAGGAGGACTTTGATGTGAAATCCTTATTTTTATTAAAGTTTAAAACTCTTTAACCGAGCAACCTAAAGAAGGATAAATCTGAAACTTGGTAGGCATTAAACTGATTTCAGCCTTGTGATTTGAAGACATTGAGGAAACTCGTACCATTTAAGGTACCAAAGTTGTGAAAAATGTCTGATTGTGGCAAAACTATTAATGTTGCAAACTTACAATTGTATGTACACGATCCATTGATAAGCGCCCAGAGATGTATCAAATTAGAAATGATTAATCCAAAGTGTTATGGATAAAATTGATAAAAATCCATAGAATGACCAATACAGCTCTCACAAAGATGGGAAGTGAATATAAAGGATATGTGTCCAATGTTATGAGGGTACATTATGGTAGAAATGTAAATTTGTGCAAAAGTATGTTTTGGGTAAAAATCCAGGTGAGAGTTCCTAAATCCTGTCATAAAATGACAGCTCTGTTCAGACTGCCAAACAAAACAAAGCACATGCCTGTAGCCACTCACAACCATGGGGGTGTGTTTTGAAGTTCTGCCCATGCCATAAACTTTGTAATGGATAAAGATAGGAGTTTCACTACACATAGGGACACACTGCTTCCAGAACACACTTCTTCCTGAACAGACTGCTTCCAGACACTGCTTCCAGAACACACTGCTTCCAGAACAGACTGCTTGCAGACACTCCTTCCAGAACACACTGCTTCCAGAATACATCCAGATGTCCACGCAGCACCTTATTGCAGAACTTTTCATCTTGTAGCTGACTCCAGAATTCTTTGAAAGATCCAGATTTCTTTGCAGAATCCAGACTCTAGCATTGCAAAATTATTGCTAGCCTGACCCAATCACAAACATCTCAAACTTGAAGGGATTTAATTCTGATTCAGCTTGGCTTGCTACCATTAAGGCTTGCCCTCTGAAAACTTGCATCCTGCTATCTACCGTGTCTAGTAACCAGAAGGGGCGCATCCAAATCCAGTCTGAGGTGCAGTCCAAGTCGACCAGAACCGCCTGCTGATCAAATCCCGCTAGAGGTGCCCTGCTGCCGGTAGACCAGATCCGATTCATTGATCAGAGCTGATGGTCCAATTCAATAACTACTTCTGTAAGTATTAACAGGAAGAACAGTGACCCAAAATATATATGCATTGTATGATCCCAATCTCAAACTCATCCCATCTTTAATTCAGAACTCTAGTATTGTTAGAATTCATCTTGTGCTGATTTTCTCTTATCTCTATTCCAAAACCATAACTCCCTAGTGATTTTGAATAACTAAAGTAAATTCCAGGAAGACGTAGAGTATCCATAACGGGACGGGTTACGCTGATCACGTGACTGTGAGATCCATATGTGGCATTCTCTTTTTCATAGTCATAATATAGTGTGATCAAACCCATCTGTCATTTTCAAAAGCACATTTCTGTTTTCATTTTCGCGGCTATTTTGCAAAACCGCCTCTCACTAAAACCTCAGTAACGCCTTCAGTTTTAAAGATAGAAACAGAATTTCAACTCTCACTAATATCTAAGACTAAGACCATTAGCTATCTTCAAGACTAAAGACTGCATCAGTGAACAATGTATTTGACCCGTTTTTCTTCAATATTGCATAGTAAAAGTTTTCTGCAAATTTGCAAAATTCACAAGTTACACGTGTCATTTCCCCATTTCAAAGTGCTTTTTCCATCCCATCCTGATCTGAAATGTGTATTGTTGTTTATATTATAGCTCATGTATGTTAGGACCTGTCTAGTGTTGCTTTCCTTAGAACTGTTCTCCAATTAAGCATTTTTGCACCATTTTGCTGTATTTCACAAAGCTATTTTTCACCTGTCTGTTTAAAAGTGTCATTTGGCAAAACGGTTTTCTCTCTTGTTTAGGGAGGGAAGATTGCCTATAACTCTAGACATTGTATTTCCTTCCTGAATACCTGCTGATTACTCACATTGGTGTAGGATTGCTCATTTGTATTTAAACATTAACCTAAACGCTATCTGTGCACAAAACAAAACTGTCCTTTTTCCTGTGTTTCTATTCTGCATTAGTATATGTGAATTGAATTGCTTTGCTTATTTGAATTGTATTGTCACCCTTTGGGTAATTGCTGCCCCACATATCTATATATATTAAACTTACGTGTGATTTGAATGAATAAATAAATAAATAAACCTTTACCTTTACAAACTAGCCTGATTCCTGGTTCAGTGTGACCCGGGGGGTATTTTGAGACGGGTGTGATATGAGTGGTATATCATTCAGAATATTGAATTTATAGACAAAAATAAATAAGGGTTTCATCGCGCACTACATTGCTAGGCGAGACATGGGTGTGTGCCTGATTGAAGTCCCTTACAGGGCACCGGAAAAAAAGATGGTCCCCATTCCCATTCGGCCCTATGGGGCTGAATGGGAATGAGGAGGTTGGATGCACCAGCACTGTTTATAACGGTGCCGGTGCATCCGACATGCTGTGCTCATGGGTGCCTTTCTGCCCACCAGGTCCGAGCTGGTGAGCAGAAAGGCACCCATGAGCACAACTAGTAGTTTGCCGGTCCGGGAACTACGGTACCGGCATGCTATCCGGTACTGTATTTCCCAGACCGGCAAACTTATAATAAGGGCCAATGTCTTTTTCCAGTACTCTGACTCATTCAGTACAATCCATCCACAAAGCAGTCCCACCCAAGCTTTAAATGCATAAATGGCCACTCATATGATATTTTGTTAATAAGCTAATATGGATATTCTTAAGGACATCCCACTGTATTTTTCTATATTGATTTCAAATTGGTTCTTAGCTGAGTGGTGTAGGACTGTGTTAATACTTCCTTACATGCCAATAGGTGTGTGGTCTAGTAGAACTGAGTCATTGGAGTGTCATATCCATTACATCCATGTTGATCCAGCCTCAAGGTAAATCATGATCTTGCTTAATGCACTATGTCGACCATTACACGGTCACATTAGTGGCCGTGTAGTTATGGTTAAGTTGCTGTTTCCATAGGAAGAGCACTTTTTGGGCAGCTTATAACTCCGCTCCCCCTGGATGAATCCTCACCAAACTTTGCAAAGAAAGTATATGGGCCACTCTGAATTGGTCCGGGGGGAGGGGGGGGGGAGTTATAGGGGGGATCCCAAAATGTCTTTTTTTCCCATAGACTGAATGGGGGAAAAACGTTGCGCACGCCTACAGGCCAAGCTGCTGGATGGATTTTCACCAAATTTGCAGCAGGGGCAGGAGCTTGGCCCCGAAAGCGTGCTTTTGTAAATTTTCTGACAATATATCGAGTAGTTTTTTTTTAAACAACAAAAAGTATGTCTCTAAAAATTAGTGATATCTATGTCCGCTCCCTGGTCACACTTCCCTGTTCGCTCCGCGGACAAGAAATTGATTGGCTAATCCATACCGTCATGTCCGCAGACATGTAGCGCCTTCACTGATTGGTTGTGGAACAGCGCGAAGTGCATCAAATTCTTTCGCTGCGCCCGCCATGTTTCGTTCGTGTTTTGGTGTACGTGGACATCGCCAGTAACACATATAAAACAAGACACCACTTCACTTGTTTCCTTTATGAAATACTCTTTTGGAAGGTGAGTGTTAATGAGGCTGGAATGGGATGTGGCAGCAGGAAGTCAAAAAGTGGTGTTTTCTTGTCACCAAAATCATACAGTAAATTGGAAGTTGGTGCTCCATGTATGGCGAAGAATTACTGCGTCTGTGTTACAATGCATTTACATTAATATTGCAGTCAGACAGGCGTCCTAGAGTTTCAAATCTGAGCCAGCCACCTGCACTCTTTGATGGAAACAGCGTTTCTACAAGTGTATGGGAGTAGCGGTTCTTATGAATGGATTCTCATATGTTGATGGAAAGTGAGAATGTATGTGCATTCTCAGTGAAGGTCACTTGCTTTCCTTTTTTGATTGCGAGCTCAGTAGGCCCACGCATCCAACTGAACCATAAGGGTCAATTGTTTTTTGACCTTGACCTAAAGGGAAAATTTAGTAAGAATTCAGGGAGTGAACGTTTGCAAAACATACCATTTGATAAGGTCATGTTTCAAAAACGGTAGTAAGGCACATGAAATATCACTTCACAAATAATCTTTGGTGCAAATACATTGCTGTCTGACTTTACCGAAAAGAATGGAGAAGGTACATATCATGTACGTTTAATTTTTTACGACTGTAAACCGGACCGAGTTTTAATTTTTTAATTCGAAAACAATAATTTTGACAATATAATTGAAGCAGTACATTTCTGTGCAGTTGTTATTTTTTTCTCACTTATGGAGAGTGCAGATTCTCAGCGTTTCCTGGCTATGACTACGTTTACCCATGTTCTACGCTAATATTTAATTAAAATGTCATGTATGACCACTTCAATGTGTCTATTAGTTTCCACGTTCTTTTTTGTTAATTCTAAAATTGTTTGGTAAAGGTTGGGTATTGATAAGTGTTTTCATTAACGTTTCTCGACCAGATACATCCTGCCGTATTGTGCTTGCCATGGATTCCAAATGCCGAGTGATGGCTTTTTTCCATGCCAGATGCAACTGCTTGTGACCGGCTGCCTGTCTGTCACAATTTTTCGGGATGATTGCGCAGGCCCCCTTTGTCCATACCCTGAAGTGGCCATTCAGAGTAACATAACTTCTTTTACGGTGGTGTAGGGCAAAGGTCATGGCGACGTCTTGGAAATCAATGTGCGAGCAAAGGGGTTGCTTTAACGAAAACGCATACTTTGTGTGTGGGAAAAGAACAATGTGTGCCTCACCATTAACATTTTCGATGACGCCCATAGAAACAATGTTAAAAAAATTTAAAAAATGGGAGTAGTCCTATTGTCTGAGACAGTTTATTGTCAAATGAAACTTCTTTACAAATTCTAAAATGTTAATGTTTTCTTTTAAAAACCAGTTTATTATTTCAAAATGTATTGTGCTACGTTGTACATCACTGTATGTTCATTTTCAGGTTCTGCATCCCGGCATGTAGGTGCTTATGGGTACATTTAGCTACCGAGGAGAGGAATGTCATCCAAAAAAGGTGTACAATATCATTAGGGTTGGTTATGTGACAAGATGTGAGAGTGTTTTCGTATTGCACAAGTGTCGTGATGTCGTTCAAAAAACCTAGCGGTATACATTTATTTATTGAAGGGTTGGCTGCAGCTATGGGGAGTGGGCAGAATGTCGGGTTCATGTTATAAGCTCATGATCCACACGATGTGGCTACTCACCAGGATGAGAAGGGAGATAAAATAGGATTACAGTGGCCTGTCCACCTGGGATTGGCTTTGTGATAAAGTTGTTCCACATTACGATAACTTTAAAAGGGAAGAAAAAAGTGCTCATGCTAATATGTTAACATGGTTTCCTTTTTGCTTTTTGCAGGCTGCCATGGAAAGTGAAGAGGGGCCCTGAATGGAACAACCGCTTTCCCTTTCTATGGTGGCCATCTTGGAAAGGAATTTTGCTTTTAATCTGGGATGCTTGCGTCCCGGATTAAAACCAAAAATCCTCGATTTTCAGTACTGCGCGTTACTGCTTGGGAAATCTACATTGTTAATGGCATTCATTCCATATTTTAGGGGTTGAAGTATCCTTTACTGAGAAATATAAAGTAGATGGAGTTTATGAGTTTTTTTTTTTAGTTTTTAAAAATGTGAAAGGTGGTTCTTAAAGGAACCTTTACTTTGTGTACGATTGGCTTTTTTTTTTTTTAAACACAGCTCAGAAGGAAAGGTGCGGACGGAAATGAGCAAAGACACATCAAACAGTAATATGGGGGGTTAGGTGGACGGCCCAAAATGTTGTGCGTGTGTTATTTATAAGCTAGGGGCACTGTTTCTCATGCTCCTTCATTACAGCGGTGATGCTGTTTCTTAGGGAGGAGGGATGGTCGTAGCTCATGACATTTTCAGATAAATAGTATTTTTTCTAAAAATATGCACTGTGCACTGCATTGATAATGCATGTGCACAAATTGGTGTTGGTGCTGTGCGGGAAATGTTAAAGTTGAAAGTTCCTACATCAGTAAAAAATGTATTTTCACATTGTCCACGAGGCATACATCTTATTGGTAAGTGTGTACAGATTTTCACACACGTCACACGTCACCATGCTGTGCGCCAGCATATGGTCATGTGGCATTCTCCACAAGGTGTGCAATGCAGTCAGATGTTTGTTTACATAATGGTTACGTAGCACTACTAGAAAGCAATGAAATTCAGTAAAAAGATGTTGTTAAAGGGACGTTATGGTTAAGGGGCGCTACTAAAAACCTATGAAATTCAGTAAAAAAAACTTTGTTAAAGGGACGTTATGGTTCAGTTGCCCTAATAAAAACCCTTGAAATCCAGTAAAAAAATGTTAACGGGATGTTACGGTTCCAAGTAAAACTGAAAAAGCCCGGAAATTCCCCAGTTATGGTAAGCTAAGCCACCATAACTCGCACCACAACCGTGCACTGCTAAGACTAACACCCAGGACATCAAAGAAGCCATCACAAATGTCATTGATGACATCACTGATGACATCACATGTGCATTTACTTTTCATGGACAGCCTCCAGAAGGGATTGCCATTATAATATTGGCAGAAAAGTGTATGTCAAATAGTTCCATAAGCAATGCATTGCTAGAAATAGTATTGCATTACTGAGTTCTTTCAGTATATGAATGAACTTATGAAGAAACGTAGGCATTGTCTGCTGCATGCGGCACAGAGGGGCCATATAGAAAATCTTCTCATGTTGAATAGTGAAAAAATAAATGCTTCCATTACAGCTTTTTGCATACTGTGAAGCATAAGTTCCTACGATTGCATCCTTCACTGCATAATTGTACTTTTACACACAAAACATAAAGAGGCCACAATGCATACAAATAGAAGCATATACAGGGAATGTAAAGTAAGCAAACAAATACTGCAGTTTTACTAGAAAGTGTACGTACCCAAACCATTTAACTTAATGCTTACAAAATATTCTACTGTTTCATGATTCCTTCTTCTCCTATGTATATGTATCATATGATGTAACTGTACCTTAAGGATGTATTGTAAGAATATATGAGAAGGGTAAGGTCTAGAAATATAGTACTTTTTTATTTTTTTAATTCCTGACTGACAGTGAAGAAAGCCACCTGGCTTAGATATGTCAGTGAACAAAAAAAGAGGGACCTAGACATGTGATCTCATCAGTGATGTCATCAATGACATTTGTGATGTCATCTTTGATGTCCTGGGTGTTAGTCTTAGCAGTGCACGGTTGTGGTGCGAGTTATGGTGGCTTAGTTTACCATAACTGGCGAATTTCCAGGGTTTTTCGGTTTTACTTGGAACCATAACGTCCCGTTAACAAAGTTTCTTTTTTACTGAATATATATATATAGGTTAAATAAGACGAACATACATCTAATTAATAACTCTACAGGGCACAACTTCAGAATACCATATAAATCGTGTATAGCCCTTTCACTGTTGTTATTGTGTATGTTCCTTAAGTCGCAGCCAATCTGAATCAGTGCCCCATCTCTGGAGCTAACACCCGAGTACTTTACCAAATAATGAACTTCACAAATGGGGTTATGCATCTCAATTCCTCAGAACTACTTAACACAAATTGATTATTTTAATTGTGATTGTTTTTAGCCACAAAGAGGATAGGAAGAAACTGTTTTGCGCAGGAAAAACACTTAGGCCCTGTTTCATGGAATGATTTGCGTCTAAAGCAGGGATTTGCGTGCGATTCTGCCTGCAAATCCCCATTCCTCAAACATGGATTTTCGGGTAGAATGGCACGCAAATCCTCGTTTTACATGCAAATAATGTTATTTCAAGCAGAAATACATTTCACAATCTTTTCAATGATACAAAGCTGGGTAGTCTGGAACTTCGCAAAAGCATGAGGGCAGAAAAACAAATCACACACCCCTAGTTCAGTTACCAGCCTGATACTTTCAGGAAAACAAAAGGCGTCCTGTCCTACTGAATAGGGAAGCGTCACTAGCAACAATCATCTGACTTCAAAGACATGGTGATGAAATAACAAGAATCACAGAGTCCTGCAAATGTCCTACAATTGATCCCAGGGTCTTAACTGAAAATGCATACCATCAGTGGAACACCAAGCAATGAAGCTTAAATACCCGGAAGTATGGCATCGCTCAAGCTTTAGATAGTGTGGGATGACTGTATGAGGAAAGGGAGCTGTCTAGTACCTCTGGTATACAATGCAACACTAAATACCTTGTACTCTAAATAGTTCTGTAAGACATCTGCCACCACATCTGTATTGACCACTGGTTAAAAGTCCATGACAAGCTGACAATAGACTCACGTTAGTGTTAGTGTTAAGGGCCATCACATCAGCTACTAGACAACCCAAATGGCCAAGCTACTTTTGACAGAAGGTTGTGTAATGCTGTATGCCCATACATTTTCAATGAACGGCCTAGCTCTTTCCCACATTATCAAGGATATAGACGAGTCATGTCTCCCCATTCACTGTTTGTTTGTTTGTTTGTTTATTAATTTGATAATGCGCACCAAACCCTTGCGTATCTGGGCGCAACAGTACAAGAAGTCTCAAAGCTGAGTTACAGTGCTTAGCGCAGGCAAATACATGCGTGAACATACATACATACAATACAGTGCATATAATTTGCATGTCAAGGAACATATAGATATCCCTACATACATGACAGTACAGTACATATCATTGCGTATGCTTTGTGGGCATACCTGCAACCAGGGAATGCATGGTCATGTGCCGTGGTTGCAGTAGTGGTGTCAGGTGGGTCAAGTAGCAATAGGGATAAGGTGGAAACGGTTATGAGTCGTTGATGCAAAGCCATTTGATTGCATTATGTCTAAATTTGGCATAGGGTTGTGGTAGTCTGAGGTCAAGTGGGAGCGTATTCCACAACTGCGCAGCTTTAACTAGGAAACTGGTTCCTCCCGCCGTGGACCGTTTAAATCTAGGAATCTGAAGCATAGATGTGTTGGCAGATCTCATGGGTCGGGTGGCTGTTCTCCTAGTGATTTTTTCCAACAAGTAGGGAGGTGCTAGATTGTTCAGGCATTTGGAGGTGAGAGAGGCTGTTTTAAGGAAGATTCTATCCTTCATTTTTAACCAATGATTCTCTTTTCTGAATTTAGTGATATGCTCTCTGTAAGGGATATCCAATGCTGCTCTCAAGGCATTATTTTGCAGACTTTGAAGTTTGTCTGTGCCATACTTGTTGGCTCCTTAGTACAAGGCATTGCAGTAATCTAATCTGGACATTATGAGAGCATTGGCTAGGGGGATACAGCTAGCACTGGAGAGAAATGGTCTGGAGGCTCGGATGAGTTTGCAGGTATACGCTGTTGTGGAGGCAAGGGAATTGACTTGCTTCTTGAGGGTGAGAGAGGAATCTAGGTAGAATCCTAAGGTTTTTACCACGGGCATCACCTTGATGATATTGTTATCAATGTTGAAGAATGCATAGTTTGGGCTTAGTTTTTTTAGATTGGTGTCAGAGCCTAGGATCAGTATCTCAGTTTTGTTGTCATTCAGGCAGAGGCCATGGAACGCTATCCATGCCTGAATGAGGATGTATATCTTGTTCACCAAGGCCGAGTCCGCTTTGAAGTTGCCTGAAAGGGGTATGAGGATCTGGGTGTCATCTGCATAGTTAGTTTAGGTGATGCCCAGTCTGTCCAACTTGTTGAACAATGGTTTGTTGAAAATGTTGTACATAGTGGGTGAGACACAGGACCCCTGTGGGACTCCTTAGGTTATTTGGATGGGATCAGCAGAGGCTGAGGTGGAGAAGACTCTCATAGTCCGGTTAGCTAGAAAGGATTGGACCCATGCTATGGCCTCCCCTGTGAAGTTGGCGGCAAGCCTGAGATGGTTGCATAAGACTTCATGATCCACCAAGTCGAAGGCTGCTGACAAGTCCAGTAGAAGTAGCAGAGCTGTTTTTTTTGTCATCCTTTAGCTCCCCAAATTGTGTCTTGAGGTCTAGCAGGGCTGTTTCAGTGCCATGGAGGGGACGGAAGCCTGATTGCCGTGAGCCTAGCAGGCGATTAGCTTCCAGATAGTCCTGCATTTGTAAATAGGCCACTCTATCAATCATTTTAAGTAGGAAAGGCACGGTGGTGATAGGTCTGTAGTTAGTTGGGATGGTGGGATCAAGGGTTTGTTTGTTAAGTAGGGGAAGGACCCAGGATTCTTTCAGATTTGTGGGTACTGTATTTGATTTAAAGGAGGAGTTTATGAGCTTCGAGATGAAGGGGGCTAGGTCCCTGGCTGCATCCTTTATTATTTGCGCTGGGCAGCTGTCACCCTTGCAGTTAGAAGGTTTGAGGGAGAGTATGACTTTTTCAATAATGGAGATGGTCTTGAAGCTGAAGGGCGGAATTGTTCTAGTCTCAGCGGGCTGAGGTAGTTTTTGATTAGTGAGGGGCAGTGTGGCCTTTTCGTTAGCTATTTTGAGTTGGAGAGTGGAGATTTTATTCAATAGGGCGTGCTGTATATTAGTGCACCATAACTTGTCCTTGGGGACATTGTCTATCAGCTGGATTGGGGATTCCATTTCACAGAGGATGGAGAAGAGTTCCTTAGTGTTGGATTTGGCTTTTGTAATTCTGTTATTGAAAATGTTCTTTTTAGTGTTGATTATTTCTTTTTTAGAAAGTTTGGATAGTTCGGATAATTTGTCTTTGTTAGTGTCAGTAGGGGAGCTACGGCATATAGCTTGGAACTTTCTTTTTTGTTTTCTTAGATCCTTGAGTTGGGGTGTGAAGCAGTCATTCAAGTGGGCTTCCTGCTTGCCTTTGCGCAGTTTAACTGGTGCAATAGTGTCTAGTACTTTAGTCATGGCGTTGTTGAAGGTATCTACTACAGTGTCGGGATCGGCATTGCTATCCAGTTCATTGATAGAGGGAAGGAAGAGGGGGATGAGTTTATGCACAGTAATGGCCTTCTTACTTCAGGTAGGGATGGGGGGGTGCCATACTAATGGTTTTTGGGCTGAGGAGGTCTATTGTAGCGGTAAAGGTTATTAAGTAGTGGTCTGTCCAGAGTTGCGGGACGGTGTCAGTAATGGCGATGTTGCAGTTAAGATCGGGTGGGAGAGAGGACTTTTTGGGTAAGTCAGTGATCATTTAGTAGGGCTGCTATTGATTGGGTATGTTTGTTGTCTATATAATTAAAGCCAATATTAAAGTCACCCACCAGCAAGGTTTATGAGTGGTCTTTAGTATTATTAGCTATGAGGCTAGTTAAATCCTCTTCGAAGGTTCCTAGTGGTCTCGGGGGCCTGTATATCAGGTGGATAGTCAGTGTACGGTTGTTGGATAACATCAGTTTAGCTGTGAGTATTTCACAGGATGAGCAAGGTGGTGAGGTGGTGAGTCTAATGGGAAGGGTGGTTTTGGAGATGATGGCTAGACCACTACCTCTGGCAATAGTCCTATCTGCTCTCAGTATCTGGTGACTGTCGGGTACAGCTATCATAAGGGTGGGTTCTGCTGCCTCATGGAGCCAGGTCTGTTATGGCAAGCATGTCCAGGCTATCATTCTTTAGTATGTCCGCAATTTTGGTAGCGTGGGCTACCATTGATCTAGCATTAATGAGTGACCCAGTTAGCGTCAGGGTGCTATTGGGTTTAGGTATAGGTGGAGGTTTGGTTGTGGAGGTATTTTGGCTCACGTGATTCTTTGTGAAGGTATGGGCAGGAATGGAGTTTAGGGTATTTAGTTTGGTTGCCTGTGCTTGTTAGACAGAGGGTCATTATGTTGTGTAGTGAAGAGTCTGGAGGAGCTGTTCGTTTTGTTTCTTTTAGGTTCATAGAGGCAAGGCAGTCTTGACCTAAGTCTCATGTTTCTGTCTTTGGGTGGCCTTATTCTGATAGAAGCAATGGCCATGATTGTGAGGAGACCAAGCGTGAGTAGGAGATTCTGGGTCTTCTGATTATTAATCATATTAGGCAGGTTGATTGCAAACAGCAAATGCTTTATGCTATCAGCTAGTTGCGATTTAGCAATAGGATATCGCTAGAAGCTATGTCTAGATTCAATTTCTGCAGTATAGGCAGGAGGTGCTATGTGCTAACAGCTAGATGCAATTTGAACAATAGGAAGCAAAGGTCGCTTTCGTGCTATGCCCAGGTTCAATTTCCACAGTACGGGCTAAAAAGCTATGTGCTAGCAGCTAGATGCAGTTTCAGCCATGGGAAGCAGGGTCACATTCATACTATGCATAGGTTCAGTCTCAATGGTGGGAGGGCAGAGGGCACTTTTTACTATGACTAGATTCAATTTTCACGATATGGGTTAAAATGCTATGTGCTAACAACTAGATGCAGATGTAACAATAAAGGCGGATGTCGCTTTCATGGTCTACCTAGTAGCACTTTTCACAGTGAGGGCTAGGATGCTATGTGATAATAGCTATATTCAAATTCAACAATAGGAAGCAAAGGTAACTTTCAAGCTATGACTAGGTTCAGTTTCCACAGTACAAATTGTTTTCAGAAGATAATAATAGTGTCAACATGGCAATAACAGAGTAGATATTGTGATATTGCCCTTGATGAAGAACTGGTCTAAGTGGGTGCATACATGTGACTGTGGTAGGGGGTGTGCAACGAAGCTTTCAGCGTATAACATTTGTAAATGTAAATGCAGGTACTTAATACAGTGCATAAGTTACAAATGTAATAACATACAATATAATGCGGATTGTAAACGCTGTAATGAGAAGAGAGGCGAGGCGGGAGGTGCCGAGCCTGGCGGGGTAGTTGAATAAGGCTATGCTAGTTGATGCAGGTTAGTTATGTGCCTGGTGTGTTAAGTCGATGTACAGAGGCATATGCACTCAAAGGTGTATCAAAGTAGTGCACAGGCAATGTATCCAGAGGGCATTATCAAGGCAGTACACAGGCAGTGCAATCAACAGACGTTATCAAGGCAGTACACAGGCAGTTCAATCAACGGGTGTTATCAAGGCACTAAACATGGGTTGTAGTTTGCATGTTCTTGAAGATACGTGGCAGAGTTACTCGCCTTGAGGGCTGAGAGGAATGTGGTTATGAGTCTCGTATGGGTCTGTTGGTTGGGAGTGGGCTCAGCATCACAGAGCTTCCTCGGGTCATAGAGTGAAGCTGGGGATCAGAGGGATGCCGTGGCACACTGATTGGATTGGCGGTGAAGGATGAAGCACGGTTGCAGAGCGGAACAGCTCAGAAGGGGGACGGGTCGGAGAGTAAGAGCTCAAGTACTTACTTAATGGGGTGTTGTTGATGCAGCGTTTCTGGCCGACGGTCCAGATGGCTCAGGACAGGCTTGGACAGGAGATAGCCTTGCAGTCGGGGCCTTCCAGGAGGTGGGTCGGCTTCCGCCTCCGGTCGCGGATTGGCTGTTAAGTAGAGTGCTGGGGCCAATTGGTGAGCAGAGCAGCATATGGCAGGGCTGCTTTGCCGAAATCAATAGGAGTGAGTGGCCATCTTTGAGTGGCTTCTACCTCGTGGGGCTCAATGGCGATGAGGTGAAGCCCTGTCTTCACGAGCGTAGGACGGCAAATGCGGCTGAATTTCTTGTTGTTGAATACTGTGTGTATTCACAGGCAAGTGTTTTTTAAAGCACCTTATGCGGGAGACCTAGATCTGCTACCATATTCTTTGAAGTTGATAGGTTTTATTCTTTTTGATAATGACCTTAAGACAAACCATGCTGACCTTCCAATCCTTCAAGACCATGGACCTCATTACAAGTTTGCAGGTCTTGGAAAAATGCTGGTAAAGGTGGCGGTGGTAATACAGTGACTCACACTTTTCCCGGACCAGCAAACTCCAGGTTTGTCAGTAGGGATTCCCTGATTTACCTCCAGCCAAGAGCTGGAGGTAAATTAGGCCCCTAACAGCAATTGAAATACTCTCAATCCCCTCCATGGAGTCCAAAAGGACTCCATGAAATCAGGGATGTCATTTAGCGTTCGCCCCTGAGGTCTCCCTTGCCACCCCTGTTGTCTCCCTTGCTACCCCTATGGCTAGCAGCATGTGGCTCTTTGTTTCTGGAGTGGGTGGTTTTCTGATAGCTATAGCCGGTAAAATAGCTCTGTGGGTTGAGCTATCTTGAGCTATCAGTGGGTTGAGCGCTACAACGTGTGTGTATTCTGCAGGTTGCAGGTTCGACTCCCAGCAAGGTCAACTCAGTCTTTCCTCCTGCTGAGGTTGATAAATGAGTACAAACACAGGTTGGGTGATATTGGCCCTCATTCCGAGTCAGGTGGTAGGGGATACCGAGCACCGGTAAGGAGAACGGTGCCGGTAATCCCCTACTGCCCAATTCCGAGGTCCCCTAACGGGACCCGTAAGGTACGTTTGGTCAGATCAAATGTACCTTACGGGTCCCGTTAGGGGACCAGGGCCCAAATAATGGGCTTGCCATTCACGAGCCCGTTATTTGCGCTCTCACCATTCCCATTGAGCCCTACGTGGGCTCAAATGGGAATGGGGAATGGTTTGTTCAATGGGGACTTACCAGGCCCTCCAGGGTTAGAATGGACCGGTAAGTCCCCATTGAACAACGCCGGAGGCGGTACCGGTATGGGAGGCAGCCATGGAGCTAACTGCTCCATGGCTACCACCATACTCGGAATGAGGGCCATTGTATGTATATTTGAAATAATATGATATGATGTGGCATTTATAACGCGCCTGTACACAAGTGTTTCTAGGCGTGACAAGACAAGGAGGGGACAACAAAGGCAGGGCAAAATAACAATCTTACTAGGCCTTGTGTAAAACAGATCATGCAAGTGCGGGGAAGAGGGAAGAGGTTTGCTAAAGTATGAGAGAGGGAGAGAGGCTGTTCCAGAGAGAGGCCCCAGCCGAGGAGATAGATCTGCCCACTACTCTCTGCTTGGAGAGGCGTCTGACCCTCAGAGAGTTGGAGGTGGATGAGCTGAGAGCTCGAGAAGGAAGATGTTTTGGGAGAGAAGGTTTGAGGAAGAGTTGTCCCAGGCCCCAAATAAGCCTTGTGGACAGTGCAGAGGGTCTTGAACTTGATTCTTGCAGCCATGAGAATCCAGTGAAGAGATTTCAGAGCTGAAGAGATACGATCCCTGGGCTTGAGGCCAAGGACAAGTCTTGCAGTCCTGTTCTGGATAAGATGTAAAGGTCGAAGAGTAGAGGCAGGAAGATTTAGAAAGAGACTGTTGCAATAGTCCAGCCTAGAAAGGACCAGAGCTCTGGAGACAGTGAGCTTCTGTGGGAAAGTGAGAAAAGGAAGAATACCTTTGAGGAGGTGTAGCTGATAGTTTTACTTCTTAGATACATCAGAGATGTGAGGAGAGAAGGAGAGGGTGGTGTTGAAGATGACACCAAGGTTCTTAGCCTCACAGGAAGGAGCAGCAAGAGGCCCCAAAGTGGGAGTCCAGAGAGGGAGAGTAAAGTAATGAGCGGATGTCTCAATGAGGAGGATCTCAGTCTTACTTGCATTAAGTAATCTATTGTTCACCCCCCTTTGGAGACCATGGCCCTCATTACGACCCTGGCGGAGTGGGTTACCGCCAGCGGTAATCGCGGCGGACCCGTCCGCCCTACTACGAGTTCCCTTAGCGCCATGGAGGTTTTCTCCGCCTGGTTTTACCGGGCGGAGAAAACCATGGCGCTAAGGGACCTCGTTGTTAATTACGCCGCCGTACTTTACGGCGGCGTAATTAACTCCTTCCCCACTCCCATTATACCCTATGGGGCAAGAATGGGAATGGGGAAGGGTAAAATGGGGATTGGGGATTTACCGCTCCGCCAAGGTCAGCATGGGGTGGTAAATCCGCCAACCCCCATGGCGCTATCGGCGGCTTTCCGCCATGCTCCGCGGTGCATTTTGCACCGCGAATTCCGCCAGGGTCGTAATGAGGGCCCATATGTCTTCACTGCTAAGGCAATTGCACTGGCTTCCCGTTGCCAATCAGATCTTTTTAAAAGTCCATGTGCATTGTACATTGGGTTTTCTACGGTCTCGGAGCAGAATATCTGCAAGCAAAATTCCTGCACTATGTGCCCACTCACTCTCTGCGATTCCAGTCGGCTCTTCTTGTAGCAATCCCTTTGTTCATACTATCTCGATCAGGATGGCAAGCTTTTTGGGTGGCAGCTGCTAAAGCTTGGAATGACCTTTCCCTTGCTCTACGGGGGACCGCTCAACATCTTGTTTTCCACCTGCTACTTAAAATGACACTATTCTTGAATCAGTCATACCATAAAAATCTCCTGTCCATGCCACCAGCACCAAGATGCCTTAGTGCGTACGTGCACTCAATACATTTTGTTAACATAACATAACATAAGTCAGAAATCATTGGCAGCACAACATTTCTGAATTGCGGCCACACAGTCTGGTATGAGAGAAGAAGCAGAGGTGGCTGAGGGGAGCCTGAAAGAGAGCTGAGTGTCATCTGCATAACATTGAAAATTGGAGAAGAAAGTAGAAATGAGGTGGCCAAGAGGTGCCAAGTAGTGTTTGAAGAGCCGGGGAGAGAGGTTAGAACCCTGGGGAATACCACAAGTTGAGAGAGAGAAAGAAGAGACAAAAGACTCCAGCTGGACCTGAGAGGGTCAGTTGGTGAGAAAGGAGGTCAACCAGCCCAGGACCTGATCAGTAATACCAAGGTTGTCACAGAGACGATTGAGCATGATGACATGGTTGACCATGTCAAAAGCAGAGGATAGATCGAGGAGGATGAGGACAGAATGGTGATTAGAGTCAATATTGGAGAGTAGGTCTTCACGGGTGTTCAGGAGAGCCGTTTCTGTGTTTCTGGCAGCTCTGAAGCCAGACTGGTGGTCATGGAGGCAACCAACAGATTCAGTATGCAGATTAAGCTGGGCGATAGCCAGCTTTTCCAAGAGAGTTTGCCCAGGAAAGCAACAATGGAGATTGGGCAATTGTTAGCCAGCGAGGAAGGATTGGCCGAGGGCCTCTTTCGAAGGGGGAGCACAAGGTAGTGCTTAAGGGGGAGGGGAAAGTTCCAGAGGCAAAGGAGTAATTGCAGAAATCAGCCAAGGCTGGAGCAAGGGTGTCAATGTGGTCCTTGATGATTCTGGATGAGCAGGGGAGAACCTGCTTTGATGAGACTTTCATAGATCAGACTCATCTAGAAACATTGTCAGGGGTGAACAGGGGAAAGGAGGAGGAGCGATGGCCTCGGACGGACCAGGAGTGGTAGAGGAGGAGGAAGAGGAGGTAGACGAAGAGAGGGCGCACAGGATGTCCTGAGTTTTAGTGGTTAAATGAGAGGCCAAGGCCATGTAGAGGGCCTGGAAGGGAACAGGAAAGGTAGAGACTGCATCAGGATTAGCCATCTCATTCCAGAATTTGAAAGGTTTGGACGAGTTCTTAAATGCCACAGAGAAGCGAGCTTGGATGCAGGCTCTCTTCTTAGAAATGACAGAGAGCCTGCACTGCCTTTGGAGCAGACGGCAGGCCAGTTTGTCAGGGGGTTCTCCGGATGCCCTCCACTTCCCCTATGCCACCCTACACTTAAGGGCGGTGTGGTCAGAATCGTACTGAGAGTTGCATTTGAATTTGGGCTTCAAGTGGATCCTCATGACATGGGCAAGGACATCCAGACTGTTAGAGATAGAGAGATGAAGGTTAGGGAGGGCTGTATCAGGGTGGGAGTTAGCCAAAGGTGCAGGAGGTAGAGAGAAAGTAGCGGCAAAAGCGTCAAAGACACACGCTTCATGGGTAGGATGATTAAGAAGGTAGTTGGCAGTACTGGAGTCGGCTTGACTTGCGGGGGAGAGAGAGGAGGGGTGAAAGGAAAAAGTGATCACTCCAAGAGAGAGTAGTGGTGAGAACATTAGATAAGGGGAGGTCTGAGGAGATCAGAACATCCAGGGTGTACCCCGCAAAGTGAGTCAGGCCAGAGAGAAGAATAGAGAGAGAGATAAAGAGAGAGAGGGAGAGAGAGAGAGAGGGAGAGAGGGAGAGAGGGAGAGAGAGAAGGAGAGAGGGAGAGAGAGAGAGAGCGGGAGAGAGAGGGAGGGAGAGAGGGAGACAGAGATGGAGAGAGAGAGAGAGAGAGAGGGAGAGAGAATCACAGAGATTGCGAGAGAGAGGGAGAGAGGGAGAGAGACAGAGAGAGAATCACAGAGATTGCATCGAGGTTCAAGTCTCCCAGGAGAAGTTAAGAGGTAGAGGCAAGGAGAGAGGAGGAGAGGTCAACCCACTTTGAGAGGAAGAGGGCAACCTGGCCAGGCGGCCTGTAGATAGTGGCCACAGTGAGAGAGAGGCCAGGAGAGGTAGAGAGCGTGCAGACCAGGCATTCAAAGGAAGAGTAGTCATGCACTGGAAGGATAGAAGCAGGGATCCTTTACGGGAAAATCAATGCTACACCCCCCCCAGGATGGTTGGTTCTGGGTTCGGGAGAGGATCTTGTAGCCATCAGGAAGGAGAGTGTTGAAACTTGCAACAGAGCTGACCATGAACCATCATCCAAATCAAGCTCTTCCATGTGACGGAAGATGTAATAGGAGTGTTTGACAGCTGAACGAGTTGAGAGTAGTGATGTGGAGCAGGTTGCCACATTTGAAGTCCTTCCGGGGAGGGCTACAGGCCAAAGGTACACCCTGCTGAAGTGTTGGAGGGGTCCTGGGATGGGCAGACAAGGAAGGAAGGGAAGGCAGGGTAGTCAGAGAGGGAGAAGAGAGTGCCAGAGGGGCGGCGGGGGTGGGAGACAAAAGGGTGGCCAGAGAAGCAGCAGGGGTTCCTAAGAGGAGGGAGAGGAAGGAGGCAGCAGAGGAGCCAGAGAGGGGTAAGAAGGGAAAGCAGGAGAGGAAAGGAAGTTGATAAGGTGCAGGAAGCATCAAAGAGGAGGAGATTGGCCTGGAGGCCCGGGACCAAGATGGTGACATTTAAGTAGACATTTGTGATGGTCTTAGAGGAGTGAAAGGGGGCCAGCAGGGCCTTCCTCCGGGTGCCAACGTTAATGGGAGAAGAGAAAAAATCAGAGAAAACAGAGACCATATGGGACATCCATAGGCCTGGAGAGAGAACAACAAAGAGTGTGTGGGTAAGGGTCTGTCTGGAGGAAGCACTGGTATAGGTATCAGTGATCGGGAGGCCTGGTTTGGAGACCAGGATGACCCCTTTGAGCTTCTTCCTGCCAGACCTAGTGAGAGGGATAGGATAGTCGATAGAAAAGCAGTTAGAAAAGATAGTTGAGACAGAGAGCACCATAGAGGGTGTGGGGAGGAAAGTGGGGGGTATGGAAAGGTGAGCACAGGCAGCAGAGGGGGCAGGGGAGGATGCGCAGGGGTGAGCAGACAGGAGGGAGGCACAATAAAGAACAAGAACTACAGACCTACAAATCAGACGCAGTACAGAACCTTCAGCAAAGAATAGGGCACAACAGGGAACCTAGAAGTAGAAAATTCAGATGTAGTACAGAACCAAGGCAAATCACAAGGTACAACAGGGAACCTGGAAGTGAAGAATGCAGATGCAATACAGGACCAAAAGCAAAACAGAGAGGTCAGCAGGGAACCTGGAAGTGAAGAATGCAGCCAATTGCAATGTGATGCCACAAATGGTTGATAGCAATGCAATATCAAGAATCTTAGAGAGCAAACACAAAGTCAATACAGTCAACAAGGCACAGAACACAACAGAAACCTAGAAGAAGAATGCAGGCAATGCAAAGTAATGCCAGAAAAACAGTGGAGTATGAGGCAGTGTCAGAGTAGTACACAATAGATCTAAGAGGGAAGGGCTGAGATGCGAGAGGAAGGACGGGAAACGCAAGGGGTGGGGGAACAGGATGGAGGGACCTATGATGCAAGGGAGCACATGCGGCTAGGGAAGAAAGGGAGTGCACGTGGCCAAGTTATGTGGGAGTGCATGCATGCAAACAGGATGAGGGGACCTATGATGTGAGGGAGAGCCCGTGGCAAGGGAAACATGGGAGTGCACAAGGCCTAAGATGAAGGGAGCTCACCAAGAGGGGAGAGGCAAGCACGTGGGGGTGGGATGATCAGTTGCAGGGGGAGCAACGCATATGCAAGAGGGGGAAGGGGCACAAGGTCAGAGGGGTTGCATGGAGTGAAGTGAAGCTAACACTCCCTGAACCTTCTTACCTTGTAGCCGCAGACAGGAGGTTGAGGTTGTATGCGCTCACAGTCTGCGCCGCAACCCCATCACCACCAAACGCCTCCGTCTCTCATCACTGTGGCTTTTTCTGTGAGGGCTTTGCCACAGAGGGTGTGAAAACACCCAGATTCGACTTTCCCAGAATGGAGAAAAAGGCATTTTTTAGAGCACAGCATATTACAACACACCCAGATTCGCCTTTCCTAAAAGGGGAAAAAAGGCTAAGTATTTGAGCACAGCACAATACAACACCCAGATTCGACTTTCCTACGAGAAGAAAAAGGCTACGTTTTTGAGCACAGCACAATACGAAACACAGGTTAGACTTTCCCAAAAGGGCAAAAAAGGCTACATTTTTTTGCACAGCACAATACAACACACCCAGATGCGACTCACCTGATCAGTAGCAGCAGGTTCACGGCTGCAGCATACATGCTACCACGGCGGACACCGGCAGACACCACTGGAGCTGTCCTTGGCCTCTGGTCCTTGGCCGGGGGAGCTGCCCTGGGATGGGTGTGCCTTGGGTGGCCGATTTAAAGGGTCCACAAACCAAAGGGAGTGCAGTGGGAGGGCCAACCAACAAGGAGGCAACTGGGACAAAGGGAGTGAGTGGGCACACACGTACTGCAGTGTGAGAATAAATACTTTACAAATGCACAAGTTACTGTGTCACAAGCACCTGTCCTCACCCCGGCACCGGAGAAGTCGGTGTTGACTGATGATGGTGGGGATGGCCTGTGGGAGCAGAGGGAGAAAACACATGTTTGTCCATGCTTACCTGCTGTCTGAGCAGGGGTTCAGGCCCTAGGTCCTCCTGGTCCGAACAGGTACAAACAGGATTGCCCTTTTCTTGTTCTGCCATTCAATTTAGATGGATGCCCGGGCGAGAGATGCCCTTGATCTAAGAGTTAAGAGCAGAAAGGTAGATGCATGGCTATGAAAGTGGTGGTGCTCTGGCCAGATGACCTAGATCCACTTGCACCTGCTCACCAACTGCAAAGGAAAATAGGCTGGAGGGCTGTTTAATTACGGAAAAAGAGCAGCAAACCAGGAAAGCCCCAACAGTTTAAAGTAATTGACAGGTGGGCATGGCTTAGGCCAGGTGACCGAGATTCACTTGCACCTACTGCTATTGTTCTATATGAAGCGCTTAAGCATAAGTGCTATAAAATAACACAGCATTCTCGTTTGACCTAGGATGTCTGCTTGCATTCACAGTAATTTGGTCATATTATCCTATACGCACTGATATTAATGATACACATGGTGATCCATTCTTGTATGAAATGCATATAACTTTACAGAGATATTGTAATCATATTTTTCATAGTGTACTTAGAAACAATGCTATGTGATGCCACTTTCTGTTTTGTCAAGGGATGAAAGGTTGTGGTCCATCGCTTCCTGTGATGTCACTTTCGGGTGGGGTCAAAGGACAACACTTCCTGTGATGTCATCAGAGGTCAAGGGCTGTGTGATGCCACTTCCGCTACCCCAGGCATTTTGGTGAAATGATATCCGTGCATGGAATGGGGATTTACTGTACTTTCTGCCACCTGTAATAGTCCAGTAATTCTGGGATCAGGTGGCGGAAACAGTAGGTCAGTTTGCTGGTATCCTGTCGGAATTACCGGCAGGATACTGGCAAACTTGGAATCAGGGCCCATATCTTACTTCTGATATGATATGATAGTTTATTTAAATAGCGCCTATACACAATGTGTTTCAAAGCACTTCAAGGCAAGGGAGGGAACAAGGGAAAATATGACATTCTTACAGGAACAGTAAGGATATGAAACTATCATACTGGGCCTGACGACATTTCAGATAGTGCAAGAGCTAAGACATAGATAAGAAAGGGAGGGGAGGGTGGGAAGGAAATGGAAACAGACAGGTGACTACCGTACTAGGCCCGACGACATTTCTGGTAGAGCCGGAGAAAAACAAAAGCTGAGGGAGAGGGGTGCAGAAAGGGAGGGGAGGAACACAACAAGAGACTATCTTACTAGGCCTGACAACATTTTCAGATAGTGCTGGAGGGAGGGGGAACAGTAAGAGGATGGGGAAGAGACAGACGAGGTTGCTATCATACTAGGTCCAGGGACAATTCTGATAGAGTAAGTGCATAGAAGAAGTAAGGGGGGAGGGGAGGAGAGAAAAGGGTAAGCAGTCAAAAATGGTGGAGAAGCAAGAGGGGGGGAGCGAATACAATTGCAGAAGTCAGTATTAACACAAAATGTTGCAAACCAACATTGTGGGGTCAATTTGCATTAAAGGAATCCTTGAGTAGGAAACATTTCCATTACCAATTTGGTTATTTCGTTGGTGGCGGTGCGCTATATAAGTACCTTAAACATAACATAACATCTCTGCACATACTTGGAAGGAACTATACTTCAACCACCATGAACTAACATGCAGTAGTTCTTCAATGCTTATACCTTAGCCAAGAGTGAATTCTTATATTCGTTAAACTTGAACTTAACCCAGGACAAGGTCTTGCTTGCATAAGAAATTATTTTGTAATCCCGTATTTTTTTAAAATCAGGACTTGAGATACACAAATATAAGAAAATCAAATACCCAGGAATACTACCTTGCTCGTTTATGGGTAAGACAAACAGAGAGCGTAGGCTTCAGATCTCTTTGTTGTTTCCCAGCCCCTATTGTATACTGAGTGCAGAAACCGAAGTGGGGGTTGGGATATTTAAGCCTGGTCCATTCTGAACTTTCCAAAGTAAGTGATCAACACTAAGAGGATTCTTTTGTCTCTACTATTAGTGAGGTCAGAGAAGGGGCACAGAGGGCACAACCCCTGAATAGAAAAATACAATATGGGTTGCCACTTTTTCAGGAAGTTGCCAAAAATGCCAATTTGCACTTCTGACATACAACCAATAACAGATCTCGTCAAAGTTTTAAATTACTCTTTGTTCATATGTCAAATTCCCCCTTTAACATAGATCTCCTATAACATTATAACAATATGAGGGAATATGTAGAACACGTTCCTTTTGCTGCTATAAGCGGAGGCGTTTTGTCTGCATGTGTGATATTGCCTTATGAGGGTGATGACTAAATGCACGTGTGTTCTTTTACAACTGGTTCTGCGCGGTTCTCACTGGATGACTTAACAGACCGTGATCAATGTAAGGGAGGGGCTAAGTAGTATGGTGGAACCTCATTTCAATTATTGATATCAGCACAGTGTATGCATTTCCCACATGACCTCAAAATCTCCAGGTTGATATTGGTAAAGGTACTGTGAATACAGTAAGGCATCCCTCATGACAGCGTGCGGAAACTGTTCTGACAAATACTGCCACCATATGTAGCTCCAGGAGCATCGCTGTTAAATTTAAGGATGTGCAACCTCAATCATGCGAGTCAGAAATAATGCTTTTGGAAACCATAAGTGACCCTTCTTAATTGTTGTCTTTAGGGGATGCGATCTCTGAAGTATCATCGTGTTACTTCAGGTGGAGAGATCTATACGTATGTTGTCTACCATAGCTGCACAGCGTATGGTACTAAAGTATTCATCATTAACTTGAAGCACTGTCTCTGCAATGGGGCCATGTTTACCAGCGCGCTCAGAAATTAACACTGTCCCATCTTTGAACACACATGAAACTGACACATCCCGTGAGTTCATAAGGAAGCAAAATGTATGGCGTCTTCAAAGATTGAAAACAAGATACACAGTAGCCTAATAAAGATATCTTTTCAAGCATTTTACAGATTGTTTTTTTAACATATACTCTGTACTACTCCGTTTAGCTTAAAAGGGTATTTGTTTATATGCAGACACTCTTTTGCTGGCGGTGTGCATGCAACAAACCAGAGGACTAGCAATTTAACTCTTCAAGTGTGATTACTTCATTACAAAGGGGCTCATTTGGAATCTGCTGAAGAATCAATCGAAATAACCAGTTGGCTTCCACATAAAGTGTACAGACACCTGGATGCTTGAGGTTCACTGCATACAGCGGTGATAGTCACTGGTATCTGTGTGGGCCCTGGGTTTCTCTGTCTAGCACCACTTCCTGCCGTGAATCTGTCTGGAGCACCACATTCTGTGTATGCCTGGAAGGTGAAGATAATCAATTGTGGCAATTGCACATGACTACTAGTTGTAGGTAAAGGTCAAAACACTGAGAACCCCAATGTGTATTTTGCAGGTCTAGGAGAAAGCCAAAGCACTGAGATACCCACATGTATTTTGTAGGCAGATGTAAAGGCACAGCACAAATAATCCCACATGCATGTACTAGGTGTAGAGCAATGACAAATCACTGACAGTGTCAAAAGCATTATGTAGGCAGAGGTGAAGGCCAAAGCATTGTGAATGCTAAGTGCATTTTGTAGGTAGAGGAGAAGGCGAAGCATTGGCAACCCGATGTGCATGCACTAGGTATAGGGAAGGTCACATCACTGAGAACCCACATGCAATTATTCAGCACAAGAGGAGGCCAAAGCACTTACATTCTCATGTGCATTTGGCGATGGAATAAAATGCAAAGCACTAAGAGCTACACATATATTTACCAGGTCTGGGGGATGGCCAAGACAATGCGAACCACACATGCATTTAATATGCATAGGAGAAAGCCAAAGCATTGAGAACCCTGCATGCATGTTCTAGGCAGAGTGAAAACGTAAATCACTGTGAACCTCATGTATATTTACTCTGCCTGGGAGAAGGCCACAACACTGGAAACTCTACATGCATTGATTGAAGAGGAGTTTGAATTAAACTAAACATGTCTGAATGTACTGCAATCAACAAATGTGGTAGTGGAGGGGTAAGGGACAGGGGAGAAATGTATATGTTATCTTCCACCTGTTACAGAAGCATCTGTTTGTCATGAACAATCCCAGAAAGTAAATGGGTCTATGTGCTGGTCAAACATGTCAATTGGTAACCACAGATCTCTTCCTCTGCGAAGAACACGAATCTAGTGCATTGGGAAGAAATGTAATTGTGTATGCAGCACCTCTGGACATGGATATGGTTCCAGAAGATTGAGCTCTTAACCGGAGGAGTAAGTTGAGTCACATCTGTAGGGTATTTTGTGGAGATTTGGGGCCTGACGGTATTTTATTACCGCCGAAAAATAACTTAGCAATAATCACTCTTTGTATTCAGATTTGGCCATGTGCAACAATAATACAATGGACATGCATTATTTCAGCACCCAGACCTGCATATTTGGTATACGTGGTTGGTGGTATTTTGGTGAGCATAATTCCCTTGTTTTATTTGTGGCCCCAATGTCCAGAATCCCTTATCTTTGCTTAGATTTTTCGTGTGATCACTAGAGAGACCCCAGACCTACATTTTAGGAATACCACATTTTTCAGTGATAGTGTTGGTGTGCCACCATGGGCGAACTCACTGACTTATTTACGACAGAGAGCTATATATGGTAGTCTTGTGGTAATTTCCACTACCTTATATACGGTAGGGAGCTATGTTCAGAGAGTCTCTCTTCCCGTTGGCTCATGTACCTCCAACGAGCTATGCTACAGTCACTCACAATTGGTCATACTGATTCTGACATGCACACATTAGTCTTAAAATGACCATTGCACTGTTTAAAAATCTCCCCACATCATCGGCATTGTAATGGTAAATAGTAAATACACCACCCGTCTGTTTTCAAATATTTTTCTGTATTATAAAAGTTGCATTTAAACACGATCTCATTCTTTACAGAAATAAATAAAATGGTACAGTAAAAGCATTGTCTATGACACACTGCAAAGAGCGTGGCGGAGAACAGAACTCAAATTGCAACATTGGTATTTGATTAAGACACGCACAGGAATCCCCTTTCCTACACTGACTGCATATTTTCGTGCACACACGGCTCCCACGCTTATGTAATTAACTTATCTTTTTAGTTGTTCTCTTTGGCGGTCCTCTTTCTGAATGTGGCTCCCTTGAAGATTAACTCCAGTAAAAAGGAACGCTGGCCTTCTCAAACCGGGGCCATTGCCTGGAATTCTCAGCTTTTGCAGATAGGAATGCCTCAGCCAGTGGAAAGGTCCTTCTTTCAGCTCTCCCAAATCTTGACTGTAGCAGGACGCAGGAATCTGCATTCAGTCAGGAGTCCCACAGCCAGGTCTTCTCCCCAGTAGTGCAGAAAAATGTCTGCCTGTCTTTTTCCCCGATACTGCCCACTAAAACTTTCATCTCAGCCCTCTGTATGACGTGTCCCAATGAAATCCATCCTCTCTCATCCTCCTACTCTCAACAATAGCTTCGCTTATACATTTGCAATTGTTGCAAATCTGACTTCCTTCTTCCTGCAGTTCCTGTGCACAAAAACACGGAGAAGCAGGCAGAGAAGAGAAGAAAAAAAAAAATCTTCACACACATTTAAATGGCTTTCAGAGTATGCCTAATTCTGCAGTGGAGAACACATTTTATTAGTGGGTTATGTTAAATAAGGTTTTATTAGTCAGGTTAATGGTTAATAGGTTAGCTGTTAATTTTCAAATGTGTCTCTCGCACCATAGGCATTTCAGGTGAAAAATAGTGTGTATTTTTAAATGAGCACGTGTGCTTTTAACTGTAAAAATAGATTTGCATCTTATATGTTAAAATCGTTTTTGACTGAATAGCCTGTCTTTCCTTGTTAATCTGGTATATAGCAATGCACCGCACCCTTGTGATGGTGCTGCGAAAAAAAAAATTGCTACCTGTGCAGTAGTGCTGTACTCTGTGCTGTTTGCTACCTGTGCAGTAGTGCTGTACTCTGTACTGTAAAACGCCAAATATCCTTACATATACCCTCCTTTTGTTTTTAGAACTTGGCTATAATCCAAGCCAATTCCTAAAAACAACTTGTTCTTTTTTTTTTTTTTTACAATATAGCAATCCAACAAAATGAATATTCATGTGCATCAATGAAAATTTGCAATCAACATTTCATCTGAGTCCATCAGTTCATAAAATGTTCCACATTTGCCTTCTCAGTGGAAGTGGCATTACTTTAAGTTTAAATTTTCCAAGTCAATTAAAAACAACGAAATAAAACAACTAACTAAAACAAATAATTAATATAACAAATTAAAATAAATAATTAAAATAAATAAATACGTGGAACTTCATATGCCGGAACTTTTGTTTTGTCTCTTTTGGTATGTCCCGACCAGCGATGTTATTCGGTTCATTCGAGTACTCTTTCATCTTGGCAATCTTGAATCCACAGTAGTCATCTCTTTTGGCATTCCGGTTATTTTGTCTTCACCTCCACCTGGAGGCAGGCATCTTTTGGTCTTCAACCAGGGGACTCCAGGACTCTATCGTCTCCCGTGGCCTCTGATCCCGGAACCTCCGACCAAATAATGTTAATTGTCTAAATCAAAATAGAAAATAAACAGATTAAGTACATAGCACAATACTAACTTCATCCTTTTGCCAAAAATAAAACATGCTTGGTAAAAATATTTCATTTTTTTTTTCTGAAATTAAACACAAGTTAAAAGAAAACAAGCAGATATTCAATATTTAACACACTTTCTCTCTGCACACCAACCATGAGCTTCCATTATATGTGCATTTATTTATTTATTTATATTTATTTTATATTATATTTTACATATACTACAGTGTTTATGTGCCATCATAACAATCAACTTTTTAACTTCTTTGTCACTGCCTCCTGATTGTACCCATTTATTTTCTCTTTTTGTGTTCAAGGGATTTTATCTGTTTCTACATGCTCAAGCCGCCTGATCTCATGTCTGGGATGGCATGGTTTGATTTGATTTACATGGACAAACTGCTCTATTGCTGTTTCACCTTCATTTTTCAAAATTTTATACACTACAGGAGAGACCTTATCTATAATCCGAAATGGCCCCTGCCAGGCTGCTAGAAATTTAGAATTTTTCTGTTTACTTTTTCCAAAATGAAACTTGTACACCTGATCCCCTACACTGTATTCCTTTGCTGATGTCTTTTTATCATAATATGACTTTGCACTGTCAGCAGCTCTTTCCAGATTTCTCTGCACAAAAGCAAATGCATGTTGCAAATGCCTCCTCAGTTCATCAATATATTCATGAACTGTGGATGCACTCACTAGAGTTTGCTCATGTGTTCTGTATAGTAGGTGTTGTGGTAACACCATTTTCCTACCTGTCAAGACCTCATGAGGGCTAACACCTGTTGCTTTGGCAGGAGTCGATCTGATTGCCATCAAAACCAATGGTAAATGTAAATCCCAGCTGGAACCTGCTTCTGCCACAAATTTCTTTAAAATATCCACAACAGACCTATTGCTTCTTTCAACTGTACCTGAAGACGCCGCCCGATATGCGATATGTAGTTTCCTTTTCACACCTAGTATTTGCCATACTTTACTCATTAGAGTACTTGTGAAATGACTTCCTCTGTCTGACTCAATTCTTTGTGGCAACCCAAACCTTGAGAACACATGGTTCACCAGCAATGTGGCTGCTGTTTGCGCACTACAATCTGGTGCAGGAATGCATTCAATCCACTTTGACATCAAACATACCACACTCAAAATATAACGGTGTCCCCTGCTCGACCTTTTTAAAGGACCTACATAGTCTATTTGCAAATCTGACCATGGAAGAGTTAGGCCTCTTTTCATCAATGGTGCTCTATGCATTGGTGAAGCAGGTTTAAATTGGGCGCATACTAGACATCCTCTAGTATATAATTCCACATCTTGGGACATATGTGGCCAGTAAGCATAATCTTTTAGTATGTCTAATGTTTTTTGTGAACCTCTATGGCCTGCAGTTATGGCATCATGTGCATGGTGTAGCATTAGTCCTCTGAATGAAAGGGGTACTACCCACTGTATTTGTCCTGTTATGGACTCTCTAATCATGAGTCCATCCTGTAATCTGATTCGTGTTTTGTTCTTTAATAACACCCTCAACTCTTCTTTTCCCATACAATCATTTTCTGTTAAAGGATTTTGTTCAGGATCTATCAAATGATTATAATAGATTCCCAAAATTTGATCATTCTTTTGTGCCTCAATCAAATCTTGGTCTGGCGTGTCATGGCTCCACTGCACCACCGGTTGATCTACCTCCTTTGGTGCTTTAGAACGTGTCACTGCATCAATTTGTGTTTCACCCATTAAATAATCAATATGTAGCAATTCTCCCATCACAGCCCCAATCTTAGCCAGATGGTCTGCCTTATCATTTCCATCCTTATCCTCTCCTGGTGTTTTTAAATGCCCACGAATTTTTCTCCAGTATATTGTTAAATTATTTTCTGACACCAATTTGTCTATGGCTTGTATCATTTTTCCATGTTTAAGTGGCTTTTTGTTGTATGTAACCATGCCTCTTGCTTTCCAACCAGGCAAATACTCCACAAAGCTATTCCGTGCATAGTCAGAATCAGTCACCAGGACAATTTCACTGAACTTTTTATCAACTGCAGTAGCAATTGCTTTATAGATGGCTGCCAATTCCGCCACCTGACTGCTCCTATCCCCAATCCTCATCCCTATACTGGGGACGCCTTCACATTTCAACCAGACATTTCCTATTCCTGCCACTAACTGTTTATTACTGTCATTTTCAATGTGAAAAGCACAACCATCCACATATACAGTTGGCAAATCCTTGCATGTTTTTTCATCAAAAGCTTTGTGTGATGATTGTTCAAATTCCTGCAAACTAGTTTCCACTTCCATTTCATTTGGTATTTGTTCAGCTGCACAGTCATGTAAGTCAGCTAACCCTTGAGCAATTGGGCTCTTTTTATTTTGTCCATATCTCACTTCTACGGGAAAACCTTGTAATGCCAGCGTCCATGAAGTGATTCTGGATTGCGCTAGATTGCCTGATCTAATTCTTTTACTCTCTAAAAATTGCAAAGGTTGATGATTTGTTTCAATAATCACCTTTTCTCCCTGAACAATGGGGCGGAAATGTTGTAGCGCCCACACAGTGGTTAATAGGGCCTTTTCACATTCATTAAATTTCATTTCAACTTGGGAAAATGCCTTACTTGCATATGCAATGGCTTTGTGATTCAAATCGTGTTTTTGTGATAATACTGCTGACATGCAATGTTCAGAAAAACCTATTTCTATAAAGAAATCCCTGTCCTTTATGGGGTATGCTAAACATGGTGCCTTTACAAGACATTCCTTCAATCTAGCCACTGCATCAGACTGCTCTCTTTCCCATCTCCAGGGAGTATTTAGTTTAAGCAGTTTAGTCAATGGTTGAGTGATTTCTGCATAATTCTCAATGAACTTTCTGTTATAGCCTGTCATCCCTAATAAACTTTTTACTCCTTTCACATTTTTAGGATCTTTTAATCTTTGTATGGCCTCTATTTTCTTCCTTTGTGGATTTAGCCCACGTTCAGTCACTTCATGCCCTAGAAAGTTCACTTTTTTCTTGCACCATTGTGCTTTTTGCAAAGATACTTTGGCGCCTGCTTTCTGCAATTGGCCAAGTACATGTCTTATTTCATCAAAATGGCTTTTCAGGCTTTCATTTTTTATCAGGACATCATCCACATAAACTATTGTTCCTCTTTCCGCTGCATCCGGCATGGCCTTTCTCAAAAATATGCCAAATTCACTCCCACTATTGATGTACCCAAACGGAGCTCTAAGCCAGGCATATTGAGTCCTGTCAAATGTAAAGGAAAATAAGTGTTGTATCTCCTCTGCCAATGGCACACACCAATATCCAGATGTGAGATCTAACGTGGTAAATACATTTGAACCATGTATCTGAGCTAGGCCCTGATCAATGAATGGTAGTGGCCATCTAGATACTGGTACTCTTTTATTTAACTCTCTTAAGTCTGCACACAGCCGCCATTGACCATTTGGCTTTAACACACCTAAAATAGGCGTATTGGATGTGCTATGAATGGGCCTGATTATTCCCCGTGATTCCAAATTTTTAATAATCTCTGCCAATGATTCTAAACATGCCAGCGGTAGTCTATACTGGCGTACAAACACTGGATTTCTGCTACAACCTTCTGGTAGTGTGGCCACATGTAAATCAGTTAAACCACAATCATAAGCATCTTTTGCAAATACATCCTTAAACTCCATAAATATTTCCCTCAGGTCGTCTCTATCCTTATCGCTGTCACATGCATCCGCTAAGGAGATCTGCTCTTCTACCATTCTGGAAAATTCTGGAAATTCTTCTGGTAAAGGAATCTCAGCGCTTTCCTCTAACTGTGTGGCTGTGTCTTTTTGTAGAGCTGCCACTTTTAAATATTTTGGCATATCAGCTTCCACTTCAATGGGCTGATTTCCTGTTTCATTTTCATTTAAATTAAATATTATGCAATCCTCTTGATGGCAGCACACTGTCTCATTTGAATCATAAGGATACACAGAATGAATTTTAAATATTCCTTTGGGCTGAGAGTCCAGGTGTTCTGGCAACTCGCCCTTGGCATCTACATATTTTTCAGGAATATTCCCAATCACCATGTTATTTAAATCTGCCGTATAATGTGATTTTTGTATGGCCATTCCTAATGGGGAGTTTTCCTCTAAATGAATATCCTGACAACCTTTATTATTTACCATGATTTTTACAGATCCCTCACCAATGTCTACCAATGGAATGTATTCATAATCCAGGCCTTGCTGTTTTATGGATTCATTCAGGCATACAAATGCATCAGAGCCTTTCATCTGCTGCCCATTTTTGCATTTCAGTGTTATTGCAAACTGTTTTGTAAATGCAGGAATAATAGTATCTTTCCTTATTTGTAATTCGATGGCATAAGGAACCAGTTGTGCACAATGATAAGCCCTTCTTTTGTCTTCAAATTCAGGTGCCGGACCACCTAGGCGTGACCATATTTTTTGATTAAGGAAATCTAACACCATACACATTCTGTGCATGATGTCATTGCCCATGTAAAATTCATTTTGTGCTCCACTCACTATCCATACATTATGGTAAATTGTTTTCTGCCCAATGCTAATTTTAAGCATGCATCTGCCTGCAATTCGGTTTTCAAAGTCTGGACTGTCCAACCCAGAAACATATTGGTTTTTAATCCTTAATTTCGGGATTTCTTCCCTCTCCATAATTTTTTGCAACAATTTCTCATTAATGAAACTCCTTTCATGTTCAAGTGCTAAAGTGTCTTTTATTGTTTTAAGATAATCATTTATACCAACATGAACCCATGGTTGCCCATCTTCCATGTGTATTTCTGCCAGAGTGGTAATGTGTTTTTCTGAATCTGTTTTAGGAGCAATATTCTGTTTGCATGTTTTCTCTTTTAAATAGAAACGTAATGTGTGCTCATCTATGGCAGTCTGCCAATCTTTCCTTGGGTCCAAGTATATTTGTACAGGTAGTTTTTCATTGTCGCTCTGCATTTTGTCTTGACACATTAATATAACAGTGACACTAGGTATGCAGCTATTCTGGAGATATACCTCCACAGCATCATTTGTTTTGGCAACGGTGTGACATTCATTTATATTGCTGTTTTGTGATTTTAGTTTCTTAGGCCTCAATGGTTTTTTGGTTAAGGACCACAGCACTCCATTCACCCCATCTATGAGAGGAGACAATCTTTTCAGGCAATCTGTCCCCATCAGAAATGGAATTTCACAAATAGATGTGATCAATACCTCTTGTTTCATTCTGTGCTTTCCTATTTTTATGTCAACCTCAGTTACACCTATGATGGGCACCTCCTCCCCATTAAAATTATGCACTGGGCCTTGATTTGCCTTCACTGTGATCTGACTCTGTGGAGGCCTCCCTTCATTGATACTCTTTACCAGCTCCTTGGACATAATTGTGGCCTGTGCGCCAGTGTCAATCATAGCGAAGGTGTGGCATTTTTCTTCTACAGTGATGGGTGCATAATATCTGTCCTCAACTTCCTCTAATACACATAAGAAATGTGAATTCTTACTGATTTCAGGGCTCACCTTTCTCAGGTCTTTTTGACTTTTGGCTAAGCACATTGGTAAATGAAAAGACATTTTTCCCTCCTTTTTACCCATTTCTGTGCGAGATATTTTATTAATTTCTCCATGTTCAGAGGTTTTTTGGAGTGTGGCCACTGTTCGCCCATCCATCTGGGTAACATCAGAGACCACCTTACAACCTTCCAACTGAACATGTGTAACAACATCATTCAGCAATTTGTCATTTTTTAATTCTGTGCATTTGTGATCATTTAGTGTAATACCAGCCCTTTCAGCCTCTTCAAAAATATGTGGCTCAAAGAATTCTTCAGGTGATTGACTTGTACCCTCCTTGTGAGTATTTCCTTTTTCTGTCTGTGTTTGGTCATTGTTTTGCTTGCCCAGGGAAGGAGCTATGGCATCCCCACTTACTCCCTGTTCACTGGTATTCCCCATGCATGAGTCATTTTTCTTAAATCTGTTCCTTTGTTCTTTTGGAATTCCTAATGTTTCTTTTTCATTTGTGCAAATCTTTACTGTTTTATTTAGCTCTAAGTTAAACCGTACCTCTTTTTTAGAAGTATTTGCACTTTCTATCACAATTTCATTTACTGGTACTTTCATTTTTAATCCATTAGGCATCTCAGAGTTGTTATGCAAAATTATATCAGAGCAATCTGTCATTTTGGCACTGCGATTATCATGAGTACTTAGTCACTTTTCGGAAGCCCCCCGGTCATTGCTATGGCCATCAGCCCCCTCTTTGGAAGGTTGTTTTTGCTCTGTATAGAGCTTTCCTATTTGCTCAGCTAACATTTTCACTTGGGCCTCAAGGCACTGGGACCTTTCCATCTCTCTAGGATCCTCTTTCTGTGGCCTAGGTCGATATTGGTTGTTTTCCCCCTGATTGGATCTATTCTGATACCTCTCAGGTGATTGATGTCGGTTGGGATGGTTCCTGAACTCTTGATTCATTTGTGGAGGGGAGCGGGTTGCACCCATCCTTTGATTATAGTCCCTTGGTGGGGAATCATTGTACTGGTGTGGACTGTAGTTCACGTTTTGCCTCATGTCCTGTCTCTCAGATTGTGGGTACTGGCCCCTATGTTGATTTCCATTATCAGTAAATCGATCCACATATCGGGGCCTATCCTGATTACCATATATCATGGTGTTGGGATCAAACCTACTCTGTGTCCCCAATGACTGGTAGGGACCATCATTTCTTTGATCTTGATTTTGTCTCTGGTTATTGTTCATACCTGCCATATCAGGCCGATATCCTACCCGGGGTCTATCCCCTAAATATCTAGGGCTGATGTAGCTCTCTCTATTACTAGGATCATGTGTTTGGAACATTGGTACAGGAAATGGCGATCTTTGTTGATTACCCCTTTGTTCAGGTGTCACATTATTTTTACCTTGACTTTGAGCAGACTCAAGGGACATTTTGGCTGACCTGATTTCCATTACTGTGGCTGAGGGTTCTTTAGATTTAGGCCTGGTATCTTTCATTTTATCACTTTCTCTACCCTGACAATAGAGTACCTCATATAGCTTTGTGCTTTGCTGTACAATCCATTCAAGGGACTTGTCACGGTCAAATTCACGGACCAATTGGGATATGATGTCTTTCTGTAGCCCATAGAAGTATGCAGTTTTAAACTCATTGGAATTTGAGTCAAAAGATACATCAAAGCGAGAGAATGCTCTTTTTAAGTCTTGTAAAAATTGGCGAGGGGATGTATTAGGTCCAGCAGTAATTGTGTACGCGACTTTCTTTGCCTCCTGCAATGACTGAAAAGGAGAAAAATGACGCCTAATTTCTTTTTCAAACTCCAGCCATGTCATATTCTGCTGTTCATTTAATCCCCTTATGATGCTGGCCGTCGGGGCATCTAAAGTTAAATGAAAATATTGTCTGTACTGTTCCCTAGGTATCTGGAGTGCTTTAAAAATGTCATGTACCGCTTCTAAGTGATCCTCAATGCAGCATTCACCTCCCTTTTTAAATGGTTTGATCAGGGCTTTAATGGATTTCATTATTTTTATGGGGCTACTTGTTGCAATGCATGGAATTGCACTATTTTGTGATTCAATCCTGTTTTCAGGTGTATGAGATTGGTGGCTGCCCCCAATGGGAGTATCAAATCCCCCAAGGGCGCTGCAACCAAGTTCAGTCACCGGCCCAGTCACTGGGGCACTAGCTCTTTGGGCAGAGCTAGAATTCACCTCCACTCCATTGAATGTGGTACCCTGCCGCCTCTCCTGGGACCTGGGAATGCACATTTGCTGTTCTAAGTCCTTACACTTTTTAAGGAGTCTGTTGGCTTCATCTTGCAAATAATTATTTTCATCATTCATTTTATTAATCACCTCCTGCATATCGCACATTTGCATTTGGCATTCATTGAACTCTTTATTTCTCTTGTCTCTTTCTTGAATCATTTTAATCATTTCTTGTTCTGCACTCTGGAGATCACCTTCTTTTTCGCAATGTTCTTTTTGTAAAATCTGCATTTCTGAAACAACCTCATCTTTATCCTGCCTAATGTGATCCACTAAGGCTTTTAAGTGTGCCAATTCTTGCTCACTATCTTCAAATTGTTTCTTGCTTTTGGATAACTGAGTATCAAAGTCTCTGCATTTTAATTGCATGTCTTTTTGGCATACATCCAATTCTGCTCTCAACATTTCCTGATTTTTACTTGCCCCCTCTAATTCAGTCTTTAACCTGTTAATTAGCTGAGTATCATTCTCTTGCATTCGCAGGGACTTGTTTAAAATAAACCATATTTTGCCGCATAGCCGTATTAAACAGTCTTTCTCTGCACTTTTATCGGCTGCATTCAATAATCTTGTAAGGCAGACCTGAATTATGCTGCCTTCTGCAAAAATATTGTCTAGTTTTTCTTTCTGCACCTCACCCTGAATGCGGTTACTCCATTCTAACGTGCTATTCGAAGACCAATTCCCATGTGCAAATAACTTTGCCTCAAAATATTGCACTAGATCTGAGAATGTGGTTTCCCTTTGTGACATTCTGAAATTCGTTTTTAGTGGCACACTGCTATTATAAAATGGGTTCCCTTTAATGTGCAAATGGCAGTGTGAGACACGCTTGCCACGCCCAGTAGGTACTCTATGATCACTTTCCCGGCCTGCAACGCACCATAAATATGTAGGGTATTTTGTGGAGATTTGGGGCCTGACGGTATTTTATTACCGCCGAAAAATAACTTAGCAATAATCACTCTTTGTATTCAGATTTGGCCATGTGCAACAATAATACAATGGACATGCATTATTTCAGCACCCAGACCTGCATATTTGGTATACGTGGTTGGTGGTATTTTGGTGAGCATAATTCCCTTGTTTTATTTGTGGCCCCAATGTCCAGAATCCCTTATCTTTGCTTAGATTTTTCGTGTGATCACTAGAGAGACCCCAGACCTACATTTTAGGAATACCACATTTTTCAGTGATAGTGTTGGTGTGCCACCATGGGCGAACTCACTGACTTATTTACGACAGAGAGCTATATATGGTAGTCTTGTGGTAATTTCCACTACCTTATATACGGTAGGGAGCTATGTTCAGAGAGTCTCTCTTCCCGTTGGCTCATGTACCTCCAACGAGCTATGCTACAGTCACTCACAATTGTTCATACTGATTCTGACATGCACACATCTGTCTTAAAATGACCATTGCACTGTTTAAAAATCTCCCCACATCATCGGCATTGTAATGGTAAATAGTAAATACACCACCCGTCTGTTTTCAAATATTTTTCTGTATTATAAAAGTTGCATTTAAACACGATCTCATTCTTTACAGAAATAAATAAAATGGTACAGTAAAAGCATTGTCTATGACACACTGCAAAGAGCATGGCGGAGAACAGAACTCAAATTGCAACATTGGTATTTGATTAAGACACGCACAGGAATCCCCTTTCCTACACTGACTGCATATTTTCGTGCACACACGGCTCCCACGCTTATGTAATTACCTTATCTTTTTAGTTGTTCTCTTTGGCGGTCCTCTTTCTGAATGTGGCTCCCTTGAAGATTAACTCCAGTAAAAAGGAACGCTGGCCTTCTCAAACCGGGGCCATTGCCTGGAATTCTCAGCTTTTGCAGATAGGAATGCCTCAGCCAGTGGAAAGGTCCTTCTTTCAGCTCTCCCAAATCTTGACTGTAGCAGGACGCAGGAATCTGCATTCAGTCAGGAGTCCCACAGCCAGGTCTTCTCCCCAGTAGTGCAGAAAAATGTCTGCCTGTCTTTTTCCCCGATACTGCCCACTAAAACTTTCATCTCAGCCCTCTGTATGACGTGTCCCAATGAAATCCATCATCTCTCATCCTCCTACTCTCAACAATAGCTTCGCTTATACATTTGCAATTGTTGCAAATCTGACTTCCTTCTTCCTGCAGTTCCTGTGCACAAAAACACGGAGAAGCAGGCAGAGAAGAGAAGAAAAAAAAAAATCTGCACACACATTTAAATGGCTTTCAGAGTATGCCTAATTCTGCAGTGGAGAACACATTTTATTAGTGGGTTATGTTAAATAAGGTTTTATTAGTCAGGTTAATGGTTAATAGGTTAGCTGTTAATTTTCAAATGTGTCTCTCGCACCATAGGCATTTCAGGTGAAAAATAGTGTGCATTTTTAAATGAGCATGTGTGCTTTTAACTGTAAAAATAGATTTGCATCTTATATGTTAAAATCGTTTTTGACTGAATAGCCTGTCTTTCCTTGTTAATCTGGTAACCCATATAGCAATGCACCGCACCCTTGTGGTGGTGCTGCGAAAAAAAAAATTGCTACCTGTGCAGTAGTGCTGTACTCTGTGCTGTTTGCTACCTGTGCAGTAGTGCTGTACTCTGTACTGTAACACGCCAAATATCCTTACACATCCAAATGTTGGGGTGGTTGATAAACGTCCCAATGAGAAAGAGGGATTTGCATTGCCTGCACCATATTGGTGACTGGGGCGATGGAGATATTAACGCAAAGTTGCAATTTAGCATGTATCTAGTGCAGTTCATAAAGAAAGGATAAGTGTTACTTTTAGTGTTTATTTGTGTTTAAGTTGATACATTTTAGATTAACATGCACGCAGCAAGATAATGTCAAATCTGCTGATGCAAATATAAACAATGTAGGTGTGTGATGTGCCTACAGTTGGGCAGTGAGGAGCTTCATAGGGGCATGCGAGAAAGGACATTTGTAATGGAGAAACCACTGTGAGAGGACGTGGTCGCCTTGAACATGCATGGACAGACACATATACATGGGGGCCTTTAGGGACATGTGTTTGGGACAGTTGCGGTACATGATGAATATACAAATCTGTATGCTGCGAGTACCCTCATAGCCAGGGATTGTGCAGGCCCAGAAACCTGGGTTGGGAAGATGTGACTGAATTGGTAGTCATATAGATTAGTGTGAAATAAGGACACCAGCAAGTCTGGGCAGATAGGTTTTTTATCGCCAGTTCAAAGCAAACCTTCATATTCCTTTCATTCCTCTTATCGTGGGAGTGCCCTGGCAAAGATCATGTGCATCACGTTCGGGTTTAGAGGTCCCCAGCCAGTTAGACCTTGTAATGAATTATGTTTGTATGTGAATGTGTAACTATGGGACAACGTTATGACCTACCACAGAAATACCCCAAAACGAGGTGTGCTTTAAATATGAGCTGATGTAAATATAGGTTGAAAGGGGGTGGCAGTTAAACAAATGTGTCCAATGAGATTGTGGGAATTAAAGGAGATTACATCTCTTTGCATAGGTTTGACAAATCCTCTTTAGGGGTATGATTTGTAACAAAATATGTCGGGTCATCTAGTTCCTCCAGGCAATTTGTACAACAAACTTGCTTTAAGAACAAACGTGCACTCACTGCTTAAAAGGTGGGCCTACTTTGGGTTAAAGTGATCAGAGGTCCATCCGCACACAATGCAGCAGCAAGAGAGAAAATATATGACATCAGCAACAAAGAGCGCAATCCACAGATGAGGATGACAAGATGATTCCTGACAATTCCTCCCCTGTAATTGTTTTGGAAATGGATGACAAAGATTATACTCCATCCTTTGATTCAAGATCAGGACTCAGACGCTGCTACATCCACAACACCAGAGATAACATGGGAGACAAAGAAACAGAAGTAGAGTGGGCCAGCACTGACACACCCCTACAAGAACTGCACACAGGAAGCAAGCTTCACACATGCCCATATGCCAGTGGAAAGTCTTTTCTAAAAACAGTCTCTAAGAATACTTGCTAGCGCTAGTACAATTTTGCAGACAATCACACCAGCAGCACCTGCTCCTTGTTTAAGAGCACCCACATAGCATTTTCTACAAAACACACAAAGTTGAACCACAAGAAGGTGGCAATATCAAAGAACAGTTTTTCCTTTCTAGACAAAATCTAGTGGAAAACAGAATATGTACCAGACTGCCCTCTGGATTTTGAGGCCAATTAAGGGACACTACCAATCTAGCACATGCAATGTTTGTCAGTTCACTAAAACAATAACTAGTTTCCACATTGGAAACCTAAAAATGGTGCCTTAATGACATAGCTAATTACAAGACAGAGTGTGTCATTTATTGCATTGAGTGCCTGTGACCTCAGGTACATTGAAAAATGACACAATCATCTAACAATCGAATCATTGAGCATACATCTTGTATACACTCTCAGATAATGAAGGCTTCAATCGTTAAACACTTTTTGGAATTTGAACACAATGAGGATGATATCCTCTGGTGGATAGTGGACACTGTTGTTACTGATACTTACAGAGATTCAAAACTTTTGATCAAAGAACTAAAATCGGTTTATAGGGTGTTATCTCTTGATCAGAGTCTTAATGACCAATCAAGTGGCAGGTGTTAGTATAATGCACCTTATTTTAATGGAAATAATTTCTTCAGATAATTGCTGATACTTCGCCATCCAAAAACTAAGTAGCTTATGCTAAGCAACAGTATGGCTTATTTTAAATGACAGCACTGAGTATGAAACTACTTTACAACTTGCATTACTTTCTATGATCTGTTTCAACACATCATCATGTGTGTCCTTTGATTTAGGTTAACTCGACTTTTCATTTTTCTATCAGTATATTTCTCTATTTAAGTTAGGGATGCACACAATCATGTCTTTCTTTTTTCACTGATTATTAGCTCTGGGCAAAGCAGAATGACATAATCATGCATTTAAACGTGCATGACTAAAGTGGTGGCCCACTTGGCAGGCATGCTTGGTGGTCTGGAAGTATCTGGGAAATTATGCATCCAGTTGAATATTGCTAGTAAGCACTTTGATTTGGACCATTCATATGTGATAGTTGCTATATAGTCATACCAGCCAACATTCTAAACTATCCTTTCCTTTGTTCTAGATATAATCTATTTGTGGTCGCTAAAATGAATTTCCTTTGGGATTGGGGCCCTATTTGTGCACACACACCATTTCGAAACATCATGAGGAATGCCCTTCCCTAAAGGGATGTTTTTTGTAAACATCCAATTTTCATTTATTTTGTTTATTGAAGACAGACCATGCTGAAGGATATAGGTATTATAATATTTTCCAGACTAGTATATTCCATCCCTTAAGTGAATATTCAACACCATAACATCAGCAACTCTGGTAAAACCGTAACTTACTTTTGATTCAATGGATGTTCGGCATCCCCTACCAGAATTAAGTATGAAACATGTACTCATTCTCTTACTAACATGAGCTTTCCACCAGGTTGATAACAACATTAAATATTAATGACATGTGTTTGCTATCTTGCTATACTGCTAACTTTGGTGGTCTCTTTATGTTTTCATTTTAAGTGTAGGACTGTTCTACTTTGTAAATAGGAAAGCAATTTGAATCATAGCTGTTTAGTAGCATAAGTGAATAACCTTCATAATTTCCTGATTCTAATTAGGTATAATGACCAAAACATGTCCTGCTAAAGGTGTTTAAATTACTTTACAGTCAAATGCAATCAGTGATTATTGGCCTATGTAGGCATCTGAAGACTACTAATTACATCTATACATTTGTGGATAACTAATAACATCTATGGATATTACATTAACTCCATGAAGTTAAGGAGACATCATATGTTGCAAATGGACATACATTGCTATACACGATGTGTTAACTTCTGTGGACATTTAATCCAGCCGTTTCTTTTGTGTTAAGGATACATCAATGTCTGTTGACATATATTGCAATCCATTATTTGTGTCTTTATGTTGTTCTTGTGGACATTTTCAATGTTGTATGTGATTAACCTTTAGTTGTGTTTATTATAGTTTTGTTTGATGTCTTTTTACGTAATAGATTAAATAAAATAGTTAATATTCACTTTTGCTTTACAATATGTTATTTATGATATTTGTATACAGCACTAATCAATTATTTGTACTTTTGGTTTCATTTCAACTATAATATTGAACTATAGGATATATTAACTATATGAATTTATGTAATCAGGCTACATTCATATTTAAATTTGAGACCACTGAAATCGGCATAGTGTGTTATACTTATGCACCAACCATCGAGATTCTGATAGAATATATATGAAACAAAACATACTTACATCAGTCCAATAGTAATACACTGTTGTTCTTCATGCTTTCTTACAGTGGCATGGCATTTATTACTGGCAAAGCCAATAGGAATATATTCTTATGTAGGGATACTGGCATATATTGTCACTGCCAGCAAGGACATGTGTTCCCAAACATTTTACTGGTGTTAAGTGGAAAGCAAACATTAGTATGTTCTTACATGGGAATACTGTAACACATTTGTGCAGCCAGCATGGACATGTATGGGCAAAGCCAGCATGAAAATCTTTTGTTAGTGCCATGTTCTGTGGGCAAAGGCATCATGAAAATGCACTGGACAATTATCCTGTGCACCTTTGTTAGCATGGCATCCATTTGATTTTTTCATGTGTTACCTACCAAGCAGATTGCAAACGGTGTGGCTTTTACCCAATTTCTTACATTTAAATACATTAATTTACTTTACTGAGGGCTGGGGGGCGGGAGGTAGGGGGTGGGAGAGAAGCCTCCTAACATAGCTTGGTGTGTTTGGAATCCCTCGCTATGCTTGGTCGTTTACCTGTTTATGGGAAGCATTTACACCTCTCAAATAAAAATATTGACCCGCTCCTAATGTCAACCAATGCCTCTTGTTTATGCACTCCCAGTGCCACTTGTCCCCATTTACTACCTGCTTGTTCACTCATCTTCGTGGGGAGGACTGGGTGTTGCAAGAGCATTTGCTTCTCCATGGCACTCTTCTCTAGCTCGTCATCCATCTCACACCAAATGACAGAGGTCAGGCTATTCAAGCAGTATGAGTCTGCATTCCCCACTTCTCTGGCTCACTTGTTCTACCCAAATTACACCTAACCCTGAATTCTACCATGATCATCAGGAGGCTCCACTGCTAATGGTGGTAAAGTGGCCCTGCTAGTTGATGGAGCCTCTGAGTCAGGCTATGCTGGGCTATACATGTGAGGTCAAAGATAGGGTTGGGCTGCCCTGAAGTCAGCAGGGGAGGCTTGAAGGCACTGCTAGTGTATAACACGCAATAAACAGTAGCATTATCTGAAACCTCTTTTAATCACCATTAGTGATGTTGGTGGGTGCTTTACAAGCTGCGTTTGTGGCATTGGGTTTGAGCTCCTTCGGCATATCATTGTGCCACAGCCAAATGTTCTTGCACATGTAGGAGGTGCCCTTCCGCAAGATTCACACAATGGGATAGAATTCTCAAAACACGCAAACAGTAGGGAAGGTGACTAAGCATAGCAAAAGAGGCTTCTTGGATTCACACACAAAAGTCCCTCTACAAACACAGGAAAGAAAAGGTGTAATGCAACTTTCTGTTTTTGATTATTGTTTTTATTGATTAAGGAAAAAAATGCAAGATTAAAGAGGCAACACACAAAAACAGACAAAATGAGATAATACAGGGATAAAGAGACAGCAAAACACACCACATATCTCCTAGAATGATCAAAGGCACTCCAAAATGCTTCCAAAACCAACAATGTGTGAGCCTTTCTGTTCCTTACTCAACAGCCAAACTAAACCGACCAAAGAAGCAGGAGGCAAGCAGGAGGCAAGGTAAGCCTATAGCAGGCCCTGACTTAGAGCTTCTGGTTGTCTAGTTAAGCTCAACTCAGGCCTTGCAGTTTGACAGCAGGTGACAAACCCTGCCTTGCGGACACTGTGGAAATGGCAAAGGAATACCGCAGAATAATTGCTGCAATTCAATATTTTTTATCCATTTCCACCCTTCTATAGAGCGCAGAATTTGTTTTGAAACAAGAAATACCACTATTATACACCTTTCTATATGCAGAGAATGTCCATTTGTTTATTATACCTTCTGTGCATTAAATGTATAAGTGAGTTAGAAGGTGGACATCAAAGATGCCACATTTTTCGCATTCTTCAGTTATTCATGCTTTTAAGGGAAGTGATTGCCTCAAAACTACCCTTTGAAACTACGTAGCATTTTTTTAAATGTTTATCTCAAGTGGTTGAGTAGTAAGCATAATTCCCCCCCACAATATGTTTGTACACATAGTCCATACAAAATTATTATTATTATTATTATTATTATTATTATTATTATTATTATTATTATTATTATTATTATTGTATCTATTGAGCATTGACCTAACTTCAGTAAGCAACAGAGCACTTTACAGTCATGAGGCATAGTACACAGTGAGGAAAGCCGAGATACAAGGGAGCAGTGAACTAACAATGAGGGGAGAGGAGGGTGGCCAATTTGGCAGCAAGGGGTCTACACATAGCATGGGGCAGAAATAGGGGGGATGAGATTGCCCAGTCTCAGGTTAGATTTTTAGAGGAATCTTTGTGGACCTAGGATTTCAGGAAGAGACAATCCTAGAAGAGGAGGGTCTTGAGCTACCTTCCAGAAATATACAGGCAAATGGGTGAGTCTTATGTTTATTGTGAGGAGGTTCCAGAGTCCGAGGGCATAGGCATGTCTTCTAGTTCTTTACTTTCTGCATCAGCAGAGTTCCAGTCTGTGCATGTCTTTACTTCTGGTGGATCATGGTCCTCCAGAGAAGTAGAACTTCTCAGCGCGGTAGCTTGGGGACTTGAGGCTGATGGCCTTGTAGATGATATAGCAGGAGCTGAAGGTGATACATACCTGCAGCGGGAGCCGGTGCACTTCAATGGGGATCAAGGTAATGTGGTTGAATTTGTGGAGTCCTTTGATGAATTATGCTGCAGCATGTAGGACACATCTTTGGGGTGCCAGGGTTGTGTGTGGGAGTGAGGGGTCGTTTATGCCCCCCTCATACATTCAGCACAATGTAAAGCACTTGCTCGTACAATAATCGGGGACGCTTCCATTGCTCGCATGCACGTTAGCAGTTTCATTGGCAGTGGCAGAGGCAAGGTTATTGTGCGGGACACTTGGCTTCCATTTTGTGTACCCTCGATTCCATCTTTGGACTAGGGCTCACTGCGATAATACAAAAAGGCTTCTCTCCCCTCTGCAGCGCCGCACACACCGTGCTCATGGCCCCCACCTTTTCTCACTGTGTTTGAAAGCTTTGCAGCTCCGTTCTCATAGATGAGCTGGAGATAATTGCAATAAATCCACCAATGTAACATCTCACTCTTCCTCTGAGATCATTGTCCTATGTGTGAACCGGCTCGAACCATGCCTTGTAGCTCATCCATCTCCACAAACCCGCCAGGGCCCTCTTACCCCCACTGTTGGAAAATTACTGCATCTGTAACCCTGTGCCCTCCTAAGGTATTGTCTTGATGTACCAGAAGTATGACCCTGCTGTGCAGCCCACCCCAGAGTGCCCCATACTAAAAGCAGATCTCTGTCACCATATATTGTATCCTAGAACTAACAAATATCAGTGTGTCCCATAATCTCTTTGATGCGCACAGGCCCGCCCTAAAACTAAGGTTATGACACCAACCAAGAACCCTGTTAGGGAGAATTCTCTGTTTAGGCTGAATTTTCTAACCTAGTGAGTTCCCCCAGCAGCTTTGCTGGATTTTTGGGGTTTATTTTTTTTTTCTCCTGCCAAGAGTGAGACTCTTTTACCCTCACTCTTGGGCATGATTTGAGTGTGTTAATTTTTTTTTGAAAATCAATTTTATTAAGTTTCCTTGGTGCATAACGAGGTTACATTCTTGCATTGCATTTATTAATGTGAGTTAACATAAAGAGAAAACCAGACGAAACACACCCCATGCCCCCCCCCCTCCCTCTCCCTCCCCCCACCCCCCTTCAGTTCGCGCTTACATAGCCTTGATAAACACTTGCACAACGGGCTCTCTTAATGATGGAGGCGTCAATACAATATGCGTGTGGCACGCCAAAGTCATATGGGCCAAACGAGTTCAGTTCTCAGCCGGGTCCTTGGCCCATGGTCCCACATCCGTGGGGAGGAGGGGAATCCCTCAGCTCAGTCTTCAGGACCTAGACCACTCGGCCGTACTTATCAAAGAAGGGGAGCCAAATTTCCTCGATACTGGACTTAGACTCATCGAGCAGGTGTGTGAGGAACTCCATGTCGTAGATGGCCCTTACTTTGGTCACCCAGGTTTTTTCCCCTGGCATTCTCGGGTGTTTCCATTTCTGCGCTAGACAGCATCTAGCTGCTACCAGCATCACCTGGAGCATGTGATCATGAGTGTTACCCCGGTCCTCTTCGTTACTAATCCCGAAGAGGAAGAGCCACGGGCAGGATACTCGTTCTATCCCATCTACCCCTTTGATCCAGGTCCGCACCTTGTCCCAGTATTTCTGGACCACTGGGCATCCCCACCACATGTGGATATAGTCACCTCTCTCTGTCCTACATTTCCAACAGTGTGGGTCATATCCTGGACGCATTTTGGCTATTCTTTGCGGGGGGTAGTGCCATCTATGTAATATCTTGAGGGCCTGATGGCGATATTGGAGGGAGGATGTGGATCGATTGGCCCGTCTACACATCTCTGTCCATCTCTCGTCATCAATTTCCTCGCCCAGGTCCCTACCCCATTGTATGCGTGCTGGTGGCGGGTCTCGGGGGATGGAGAACAGAAAGAGCTTGTATAGGCGGGAGATTATCCCCTTGGAGCCCCTTGCGGTCAGAAGGAGTTTTTCAAAGTCTGTGAGTTCCCTCCTGAGGGTATCACCCCAAGATGGTTCCGTGAGGGCACCCTTAAGCTGAAGATATCGGAACGGGGAAAGCGTGCCTATTCCCAGGGCTTCCTCAAGGTCCTTCAAGGGGAGGAAGGAGCCCCCCACCCACAACTGGCCGGTCCTACTAAGGCCCGCCTCGAACCATGTCTGGTAGGCTGCTGGTTCCGCTATTTTGGCCAGGAAAGGAGGGGCCCAGATGCAGCTCAAGGGGGAGGGCCATGTCGTGAGCCATCTATAGTAACCTCCCTCTCTCCACAGGGACCACAGTACTCTTAGAATCGGGTGGTTCAAGACTGATCTGGGGATCGTTCTCCTTGGGACCCAGAGCCATTCCTCTAGTGTGACGGGCGCCAGGGGCCTATTGTCCATGGCTACCCACTGTTTTTTCGGTCCCGGTGAGAAGTGATCGACCAGGATCCTCAACTGGGAAGCCCTATAATACGTCTCGAGATCAGGGTAGCCCACCCCTCCATCTTCCTTGGTCCTAGTCAGAACCTCGTATGAAATCCTGTGTTTTTTGCCCTGCCAGAGGAATCTAAGGAGGATGCGTTTTGTCTCGTCAAAAAAGGCCTTGGGGACTTGGACCGGGAGCATTTGAAAGAGAAACAGAAATTTTGGGAGGATAACCATTTTTATAAGGTTAAGGCGTGCCATCCATGAGAGACCCGTTCCCGCCCACCTTTCTATGTCTCTCCTGATTGCTGACCAGAGGGGGGGGAAGTTGGCCCCATACAGGTCCTCAAGGTTACGTGTGATTTGGACTCCCAAGTAACGGAACCCCTCATCGCTCCGCTTGAAGGGGAGACCCTCCACAAAGGTCACCTCCGTGTCTGGCAGGTTCCCACCCATGAATGCGACCGATTTGTCCAAATTAACCTTATACCCCGATAGTTCTCCATATCTTGCGAGGCCCTGCAGAACCCGAGGGATTGTTTGGGACGGTCTGGTGACATAGAGCAGGGCGTCATCCGCAAAGAGGCAGATCTTGCAGTGCATATCCCCCATCTGTACACCACTGATGTCCGCATCATTGCGGATCGAGATTGCCCACGGTTCCATCACCAATGCGTAGATTAACGGAGACAGGGGGCATCCCTGCCTCGTGCCACGTTCAAGGGGGAATTCCCTAGACTCAATCCCGTTAGCCACCACTCTGGCCGAGGGGGAGGAGTAGAGCGCGGATATCCATCCCAACCACCTTGGACCCATCCCCACTGACAAGAGAACCTCCCTCATGAAAGCCCAGCTGACCCTGTCAAAGGCCTTCTCCGCGTCAAGAGCCAGTAGGAGAGCGCCTTCATTCCTGGCCTCGGTCGTGGCCAATACATGGAGGGTCTTCCTTAAATTATCGGAACCCTGTCTATTGAGGACGAATCCCGCCTGATCAGGATGTATCAGGCGTGGGAGGGAGTTTTCCAATCTGGAGGCCAGGATCCTAGCAAAGATCTTGGCATCTAAGTTGAGAAGTGAAATGGGTCTGTAAGACCCACAAGCTGCCCGGTCTTTACCAGGTTTAGGTATGACGGTGATGAGGGCCTGTAGGAAAGTCGGGGGGATCGTGTCGTTGCCTCTAATTTGGTTGAACAATTTGGTCAGGGGCTTCACTAAGGTGGACTGGGTCTGTTTATAGAAATCCGCTGTGTAGCCGTCAAGGCCAGGAGCCTTTCCGGCCTTCAGTCTCTTGATGGCTCCCTCCACCTCCTCTTCTGAAATTTCCCCCTCGAGGGCCTCCAAGTCCTGGTCGGTCAGTTTGGGGAGGGGGTGTTCTGCCAGGTAGGAGGCAATGTCCTCCCGAGATTCGCCCGCTTGCCTAGAATAGAGTTTGCTGTAGTACTCAGCAAAGCATTCCGTCACTTCATGCCGGTTCCCATGAACCCTGCCCTCTTCGTCGGTCAACCGGGTAATCCCTCTCTCCACTCTACACCCCCTCGACCTCTGAGCCAGCAGAGTGCCTACCCTGTCGCCCTGTTCGTAGTATCTCTGTTTGGTATATCGCATCCTCTTAACCACCTCCCCTATGAGAACCGTATGGAGCTCCTGTCTTTTGCCCTGCATCTCGTCCAATAGTGCCCTCCGGTCCACTCCCGGGACTCCCAGTCTGGCCCGCAAGATCTGCAGCTCCCCTCGGAGTCTGCTCTCGATCAGGCCCCTCTCTCTTTTACGCCTCGAGCCCTCCGCTATGAGGAGGCCTCTGAAGGTGGCCTTCCCCGCTTCCCATACCATGGACATGTCCGTCTCCCCCGTGTCATTTGTCTCGAAGTAGGCCAGCATTTCCTGCTTCATGAACTCACGGAATACTGGATCCCTAAGGAGCGTGTCGTTGCACCGCCATCGAGCCGATCTCGGGGCGATGGGCAGGGACCAGTTAGCTATAAGTAGTTCATGGTCCGACCACGTTATGGTCTCGACTTTTGGTTGGGTCATCGCCCCATCTCCCTCCTCTGAGGCCAACAGAAGGTCGATTCTGGTGTAGGTGCAGTGCGGGGGAGAAAAGAATGTGTAACCACCCTGGGCCGGGTACGCCTTGCGCCAAACATCTACCCAGTAGTGATCCTTCAAGAGGTTCTGCAAGGCCAGGTTATCCCTCGTGATCCCCTTGGGTACCCCACCTCTGGCGGACCACCAGTCCAGTTGGGGGTCGGCTATGAGATTAAAATCACCCCCGAGAATCATGGCCCCCTCGGCCCATTCATCCATGACACCAAAGATCCGTGTGAGGAACTCCACCTGGCCCGTGTTGGGCGCGTATACGGTGGCGAGAGTAACTCGCTGCCCCTCGCAAAGCCCCTTGACACCCAGAAATCGACCCCCAAACCCCCTCTTGGTTTCCACCCCCGTTAGTTGGAGAGCCCTTCCCAGGAGAATGCCCACCCCCTCCTTCTTCGAGGTCGGGTGTGAAGCCCAATAGTTGCTACCGATGTCTTTCCCCTTGATTCTGGATTCCCTCCCGCGCTTATAATGTGTTTCCTGTAGAAATAGGACCGTCAGGTGTTGTTTTCGGAACATGTTGCCCGTGAGGGATCTTTTATTTTGAGAGTTTAGACCCTTGACATTTAACGTGCCCACCTTCCCTTCAATCGTTGTCATCATACCGTGTGCGTATTCTGAACCCCTCGTGGTGATTGAATTTTAGTGCCCCTTGCCAAGCGTATTCTTGCGGTCTGAACTGAATTTCCCCCTGAGTCCCCCAAACTACCCCGTTATCCCCCCCATCCCCTCCCCCCTTGCAACTGACCCCCCTCCCCGTGTCTTCCCTCCCCCCTCCCCACCCTTGTACCTTGAGGCGTCCGTCCACTCTCCCCAACATGTGTTGGGGCCGGTCAACGAACCACCAAGGACTCCAACCCCAGCCCCGGGGTTTTCGTGTGTCTGGAGAGTCCCAGATCGCAAGTCCGATTCAGGTCGGCCCCTGCAGGCCTTCGGTGCACTTAACCGAGACAAAAACCAGAGACCCCGCCCGGGCCCTCAACCCACAACCAGAAACCCAAACGCGGGGCAACACAAATAAACAGTTAACTTTTTAACATAATGGTCTGCCGACCCAAGGTCCGGTGGGCCAAACGCGACACCGCCGCGGTGTCCGTTCAAGGCAGTTCGTGGGCCCGGGGCCTCCTGCGTCCGTACCCTGAATCGTCTCTCACCTCATGATTTTCTCTCCTTCCAATCGAACGTCATTTTCATGAGTCAGTGTGATTTTCCGGGTTCATCGACGGGTGTCTGGTTTTCCGAAACTTTCGGGCCCCCTTGACCTTAGATTTCCCACTGTGATTTCCTGGGCCGTCGGGACCCCTAGGGGGGTCCCGTGGTCCTCCCTCCTGGGCGCCCGAATGGCCCGCCTGGTCGTTCACCAGATCGTCCGTGGCTCTTCGTATGTCCTCCTCCGACACCAGGTGGTGTTTCTCACCTAGCCACTCAAACTCCAAATAGAAGGGGTGACCCCACCGATATCGGACTCCTTTTCCCTGCAACCATCTTGTGAGTGTGCCGCATTTCCTCCTCATTGACAGGGTTAGGGCCGAGAGGTCTTGGAAGATGGATACCTTTGAATCACCGTACTGTATGGTGCCAAGATGTCTCGCCTTTTCCAGGATTCTGATCTTGTCCCTGTAGTAGTGCAGCCGAACCAGAACCGAGCGTGGGCCTCTGCCTCCCCCCCCCGCTCGGTGCACCCTGTCGAAGTTGGTCGCCCCCACGTCTTCCGTTCCCAGGGCGATCCTCACGATATCGTGCACTTTGCCTTCAAGTCCTTGTACGGATTCGCCCTCAGATTCCATCAGGCCAAAGATTCGAAGGTTGTTCCTCCTCTCCCTATTTTCCATGTCGTCAACCTTGAACCGAAGCTCTTCCTCGCGCCTTTCCATGTCTCGGAGTCTCATGTCCATTTGGGTTTCGAGGAGTGTCGCCGAAAGTTGGTTATTCTCGACGCCCTCCACGCGGTCTTCTAGGGTGGCGACCTTGGTGGTGAGGTCGGCCAGTTTGGCCCCCATGTCTGTCCTCATACCTCGTATCTCCTCCAGAATCGTTTGGATGTTGTTCTGGATAGCCCCCAGATCCGGGGGTGGGACGGTGGGGCTACCGGCGGCCATGGTCCTTTCTTTGGGAACAAACTGATATTTCAGCAAGTTCTCTCTCCAGTTCATGAGGGGTTCGTGTCGGCCAGTTTACGACGGACGCCGCCTTTCTCCGGGTCAGGCCGGGCCTCGGGCACCAGAGGCGCCGGGCGTGCGTTCCCTGTGTGGGTGGACGGTTTTCTTCAAGTCGGAGGATGCCCAGGGGAGGAAGCGCCGCGGGCTCACCCTCTCGGGCCTATTCGTGGGCGGCGCGGCTCGTGCTGTCTCCTGCGCCACTCCGCGCCAGGTCGTGGGGGAGGGGCAGCCGATATCGCCTTGGTCCGTGTAACTCCGCACAGGAGCGTCGGATCGGAACCAAAGTTGGACCCAGGTGGGGGCCACAGGCTTCCACGTCTTTTGGGGGGGGTCGCGTAGTATATGGGACCCTCGTTTCGCCGATAAATCGTGATTCACCCGGGGCTGGGTGCGGAGCTCGACGTTCAGGCGTCCATCCTGCCCGCGCCCCCTGGTGGCCTCCCTGAGTGTGTTAATTTGAATCTAGATGTGTTTAATGGGCTATGGGGTCTTTTACCCCATAGGGCTTCATGTGTTTTTGTGATGTGTGTTACACAGCACCCTCAGTGCAGTAACACAGGGGTGTCATAGTGACCCCCCAGTATAGACTCCATACCCTGGGACTGACTACTGTCTCCCAGGGCATGTAAAGTCACCATTGACTTTACTAGTCTTAAATTCTGAACAGAACTAGTACAAACCATCATATTGTGGAAGTACTGGCTGGGGCAATTCAATTGCCCCAGGGTCTGTTAGTCGAGGGGGCACGTCTCCGTCCCCCCTGATCGAGTTTTGGCTGGTGGCAGTGGATACTACTTTTTATATTCAACCGCGAATATTTTCCTAAGGGATTTCCCATTGTTTTAGGCTACTATCTTTATTTAATTATTTACGGTAGCCTCGAACATACCGGCGGTTTATTTAATTAATATTAATTCTCCGGTTGGTATTTTTTGCCAAAACTTGATTCTAAAATGGCGTTTGTGTTCTCTTCTGTGACTCCAACCCAAGTCGAGCCCTTTGTTCCACTTTTTGGCGGGCTTCTCCACAGAAGCCCTCCAAAGTGGTGCCACTCTGTCTGGGGTACTTAGGGGGATTTAGGCACCCTGGACTGAGTTGCCTAGGCAACTCAAGTCGCACTCCATCCTGATTGGCCCAAGTGGTGAGCCGGTCGGCTCACCACTTAGCATGTTTGAGTGACTGCTAGGCTGCGTGAATGGGGGTTTTCTGCATAAAAGCAGGGCTTTGGGGACTGGAACTTCAGAAGTCGCCACAGGACCTAAGAATCCAATGAGGGAGAAGCTGAGCCGAACTGCCACGACACCACCACCGGTGGAGCCCTGCTAGACCACCTCACCACTTTTCCCAATGACAGAGGAGATCTCCCGCCGGAGAGTCTTCTTCCTTTGACTGGTGGGGATAACCAGTTTCACCGTCTTTTCGCCTTCCCGACGTACCTCGTGGCCGCCTTGCCTGTGCCAAGCACCCCGGCAACCGGGATACCACGTTTTACCACGACCGCGAAACAAAGGTACCACCTTTAACCGGAAAACTCCGAGGCTGGTTTCCTCCCTGGTGGTGCAACGACCTTCATCTTTCCTCCAAGTCGAGATCTTCTCTTCCCCTGGACGACGACACAACTTGCACCCACTGCCAGGAACAACTGCCACCGCTGGAGGATCCTTCCCACTTAAGGTACTGTGTCCCACCTGGCTTCCCTTGCTACCGACTGTACGGGGTAGATTTAGCCCCCCCGGCTTTCGAACGTGGGTTAGCCTGGGACACCCTGGCTAAACTTTCCTAAGCCTCTCTAAGCGCTTTTTGAACTCTCTGCAAGACTTTTTAAGCCTAGAATAACTGTGTGATCTTGGGCGCATTTGTGCTCTGCTCTCTCTAAGAGTGGGCCCAGCCTTTGGACTTTGGCTCACCTGTGACTTTTGCTCTTCTGCCTTGCTAACAGTGTTCCTGAACCTTAGAGTGGTGTACCTTTTCATATTCTGTCTTTTTCCCTCCCTTTCTCACAAACTTATTGGAGTGCCATATAGTTAAGCGCTCACCTCTGTATGAAAATAAGTGGTGTTTTACTGTGACTTATCTGATAAGGAAAAAGGGGTGTACATATTACAATAGTAACTGTGTTCAGAATATTTCACAACAAGAGTGCTAGAGTGTTTCAAAACGTGTGTTTTTAAATAAATAATTATATACTTTGTTACCAAAGCTCTGGTCAGTGTTTGCTTGTATTATTGTATCTGAGTGCCTATTGTGTATACTTGCATACTGTCTAACTCTTCTTGATGGAAGTCTGACTGCTCAGCCACAGCTACCAGGTAAATCTGGGTAGTTCAGACTGCGACCAAGTGGGTTTACTGCCAACACCTGTAGTCTTAAATCTTTTGCAGTGTTCCCTAAGGGAACTGCACAGGTTTCTGCCTATCAAACCCCAAACCCGATACCCCATATAAGTCCTAATGAATAATGGTATAATTATTTGTATGCAATGTGTTGGGTGTCCTGACCCACGTTTGAGCTATCATGCTGCAACATTTGGTGCTGTGGGCTTAGAAAATCCAAGATGGCCAAAAAGCCCACCTGTGCGCCAGAATCCAGGAGAACCACGCAGTTTGTGCGTACACCAAAATGGCTGCCTAACTTGCCACCCACCAGTGCGAGCATGATGGGCCAGGGTGCCATGAGTGGAATGGGTGCCAAAGGTAAAACAGCAGCGCCTGTTAGCTCAAAAACGCTTTAAAATTACCTTTGGTTTCTCTGAATGCCAGCTCAAAATGCCTATTTTCAAACATTGCAACACATCCAAAAATCTCACTGAACACCAGCGGACATCTGGCAGAATGAAGTATGTGTGCATACATAATCTGGGAAGATGAAGAGCCCAAAACAATGTTCATAACAAAACTGGCTGAGCTATGTATGTCAGCAGCCTAACTGAAACTGGATTAAAACCACCAAAATCGAAATGTTTAAATTAACTGAGTGACCTACTTTTGAGTGTCACATAGTTTGTAACTGTTAAAATGTCATAGTGTTGAACTTAGAATCAGCATTCTAGCTGCATATGTAAAAATTGTATTGACTTAAACTGGGGAACAAAAAGTGACATTTTAGCTGAAACCTGGCTTACAGGAGTGGGGGCTTGCCCAACAAATGCATTCCCAGGCCTGGCTGCATTCTGTTGCCCCTGCCAAAAGGAGGTCACACACTCTCTGATTGAATTACCAGGGGATTGCAAGAAACTAAACAAAGGGCCCAGGCTGATGGTTTATTGGGGGGGGGGGGTCGTAAATGGCTTCCTTTTGAACAAAGCCCTTCCTTGACTCAGGCAGATGGTTTATAGGGGAGGTCCTAAAGTGGCTTCCTCTTGGCAGAAACGGGGAGGGGCAGCCCCCTCTGAGGACAGGCTGAGCTTAAAGAAAGTGGGCAAACTGGTTTCTCAACCATGTGACCTGGGAAGACACACCCCTGTTGGCCAGAATATGATTTTAAGAAAGATGTATAACTCATGGTGCGGACTTGTCAAAATTATCTAAATGATACCATAATTCTTGTGATTTTTCTGTTTTAAGAGGTTTTAGGACCCGGTGGTATGATCTGGGGGTTTACGAGCGGAAAAGAGGTTGTTACTCTAAATGTATGCAGGTTAAAAATCTGACACTTCCTTATCTAAATGCCCACATGCCTTGCACACAATTGTATAAATTTGGAGAAAAATCCGATATGGGGAAAGCTACTAAAAAACGCAAAATGTTGCCATTTCTGAATGCAAGCCCCCAGAAAGAGCAGAGTTTGAACAGAGTATGCCTCATGTGATATGTGATGGGTGCATGTAATTTTAAACAACTGTGTATCTGTGCAATATGTATTTGAATCAAATATAGATTTGTGGGCAAACTGACCAGGGGAGGATCCTCTGACCCATAAAACCTGCAGCATCACTCTGACTCACATTTCCTTCCCCCAATCAAGGAAGAGAGAAAAGCTTGCCCAATGATCAGTTGAGAGAGGAGCTGGCTTAGTGATGCTGCGCACACACCCACTTTCAAAAGACATAAAAAGAGCCACTGGAAGCTAGAGAGGACATTCAAATCCAGTTGCTGCAGAGCGTTTTGCCGGACCACACAACATCCAGAAGATACCGGTTCCAGACTGACTCCAGCTACATACTCCAGAACCTAGAACTTATACATTAGAACCTAAATCATAGGCCTAAAACAACAAGCTGAGTTCTCTGCAGCAGGCCTCAAATCATTGCAAGCTACTCACAGCTGGGCGAGCTGCTTGAATCCCTTGCCAAGAACTTTTGCCAGGACCAGTGCAGAGATCCAGGAGCCGTGCAGAGACTGCTGTATCCGGACAGACCAGACCAGTGCCAGACCAGACCAGACCGTGCAGAACCACAGAACCAGAGACCAGATCGCTGTGAAGTGCCGCTAGCCTGATTGATCAGATCCGTGACGAGGTCCAGTCCTTCCAAAATATATTGTGAGTACCTAGCAGATTGTGACAGAAATAAGCTCTTAGTTTAAAATAATCTAATCCAAACTATTTTAATCTAGCCAGAACTGCCTCCTAGAAGTTGTCACTTGTCATTTGTAAAGCTGCACAACTGCCACCTGTCAATTCTGAAGCTGCAAGCTGTCACCTGTCATTTTGAGTTACTTTAAATCCGAAAAACGACCTTTACAAAATCGTTCATATCTCTGGAACCGTTTGGAATTAAAGGGAATTAAAACCATTTTCGGCATATTTTTCACTTCCTTGCCACCACATTCAAAGCACTTGGGCGGTGTTTTAAAACTCATATCTGATTTCTCTAAGTTGCTTGGGGGGGGGAATTGAACTGAATTATATTTGATTGCATTTCTAAGAACTGTGTGCTCTCCTCTTCATCTCCTTACATTGCATAAGGGGGGGTGAATTGTCAACGAAAAGTGATTGCTTGTTTTGTTGAAGTCATATCAAGTTATTTCTGTACTGCATTTATTCCACCTTGCATTTCCTTGAACCGTATAAAACATTCTCTACCCCTTTATTCTTCTGTTCCTATTCACAAGTGTGCTACCTCATCCTCTATACTACTCCTGCGTAACCAAATCAGTTTACTAGTAGAACATTATTCATTGTTGATTACTGCTCATATTCTTAAGTGTGATATTAAATATTAATTTATTATAAGAGTGTGATAGATATACCGTTATATTTCTCAAATAAACCTTTTAAACTTGCAAAACAGAACTACTTCTTGGCTCAGTGGGGTCCAGGGGATTCTAAGAGAGGGCCATCCAGAACTCATGAACTGGACATAAAGATATATCAATAAGGGTTTCCATTCAGTATCCCAGACTAGGCATTGACTTAGCTGTAGTGTTGAATTGAATCTTCTTACAAATTGGGGGCTCATAGCCGGGGATTCCGGATTAGATCTATCACTTGTGCAGATTAATATAGTGTGCTAACTGACAAGATACATTCATCTGGTTGGATCACCACGCTGTGTTACGCTGTAAAGCACTCCTCAAAAGGACGCTCTAAGGGAAAGGTCTGTTTTGCAAAAATAAAATACAAACTTCTGTAAGTCAGGAAGGAACTCAAATTCCAGAATGACGACCTTGGTAGATATGAAAATAGCCAGAGAGCACTTCTTACATAAGCTATTTGTGAGAGGTGAGTGGACTCATCAGGACCAGATGGTCTGGTTGCAGGCAATCGCACCCCAGATCACTGAAACAGGGTCAGATAAATGGAGAGACCAGGGTCCCTTACATGTGGCCCTGAGTGAACTATATATGGCCCCTAAGGCCAAGGATGAGCACAACAAGATTGCCAGGGTAGCGGCATATTTATATTTACATATGGGAGCCATGCAGGACAAATGTGCTGAAGGCCAAGATCTGGCGAGTAGGCAACTGCTGGCATTACAGAAGGCCCAATCTGATCTAGACTCTTCTGAGCAGAGACTGCACAGGAGCCAGGAGTCAGAAAATTATAGTAGGCAGTATATCATTAAAATAAAAGAGGACATGGATAGACTGCAACAGGAAAAGACGGACCAGGATACCAGAATTCTGGCTTTGCAAAAGGAGCACCAAGACAGTCTGGACTCCTTACTGCAGAGCCAGAAAATTTAATTTAATTTATTATTAATGTGTTATAGCTTATTATAAGCTTTTCACATGACATAAAAAATGACATTTAGAAAACAATTAATCATTAAAAATAAATACTAACATATTGAATGAATAAAGAAAATAGTAGCATAAAAGGCAGAAATAAGCAGAAAAGGATTCATAAATCCACCAGTGAATGAATATTAGTTCTTTTACGTAATCAAAACTTCAAGTCCAGAAAGCAATTGCTGATGGCAAATTAGTAAACTGTTTTTTTTTTGTTTTTTTTTTCCTAAGAATAACGTTCCCAAAGAAAACATCCCTGAGTTGGCAATTTGCTATATGTTTATGCCCAATGATTTCTCAGCAATCGTCCAAACATTATACATAGCAATGTATAGTTTCATTCCTTTTCCCTTTGCATTAACGGCTCTTTGCCAGAATTCATTACTACCAACGTATTCCAAGTTATGGACAAAGTCTGTATAAAGTATTGTGTAGGCCTTTGCCATAGCGACACATCTAGTAAGGACATGTTTGCCCGTTTCAGATTCCATTCTGTCCTTGCACAGCCTGCAGTAACGTTCAGGTAGGGGGAGATTGTTCTTAATCCCACTTATGGCCAGTACAGGTAGCTGATCGATCCTTAGCAGAAGAATGAATCGTCGTAGCCGTGGCGAAGGGCATAGATTCAGGTATGGTAATGGTTTTTTAAGAGTGTAATTCATGAATTGCACAAATTTATAGCGCTTCAGATCTTCCAAATGTGCAAAATTGCTGATCCAGTCGTGTAGTTCAGATTTCTTGGCTAGCGCTCTCAGCAAAGGAGTGGAGACAACTTGTTGTTTTTGTGTCCAGCCAATCGCTTCAAGGTAGTTAATGATATTCTTTTTCATAATAGAATATGAAGACGCTTTGTTGATTTCGCAGTGAATCGCTGCTAACAATAAATTGGCTGTATCAGGTGTTGCTTTTAGATATAATTCAGCTCTTTTCCTGAGTACAAGAGACTTCCAGGAAATAAGGCCGAGCTCTAATCTAAGGATGGCCATTGGGATACAGCCCGGGAGACCGAGTATTTTTTTCGAAAATTTTCCTTCGAGGATTTGAAGCCAGTCAAGGTCTATCAATTGTAATGCCTCAAGGCCATAGATTATCATCGGTGTTAAGACCTGGAGGTACAGTTGGCGTGCTGCCCAGATGGTGTAACCACAATAGGATGTAGAAAAACGATAAATAAGTGCTGTGACTTGGGCAGCTCTTGTGCTTCTGATTTGTTTGCAAATGGTATAGTGCCCCTTGGGCTCAACCTCGACACCCAGGTATCTGTAGTATGGGGTATATTTGATTTCCGTCTCAAATATGTTTAGACCGATTCTTGCTGTCTTCTTGGAACTGAACATTACCATCTGTGTTTTATTCAGATTAATAGCCAGCCCATTCGATTGAGTATAGGACCATAGTGCCTCAGCTGATCTTCGAATGCCGGTAATGGTGTGGTCCAAGATGACTAAGTCGTCAGCATATGCTAGCACCACACAGTGGGTGGATCCAATCTTGGGGGGGGCAGTTATTTTCCAATGATAGCACTTTAGGTATATCGTGAACAAACAGGTTATACAATATTGGTGCCGTAACGCATCCTTGTTTCACGCCACAGTTTTGATTGATCTTATTAGTCATGTTTCCTTTATCGTCCAGCTTCAGGGAGACTGTGGTATTGTAGTGCAATAACTTGAGATAATGTAGTATTTCTTTGGGACATCCCAATTTTTCGAGTTTGGCCCATAGTAATTCCCTGGGGACTAGGTCAAAAGCGGACTTGAAGTCTATGAACAAGGCGTATAAAGGTGGATTACCTGATGTTCTGGCTTTGTTACTAAGAATATCCATTACTACCAGGTTATGTGTAGTAGAATATCCGTTTCTAAATCCACATTGGAAACGGTCAAGGATCTTTTCTCTGTCTACCCATGTTTGGAGTTCTTGTAGAAGGTATGCTGCAAATAACTTGCCCGTGCAGTTCAGCATAGAAAGTAGACGGTAATTACCAGGGTCTGTACGGTCGCCTCGCTTATATACAGGAATCAAGATTGCTGTCTGCCAGGATTCAGGGATTTGACCTTCCTTCAGAATCTTTTCAAAAAGGATCACGAGTATCTCTGCCCAGTACTCCGGGTTGCTCTTTAATACGGCATTTGCTAAGCCATTGGGTCCCGGAGCTCTTGAAGATTTGAGCTTTTTTATCCTATTTATCAGAGATTCGACTGACACTTTAAAAGGGGTCATAGGTAGATCCTGGAGAATCCTCTCCTGTGGCTTTGCCTGATCCGTGCCGTTCCGGGTTTTCAGGAATTCCTCCCATTGGCTAATACCGATTGAGTTGGTTAAGGGGATACTGGTGTCACCACGAGCCGTACTCAGTAATCCCCATATAGTTCGGGAGTTCCCCGTGCATAGTGTTTGGACTGTTGTTTGCCATTTGAGCAATTTTATTGCATAGCGTTTCTGCTTTAGCCATGTTCTATAGGCATTTTTCAGCTTCTTGCTTAAAGTCAGATAGTTGTACGATGTAATGGAAGCTTTACGTAATTTCCTCAGGTCAGCTCTTAGAGTTCGTTTGGCGTCTCTAATTTCATTGTCGAATATATTAGTGGTCTTAGCCTCAGGGGCACGCATATTTGTTTTAACCGCTGCATAGGTGTTTGAGAATGCTGCGATCCATTCTTCAATCTCCTTGCTGGTCATGGCTAAGAGTTCTGTACGACACAGATTGGGATAGTTGATTGTATATTCTGTGGCTCGTTTAATGTTATTATCAGACCACCGAATCTTGGAGAGAGCATGATTCGTCTTCAACTCTCCAATAGATCTATGGGATTTATATTGTGAAATATAATTGAAAGAGAGTGTAAGAGTAGCGTGGTCGCTCCAATCATGTCCTTGATCTTCATATCTGTGACCCAGGTGGTCATGGTGGGACTCACGTACATATAATCCAATGTACTGCTAGATATAGAGTTTCCCCATGTTGGTTTTCCCAGGTAGTCACTAATGGTTCTGCAGTTTAATATTTCAAAGTTCCATGACTTAAAGAAGTTAAGCCATAGCTGTCCCTCCGTGTTTACGCTTCCATGTTTCAATTTACCTATTTTCTTCAGCAAGGGGTTGTTACTGGTGCTCGACTCGCCAATTAAGTGGCAATTAAAGTCACCAACAAAGATTACCATATTTTTCTTCGGCTCCGTCAGCCAGTTGATCAACAGATCGTGGCAAGCTTCCTGGATAAACCCGCTCTGAGAAGATTCAGGTGGGTTATATATATTAACTAAGAGAACGTGTTCCGTTTTATCTTTGCCAGGGAGCTCCAGTTCTACTGCTAATACAAATTCGTCCATTTTCGTGTAAATGCGGGTAGATCTTAGCGGATGCAAAATGCCGATTAATAGGCCTCCATATGGTCTTCCCCTTAGTCCCTTTTTTGCCAATTCCTGGTGTATGGTGTACCCATTTAGCAGGGCTCGGAAGGTAAGCCACGTCTCTTGTAAGCATATGCAGGTATGGCCTATTAATAAGGGGATTGAGCCATCAGGCGATAGTAGATGGCTGAATCCCCGGCAGTTCCAAGATATTATGGTTTTATCTCATTGGTTTGATGTTATTCCTGGTAGAGACTCTATTAACCATTTGAGTACCTTCTGTATATCTACCAACTGTACAGAATCATCTTTAGGTAGCTGTGCTATGGTCCTTTCTTCCATAATTGGACTTGGCATCTGGGTCGGCCACTGGGGATCAGTGATATTAGGATCAGCATCTATTTCCAGGTCAACTTCCCTCAAGTTGGTTTTAAAATTACGCAGCAGCTCTGCAGTAGCTAGGAATCTACAATGAAGGGCCGATGTACTTGAATTCATGACTTCCAATGGTTCGACAAATACAAAGTCCTCGGATCGTAGCACTCTCAGCTGCGGAATGGAATGCAGTCTGGTCATCAATGCTGATCTGGTAATCCAGTCATGATTACTAGATTGATAGAGATTTTTAATCAGGCAGATTCTTCCGCCTCTAGGTACTATAAGATTGCCCTTGTCCTCGACTGGTGCTGCTGTTGATAATTGAGGCTCGTTGGTCGGGAGTATTGAGATAGCTGATAGATTGTTTGTATTATTCTGGGATACATTTGTATCCTGTTCTTTTTCGCATAGAGATGATTCTGGTTCTAGTGCCACTGCTGATTTAAAGGTATTGCATTTTTCATTCATAAGCCAGCTAGTGAGCTTCCCCTCTTTTACTGCAGTACGTTTCCGTGCACGTGCCGCTCTCCGTTTGGCATTCCTCTGTCCCTTTTTGGGAGTGCTGCCTACTGTTGGCCTCGAGATTTCCTCCACTGTCTCTACTGTGTCTGGTAGTATAATTGTTGCCATTTGACGCTTTCTTCTTCCAATCGCCTTTTTTGTCAGGCGTCTTTGTTTACGTGAGAGGTAAATTTCCGAATTATTGGTAGTGTTTGGGTCCTGGGTTCCAGAGTCAGAGTCATCATGCGTATTAGTATTGATGAGTTCCGGCTTGGTCTCCTTTGGAGTGTTTTTCTCGGTATCGCTTGTTGCGATTGCGAGGGTGACGTCTAGTATCTTCCCACACATCTTCAATAATATGTTTAATGCAAATTGTACAGATGCAACAGAAGCTTGCAAATCCCCCAGGCTTGTACTGCCTTCTCGGTGGTCGCTGTTTTTTTCTGGTTTCTGCGAGTCTAAATGGATGTCAAGATTAGGGGAAGCGGATAATCTGTCTAGCGCTTCCCGTTGTGAGGTTATCGTCTGGTGTTGGTAACTATTGATTTGGTTGCTCATGTTGTTTCTCGGCAGTGGAGTCATGGCTCTCTGCATGGACAGGCAGAGGTCTAGCAGTTCGTTCTGCTGTGAATGCTCGGCTCCTTCTCCTCGCTTGGCAATGGACTTGTGGGATTTGGAGTAGGCGGAGGTGGAAAAAAGTCTGTAATAATACCTCTTTCCTTCAGAACAGGTTTCATACCCTTACCCTTATTCAACCCTGTGGTAGAGGTTCTGCCCTTCTGATTCCGAAGGTTGTATCTCGTGGCAGAACACTTCTTGACAGTTAGCATAGTGAGTTTGTTCCTTCACTTCCTTGACGGGTCAGGGTAATAAGGGAATGAGCCGTGGATAATATATCCAACAAGATCGCCTTTTATTGGTAATGTGTAATGCTCCCTTGGCACTTTCAAAACGTTGGGAATTACGAGCAGGGTAACTTAGGAGTATTTTGAGCAAATCCTCAGGTGGTTAGCACAGTTAGTGTAAGGGCACAAATAGAACTTTCAATCAGTGGGCACAGCAGTTGTGTCCTAGGCTCAATCAAATATCCTAAGGTTTCCCTGATCCACAGTATGTGTGAATAACTAAGACTCAAGTTTATAGATTGCGCCTTCCCTTACCTCTGACTAACATGCCGTTATTCCGAGTACAGGCAAAGCAGGCAAGGGAGCAAGGGGAATGTACAAGACCAGACCAGAAGGCAGAGGGAAAAGGGGAAGGAAGGTGGAGGGGGGGCAGGGGGCACTGCAGCCCAGGCTCCCTTGGCAAAAGGGGGGGTGGTGAGAAGAATCCCAGCTCAATCCCCCAGATCACCACTCGCTGTGCCTACCCTCTGCTGCGCACGTCAGCGTTCGCGCAGGAAGTTGCAGGCGATTTGCGGGAGCTGAGGGAGCTATCTAAGCCACGAGTCAACTTGGCTCGGCTCAGATCCACTTCTCGGCTCTCCCAGCCCTCCGCAACCCCTACACCAGAGCAGCGTCCATCCTGGTCTCCACAGTTGCGCCCCACCTCACCCCGTCGCACGTCTCTGGGTTGCTGCCTCCAGCCTCCGGCTCCTCGCCACTAGAGGAAAGCACCCAAAGAGCCCGTTATCCGCGTCAAGCCGCACCTACAAACACACGCTCAATCTCCAGCAATGTGACGTGTGACGTGGCCGCTTCCGACGCAATCCTCAAAAAAAAGCAGGAACCTTTGCCAGAGCCAGAAAAAGCTGGAGCAACAGATCAATTTCAACAGAGCATGCACAGAGCAGGTAGCCACCCTGCAAACCCAATTAGACAGAGAGAAAGAGGAAGGCAATACATTGATTTTGAAAGACCTGGATACCCAGGCAGAGTTTGATGAAGAACACCAGAAAGCTGGTGCCTTCCAAAGGCAAAGGGACGACCTGGCGGCACAGATGCAGACTCTTAGTCAGGAAAGGGATACCTTAGGCCAGGAAGTCTGCCACTTAAAAAGGAAAATGGAAGAAAATCACCTGGCCCTCCAGGGACTGGGTGACCTCCAAAAAGAACACAAGAACTTGTTGGAGCACACCAGGAGGGTGTAGAATGCTCTGGCAAGAAAGGAGCAGGCCAATAGGGACACAGCTCAGGAGGTATCCCTCCTGCAGCAGAGACTGGCCCAGTCCTCTAGGACCAAACAGGAGGCACAGAGAGAAAATGAGGCTCTCTGTCAGCACAATGATAGGCTCCAGCAACAGGTAGCGATACAGGAGAGACTGATAGAGTCTAGTAAGGCCTTAACTGAGGAACTAAAACGCAGGCTCTTGCATTGCAACAGGAAGCAGGGGCGGATAGAGATGAGGTTCGCTGGGAAAGAGAAACTCCTGAGCATAACCTCAGGAGCCCTAGTACCAGAGGCCTTCATCTCTCCCAGTCCCTGGACTCTGCCACCCCCATGCTGCCTGGTGCACATGAGCACGGGGCCACAGTGATGGCAGATTACTATCCAGCTAAAAGTATGGGGCTCCTAGGCCAGTACCACCCAGGAATGGAGGGGCGGGCATCCGGGTATGGGCACCCAAGCACAGTGCAATTTAGTAGGGAACCCCAGTAGAGTAGGCCCATTAAGGGCATCCTGAAAACTTCTGCCCAGTTAGGTCAGTGGGGGGGGGTACCCATCAAATCCTGGCAGCAAGGAGGAATCTGAAGACTCCTCTGAACGGCGCAGGACACAGTAGGCCAGGTCCCCACATTCTGCCAGCCTTTCCCAGGCTCGCAGAATCCGGGAAAACCTGGAAGATCAGATGGGCACCTCTGGGAGCAGTGCTTCTGAGTCTTGAGGATGAATGGACCAGGATTACACGAACCAAAAAGGCCAATAAGGCAAAAAGGGCCTTGCTTAAGGTCCCATTGAAACAAATAAAGGCAATCAGGAGTGTCATCACTCCTTATCATAAGAACGCCAAGTATTCCGTTTGGGAACACTTGGAGCTCTATGAGCAAATGATGGAGACTTTCCATTTGAAGGACAGCAGTAGCTGCATCCAGTACGTCAAATGGACATTCTCCTCAGAATACTCCAGTTTCTTTGCGGGGCTGGAGGACCAAAATCATTTAAGATGGTCCACCTATAAGGCGGCCATCTTGAAACATTTTTCTGTTCACAGAAATCCTCAAGAGGCTCGCAAGGCAGCCTACAATTTGCATTGTGGGGAGGATCAGGCCCCACAAGAGTTTGTGCAAGAATTAAAGCGTGCTTTTGCGCAGACCACCAGAAGGGTGCGCACGGATAGCAGATAATTTATCAATACGTTTTTCCATGCCTTACCCAAATACATAATGACCCAGCTCGTGAGAGATTTTCATGAGAAAAGATCTTTAGACTGGGTCATTGAACAGGCTACCCGGATCTATGAGGTGCAGAAGCCCATCGAAAATAAAAATAATGCGCCGAAAACCCCAAAACCAACAGCACCCCTGCTGCTGCCAAGGTGGCAGAGGTAAAGGTTGCCCCCGTTTTAGATTTGGAGATGGGGGGGCCTAAAAACCTGCCTGCACCGAATAATTCACAGCCCAGAAGGCCCTCGGGCCAGTCACAGACAGGGAGTCGAGGAGGTAGTCGCACAAATGGGGTCCCCCTGCTCCCCTGACTATGTAAGTCCCCGCTACAAGGGAAACCGACCAATCCTGGGTTATGTGTGGACTCCGGCAGCCCAAGGGGGGATCCAGCCAAGCACCTGACCCGGGGAACTTCCCTCCTAACTTCCCAAAGGAGGGCAGAAATTCTCCAAATCCTGGGCAGAACTTTTTCCCCAGGTATCCACCCAATTTCCAGCCCCAAAATCATCCATCCTTCTTTCCCCAATTCCCTAAGCCCAGACAACCTAAACCGGGAGAGGGGAGGCCAAGGGTGGAGGGGTACCAAAATCTTCCCAATCGGGGGTACTACCAGAGAAGGGATAGCTACCCTTCCCGGGATCAGCCCAGGGGAGAAAATAGAGCCCCGTATCAGCCTGAGCGGGTTTCACAACTTGAGCGCCAGGTCCAAAATATGGCACGAGATCTGGGTCACATACTGAGGGCTCAACAGAACCCTCAGATGAGCATGCCACCGCAGAATGCCCCAAACTCTGGACTGGGTGCTCCCGAACAATGACGAGGGCAGCACCCCGATAACCCACCGGCTCCCAGGGAGGAGACACTAGCGGAAGGAGGGTGTAAAGCCTTGGAGGAAGCTTCCTTCCCAACTTGTAAACAGCCCCTGGAAAACCAGGAACCGGAAACAAAATCTCCTGCCCCTGAAAGCCTGCCTCCCAAGGAGCAGAGGGGGGGGTAGGAGAAACAAAGGACCCAAACAGACCCATTTTGTGGAGGAGGTACAGGTCTTCCAATTTGAGGGAGAGGGATCCTCAGAAGATCCTGGGAAAAGGATCTTCTCCTTCAGAGATGGGGGAACTCCTCCCAAAGAAAAATGGGTCCCAAGGATTCCAATCCAGACTGGGGAGATATGGAGACTGAGCTACCGCCGCCCATCATCTCATCCCAGAACCCACAATACCAAAATCCCCTGGTTCAAACCCATCCTGGTGACTGCCTCCAAAAAGGGGGGGTGGCCCAGAACCGGAACCAGGGGAACCAACAATGGCTCTGATCTCCAGTTGCCAACTTTGTCTTTCAGATTCCCAAGACTCTTCACAGAATTCTGCCCAAATCTCTTCTATCGCCATGTCCAAAACCAGAAAGTTAGCCCACCAGTTGTCCAAAAATGTGCATTATCTGTGCCCCCTTGAGGAGAAGGAGGGAAGATACTATGCCCCGGTACAAGTACATGGGCAGGGTACAATTTTGGCACTGGTGGACACTGGATCCCAAGCTACCCTTCTGTCCAAAAGGGCCTTTGAGGAACTAAATGCAGGAAGGGGGGAGAATTACCGTATTCCTCTCACCTCTCTTCCTGGACAACTGCAGAACTTTGACGGGAAGGAAATTCCTGTCGAGGGGACTACAGATTTGGACATCAAAATTGGGCGACACAAGGTGAAACACCCGGTCATAGTAGTGACTCCAGAGGGCACCCCTTGTTTAATAGGGAATGACCTCCTGAGAAGGTTGTCACCCCTAATAGATTGTGTAAACAAGGTCCTCTGGACCCAGACTAGCCGACCAATAAAATTAAAACAGAGTGTCAACCATGTTAGTTTAAACGGCACCTGCCACATGGTTGAACAAAAATCTGAGCAAGTAGAATTTCACTTCCAGAACAACCAAACTCCAGACGTGACAGTAATAGCAGTAGGACAACAGACTGGTGATGTGGGGTCCTCTCTATTTCTGAAAATCAACCTTCCTTCCAGTTTAAGGTGGTATTCCACACTGGAAGGAAACACCCTGAAATTCTTTACTAATCCAAAATCAGAAACTCCCACTCCGATAGTCCAGAAAGATGTGAAGTCAGCTCAGAGCCTGGCTGATATTCAGCAAATTGGAGAGCAGATGTTCATCCCTATTCACTTAAATGATGGGAAGCACTCCGTTCTCGCTCGAGTGTGCGTTAACAACGGTAAGAGCTTCATCAGCAAAGCCATGTTCCGCCAACTCCCAAAAGATCCAGCCATTCCCACATTCAAACTGATAGACAAATGGGAAATGGACCTGGAAGCACCTAATTCCAAACAGCTCCTGCCAAGCAGGTGTATGCTCAAAATCTCCATTGGCAACAAGAGCATAGTCCATAATTGTTGGGTCGTGCAAGACGTCACTGCCGCCTTTTACTTAGGCAGTGACATTCTCAATCGCTTTGCCATTAGTTTGGACCTAATAAACTTCAAAGCTTGGTCCCGATTAGCAGATAATCCCATGGGCTTTGATGATCCAGAAAAAGCATTTAGGTCAGCTCAATTGCTACCTTATGCAGTTGAAATTCAGATCAAAGAGGAAGTCACCATTCCAGAAAGGACCCGACAATTCTCCCTGGAAGTGAAAGTTAAAAGAGGACAACATTTGAAAAACCCTGATGCTTACATACATCTAAACGCTTCTCTCCAACAGCAAGGGTTGGGGGTAAACCCAACTCCATTAGTCAACATAGAACATGACACCATTCTAATAGAGGTGGATAACAGCGACTTAAAGAGTATTACTCTAGCCGCAGGCACCATCATTGGAATGGCGGTTGATGACCGACATATTTCCATTGATTTAGGAAATGAACTGTTAGGACCAATCCCCAAGGACTGTTTTGACAGTGACAGTGATGACAATACAATACCAGACAGGATTTCTACCCGACATGGGGGGAACTTCCTGGTGTACACTTCCTGCCCCTATGGTAAGGAAGATGTGACTTGTGACTTCAGGAGGGATGAGGTGATTTTCCAGGTCCATGAAGGTTGCCTTTCCCACCTGAGGCCTCCAGTCCAAATCAGCACTCTGACCAGGGACTTCTCCACCCAGCTGGAGGAGGCCGCTGAGATAGCCAAACCAGAAGTCTTTCCAGGCTTCAGGCAGATGGTGGAAGAGAGAGTCAACCTAGCTGATGCCTGTGTGACTCTGGAACAAAAGCAAAAGTTGAAACAAGTTTTCTTGGATTTCCAAGATCTCTTTGCGGTAGACTCATATGACTGTGGCTGCACCGACATCCACACAAAAACAATCCCCACGGACCCTGGCATGACTCCAGTGTTTGTGAAGCAATATCGCTTGCCTCTCGCATCAATGGAGTCCCTTACTGAAATAATTAAGAACCTGGAGTCCCAGGGAATAATCCGTCCAGTTCACAGCACCTTCAATAACCCGGTGCTGGGAATATTGAAGCCAAATGGCCAGTGGAGACTTTGCGCCGACCTTAGGGAGCTCAACAAACGGGTCCATACTTCCCGATGGCCTCTGCCCTACATTGACCAAGGGCTGGCCCAGATTCAGGGGTCACAGGTATTCACAGCAATAGACCTGACCAATGGATACTGGACCGTGCCTGTCAGTGGGGAGGACCAATACAAACTGGCTTTTATCTTGGGGGCCAGCAGTACACATGGACCCGGACTCCCTTCGGATACCTCAACTCCGGCAATGAATTCAACATTTTCCTACATAAGGCCATGCCCGACCTGGGTGCCAGGGGTAACCTGGCTTATGTAGATGATGTCCTCATCAAATGTTCATCTGTGGAGGAACACATAGTGGAGATCCGTTATGTTCTGACCCAGTTGAGGCCCGCCAGAGCAAAACTTTCCTTTCAGAAAGCACAGTGATGTAGAACCTGTGTTAATTTCTTGGGGCATGAGATTACTCCTCAGGGTCTCTGTTCCCAGGAAAAGAAAGTGGAAGCACTTCAGAAACTGAAAGACCCCACAACTCTGCGGGAACTAAGGAGCCTCCTTGGACTGACTAATTACAGCAGAAAGTTCATTGAGGGCTACGCAGAGATCACCAGACCCCTGATTCATCTCCTGAAGGGGGGGTCAAGTGGGAATGGGGTCCAGAACAAGCTGAGGCAGTAAGACAGCTCAAAAGAAACCTTTCACAAGCGCCCTGCCTAGCTTACCCTGTCAGAAACAAGTCCTTCCTGGAGACAGGGTTCTCTAATACGTGCTTGACGGCAGTATTATACCAAAAGCATGACAAGGTCAATAAAGTAATCTCCTATGCGAGTAAAACTTTATCCTCTGTGGAGGAAAAATTCAACGATTGTGAGAAGGCACTCCTGGCAACGGTGTGGGCATTGAAGAATTACCACCCGTTTATCCAGGGGGAACACATCATAGTGGAGACTCCACACCAGCCTCTGCAATATCTCCAAAGTGACAGAATCCGGGCCAGAAATGTGAGTAATTCCCGAATTACTTCCTGGATTCTGTCAATGCAAGGCTTTCCTGTGGAGGTCAGATATGGCCAAAACAAGGAGAGTCCCCTCGCGCAAGGTCTGGCTGACTTGCATGATTGTGCCAGAGAAAACTGTCTCGAGGACGAAAGTCTAAAAATCAAGGACAACATGGAGGCATACCTTAATTCCCCACACAAAGTCTTTGAAGAAGACAAGTGTGAGGGAATGCCCACTGTCTATGTGGATGGATGCTCTTACCATGTTGACAACGACGGGGAGAAATAACTGGTGGCTCGCGTAGGGAATGCATGGGTGAAGGAGTTCCCAGAACCCGCCGCTGGATACAAAATTGGTCCCCGAAGTAGTCAGGTGGCAGAATTGATGGCTGTGCATCAGGCCATCCTCACTGCTGTCCAGCATCAACTTCACGAACTGGTCATAATCACAGATTTGGATTATGTACGGAACGGGTTCGTGGAGCACCTTGTCAACTGGAAAACCAGAGGCATGTTATGCGCTAATAACAAACCCCTGAAACATGGGAGGTTAATCCAAAACATTGATGATCTGGTCTCCTCGAATGGGATGACCATCTACTGGAAGAAGATCAAGGGTCATTCCAAAGTAGAGGGACCAGACAAAACTGGAAATGACTTAGCTGATCAGCTGGCCAAAACCGGGGCCATCCAAGGGGATCTAATCGAAATAGAGTCCCTGTTGGGGGAAATCCAGGTCACCGCTATCACTAGGTGCCAGACAAGTGCTCACAATGATCTTTCAACTGCACAATGGAGTAAGGAGACCCCTGATGCTGATTTAATTAGAGCTCAGAAGGGGGATCCAATTATTGGTACGTTTTACCAACACCTTGAGGACACTGAGAACTTTCCCCTGACGGATACCGATTACATTGGGAAAGAGGACCTAAGAGTGTTGATGAAATGTCCAAAAATGTTCCGAATCCAAGACGGTTTGTTGGTAAGGAAGTCCCAAGCTGGCCATGATCAGTGGGTGGTTCCTACCTCATTCCGAAGCCTGATGTTAAGTCATGCCCATGATGCGCCCACCACCGGTCATAGGGGGTTTCACACAACACTGGAAATCTTAAGAGAGGTTGCCACACATGGGGCAGGACCTCGACCAATACTTGAAGGGGTGTCTTGTGTGTGCACAATTTCAGCCATCATCCCTCACACACCGTGCGCCTCTCCAAAAGAGGGGGATGACACTGCCATGGTCAGATTTGCAAATCGACTTTGTAGGCCCGGTGATTCACTCGTCTAGAGGAAACAAGTACATGTTGACCGTTACATGCTTGTTTACCAAGTGGGTGGAATGTCTCCCAGCCCCAAACTGCAAGGCAGAAACAGCAGCTGCCCTGATGATTAACCACATCTTTTCCCGTTTTGGTCTACCTCAAAGGATTCAGTCAGACAGGGGTAGCCACTTCACCAGTGAAGTAATGACAAAGATGTGGGAGATACTGGGGGTTAAAAGGAAGCTACACATTGCTTACAGGCCAGCTTCTTCTGGAGCAGTGGAGAGATACAACCGAACCATTGAGAGCATATTAAATAAGTTTGTGGCAGATTCTGGGCCAAGTTGGGATATCCGATTACCTCTGGTCCTAATGGCCATCAGATCTACCCCTTCATCTTCAACCAAAATGTCACCATTTGAGTTGATGACTGGACGCAAGATGGTGCTTCCACAGCATTTGTTCTACAGAACCCAAGAGCAAACGTTGATAAATGCCTCCACAACTCATGAGTATGTGGAGAATTTAAGGAAACACCTTCAACATGCTTTTGCCTATGCTCAGCGGAATCTAGAAAGATCAGCCGAGAGTATGAAGACCCACTATGACCTGAAAACTTCCAGGAAGGAATATCAGGTGGGGGACTGGGTCTATTTATACAACTTCCAAAGAAACCAGGCAAGACAGCGCAAATTTTTGCCTACATGGAAGGGACCCTTTGAGATTATAGACAAGATCTCCCCTGTGGCCTGCAAGATCTGCATCCCCAAAGGCGGTTTGGCAGAGAGGGAAGACAAGTGGGTCCACATAAACCAGTTGAAGTGTTGCCATCCCAGGCACTCTTTGCAGCAACTGGAGGAGTCCTCTGTAATCCCAGAGGGTACCGCTCCAGAGTAATTCAATTCCAACCCTAAAATATCCTACATATAGCCTATTAAATTCTGTGTTTCTCAAGTTTATGTGTTCCTGTCGCTTAATTTAAAAAAATGTGCATGTTCATATCTGTTGAGTTCTAAAATATATATGCCACCCCACTATATCAATGGTGGGGGAGAAATGTCCATGAATAGGTATTGCCGCTTTTCCTTTGTCGTCCTAAGAGAAAGAAAACCCTGAGACTGGCCAAGGAGGACGATCCGGAGACTGGGAGCAGAGACCCAAGGGGTCCGGGGTACCGCCCAATATTCCCATCAGGACCGGCGAGGAGAACCGATCGATCAGTACCGGATGGAGGAAAAGATGCTGAACTGTGCCATTTGCAGAATTGGAAGAAGATTATGCGGACATACCAGTGCGTGGGTCAAAACCTTCTGTGCACCCGACTCCCCATCGACTCAAATTCAAAGTGCAGTCGCGTGGGGGGGCCTTGTTGGGTGTCCTGACCCACGTTTGAGCTATCATGCTGCAACATTTGGTGCTGTGGGCTTAGAAAATCCAAGATGGCCAAAAAGCCCACCTGTGCGCCAGAATCCAGGAGAACCACGCAGTTTGTGCGTACACCAAAATGGCTGCCTAACTTGCCACCCACCAGTGCGAGCATGATGGGCCAGGGTGCCATGAGTGGAATGGGTGCCAAAGGTAAAACAGCAGCGCCTGTTAGCTCAAAAACACTTTAAAATTATCTTTGGTTTCTCTGAATGCCAGCCCAAAATGCCTATTTTCAAACATTGCAACACATCCAAAAATCTCACTGAACACCAGCGGACATCTGGCAGAATGAAGTATGTGTGCATACAAAATCTGGGAAGATGAAGAGCCCAAAACAATGTTCATAACAAAACTGGCTGAGCTATGTATGTCAGCAGCCTAACTGAAACTGGATTAAAACCACCAAAATCGAAATGTTTAAATTAACTGAGTGACCTACTTTTGAGTGTCACATAGTTTGTAACTGTTAAAATGTCATAGTTTTGAACTTAGAATCAGCATTCTAGCTGCATATGTAAAAATTGTATTGACTTAAACTGGGGAACAAAAAGTGACATTTTAGCTGAAACCTGGCTTAAGGAAACTGGAATTCTGCCAGACAGCTACCCCCGACAGGAGTGGGGGCTTGCCCAACAAATGCATTCCCAGGCCTGGCTGCATTCTGTTGCCCCTGCCAAAAGGAGGTCACACACTCTCTGATTGAATTACCAGGGGATTGCAAGAAACTAAACAAAGGGCCCAGGCTGATGGTTTATTGGGGGTGGGGGGTCGTAAATGGCTTCCTTTTGAACAAAGCCCTTCCTTGACTCAGGCAGATGGTTTATAGGGGAGGTCCTAAAGTGGCTTCCTCTTGGCAGAAACGGGGAGGGGCAGCCCCCTCTGAGGACAGGCTGAGCTTAAAGAAAGTGGGCAAACTGGTTTCTCAACCATGTGACCTGGGAAGACACACCCCTGTTGGCCAGAATATGATTTTAAGAAAGATGTATAACTCATGGTGCGGACTTGTCAAAATTATCTAAATGATACCATAATTCTTGTGATTTTTCTGTTTTAAGAGGTTTTAGGACCCGGTGGTATGATCTGGGGGTTTACGAGCAGAAAAGAGGTTGTTACTCTAAATGTATACAGGTTAAAAATCTGACACTTCCTTATCTAAATGCCCACATGCCTTGCACACAATTGTATAAATTTGGAGAAAAATCTGATATGGGGAAAGCTACTAAAAAATGCAAAATGTTGCCATTTCTGAATGCAAGCCCCCAGGAAGAGCAGAGTCTGAACAGAGTATACCTCATGTGATATGTGATGGGTGCATGTAATTTTAAACAACTGTGTATCTGTGCAATATGTTTTTGAATCAAATATAGATTTGTGGGCAAACTGACCAGGGGAGGATCCTCTGACCCATAAAACCTACAGCATCACTCTGACTCACATTTCCTTCCTCCAATAAAGGAAGAGAGAAAAGCTTGCCCAATGATCAGTTGAGAGAGGGGCTGGCTTAGTGATGCTGCGCACACACCCACTTTCAAAAGACATAAAAAGAGCCACTGGAAGCTAGAGAGGACATTCAAATCCAGTTGCTGCAGAGCGTTTTGCCGGACCACACAACATCCAGAAGATACCAGTTCCAGACTGACTCCAGCTACATACTCCAGAACCTAGAACTTATACTTTAGAACCTAAATCAGAGGCCTAAAACCACAAGCTGAGTTCTCTGCAGCAGGCCCAAATCATTGCAAGCTACTCACATCCGGACGAGCTGCTTGAATCCCTTGCCAAGAACTTTTGCCAGGGCAGAGATCCAGGAGCTGTGCAGAGACCGCTGTATCCGGACAGACCAGACCAGTGCCAGACCAGAGCAGACCGTGCAGAACCGCAGAACCAGAGACCAGATCGCTGTGAAGTGCCGCTAGCCTGATTGATCAGATCCGTGACGAGGTCCAGTCCTTCCAAAATATATTGTGAGTACCTAGCAGATTGTGACAGAAATAAGCTGTTATTTTAAAATAATCTAATCCAAACTATGTTAATCTAGCCGGAACTGCCTCCTAGAAGTTGTCACTTGTCATTTGTAAAGCTGCACAACTGTCACCTGTCAATTCTGAAGCTGCAAGCTGTCACCTGTCATTTTGAGTTACTTTAAATCCGAAAAACGACCTTTACAAAATTGTTCATATGTCTGGAACCGTTTGGGCTACGAACTTGGTTTAACTTTCCTCTGAAAGCTTAGAATCTAAGCTTTCCAACAAGCCTAGACTCCTTATACTTTTTCCGCAATCACGATTCACGTACTCGCGAATTTTACCGCGATTTGCGATTTGGTTAAAAATCCAGCCACGTGTAACCATCAGCAGTCATTTCTTTCCTTGCTAAAAATGTGTTGGCCTCTTAATCACCATCTCTGAATCATTGCTAAAGTGAGCCTGAACTCATCCCATGTATCTCTCACTCACCCTGAACTTCCTAAAGGGAATTAAAACCATTTTCGGCATATTTTTCACTTCCTTGCCACCACATTCAAAGCACTTGGGCCGGTGTTTTAAAACTCATACCTGATTTCTCTAAATTGCTGGGGGCGGGGGAATTGAACTGAATTATATTTGATTGCATTTCTAAGAACTGTGTGCTCTCCTCTTCATCTCCTTACATTGCATAAAGGGGGGGTGAATTGTCAAAGAAAAGTGATTGCTTGTTTTGTTGAAGTCATATCAAGTTATTTCTGTACTGCATTTATTCCACCTTGCATTTCCTTGAACCGTATAAAACATTCTCTACCCCTTTATTCTTCTGTTCCTATTCACAAGTGTGCTACCTCATCCTCTATACTACTCCTGCGTAACCAAATCAGTTTACTAGTAGAACATTATTCATTGTTGATTACTGCTCATATTCTTAAGTGTGATATTAAATATTAATTTATTATAAGAGTGTGATAGATATACCGTTACATTTCTCAAATAAACCTTTTAAACTTGCAAAACAGAACTACTTCTTGGCTCAGTGGGGTCAGGGGGATTCTAAGAGAGGGGTGTTATATAGGGGTAGTCATCCAGAACTCATGAACTGGACATAAAGATATATCAATAAGGGTTTCCATTCAGTATCCCAGACTAGGCATTGACTTAGCTGTAGTGTTGAATTGAATCTTCTTACAAATGTATAGGTTTGTAAGATTTACTCAAAGATATACTAATGATTATTGTTTATTGTGTGTCTAATGGTAGTTGTTCATGCTAGCTTAGTGTCGGCCATATCTCACCGTGCCCTAACCCTCACCCCTCCTGGACGCTGGCAGGCGGACCATGTGATGTTCACCCTCCCGCCAACTGGGCAACCAATCCGGACGAAGCAGTGCCTGCTCGGATATATGTATCTATATTTTCTATCCAATCCTGCGCTGGTCTAGTACCCTATGTTAGTTGCATCATCTATGACGCTGTTTTACTTTATATTGTCATGTAATTGTAATGTTTACCAGAGCGCTCTCGGGCAGCAGAGTTCCCCATTGGGGTGTGTCTCATTTATTGGTATTGCACGTGTTAGATGGGGAGTGGGCCTATACAGTGGTCATATAAATGCTGTTCCAAAGCGCATTGCTACCATGCAGGTGGGAGAAACCAAGGCTTGGACAGGAGATTAAACAATGTTTGCTTGGATGACGTTATTGATTTTCCGCTGAAGATAGAGTTGGTAGAAAGCTATTTCTGTCTTCCTTGCTATGTATTCCTTGAAGGAGAGCTGCTTTTTGCTGTCACATTCAAGAGACTTGCTGCATGTGGTCAGCTGGGGAGTGAAGACTTTAAGGTTCATAGCAGAGATCCAGGACTGATGTCAGGGTATTTGGTGTTGTTGGTCAGCAGTAGGAATTTCATCTTCAATAAAGCACTGGCCATTCAGGTAGGATTTGAACTAGCTCAGGTAAGTCTTGCTAATTCCCATGCAGCTATGTAGTATGTCTGTGAGTGTCTGGTGGTCTATTATGTCGAATGTTACTGAGAAGTCTAGGAGAACCAGGAGGAAAAATTGCCATTTTTGAGAAAGTTAAGTGCCTCCTCGATTACCATGATGGTATCCGTTTCCAGTCCTGCATCTGAAGCCAGATTGACACGACTGAAACAGGTTGTTGACATCGAATTGATGTAGGAGATGTGTGGCTACTGATTTCTCAAGGATCTTACCTATGAAGGGAAGATGTGCGATGGAACTGTAGTTGCTAAGGTTGATGGGGGTCTAGCGTTGGTTTATTGAGATGAAGGAGGATTGGTCCAATATTGAGGGTTGAGGGAAGGTGCCTTGAGTGAGGGAGCTGTTGATGATTGCCAGGTATGGCTGGAGTGCTTTGTTGGGATCTTTCTTGAGGATGAAGACAGAGAGATTGACATCTGCATATGATCTAGTCTTGAGGCATGATAGAGTGGCAGTGAGGTCTTCCATGGTGAATGTCTTGAAAGCTATCTAGGATGTGGTGATACTCTGAGATGGGATGTGTGGTGTGTCATCAGTTGTGGCATTGGTGCCAAGGTGCTGGCAGATCATGTGACTTGACAAGTACCCTTGGCTGAGTTTCCCCTGTTCCCACGTTCTCCTCACCTGAGCTTTCCGAGTCAATGGTTTCTTGCAGTCCTCGACGTGCCAGGTAGTCTCTCTCCTTTTTCTGGTGCGTGGGCTTGTCACGGAGAGAAGCCACTGTGGCCGCTGGGTGAGAATAGCGGCACAGTGACCTCCTTTCCGGGACCAAGCCAGAAAATGCAGGGAAAAACCCGCAGAGGGGAAAAAACCCTGATAAGAGGTGCCAAGACTTGTCTGCGAAGGCCAGTTGTTCCCAGATGAAAAAGAAGGAAGCGAAGGATCTCCAACAACTGAAGGGTGGCCAATAAATGTCCAAGTCCAACAATAGCAGTAGGCCTGAAGCGCAGGCGGAGAAGGCAGCAGAAGCAGAGGCTGTAGTTCCAGAAAAGTACTGCGGAGGAGCACGGAAGGAACCCCCACGCTGACTGGACCAAAAAGAGCCAGGTGAGAGAACAGGAGAGAAAGAGAGAGAGACAGAGAGAGAGAGAGAGAGAGAGAGAGAGAGAGAGAGAGAGAGAGAGAGAGCGCGAGAGACCGCCGGAGAAAAAAGGCACAGCTAGCGCCGCCCAGGGAAGGCGGCGAAGAGAAATGGGAAACAAAGTACGGTGTTCTGAAAGGCCGGAACCCCGGAGAAAAGTATCCAAGGGGAGTAACCCCTGAGAAATTCCAAAGCGAGGTGCAGAGGAAGAGCGAAGGACCCAGAGTCAAAAAAGTAAACAACAGAGGGAGGGTTGCAACGCAACGACCTGCCGGGAGGCGGGGATTTAAATACTCCCGGCAGCGTTGCGTCCCGCGCTCGGAGCTGCAGAGCGAACACAGAAAAAGGACTAAAGTAATCCTCCTCTGCGTCCTCTCAAACTCCAACGCGGAAGAAATCGCCAGTCGCGGTGATGGCCGCGACTGCGAGTGACAGTATGCCCCCCCTAGAGTGCAACCACCCGGGTTTACCCGGGTGCAAGCGATGGAACCTAGCCAACAGCTGAGGGGCATGTATTTGAGAAGCAGGCTCCCAGGAATCCTCCGATACCGGGTTGCCCTTCCATGACAGGAGGTATTCCAACCGGCCACAAAGAAATCTAGAATCGCGAATGGCAGAAACTTCGTATTCCTCCTGGTTGGCAGCAGTGACAGGAAGATTCCGGTTGAGAGGCCAGCGATGTGGATCAGAATAGTAGGGCTTAAGAAGAGAGGTGTGAAAGACAGGGTGTATGCGTCTGAGAGATGGAGAGAGTATTAGACGATAGGCAACAGGATTGACCTTGGAGAGGATGGGGAAAGGTCCCAAGAAACGGGGAGACAGTTTAGAAGGTTTTGTCCATCTGGGACGGAATCTGGTGGACAACCACACCTTGTCCCCGGGTTTCCATGAAGGTGCTTCCCTGCGATGTTTGCCGGCTTCAGTCTTATTCCGCTGTCTACAATCCATCAAGCTTAGCAATGCACTGTCCCTGGCCTCCTTGACATTTCTTAGCACCTCTTCCGCAGTCGGAGAGCTAGAGAACCTGGGCACCTCGGGCATTAGATAACGCGGGTGAACACCGTAGGTACAATAAAAAAGGGGATAGGCCTGTGGCAGTGTGCCTGGAGTTGTTGTAGATGAATTTTGCAGTAGGGAGTAGAGAAACCCAATTATCTTGACGCTGGGAAATAAAGCATCGCAAGTACTGCTCCAAGGTTGCGTTAAGTCGCTCCGTTTGGCCGTTCGTCTGTGGGTGAAAACCAGAGGAAAGGGCCCTTTCCACTCCCAATCGAGAACACAAAGCCGTCCAGAATTTGGAAATGTACTGGCTTCCTCGATCGAATATTATCTTGTCGGGCAGGCCATGAAGCTTGAAGATATCTCGGGCAAATGTCCCTGCCATCTTAGTGGCAGAAGGAAGTCCAGGAAGAGGAGAAAAATGGGCTAACTTGCTTAGAGAGTCCACCGTAACCATGATACATGTGCATGACTCAGACTCAGGAAGCTCCACTATGAAGTCCGTGGAGATGAGTCCCCATGGGCGAGTCGGTATCTCCACTTGGGTGAGAAGTCCTAGGGGCTTCCCCGAGGCATATTTGATTCTGGCACAAGTTGGGCAGGTCTTTACGTAGTTGAACACGTCTCTCTTGATGTTGGGCCAAAGAAATGACCTCGAGATAAGTTCCATCGTACCATTTCCGCTTCTGTGTCCGCCTAGACGAGAGTCGTGACACCATTTAAGGATCTTCCGGCGCAACGACCCTTCAGGGATATACCACCTCTTCTTGTAGAAGACCCAACCGTCCTTGATTTGGAAAGGGGAATCAGCTGAAAAAGAGATATGAGGAGCCTCTTGCGCAACAGCAGCTTTGACCTCCTGAAGAAAAGAACTCACCATGGCTAGGATCCGATTTCTGTAGAACAATGGCTCAGACTTGACAGCTACCGTTTCCAAGTGGGAATCCTTGCGAGACAAAGCGTCAGCCAGACGGTTGAGAGACCCAGGGATATACGTGATCTGGAAGTCGTACTGCGAAAATAGGTAGGCCCATCTAGCTTGCCTGGAGTTTGAACATTCCATGTCCTGTAAAGCCTTTAGGTTCTTGTGATCGGTGCGAATGAGGAACCGATGGCGGACACCCATGAGAAGGTGCCTCCATTCCTCACAAGCCAGTTTCATTGCTAACAATTCTTTTTCCAGAACCGAGTAGTTGAGTTGGCTGGGAGAAAGAGTCTTGGAGAGATAGGCGACAGGATGCTCCACCTTGTTAAAGGACTGAAGCAACACTATGGCAGAGGCGTCTGTCTCCAGAATAAATGGAAGAGTTTGGTTGGGATGCTGCAGGATCGGGGCAGAGCAAAAGAGGGTTTTCAGATAACAGAAACTCTTTTCCGCCTCAGTAGACCAGGAAAAAGGATAGGCCGTCTTCTTGAGTAGGCGGGTGATGGGGTATACCACCTCCGAAAAGTTAGGAATGAATCTCCTGTAGTAATTCGAAAGACCCAGGAACCTCTGGACCTCCCGGACGGAGGTCGGGGCCGGCCAGTCAAGAATAACTTGTACCTTGTCAGGATCCATGGCGATCCCTCCTTCTGATAGAACATATCCCAGATAATGTACTGATGCTACAGCGAATCTGCATTTCTCCTCCTTGACCAGTAGATTGTTCACCTTAAGACGCTCCAAAACTCGTCGTACTTGTGTTATGTGTTCTCTCATGTTAGGGGAAAAAACCAAGATATCATCTAAATAGATGATGACCGAGATGGAAAGCATGTCGGAGAACATTCTGTCCATAAACCTCTGAAACATCGCTGGGGCGTTCACCAAACCGAACGGCATAACCTTATACTCAAATAGGCCCAGAGGAGTACGAAACGCGGTTTTCCATTCGTCGCCCTTGGCAATCCGCAACAGATGGTATGCGTTGCGAAGATCCAGTTTGGTATAAACTCGAGCACCTTGCACCGCCTCAATAATGTCCGTGATAAGGGGCATAGGATACCAGTCACGGACTGTCACTGTATTCAGGCCCCTGTAGTCGATGCAGGGTCTAAGATCGGCGGAATCTCTCTTCTTAATGAAAAACAAAGGGGCTCCTGCTGGAGACTTTGAAGGTTGAATGAGACCATTTTCCATGTTGGTATCCGAGTATCTCCTTAGGACTTGTCTCTCGGTTTGGGTGAGAGCGAACATCCGTCCAAACGGAACCAAGGCATTGGGCTCCAGATCGATAGTGCAGTCCTCTGGCCGATGGGGTGGAAGTCTGGCATGGAGGCACTCCTGAAATACCTCAGAGAAGCCAGAGCAGAAATTGGGTAAAGCATGGATACCAACATGGTTGTTGGGAAACACCTTGACTGGCTGCAGATCAGCTCGACCTTCCAGCGAAAAACAGTTGGTTGCACAATACGGGGAACTGAAACTTATTTGATTTTCGGTCCAGTTGATCAGAGGATTGTGTCGACGGAGCCAGGTAATGCCCAATATGATGGGGAAATGGGCAGCCCTGATAATATCAAAACTCATAACTTCCTTATGTTGGTTAATCGTCAAGGAGAGATCTTCAGTGGTATGGGTGATGGGACCTGAGGACAAAGGTGAACCGTCCACACCTTCCACCTTCTGACCTTCTGCCCGGGGAATCCTACGGAGACCCACCTTGTCTGCCCACAGGATGTCAACGAAGTTTCCTGCCGCGCCACAGTCTAATAGGGCCAGTGTCTCCACCTGATGTTTTCCGAGGTTGAGTTGTACTGGAATGACCATCAGCCTGGAGTCCTCCTTGGATTCAGAGGAGGTCACTGACAGAGAGACATAGGGACGAAGAAGATTGCTCGAAGACCCTCGGTCGCTTGTCCCTACTGACGCCGAGGGTAGTCGTTTCCCGACCTCTTATTGGACAGCTCTGTATAGTCTCTGAGAGAGTGTTGATCTGATCCGCAGTAGGCACACAGTCCTTTCTCTCTTCTGCGACGTCTTTCAGCTGCGGACAAGGGCGCCCTGGTGGCACCGATCTGCATGGGTTCTTCAGTAACGATGTTAGTAGAGCGACTAGGGAGAACGGGTACAGAGGGGTCTGAGATATGGCCAGGAATCCTTTGCTTCCGACGTTCAACTCGTCTCTCTTGACGGCGATACTCTATATGAAGTGCAGCAGAAAGTAGATCTGAGAAAGTAGGAGAACGAGGAGATCTGGCCAGCTCGTCTTTAATTTCCTCCTTCAGTCCTCTTCTGAAAATGGCATACTGTGCTGCCTCGGGCCATCCTGCTCCGGCTGCTAATGTCTTGAAAGAGGAAATATATGATAAAACGTCTAGCGAGCCTTGCCGGACATCCAACAGATCTTCGCAGGCTGTGAAGGAGAGCTCTGGTCGTTCAAAGGTCTGCTTGAGAAGATTCTGAAACCCCGAATAGTCCTGCAAAATGGCGTTTCCACTAGTCACCAATGGGGTGGCCCAGGACAGAGCGTTTCCAGTCATGTTGGATATTAGGAAACCCACCCGGGTCTGATCTGTAGCAAAGGTACGAGGTCTGAATGTGAAATGAACCAGGCTTGCTTCAAGAAACTCCTTCACCTTCTTGGGGGAGCCATCAAACTTCCCAGAGGACAGTGCCATGGGTGGCAATTCCGAGGGAGTCTGTTCCCTGGCCGCAACCATTTGTTTAAGCAAAGCATTCTCAGTCTTGACCCCTTGTAGCTCCTGGGACATAGCCTGAAAAGCCTTCCACAGCTCTTGGACCTGTTCCTCAGCTGACATCGTGATACTCTTTGGCGTTGCAATCTGTGACTTGACAAGTACCCTTGGCTGAGTTTCCCCTGTACCCACGTTCTCCTCACCTGAGCTTTCCGAGTCAATGGTTTCTTGCAGTCCTCGACGTGCCAGGTAGTCTCTCTCCTTTTTCTGGTGCGTGGGCTTGTCACGGAGAGAAGCCACTGTGGCCGCTGGGTGAGAACAGCGGCACAGTGACCTCCTTTCCGGGACCAAGCCAGAAAATGCAGGGAAAAACCCGCAGAGGGGAAAAAACCCTGATAAGAGGTGCCAAGACTTGTCTGCGAAGGCCAGTTGTTCCCAGATGAAAAAGAAGGAAGCGAAGGATCTCCAACAACTGAAGGGTGGCCAATAAATGTCCAAGTCCAACAATAGCAGTAGGCCTGAAGCGCAAGCGGAGAAGGCAGCAGAAGCAGAGGCTGTAGTGGAGGTCGATAATGTTCCAGAAAAGTACTGCGGAGGAGCACGGAAGGAACCCCCACGCTGACTGGACCAAAAAGAGCCAGGTGAGAGAACAGGAGAGAAAGAGAGAGAGAGAGAGAGAGAGAGAGAGAGAGAGAGAGCGCGAGAGACCGCAGGAGAAAAAAGGCACAGCTAGCGCCGCCCAGGGAAGGCGGCGAAGAGAAATGGGAAACAAAGTACGGTGTTCTGAAAGGCCGGAACCCCGGAGAAAAGTATCCAAGGGGAGTAACCCCTGAGAAATTCCAAAGCGAGGTGCAGAGGAAGAGCGAAGTACCCAGAATCGAAAAAGTAAACAACAGAGGGAGGGTTGCAACGCAACGACCTGCCGGGAGGCGGGGATTTAAATACTCCCGGCAGCGTTGCGTCCCGTGCTCGGAGCTGCGGAGCGAACACAGAAAAAGGACTAAAGTAATCCTCCTCTGCGTCCTCTCAAACTCCAACGCGGAAGAAATCGCCAGTCGCGGTGATGGCCGCGACTGCGAGTGACAGATCATGCTGATCTTGTTGATGAAAAAGAGTTGATGTTGGTGGATTTTTCAATGGAGTGTTGTACCAGTGGGTGATGCAGAGGGTTGATACAATGCTTGATTGATTTGAAGAGGACTCTGCTTTTGTTGTTGGCTATGGTTTGCTCCTAGTCGTTGGCCTTTGAAGCAGTGATCAGTCATCTGCATGTAGCACAGAGTACCTTGTGCAAGGATAGGTTGGGTGCGCTGCATGATTGTTGCATAGTCTTTTCTTGTTTTCTGATGGTTCTTTTGTTGAAGTTGAGTTATTGGGTGTATCAGGGTGCTGAAGGTTTAGGCTTGAGGGTGTGTTGTTTCACAGGGGTATAGCAGTTGATGTTGGTTTCAGGGTGTTGTTGATTTCTTGGAGAATTAACTGATAGTCCTAGCATGCTTGAGGTTTTATTTTTTTATTGTATTATGGATAATACAAATAAAAAAACCTTTCACAAAATACAAAAATATTAAATAAACAAATACAAAGCAAGAGATTACATATCAATGGTTATTTATAACGCCCTTCATACCCAGAGGTTTCTAAGCACGTACCCAGGGATCGAACCTGTGTTGCTCTGTGTTGGCTTGTTTTCAAGGCGAGCAGGTTGTCTCTGAGCTACCTTCCTGAGACAAACAATACAAATATAAAGTCAATAAATATGGTACACTTCATATTGTGCACATGAAGTAGATCAGCCCATTTGAGCTGGAGGTTGGCGAGTTCATCTGTGATAACTTCCACTAAGATATACTTGAATGATCTGATGGCTTGTTTGTTGTGTTGCTGATGGGTGTGCTTGACTGGTGTGGTGTGAATAATGTCAAAGGGGATTGCCAGATTGCCTGACTAGTCTAGTAGAATTGGAAAGCTGTGACTGAGGGTGTGCAGGGCAGTGATGATGAGGTTGAAGATATTACCGTACCTGTGTATTGGGTCTTTTATGTGCTGTCTGAACTTCAGAGTTTCAAGATGGCAGTGGAAATCTTTCTCCATGGGCTTGGTTACTGGGTTGCAAGGGATGTTGAAGTTGCTGAAGAAGATGTTGTTGGTGTGAGAGAGAATGGTGGTGACCAAGAACATGTTTCTCTGAGAAAGGCAGTGTTGTGCTTGGCTGATCCGTAGATGAGGTGGAATGTTACTGTCTGTTGCGTAGAGCCGGAAATGGCATTAGAGGTTTTTCAAAAATGTAATGGTGGCGATGTCCAGTTGGGTTATTGGCCTTGAAGTCTTGTGAATTAGTGTGAGGGCTCTTCCCATCTGGTTTACATGGTCTGTTTGTAGAATGCTGTAGCTGTTGTGGATGAGGATACCTAGAATGTGAGTGGATGAGGAGGTCATCCAGGCTTGGGTAATGAAGATGTTGTCCAAGTCGTGTGTGTTGATTCGGTCGGCTATGTCTGCTGAATGGTTGATTGTGGAATGGGCATTTGCAAGCATTGGTTTTCATGTAGTGGTGGAAGATGGAGCGCTGGTGGGATCCATAGAGATGTCAGTGAGGTTGCTGTAATGCAGTTTCCATGATGTTGTTTTTGAGCATCATGGTTGGCGATGAGTGTTGATAGTGAGTATGTCCTCTTGGGAGAGAGGGGTGAAACAAGTATTCAAGGCCGCTTACCTGATGTTTGTGGAGCAGGAGTTCTGGCCCTGAGTCCTTTTGGTCCCAACAGGTCCAAAATGGAATTGCCCTTTTATTCTTCTACCCATCTATGTGCTGATAATAGTTTGTGGTTGCTCTTTGTATGTGGTAAGAAATGTAGCCATCATGCTTGGGGCCTTGCTTTTCCGGTGTGCGCATGTGTACGTGTGCGTGCAACGATTTCCTCCTCCCTTCAGGAGGAAGTGACATTGCTATTTTCTGAATGATTGTTAAACAGCGCCCATTTTGACATTGTACCTGCACATTCCTCCTATGCACTGCTGCCCGATGCGTGTATCTTTTAATTCAACATATTTACCACGTCTAGCAGCAAGGACTGCCCGGGAGACATCTTGGCGTTTTTCAAGCAGTGGCTCTTGTACACCAGATGGGGTGCATAAACCCAGAAGCTTCAGACCAATTATCAAATGCGAGCATGTGTTTAGTTATATTAACAGCTGAAATGATGCAAACAGTGCCTGGGTCAGCCTTTTACGAAACACATTCCTACCCTAAAATTACGTTACTCGGTGCTCGACGCTTCTCTTCCTTGGAATTCCACACACCAGCAGGACGCAGCTGCCTAATTGGCCATGGCTAGAGGGCTGCGCCGTAATGCGCCTGGCGTTTCATGCGCTGTATCTGATGATAACGGGTACGCTGAACATGAGCAATTAGACGCATTGTTTTTGCTGTTGAAGAAAAGCTCTTTGAAATTGCTGTGATTTGGGCTATATTAGCTCTCTCCACTACGGTGAATATCCGAGCCATGTCCAGCTGTTCTGTGACTACAGTTGTTGCAGAAATGATCAGTAGTTCAAACAGGCCCGGGAACAAAGATGTGCTGAGCTCTGACTCTTGAAAGATTGTTCTCTGAAGCTCAGTTTAGCACACATTGGTCTCATAAATACATAGAAAAGGCATATTAACGGTGGTAGCCTTGTCCTTATATCACTTTGGTGTATTTTATACTTTATGTTTGATCAGAAGAGAGAGGTGGGGGCTCTCATAAGTAGAAATGATTTAGGAACACCACATGCCATTCAGTGATTTCCAGCTTTATTAACTCTTGGTATACAAGGAGAGAACAAGGAGGGTGGTGGACACGGTGTTCTGAGGAAAGAGGAGTGGATTGAAGAGAAAATGGCGGCTACCCACGGAAAAACTGTAGACCTTAGTCCCAACATCATCACGTTTTTCAGCAAGGGTTCAGTGGGAAGGGGGTTAAGTGGGGCCTTGCAGACTGAGAAGAGGAAAAAAAGTCGTCTATATATTGTAATCTCTTTCTTCAGGTTGTAGGCAGAGGGGCAGATAAAAGCTGATAAAGGCACCATGTTAAAGGGAGTGGGGGCAGAGATGTGGGGACATGAGCAAGCCTGTCTGTCCTATTTCCAAGTTGTATGTAATGCTGTAAAGCTGAAGAATTGTTTCCTCTAATAAGTGTTTGGTTAATGACCTGGCACACTACCACTACTTACCACAGGTTTTCCCAAACCGTGTTTAGGATCTTGGTTCAGTTCCTGCTGAATACCAGACATGCTTTCCCTTAGCTTCCTGGCCTCCTCCAGTATAGACATGTTCAAGTGATTACAGTCAAACTCTTGCTAGGGTGGGGGAGTGAGGTGGAAGAGAAACGATAGAAGACAAGCATCATTTTGAATAACTAAGGAAGGTCTACAATGGTGTACCAAAATATTTAACATTTTGTAAGAAGCAAGGATGGAATTATTGCATGCAGTTCAAGGCGTGCAAAGAAGAATCAAAGGCCATATTTCTAGAATGACTTCATGAGAGTGACCAGTTGTTGTAAGGTGATCATCCTCAGTACAGAGTGGGCTTTGGTACCACTCGACTCTTACCATAAATATAGGGCCACCTCATTGCTCAGCATTGTAATCAGGTTGTGCCTCATGAGTGGAAAAGAATCCTTATTTTTAAGAATCCTTATTTTTTACTAGACATCTGTAAAATGTCTATTAAAACATGTCATACCACATTAAGAAATGGCTACACTGGCTATACCAAAATGCCAGCCTAGCCACGTAATGTGACTAATCATCTTTGCCTAGTCATAAATCCCTAAATAGTGTGATTCCACAGTAAGAAGTGGCTAGACTGGCTGCTCCAAAGTGCCAGTCTACCAGGTAATAACACTTATCAAGCTTGCTTCGTCATGCATACCAAATAAACAAGATCATGCTACAGTATGAAATGACTAGAATGGATGCACCAAAATACCACTTTAGCCACATAATAACACTTATCATGCCTGGTTTATCATAGATGCCCAGAATTAAATAATATCTCCCTTTCCTAATAGCAGTGTCTCGAGCTGGCAGAAACCCAACACAAGCACGCACGCACTCACTCACTCATTCAAACACGCCTTCATAGAGAATTCACTTGCTTATTTTAACACGCATTCACATAGCATTCACTCGCTCATTTACACAGTATTAGCAAAATTCCCACAGCTTCACTCGCTCATTCACATGAGCACCTGTACACCATACACTTGTTCATCACAAATGTATGCATGTACACATAACAACATACACTCCATATACACCATATATACATACATAATTCTACACCTACCTTATGCCCCTTGTCCGGATGCTGCTCATGCCAAGATGCCACCTCACATTATGAGGGCCTACCGGCTCCCACGCACAGGAACAGGAACCAGGACGCACAGAGTAAGCAGGAGCTGGAGTGCCACTTTGTCAGCACCCTGTTCAGTTTATACCTGTGGGGAGTCACAGTAGCACCCCTTTGTACATTCACACATGCAGTTACTAAGCCTGTAACCTTAATGGGTCATACAAAGCGGGGGAAGCAAAACATCCTCAGCTTTGCATGATCCATTGGACATGCCCACTGGGGAACAGAAACTGTCAAAGGGAAAACACCTTTAAACCGCGCTTCCTCAATAATGGGCAGAGGTATGGCAAGTCGTCACCCCTCACCCATTTTGGGCAACCTGCGCTTGGCTTCTTCAAACTTGAGCAAACCACTACACATACGGCCATTCTCCTACTGCAAAATTATAAACCAGTCAAGTCCTATCAATCAAGTGATCCATTGAGGGTCCATATCATTCTAAAGACCACTCCACATATTTACCAAACACTCAAACACAGATACCACTTAAGCAATAGAAACCGAGCGGCGGGGGCATTACCGACTCAGGTAATGCCCCGGGCCCATAGGTAAGGACCCGAGCGAAAAGTACCTGCGTCCCCGGGGGGGAACGAGGGAAGCCCCCAGCCGTGTGGAGGCGCAGAGCAAGGATGGCCCCGCTCCGAGTCTCCACACGGCTGGAGGCTTCCCTCGTCCCTCGCTGGTCACGCAGGATCAAGAAGGTAAGTTGGGGGAGGGGGGTGGGAGAAAGGGGAGAGAAGGAAATGGAAGGGAAAAATAAAAAAAATAAAAAATACTTACCCGAGTCCCCGGCGGGGTGCGAAGGCAGCCTCTCAGCCGCGGGGAGGCTCGGAGCGGGGATGGCCCCGCTTCGAGCCGGGGACAAAGGCCGTGGAATCCTGACGGAGTACCAATAACATATGGATCCATCCAACACAGAAACCACCATCCACACAGCAACTTCCTTTTAAATTGTGTTACCACAAAGAAACCTTGACACTGCATTGCATTCCTCATAAATACAAATCAACAATGGCAGCCAATGCTTAGAAGACAGCATCAGTAAATTAAGCCTATCTGTCCTCATTTTAATAAAAACCTAGGCTTGCTTTCTCAATGTTGCAAACCACCTTGAAATGTGCATTGTCAAATGGGCCCTCTATCATTAACCTAGCTTGAGATGAGAGCTCAGATGTTGGGGTTGTGTTAATTCAAAGAAACACTCTCCTCCACAAAAGTATACAGGCACACACATTATTTGACTCTTAGGTTCAGATGGAAGAGGTCAAAACTTCTCCATCTAAATTGACAAGAATCGACACAAAGCTAGAGAATGCACAAAACATACGTATGGGACTTATAAAGTGAAAACCTAGCTCTCAAGCAAGAGTGTTGTACAAAGGAGATGAACCCATATACATGCAATTAGGATGCAGGCGTAGAAGAGGAGCTGGAATTGGGATGGGGCGTGGTGAGCAGAAAATTGGTGCGGGGAAACTCCAGAGACTTCTGGTGGGAGAAGTCGAATTAAGTGGCACAATCAGAGATTGGTGAGATATTCTTTGAGGAGTAGTCTTTAGGATTTTCCTAAAATGTAGGGTGGATGGAGCCACTTTTATCAGTGTTAATAACTTGTTTCAAAGACAGGTTTCATAGCAGGGAAATGCCTGTTTCCTATGTTTCTGTCTTGCAGTTATTTGTTTTCAGCCTGATGATGCTGTTACTAGTGGGGGTGCACTGGCCTTCAGAGATGTTGAGTTTCTCGTGCAAGTAAAGTGGTATTTTGGTGGTGGCTACTTTGTTGGTGATGTAAGCAGTCTTAAAGAAAATGCCTGCTTGAAAGGGTTGCTGCATAACTCCTTGAGTATGAGGGTGATGTGGCCTCATTTTTTAGTCCTATATTAAGGCACGCTTGAACATTCTTGGTGGCTTCTACAGAGAGCAAGGCTGCATCTATCACTCCTGTGAATAGGGTGTTGCAACCATTACGGTGGGAGATGACAAGGTTTTGGGAAACTGTTCTGAAACTCGGGAAGGAAAGACTTGACACAAAATCATATTACCACTTAACTGTTAGAGCCCATAATATTGTCTTTAGAGACATAAATCTACACTGGGTAGACTGTGGACTTAGCAGTGACAACCTTCAAATGTCTCCTCAGCAACAATGCTCTGACACAACACTGATCGAAACCAAAGAACAACAGAGGGTCCAGACGAGATCTTATCATCCGAATACCCAGAAACCTCCAAGTACAAGACTCATTCATAGTGAACAGGCTGGCCCACTTCCAAATACCATTCTGTATTTCCTACAAGGTGATATTCACAGGACAAACAAAACCCCAGAAGAGCTGGGTGAAAAACATAACATTTATTAATATAACACAATTGGTTAACATACCTGTCCCAAGTTAAGGAGACCAGTTATCTTAAAGTTATGACCGACATTGAAAGACATATTGTATCAATGAGATATGTCGACACCAAAGAAGGAGCAAACACCCAGATTGTCTGTGCATTTTGTCTACTGATGGAGATGTCCTGAGGGTGCTTGAAATAAGATTGTTAAAAACCCCAAATGAAGTCACCTAAATGGCATATGAATTACAAGAAAACAGTAGGAATAAGTCTCCCTTGATAAAGCTTTCTTTCTCAAAACCCAAAGAACTGTTTCAAGAAACGCCATTTAGGACCTACTAGAAAATGTTAAATATTATCACAAATCTCAGCTCAGCCACACCCTCACTAAACCTTAACACAAGAACAGGTTTGACTTAGGTACATCAATGTTCACCATTTTAAGGATACAGAACAGAAACATGTTGAGAGAAACCAAAGTGTTTAAGCTATAGGTGCTGAATTTTGAGCACATAGCTTTAGACATTAGATTGGAGACTGTAACAAATATATTTCCCAAAAATCATCTAGACATCTATTTAGAAGAGCCTTTCCAACTGATATAGGGGGTCATTACGAGGTGGGCGGTAAGGGTTTACCGGCACCAGTAAGGGCACCGGTGCCGGTAATCCCTTACCGCCCTACTACGAGTTCCCTTTGCGGGTCCTTCCTTAATGCCTGGTTTTACCAGGCGTTAAGGACGGGACCCGCAAAGGGATACCGGGGTCAATAACAGTACTGCAATTTGCGGTACCGTTATTGCCGCCTTCCCCCTTCCCATAGAGCCCTATGGGGGCTCAAATGGAATGGGGAATGGCTCTGGTGAATGGGGAATTACCGGTCACGCCGACCTCGGAATGGACCGGTAATTGCTCCATCCACCAGACCGGAGTCAGAACGATTTTGGAGGCAGCCATGGTGCTAATAGCACCATGGCTACCGCCAACCTCGTAATGACCCCCATAGACTTTAGTCACTCTCTTAGTTACTGCTCTACACTCTGAGATTGAGCGCTTAGATTACTCAACAGCACCATTGTATTGCGGTTTATATTATTGTAATTTATCTACTTTTTTATTTATGTTTTTACATTCAATAAAATATTGAAATACTGTGAATTAGCAACTGTCTGATCGACTGCTTCACACTACAGGCTGTTTATGCTCTACCTTCATATACTACATGATACTCTTCCTGCGGGAATAGTTAGAGTTTGTACATTGTAGCGTAATGATTGCGACTCCTTTATCCCTCTTTCACTACATACATAGGTACATCCTCAGCAGAAACACAGTCCATGGTCTACTCTGTACTCTAGGCATCTAGCTTTGTTGAAGACTCAATACTGCAGTAAAGGCAGACTTCCACATCCGAATCCAGTTCTGGCTAAAGCCTATCAGCACATCAACATGTCATGGTAACAAGGAGAAATCCCAATGAGCATAAGGACAAGGAATGCATCACCTCTCCTATAAGCAACTTACATGTTCTGATGCAGTTGTCAGTAACCACCACACTATAACTGCAATTTACTTTCTGGGGAACAAACTGTGGGAGCTCAACTTGTCAAATTAATTCTTGTTCCATAGATCTCAAAAACCTCTTCCCTATATCCTTTGCTAATCCATTGAAAGCACAACAAATCAAGGTCATCCTCAGAAACATTTTATCAAGAGATTACCAACTGGACTTAGCAAGATGAAGCACCAACACCATCAAATTGCAAGTATTAGATGATGCTTTAAGTATATTTAATAAAGGTGAGGCATACCTGACTAGGCTTTGTGACCTATTGCTACTGTTTTAGACAATTAACCATGCAATGCTGGGTTTCTTGAGTGGATGGTCCTGAACTATATATCAAGGTATCTCCGGTATAAGACATTTCCCACTTGACTGACTTCCTGGAGCAAATCCAGAAATGGCTGGCGCTGCAGCATTGACATTTCAACCTAGCAAAAAACAAATGGCATCCTCTATATGTATCCCTATTCCACCTACCTAATCTCTACTGGATATCCATACTACAAAAGAACCCCTCCTCCCAATTAAAGTAACCAATGAAATATCTCTGGGATTCAGAAGGGCAACAAGCGGTCTTCAGCAAAGAGTAACTCTCCATGGAAATGCCTTCTTTCAAGACGCTGCAAACTCTAGGAATGTCCTAATCAAAAGATGCCATGAGAATCCAGAATTCATTCCACCTGAAGTGTGTGGTTCACCATCCCATGTCATGTTATGCATAGGCTTCTCTTCAAGATGTGCCTAACAGATAGAATCTAAGTGAAGCATTACTGATCAGAGGGCCTTACAGTTTGCAAACATATGCACAGAGTGGGCCTTATTATAATGTTGGCGGATACGGTATGAATGGTGCGGGTAAGGCACCGGCACCGTTCATACCAAACCAACGAATTACGAGTTCTGCTCGCGGGTGCCTAATCTGTGCGGCACCCGCGAGCATAACTTGTAATTGCACCGGCACCGTTATCAATGGTGCCAGTGCAACCAAGCTCCCTATCCCCATTCTGCCCTACGTGCAGAATGGGGATCTGGAGCCCGGCAATACCGCCACCCGCAAATGGGCAATTACCGGCCCATTCAACTCGTAATTGGCCGGTTATTGCCCAATCATTTGTAGCGGTGCCGGTAGCGAGTTTGGCGGTAGCCGTGCATGTAAAACAGGCACGGCTACCGCCAAACTCGTAATGAGGCCCAGTGTATTCAGACTGGGCTCATCCTTTCCCTTAATCTTGTACGAACCACTTCACGCCAATCGCTCACTACACTCTCCAAAACTGAACTTCCCACACACAAGTCAGAATACTCCTGTTATGTTCCAAGATATAAGGCTCACTCTGCAGTGCAAAATGACATATATTCTTGAATAGTCTGTGCCAGTTAATCAATGTAAGAAGATTAGATGGCAACATTCTCGGTCACATCATTTGGTGCGCTTGCCCCAGCCACTCAAGGGAGGATCATCTGCATTCAGATTGCCTCATTTCTTCCCCTCCCTCCCTGATATCTTTTTTATTGCGTTAAAGTCCACAAAAATGTCCAATGTGGGTAGGTGGAAGACAGCTTTTGGCACATCAAACAGGATATATGAACATACCCCATTCCAGGGAAAGGTTCTAACTTATTTTTCACTACTAGCCTTATAAGTTGTTCATCACTATAAAAATATGTTTTTCTTAAATATCTCTATTTGTGGTCACTTGAGATTTCCCTAAACAACATGTTTGTGTTTAGAAACATGTGCCAATTCCAACTTAGTTTCTTTGAATCCTGTTACCCACTGTGAAATAGCTTTATTAATTATATACGGTAATACACATTTTGTAAACAGTTATATTCCCTTAATCGGGCATACCATGACAAATAGGAATATTAATTTCATAATTCTGTTGCACATGCAGTTTTGAAGTTATGCATATTTTTCTAATGAAATGGGGTCCTTGAAATGAATCATTTTCTTTGCTGAATTTTTGCGTGAACTGCTTTTGAATTGCTAGCTTCTACATTTAATTTTGGGAAACATAGGCCATAACCATCTTTGTTTGTTTGTTTGTTTATTTTATATAGCGCTCCGGACCCAGGAGTAAAAGGGCGCTTACAGTGGCAGGTTACAGAAGTACAATATATAAAGGTTATGCAGTTAACAAAAAATGGGGTAATATACAATATACAACATATACAAACAGTGATATTTAAAGCAAACGGTTGAACCTATATATGGTATGTACAGTATATACAATTGGTGCCGTGCTTAGTCTGTCTTGGGAATGGTTTTATCCAGTAGCCAACTAATGACTAGTTTCCTGAACTGTTGGAAGGATTTGGTCGATTTGATGTTCAACGGCAGGGTGTTCCAAAGTTGAGGGGCAAGGACCGTGAAACTTGAGCCACTGGCTCTTTTAGAGGTATATCTGGGCACATTGATGCAGAGAGTGTTGGACGATCTAGTAATTCTGGTACTCTGCTTGAAAGTGAGTTTGTTAGTGAGATAGGGGGGGCTAGGTGGTTTTGGGCTTTGTAGGTGAGGCAGAGGGTTTTTAAATAATTTTTTTGTTGAATGGATAGCCATTTACAGGAAATTCTTATGTGCGAGATGTGCTCTCGCCTAGGGATGCTAAGTGCTGCTCGCAGCCCGTTGTTTTGGAGAACCTGAAATGTATTCATTATGACTTGGTTGGCTCCTAGGTAGAGGCTATTGCAGTAGTCAAGATTCGATTGTATGAGGGCCCTGCCCAGTGTAAGGCAACTAATTGTGGATAGGAAGGGTCTGCAGGCCCTAATTAGTTTCCTAGTGTAGGTAGTGGCGGAGGCGGTCATGTTGACCTGTTTAGAGAGGTTGGTGTTTGCATCGAGGGAGAAACCTAATGTTTTCACGTTTTTAACAACTGGGATGATGTTACCATCGATGATGAACTTGGAGTAGTCAGGAATAAGTTTAAGTAGGTTATTGGTAGATCCGACTAGGAGGAGCTCAGTCTTCTCATCATTCAGGCAGAGGCCATGTATGGCCATCCATGCCTGAATGATAGAGAAGATTTTGTTGATCCTAGTGGCGTTGTCGTTGTAGTTGCCAGTGATGGTGAGGAGTATCTGGGTGTCATCTGCGTAGTTGGTGTAGGTGACACCCAGATGGTCCAGTTTATCAAAGAGAGGCTTTGTAAAGATGTTATAGAGGGTGGGGGAGACACAAGATCCTTGTGGGACACCGCCGGTAATGGGGTCTGCGGCAGCCGTAGATGAGAAGACTCTCATGGTCCTGTTGGCTAAGAAGGATTGTATCCACATGACAGCAGAGGGGGAGAAGTGGGCAGCAGATGATAGGTGGTTGCAGAGTATTTGGTTTTCAACCAGGTCGAAGGCTGCTGAGAGGTCTAGAAGGAGTAGGATAGCTGCTTTATTTTTGTCCTTGATGTCATCAATCAGACTTTTAAGGTCAACAAGGGCAGTTTCTGTACCATGTTGAGGTCGAAAGCCCGATTGACGCAGGCCTAGCAATTGATTGGACTCTAGGTAATCTTGAATTTGCAAGTAGGCGACTCTGTCGAGGATTTTTAGGAGGAAGGGGACTGTGGTGATAGGCCTATAGTTGGGGATGGCAGGGTCGAGGGATTGTTTTTTTAGAAGAGGGAGAACCCATGACTGTTTCAAGTTGTTGGGTACAGAATTAGACGAGAAGGATAGGTTTATAAGTTTGGAGATGAAGGGGGATAGGTCCCTCGCAGCATCTTTGATGATCTGGACGGGGCAACTATCCCCTTTGCAGTTGGAGAGTTTGAGGGATGCTATAATTTTTTGGACTTCTGGTATAGTGACCCTTCTGAACGTGAAGCCGGGTGTAGTATTGGTAGGGGTGGATGTGCTAGAGGTGGAGTCGTTATTGTTGGAGAGTTGTAGTCGTTTGGCCTCAATTTTAGTTTGAAGCCCAGTAATTTTGTTGGCCAGGGCATTTTGGATGCTACTGCACCATGGCTTGTCTTTCACGCAGGTGTCGGTCGGAGTGTTGGGGTTTTCTAGCTCCTTCAGAATGGTGAAAAGTTCTTTGGCGGAGGATTGTGCATTGTTGATTCTAACATTGTAGGCTTCCTTTTTGGTGCAGATTATCTCTTTCTTGTAATAGGAGGAGATGGTCATGAGATTAGTTTTGTTTTCAGCTGAGGGAGTTGTTTTCCATAGGGTTTCCATCTTAGCTTTCTGTTTTCGTAGTATTTTTAGTTCAGGTGTGTACCAAGAGTTCAGGTGAGCTCTGGGTTTACCTTTGCGTAGCTTTAGTGGGGCAACGGCATTGATGGCAGTAGTCATGGCGTCATTGTAGGTGTTAACTAGGAGGTTAAGGTCAGCAGTGGCTGGGATCATGTTTAGGAGGGGGAGGACCAGTGGTGTGAGGGTCTCCGCCGTAATAATGCGCTTGTTTCTAGTCAGGCAGGCTGGTGCATGGGGGCCCTGCTTGGGGTTGGGGTTGTTGATGTTAATGTCAAATGATATGAGGGAATGGTCAGTCCATACCAGAGGTTGTGGGGCTTTGCAAATGATAATGCAGGTATGGGCTGCGACCCAATCAATAGTTCTGCCTTTCTGATGGGTGGGTAGAGTGATGACTTGAGTAAAGTCATGCTCAGATAAGGCGTTGGCTAGGGAGCCGCCAGGGGTGTCATTAGGGTCGTTATACCCTAAATTTAAGTCTCCTAGAATGATGTTTTGGGAGTGGGGCTTAGAGTCTCGGCTATGAGGGAGGTGATGTCTTCTTCGAAAGTACCTGTAGGGCCTGGGGGTCTGTATATTAGTTGCATAGTAATTGAACTCTTTGGTGTGGTTTGTATTTTAATGGTGAGGTGCTCGCATGATTTTAGATGGAGGGATGTAATGGATCTAAAGTCGAGTGAAGATTTGAATATGAATGCTACACCACCTCCGCGAGCATTGGGTCTGTCGGCTCTGAGGATGGAGTATTTGTCAGGAATAGCAAGAGTTAGGTAGGGTCCTGCTGCTTCATGTAGCCATGTCTCTGTGGTAGCAAGGAAGTCGAGATCTGCTGAGAAGATAATGTCGACGATTTCGGTAGGGTGAGCAGCTAGGGATCTGACAATGAGTAATGCTCCTTTTAGGGATGCCGTGTTAGTGGCATTAACGCTATTCTTATTGGTGGCCTTGGTCGTGGGTGTTGTGGGCACCTTCCAGGTTGTGGTGTGGAGTCTAAGGCCAAGTCTGCTGTTGCGCACAGCGAAGGAAGTGTTAGTAGTGGGGCGGTATCCTTGTGGCTTGGGAGAGTTGGTGACAGTGTGGTCATTTTTAGTAGGGTTGGTAATGTTGGGTATGGTGTTAGCTGGTTTGGCACTAACATTTGCAATGTGGTATTGGTGATTAGTGTGTGGGAATGGTGGTAGGGTAGGCAGGAAGGGTGTGGGACAGGGGATGGGGTGATGTCTTGGACAGCCGAATTTAGCTAATCCATTATTGTATGGTATGTAGCTGTTGCTGCTACATGGTGTGTTGTTGTCCATGACACAAAAAAGGAACATAGTGAGAATGAGCCAAGGGAGCATAATTAGGGGTGTAGCGTTAGCTGGGCTGCTAAGCTGGGGACGGGTCTATTGTACCCAAAGAGGTGGGCACGGTAAGCAGTAAAGATAGCCAGTTTCAATTTTTGGTGCTAGATAAAGTACAGAAAAGGGCAGTTTCAATCAGGCTACAGCAAAACAGGCATAGGCTAGATTCAAGTTTGCTAATAAAGTACAGGAAAGGGCTGTTTCAATCAGACTACAGCAGAGCCGGTTAAAAGCAAGTTGCTAATATGAGGCAAGAGTGGGTTGGATACTTATGCTAGTGCAGGAACCTGACGCAATGGATATTAATAAAGGTTGCGCAGGAGTAGTGGTTGGTAGGTGGTTGAGTAGATACAGGTTATGCATTGATACATTTTGTGGCAGTTTGTGAGCACAACGGTGCAAGGTGGACCTCGGACGTGGCAATGTTAGGAGGAACATGTGCACCGGGACCGTGATGGCTGGGAGCAGTTCAGGTCGCTGGCTACAGGGGTAGGGAAAGTTGTGAAAGGCAGCACGCTTACCCTGTAAGATGGAGGGATGGCACTGGGGGGGCAGGGGTCGTGGCCCTAGGCTCGACGGCGTAGACAGGCTTCAGACAGGCAGAAGTGCCTTTGTTGTGTGCCTTCGTGGTGGGCCGGCTCCAAGCCTGCCGGCTTGTGATTGGCTTGGATGTAGGGGCGAGAGGCCAATCAGATGGCTCGTGGTGCTGTGGGGCCGGATATCTTGTGTATGAGAACCATTATTATTTGCATTCAGTGAATATAACACTTTATGGATTTTTATCTTGTAACAACACTTGTTTGACGGATAGCTGTTCCTGTGACTATCCCTAACATAAAGTGGCTTTTGAACTCACACGAGCCTTCCATTCATTTGGAATATATTATTTCTAAGGCAAAGCTTAATGCGGACATTGTAGACAGCTGCTTACTAAAGCTCATTGCTTTGACAGCACACCAGCATCCATCAATTTAAAAGTGCATTCATAAAACTTCTGACTCTAGTATTTTTCGGCAATCTGACTATGTTTCTGTATTTGCTCATGGCACATGTAGATCTTATAGTGTTCTGAAGACAACTCCCTGATAATCCGTTTCCATTTCAGAATAAAGGTTTACATTTTGTCACCTTTGAAACTGCATTATGTTTATTAACAGACTCAAACAAAGCATGTTTTCAAGTGGGTTTACTTAAATATATATAGTACATTTATCCCTAACCTTTCTACAGAACTTGTCGTAAATATCCATTCTTGACATTTCCAACAATTGTAGGCCTTCAAACGGGGTGAGACATCACACACAACAACACAGTCCTACTTCAAGGTAATGCAACCTTTCCATTCTTGCTGTTCTCTCCACTCAGCCTTCCAACTAAAGCTGCAATAGAGGTGACAACCTCAAGATTCTTCTGACTGGCTTAGCTTAGCCCCTAAAGCTGTCCTCCTCCACTAGTTTATGATTACCCTTCTACCCAGGTCAAAAAAGACATCACTCCAATTTCCTCGACCCCTGGCATCATCATTCCCTCTCCTCGTTGGGCCCCTCTCTTTCCTCCTCAATTTGTCTATCTGTCTCCTTCTCTCTGTCGCTCACTCTCCCCAATTTTTCATCTCTGTTCTCTCTCTGGTGTTGTTTTTTCTTCTACTCCACATGGAGGCCTTGCCTCCTCTTGACTCTCTCCAGATATACTTCTTCCTCCTCCTCCCCTTCTTATAAAAGTAAATGTTGTTCTATCATCTTTTCTAATTTCCCCCCCTTTGATGTTCCGCCTTCTCCTTTCCCTTAATTTTCCTCATCTAGCACCTCGTCATAAGCTCTTCTTTTCTCTGCTCCTCGCTCTCTTACTCCACCCTTGCTCCCTACTTTGTCTTCATGCTGATGGTCACTCTCCTCCTTCCTCCCTTCCCCTCTACTGCAATGGTTATCCTCTATCTCCTTCTTTCTCACTCTTTATGAGTTTTTTTTAATTGTGTTTTAATTCCCAGAAGCAAAGCAAGTAAGAATCTTTCACAAGTAAGAAAGACATTCAAACTACAAATTAGGAAAATAAAAGAAAAATAAAGATACAACATAAGATAACACATAAAATGCATAGTAAAATTCATCGAAATTAATAATTTCATATTCTTCACATTGTTAAAAGTCCACTTTGATCTCTTTCAATTTCAACGTCAGGTTTTATCAATTCTAACTGGAGCTTTACTTCCATATCCTCTCGCTCCACACAATATTCCTCTTCTGCTACTTTGCTCTCTTGTCCTCCATTCCATCCTCTTACTCTGTTTTCCTTCCTCTTTCACTATGCTTCCTCTCCATTTCCTAACTCCTATGTTTCCCCACTGCCTCACTCCCTTTTTATATGAAGGATGGATTTGGAATGGGCCCTGTGAGTGGCAGGGTAGATGTGTGTGGGCTAGGAGTAGGCTTAGTGATTAGTGTAGATGTGGGTTGTCCATGGCCCTCATTACAAGTTATCATATACGATGAGTGTGATTCCGCCAATATGATAGTACCGTTATGGCTACCGGCATGGTGGAATCATTGGCAGATTACAATATTTTGGGCACGCACATCTGGCAGGTCTAGAAACCGTGATACTCGCAATGTGGTAATAGCGGATAAACTTGCAAAATGATGGTGCCACCCGGCGACCAGATCTGTCCCCTGGATGCCGGAAACACCAGCACCAGAAACACTGCCACCGGAAATAGCGTCATAGCAGGAACTGGAAGTTGGCTGACAGCCATTTTGGAAAACACAGTCCAATTTCAATTGGGCATTTAATGTAGGCATACACACCAGGAAACACTGCCAGGATATCCCAAGCAGCAAGAGCAGGCTCCCAGAGGTCCGGCTCAGGAAGCTACGTTTCTCAGAGGTGGAATTAACTGCATTGACAGACCACACAGTGGACAATGCAGAAACCATATTTGGTAGGGACAACCACCGCACCAGCCAGCAGCGCAGGGCTGGAGGTGGCCAGTCGAGTCACTGCGGTGGGGTCTGTCCCCCAAACATCCAGGGACTGCTACAAAAGGTGGGATGACCTGCGGCTGAGAGTGCAGAACCTGCTTGCAGCCCACCACCGTGAATCAATGGCCACAGGAGGCAGGCAGTGTCACCCATCCGACTGATGCCCTGGGAGGAGTAATGCAGATCAATCATGCATCTGGAGGGTATGGAGGGCATCGGAGGAGCTGAGGCCGGAGCTGGGACAAGAGGGGATGGTGGTGAGTACAAGCCAACCCAGAATGACCTGCACCACATAAAAGTTCTACATAAAACATGCCATGGAAAGGTGCACAAGGAAAGGGATAGTAGCAGTGACATCAATGTCTAAAGTCCCTGTTCACACATAGAAGACAGGGGTCGGGCCCAATCTAACACATGCAATACCATCATACACAACAAGCAACCATGCCCATGTGCACATGTCATATGCACCGTGGCATCACTGGACAGTAAGTACAACCCCAATTTACAAACAAAAGACAAACCAATATGCCATGAGTCCAACCAAAATAGACATACCCCATACATGCATGCATGCACACACGCATACATGCAGCAGTGCGCAATCCACCCTTCACATCTTGACCAGGCCAGGAAACATGCAATGTCCAAGTAGCCTAATGCAATTGCACCAACATCACACACAGGCTTCTAACTGCTACTCTTACTTATCCTAACAGGCACATCCACTGACAGGGACGGCAATGGCGCAGGTCCATCCACAGGCCATGCAAGGTCCAGCCAAGGTTCCCAATGGCCCACCTGTCTAACAACTGTGGCAATGCCAGCCACACCGGCACAGCCAGCAGCCCAGGAAGCCCAGCCACCACTGCAGGCGCAGCCAGCTGCCCCAGAACAGCAACTTGCCCCAGAAGCCCAGGGGCAAGTTCCGGACAACTATTCCATCCTTAGGGCTGACAGATCCAATGCTCGTGGAGGAGGAGTAGCTCTCATTTTCAAATCCTCGCTTGATATTAGATCTGTCACCGTCCCCATACTAAACTCATGTGAACATCTCTCCATTAAAATACAAACTTCACCTAAGACCACTATCACCTTGGAACTAATATACAGGCCCCCTGGCCCAACAGGGACCTTTGAGGAAGATATAACCTCCCTCTTAGCAGAGAAATCCAAACCTCTTTCACAGAATATTATCCTAGGTGACTTCAACCTGGGTTACAATGACCCTCATGATACCCCTGCATCTTCCCTTGCCAATGCCCTCTGTGAACACAACTACACGCAACTCATCACCTTACCTACGCACCAGAAAGGCAGAACCTTAGACTGGCTCGCTGCCTACAACTGCAACATCACCTGTAAGGACCCACAATCCCTCATATGGACTGACCATCTCCTACTTTCATTTGATATTAGTACCAACAACCCGAACCACATACAATGCCCCCCGGCACCAGCTTGTCTGACTAGAAATAAGCGTAACATTACCGTAGAAACCCTCATTCCATTGGTTCTACCTACCCTCAATATGATCCCTGACACATCGGACCCTAACATACTTGTAGACACCTACAATGACGCCATGTCCAAAGCCATTGACATCATTGCCCCCTTAAAACTACGCAAAAGTAAACCCAGAGCCCATCTCAACTCCTGGTACACACCGGAACTTAAAATACTAAGAAATAAGAAAACGAAAATGGAAACACTGTGGAAAATGAATCCATCTGAGGAACACAAAATTAATCTCTCCATTGCATCCTCCCTCTATAAAAAAGAAATAATTCGCACCAAAAAGGAAGCCTACAATGTAAGAATAAATAATGCTAGTTCCAATACTAAAGAATTATTTACTATCTTGAAGGAGCTTGAAAACCCCAATCCACCCATGGACATGTCCGTAAAGGATCAATTATGGTGCACCAGTATCCAAAACGCCCTTGCGAATAAAATCACCGGCCTGCAAACGAAAATTGAAAGTAAAAGACCACAACTCTCCAACAGTAACCTACCCACCCCTAGTTCACCTACTACGTCCAATATCAACTGTGGTTTCACCTTCAAAAAGGTAACTGCACTAGAAGTGCAAAAAATCATAACTTCTCTCAAACCGTCAAACTGCAAAGGGGACAGCTGTCCCGCACAGATTATAAAAGATGCCGCAAGAGACCTCTCCCCTTTTATTTCTAAACTTATAAATGTATCATTCTCTACTAACTCAGTACCCAACAATTTGAAACAGTCATGGGTCCTCCCTCTCCTAAAAAAACAGACCTTGGACCCAGCCATTCCTACTAATTATAGGCCTATCACCACCGTTCCCTTCCTGCTAAAAATCTTGGATAGAGTTGCCTACCTGCAAATCCAGAATTATCTAGAATCCAACCAATTACTAGGACTGCGTCAATCTGGCTTTCGACCTCAGCATGGAACAGAAACTGCCCTTGTTGATCTCAAAAGCCAGATCGACGACATTAAAGATAAGGGTAAGGCTGCTATCCTACTCCTCCTAGACCTTTCAGCAGCCTTCGACTTGGTCGACCATAAAATACTCTGTAACCACCTCTCTTCCGCTGCTCACTTCTCCCCCTCTGCTGTCTCATGGATACAGTCCTTCCTGGCCAACAGAACCATGAGGGTCTTTTCCCCTCTGGCAGCAGCAGACCCCATCCCCATTACCTGTGGTGTCCCACAAGGCTCATGCGTTTCCCCCACTCTTTATAATATTTTTACAAAGCCTCTCTTTGATAAACTGGATCGTCTGGGTGTCACCTATACAAACTACGCGGATGACACCCAGATACTCCTCACCATATCTGGCAATTACAATACTGATGTCACCAGGATCAATGACATTTTCTCTGTCATTCAGGCATGGATGGCCACACATGGCCTCTGCTTGAACGACGAGAAGACCGGATTGCTCATTGTCGGTTCACCTAACAACCTAAAAAAACTGAGCCCCAACTACTCTAAAATCATCATCGATGGCAATACCATCCCTGTCGCCAAAAACGTGAAAACTCTTGGTTTCTATCTTGATGCCAACATCAATCTCACCAAGCAAGTCAACTCTACCGCTTCCTCCACCGCCTACACAGGTAAACTAATTCGGGCCTGTAGACCTTTTCTCTCTACCAATAGCTGCCTTACTCTAGCGAGAGCCCTTATACAGTCCAAGTTAGATTACTGCAATAGCCTCTACCTAGGTGCCAACCAAGCTATAATTAGTAAACTCCAAGTCATGCAAAATAACGCGTTACGAGCAGCACTAAATATTCCTAGGCGAGAGCATATCTCCAACACTAGAATAACATGCAAATGGCTCACCATCCAACAAAAAATTGACCTCAAAACTCTCTGCCTCACATACAAAGCTCTCAACCACTTAGCCCCCCCCTATCTCACTAATAAATTCACCTGGAAGCAGTCCAACAGAATTACTAGATCTTCCAACACCCTAGGTCTCATGGTGCCCAGATTTAACTCCAAAAGAGCCGGAGGCTCCAGCTTCACTGTCCTCGCATCCCAACGTTGGAACTCCCTGCCACTAAACATTAAGTCAGCCAGTTCCTTCCAGTCCTTCAGGAAACTTGCCATTGGGTGGCTAGTGGCACAAAGTCAATTAGTATGCTAGTTACCATCTGTATATATTGTACATGTACCAGCTATGTCTTAATTGGCCATGGCCTGTACTCTCTGTATATAACTTTTTGCTAAAACATTTCTGTTAATTACCATGTATTGTGCTTTGTAACATGTACCAGCGCCCATTTACTCCTGGGTCCGGAGCGCTTTATAAATAAATAAACAAACAAACAAACAAACAATGGCACAACTGTAGTGGCCATCCTGAGAAGCCATCATCCATCATGCCCCTGAATCACATGGCACCACCTCTGGTGAGGCTGAGGTGGCAGATAGGGGGCAGGACACAGACGAGACACCCCAATGCTACTTCTATCCCTCCCCCACTTTCAGTCCATCCCATCTCCATAGCCCGCCACGTCCACCAATGCCGTCCATCAGGGAGATGGACGAGCACATATGGCAGATAGAGGCCTGTCACGAGGAGATGCTTGAAATACAACACCAGCAGGTAGCTGAGGCCCAGCTCATGAGGGAGGCCATACAGGCCACTGGCCGCCGCTGTGCCCAAGCCCTGGCCCGTACCACTGTGGCACTCGTTCAACTAGCCCAGCAGCTCTGTGAGAGAAATGACGCAGTATTGGCACTGGCAGAGTCAGAAGCAAGGTCTGTGCAGGCCAACCTGGAGGGCATGGGCGCACAAGGGTCAGACAGACTGAACCTCCAGAATGGCCACCCCTGCCAGCTCGATGCAGGGCAGCCCCAGGTGCCGCTCACAGCGACATTTGGGTGTGCCTGCTCATGTCAAGGGTCCGCAGGCATAGATTCACAGGGAGTGAGACACTGAACTGGCCAAATAGACAGTTCATGGTAATGTAATGTGGGGCGGGGGTGGTGGGTGTCTGGGGAGGGGATGGCGTGCAAAGTGTTTGAATTGGTTAATACAGTCAATTTTTAACTTGCCACAATAAGTGTTAGCCGTTATTCCTGTGAATACATTTTATTGAGTGAACACATTATTTATAGTGTCATGTCATGGGTGGTGCACAGTGAGATGACCTCAGAAGTAGTTGTCCATGATTTCTTGTTGTACAATACGCATCCATGTGTATGTGCCTATGCCTTGCTGGCGCTGCCTCACCAGCACCATCGCCGTCATCTTCATCTCCACCCTCAGGTGGTGGCATATTGATGTCTGGAGGAAGGGGTATATTTCTCTTTAAGCAGATATTATGCAACATTGCACAGGCCAGGACTATCTGCCCCGCCTTCTCTCGCTTATACATAATATCCCCCCTGACTGGTGTATGCACCTGAAACGTGCCCTTAGGAGTCCAAAGGTCTGCTTGATAGTTGCCCTTGTTCACGCATGGGCACGGTTGTATGCCACTTCCTGCGGTGACGGTGGATCCCTCAGCGGGTTCATGAGCCAAGGCAGCAGTGGATATCCAGAATCACCTGCAAGGGGGATGGACACAGGAGAGCCATGGCATGCATGTGGCTGGACTGACATTGAAACAGCACATTGTTAGATACCCTGATACCCCATGCATCCAGTACCGTGGTAAGTATGTAAGTAATGCACTGTGAGGTGCCCTGTGATGGCAATTATGAGTCATCCGCACCAGGATCTGTTGTAATAATGGCCGACAATAGAGCCGGTACATGGTGCTACCAGCACTTTATTACCGGAATGGCTAACTTGCAATGAGGGCCGTAATGTCTGCTTTCAGTCATATGCAGACAATACTCAGGTGTTCCTCAGGCTAAATGATATAGAGGAGTCTTTCGCATGTGTGTGTGTTGTTGTTTGGAGGAGGTTAGTGGCTGGATGTCCACTAACTGGCTCCAACTGAATCCAAACAAAACAGAGTTTATTCTGTTTGGATCAAAGCACCTGCTAGGTGAAACTATATTTCCCATCACCTCCTTTTCTTCTGGTATCAGAACTAAAGTATGCCAACAGGATTACAAATCTTGGATGTGTGTGACAGAGTGATCTCAATTGGGAAGGTCAAATTGGGGCCAAAGTGCAGGCCATTTTTTACAACGTGCGAATGCTACGGCAGGTCCTTTCTTATGTACCCCAGAAGGACCATGCAGCAGTGGTAGGTGCCTGGTAAATTCCAAATTGGATTATTAAAATGGCCTATTAGCCAGGGCTCTTGCCAGACAAATGCACTGGCTACAGAAGGCACAAAATGCTGCGGTTAGATTAGTGTTTGGAGTGAAAAAGTCCTCACCCATCCCACGGCTTTGCCGATCAATCGTCTAGCTGGCTGTGAATGATTGGATTAAGCTCAAGATCGGATGCATGATATTTAAGTGCCTGAACGATCTAGCGCCTTTGTATTTGGCAAAGAAGCTAAACTGTTGCCAATCAGCACGGTCCCTTAGAACTGAGAATAATATATTTTTGACTATCCCCACATCCCACTGTGTGTCCAGAGGAGACGGCAGATTTTTGGTTTTTGGACTCAAATTATGGAACAGTTTTCCACTAGAGATCAGGAATGTAGAGACCTTGTCTCTGTTTAAAAGACCTATTTGTTTAAACAAGGTTGAAGACACATGGCCCAGGACCTTTAGTAATTTCTCTGACAGGGTGACCCTGCATGGCTTCAGTTTTTATTACAGCTGCACCTTGTTACGATTTGGTTTGCCAATAGTAGCGGGATACAAACTTCTCAATCAATCCATCAAAATAGAGTGATTACCTGGGCACATGATGTCAATACCTGGCAGATGCCAGTCTAATGCTTCAAGCCAAAACTGTTGGCGTTATCTTTACTTTTTATTAACTGAACTTCAAGCATAGACGAGATATAGATGAAGCGGCTAAAGGCACAGTTGGTTAAGACATTTGTATTACACCAATAGCCATTTACAGGTGGAATTAAGTTGTTACCTCTCAGCAAACTGTTGGCAAAAAGCACGGGCAGGCTGTTTGATGTTACTGCTTCATAAAGTGAGCAGAAAGAGATCCCAGGAGGGTGTGTTCTAGGTGGGGAGGGGCAGGAAGTGGGTGCAATGGAAATAGAGATTTGCTTGGCCATGGACAGTCAATGGGTAGGTTAATAGTCAAACGACACCCACAAGCTGTCCATCCTTATATGTCCTCTCTCGCCTAACTGTACTCTAATGCAATAGTATCGGCTTATAGGACTGCGATGATCCATGTGGGCACACACAGATCTGTTGGATTTATCTTTGTTGAGGGAAAGTACTCTAAGCCTGACCTTCCACAAATGGGCGCGCCAACATGCTGCATTATTTTAACTCTTTCCTGCTATATGTAGGCTTCAATCAATGTGTTCAGCATCACAGTGTTTTCGAAGTCCCACTTTACATATGCAAATGAGGAAGGAGCTATACACCACTGGCAGCAGGAAGGGTATTTAATACTGGTTCACGCAGAAGCACTTTGTCAAGAATAAAACAAGTGCCGTCACACATACACACACTAGATTGAGTAATCAAACTCCCATAATGCATTGCTGGGAACCAGTAAATAGTTAAAAGACTGACGTGAGATAACAGAAGCATGAGAAAACTCAAAGAAAAAGATTGACTCAGTGGTGTCTGAGAAAGTAAGAAAACAATCTGAGAAGTAAAATGTGAAAGTGATCGCAGTTATGATCACTAGAAATGTAGTCAGCAAAATGTGTGCACCAAAAGCACACTGACCCTTGAGAATAAAAACTAACGAAGTACAGCTCAGGAAAAACCTTCCAGACATAGTTATTGAGAATAAGGTACTGTGAAAGAGGACCAGGTACAATGGAACAGTAAGAAGAGAAATGAAGGGAGAAAAAGAATAGTGGTGGAGGAAAAAGCAGAGTAGCAGATGGCCACAAAGTGGGTCTGAGTATAGAAATACATGGGCCCTCATTAGGACTCCGGCGCTAAACCATGGTGCTGTTAGCACCATGGTCCATGCCGGAGTCCGCCATGGAGAAAGGGGGAATTACCACCCCATTCCAAGGTTGGCGGGCGGTAATTCCCCCTTTCTCCATGGCCCTTCCCCATTCCCATTTTTGCCCCATAGGGCTCAATGGGAATGGGGAAGGTGGCAATTACGGTACCGCAAATTGCGGTACCGTAATTGCCATCAAGGTCCCTTTGCGGGTCCCTACTTTAACAGCTGGTCCAGACCAGCCGTTAAGGTCGGGAGCCGCAAAGGGACCTCGTAGTAAGGCGTTAAGGGGTTAACGGCGCCGCAGCCTTTTACGGCGCCGTTAACCCCTTAACGCCAGGGTCGTAATGACCCCCATGGAAACAGAAAGTGTGAAATGGAGGTTGAGGGTGGAAGCATATTCCATGATCATAGAAAGAACATTTTGGATAGGAGGTTAGAGTCTATATTCTCTAGGAAACCCTATGTGAGAAATGCTTCCAGTTCCTGGTCAGTTCTGAGACCATGGTCTATGCAACGGGGAATCAAGAAACAACGGGACACCATTTGGCAGACCCCATGGAGTAGTGGCAGCATCTTCTCTATGTCTATTTGATGTTTCTCTGAAAAGAGGAAGGCCACCTGGGGTCTTGTATAATTGCTACGCAAGGCTGGAAGATGTTCTGAGATCATGGTTTTCAGAAGTCTGCTGCCAACATAAAAGGTACATGGTCCTAGTAGGGTGTAGATGGTCAACAAGGTATGACAGGCGATTCATTACATGATGGTGAATATGCATGGATTGTTAAATTGGAAGTCCAGTGTTTTCGCCATGGTTGGAGCCTAAATATACCTGAAAGAAAGTTTCTCCCTTAGATTTCCATTCCTATTAAATATAACCTCTGGAAGATCTTTCATATGTGGTTGAAGGTCCGAGGCCATTTATGATTGAGGATGGTGTACACCTTGTTCCTCTTGCACAAGTAGGACGTAATGAACCTCAGTCTTTTGTTACTTGGTATTCTTGCTTTTGGTACAGAGACAGGATTCACATGTCTTAAGATCATTGCTGATCTTAGTGGCTTCTATAGTGCCACTTTGGAATCCCCTGATCAGAATCCTTTGTAATTTACAGCGTTCTTGGCAATATATGTCCATGGAGGAGATTCCTCTACCCCTGAGAAGTTCAGCGTAATGCCTGTTCTTGAAAAGATTATTTGTGTGTGCAATATCTGCACTCAGTAGCACAGTGGTGGTCGTTGGTTTTCTGTAAACCCTGCTTGCAATATCTATGTCATCAATAAAGCTTTCCAGGGAGTTGAAGGATTTGATTTAAGCCATACACTGGAAATAAGCTTCATTTGTGTAAAGGTGTGTTCTGTATTTATCAAGATCTCCATCAGTATCTTTCTAATAATGAAAATATAATTGACATTGCATGCCCAAAGAGTAATGCTGTCACAGTACCCTGTCGTTCCTAGCCACTTTGGATCAGCGTCATACTTTCTTGAATGTCCTCCATCATCGGTCACAAATAAATGTGTCTCTTGTCCAAGTCATTCCATCTCAAATTCCTGGTGACTCCAATATTCTCCCCCCACCCTTGGGTTAAATGGAGGCAAATTATTTGAGAATGTGGCCTCACCCTGTAGCATCAGGTCCAAGATATTTTATTTGCCTCACCCAAGATCACTGATGAAATGCCTGGCAGCTCCCAATTGTTATCTAGCGTTATATGTTGTACGCATGCGTGGGCCGGAACGAGGCTCGCGCATGCGCTGTTGCAATAAATGAGGACTGAGACGGCAGTTGCCGCCGGGACCCCATACTGAGCTGACATGTATATACTGTCTTCTGTTGTATGCGTGCGTGCTGTGTGGGGCGGCCTGGGGCATACCATTAACCACAACATTGGCGATGAAGAACTGCTGTGTGTGAACCTCTACACGATTCGTTCTTCGGATGAGCCGATTTGACAGACAACGCAGCTCCGTATCCTACACGGCAAGTTGGCGGTCATTTTAAATTACATGTGCGACAGTTGTGGCCCGCGAGGGTGCTTGTGCTCTGTCTGTGTGTGTATTTCTACACAATTTTTGGAATCTTCATGACTGCGGCTACCTGCTGGCTGTGAATTCGACCCTGTGAAGGTGTTTTGGTGTGTTACACCTCGACACACAGGCTGTTTCAAAGGATCCTGCAGAAGGAAGGCGTTTTGCTGCTGAGGTCGGCTGAAATCCATCCCTGCGGATTTAACACCACGAAGGTCATTGTAACCCTCAACCAGCTGGGGTTTCTCAGACTCACGAACAGGAAGCCAATACCAGTGTAGGAGTGCTGCCCCAATCAACATTCCAAGAGAGTGGGGTGCCATACAAGACTCAAGAGGAATCAGACTCGTGGCCTCACGTGAGGTGCTCGTGCGGTCTGCAGAGATGGGTGAACAAGATGGAGCCATCACCCCGGCGCCCATACCACGCCGACAACAGGGCACTCTGGCGCCCATGAAAAAACAGCTCAGTAGCACATCCACTGAGCTTTGGAGACGCCTATTTGTGTAGTGAATACTACTCCAAATGTACTTCTATTCAAAATTCCGTATTTTGTAGTATTTCCTGTGTAGTTAATCATACATGGATCAACTCCTATTGTTTCATTGAGTTTCAATCACTCTTACACTCTTGTTTTCAAATCTTTCTTTATATTAATTGAAATGGCAGAAGCCATTTCCGATGCATTTCGGACTGTGTCCTTCCTCAGGGCAAGTTTTCAAACGTTTTTAGTTGGGTAAGGTGACTCCATGTCACCCGAGCATGTGTTCCCCAGTTCTGGGTTTTCATGTAAAAGACCAATGCATTCGAGGAGTTATAGTCATTTCTTGTTTCAACGTGCTTAAACGAAGCCAGAGGAGACTATTGTACTGTCATAAAACGGAGCTCCATGCATTTCTTGCATCTCTTTAGAACGGGTTTGAATTGGATGCCCATGCCAGAATTCAATACGTCAGGCCCCCCTTCCAAACCTGGGCCCAAATCGCAGCTGTGGGTTAAGAAACTCGAAATGTTTTTAGAGACACCGGTGAGACAAAGGAGGATGCGAAGGTGGCAATGCTGTTATACTCAGCTGGGACAGAGGTACACCGCATATACGAGTCATTAAACCTGCAGGTTACAACATACGCAGCTGTCAAACAAACTCTGCAGAATCACTTCCTACCCATGGCAGATATGGACTACAAGAGATTTGTCATGTGTGCGGAAAAGCAGCTGAGTGACGAATCCCTGGACCAGTTCTGTGCACTACTAAGACAGCTAGCCAGCACCTGTTGATGGGAAAATGAGGAGGGGATGGTACAAAACCAGCTCATGCAAGGGTGCAGCTCCAGAAAATTGAGGAGACAAGTGCTTCGGGAGCCTGGCCCAATTCTAGCGCAGATCTTGGACACTGGGCGTGCCTATGAGCTTGCAGAGAGCAGGGGTGCAAAGATGGATGCTGCGGTCTGTCCGGGAAGGAGTGAGGAAGCTTTTGCGGTGGGTAAGTCACTCCCTCCCAAGTCACGTTGGGGCCAGAAAAGAACACGCGGCCCTTCGAAAAACAGTATTCCACAATCCTGCCAATACTGTGTATACAATCTCCCTCATGTTGGTGACTGCCCGGCGAAAGCGAGAGGGTGCGGCAGGTGCAGCAGACCTGGACATTATGCGAGGGTGTGCAGAGCTGCAGCTCCTGTCGCCGCTTCCAGAGGCCCGGCAAGAGCGGGTGGAGAGAATCAGAGGAGATCCAGGAATGTTGCAGCCATCAAACAGGACATTCAAGAGCTTGACCTATCAGAAGAAGAAGAGGACGAGGAGGAGGTATTTTTTATTTCCAACATAGCCACAGGTGCTAAGAAAAGAAGACAGCCCACGTGCATGGTCAGCATTGGGGACACCCCGACACCAGTCTTGATTGACACCAGTGCATCGGTGTGTGTTCCAGCGACAGACCATTACAAGGCCCTTCCTGGACCACCCGAACTTGAGATGTCCATGGCAAAGATCTACACCTTCGGTGGGAGCGCACCATTACCATTAAGGAGTACTCATCGCACCCGTCACCCATGGACAAAACACGATCAAAACTCAGTTCTTTGTGACAGATGTCAGCCCACACTCCCTATTGAGCTGCACACTTGACATTGTCCATTACACCATGTCGGTGTACCAATCCGACGTCGAATGCTTCCTAGAATGGTATGAGAACCTTTTCAAAGGGGTGGGTAAACTAAAAGGAGACCCAATCAGATTACACATCAACGAGACAGTGAGGCCGACGGCCCTAAAGCACCAAAGAATACCCTTTCATCTGAGGGCCCAAGTAGAAAAAGAACTACAGATACTAGTTGACATGGACATAATAGAAAGTGTGGAAGGCCCTACCCCATGGGTGTCCCCAATCGTGGTTGCACCCAAACCCAAACAACCAGGCGCGGTACGCATTTGCATCAACATGCGTCTTCCCAACACTGCCATAAAGAGAAAGACACATCACACCAATGTTGGATGACATCATAGGGGAGTTCAAGGGGCCAAAGTGTTCTCCAAATTGGACCTGAGGTCGGGTTACCATCAGTTAGAGTTGCATCCAGAGTCACGTTACATTACGACCTTTACCACCCATGAAGGGCTATACCAATTAAAGCGGTTGAGCTTTGGCGTGTCGTCGGCGGCGGAGGTCTTCCAAAATGTCATCAGAGGGCCCTAGTCGGACTGAACAGGGTAATCAACGTGAGTGACGACATTCTCGTCTTTGCAGACTCGGAGGCGGACAACATGAAGAGGCTGGAACGTGCACTAGAGAGACTGAAGAACTTTGACCTCACCCTGCACAAAAAGAAGTGTGAATTCTTCAAGGACCGCGTTGAGTTCTTTGGCTTTGTCTTTCATGCTGGAGGAATATCTCCGGACCCCGAAAAGGTGCGCGACATTCGGGAAGCTGCCGCCGCACAGTCATCGGCGGAAATAAGAAGCTTTTTAGGTATGGTGAACTATTGCAGGAGATTCATCAGAGACCTGGCGTCACTATTGGAGCCGCTGAGGGGCGTTGACTAAAAATGACGTGGTATGGTCATGGACCGCTAGAGAGAAAAAGGCATTCACCGACATTTAGGCAGCGCTGTCCGACCAGGAAACAATGGCATATTTCAACCCAGGTAAGGAGTCTGAAATTGTGGGGGATGCCAGTCCTGTTGCCCTGGGTGCAGTATTAATGCAGGCGGATACCCAAGGACACATGCACCCCATAGCCTACGCCAGCAAGGCACTCTCCGACACAGAGAGGAGGTATACCCAGAATGAACGGGAAGCGCTGGCAATATTGTGGGGATGTAAACATTTCAGATTATATATCCTGGGCAAGATGGTGGTGGTCATCACGAACCACAAACCCCTAATACCATTATGTCAGGTGCCTCCTCGAAACCGCCACCGCGAATTGAACGCTGTATGCTGTCCCTGATCGAGTACGGGGTGAAACTGCAATACTGGCCTGGCACCAACAACCCCTCAGATTACCTATCTCGACACCCGGGGGCTGGCCACAATCAGGACAAGGTGGAAGTGGTCGAGAGCATTGAATTGGTCCGAAGCACTGTGGAAGCTGCCGTACCCGTAGCCCTGGCACAGCAGGAAATAGTAGTGGCGTCTGACAACAATGAGGTTTTTCAGACCATCCGATCAGCCATAAACAGTGGAGAATGGAAAGATGTCCTAGCCAACAATTTCATATACGAAGCAGGTGCCCAGAGAGACATGCAAGCCATGTAGAAAGCCAGAAATGAGCCCTGGGCATCCGAGGACGGGCTCATCCTACGTGGCCGGCAGATTGTAATCCCTAGATCTCTCGTGACAAGGGTGTTAGAACTGGCTCACACAGGTCACCAAGGAACAATGAAGATGAAAGCACGCTTAAGGCCCAAAGTATGGTTCACAAATCTGTAGAGCCGAGTGGACGAGTTTGTAAAGGTATGCGTCCCTTATCAAGCGGCGAGCCCAGATGAAAGAGGTCCCCCAATAAGATCTATGGAGAGGAGCGAGCAGCCATGGGGCACCGTTCATGCAGACTTTGGGCCGACAGGAAGAGGGATGTATTTTTTACCCGTAGTGGACCAATGGTCCAGGTACCCCGAGGTAGAATTGGTGGAATCTACGGCCTGCGACCACACCATTCTGCCACTGGAAAAGGTCTTTGCTACACATGGTTTCCCACTGGAACTTTCTCTGACAATGGCCTGCTGTTTCAAGGACACCAATTTCCTAAATACCTCGAAGACAGAGGTATCAAATACCGGAAAGTAACACCACTCTGGACGAGTGCAAATGGAGAAGTGGAAAGGTTTATGCGAACCCTGAACAAAATATTCCGGATCTCTTTGAATGGGGGAGGGGAGTTACGGCAGAATCTATTTGAATTTCTGAGGGAATACAGAACGACCCCGCACCAATCCACAGTTGTTGCATCAGCGGAGGCCTTATTGAAACGATGACTGAGAGGACTGATACCGGAGGTGGAAGGAAGGGCACCCGAGGTCATTGACAATTAACTCATCCAGCAAGAGAGACACGCCAGGAATGACAAAGAGAGCGAGCGAAGAAACCTCCAGGAAAAGGACATTGTAGTAGGAGACACAGTGTTGATCAGAAACAGACATCCGGAATGTAAGATGTCCCTCACCTCTGAACCCTAACCTCTCGGGGGTAACACATGTAAAAGGGTCCATGGTCATGACAGCCAACGAACGAGGGACGGTGACCAGAAATATATCCTATTTCAAGAAACTCAAAGTCAATCAGCCTAATAACCCACCAGAAATGCCCGAACAGTCAGTGCCAGCGGAAACCCCGCCTATGGAGGCCCCAGACGGTGGAAGAGACCTGACAGCAAGAGAAACACCCCTGCCGACCCTAGGGAGTAGCAGGAGGTACAGGATCCGAGAAAGGCATCATCGACCAGCCCGAATACAAGACTATGTCATGGACCCTGAATCCTAGAGTGGTCCAGAACAGCACAAGTTAACTCACGTTGAGTTGCTACACTGTTATAATGTTATTGTTCCTTGTTTAAAGAAAAGGAGGGATGTTACGTAGTGTTATATGTTACAGGCATGCGCAGGTCAGAACGAGGCTCGCTCATGCGCTGTTGCAATAAAAGAGAACTGAGACGGCAGTTGCTGCCAGGACCCCATACCGAGCTGACATGTATATACAGTCTTCTGTTGTATGCATGCGTTCTGTGTGGGGCGGCCTGGAGTATACCATTAACCACAACACCAATGTCGTCACCAGCACTCCCAATAAAAAATGAAGGCAGATAATTGATGGATGTGGCCCAATGTCAGTAGCTGGCGCGTGTTAAGACGGATTTCTGAACTCTGACCTGGAGGGGCAGAGGTTCAGAAGGCCAGCCTCGTTTCTTGGAACAGGGTAACCTCTGGACAAGCCAGACCAATCAGGGTAGCTATGGCGGCAGTCAAGACTAAGTCTCAAGAGGGGTGAATCACGGTAACACTATATAAACCAACACATCCCAATCAATACAATATATATACAAGACCAATGGGGTCTAAAGGGTTAAATGCACGAAATGTGTCGACAACCTAGAGGGGAAGGAAACAGGCAGTGCAATTAGTCTTTAGGCCCAGTTCTGCATCAATAATACACCTACGAGGCAGTCCAAGCCCTACGAAGAGAGGGGCCTTGTGCTCAATAGTACATGCTATGCAGGTGCACGCGCTTGTGCCACTGGGCAGGATAGGGTTCCATCCAGGGTCTCTAGCAGATCAGGAAGGTGGATGCGGCGATGCAGAACAAGTTCCCACTATTCAAGAAGGACCTCCACTGGAAGGCAGAGGCAGTTCGAGAGTACGGGATGGGGTCACTATTTTGCAATAGCTGTGGAAAGGAGAGGGACCCGCAGGGGCCACTCATGCGCAAAAATGGGCTCTTGCGTTCGGGGCCACCTGTTGGGGTAGGCAGTAATCACCGGTCCCTGACGCAAGTAGACCCAAACTTTGCCAGTACGATCCACTTCGCTGGCAGGTTAGAGTGCGGCAAAAAGGACGTCTCGGCAAGAGGGTCTCAAAGGCAGCGAACTTGCACAGGTCATTGCCGCAGCAGGGCAACACGGTAACCGCGAATACTCCGGTCCGGGCGCACTCGTCTCACTTCAGACCTGGGAATGCCAAGTGTACAAAATTCGGTGTGAGGGTGCCATGGACACAGAGTTTGCAGTATACCAAGTTTCGAGGGCCTCCTCGGAACGGCGGCGGTGAAAGAGCAAAGGTCCTGCGTAAGCTGGTCAGCCCAATGGTTGGCCCAGTGACACTTCCGAGAAGGCTTACTTGCAGGGTTTGGTGAAGGTGCCAAGAATAGTTGGTCCCACTGAGTCGAAGCATCTTCACAGACCTTCTTGGACGATCAGATGCAGAGGGGTCCCACGGGAGGACAGTGGGCTCAGGGTGCCAAACCTTCCAGCGGGTCACCAGCGGTTCCTTGACTCGGCTTCTTGTTGCAGGATACTTGGTTCCTTTCCTTCATTCGGTGTGAACTCAGGAGATCGACATGGTAGTGGTGTTTTCATCCTCCTCTTATCCAAAGTTCCCGTCGCACCAAAACAGAGAGGACCCAATGGAGGATCTGCTCACAAACACACACTCCATATGTGGACCAGTCACGGACCACGGTGGTCCCAGGCATTCATGGCACTCCAGACTCTCTGGCACCCAGGATGTGTATTGGAATGCCCGCAAAAGCATTGGGATTCACGGGAAAGTGCATGACCAAATAAGGACGGACCCGTATCGGTTCGACCTGGGGGAAGGTGAAAGGGTAAGATGGCCAAAGGACAGGACAAAGAACCTCGTGGCACGGCCATTTTAGAGCCAGGCCACCTATTCGTGCCAAATGCGGTTAACGCGGTTAACATGCAGAACAGGCTTAAAAAGAATGGGAAAAGATAGCCGCCACCAGTCTTGTCCTTGATACATCTGCACGGTTCATAAAAAAGTCCAACGAGAGTTTCTAGGGCCTTGGGAAATGACTTGAGACCCAAGTGTGTTGTATGGTAAGATACATTGCACACTTGTTACATGTTGCACAAAAGCTGCAACATGAGGAAATGACTAAGGGAAGCAAAAGTCTCCCAGTACTGACTGTCTTAAGGGCATGTCAGTTTACCCATAAGAAGTGAGCGAAAGCCCAGAGGAGTGCAGCTGAAGGCTGTGCTTCTCTGGCAAAGTCAGTCAATGGTGGCTAAACAGCAGCAAAACGTTTGGGGGTTGACACATGGAGGGAAAATTACATACAATTATGAAATAACAGCGCAGTCTTCATTAACGACTGGATTTAGATATCTAGTGCCAGGTCAGCCATGGATAGCTGTAAGCTTGTTTGAATTCCCTACCCTGACCAGGAACCTTGCATGACAGCTTTTGCACTCTTCCATCTAGTAGTGTGACAGAGTTTCTTGTGCTTCTGACCTTTTCCTCCTACACTCTGGTCTTGCTCGTGGTCCCCATCCCCTCCACATTTATGGCTGCTTCTGGTTCTCCCTACATCCTTTCTGATTTGGTTATAGGTCCACCCTTCCCCTGCCAGAACTGGGCCTGGGTTTCCCCCACTCCTTCTGTGCCTAAGCTGTTTCTGGGCCCCCTTCCTCAGGCCTGGGCTGATTCTGGTTTGAACCAAGCCCCATACACCCCTGCGGGCTGGTTCTTAGGCCTTGTTCTCTGCCTCTAGTCATGTTCTAGATAACCCTTCTCCCCTCTGGTCTAGTTCTGGGTTCACCCTCCCACCTTCACATTCCCCTATCTGGGATTGTGCTGAGTCTTTCCTCCAAACCTCTTTGCTGATTCTGTGTCTTGCCCACCTCTACTCTGGAATGGAACTGGATGCCATTTCCATCCTGTTTACATTTTGGCTAGTGCTTGTTTCCACAACTCTCCACTGCGCTCGTACTAGGTGTTCCCTCACCTCCTCCTCCACTCCAGGCCTTTTCTATGACCCTGTCTCCCTCTGGCCTTAAATTGGTTTATTCTACCGCATGGAGTTAATGTTCCCAGCCCCCAGTGCACAAATAATGGTGTCAAAGAGAGGTACAAGTGTAACACATTTATTTATGCACCTGGGAATTTATTTATATTTAGCAAGAGGGTGCATGGAATGCACGTTTCCGCTTCCCTTTTTCCCCTCTGCCTCCAAAAATCATTTGGTTTTATGCAAATATGGTGTTTTCATGCCGGCACATAACCAACGGATTCCTAAGGAATCTACCAGCTTTTTACAAAAATGTGCACTGCGAGTTCAACAACAAATGGGTACAGGTAATCAGGTCTGCATTTACACCTTTCTTGCACTTACCCCTTTGTTGTTGCACTTTCTAGTGCAAATGACTACAATTGCAGGAATCTGAGCTGACTGGGAGCAAATGTAATAAGTGCCCTCCTTCCAATGTACACATGTTTTAAACTAATCTTGCATGCATGTTAATGCTTACATTCACTCACCCTGTCTTCTCGGTGCCAGGCCCAGGGACATCATTTCACCAAAATGGCTGGGGTAGCGGAAGTAACATCACATGACCCTTGACCTCTGATGACATCACAGGAAGGGATGTCAGTTGGCCGCACCCCACAGTAATATCACGGGTAGCAATGGAACACAACATTTCACCCCTTGACGAAACAGGAAGTGTAATCACATAGCATTGTTCCTAAGTACACTACGAAAAATATGGTTACGATATCACTATAATGTAATATACATTTCATACAAGAATGGATCACCATATCACCATATATTTCGTTAAAATGGGTGTGTATAGGCCCATATTACCAAATGACTTTGAATGCAAGCAGACGTCCATGGACAAATGATAATGATATAGCACTTAGGCTTAAGCGCTTTATATAGAACAAATATACATACAATATCACCCAACCTGTGTTGGTATTATCGACCTCAGAAGGATGAAAGGCTGAGTTGAGATGTTTAAGAACAGAATAAATCAGTGACTCACTCCCTCAAGTGTGCCTGAAATAACCTTTGATGAGTCTAGCAATTATTGTATAGAATTTCAGAAAGACACTTTATTTGGTATTCTTATTCTTTCTTATTTAGGGTCACTGCAGAAAGTGTTTAGACTTGTGGAACCCCTGTTCTTTTTTTTTTTTTTTTTTAAGAGGCTTGAACAAGAAAGCCAGCCACTCCAGAAGCAAAGAGCCACATGGCGCTGCACAGAGGCAAGGACCTTGCATTAAAACAAATACACTTTTTTTTAGGGGTAGCAAGGGAGGCCACAAGGGTCGCCGTTGTGACCCCGGATGACCCCAAAATGACGTCTTGGTGTCAGATGTCTCTTCTTCCGGTCCTTTCCTGTCATTGTTCTTCTTAGCCTACATTAGGAACATTGTGTAGCTTTTAGCTGCTCGCTCTGAAAAGCTTTGGAGCTCTGGCACACCTGGACTCGGAAAAACTGCACACGGTTCGCCTAGATGTGCAGCACCCACTGCAGTTAATGTAACTGGACATGTTCAGTTGGCCACTCGTTGGTGCTAGTCGTGACTTTTCATGCTTGCAAAGAATTGTTTTATATTCATTATATAATGCTCTCTGGTAAAGCGCTCTCGATAAAAGCAAGCATTCTACACATACAATAAATAAGGGCTTGATTCGTGGAAGTGTTTTATAATGGCATGAATCAGGCCCTAAGGGTTTAGGACCTCTTTTGCCTGTGCGCTGACTTTCCCTAAGGATTTCAGCTGAAAGGACGCTGTTTACACTGTCTTGTACATGTGATCTCTGGAAAATCACAGGTTGAACACCTCCCTGTTGTACTGCGACATCCCCTTCCCTTATTTACTCTGCACACCGTGTAAGCAGCAAATACTGCCCACGTGGGCAGTAGAGCATGCAGTCGGACCCCTCAACACATTGTTCAAGGCTTCGACATTCTTGTGCACCTGCGCTATTGGGGACCCATGCAGTCACTGCGAGGAATGTGGAGTGAATTAGGGGAGGTTTCTCTAGCTCCTCCCCCCGCGTTAGCGAGTTGTGCAGGTCATCAGCAAGATCGCCGTTATTCAGTGCAGACTTTTTAGCCCACGGCCCTTCTCTTGTGGTTTTGCTTTTCCAGTGTAATTCCCGGCATTGTAAAAAGTCAGGACTGGAGGAACGGGCTGACATTGGGCCAGTTGGCAACTACGAAGCATTCCTTCAATTTCTGGGGTATCAGAAGGGCTTTTCTTCGTTGCTGTGATGTTTCCCTCAGAACAGCTTTATGGCTCGGTTGTAAAAACCTAAAGAATATGCGTTTTTCTGGACAGTTAAAATAATGCTTTTTATATCACACATTACTTCCTGGTTTTAACTTTTTTAATTATTAACGTGTAACGGTTTCAAAACCACATTTTCACATATAAAGAAAAATAGACATCGTATAAAGCAGAAAACAAGGAACGAGGAATATAACATTAATAAATATCATTAAGAATGTATCCAATATAAAGTATAACAAGCTCAGATACTTACTAAAAGCAGAACAATCACAAGAGGATTACAAATCTCTCCCTACTAACTCGAACAGATCAGCAAAACATCTAGCCAACGCGACTGTTAAAGCAATCAGATAACATCCATAAGTCAGTTCCAAAGTGATTCAAAACAAAAAGCAGGACAATCATGTAAACATTTGGTAAAAGCCTTGGTCCTTGGTACTTATGTATTTTCACAATCAATCATTACTAGGTTGCCAGTAAAACCCGTCAGTAGCCAGCGGGTTGCCGGCAACCTGTATTACCATTACTGCTGCATGACATCCCCGGTGCAAGCGGGATATCGCAGGCGCTGCAGTACGGTAAGTTCCCATTCCCATGCAGTTCCATAGGATTCCATCGAGATGGGAACCCTGATCGGTGCCAGTGCCTCAGTGAAAAACCTGCCAGAAGGGGCCTGAACTCCCGGCAGGTCAGGCCTGCCAGTAGGGGCATGAACTCCCGGCAGGTCAGGCCTGCCAGTAGGGGCCTGAACTCCCGGCAGGTCAGGCCTGCCAGAAGTTCAGTGTCCCTATAAGCAGAGCCTCAGAGAGCACGGTAGCCTGAGGTACATATTTCCCAATCAAATCTTCAATTTTTGTGAAATATTTTCAATGTTTAAATATTATTGATTCTGGATTCTAAACCATAGTATATTACAGGGACTATTCTTTTGTTTATAAAGTTGTTTAACAGAACCGGTTTATATCTACAACATTTCATTACGAGTATGGTGGTGTGGGAAAAAAGGTAACAGAATAACTGCCACTTATCCTACTCTGCCATACTACAAGTTTGGCTTTGGAGTGGGGGATTTATCTACACTATAATGCTGGAGGTAGATCCTCCCACTTTCTGCCGATAAATTGAAAAAATCATCAGAATTACTGCTGGCAGAATTACCGCTGCAGTAATTCTGCAGAAATACCCCATGGAGTCCAATGAACTCCAATTAATGGGGACTAACACCACCACCACCACCACTTGTATTCCGGTGGTAAATCTGACAGACCAAGTGATGGTAACGGTAATTCTTTTGGGCAGTATTCCAGTTGATTTACCACTGGAATACCGGCCAACTTATAATGAGGCCCAATCTATCTTGATTTTTTTCATTTGAGCAATTACAGGTTTGATTTTTACTATGGTCCTTAACACAAATGCACTCTCAGTACTGGATTTCGACCAATTGAATCCCAGATATGTGAAATCTTTAAACACTGCCAGCTTCTGATTTCAAATGAACCAATGAAATCTGTTTACTGTGTTTCTACTTGAGAATACTAGAAATTTGGTTTTGTGCAGTTTATTAATACATTGTTTAACTTGTACTCTGAGAAGGCTGGTAGCTCACGCTGAATACCTCTCATAGTAGAACACAATAAAATAGTTGAAATGGCATAAACTCACCAATTCAATTTGAGATGACCTAATTTAGCTGGGAAAGAATTGTATCCCATTAATAAGAAACATCTGCGAAAGGTTTGGGGCTAGGACACAGGGCTGACAGATGACCATAGTAGTATTAATCGGTCTTGCAAGATCTCCTTTTTCATTATGCCTAATCATCACAGTGCTGCATCAATAGTTTTAATAAGCCCTCTGGAATTTCCCACTTCATCAGTTTGTTCCACATGGTCACTCGATTTACCCGGTCAAAAGCCGAGGAAACATCTATACAGGCCATATAGCCCGACTGTTTGCGAAGACCCTTTGAATACACTGAACAATTGAAAGAATTATACCATTCAGAGTCATATCCATATTTTTTTCTAAAACTGACTTGGAATTTAGAGAGCCACCCAGAGCTCATGGCCCACATCTGGATCTCTTGTCATAATATCAAAGAAAAGATCTTCCTTGATGCACCGAGGAGTTAAATATGATGGTCATTTTTCAATTTCCTCAGTCCCCCTTTTTTAATATGGGCACAATGTGGACAAGTGAGCACGTGGTAGGCATGACGAAGAAGGTCAGGAACTTCGTAGATAGTGTCTTCAATATGCCTGCCCACAGATCACAGCTAATTTTGAGTGTGATAATAGCAATTTTTTCCAGACAAGGAGCTCTTGAATTTTTCATTATCAATATTATTTCTTTTATGTCAGCCACTAGGAGGTGGAATTGCAATGATACACAAATAACACATCAGAGTTGCAACACTCACCCCAAACGACATCGATGACTATGAATCTGTTCTCACCAAGATTGAACTCAATGACCAAACCACCAGTGTTCCTCCTTATCTACAGACCACCGTCCTACAACCCGGACATCGCAACAAAGCTAGCAGACTCCATTGCCATTTTATCAACCTACCACGACAACCTAGTCATACTGAGAGACTTCAATATTTGGTTAAAAAAACAAAACAAAACCTCAGCAAACTCACTCTGTTCACCCCTGGAAACACTGCACTTCAAGCAAATAGTACATGGATTCACCCATAATCCCGGACACATCCTGAATGCAATCTTCTGCAGAAGGACTATGCTCGTTCACACAATCTGCACCAATGGTGTGGAGCAACCATTACTTGATACCATTCTACATCAAACTACAAACCCGCCTACTAACGGGAAAGGAAATACTCCAGCAAGAAAAGAAACGGGAAGAACCTAGACGTGGAATCCTTAACAAACTTACTACACTTAACCATACCTAGCACCACAGAGAAAACCGAAACAACCCCAGATGTAGCAGAAAACACACTCAACACTTGGATTACAGAGGCCCTAAACCACTTGGGATGAGCAAAACCTTTCAAAGCCACACCAAAAAAACTGGCTGCAAAATGGTTCACAGAAAAGCTGAAAGAACAAATAAAACAACTGCAAAATGGAAAAAACTTTGAGAGAGCAGTACAGCAGACAAGATAAAATACCAAAGACATGCAGAGTATACAAATCAATAGTACTGAAAGCAAAAACAAAAAATACTATGATACAGGAATTGAATCTGCAAACAACCCACAGAAAGCACTCTTCGGAATGATCAAAGAGATAAAAAAAAAAACATCCTGCAAGAAAGCCATGATCTGAAGCCATGGACAAATCGCTTCCAATTACGCAGACGAGACACAACTGATTGTGAAAATGACTATGACCGAGGAACAAAATAACTGACTCAACAACTGTATCACAGACATCTACAACTGGATGACAACGGACAACCTCAAACTGAACCCGGCAAACGCTAAAATAATGTTCTCACCCACAGAAAACAATGCAACCAACCCACAACTGGACTGGTCGGTTGGCACAGGAACACAACCGAAGACTTCCAACATAGTAAATAACCTAGGAATACTCATGGACAACGGACTATCTCTGGAACCGCAAGTTAACGCAATCACTAACAAGTGCTTCTACCTCCTAAGACTACTCAGAGGACTGCTCCCATACCTCTCCTTCCCTCCCAATCATATCCCTGATACTAACAAGAATCAACTATGCAAACAGCCTCTCCTATGAATGCCGGAAAGACTCACCAAGAAACTCCAAAGTGTCCAAAACACCACAGCCAGTAATTTACTAAGATTAAACAGAAGAGACCACATCACCCCAGATCTGAAAGGCCTTCACTGGCTACCAGTAAAAAAGACGCATCAAATTCAAAGCCCTCTTCATCGCGCATAAAGCCTTACACAGACAAGGAGCCGAATTCTCCCAAGTCAAGATCAGCAGCTACCAGTCAAGAAGTGACCTAAGCTCAAGCAATGACCTAAACATAGAGAACAAACAGTACAAAAAAAGAAAATTCGGAGTAACGGCATTCTCACGCCTAATTGCTAACCTTTGAAACACCATGCACAAAGAAAGTAGAACCACAGAAGAGTACATCACCTTCAGTAAATGACTCAAAACCTGGTTATTTAACAGACAATGACAAGCGCAAAAGGGAGATAGACAGCAAAAACATCACAGACCAAAAGAAACACACTACGGGACATGGTTGTAGATAACAGCAGAAAAATTGAAGAGGACCAGAACACTCCCATCACCACTCTGGCCCCCGCCTCCCTCCCAGGCCATGCCCACAACTAGAGTCATCAATGAAGAGAAGGCTACCCAAACACAGACATATTTAGGGATATCACCCATGCACAATGTATGCACCAAGGAAAACCTGAATAGGTAAAGCATTTAAACGTAAGCATCACCCTAACTTGTCCAGACGCACAACTAGGGGCACCGTTCGAGCATCCACTTTCTCTATTCTAACACCAAGTGTGCACCCATTCAGCAGCTGACCACACAAAATGCCCACACCGAACTGCCAAGAGTAACCCTAACACGCATCCGGAAACACACAAGGTACAACCAACCCTCTGTCACCAAACCCACTAGGGAAGTCAGTTACCAAACACACAGGGGAAGTCAGCATGCAGTCCTTGAGCGGAGGCAAGATTGGCCGACGAACCACAACCAAGATCGTTGGTAGATACCATTGAGCTGCATCCAAAGACTCACGCCAGAGGCATTGTCAAACTGACCAACTTACTAACCCATTTCTCCCCTTCCAGCTCCTCTAACAAAACCTACACCAATATTCAGGACTAGGGGCTAGCCACACTACACATAAACACACATAGAATTAATTTAATGCTCAGACCTAACATACCTTTGAGACCCTGGAAACAACACTAGAAGGAACAATGCTGTGCATAGTCCATAAATCCATCGACTCTACACATATACACACCGACATTATATACTTCAACACCTAACAGCAATCCGCGACTCTGGTTCTGAACCTATCCTATCATCCTATCCTCACTAACACACCCAGCCCTATTCTCTTGCAGAGTCACGTGAGCACATGGAGACTGCCCTTGGGTGGTAGTGGTGCACGGGAGAAACCAACATATTATATAATATAGCATAACATAATATTTAAAATCTAATACCCCAAACCTTTAGGACAGCTCGATTTGCATAACTTCACATAGGAAATAAGGCAGGCCTGTGAACATTTTTGTGTAGTGTATTTTATACATTTCTTTCGAAATCAGGTTCATCCAATTCGTTTGGTATTCAGACAATTTATTATGTCCAAGAAATTACTAGAGTAGCGAATGCTCAGGACCTTCAATATAGTTTGGCTTTCAGTTACGATTAACAGATGTTTACAAGAATGCAGCCAAGTTTTCATTTTCTGTCTCAGCCTGCCTTCCTCTCTTAGGAGTGCACTGACGTCATTCTTATGAATGACCGAGATCCTTCTAATTTGCATCCTCCTTTCCCTTTTTACCTTATCATTAGGGAGTCAAACATGTGACAATGGGCATTTCCAGTGTAGACTTGACCTTTCTTTGGTATATGATTGAAGTAATCCTCCAATGTTTTATTTAAGTTCACAGGACTAAATCGGAACACCAATTCGTCCTCTGGAAGAATACTGCAGGATTTATTAATCAATTTCTGAATTTCCCCCCAAATATCTGGGTGCCGAGAGTTTCTGCTCCCGTTTTTACTGGGGACCACCACTGGCAATTGTTCCACTCATTCATGGATATGCTGATATATCATTGATATGTACATTAGACAGTCTTGGTGACTAACATTGCTACATATGATTTTTAAGGGGGAGCAGTTTTTGCCAAGTATGCATGAGAAGCAGCAACCCCTTTACCAAGAGGGTATTTGGGTAACCAAGAGCCTCCAAGATTCCATTAAAGACGCCAAACGTAATCCCCTGTTAAAGCCACTATAGGCACTATACCCCACCAATACCTTTTGAGAGTCACCAAATACCTCAGAGTCAATTGAAGAGTTACTATGAAGGCCCCCTGCAATGATGATGTTATCTAAGTGCCCCTTAGCACACTACAATGAAAGAGCTCATCAAATAGTAATGCCTCAGAGCGCATAATTGGATTCCAGTAAATGTTCACTAAAAGAGTTCCATCTGAAATCTCTGGCATATCAAACCATATTCTTATAACCAGCAGAGTATCACTTTTAGAGTCGATAACCTGAGCACACACACCGAAAGAATTATCCAGCAAGAAGGCTATAAAGCCAGAAGGACAACTGCTAGGGACCTATTTGGCTGTTTGACATCAAGTTAAGATGCTTCTAATCTAGTAAATTTGCCAGAGTTATCAGATTCTCATTTCCTCTTTAGTTTCCGGACAAAAATGTTCAGGAGTCCATGCTAAAGGGGCATCGTTTTTTATTTAGCCACGCTAAAATAGCAGGCAGCCAAGAGCAGACGGTCATTCACTTCCTACAACCACATCTTTCCTGAGCCACTGACACTAACCTGCTTCCAAGATGACCACCTTCACATGAGAGGTCCGGCATTGTTGTCTTGTTCAGATTGTCAGAGAAGATATGCTTCGTACCCCAGCCCGAGATCATGTGCATTGTTGACTTATCAGGACTGGCTATCACATCTATTACCATTAATCGAAAATAATCAAATATGATCCCAAATCAATTTTGCCCCAATTCTAGAGTAAAAATGGGCATTAACTGAATCGTGCCGCTAATGTCAGAATTCGACTAGCTCAATGTCTCTAGAGTATATCAGTCACAGAGGGTCGATATTAGAAAATATACAACCACTGTTACCCAACAACAGCTCAAACCCTATAAGCCTTCCATTGGTATTTTCATAAAAAACACTGGCAGGTGTACCTGACTGCAGCTAAAATCGACTCACCTTCCAGATTTTCGTTCACCATGGTAACTGCTCTACTGTTTAAGCCAACCTCCTGCCAAATCCTCCACAGACTGAGACTTGAATCTGTGTCCATGGCTTCCTCACAAGAGAGGCTATTGAAGGATATGCTACTGGTGAACGTAATAGTTGGAAACATTCCAATTTTTAAATTTATTTTATTTATTGAATATTTATTGAATACGTATAAGGCACGTTATACAGCAAAAGGTGTTTCCAGGTGCCACAAGGTAAACACGGGGGCATATATTGATTGGTGCATAGCAATACATTTTAACATTCAGATAAAGCCAGTCGCAATGGCTGGATTTGACACAGTGAGGGTAAAATACACATATTATTTGTTAGGTCAAGATTGGCCCATAGGGCCAATGTCTATTTGTCTTTTGTTATAATTATGTGACTCAGTTCTGTATTTAGGAATTTGTGTAAATTTGTTATCTTTATGATTTAATAGGTGGTTGTATTTGAAGTATGAATTATTAAAATTGATGTTTTACTTGTTTGTATAAAATATTTTACCTTTTGATTGGATCTCCATCTCCTTGTTATTTGTTTTCAGGTAGATGTGTAGTCTTCCCTGTTTTTAGAATAATATGTGGGTACATATGTGCAATACATTTCTATGATGGTTTTCTTTTTGTTTAACAACATATATCATATTCCCACTTAGAAGGAAAACCATGCACCCTGTAGTGGGACATACCTGATTAGAATACTGACAGATCACAACCTGTCATTTCTCCAGCCTCTTTTGATCGAATTTCACCTGTGTGCAATAGATTCAATCTGTAGCGCAGAAAAAGGTATGACCAGTAACCATTTTGGAATGTTTTTAGACACTGCAGGAGTACTTCCATGGGCTCATCCAAAGGTGACAGATTCTTCTATAGCCTATAATCCCTCATTCTAGATATGGTTCTAATCCAACATTCTGTAAATAAGAGGTTTTTTTTGGTCAACGAGTTCTCCTATGGTCATCTCACTTCTGCTTAGCACCAAGTCAGCTCTTCTTTTATACTCGGCCACAGACTCTGTGGTAGCGGACTTCATGATAGACACCAGATCTTCATACTATATACCCACAATTGGGATCAACATTCTTCGGTACACGCTCAACATGCTGCACTCAAATTTGCAGCCCAGGAATGCTAGTCCTAACTCAAACTTTCAAATGCTAAGGACCTCAGGTTCACTGCAATTTCTGTTCCATATAGCAACCTAGGGATAACTTTCATGTTATAATAAGTTATCAAAGGAAAAATTTTATATCTATAGAACGGTGATTTGATTTTTTCATTTGAGCAGCAGCCTGATTTGCTTTTGCTATGATATGGGACGTTGCTTGTGTCACATTATCCATGGCATCCATTTTGAAACCCAAGTATGTCACTGTTTGGGAAGGAGTTAAAGGTATCTTCCCATCTGCCAGCGATAGCGCATACTTTTTTGCGTGGGCTAATGAACTTTATAGTGGCTGTCTTTTTCTCATTTATAGAGAGGTCTTTAAGCACTGATTATTCCCATATGGCATCTAATTTCTGTTGGAGACCAACCTGGGTTCTATCAAGAAGCAAGACATTGTCTGCATACGTCAGTACAAGACTACCCGGGTGGCAATCCTAGGTGGTGCAAACGCCAACCTCCCCAGGAAGTCACCCAGGTCTGATGTGTAAAGATTGAAGAGGCAGGGAGCCAAGGCACATCCCCGGTGGAGTCCCCTCTTTGCTTGAAATCTCTCTGTCAGGGCTGCCTGCTCACTCAGTCTCACGTGTAATTAGGTATGCTTGTGTAGTCTGACCAAATTTGATAGTAAATGACCCAGTATATTCCAGTCTCTGAGCTTACACCACAATACATTTCGATGTATGCTATCAAATGCCTACGAGCAGTCCACTACTGCCATGAACAGCAGCAGACTACCAGGCCATGCAGACTCTTCTTTCAGCCAGCCTACTACAGTACCATTCAATTCCACACCAAGTCCCTTACAGAAACCGGTTTGATATTTCTGTAGGCGACTGGTTGCAGTAGCCCACTCAACCAGCTCTCCTAACACCAAAACCACAAAAATGTTACTTTTGCTGTCTAGAAGGGAGATGGACCTATAGTTATCGGGACTAGTTCTATTCTCCTTATTATAGATGGGTACAACTATAGCTTTAGTCCAAGAATTTGGAATTTCACAAGCTCCTAACATGAATACAAAGAGGAATAACAGTACATGGAACCATATCTCTGGGCATTGTTTCAGGAACGCGTTTGATAAACCATTAGGGCCAGCCACCCTAGAGCTAGATGACCTCCTGATCAATCTCTCAACAGATTCTATCAAGACTGACAAATCCCAAGGGGATTCCTCCAGATCCCAAGGTGATTCCTCCAGTTCACGAAGGTGGCCTATGCACTTGTGAAAAATGAGCACCCCACTCACCCTCTGGAATCAGATTACTTTGTTGGCAGGCATGGGATTTATTCATTCCATTTATAAGTTCCCAGAAATTTCTTGTATCATATTATGTCTGGATTTCTAGCATTTGTGCACCTTCTTTGTGTGCACTTATAGCCCCTAATCCAATGTTTATATGCTAACTTCAACTTTTTCAATTCTGTAAAATATATCCTAGGGTTGTAGTTACACCTACTCAGGGTTCGTTTTTCCCTTCTAAGATCTTTCTTTTTATTTTGTCTGATGACATGAAATGGATGATTTTTTTTGGTACTGGTTTCTGTTCTCAGTTTACTGTTGAATCTATTCAGGAATGCATGAAATTGGGCTGGCTTGATATTCACTCTTTTCTGCTCTAAGGTTGTATCAGTGACAAAATCTGATGCTGCCCTATTATATTTGGAGACGTTCCTGATGTGCCTAGAAATTCGCTTGCCTCCCTGATTCACAGCAAAATCAGAGAGCCAAGGTAAGCTGTAACATGGTACTTCAATAGAAAAACTGTAGGGAAATCATATAATGGTCACGCCATTCAGTCTCCATAACTCTCATCTCACATTTGTCAAAAAAGTGACAGAGAGAGAGCAACATAGTCCAATAAAGAAAAACTCTGCCCAGATCTCCACGTAGGGCAAGAGTGGATGTCCTTGACAATGGAGTCATTTGCAATTCTCAAATTCCAGGTCTCCAGAAACTCAACCCACAAATCACCATCAATCCGGAGCCTGGGATCAGACCCCTGATTTCTACCTGCCGGCTCATTCTTTCCTTCCAACGCCGAAGGACAGTGGGTGTTTCAGTCACCAGCTAATATGGTATCAACACCATAACTTTCACAGAATAAAGACTGAATTGAATCACCCAATTGATCCAGAACGGTCTGCTATAGACATTCACCAACAACATTGGTTGCAAAAGTAAACTGCCTTTTAAAACAACCCTTACCACAAGTAAGCCACTACAAGTAGGCCATAGGTACTGTCTGCATAAACTTCAGATTTCTCCAAAAAAGTGTTTTTCACTAACATTATTAGTCCCCCTGAAGGCCTATCAATCTCACTACCCCTTGCCATCAGCTGAACATTGATGTGACCATCTACAACCAATGGATCCCTGAGCCAAACATCTTGTAGAAAAATGAAATCATAATTCACAAAAATATTCTGTCTCGCCCTTTTGGCTAAAAGCTATTATAACCTCGAGAGTTACAGCTCAAGATTTTAAATTTCGTGAGGCTTTCTACTCCGACTAGAGTCCCGTTCCATAGTCACCCAACTTTCTTGCTGAGTGCACAAGGGTTCCAGCCTACCACTGCCAATCTTGGTTCTCTCGACAGTCGGGGGCAGTACCAATTCAACTCTCCTGCCATTTCCATCTTTAGGACAGGTGATCTTTACAGGTTGTCACGAGACCAATTCAAAAGTACCAAGTCCAATTGTTTTCTCCTCCTCAACAGGAACTGTTTCTCTTCTAAGATCATAGCCTGTAGATCTTAATGAGTCCATTTCTAATAGAAGGGGCTGCACCATCACATTTGATTTAAATCCAGCTGCACGCCATCCATGATATCATCATGTAAAAAGTACACTCTTTCAATGTCTATGAGAAATCTATTTGTGCACTCTTCTTTCAGTTTCCTATCTACTTGCATGCATGCTGGCATTGAACCAACAGTGTATGTGGCTGGATAATCACTTTCTTTCCCATGGAAAGCAGATCAACACTCAATGTTCTTTCCGAGCTCCTTCTCTCCAGTCATCTGATATTAGCTTTACGTAATCTTGATGCATGGCTCCCCTCTGAGGATTTGTTGAGCTCCTGTTTTCTAGTGGCCACAATGGGCAAGTATCAACCAGTTCTCATGGCCTAATGCTCAGCAGATCTTTATTAACACATGATTTAATAGAGGGGGTCTGTGTTACAAGTTCAACAGAATCACCTATAGATTCTATATCACTTTGCAGTCCCATATCACATTTACCACAACTTGCAATAGATGTGGAAAGGGATTGGAGGCTATTACCTAACCTCAGGAATAATGTCTGTGTGGAAATAGAACTCATTTTCCTGGGGATGGGAGCAAAGTAGCATACAAATCCGCTCCCGTAATTCTAGTAGGTCCTACATCACTGTTTTCAATTCACATATTTCTTCTTGCTCCTCACCAGGCCTAACTAGAGGTCATAAAGCCATCCTTCCTAACCTCTGCAATTGTGCCTGGGAGATCCCAGTTCCTCACCGAAGACGTTTTTAGAGTAGTTGATGTTTTTACATTTTCAATACCACAAGCACTTAAGGTCATGTCCGAGACGTCTCCCGCAGCTTTCTGTGGAGCAAGTCAATTTTCCTACTGGCTCCTTCTCTGGCCCAGCTGGATGCCATGGCACCTTCTATCCTCGGGCCATTTCTATACTGGGTCGGACCTTGCTATGCTTGGGCAGTATTTGTTGGGACACTGCCTTTGGCGTGCACATTTTTATCGTTAGTTACACAAGTTACTGGTCTTAGCATGATACTTTCCAATGCTTCATTCCTTTTCAGAATGGCTGATTTTAGTTGGACTTCCAGTGTCACAATAGGTTTAACTGGCCCTTGCTGCTGATTTTCTCGGGTCAAGTTCTAATGGGACTAATGTTCTTATCATTATCTTTAGGGGTTAATAGTTTGGGACTTCTTGTTAATTTGTCTGGTCCCACAGGGGGGTTTTGCAGGACCTATTTGAATACTCGCCTATGCTATGAGTACCGCTAAGTCCTGCTTTCCGGGTTATCATTCCAAAGATGGGACAGTTCTTTTGGCCGGAAAATGCTAAGGCACTACGCTTATCACATGCTTCTGTTGAGACCAACTCTGAGGTCGTTGGTAGATTGGATAGATTCTCTTCCCTTATCAAGATTTCAATCGTGGCACTAGGATCTGCAATGGCTATTTGACCTTGCATGGATATTTCGTGGGCTTCCAAAAATCTGCGGTGATCCCTTCCTCCATAAAATGTAGGTTTCTTTAAAAGTTCTGTGAATTAGTATGTAGGGCTGTATTGCCTGTCTTATTGTTTTTCTTTCTTCTTTTTGTCATGGTTTCCATTCCACTGCTGATCAGGGCTAGTTCCTCTACCAGCTGCTCAGAATTTGTACTTATCATTACCTCCAATATTTTGGGTGGGCTTGAGGCTTTTTCTATGGCATTTCCTGAGGCTTTAAGCTCTGTAATCATTGAACAAATTGTTTTGATGTTTCATTTCCTTTCACTGAGCTGCAAGGCATGGACAGTCAATTCAATACGAATGTTATCATAAGGTGAGGAAAATGAGCTTAATACCAGATTCAAAGCCGAGATTTCTGGACTGCGAGTCCAATTTGGTTATCCAGCTCTCGCATGATGATGATTCTCTTATCAATTCATAGGGTTCTGATCTTGCAATACTTGAACATTGTCAGAACTGCTGTTAATGTGTTCCGTAAGGAACGAAAAATGATCTTCAAAGACCATCCCCTTACATGCATTACTGGGGAAAGCCTTTGGTCGAGATCTACATGGGAGCCCAATCCAATAAACTTTAGTCACTAATACAATATGTTGTGGAATGTTTATTTTCACCACCAAATCAAGTGGTTACTCCAGATCTTAAGTTTGTGCTATTTCTTGAAGTATTTTGGCAGTTTTTTCATTGTTCCCTTTTTGGATCCATCACAATTTTCAACTGGCCCAGATAGTCTGGTCGCTGTTCCAGCTCTAAAACACCAAAATCCCTTCTCGGTGCCAATGACTCCTCTTTTGTGGCCGTTGATTTGGTCTCAATCATTCCAGTATTCTTTATTTCTGACTAAGGATCCCATGTTTTCCTTGTTTTTTGATACTTCAAACAGACCTTTTTTTAATTCTGCATTATTGTCCAATATATCATGTGTCAGAGCTGATTTCAGGAGGTGGAGGGACTCCAAATCATTAAGCCCACTCTGACCTGCTCTCGCCTATGGTATCAGGTGAGCCGAAATTTGCTCCTGTTCAGTTGGCATCAGCAAAATTGACTGTAGAGTATCACCAATTACAGAGGATAAGGAAAGTTCATCAATATTTCTCTCTGCAAGTGCTGCACGCAGAACTAAGTCATCACCAGACGTTTCAGCTATGGTAGGTGCGCAATCAGTCACAATGGTTATCTCATTCATTAACTCATTAATGGCTATACAGTGCTCTTTGTTACCTCCTATAACAATCAATGCACAATTGGTAGTCACAAGGCACTTATACCTTACTTGCTCCGGGATTTTTTAATTTATCATTTATCTTAAAACACTTAGTACCCAGAGCAAACTGAAAATGTAGCCCATGTTGTTGTGCCAAACTTAAAGGGGAGTCATTGACATTAACGTCCTTACATAATTGCTGTGTAGTATCAATGCCCATATTTTGAGGTTGGTTTATTGTATCCCTGGATGTCACTGTATGCAAATCAACATTGATACTCATTTGGATTGTGGCGTTTTGATGATTATTTCTGCTCTCTATGTAGGGCTCTGCGATGGGACCTCTCAGGGGCAGAGCGACCACAGCCTCCATATTTATGGCAAAACGGAATTGGTCAACTGACCAAGTCTTTGCATCCTTACATCAGGACTAGGAGTACCCACTTCCAGGCACCACTGTGCCAAAGATTCTTTTATTTTCGCTATTACCTCCTCCACCCCCATGCATTCCTCTTCTCCCGTTGTAATACTCCTAAGAAGCATTTTCCAATGCTCTAGGACTAACAAGGGTGAGATGCCAAAAATGTTTGTGTACCTTCTAGTCACCAGTCACAATTAGCAAATGAAAAGGAAAATGCTTCCTTCCACATAGGTTAAAAGTTTCTCTCCTCTCTGCTCCATCCCCGGTACCCAACACCAGCACCCACTTGGCTTCACCGGAAGTGTTTTGGTGCCCTGGTGGGCACATCAGGTCGGGGTCCATTCAGGCAGCAAAAAAGTTAAAAGAACAGCAGCAATATTCCACATGTCCGTTCCAAGCCGAAGCCTGATTTCTCAGTTCTGTTCATGCAAGTTTCTCAAAGATGGCTGCAATTCAACACAATTCACAAGCAAAGCAACAGAGTATCCATCACAACAAAACCATCTTGGCTTCCACTTGTAAACGTTCAGTTATACTACTTAAATGAACCAACCCTCTGGTACAACTCATGAGCAAAGATCAAGCAAATCCACACCCAGGGGAATTAAGCCACACTGACAGTTCAGTTCAGCCACTTCTGATCTCGAAAACCCATGCAAACAATACTGGACCAGCAGCCAAGGGTCCTTCTCCGCACACCAGATTCAACCCACTGCAGGGTTTAGCTGTGTGCTTGCTCGGCAGGACGGATAATCACTGGGAGGCAGCCGTAATAATGGGCCTCATTCCGAGTTGGGCCTATTCCGAGGTCCCTTAGTGCGACCCGCAAAAGACGTGTGGTCAGACCACACGTCCTTTGCGGGTCCCAATAAGGGACAAGGGCGCTAATAATTGGCCCGCTATTTGCGGGCCCGTAATTAGCACCTTCCCCATTCCCATTGAGCCCTATAGGTGCTCAAATGGGAATGGGGACTGGTTTACTGAATGGGGACTTACTGGGTCCTCCAAGGTCGAAATGACTCGGTAAGTCCACATTCAGCCAGACCGGACCCGGACCCGGGTTTGGAGGCAGCTAAGGTGCTAATAGCACCATGGCTACCTCCAAACTCGGAATGAGGCCCAATGTCTCTTTCAATGTATCTTTCGCTTCACTTCGTGGTTCAGCTGTACACAGTGTAGCCTCCCTCTCAGCTCTCGGCTCACTGTCAGGGAATTACAGCTATCAGCAGACCAACAGATTAAAACTCCACATCTCTCTGCTCTGGGTGCATCGAAGCAATTTTAGATTCAAGCTGATTTAGAGTAGATAACAGCGGATGGACCCCTGTCGGCCTATCGGAACTACTGTAACTGCCCCTTCCACTACGCTGACGCTTGGGCCAGTGAGTATTACAAGCCCTGCAGTGCTTCCCTTCTCTGCGTTCTCTGGTCACAGCTCACACAAACTTGCACAAGGCCTGCTGGAACTGTCCCTTCCACCTGCAGCTTCGGCTACCTTGCATCGATACCTTGTAATCTGTGTCCCTTGCCGTGTACTTACCCCTATGACTTGTCAAGCACTCTGTTGCTTCCTGAAGCGACGTCTGCACTCAGTAAAAACCCCAGCAATAATAATAATAATAATAATAATAATAATAATAATAATAATAATAATAATAACAATAATAATAATCATAATAATTGTAATGTGACGCGTTTTTGTGGAGCACATCATATGGTCTCTTGACAATAAAAAAGATCAAGCCTGAAGGGTTGGGGCTGATGCTAACTGTGATTCCTTAAGGTAATAGTGAGGTCTTAAATACATATTTATATGCATGTCAGGATTTTTTATTTGACTCTGTATTTGTTTGAGGTAGTGCGGATTCTAACTCTTAAGTGTAGGTTTCTGTTATCTTATGTGATATTTGTATAGCACCTAATTGCCATTGTTAATTGGCAGAGGGAGCTATAGGTTGGCCAGGACTTCTGCTTACTGCAGTCTGAGCATACATGATTAAAAGTAAATTGAATTACAGGACAAGGAATGCTGTGTGATTGGCTATGTCAGTGAATATGTGTTTGCTGGCATGGTCCTAATTTGGCATAGGACTTATCTAGCTAATATGGTGATGCTGCTGTGACAAATTGACTTCTACAGTACAAGGATGAGTAGAGGCTAAAACACCCTCTCAGCCCTCACACTTCTACAAACCAAGAGTGAACTGAAGGTAAACAGGCACAGTCAATAGATATACCTCCTTTGCCTTTTGTGGTAATGTGGGCCGAGGGAAGGCTATACTCTTAAGAGGGGTGTGAATGTGGTTCAGTTGCAACCCAAACAGTAAAGTATTACAGTCCAAAATAAAGAAATGTCCTATGAAGGTTATATAAAAATATAGACACTTTAAGTAACCATACCATGTGCAATAAGAACTAACTAGAAAACACTATACAAAACTCAACCGTAAGGAAAGAATACAGAATAAGCAAAGATAGTAGATGCAGCACTCTGAGTAATGAATATGGGGGAAAGGCAAGCAAAAGAAACAATGTTGTTGAAAAAGGTTATGTACTTTTAAGCAGAAAGGGTTCCCAGTAACCTAACCAGTCACCAGGGCCCAGAATAAGAACCATGGGGGTAGTTAGCAGTCAATAGTACCTTATTTGCATTTCTTGGTGGTTCATGAGGCCGAAACCATACTTTTTGGCACTGTGCGAAGATCAGGAGAGAGAAAAAGTAATCAACAGAGGGTCCTGCAGGTGCAAATGTGCTGAACAACAGTTCTGAAAAACACACACCAAGCTGTTCAATGGTGAAAAATACTAGGATCCAAGCTGTCATGGCTCTCAGGGTACTGTGAGTTCCAATCCAGGGGATAATGGACAAGATGAGTCTCTTTCTCATGCTCCCAAACATGAGGAAGGCTGACACACAACTGCAGGGGACATCCAACATGGTGCAGTCCTGGGTACCGCTGTGGCTGGCATAGATGAAGGTATTGTTCCAGCAGCAGATTACCTGCAATGATCCCTGGGCATGGTTAAGGGATGTAGCATTGGAACCCTTCTCTCTGAACTTCTCTAGTATTTCTGATAACTCTTCAAATGGAGTGCTACAGTGCTGCAGTTCTTTTAAGAAACTAGGCCTCATTGCGGGGTTGCTGGTAAAACCTGCCTGTAGATGGCTAGTTACCGGCAACCCGTAACACAATTTCTACTGCCCGTCTTCCCAGTGCCACAGAGGTATTATCGCAGTTGATAGAAACGACACATCTTCATTTTCATGGGAATGGAGTCACTGAAGCATCAGCACCATTGCTACCAGTGCTGATGCTTTAGTGAAAACACTGCTGGTAGGGGCCTGAACTCACAGAACATCAGACCTGCCATAGGTTCTGTGCCCCTATCAGCAGAGTTTTAGTGTGTTGGGCTGGAAAGTGTGCCAGTACATTGTTATCGGATGTGTTGGGACCGATTACAAAGATACCATCAGAAGGAAAATGGACAACCCAGACACTATCATTCATCCCTGGTAATCAGAATGGGAGCCACCAACATAAATAGCTGTTGTTTGTTAACTCAACATCAAGCAAAAACTAGTCTGCTACAGCCATACTGTCTTTGTATATAAATCATTGTACTCCAATCGAAACGCCAGTACGTTTTTCACGTTTCCAATATCTATAAGCTGTTGCCAAATGTTCTTATCTTTTTTTTTAATGGGAGTCTAGTGTAGAGACACTTTATGAGTGCCAAAATTTACATATTTGTCATTTGTGTCTGCTGTATTGTTTGATGTTGTCATTTTTTTTATCTTGTTGATGTGATATTGTATTGAGTTATTATCAGCTTTATGAGTCTATGGGTGCTTTTTAAATTAATTTTTTCATACTATATGAACTAATAAATTGATTAAATTCAGAAATGTATATGTTTTAGGAGAACAATGTCATTTTTTTCAGGACTATTGGTATCGAGAGAGACAGAGTCACAGCACCTTTTATGAGAGATTTGTATTTGAAGTATAGAGTATCTATCTCTCTTCTTATACGTAGATTCAGGTCTACCCCAGACCGCAGAGATGGTTGACCCTAGGTAGGAGTCAATTTATGGGGTTGTAGATTTACCTGTCTTAGGTACTAACCTTTTTTTTAACAATCTTTACTAAAATAAACAAAGAATCTGCAATGTCACACTTCACTCCTAGAATGTTTACATTTTCCTCCAAATTGAGAGGAAAAATCACAACTTTGCCTATAACACTTTGCACTAATGATTTTTTAGGAAAGTTTTGTATCTCTTTTTCTAATCTAACAATAACTTTAAAAGAGATGAACAGTTTGCAATGCAATCACTTCAAACATGTTAAAATTTTAAAGCACAACAGAGATATCAAGCACGTCCATGTCCTTCAAAATCCTTCTTGCAGGAATAATTGTTTCATAAACAACCCAACACAGTGTCTACAAACATAAAGTGCCTCACATGTGTCAAATCGTTCTTCTACAAATACAGATAAAGTTATTTCCAAATATCTTCTACACTGTGTTTAATTATTTTCTCCTCAATGTACACTTGTTGCACTTGACACTTATACAAAGAGCGTCAACAAGATACTCAAACAATATCAGGTCTTTCAGTAGAAAGCAACTCAAACATTGCAATACTTTTTGAAAAATATACAAAAATTAGATCCTTTTAAAGCATAGGATCATAATTTCCACTTCTTGTAAGTGTTTACACCACCTTCAACAGCTACCCATTGGTGGCATAGATCACAAATAACTCTCATAGCTTAGACATTGGCAGACAGTAAAACTGGAGTTGACACTGCTGCCAAAGTAGGGCGTTCATTAACTGCTGGTGGTGTCCCTCATACAGAATTGATTATATTTCTCCTAAGGCATGGACAAGATCAGAAATGTTGCCTAAAAACATTCTGAGTTATCAAAGTATGCACATGACCGCCACCTGTATTATACAGCAACCATCGAAAAGAGTGAACACACTTTGTATCTCATTCCATGGCAGAAATCATTTTCAGTTGCAAAATGCTAGTGTGTCTTCCAACCAAATGAAGACACTATTACTACTCCAGTCTAATGGGTCAGAGTCCTAATAGCAATAAGCACAGAGCCAGGGGGGTATTCCTGCATCAGATAATGCCCCATGGTATTTATTAAAGCCCTCACGTTGGTCGGATCTGTAACTATGGGAATGCTAAATATTCACATTAACTCAATGGAAGAACCAGTGTGCACAGTAAACTGCCATTGACAGCTGCTAGTATTTCTGTATCAAGTAGCAGTAGACTAACAGGAACATAAAAACAGAAAATCAGTGTGTTGCCCATGGAAACGTCCAATAAACCATCCCAAACCTTTACAACCTATAATGTGTGTACTATAATTGGATTGCTGAGCACATACAGCACCTGCATTTATTGGGGCAATTTGCACCAGAGCATCCATTCCATTTCTAGTTGACATAATATAAGTTTGCACAAATAATACCATTCTTATCTTCTTCATGAATGTATTTTTACAAATAAAATCAATCAAACATATTTTCCATGAAATTAAGGTTTCACAAAACAATAAACAAATTTAAGATAATGCATTTTCTCTTATAGATAACCGCACAGTAACACACTTCAGCAAAACAAATATTTTTTAAAGCACACACATTTTGAAATCACCCCACACCAGCCAGTAAAAATCTTTTAAAACACACATTTTCAGATCACCCAAAATAGCACTTTAACTTAAACCATAAGTGATTATAAAAGCATTGTAGATACAATCACATTTATATTGCTATAATATTAGTGATATTCAAACTCAATGGCTGATTTATAAGATAGAATGTTCTATTTATTCCAAACAAACATTAAACATTCAAATTTATTAGAACATCCATCTAGAATCTCTTGAAACCATAAGACAAGTTTCCCAGAACCATAGTAGTACAGGGTAAACAAAGTCAGGCAATACATGCTACTGCATACTGTGCAATGTGCTAAATTCCTGTGTTTGTTTGAATAATCACAGGGTCTGTGGGAAAAATATCCATGTAGGATTAAAAAAACCATGCAGGATTAAAAAAAAAAAACCTTCTACAGTCATTTGATGTTATGTGGCACACTCTCTTTCATTGAAGTGTGCAGTACTTACAGGAATGTTTAAGGTGCACATCTCTTTGGTCTTGCTGTTATAAGCACTGTTGCAGTAGGAGGATTTGAAATTGTGTATATGTTCTGCTTTTTGGAAGTGGTGGTGCTATGGTTCTATACATAAAAACAACGAGAAAGACAATCCATGAACAACATAATACATGTACATAAAAACCAAAAGAAAAGTACATTCTCAGGATCCCAGGAAGGTGTGTTTTTTTTTATGGAGCAGGAAGTGGGTGGGAATGGCCATATGGATAAGCATGACCATAGGCAGTCAATGGGTGGGTAAATAACCAAATGCCTACAAGTATTGTGCTGTCTCACTCTAGCTGTACTCCAATGCATTCGTCTTGGCTTATAGATGGTGCTAAAGTGCCAGCTTATAGCTAAAACTAGAAATATACTTAAACGCATTTGCCTCTGCAGGTAGAGAAGGCATTGAGGACTATGACCCAATGGAAAGGTGACAGCTTTACTAACAGTTTGGCAAATTAGCACATTTTGTCAAGAACATCAGCATAACTAAGTCAATAGTCACAGCATTGTTTTGCCACTGATGCATAGAAATCAGCAAACATTACTTGATTAATTCGAGAAGAGCAAAGATTCTCGAAAAAGTGACTTGGAACATCATGGCCCCCACTACTGTTTTATTTGGAATTGTGAATACCCAGAATCCGTAACACCATTAAACTGGACACTTTTCTATCATGGAGTTTGATTAGGTCTAACTGCTCTTTGGTACATTGTTTCTCAAAGTTCAAAGTTCCTCTCATATAGAAACCTTATCAAGTTGGAGTTAACTAATGTTGGGATGGGCTTTTGTTTTTCATACTACAACATTCCTAAACTCATACAAAACAATTAAGGAATGATATTGGGCTTCATTACGAGTAGAGCGGTAAGGGATACCGGGCACCGGTAAGGAGACCGGTGCCGGTAATCCCTTACTGCCCTACTACGAGTTCCATTAGCGAGTCCCTCCTTTAACGCCTGGTCTGACCAGGCGTTATGGACGGGACCCGTTAAGGGACTTCAGAGCTAAGTACGGTACCGCAATTTGCGGTACCGTTATTAGTCCCTTCTCCATTCCCATTGAGCCCTATGGGGGCTCAAATGGGAATGCGGAATGGCTTTTTCAATGGGGACTTACTGGTCCCGCAAAGGTCGGACTGCACCGGTAAGTCCCCATTGAACCATACCACTGCCGGACCCATTATTGGAGGTAGTCATGGCGCAAATAGCGCCATGACTACCTCCAATCTCGGAATGAGGCCCATTGTCTATAACCAGACCCCGTTTTTATTCTTTGAATCCCCTGTGAATGTATTTCCCATTCAAAGCTCACCTTAGCTCTGAGTTTTCCTCATCACTGTCAGGAGGAAAGAGCCCCCTCAGCTAATGATAACGTGCCTATGTGTGCATCCCCACAATCTACCTGAAAATACAGATAGATGGGAGGCTACACTATACCAGAGCAGAAAATGTTACTGTGACAATATTACTTCAGAAAATAATGTGCATTTCCTCCTCATTTGCTCTTTTTTACCGATCCCCACGGATACCATCAGGGGAAATAAACAGACATATATTTCTCAAATCTTAAAATGTTCTGGAATTTCCATCCGCGTGCCAGGAATATTGTTACTTATTTATTTTAATTGGGTTTTTTTATAACTCGCTTAATACCATACCTGAGTTTGGTTTCTAAGCACGGATCCAGGATTCAAACCTCTGTTGCTCTGCATGGTCATGCTTCCAAAACCATTGTGTTGCTACTCTCTGTGCTTCGGTCTGCTCCTGAAGAGATGTGCAAGCACAGCAGCATCCTTCTCTGGAAGCCTCTCCCTTCATCTGGTTCCACTACTTTTGGGTCGTTTTTAGTTTTGCTCATAGGTGGTACTTCAGTAGCACCCAGATTGAGCAAAATGGTATGTTAAACAGTCTAAAGAGGGGGGAGAATGGCATTAGAGACACATATATCGCCCCATCAGTGATGTTCTAGATCCCCCCTCTTCATTGCTGCTTATTTACGAGAAGCACTTCGATGTATCAGTGGGACGTGGTGTCACTCTCTGCGGCAGTGGTGTGCCAGTTGCTTTCCCTGCACATTGGTATTTGTTTGGCTTGGGGTCAGCATGCTGCGCTGCGTGAAACTTAGGAGGTCTTGCCTTGTAATTAGCCTTCTTCTCTCAGGTATGTGAAAAGGCACGGAAATGTGTGGCATGCATTGGCTGACTTTGATTACCCTGCATTACTATGGTTCTGGGAAACCTGTCTTGTGTTTTCACGAGATTCTGGAGGGAGGTTCTGAAAAATGAGAATGTTTAATGTTTGTTTGGAAGGAATAGAAAAATCAGTCTTATAAATCAGCCATTAAGTTTGGACATCACTAATATTTTATTACTTTAGCTCCGTGCCAGAATGTTACAGGTTAACATGTTTCGGTGAGAAACAGCACGCACACTGGTGCAGAATATGAAACAAGTCTATAAGATAACATTGTTGTACCTTTGCGCTTTTCTTCTCTTATCGAAAACCTTAAAACATATGACCTACATTTTAAATGTTTATGGTGAGGATTCCACGAACTTTTTTATTCTCCACGAGGGACCCACCGTAATACATAAGCAAACATCCTAAACACATTCTTGTACATTCTTTGCAAGCGGCTAACTCTTTTCAAGATGTTTGTTTGGATTGGGCCCGTTCAATAGGTCGATGATTCTACAGATCGTCCACGATTTTTGTTTGCATTCTGGGAGTATATGTAGTCCCCTATATATATAAGGGCATAATCAGAACTGCAAGTAGAATGACAAAACAATTGAATGGAACAAGCATCTCTGAGTGAAATGAAATGACCTTGTGGGTTTCTGGTTTTAACCTCTTTGCCTTATTCCTAATAAATAGCGGTGCACCGAACTTCGTCTTCAACTAAGTATTTCAACTGAACCCCGTTGTAAAAAGGTATTTGGTGCTGTCTCAGCAGTTTCTTACTGCTTGGTTTCTGCCGATATGCTCATTTGAGTACTTTGTCTTCTCATCTGAATGCAATGTAATAAGTCAGGGAGGCAAATATGGAGTGTAGACTGCAAATGAGGATTGATTTAAGGTGTGTCTGCCAGCATTCCTGCTAACATATCAGGCTATGTGAACATGTTTGTGTATTGGTGAGAAGGTGTGATACAATGCCATCTGATGGGGGAAGGATAGCCTGAACCTTTTAGATTTTTTGCAATCAATAATGCCTGTCATTTTGTTTCTGAAAGGGTGGTTTGCTAATCAGACCACTCCTTTCATAATGACAAACCGATAGTGCACCTACGTACTTTTGCTGTGACCATCTTCCGACATCCCCAGTGCTTGTAGTGGCAGCAGGGTAGGTTCAAAAGGATAAATGTGCATTCCAGAAGAGCTGCTGGAGCACAAAGTTCCAACATGCAGAGGTGGCTTTTTAATTGTCTGCATCTCCAGTTCATTTCCTTATAATTGTGTACTTCAGCAGTCTGATGGCACATGAATATCTAAATATAAGCCATGTCTGGATATGATATATTGGCTACTGAGATTACACAATTCGAAAGCCACAAGCATTTGGATGTCATATTATTGCCTACTTGGTTAGGTGACTCATTCATGACAGGTTTAGGCATATACACAACAACCATGTAGGACCTGGCTGAGAAAGCTTCCCTTTTAATTCCCCCTTGAGGAAGGCCAACATCTTCCTCGAAGGCACAGGAACCCTCACCAGGAGTTCCCCTGGGACCTTCTACTCCAGAGAAGTCCTGACATGATAAAAGCCGGATCCACCAGGGTGCTGATTACTAGAGTCATTTTGAAGTAGGAAAATAGAGAAAGAGGATGGAGTTATAGATGCTTAGAGGAGAGGTTTAGTCTAAAGAGGGGGTGCAGCATATTTTATTTTGTTAGGGCTTCCCAAACCTCCTGCCCCTTTCCATTTCCTGCAAACAAGGCACTCTGATTATGATATCAGCAGGAAAAGGACACTTTTTACAGCAGCCCACATTGAACTCTTAAAAATAGGCTTGTAGTGAATCAATCCACTGTAGCATTGTGCCTATATAAGTGTGGGGGGTCCACTTCTTTGATTCATATTTGGGCTTAACGACAGGATGGATTCACCAAGAACTCTGTTGCAAATACTGTCTATTACAAAGGCCTCTGCCATAGAGGTGAAAGCACTTCTCCCTATTCATCCCAAGGGGATATTTGGGAGGAAACTGTGGTGTTTGGACAAGGCCTACTGTCACTGGACGTGAGTGCTGTGAGCCAGCACTGCTAATTTGTTTAAGGTAACTCTTTCAATTTCTTAAATACATTTTCATTAAATTGGTAATGTTTGTGGGTGGGGTGCAGACCCACTGATACGTGCTACCGTGCTGGGCTCACCAAAGTGAAACGAATATAGAGACCTAGACTTTTTCTTTTTATCCTTCGGTGTGAGTTGCACACCCTAATGTCCACTATGTGGTTATAGTATACAGTTCAATAAATTCAAATGACTTAATATAAAGAATAGTTCTTAATTCTTTTGTTTTCTAAATAGAGTTTTAATTGGTTAGATTTAAGTGCAGATTCTCCCAATGCATTTTAGACTCATAACAATCCTTCATCAGGGCCTGTAATTCTTATCTGATCTTTCTTTATTCTATAGCAGCAAAGCAGCATTCTACCGGAATTTTCTGTCTGGTTTAGCAAATTATATATTCTAGCCTTGGTCCTGTCACTCAGCTCGAAATTATTTCGCTGAATTCTGGCAGGACGCTGCTTTGCTGCTTTAGATCGAAGACAGAATCAAATCAAGAACTATTCTTTATATTAAGAATGACATGGAGAAATCAAAACTTAATTTGAATTTTTTAACTGTATACTATAACCACATAGTGGATATTAAGGTGTGCAAACCACACCAAAGGATAAAAAGCCTAGGTCTCTTTAGAACTCCTGCAAGTGCCATCCACAAAATAATCCTGTTTGAGATGGGCAGAATAAATGACTAATTTTCCCCCTGGAGACCGTGAACCCCGAAACCCAGAAGTCAAGGAATGGCTCTGGCCCTGTTCTTGCCTCAAACCTCTTGTGAGCTACACTGACAAGATGTCGTCTACCTTCCCAAGCATTTATGTGCCATGCTCCACTTCTCCTAGGACTGCACAGTGTGCTGAAACTAGTCGACCAACTCACCAACCAAATGCAAAATCACTGCCTTAGGAAACTCGTAGAAGCTTGGTTCAATGTTGTTGAGGCTGCACAGACAAGCATATCCTGTTTTGAAAGGCCTTGCCACCATGCTCTGCCTTACGGTACCCTAGTGACTTTTAAGCCCTCTACCTATTAAAAACATCTGTATGAATTTGACATTTGGTAAGGAAATCTTCACCTGAACACATCTGTCTGCAAACCCAGGGTGCAACTTTATTCTAAAGTATGCGTTCTCTGTCTTTTCCCTTGCAGCCGTTCTCTGTCTTTTCCCTTACAGCAGTGAACCTGTAAGGTTTTTATTAGCTGTGTACATTTTTGTTAGTTTGATTAAATACCCTAGTTTTATAGAAACTCGTTTGGGCATTCTTTTAATCTGGTGCCACCATACTATTATTATTTGTGATGCATCTGTGCCAGCTCACATTCAACCTGAAGAGTATAGCCTGCCCTTGTCCAATGTTATCAAAAGATGTTAAGTAGGTATACCTGTCGGGCTATGCCTGTTTTACCTGTAGGATTAGGATCACTCTTCATTTATTAGTAGTCTGGGGATGAGCAGTAATATTAGCCAATACTCATCCCTGTACCTCTGCAGAGCAGTAGTCATTTCATCAATGAAAGGAGTAGTGAGGATAGTTGAGAGGTGAGCATGGCTTGTTCCCATTGGAAATGCCTATGGAGAAGCCTTGAGAATTAAGCACAGGTAGTGTGGACCTGTAAGGCTGAGAGAGCTAGTTATATGTCAGGAAGAGTCTACTCAGAGGAACTTCATGTTGTGAAATGTCTCCAGTTCACCTTGTTAGCCAGTTTGCCATAGGGTGTATACCTATGTTTAAGACGTAGTCAGAGAGCTAGTCTCTGCAGTGAAATTGGTAGAAGAGGAGGATGTTGAGAAATTGGAAGACTTCCCAAAAGGTATCTTGCCATGTCTATATTAAAAGTGCTGTGGAATAGTGGGTTACATGTCAGCCAGTGGCAGATGCAGTCATAATTTCCTAATACATACTGCCCTGTCAAAACCTACTTATTGGGAAATCATTTGAATGACTTTACGGGCCAGCTGGACACAACAGGACAGGTGTGAAAGATGAGAATACTTTTCTGCGTAGACAGAGAGAGATGGAGAGCACTTTATCTGCAGGTGTTGGGTGGTGGAGGCTTGAAGAGGAAGGAACAAAGAATACATTTGTTTGTTGGGAAGGAGGTCAGGTAAGTGAATGCATAATGACATTTGATTGAATTGAGCGACTGTCCAACAGACAAGTGCTTTCAGTCACATGTAAGGCTTTCCTACATGGGATTAGCCCCGCTGCAACCCTATTGCCCTCTCTGGGAGAGTCCTCGCCCGCGTTTCACTTACAGGGAATAGGAAATGGCAACTGAGCACCTCACATTTCCCCTTACTTCCCTACAGTAGCTAACCGAAATTATTTATACTTTTCTATACAAGCTGCAAAGAAGTTTAGAAACTTGCTTTCCACCTAAACTATGCTGAAACTCGCAAGATTCCGATGTGTGTGATACTCTATGGCAATTATATATTACAACGTCCATAGTGTTCATTGCAACCTAGCATTTTGCATTTGTAATGCCTGCCAGTGGCAATGATCTTGCATATGCCGCATTCTTCCGTAAAATTGAGCCCTACTCTTTCTGTTAATTTGTGTTTTTCTGGCTTGTATTCTTTAAATAAAGATTATGTTGATCAAAATGAAAAAAATGAAACGTAGAAACACATTTGAAATAGTAACTCTGTTTATTTAAAGTATGATTTTCATGTTTGTAAGAGGATTTATTAAATAAAACAACTATTCAGACTTCTACTCCACCTCGGCTGAATACTTCACTAACTATTTGGTATTCGGCCGAATACTAACTATACCATTGCATACATCCCTACTAACAAAGGCTGTTTGATGTAATGGCAGCTTGTGGTCATCCTCACTGCAAGGACTTTTAAACAACCTTGAAGCCTGACTGGACCTCAGGACGATAAGCCGAAATGAGTAGCAAAAATATACTTGGGTTGTAAATAAGTGCACCCCGAATGGCACTGCCTGGCCCGCCTGGGGCAGTTTTGCCCTTTACCCCTACCCAAATAACTTTGTAACTCTTGAATTTTTAGAGAATGTACATGATTGGATAGTGCAATTTTTTTCAAACCATTTTTAAGTGTACTGTTTTGTTGATTATGCTACAAATCAAGCAGCATTTTCACTGTTGGTGACAGGCCACGTGTTACCAACCCTCTTTGACAGAAAACTGGAGTAAGCCCATCGCATTAGCATTCAGTCGCATTTTATTACTTTGCCTTTCGTCTATCATCCAAATCAATGCATATTTGCAATTTTTTGCTGAGAGGGTTTTGCAAAGCAGCCATTATATGAATTTTCAAAGCCTTGCTAGTTCATGGCTGACGCAGCCAACAGCCCGTCTTGCCGATGAAGTTTGGAAGGGGTATACCTCGCCCTTCCAGTGCAAACATTCTGCACTAATACTTCATGTAAAATTTGTTTTGCTTGGCCTTGGCTCTGAGGCAGCCTGGGGTGATCCTTGGGGCCGTACAAACAGAAAACCAGATGTATCACACCCGCAAAGAATGCTCGCTCACTGTACAGTGCTATTCCCTTCGTGCTCCCAGAGGCCACGGATTTGTCAGAATTGCTTAGCATGCAGCCTGCATTTCAAGAGGCAGAAGACTTTTTTTTGTTGCTAGTTGCAAGGACTTGTCGACTTAGCTCTGTCATGCACACAGGAGATTGCATGCTCATCTCTACATTGCTTTTTCGGCTTTATGAAAACCTGACACACTTTCTCTCATTGAGTTTATCTTAATGCAGTAGTCAAAGTGGGCGGGAGCGGTGCTCCTGTACTTTTTAACATTTTCATTTTATGGTTTCTATACTTTTATTTTAAAAAGAAACCATTCCGGAATATCTTAGTTTTAAAATAAAAGTATAGTAAAAAGTTGATACTTGCACTTCACTGCATTGTACTGAACGCTCCTTTGAACAGCAGGCTTGTTCGTTTGGGGGTTTGGATTGCACGTGGGAGGTGCATGGCGATGTGGTCTGTGGAGATCTGGGACAGGCCAGCTGGGAACATAGTTCCACCACTTCTTTTCATACACTTCGACCACTGTCTTTATTTATGGCGTGCAATATTTACAGGATTTGAGATTGTTTAGAGAAGAGATAGGAGTGGCACACAGTGGGTTGCATCACTCAAGTTGCACGGGTATTTGCTCATTTTGCATCAGTGCTTAGCAATTCTGCATTGACATTTGCCCCACCATCATCAAAAAAATGTCATTGGTGCAAGTAGAATAATCAATTTGAGCCAAGTAACATGTGCTACAACACCACCAGAGGTCATCACTTTGTTGAGATGGAAATGTCTCTACCCCACCTTTAGAGTGAGGAAAATCACATAGATAGCCATCTGATGTGCTGGGGGGGGGGAATAACCATGCTAAGAAACTCCGCACGGATATAACGTAGCTGGAATAATAGATGCATAGCTCAATGCGCACATTTCAAGAGATGCCATTTTGTAGTTATGGAAGACACATAGTCCTGCATGTCCGCGCGGTACAACTTTAGCTCGACAGAGGATCCTGAATAGGCCTAGAACATTAAGACGGGATGAGCATGCACGGCCAGTTCTCACGGAAGCTTCCCCTTGTCCCTTCATTGTTGCAAATACTTAGTATCACTGAAAAGAATGTGCCCTGCAAAGCCATGAGACAACACCAGGCCCCTCACAGGGCCCCAGTCATTACAGCCAAACCATCAGCAAACCTTTAACCCTCACCCAGCCACTAAGAGTAATGGCCCACACCACTGACCCAGTCCTAGAGCTCCTGAATTCCATGATAGTAAGTGGCCACAGCCCCCAGCCCATAAAACCAATGGCCATAAAAGATCTGACCATATACAACCATTTCACCTCTCCACATAAATACATCCTCTGTAGTACAAGGTACAGGGAGGGATACTGTCATGATGCCCGCTCCCGGGGAGCCGGTTCAAGCCCTGCGTCCCTGAAAGCGGACATCCAGTCCCCAAGGAAGGACCCAGCAACCCCATATAGGGGCCCTTTGGACAGTGTCCTGGCGCCTATGGCGCCAGGCTCATAAAAGACATCAGTCCTGGCGCCATAGGCGCCAGGCTCATTATGGAAGTGCTTGGGTGCACTTACCTGTTGCAGACCATGCTGCAGGATCCCGGCCTCCTTGAGGCCTGAAAGGAACTACTTTACCTGTGGGACTAATTTACCATCCGGGCGTGGTCGGGGAAGGACACATACCTGATTGGAGGAAGGATACATACCTGGAACTTCTTCCAAGGCTATTTAAACCCCAGCCGAACAGCCACACGTGCTTCGCGTTGTTCTGCATCTAGCAGCTGGACGCTTACCGTGTCTGCTCCTGCATCCTGACTTCTGCCACTCCTGCCAGCATCCTGGATCACCTGGAAAGGAAGAGAAGAAGAGAACAGAAGAAGGAAAAGCCTTACCTGCTAAATCCGCATCCTGGAGACATCTCGCCGACAATCCTGAAAAGGAAGACTTTTATTTAAAAGCTCATCGCGTCGATCGCTGCAGCGCCGCATTCCACTCACCTTTACAGGGCGCCTCCATGTTCAGCAGCGATCATCCGGATTCGCAGTCACGCCCCAGCGCCTAGGGAGAAAAAGACCAGAACAAAAGGTGAGAGAGAGAAGGGAATAAGGAAAGCTAAATCTCCATGTTAAGACTTACCTGTTGATTCATTCCCTCTTCATTTTGGGTCCGCGCCGCATCCTGGCATTTCCGTACCCTGGCCCCGAAGGGGAAAAAGAGACATCAGCGTTAATGAGCGAATGAAAAGACATTACCAAAAAACGCTCATTAAAGACTTACCTGATTTCTACAAGGATTTCACCTCTCATCTCGGGTCGGTGCCTGTTCCCCGGCATTCCGTACCCCGGCCCCTATGGGGAAAAAGACACTAGCATTAGTACATTAATGCATGGACACAAAGGGAACCTCTTATCAAAAAACTTACCTGGAAGCCAAGCAAGTTTGGTTCTCACCAATCCGAAAATCCAGTGAAGTAACTGGATACCAACGCGCCCCTGCATCAGAAGCAGGATGGAGAGCTCGTCCTTCCAGACCCTAAGGTGAGACGCTACGAGGAATCACAGAAGGGTTTCGAGGAGGGTGAGAGGGGAAAGTGGGAGGCTGATTGGATTACCCCGCAGACAGTTAATCCCCTATTTTCGCCTACAGAAGGATACTTCTGCGAGCCAGACAAGCCAGATTTGGGGGCCCGGTCCAGTCCGTCTTCCGAACCCTGCGCATCACCTTAGAAGAGGTCACAGCAGCGCGAACCAGGCCAGCGCCTCCGTGGGAGTCAGGTGAGCGTTACAGATACATTATAGATCAAAACGAGGGTGGAGGCCTTGGTGCGAGGAGTGCGATATCAGCAAAGCACAAGAATGTGTGGGCCAGCATGACTGTATGTCTTCCTTCCTCCCTTCTCCCTGGAACCAATCCCCAAGCCTCCCAGGAGCATGCCACAATTATGGATTAGTTGTCTTTGTGTATCATAACAGCCTTGAAACGAGGAGCCTGACTTTAACTCCTTGGAGAAATGAGCCCAGATGACTCACATGGGAACAGACAGATGGAGGAAAGGAGAACCATTCATAGCCTGGCATACCCTAGGGAGCAGTACCATGTATAATGCCTTACCAATCAACTGTGAGGGTTTAGACCCTATATGTGATGTCCATGGTGATTCTATGGCCATTTATAATGTACAAACAAACAATTTGGAGGCAGAACGTTCTCGAGCAGCTGAGTCCTTTGCTGAAACTGTTGTATCCTGTACAATTAAACCTTGTTATCCTTGCAAGCAATATCTTGGCATTGTTCCCTAGAGGGTCATATTCTTTCTGGCGTGAGCGTAAACAGGGACTTGCCTTAATTTTTATCCAAATTAGTCCAAATGCAAGCCTTTAGCTCCAGAATATTGTCGTTGTCTATCAGAGAAGTGGTATTTTATACATAGCCACTTCAAGCACAGACAGAAATTTCCCTAAAAGATATACAACTGCATACCACTGGAACCCTTATTGGGATAATCGGTGCAGGAAAGCCTGACAGCCTTGTGGTTGGAGTATTATGTCATGTGTAGCAAACTCCAGAAATGTTACTGAAATGTAAAAGCAGAATAGACCATTGAGACAAGTCACACATGCCATATCAGCAGGAAGTTCACTTACAGATCAGAGCAAATCATTGTGGCTATGACAATTATCCCAAATGCAAACCTTTAGCACCATAAAGCTGTTTTTGTCTTATTAGGAGTGCTATTTTATACATAGCTTCTTCACCCTAAGACAGGCAGTTCTGAAGGCTGCATACAACTGCATACTCGTTTCCCCTTTATTAGGGATCAGCAGTGCAGTATCGCCTGGCCTTGTAGTTGGAGCATTGGGACCTGTGTAGCAAAACCAGCAACATTTTGGTTGGTTTAAAAAAGCTTGACAATAACCCCTCCACCTGAAATGTGAAAGTCAAACAATCCATTTGAGCCATGCCACACATGCTACCATGCCACTGTTGCAAAATTGCCTGGCACTTTGAAATGTACATGATATGGCTCAGTGTCTTTCTAAATCTTACTAGGGCATGAAGGGAATTTGTACATTGTTGCATTTATTTTTTCAGATTGAAGTGGTCTGAGTGGACTTATAAAAATAAACTATATTCATCAGTAATATGATTTAAAAAAGGTGACACAATTAACATGTGCTTTTAATGTGTATGTAACCCATTTGTGACATTTCTAAAACCCACCTTGGCTAGGAATTTGGAGAATGAGAATGCACATGCATTTTGTTCAGCAGTATCAAGGTATTTATATTAGAGTAGTGGGTATAAAAACACCTTAATATAATACACTGTGCTTCATCTATTACAGTAAACGTTACCATTTAAGCTATCACAAATATACGTTTTGCAAACACATAATAGGAAACATCGATTATACAACCAACATTAAGCACTATGGAGAAGGTCAAAATAGATTAATATCATATAGCCAGCACTTAGATGAATGAATCACTATTGTGGATATCAGTTCTTTAAGCCCTGGCAATGCAGAGTTTAAAGGAAAAGTCACAGTGAAATGTTGTTGGATACATAGACCCAAAATAGCAACAGTTCTTGTAATTATGGTGGAGAAAATAGCTATTAGAGCGGAAAAGACAAGTACTGATTGTGCTAATGATGAAGGGTGGGTGAACGCCTGCTTGCCCAATCATGCGGGGTGAGCAGAATTGCCCATTCTATCTTCAGCGGTCCCATGGGATCTCGAAGGACTCTTTGACACTTTAAAATCACAGCAATGATTTAATGAGAGATTCAACTTGCAGTTTCTGGATCGGTGGGCTATTCAGTCCCATTGTATGTCCAATAGACCTTTGTCAGGCTGATCAGAATGCCTGATTCTTAGAGGAGGTTCAGTGACCTGATGAAAAGCCCAGCTGACTTGCTGGTTCCCTATGGGAGGTGTTTGGCTGTAAAAGGGATAAACAGGGCTGATCCAAATGGTAGAGAGAAAGAGTGGTATGCTGAAGACACTGGAAACACGATTTGTGTTTCCTGTTGACATTTAATTTCCTGTGTGTACCATTTGATTCTTATTTGTGCCCGTGTTGTGAAGTTCCTTACAGTCTGACCTCTCCTTTCAGTAACAATTTGTTTGTTTTTTGACTGCCTTTTCCTATCTTCCTTCTACTTAAAACATACAAAATCTCCAATGATTGTTTCTTTTTTCCATAGCTTTCTATATACATTTTTCCTAACAACTGCAAAAATGGAAACATTGAACCTTACGTGAAAACCCTTTCCTTTACACTTAAAACAGAACAAGAGGGAAACCTGCTGTACACAATCTTGTGTTGATATGCTTATGAAATCCTTTACCTTAATTGTGTACTGTTCATATTAAATATGCACATTTAATCTGTGCGCGCATCTCCTACTACACACAAACGCACTTACGACATGTTCTCCTACAACACATGGCCCTACGGCACACATTCTTACAACACATACTCCAACCACAGAGGCGTCTACAACATGGGATGCAATCAAGTACGCATAGCGTATGAGCTTTACAGTTGTACATTACACAATTAACTTCTGAATACTCACATCAAAGGCAAGTAATACGAACTGTGCACAGAGTTTATGAGTTTTGCTGTTTATACATTGCAAAATTAACATCCCCTAAAAACTCACAAGAAAGGGAAGTCAGAGCTGACTTTAATTTTGGGTTTAAAGTGAATGAATAAATGTACACTTTCAATTAAAAAATGTAAAATGTTCATACTAGTGAACGGAGGATAGCACAGGGGCAACACGCTGGTCTTGGAGGCAAGACCATGCAGACCAACAGATGTTTGAATCCCAGTTCCGGGCTTAGAAACTGAACTTAAGTACGGTATTAGACGTGTTATAAAACAATTAAATAACATATAAATACAAAAATATACAGTTTCGGTGGCATATAATGCATGAGCGAAAATGCTTCTACAACATGCACTCTTATAACACATGGCCCTAGAGACGCATTCTTGCAACACATACTCCTAACACACAGGCAGCTACAACATGAACTGCAGTCACGTATGGAGAGCGTATGATTTTTACAGTTGGTACATTACAAAATTAACATCTTCTGAAAACTGACATCAAAGGCAAGTCATACGAGCTGTACACAGAGCGTATGGGCTTTACTGTTCATAGATCACACAATTTACTATGTAAAAACTCACATCAGAGGGAAGTGACAGATGACTTTGATGCCAGTTTAAAGGGATGGAATAAATGTACACTTTCCCTACAAACTGTACACATAGCGGATGCGTTTTACGATTTATACATTACACAATTAACATCTAAAAACTCACATCAAAAGCAAGTGAGCTAACGTTAATGTCAATTTTAAAATGATAGAATAAATGTATACCTTCAATATGAAAATGTATACTTTTCATTTGAAAATTTACACTTTAGGAGGCATACAATGCCTGAGATATCATGGTACTTTATGTAATAAAACCCTAAATGTACATTTGTGATATTCACATTGTGTAAATAAATACTAATATCGTGCTCCTATGAAACGTGAACTGAATAGACACACAATTACTGCACATTAAGGGGGTAATTCATAGAATTCAGCGCACAAGTGGCACACGTGGCTTGCGCACCTGCCAGCAGGCCCCCACTCATGTCCCGCAGCACCCCCACCCCCCAGCAGTGAGGGGCACCTGCCAGCAGGCCCCAACTCATGTCCCCCAGCCCCCCCAGCAGTGAGGGTCACCTGCCAGCAGGCCCCCACTCATGTCCCACTCATGTCCCCAGCACCCCCACCCCCCAGCAGTGAGGGGCACCTGCCAGCAGGCCCCCACTCATGTCCCCCAGCACCCCTACCCCCCAGCAGTGAGGGGCACCTGCCAGCCGGCCCCCACTCATGTTCCCCAGCACCCCCACCCCCCAGCAGTGAGGGGCACCTGCCAGCAGGCCCCCACTCATGTCCCCCTTCACCCCCACCCCCCAGCAGTGAGAGGCACCTGCCAACAGGCCCCCACTCATGTCCCACTCATGTCCTCCTGCACCCCCACCCACCAGCATTGAGGGGCACCTGCCAGCAGGCCCCCACTCATGTCCCACTCATGTCCACCAGCACCCTAACCCCCATCAGTGAGGGGCACCTGCCAACAGGCCCCCACTCATGTCCCACTCATGTCCTCCTGCCCCCCCACCCACCAGCATTGAGGGGCACCTGCCAGCAGGCCCCCACTCATGTCCCACTCATGTCCACCAGCACCCTAACCCCCATCAGTGAGGGGCACCTGCCAGCAGGCCCCCACTCATGTCACCCTGCACCCCCACCCCCCAGCAGTGAGGGGCACCTTCCAGAAGGCCCCCACTCATGTCAAACTCATGTCCCCCAGCACTCCCACCCCCAGCAGTGATGGGCACCTTCCAGCAGGCCCCCACTCATGTCCCACTCATGTCCCCCAGCACCCCCACCCTCCAGCAGTGAGGGGCACCTGCCAGCAGGCCCCCACTTATGTCCCACTCATGTCCCCCTGCACCCCCCCATACCCCAGCAGTGATGGGCACATGCCAGCAGGCCCCCACCCATGTCCCACTCATGTCCCCCTGCATCCCAACCCCCCAGCAGTGAGGGGCCCCTGCCAGGCCCCCACTCATGTCCCCCAGCACCCCCACCCCCCAGCAGTGAGGGGCACATGCCAGCAGGCCCCCACTCATGTCCCCCTGCACCCCCACCCCGCAGCAGTGAGGGGCACCTGCCAGCAGGTCCCCACTCATGTCCCACTCATGTCCCCCAGCACCCCCATCCCCAGCAGTGAGGGGCACCTGCCAGCAGGCCCCCACTCATGTCCCCCTGCACCCCACCCCCAGCAGTGAGGGGCACCTGCCAGCAGGCCCCCACTCATGTCCCACTCATGTCCCCCTGCACCCCCCCAGCAGTGATGGGCACCTGCCAGCAGGCCCCCACTCATGTCCCACTCATGTCCCCCAGCACCCCTACCCCCCAGCAGTGAGGGTCACCTGCCAGCAGGCCCCCACTCATGTCCCACTCATGTCCCCCAGCACCCCCAACCCCCAGCAGTGAGGGGCACCTGCCAGCAGGCCCCCACTCATGTCCCCCTGCACCCCTACCCCCCAGCAGTGAGGGGCACCTGCCAGCAGGCCCCCACTCATGTCCCATTCATGTCCCCCAGCACCCCAACCCCCATCAGTGAGGGTCACCTGCCAGCAGGCCCCCACTCGTGTCCCCCTGCACCCTCACCCCCCAGCAGTGAGGGGCACCTTCCAGAAGGCCCCCACTCATGTCCCACTCATGTCCCCCTGCACCCCTACCCCCGCAGCAGTGATGGGCACCTGCCAGCAAGCCCCACTCATGTCCCACTCATGTCCCCCAGCACCCCCACCCCCCAGCAGTGATGGGCACCTGGCAGCAGGCCCCCACTCATGTCCCCCAGCACCCCCACCCCCCAGCAGTGAGGGTCACCTGCCAGCAGGCCCCCACTCATGTCCCACTCATGTCTCCCAGCACCCCCACCCCCCAGCAGTGAGGGGCGCCTGCCAGCAGGCCCCCACTCATGTCCCACTCATGTCCCCCTGCACCCCCACCACCCAGCAGTGAGGGGCACCTGCCAGCAGGCCCCCACTCATGTCCCACTCATGTCCCCCAGCACCCCAACCCCCATCAGTGAGGGTCACCTGCCAGCAGGCCCCCACTCGTGTCCCCCTGCACCCTCACCCCCCAGCAGTGAGGGGCACCTTCCAGAAGGCCCCCACTCATGTCAAACTCATGTCCCCCTGCACCCCCACCCCCAGCAGTGATGGTCACCTGCCAGCAGGCCCCCACTCATGTCCCACTCATGTCCCCCAGCACCCCCACCCCCCAGCAGTGAGGGGCACCTGCCAGCAGGCCCCCACTCATGTCCCACGCATTTCCCCCTGCACCCCCACCCCCAGCAGTAAGGGTCACCTGCCATCAGGCCCCCACTCATGTCCCACTCATGTCCCCCAGCACCCCCACCCCCCAGCAGTGAGGGGCACCTGCCAGCAGGCCCCCACTCATGTCACCCAGCACCCCCACCCCCCAGCAGTGATGGGCACATGCCAGCAGGCCCCCACTCATGTCCCCCTGCACGCCCACCCCCCAGCAGTGAGGGGCACCTGCCAGCAGGCCCCCACTCATGTCCCACTCATGTCCCCCCACCCACTCACCCACCCAGCAGTGACATGCCCATTTCATGACACAAACCAAAAGTCAACTATGTACATCAACACATGTCCGTCACACACACACACACAGGTTGCCATTGAGTAAACCCACATGTCAACATGCATGAACCCAATGAGTGAATCCCACACATTGAAGTAAAAGATCAAATGTATTAACATGAAAACCAATTGAAAGTACTTACAGCACAAAATAATGGCAAACATGAAATGAAATGCTTGTCCAAATTAAAAAAATAAAGAAAAATGGCCAAAACTCTCTGTCCACCAAACCAAATCCAAATGAAACGCAAAAAGGTAAATCCATTGATCCATGGTGAAATGAAATTAAAATGTCCAAATAAATCCAAGGAAACCTAACACTATAAACTATTTACAATGGCGACAGGCAAGTCCTGCGGCTCACTCAGTGATGTTTTCGGCCATGCATCATCGAACTCCATGTCTGTTTTATGGAGGCGGGCCTCTGTCCTGGCCCCGAGATCTCGCAGGGAGGCACTCATGGCCTTTTCCAACTCCCTGCGAGTCGCCTCGAGGCACTCTGCCCGCCTCAACGCCCGACGCATGGAGAACCCTGCCCTGACCATGGTGAGCCGCGCCTCTTCTGCCCTCCGCACCTACACGCTGGCCCAACCGCAGCCACACAGAAGACACACCCATTCCAGGGTCCTCCTGCCCCCCTGATGTCGATGGCCCCGAGCCATCATTGCTCCCACCTAGAGCCTGCTCCTGCTGCTGCTGTCCATGTGCCCTGTCTGATGATGCCTGCACATCTTCCATCAGCTGTGGTGTCCACCCCTGCTGGACCGCCGACTCCCGACTGTGGCAGGGATGGGCTCTCCACCAAGCTGGCTTTGTTGGTAAGGCCAGGTCCACAGGGGGCCCTGGTGGAATCTGGGCCGGAAGACGGCAGGGAGAACGACTGGCGCATAGTCTCCACAGAGGAGGAGAGGTCCTCCAGAGTGCGCATCACATGTAGGAACCCACCGACCAGGGCCCCTTCCAACAGTGCCACGTCGCAACGCTGCTGTTCGTGGTGGCGTGCGTTCTCCGCCCAGGAAGAACGGACATCATCACGAATGTCACGCGTGCGCAATGCGACACCAATCAGGACAGAGCCCATACGTTCATGGGACCCCTCATCCGCAGGTAGTGGAGAGGCAGATGACATGGCACTCTCCCCTACCTGCGGACGGGCCTGGGAGGGGGCATCCTTGCTGGTGCATGGTGGTGTAGTCACAGGGTCAAGGACAGCGACATGCACAGGCCCCTCCGCAGTGACCTGTGCTGCCTCCTGACCCTGGCCCTGGACTGCACCACTTGCACCAGTGGTACTACCCCCACCAGGCCCCAAGTGCGGCTTAGTAGCGGGCTCCTCCTCCTGAGTGGAGACCACCAACCTGGATGTCTGCACACCGTCTTCCGCCATTGCAAGCCCCTGTGGGGGCTCACCCTGCTCTTCCGCCACAGCCGTAGTGGCAGACGCGGCATCAGCCCCCTTGCTCCCGGATGATGGCAAGTCCTGGGAGGGTGGCTGGGCCTTGCGTCGCCGCCCGGCTGAGGCATCCCCGCCGCTTGGCTCCACAGTGCCGTCTCCGCCCTCTTCTTCACTTGAAGCTGCATAGAGGGAGACATAGAACACAAGCATCAGGGTACAGTACAATATTCCCCTAGACAGGAAGCAATAACACATGAGTGACAGTGTCAAACGTCACTTCCATCCTGTCCCTCCACGACACATGGGTGAATGCACGCAACACACATGCAGAAACAGGCACGGCGCCTGCAATCAACATCCGCATCCATGTACAAGGGCCTCTATTAACCAAAATGTTGCCTTCAAACTCACCTGCATCATGGCTCACACTGATCCCATGCACACATATCACCGGAGGGTCATGCATCATGGCTTGTACACCACAGACACAGTGGATAGACACAGTGCATACAACGGTGACCGCACTGCATGAGTGAATGTACACATCATCACAGACAAGTGTCATGCATCCATGGAGTTTCAAAGTCACACACACACTTCTCAGACACACACACATGTGCACCATACATGTACATGACAGCAGCACCCATCCCTTACACCCCCTCCATGTCCAATAACAGAGACTGGCATGCTTTCATGTGTGCATTTGGCATACAGCTCCCCATGTTGCATTGTAACACATGCACCAACCATGTTGTTCACACATTACTTGTCTCACATGCATGACCATGATGTCCCTGCACACACACATCCATACATGGCCTATGTCACACATACAAGCAAGTATCAGACCAGCAGTACACTGCAACATGCCCTGTCTCACACACCAATGCTTGGCCACTTACCGCTCAACTCCAGACGGGTCTTCCTCTGAAGGATCTGGGCGTGGAGCGCTGGGCATATGCGTTCCAGGACCCTTATATGGATGTCACTCATGCTGACCCGGCCCCCCTCCACGAGGCGCCGGGCCTTGTAGAGGGTCCTGGACCTGATGTCCTCCCAGCGCTTCTTGACGCTTGATGTCGTGGGTTGCCACCCCCTCCGCATTGATGTCAACCACTACGTTGTCCCAGATCCTTTCCCGTCCTTCCTTGTTGGCGCGTGATGTTCCGAAGAGGGCATCAAAATGCCCCAGGACATGCTCCACCAGGACACCAACTTCCGTCACACTGAAGCTGGTGGCCCTCTGCCTCTCTGGCTGGGGGTTGCCAGTGGTCTCAGATGGTGTTTGCCCCGACATGGCGACCCCCGAGGCAGGTGTGGGTGGGCAACTGGGTCCTCGGGCTGGGCTGTGGAGCGATGGTATCCCAGTCTGGAGTCTTCTGTTCCAGCAGGGGTGGACACAGCAACTGGAACCCTGGCTGACGTGCAGGCACCAAATAGCAGGGCACGTGGGCAGCAGGCAGGCAGGCAGCAGCAGATGGCAGGTGGGAGTGTGCTCGGGGCTCTGGGGGGCAGTAATTCGGCCTTCTGGGCAGGAGTGTGGTCTTCCGTGTGTTGTTGTGTGGCCAGCTTGATACGGAGTGATTTGGCACGTGAAAATCTTGCACGTCTGCGTGTAATTTGAGGAAAGGCCCTTAGCGCGTAAGCGCGTCTGTGATGTTACGCGCGTGGGCATTTCCCTTGTGACGTGGGCATAGTGGTCAGGGCAAGTGAAAAGAACTGCACGTCCGCGTGTGAATTTGTGTAATCCGAGGAAAGGGCCTACGCGTCTGTGAAGTGACGCACGTGGGCGTTTCCCTCGTGACGTGGGCAGAGTGGATCAGGGCGCGTGAAAAAACTGCACGTCCGAGTGTCAGCTCATGTAATTGGAGGAAAGGGCCTTAGCGCCTACACGCATAAGTGACGTTGTACGTGTGGGCCGGTTTAAAAGGTATGTGTAGGATGCCATTTCCTTGTATGTGCTTTACGTGGAGAGCGAGTGGGTGAATTCTGTACTTCTTGTCGGTTCACACGCGATTACTTCACAGCGTTTCAAGTTCGTACTCCCTGTTACCTCTGACAGCATTCATTTTTTTTGTTGGGCCTGTTTCCTCAAACAGCGTTGACTTCTTCTTTGGTCCTGTCCCCTCAGACAGCGTACAATTCTTCTTTTGGCGGGGGTGTTGCCAACGCGCACATGCACGTCTTTTTCACATTCTTTTTCCAGGCAGACGTTGAGTCGCGCACGTATTTACCAACTGTTTTTGCCCCGTGTGTCACGTACACCTTCATAGGTCATTGTAAGCTGTGTGTAACACGCGTATGCTTATTTTTGTGTTTCTGGGTGCCACAGCGTAGTGCGGGTTCATTTTTCCACACACGTGGTCTACGAGGGGTTGCGTGCACGTTATTTTTTGTTTTCGGGGTGCCTGTGCGTTGCGTGATCCGTCATCTTCCCCCAGGGGTACAGACAGCCTTGCTAGAGCACTAGGGTACGAATTCCATCTAGTACCCTACCGCTTTCACCCCTAATTGCCCAGGACAATCGTTTATTGCTCCCATACACACAACAACATCAGTGCCATGGTTGGGAGGCGACCAAGCGGTAAGGGAGGCAAAGGTGGTCGACCTCCAAAAGGTGGGCGTGGTGGGCGCGGTAGAGGGCGTGGCCAGGATTTGCAGGGTGCCCCTAGACCCCCATGTGTGGAAGAGATATCAGGGACGCCCATGCCCCCCTCCATGGTTGCGGGAAACGTAGCTGACACCATCCCAGCTCAGCCCTTGTTGGACCAGCCCATTGTGGCACCTGAACTGGCACAGGATGACTCCCAGGCTGACTTCCAGGTCAGCAAGTCTACGCCACGTGTGGCGGTGCAAGTTTGTGTCACCAAGCCATGTGGATCTGGAGCAGCTATGTCATCTGCTGCCCCAAGTAGGCATGGTGGGGAGGCTGCAGGGGCAGCTGCAGCTCGATCCACCCCAGCTCTGAGTCTCCCAGCCAGGACAGTGTCGGTCCCGGTCCATCAAACCGATGTTGCCCCTGCCAACATCACCCTGCAACCAATGCCTGCACCAAGACCTATGGTCATTGTGCATTCACACACTCCTAGTACCCAGTCCACCGGTGCTTCTGCCCCTACTGACCAGAGCGGTGTAAACCACTCAGGATCCGCATCACCTTTGAAAAAGAGGAAGAGGGTGCTTTGGCACTACAGGCTGAGACCCCAGACACGGCTACACACTCCGGCACGTCAAGGAAGCCTAGCTTTAATGACGCCGAACTTGATGCACTAGTGGCCTATGTGTCGGCACATAGCCGCGAAATGGTAGTGACTGCAGGGTGCAAGACCACACCTAGTCAACGTAAGGCACACTGGCAGACCATCGCGGACATCATTAGTGCCCTTGGATTTGTGAGGCGCTCAGCTGATGATTGCTAAATCGCTGGAATGACCTGAAACACAGAGCTAAGAACAAGCTGGCCTCAAATCATGCTTCTACTCTGGTGACTAGCCGTGGGTCTCCACAAGAGGACAACCAACTCACTGAACATGAGTCTGTTGCTGGAACCTTCGTCAAAGAGGAACAGATCCAAGGCGTGGAAGACCTACCAGATTACGACTCATTGTCCGGTGAGTGCCCATGCATGTGTGTGTAATCCATGTGTATGTTGTGTGGGTGACAGGTTCTGATTGAGTGCCAGGTGAGGGTGTGTGCACCTGAGTGGTATGGGTCACCCATGTGCTTCCTCCAAAACATTCACTGGCCTTGGATTTGGGTATGACAGTATCCCTTCTGCCCACAGTAGCCATTTAGCGCCACATTACTGCAGTTGCCCTTGAACCGCCATCTTGCAACAACATTGTTCAGAATTTTTCAGTGTTCATTCAGGCTGATTGTTTCAATTCTCCCACTTTTGCAACACATTTTTCAGCCCTATTGTCACATATGTGAAATGCTTCTGTCATTGATTACACCCCACATTGGCCAATATTTGTTACCTTGTTATGTGAATGATTAGACCATTCAGGCTGATTGAGTATTGGCCTGCTCACATTGCCTCCCCTTCCAACTCAGTGACAGTGCATGCATGCCAGGGTTATAGTCATGTGGGACATGTGTAAATCATGTACTGGATCTCTGGCTTGTCAGGCCTATGTGTGTGCTATGGTGCTAATGCCTGTTTCCATTTTTTGTCTTTCATGTTTTTGCAGGTGATGACGCACTTGATGCTGTTGAGTTTGAGGAGATGGTGTAGACCCAGGAGGAATCTCAGGCACGACCGGGCACCAGTGGGGGATGTGGTGTGGTGGTGGGTGAAAACCCATTCTTACTGCAGACCATACTGTCCAGGGGTGTCTCTGGGTGCACCTCCCCAGATCTCTTTTCAGGTGCTGAATCGGATGATGAGACTTATGTGCCGTCGCAGGTGAGTGTTTCTGGCAGGGATTCTGTATGGGAAAACTCCATGTACGGTATGGCAACCCAACAGGCAGCATCAGTTGAAATGATGGCTCAGGCAATGGAGAGGGTGGCCACTTCCATTATCCCCCCTGAAAGGCAGATGGAGCAACAACAGCAGGCAACAGACTCCATTTGCCAATCACACAGGGAAGACATGTTGGCGTCCAACAGGGACCGACTGGCAGCACTGGAGAGTCTGCAGGAAGCCATTTCTATAAAGTCACAGGGCCACAGGGAAGCCTTGAGGGTAGAACTCCATAACCTCAGGGAGACTCTTGTTGAACTTGAGGCTTCCACAAATTTGAGGACAGAACTGCAGCTGGAGCGGCTCACACGTTCGCTCTCAGCTGAGCTGCAGGCAACTCGGGAGGAGATCCGGGCATCACGGGAGGCCATGCGTGCAGAAATGCAGGCAACCCGTCAGGTGCTGCATGGGGATCTCTGTACTATCATCCTCCAGAACGAGACCTTCCACACCCACATGCTTGCTGCCATGGAGGACCATACCAGGGCTTTGTGTGGGCTGCCTCCCATAGCACCACCGCCTCCTGATGCAGCAGCAGAGGGTGATGAGAGCGACAGCAGCACTTCTCCCACAGTAGCGTAGCCGTGCAGGCCATGAGCACATGGAGGTGTTTTTTTTTCACAACATCCACACAGGTGGGTGTTGGTGTGCACCCTGTCCTCGAACCTCCTGGGTGGCCTCCCCCCCTAGCCCCCACATGGCCATTTTTGATTTTTCTTTTTTTTTTTTTACAGTGTGTTGCCTTGTGTCGCTCCCGTGGGCATCCACTCTGTATTCCGGCTGGGCACATGCAGGCTTGTCCTGTGTTTGGGTTAGATGCTTGGGTTACTGACACACACACCCCTCCTGCTTCCTGTTTCCATGGGCTTGCAAAGGGTGTGACCAAGTGACAGTGACTTACACAGTGACATTGGGCTCCCATGAGCTGTGTGGGCAGTCTGTAGTCCTAACTGTGTGGACATCCCTAATGGGGTTTGTTTTTGTATTGAACACTGCATGGTGTATTGATATGTGCTTGTGCATCCATGTCTTCCTCCTTATCCTCAGGTACCTTCTTCATGTCTTCACAAGGCCGTCTCCTTTGCAGATGCAGTTCATGTTGAATGCAGTACACTGACACATTTGCCTGACAGCAACACTCTGGAGTTGGAAGGGGTCGATGTGCTGGCTTATTGAGGTTGTATCACTTACATTACTTTGAGTTTGTACTGTCATATTGTGGCAATGTTTCATGCTGTGTTGCTGGTAAGTATTTGGTTATGTGTGCTGTTTGTTATTGATTACTGGGAGCATATTGTCTGTGGCCTGTTTCCATTTGGGACAGTGCACTTTGTGACACTTGTGTCATGTGTTGTCTGTCCTTTGTTTGCTTTCACATTGCAGGACATGGAATGGTGTTATGGGTGGCGGAGATGGGGAGGGGTTGGGTGACATGGCGCTATTTTCATGTTGTATTTTGCAAGGGGGTAGTCATTCGTGCAGCATAAATGTGTGTCTTTTTGTGACACAGCATTGGTTGTCTTTCGGTAGGTAGGGGTGCACACAATGTAACACTTCCAGGTGACCAATCTCAGGCTGGTATGGTTGTGACAATTGACTGTCTCTTATGTCATCATCATTGATTGTCAGCTGGTATGTGCCAGGGCTGTGTGCACTCCACAGGGGTGTGATTTCAGGTGAAGTAATTAGCCACCAGCTGCGTACGGGCTGCCTCACCACGTGCCCTTTCCCCTCCCATGCGCATCGGCCGTGCTTGTGGTTGGGGATGTGAGGGCACCACCATGTCCACCGGCAGGCCCCGGCATGTTGCAACGTTGTGCAGGACACATGCTGCCACTATGATCCTGCACACTACTGGGGGAGCGTATAGCAGCTGCCCACCAGAGCAGTCAAGGGAGCGAAAGCGTGACTTGAGCACTCCGAATGTGCGCTCCACTATGGCCCGGGTTGCAATATGGGCTGTGTTGTATCTTACCTCGGGTGGTGTGGTGGGGTGGGGTTCCGAATTGGCATCATCATGTCGGTGCTCAGAGGGTAGGCACTGTCCCCTGGGGAGGTGATGGTATCTGACATGCATGCATGCATGTGTAGGGGCATTTATACGCAACAAGCAGCCATGTATCGCCATGCTGCCCAGCTTCTAGGTCCCGGTTTAGGGTTGACATTCTGTAAATGAAACTGTCATGGGTGGACCCTGGATAGTTGGCATATACTGAGGTGATGATTCCCTTGGCATCACATACTACCTGCACGTTGATGGAATACCATTGCTTGCGGTTTCTGTAGATGTGCTCAGTTGCCCTGGGAGGACGTAGAGCCACATGGGTGCAGTCAATGGCACCTAGTACTTTGGGGAAGTGTGCCACCCCGTAAAAGTCCTGGACAACAGCCTGCCTTTCTGCAGGTGTTCTGGAAAGGTACATGTGCCTGCGGACTGATAGTCGTGCAGTGCAGTCATGATGGCCAACACCTGGTGCAGGCAGCGTGACTGCGTGGCCTGTGACACCCCCCCCACTATGGCACTTGTCCGCTGAAATGAACCAGTGGCCAAGAAGTGCAGTATATTGAGCACCATTTCCAAGGGGCTCAGTGCTTGGGAGCACAGGGTGGGTGATGTGAGGTCATCCTCTCACTCACTCACCAGGTCGAGTATTATGTGAGGTGGAAACCTGTACCTCCCATACACCTGGTCATCAGGCATCCCAAAAAGGCTGGTTCTGGGTGTAAAAATTCTTGCCCTGATTTTCCTCCTCCTCCTGCGGTATCCCACGACCACTGCTGCAAGGAACGGTATATTAATCTTAGCGTCTGAGCTTGTTTGTTGTTTGCGCGCACTTTTATATTGCGCGGGTCCACGTATGCCTGCTTCCTGCTGGCATACGTGTTTCCGGATTAGCGCGTCTTTTTTGGCGCACGCGTTAGCCCCGTTTGATTCTATGAATACGTGTTGTAGGCGTGCGTGTGGGCGTTCCGAGCCTTTGCCTCCTGTACTTCCCCTGTGACGCCCACATTTTCACGCATTGTTCCCCATTCCCCGTGTTACGCCCCGTGTTACGCCTACTTTTGTTGTGTGCGCTGTGCTATGTGCACTTTCCCTCTGCGTGTAGCGCATGCTGTTTGAAGACTTGTGCGCCAGCATGCGCTACGCAGGATTTTAGCACACATCCATGGATTTACATGCGCACTGACTTCCTTGAATCGCTGTGTGCGGGTTTCGCTGCGATTTTCGCACTTGCGCTGCGATTTGCATGCTTTCGCACGCTTTCGCAGAAATTTTCAGCACACATTAATTCCATGAATCGGCCTGAAAATGTAGACTTATGACAAGTACAACACATGCACCCACTACAAATGCACCTATGGAACATGAAACTATGACACATGCTCCTATGACACATGCTCCTAAGTCAGATGCTCCTACCAAACACACTGCTATGACTCATGTTCCTAAGACAAGTGATGATATAACATGCTCTGTTACAACACACACACCTATAATGCATTTTCCGATGACAAGCACACATACTACACACGCACCTATTATACATAACATGTGGCTGCACATCACATGCTTCTACAACACATGTGGCTATGACACTTGCAGCTACTGCATGTGGTCGCACTACATACACACACATGCTCCTATGACACATGATCCTACAACATGCGCTCCTACAACCTGCACTACTACAACACATGGTCCTATGACACACATTCTTACAACACATACTCCTAACACACAGGCAGCTACAACATGCACTGCAGTCACGTATGGAGAGCAGATGAGTTTTACAACTGGTAGGTTAGAAAATGAACATCTCATGAAAACTAACATCAAAGGCAAGTCATGCCAACTGTACACACAGCATATGAGTTTTTACTGTGCGTGTATTGCATAATTAACCTCTTCTAAAAGATTACATGAAAGGCAAGTCACAACTGACTTTGATTTCAGTTTTAAAGTGATGGAATAAATGTCAAATTTTCATTAAAAATGGTAGACTTTAGGAGGCATATTATGCATGATCAGAATGGAAATGCATTTTATATTAAAACCCTACATGAACATTTGTGATATTAACATTCTGAATATATGAACAGTAATAACATGCTCCTATGACACATGCATCTAAAACACACATGCTTACTACACATGTAGGACAGATTCTCTCATATGCACCCAGGATGTGCACCTTTGACACATGTTCCTATGACACATGATCCTAGGACACATGCTCCTATGACACATGCTACTATGAAACCCGCTCCTACCACACATTCTCCTTCCACACACGCTCCTACCACATGCACTCCTACGACACACACATACCACACACTCTTACAATACACATTCTACAGACACACACTCATACAACATGTGCTTATCTGACACAAACATATACTTCACATGCACCTACTACACAAAACATTTGGATGTATGACACAAACACTTACAACACATGTTCCAACCACAAAAACTCTTACGATGCACACTTACCACACACTCTTACAACATACACTCCTACAACACAAGCTCCTACAGCAGGTGATCTGATGACATTTGCTGCTAGAACACATGTTCCTATGACACACATTCTTGCAACACATACTCCTACCACACAGGTGCCTACAACATGCGCTGCAATCACATATGCAAAGCATATGAGTTTTGCAGTTGTTGCATTACAGAATGTACATCTCCTAAAAACTCACATCAAAGGCAATTGACATCTGAATTTGATGTCAGTTTTAAAGTGGTGGAATGCGTTTACACTTTCAATACTGTAATCTACACTTTTCCTACGGAAATGCACACTTTAGGAAACATACATGAGCAGAATGGAGGTACTTTTTATATTAAAACCCTACATGTACATTTGTGATATTAACATTGTGGAAATGAACACTAATAACATGCTCCTATGACCCAGGGACCTACTACACGTGTGCTTAATACACATAACATGTAAATGTATGACACGTGCTCTCACATGCACCTAGAACACCTGCACACAACTATACCGCATCTATACAACTATACCTGTGCATCTTCTACTACACACTCACGCGCTTACAACACATGCTCCTACAACATACACTCCTACGACATACGCTCCTACAACACATGGTCCTACGACACACATTCTAACAACACATACTCCAATCACAGAGGCGCCTATATCATGGGCTGCAATTAAGCATGCAGAGCGTATGAGCTTTAAAGCTGGTAAATTACAAAATTAACTTCTGAATACTCACATCAAAGGAAAGTCATACGAACTGTGCACAGAGCTTATGAGTTTTACTGTTTATACATTACACAATTAACATCTCTTAAAAACTCACATGAAAGGCAAGTCACAGCTGACTTTAATTTTGGTTTTAAAGTGAATGAATAAATGTACAATTTCAATTACAAAATGTAAATTTTTCATACTAGTGAATGGAGGATGGTACAGGGGCAGCAAACTGGTCTTGGAGGAAACATGGCTAAGCAGAGCAACAGAGGTTTGAATCCCGGTTCCGGGTTTAGAAGCTGAACTGAGGTACGGTATTAGACGCATTATGAAAAAACAATTAAATAAAAAATAAATACAAAAATGTACACTTCGATGGCATACAATGCATGAGCAGAAATAGCAATTTTAAGGTGATCGATTCACTTTTGTTATGAAAATGTACACTATACAGACACCAATGTACACTTTAGGAGGCATGCAATTCATGAGCAGAATGGACATACATTTTATGTTAAAACCCTACACATACATTTGTGATATTAACATTGTGTATTTAGACAGTAATAACATGATCCTACTACAAATATACCTAATATTCACATGCTTACTACATATAACATATACAGGTATGAAAAGTGCTCTCACATGCAGGCAGGACACATGCACCTATGACAAGTGCACTAAAGACACGTGTACCTACAACACATTTTCCTACAACTCATGCAATTATGACACATGCTCCTATGACATGTGTTCCCATGACGCATGTTCCAATGGTGTATGCTCCTATGATACATGCTCCAACAACACATGATGTTGCTACACATGCATCTACCACAGACGCTCCTACCACACTCACTCTTACGACCCACACTTACCAGAAACTCTTACACCACCCACTCTGACATCTATTCCTATGACACATGTTCATATGACACATGCTGCTATAACATGCTCTCCTACAATACACACTCCTATAATACATGTTTAAATGACAAGCACACCTACTACACATGCACCTACTACACATAACAGGTGGATGTACGACCAATGCTCTTACGACACAAGTCCCAACCATACAATCTTACTATCCACAAGCCATACAACATGCACTCCTATATCAGGTGCTCCAACAAAACATGCTTGTATGACACATTTAACTACTCGACTTGCTCCTACCACACACACACACACACACACTCACACTCCTGCAGCACATGCTACTAAAACATCCGTTCCTATATCTCAGAATCTCATATGAGAAAGACCTTTGAATGTTTGGTGGAGATCAAAGCCTGGATGTTGTAAAGATTCACTCCCTGATTTACACATAATCAGAACATCACTCATTGGGACTTATATGGGGTACCGGGCTTAGGGGTCTTGGTCAGTGTGATAACATCGATCATGGGGTAGATCTGTGCGCATTAAAGCAACTATGGGGCACGCTGACATTTGTTAGTTCTAGGGTGCAATATACTGTGACAGCGATCTAGTTTTAGTAGGGGGCACACTGGGGTGGGCTTCATAGCAGGGTCACACTTCTGGTACATAAAGGGAATACCTTAAAGGGCACAGGGTTGTTGTGGCAGTAATTTTCCAACACCAGGGGTAAGAGGGCACAGGCAGGTTTATGGAGATGGATGAGCTGCAAGCCATAGTTCAGGCCGGATCACACACAGGACAGTGATCTCAGAGGAAGAGTGAGATATTACATTAGTATATTTGTTTTAATTGTCCCCCGTGCATCCGTGAAAAATTGAGCTGTGAAGCTTTCAGACAGAGTGAGAAAGGGTGGGGGCCATGAGTGCGGAGTGCGCGGTGCTGCAGAGGGGTAGAAGCCTTTTCGTATTATCGCAGTGAGGCCTAGTCCAAAGATGGAGTCGAGGTCACACAAAATGGAAGCCAAGTGTCCCTCACAACAGCCCTGCATCTGCTTACTGTTAGCATGCATGCGGGCAATGAAGGTGTCCCCCACTATTGTACGAGCAAGTGGTCCACGTCGTGCTGAATGTATTAGGGGGGCCTAAACAACCCCTCGCTTCCACACATTCCCCCCTTTCGTTACATCTAAAGTAACAAACTAATCCTTTTTATTATTCTCCCGTAGATGATACTCTGCTTCGTGGACTGCCTCATCCCATGCCGGTGTAGCTTTTATTGGCATCCAAGCCCTGCATACACCTCTTAGGCTTTGCCCTCTCCTTGCATATTCATCAGGTGTGCATGTCATGTATATATCTCCATCCCCATCTAGGTCCACCCACACCTCCCTGTACCATTGCAACTCCTGTGGCTTTTTAAGTGTGGTGTGGTATAAGTTGTATACCCTGTCCCCATGCTGGTGATAAACAGCTGTCAGGTGGTATTTTGGTTGGTTTGACTCCCCAGTTTGTATTTATGCGTCTATCATGGTTGCTGCCATTGTCTGTTTGCCCATTGTTACCATCATCATTGTTGAACTAGGCATAGATTTTGCACAACATTGTATGCCCAACCGGCACACACAGAAAAATAGCAAAAGAAAAATGATGACTGGAACAAAAATGTTCATCATAATGGTGAACGCGAGGGTATCCAGTTGAACATGTTGTCAAACCATTTGCTTGGCTCTATTCCTCCTTCCTCCTGCATTCTCTCCCCCATGCTGTGTACTGCCGAGATGACGTGGGAGAGGGTCCTGTTATCCGCATCTTCAGAAGGTACGAATCTACAGCATGCGCTCCCGATTTTTCGGCAAACACTGCCATCCATTGCTGGGAGACGGTCTACGACGTACCGGTTCTGCATTGTCATTAGGCGCAAGGTGCGGAGTTCCTCCTTGATCACATTGAATCCCTCTTCAGTGTCGTTGGCCAGTTGGATCAGTTCCCAGTGGACTATTTGCAGCCATTTGGCATTAGTTCACGTCTGAAGTCCTGGCATCAGGAGGGAGGCAAAGAAGGTTTCGGCTGAATTGAACAACTTGTATTTATCAGAGCGAGGAGGTTGGATGACTTGCTGGAGATATAGTTGATGACCTCCTTTTGCAGGACACTCTGTGTCGTAGCTTGTTTTCAGACAGAATGTCGTATGTGGAAGGCTCTGTGGTTGCTGGTTGGGGTGCTGCCAAGGTGCCAGCCGAATCTCCTGCTTCCGATATGCCAGCCGCATCCCCTGCTGCTGATATGCCAGCCGAATCTCTCCAGCCTTGGATATGGCTTTCTGGAATTACCATTAGTGCTGAGTGCAGGGTGACCAGGGCACAGGTACCATTCCATGATGTGTGTAGATGCAGGTAGGCTTGTTTGCCACATACCCAATACATGTCCATGAGCACTGCTGTGCCTTTCTTCATATCTGGGATGATGATCGTTTTGTTGCATGTCCTGTTAGAACACATTTGTACCTTCCCTTCGCCATGAAAACAAAGATTCTGTGGAATTTCCTTCTGTATTTTGATGGGTTTCTCAAGTGCAGTATCCCACGTGAGCTTTGCAATGTGCTGAGACCAGACAGGAGTACACGTTTCTTTGACCCATTGAATGTTCTCTTCCGTTAGTCCTTGTAGCGCCTCTGCTTTACACGTGATTGTCTCATCATGCCACCAGTTTTCTGTAAACCTTGTCCCTCTGATAACAAACAATTGTTCTTTGATACAAATCACTCCTTGCGGCTTACTCGTGCAAGTTTTCTCATTCTGCAGCATTTCTATTGTAACTGTGTGTGACTGGAAGGTGCTTTGAATCCTACATAATACAAGATGAATTAAAAATTGTGCATCCGACAAGGGCACTTCTTGAGGTATAAGTATTTTAGGTGTGCCTGAAGCATGCGGTATAAGAGAGCAGACATAGCCGCTCTCATTTGTTGCTTGTTTTGCTGTTGCACTCATGTCTGAGTACCACTTGTTTAACTGATTTGGGTGGTGGGGGTGTTCAATTTCATCTAATCCCAGGCCATGGTAAACATCATATTGTTTCCCTCCTGCCCCATTTTCCATCTCCTCCTCCCCCTTCCCTGTTATTTATCATTTTCACTCTCCGGTTATTTATGGGGACGACATCTGTCCATGTTGCATCACTGAATTCACCAGCAGTTTGCCAGGACTATGGTGCTGGAATGTCTTGTGTAATTGTGGCATCAGGATTAAAGTGATTACCGTGCCTTGTGAGGTAGATTCTGCGGTTGTATAAACATCAGTATTTGCCAGATCAGGCTCACTACCCGAGGAGTAGTCCTCATCATACTGATTGGTCTCGTTATCTTTGCTTAGTTGACTAAGAGAAAAAAGTGCAGTTTTGGCAGTTTGGTTTTTATGCAACGTGGTAAGATTGTTGTTTACAGAGCAATTGTGTTTCCACATAGTTGTAACTCCAGCCCATATGAGTTTTGAGCCTTCCCGTATCAGGTTTATCCCACTCCCCCCCTCTTTTATAACCCCTATTATGAAAGACACTGGGCCTCATTACGAGTCCGGAGTTAACCGAGGCGGTAAAACCGCCTGGTTAACGCCGGACTCGTATTACCATTCCGCCTCCGTGATTCCCGGAATTACCGGGGCATCACAACCCCGGTTTTCCGGGAATCACGGAGGCGGAATGGTGTAAATCCCCATTCCCATTGAGTCCTATGGGACTCAATGGGAATCGGGATCATGGAAACACCGGCAGCATCTTGTAATGCTGCCGGTGTTTCCTCGTCCGCCTGCAGGCGGGCGGTGTTTAACCCGCCAGGTCAGACCTGGCGGGAACATCACCTCCCGCATGTAGGGGTCGGGATCAGGCGGTCCGGAAACAACGGTGGCGGCGGGTTTACCGCCACCGTTATTTCCGGACCGCCACGGTCGTAATGAGGCCCACTGTCCAGTACCAGGCCGCAAAAAATAGCATCACAGAAAACAATATTGCTGCAAATTTAAGTCCACATTCAAAATTATACCACATATTTACTCTACTAGCTACACTATCACTATCTACATTTGTGTCATTGTTAGTGAGGGCAATCCTTTCCGACATTATTCCACCTGAAGGGGCGATATAAATTTGTTAAGTACATTGCATACATACTTTTGATTATTTCTTTTCATAAACAATTCTATTTTCTTTTCCATCATTATCACATTAATGTCTTATTTTTCTGCTATTTCACTCTTTACGCTTTTTATTTGTACACCCATATTCATTTCTCTTAATGTTCTCCTTAAACGAAGAAAAATAAACTAATTTGTAAACCATTAAAACCTTAGTAGTGACAGTGATCTGTTAAAATAAAGTGAGAGCGAGCAAGAGATGTGTGCTTTTTCTAATATATATATTTATTTTTTCTTTTATCATACTATTTTACTTCTAAACTGTTCTTCATTTGCCATTTTTAATTTGTTATCTTTTGCACACCTTTATTTTAGCCACTTGCAACTTCGTTGCTCTCGTTTTGCGTACATTGAGGGGTTGTACTATCGTGTGCTCTTCTCACATCTGACAGATGCACCCAATATTTCAACCCCTTCACTTTAATCGCAGTTGGCGTGCAATATACGACCTCGTAAGGTCCATGAAATCTCGGAGAGTTCGACCTCTGCACAAAACTTTGCACGTAAACATTTTCACCTGGCATTAATTGTCCTGTTGGGCTGTCCTGTGCTGGCATTGTAGTATATGTCTCAGTGTTTTGTATAAATGGTGGTGCAATCTGTCTTGCTAAGCTACGCACTGCGCATGTTAGTTGTGTAATGTATTCCTTAAATTCATCCCCCAGCACTGTGGCAGCTCTGTGAGCGTCCGAGGCTCTTCTTACTGGTGATAGTGGCATATGGATGCGCCGTCCCGTCACTATTTCGTGCGGGCACAAATGGTGGTCCTTACTTGGCTGCTTTCGTAGTTGGAACAGTGCTAGGGGCAAGCAATACACCCAGTTTTTCTTGAGGGTGTTACACAATTTGGACAGTTTGCCTGCAGGTGATAAATCGAACATAATTTGTGCTTTACACCCAACAATGTAGTTACCTCCTTGAAAAGATTATTTACAAAATGTGTGCCATTGTCTGACCTTATGACGTCACATATGACCCACCTTGAGAAAACCTCTCTCACAAAAAAATTGGCAGCACACTTTGCATCTGGGTGAGGACATGGTCCAGCTTCCACCCATCTTGAAAATGGACAAACTATTACAATCAGATATCTTGATCCGTTGCATCTTTCCCCCATATCCACGTAGTCGATGTGGAGCTCTCTAAACGGGACCACAGGATGCAGTAGTGTTCCTCGCAGTGTTCTAAGAGTCATTCCTGAACTGCATGTTTGGCATGTTGTGCATTCCACTGTGAATTTTGACAAATGTTCCTGCAAATTTGGAACAAAACAGTGTTCCTGTATTTCAGCTGCAATGTGCTGTTTAGTCACATGCGTTGGGAAGTGTAGTTGTTGAACTACTATTTCTAACAATTCCACAGGCATTACTACCTTCCCTGTGAGCTCCTGTTGCCATATCAAATCTGTTGGTGACTGTCTACATCCTCTTTTTCCCCATAATTTTTGTTCCTCCATGGGTGCAGGTTTTTGGAGCTCAAATATTTGGGCAATTGGTGTATGGCTGTGTCCCTCTTCTGCTGTGTCTGTACCTGGTATTTTTACAATGCACTCTAATGCTTGCGGGATATTAAAATATGCTGCTTCTTTTGCAGCGGCGTCCGCTGCCGCGTTCCCCAATGAGATTGCATCCGTGTTATTGGTATGTACTTGGCACTTCACCAATGCTACAACTGATGGTTCTACTAATGCTTCTATTAGCTCATTCAACAGGGCTGCATGCTGTACTGGTGAGCCATCTGCCCTTCTAAACCCTCTTCGCCGCCAACATGACAATCCTGAGTGCACTGTTGTTGTTGCATATGCTGAGTCAGAGTATATTGTCACAGCACACCCTTTTGCTGTATGTAGCGCTTCAATTAGCGCTATCAATTCTGCTGCCTGCGCTGAATAGTGTGACGGGAGGCGTTTTGGTACAATCACTTCACACTCTCCTTCTACCATTCTTACCACTACTGCCCCTACCTCCTTTTCTCCTGTCTCACTGTCTATCGATGCTGACCCATCTACAAAGTATATTTCACCTTACTGTAGTGCATTTTCATTCGCTTTTGAGATGTCATGTTCCTCTCCCTCATACGTGGCACAATCGTGTTCCTGTATGTCTTCCACTGTACATGGTTCAGTAATGAATATGGCTGGATTCACTTCTTTACACCTTACTATGTGAAAGTGTGGGCTTGAAATTATTATTTCATATTCTGTTGCCCTTTGTGTGGTGAGAGTGCTTTTGGACCTTTCTAAAATGGCAAACACTGCGAGTTTTGCGTATAGTGTCACTAAACAGCCCATCACGATGGTGGTGCTTTTTCCTATGGCGAAGGCTGCTGCGGCAACGGCTTGTTCGCATGCGAAGTGGCCTTGCATCACTGAGTCTAGAGTACAGCTGTAGTAGGCCAACGGCTTGTGGCCTAATGATGTCTTGTGTGTTAAAACTGCTGTCATTAAAATGCCATTGCAGTGTGAAAACAGGTAGAACTCCCGATCATAGTCTGGGTTCCCTAAGACTGGTGCATGTGCAATGAGGTCCTTTAACTTGAAATACTGTGTTATCATCTCTTGTGTCCTTTTTAATGGAACATTGTCCTTCTGTGCTTCTTTTAAAGCCTGTAGTAGTGGGCGTGTGTATGCTGCATAGTCAAGTATCCATGAGTGACAGTAACTACAAATACCAAGGAATTTTTGCATGTCTTTTACTGTTTTTGGCATCATTAGGTGCTGTATTGCTGCTGCTCTGTCTGGTATTATTCTTGTGCCATCTTTTGAAATCAGTTGTCCTAAATAGAGTACCTATGCTAGGTAATATTGCCACTTACCTTTGTCCACCTTGTATCCTTTTGTGGCTAATACATTTAGCAATGATATTGAATCAGCCCTGCACTGTTCTTCGCTTTGGCTGCAAATGAGCAAATCATCTACGTACTGATTTATCGTGCTCTCTACATTTATGTTACCAAGATCTTCATGCAATATTCTGTTAAAGATACTGGGGCTCTGACAGTACCCCTGTGGTAATCTACAATGCTCATACATGTTGCCCCCCAATGTGAATGCTGTGAGGTACTGGCAACTCGGGTCAAGTGGTATTGAGAAGAAGGTATTCTTCAAGTCCACTACTGTAAAGCAAGTAGCATCTTTAGGTATGCTACATAAAATTGATGCAGGATTAGGCACTAGAGGAAACTCTTTCTGTATGATGTCATTAAGTGGGCATAGGTCCTGGATCATCCTCCAAGCCCCGCCCCTTGCTTTTTTGATCAGGAAAATTGCAGTGTTACATGGTGATGTGGATGGCAATATTATCCCTTGTTGTAATAATGCATTTATTGTTTCTCATATCCCTTCCTCTGCTTCTCTTGATAATGGGTACTGTTTTACTTTAGGCAGGATTGCACCTTGTTTCAATTTTATTTTTATGGGCGTGACCTCTTGTAATAGCCCCACGTCATGGGGGCCTGTGGTCCATCATTCTGGCAGTACCTTTTCCATAACTTCCTCAAATATAGTGGGTGGCACATTAACACTAGCCATGAGAGGGTTGTGTATTTCTCTATGTTGGATCATGATGTCACATGTTACACTTATTTCCATTATTATTTCCCCATCAGTATCATTGTCAGGAAACAAGTCTTCATCAGTTAAATTCCGTAAAGTTATGTTTGGGTCTATGCACAGTACTGTTCTCCATTCGCAACCATGTGTGTCCAGTCCTATTAATGCAATACGTTTTTTTGACACCTGTACCCCTTCCAGATTAATAGATAAGATTGTGCCTGGTACAACATCTGTATTCACAATTGGGCGAAAGACAAAATCAGAAGGCACCTTCCATTATTTTCTTGTTATTTCTGGTACCACGCTGGCAAGCACCCTGATCCCATAAATGAACATGTCCATGTCTATGGGCACCCCCCTTATGGACATTCATCATGGTACTTATCATCAACATTGCTCTTACTGGGCACACCCCTGGAGTTAAACACACTATCCCCCGCTCAGTAAATGAAAAGGTCATATTCAATTTACTCAGGAGGTCTCTTCCCAATAAATTTATCAGTGAGTCTTCATGATATAGTAGAGGTGCTCGCACTGTTTTCCCCCCACGGTTATGTCAAGATCTTTTGTATAAGAAACTTTTAAAATAGCCCCAGAGAACCCTTGCGTTTCCAAATTTCTTCCAAAAAAAAGGAACAGGTCTTCCATGAGACACCATTTTTTCAGCTCCCGAGTCCACCATAAAGATGAACTGTTTGTTGCCTATCTGCGCCCCACTAGTGGTTCCACTTCTGCATGTAGGGTAGTAGATAGGACTGGACATGCAAGTACTTTCTGTGGGCTTTCCTAATCTGCATATGTCTCCATTCCTGGAACAGAGAATACATTGTCCCACAATAGGGCTGCACCGCGAAAAGGTGCCGGCGCGCCATTTGCAGAAGTTGCAAAAATGTTGGTGTTTGCGTTTCCCATAGTGTTCTGACTTCCCATTTGTTGCTGCATACCTCTCTGCTGTGGTTGTTGTCTTTGTTGCATTTGTGGCTCTCTCTGTTGTGGTTCATTATAGCATTGTTCGTTCTGCCCACTCCCTCTCATTGGTAACCCATAGGGACTGCCTGGCCATACTGCTGTTCATTTCCCATGGGATGTTGCCCTTGGTAATAACCCATGGGTTGCATCCTACACTCTCTCGAAAAATGTCCCTATCTACCGCAATTCCAACATGACCCTTGTGGTCCTCCTCTCATTCCTTGCCCTCCAAACCCTCTATTTCCCATTCCTCCACATCCCCTTCTTTGTCCTCTGTACCAACATGTCCTCTTGCTGGCCTGCCCTACCATTGGGGGCCTCCGTACTGCTCCTCTCCATCCCATTGCTCTTGTCCGTTTGCAGACCAAGTTGCAGCCATCCTTGCTGGTGTGTTTCCTAACCCCTCCTCTCCTTCCCCCTGCCTGTCAGTAGATGTTGTTGCATTCATCGCCGCAACCCTCACTAATTTATTTTGCACTAACTTTGCTTCGTCTGCCAACCTTCTCCATACTATCTCTCTTTCTCTTTCTTTGATCTCCCTACAATGGTGCACAATTATGCTCTGAATCTCTGGCCAGCCTTTGGCTTCTATCCCAGCTATTTTATCCAAGGCCTTCTGTACCTCCTTCGGGAGCCCTTTTTTAATTATAAAGTAGAACAAGGCAGTGAATTGGTCCCACGCTGTACCCGTTTCAGATCTCCACAGGTTTTGTACCCGAAGGATGAATTACGTAGGCTCCTCCTCCTCTCCCATAGTGCATTGCATCACTAAGTGTAAATCTGGAGTGTCTGGAAACGTTCTCTGCAATGCATCCCATACTTTTGGTCTGACGTTATTAAATGAGGACCCATCATGACGGTCACAGTTCAGTGTAACCCCCGGGAAGCCCGCCTTCACCCACACTGCTTCTGCCTGGTCACCAACGGCAGACACTAATACACTTTTTATATTTCCTATAGCTAATGGCACCCCTTCTGTGTTTTTTTCGAATACATGTATCCACTTCCCCACCCCACCCGAAAGTGGAGGGAGAAGTTTCAGCAAGTGATTCTTGTCCATCTGTGCCCATGGTATGTAATGTGGTCTCCCTGCTCCCTTGTGTATCCGGGGTATTTGTAGTTTTGCCTTTCCTCCTTTTTTACTTACTGTTCCCTTCTTTGTTTTACTTACCAGCATGTTCCCTACTCTTTGCCTTAACCTCCCTTGCCATCTTGGGGTGGCCCTCTCATCCTCTTCGTCAAATGGAAATGGCAGCGGGGATCCTGCTACTGCTTCCCCATCTTCGTACTCATCTAGATCACTCCATACCTCCTCTATCTCTTCTTCTGAATCTCTTCCGCCATGTCCCTCCCCTCTTTGACTGTCTGGTGTTCCAGGTCGTATTAGTCTTACAGGTTTGCCATTTAAATGGAAAAGGAACTCTCCTGATTGCCACTCCTGCCCTTTTGGTATGGGTACTGGTGGCGGTGGGGATGGTGTAGATCCCCCCGCTACACTTGGTGGAGGTGTGAGATCAACTGCTGTTAATGGTAGTACTTCCCCTCCACTGGGCAGCATCTGGCCCTTATCACACAAGGCTCTTAATCATGTTATTTCCATTTGGGCATGTGCAAGCTGCCTGGCTAAATTCACTGGAGGGGCACTAGTTGGCCCATATAACCCTCCTGTTTCATACGGTGGCGGGGCTGTGGCATCCGCTGCTGCCAGGGTAGTCGGTGCAGTTGGTGCCGGCACATACGTGGACTCACTGTATTCCACTGCGGGCCTCGTCAATAACGGGTAAATTCTGGTGAGGTCATTCTCTCTTGTTTTTGTTGTGCATTCTTCCCCTGCAGCACCCTCTCACCCCTCTGGGCCTTCTCTTTCTCTATGGATGTGTCTTTACTTACCTTGCCGCTAGGGGTTGCTTCCTCAAACATTTGCCATAAGTCTAGCACCTCCCTCCTGTTTTGCAATTGCTGTCCCCTGTATTTCGCTAGCAAATGTGTTGATACAAGATCTAGTACTCGTTTCTCAAACAACCCTCCCTCTGGCCATATTGGTGAAACACCCTCTCCTTTTATTTCCGTCAGCCACTGATCGTGGTATTTTTGTATTTTCTCACTATACAATGGGAGGTGTTGGCAGATATGCGCTAATGGTGTGGTACCTCCCATGATACTGTATTTCTCGCTCTTGCCAGCATTCACTCTTTTTTCTAGGTATAATTACACAATGTCGGTCACCCAATAAACTCCTTTCCCTGACACCTCTGTTCAACCTTATTTCATAATCAACCTCAACCTTTTTTACTTACACCCTTTTGCAGGAATCACAAATTATTTACTAACACTTCTCATCAAACCTTATTTTGGAGAATACACAGACACACATGTATTTCTTGACAAACCAACATGGAGTACTTTGACACATTGAACATGTAACATATATTACCTTTCACTTTTATTCCCCCTCCCGATTACTTTAGTTTTTTACCCCTTGTTCTTATCTTTTCAGTCACTCCCACCTCTGAGCCCTCTTAGGCTGCCTCTCAAAGAATTCTACTCACACATAAAAAGAATATTCTAAATTACTACTCCGAGCCTACTAAATAAATGAGACTCCTACTTTTTCCTTTTTATCTCCACTTGTTCTCTGCACTGGTCGAGACAATGCTATGCGGCGCCGCCTTCTATCCCCCTTCGGAGCTAGGATCCCGTATTCCTTTTTATCTCTTTTTCCACAACAACCTAATGGCCATATAAAGGATAGATAAGAAAAAGCCTCATTCACATTCACACAGACCCTAAACTATAACCTCAGTTTCTGTTTTTATTTTCCCCTATTTTATCCCTTTTGTTTTTTATACCCCTTTCCCAATTTCTTCTTTTCTCCCCTTAGAGTGTCGCAACCAGTACTCACGTGTTTAGTGGGGTGGTCCGAGAGCCGCCATTCACGGTATATTCATAATCTGGTTTGCACCCCAACCAAGCCATGACCCACCTTGGCGAGCAGTTAGTTAGGTATTTGAAAAGATGACGGGACCCTTGGAACCTTTCATTTTGTGCGCAAACTGGTCAACCACAGAGGCAATGGTTTTGCTGGGGGCATCCCGGATCTCGCCGCATGACACAGGGCCTCGGCGCACCTGTCCCAATCACGTCGCGGGGATCACCAAATGTAAAGGCTCACTCCCCAACTTACACATGCAAATACAAATAAATATAAAACACCCCAATGGGGAATGAGACTAAGAGAACAGGTTGCAAGAGTTATTTTTTCTTTATAACTAGTTGGCATCCAGAGAACTCTGCTGCCCCAAGAGTGCTCTGGTAAACATTACAAAATCATGACCTTATCAAGGGAAAAAATGTCATCACTGACATCACTCTATATGGCACTACAATTGCTTGGGATTGGGTGAATAACATTGATACATATGTGGCTTTGGGCGCTGCTTCATCTGGATTGGTTGCTCCATTGGCGGGAGGGTGAGCATCACGTGGTTCGGCTGCCGGTGTCTAAGAGAGGTGAGGGTCAGGTCTCGTTGAGGTAGGGCAGACACTAACTAAGCTAGCATAAACAAATACTATTAGACATGTAATAAACAATGCTCATTATTATTATTCTTAAGCAAATCCTTTTGAACCTATAAATTGCATACTTATAATCAGAACATCACTCATTGGGACTAATATGGGGTACTGAGCTTAGGGGTCTTGGTCAGTGTGATAACATGGATCATAGGGTAGGTCTGTGCGCATAAAAGCAACTATGGGGCACGGTGACATTTGTTAGTTCTAGGATGCAATATACTGTGACAGAGGTCTAGTTTTAGTAGGGGGCACACTGGGGTGGGCTACACAGCAGGGTCACACTTCTGGTACATCAAGGGAATACCTTAAAAGGCACAGGGTTGTAGTGGCAGTAATTTTCCAACAAGAGGGGCAAGAGGACATAGTCAGGTTTGTGGAGATGGATGAGCTTCAAGTCATTGTTCGGGCAGGTTCACACACAGGACAGTGATCTCAGAGGAGGAGTGCGATGTTACATTAGTATATTTGTTTCAATTGTCCCCGGTGCATCCATGAGAAATGGAGCTGTGAAGCTTTCAGACAGAGTGAGAAAAGGTGGGGGTCATGAGCGCGGAGTGCATGGCGCTGCAGAGGGGAGAGAAGCCTTTTCGTATTATCGCAGTGAGGCCTAGTCCAAAGATGAGTCGAGGGCACACAAAATGGAAGCCAAGTGTCCCTCACAACAGCCCCGCATCTGCTTACTGTTAGCAAGCATGTGGGCAATGGAGGCGTCCCCCACTATTGTACGAGCAAGTGGTCCACATCGTGCTGAATGTATGAGGGGGGCATTAACAAACCCTCACTCACACACAATGTCAACACATTTTCTAAAACAGAATCAGTGCAAGACAGCATTTATTTTAATTTCTCGTGCGGGTAACCAATCATTCTTCTTAAATTGTTTCCTACAGGTGAAAATCCCAGGCTTGCAATCAGGATTTTATCAGCTGGTTAAATTTTTGGGCTTTATGTTAGATTCCCGCCTTACCCTGATACCACACATCAATGCTTTAGCAAAATCACCTTTCACCTTTTTGTTCTGCAGTTAGTGAAATATTTTATTTCATCTTCCCACTTTCACACTTCAGTACATTCTTTGGCTTCATCCTGCATTGATTATGGTTTTCTTTCTGACATTCCACATTCGCTCTGGCTCCTTCAATCGGTAGATGAAAGTTTGACCATATGACACCGATTTTCTTTTCTTTACATTGGCTATCTCTTGAGGCCACAATTGCATTTAAATTGCTATGCATTACTTACAAAGCAAACCATTGGCAACCCCTTGCTATTTGGCCAAGAAACTAAACCTTTCAGAGGGCTCAAGGGGCCTCAGAAGTCAGGCTTATCTTTGTCTGGAACTCTGTAAGTTTAGGTCAACATTTTCAGAAGCAGCAGTTCCATCTTGGAATGCTTTACCTAGGGACCTCTGCCTGTCTACTGACTACCAGCAGTTCAGAAACAACTTGAAAGCCCACTTGTGGCAAGATATTTTTTAACAAGTTATTGGAGAATTGTTCTCCTCAAGTAGGTGATAATTGTAGGGTTTTACATTTTCAGATTGTATTTATGTTTGAATTCATGTTTATACTTTATATGTGAACGTTACAGGACTCTGATGTGGTGTTCATCCCTGGTCCCCGCTTCAGAAGAATTTCAAATAAATAAATAGGTATCATTACACTGCCACTCTCAATAATTTGACAGAATCAGAGCATTATCACCAAAAGACACTATCAATACAAGTGGAACTGTCTGCAATGAAGTTCTGTGGCAATGGTTACTACAAATAAGCATGTTCAAGTGGGCCACAGGATGAAGAAATATCTCCAGGGATCAGCAGGTTGGGAAGTGGTTAAATTTGCCAGTGAGGCATTACAAATCTGGACAGGAGGAGTGTGAAAGAGCCGAAGAAAATCCTATCACAAAGAGAATCAAGCAAAGGGTGCATTGCTGGAGAGCAGAGGGTTTTAGGCAAAACAACAGTGAAAGACTACAGGATACCAGAAGGAAGAAATGGCAGAGTACAATGGGTGGGAAGTGGCCATTGTATCACAAAGGACTAAGGGTATCAAATTATTGAAAGCTCTAATGAAGACCCAGAAGTTTCCTGTTGAGTGACTTTGTTTTCTTGCATGTGATTCACACAGAACCAATATAGTATGAGGCAATTTAGCAAGTTTGAATCCTTACCATTCATATTATTTTATTCTGGCCTCCAAATTACATGTCATTCTTAAAGTTAGTAGCTGTCCATTACCTGGAAAGCAATAATTTCAGTGTATTTAGAGGGTTAGAACCACAAGTCCTGATTTATTTCTATCTCTAACTCCTTGTGTTCGGGATCCCCGTCCCCCATTGCCTCCTTCTTTTGTCCTGCATCTAATTGTCTTTCTTCCCCTCATGTTGTCTTCTCCCACTTCCTTCACCACCTACTGCAAATGCTCCTCAATTGCTGTTACCATCTCATCCTGCCCCACAGTCACCATGGTTGCCTATATTCAGCTGCTGTTGTCAGCTTCTCCCATTTCAGTTAAGCCCACACCCCCAATTACGCTTTGGTACTGAATGCTTGCTTTACCTCATCATTATGCTGTTTCTGTCCATTGCTTCAACATCCTCAAAGGCTGTCACATTTACACGCTCAGGTGAATTGTAAGCCTCAAGCAGAGAACATTTCAGAGTTCTTGCTACTTCAGTACCTCTCCCGATTCCCATGATATTCTTAATGACCTGGAATGAGTATGCAGTTGCGCTTCAGGAAAAAGCACTATGCCATTCACTTTATAGTATACAATTTGTACACATGAACTTTACCTGAAACAACTTCTTATCAATCGTTTGTTATAGCATGTTATTTCCCTGAAATGGTTTGATCATTATAGATTGAATTTTGTTCCGTGTGAATACCTTATGCATTTAAATCTTTAATTGTAGAAATGAAGTACTATGCTGTGTACTGTATTTCGTGCAATGTTTTGTTATGCACTTTATTTTGTACAACTTGTAAGCAAACATTTGTCTTAATATGTCATTTCCCCTAGATTTTCTTATATCAGCGGTGGCATCACACTGTACAGTGATCTCTTTAGCAATATGTGATACACTTTATTATGTGCTACATTTATATCACTATGCTATGACATTATTGTGGTAGGCTATATTAATAATAATGTGACATATACTGTTATGTTTCCTAACTACATCATGTTCATGACAGGTATTCCACAATGTGGATGCATAGGTATTAAGAATGCTACTTCTTTCACAATTTTGCATATCATGATGTGTTGTCACATTTCAAATGAATATTTTTTTTTATGTCTCACATCCATAGTTAAATTGAGTTTAGAAACATTCTATAGCCTGATTTAGAATGAACATGTGTATATTTTAGGAGCAATCTGCACAGTTCAAATTGTTCCATGTTTTATTAATCACAGCACTTTGCATGTTGTCAGTCCTATTTCGATGTTAAGTAGAATGAGTGTATAAAATGCCGGACTGTTTTTATGCTTTGTAGATTGCAACCATGACTAAGCTGCGGAGGCAGCGAAAGGTTGGTCACCTAATTTTGTATGGATTCTTTGGATTGCATTCATATAGAACTGCTTTTCCTATTTTCACGTTGGTATTTGTGGGCTTTCTGTACCTCAATGCCCTGGATAAACATCATGGATCTGTAGCCTGTGTGTAAGTGCCCACCTTCCTTTCCTCGTACATACTACCAGTGTTTGGTTATGCTAGTCACACTATAGTTAAGATGAATCCTATCAGCCATAGGAAATGTGAATATTCTATGGCTAATAACATTTGAGCTGTAGGACAGATCAGCACGACATGTGACAGTCAAATTTGGGACCAGTGCCCCCCAGAACTTGCAAGTTTCATGCAAATCCATATTATGGTTGAAAAGAAATAAAGGATCAAAAGAAGTTTTGTTTTTCATGTTTCTATTAATTTTCCAATATGGAAAATATTAAATGTTTGCTCATTCGCACAGCCCAAACTGCTGGACGGATTTGCGCCAAATAAGAAACAAGTTGGGCACAAAATGTTCAAATGAAATCCTTTGTTGTTTTGCCATAAATCCATCCAGTAGTTCTTATTTTAATTTGCAGTAGAGTGGGGATGGTGATGTACCCAAAAGGTTAGGTATATCTCCCATGATGCATTGTTGGTGCCAAGGATTTTCATTTCTGAAAACCCTGCCATTACGTGATTTTGGAAAGTGCCCTAAAAAGATATAAGGGTGTAAGTAGGGCAGTTTTGAGGCAAAGGAGCATGTGGGCAGGCTGTTAATGGATGATTTGTGAAGGTTTGGGGCTTGGGGATAGTATAGTTTTGAATTAGTTTTTATAAAATTTTTCCGTGATGGCGAATCAGCACAAATGGCAAAGAAAGAGTGACTACTTCAAATCTATAACAAATTGAGATCTGGCAACCTCTATGATTGGAAAATGAGTATTTTCAGTTACTTTAGGAAGCATTCTGTTTTTTAATATACAAAATAAAGGGATTGCTTCCTAAATTAACTTAAAATGTGAGGGGTAGGTCATTAGGGTACTATTTGTGTGTTGGGGAGCTAAATATGATAATTAAGCTTGTTCAATGAAAGTAAGCTTTTCACACAACCTAATAGTGAAGAACTCGATTCACTCCTGACGTCAGCAGGGAACATATATATATTATGGAACCACCCTTATCTTCGTCACAGTACATAATTAATAACCCACCTGAACCCTTACATCCCTCTTCCTCGTCCCTGTACTGAGTAGTAATCTTACCTATGTACCCCGCCCTACTCTTCCGCATCACAGTACCTCATTAACCCAACCTCACTCTTCATCACAGTACCCCACTATCACTACATCGCTCTTCCGTGTCACAGTACACCACTACCACCACCACACTCTTCCTCTTCACAGTACCCCACTACCGCTTGTGGGATGTTTTTACCCATGCATCCAAGCCCTACAATAAAACTGTGCAGTACTGGCATGGAAAACATCATGATGGCCAGAACTCCCCAGAGAGTGCACAGGGAAAACATGAAGAATAGGCTGCCACCCATTTTTGCCTATGTTGTGAGCACAGGAGGGCACTGCCTAAAACCACCAGTGGGCTACAGACACAGTAGCCTGAAACTATTGGGAATGGCAATGCTGATTGCCAAAAAAGCAACTCAGAACTGTGGGGAATTAATTTTCTTAATCCCAAAAATGGTTGCATTACCAGTACTCACCACTATCAGAAATCCGGCGTTTTAAAACCACCAGACTTTTGTGTAAAACTGAACAAATGAAACAAAACCAGACCAAGGAAAGACTTGCTAAGAGGTGGATACAATGTAAAACTATATTCTGAAATGACTTGAAGGAAGTAATTATTTAATGTATATGTAAACATTGTCAGTTTGATTTGAATGTAGAAAACTGGGAACAAAAAGTGACATTTAGCTGAAACCTGGCTTAGTGAAACTGGATTCTGCCTGACAACTACCCCCGACAGGAGAAACCTGTTCAGCCACTCTTCCCAGGCCTAGCTGCATCCTGCTGCTCCTGGCCAAAAGGAGTTGTCACCTCTCTGATTAGATTAGGGGTGGAGCAGCTGGGGACTACAGGGAGTTGGCCTGTCCTGGACTCAGGCAAATGTTATATTGGGGGCGTCGTAAAGTGGCTTCCTCTTAGGGAAACTAGGAGGGGCAGTGCCTCTGCTAGCAGCTGAGCTTGGGGGAAGTGGATAAACCAGTTATTCCACCCTGTGATGTGGGAAGACACACCCCTTTTTGACCAGGGCATCATTTTAAAAAGATAGATAACTCATAGGGCGGACTTGTCAGAATTATATAAGTAATATCATTATTTTTGTGATTTTTCTGTGAACATTTTGAGAGGCGTTAGGACCCTGTGGTGTATTCTGGGGGGTAGCTAGCGGAAAATAGGGTCTCACTCCAAATGTCTGCATGTTAAAAATCTGACACTTCATCAATTAATGTCCATACTCCTTGCGCACATGTGTGTAATTTTGGGTAAATGTCCGATATTGCAAAACCAGTTAAAAAGCGCAAAATGTTGTCATTTTTGAATGCAAGCCCCCAGGAAGATCAGAGGCAGACAAGCATGGACCATAAGGAATATATAATGTGCACATGTAATTTCAACAAATTGTATATCTGGGAAGGATGTATTTGAATCAAATATAGATTTGTGGGCAAACTGACAAGGGGAGGTTCCTCTGACCATAAAACCTACAGCATCACTCTGACTCACATTTCCTTCCCCCAATCAAGGGAGAGAGGAGGAATTGGCCAATGACAAGTAGAGAGGGGCAGGCTTAGCTATGCCCAGGCACACACCCATTTTCAAAACACATAAAAAGAGACTGCTGGGACAGGTAGAGAAATTCAATTCCATTTCCTGCGGAGCATGCTGACCGACGACTTCACATCCAGAGATCCAACACTTAGACTTCCAAGCTAAACAGAGACTACAGAACTTTGAACCAAGAAGGCCCACTGCAAGCAAAAGTATTTGTCAGCAGACCTCAAAATCATTTGCAAACTCTTCCACAGCCGGGCGAGCTGTATGAATTCTTTTGCCAAGAACTCTTGCCAGTACCCAGAAAGCAGTGTTACACCCAGAATCCACTTGATCCGGACCGGAAAGCAGAGCAGTATCCAGAACCAGAGGCCGCTGAATCCAGAGAGGCTAGACCAGCAGAGCAGAGCTGACCCAGACCGCTGTGAGCAGAACCAGTGACCCAGATCGTTGTAAAGTGCGAGACCAGAACCGGAGTCCAGTCCAAAACCTGACCAGATCCGTGGCGAGGCCCATTCCTGCACAAAATATCTTGTGAGTACCTAGCAGAACTGTGCAGAACCAATCTCTTAGTTCAAATAATCTAATCCAAACTATTTTAACCTGAGTAGAACTGCCTCCTAGAAATCGTGTCACCTGTCAATTCTGCAGCTGCAAGCTGTCACCTGTCATTTTGAGTTTACTTTAAATCCGAAAAACGACCTTTACAAAATCGTTCATATCTCTGGAACCGTTTGTCCTAGGAACTGGCTACTCCTTATACTTTAGCCGTAATCACGATTCACGCACTCGCGAATTTTGCCGCGATTTGCGATTTGGCCTGATTTCTTTACCTGTAAAAAGATAGCAGCTTTTTGCTTTCCTCTGCTAAAAATGTGTTTGCCTCTTAATAACCATCCCTGAATCATTGCTAAAGTGAGCCTGAGCTCATCCCAAGTATCTCTAACTCACCCTGAACCTCCTAAAGGGAATTAAAAGCATTTTCAGCATATTTCTCACTTCATTGCCACCACATTCAAAGCACTTGGGCCTGTGTTTTAAAACTCATACCGGTTTTCTCTAAGCTTGCTGTGGTGGGAATTGAATTTCGTATTGTATTTCATTGCATTCCTGAGAACTGTGTGTGTTACTTCCATCTCCTTCCATTTCTTACATTGCATGGGGGATGGGGGTGAATTGCCAGAGAAAAAGTGATTATCTTATCTTTTGCTAAAATCATATCAAGTATTTCTGTACTGCATTTTATTCCTCATTGCTTTTCCCTTGAAATCATAAAAGTATTTTTGCTACTTTATCCATCCTATACTTACTCCTCATTGATTATAAAGATGTGTGCTAGTGTCAGATTACCCATTGTTGATTAACATTATATTTATAAGGGCGACATCGATTATTAAATTATTATAAAAGCGTGGTATCTATATTTTGTTTTATTTCTCAAATAAACCTTTTAAACTTGCAAAACAGAACTACTTCTTGGCTCAGTGGGATCAGGGGGATTCTAAGAGAGGGGTGTTATATAGGGGTAGTCATCCAGAACTCATGAACTGGACATAAAGATATATCAATAAGGGTTTCCATTCAGTATCCCAGACTAGGCATTGACTTAGCTGTAGTGTTGAATTGAATCCTTTTACAAATTGGGGGCTCGAGCCGGGATATTCTGGGTTAGATTTACCATTTGTGCAGATTAATACAGTGTGCCAGCTGACAAGATAAACATATCCGGTCGGATCACCATGCTGTGTTACGCTGTAAAGCACTCCTCAAAGGAACGCTCTAAGGAAACGGTCTGTTTTGCAAAAATAAAATACAAACTTCTGTAAATCAGGAAGGAACTCAAATTCCAGAAGGACGACACTGGTAGACATCAAAATAGCCAGAGAGCACTTCTTACATAAGCTATTTGTGAGAGGTGAGTGGACTCATCAGGACCAAACGGTCTGGTTGCAGGCAATCGCGCAACAGGTCACTGAAACAGGGTCAGATATATGCAGAGATCGGGGTCCCCTACATGTGGCCCTGAGTGAACTATATATGGCCCCTAAAGCCAAAGATGAACATAATAAGATTGCCAGGATAGCGGCATATTTGTACCTATATATGGGAGCCATGCAGGACAAATGTGCTGAAGGCCAAGATCCGGCAAATAGGCAACGGATGGCGTTAGAGAAGGCCCAATCTGATCTGGACTCTTCTGAGCAGAGGCTGCTCAGGAGCCAGGAGTCAGAAAAGGACAGCAGACAGTACATCACTAAAATAAAGGAGGATATGGATGTGCTGCAACAGGAAAAGGCTGACCAGGATACCAGATTTCTGGCCTTGCAGAAGGAGTACCAAGAAGGTTTGGACTCCCTACTGCATAGCCAGAAAAAGCTGGAGCAACAGTTAGACTTCAATAGGGCATGTGCTGAGCAGGTAGTCACCCTGCAAAGCCACCTAGATAGGGAGAAAGAGGAAAGCAATAAATTGATTCTGAAGGACCTGGATACCCAGGCAGAGTTTGATCAGGAGAACCAGAAAGCTGGTGCCTTCCAAAGGCAAAGGGACGACCTGGCGGCACAGATGCAGGCTCTTAGTCAGGAAAGGGATACCTTAAGCAAGGAAGTCTGCCACTTAAAAAGGAAAATGGAAGAAAATCACCTGGCCCTCCACGGACTGGGTGACCTCCAAAAAGAACACCAGAACTTGTTAGAGCACACCAGGAGGGTGGAGGAGGCTCTGGTAAGAAAGGAGCAGTCCAGTAGGGATGGGACTCAGGAGGTAACCCTCCTGCAGCAGATACTGGCCCAGTACTCCAGGACCAATCAGGAGGCACAGAGAGAGAATGAGGCTCTCTGCCAGCACAATGATAGGCTCCAGCAACAGGTAGCGATGCAGGAGAGACTGATAGAGTCTAGAAAGGCCTTAACTGAGGAACTGAAAGCGCAGGCTCTTGCATTGCAACAGGGAACAGGGGCGGATAGAGATGAGGTTCGCTGGGAAAGAGAAACTCCTGAGCATAACCTCAGGAGCCCTAATGCCAGAGGCCTTCACCTCTACCAGTCCCTGGACTCTGCCTCCCCCATGTTCCCTGGCGCACGTGAGCACGGGGCCACAGGGATGGCAGATTACTATCCAGCTAAAATTATGGGGCTCATAGGCCAGTACCACCCAGGAATGGAGGGGCGGGCATCCGGGTATGGGCACCCAAGCACAGTGCAATTTAGTGGGGAACCCCAGGAGAGTAGGCCCATTAAGGGCATCCTGAAAACCTCTGCACAGTTAGGTCAGTGGGGTGGGGTACCCATCAAATCCTGGCAGCAAGGAGGGATCTAAAGACTCTTCTGAGCATTACAGGACACAGGAGACCAGGTCCCCACATTCTGCCAGCCATTCCCAGGCTCGCAGAATCCGGGAAAACCTGGAAGATCAGACGGGCACCTCTGGGAGCAGTGCTTCTGAGTCGGAGGATGAATGGACCAGGATTACCCGAACCAAAAAGGCCAATAAGGCAAAAAGGGCCTTGCTTAAGGACCCATTGAAACAAAAAAAGGCAATCAGGAGTGTCATCACTCCTTATCATAAGAACGCCAAGTATTCCGTTTGGGAACACTTGGAGCTCTATGAGCAAATGATGGAGACTTTCCATTTGAAGGACAGCAGTAGCTGCATCCAGTACGTCAAATGGACATTCTCCCCAGAATACTCCAGTTTCTTTGCGGGGCTGGAGGACCAAAATCATTTAAGATGGTCCACCAACAGGGCGGCCATCTTGAAACATTTTTCTGTGCACAGAAATCCTAAAGAGGCTCGGAAGGCAGCCTACAATTTGCAATGTGGGGAGGATCAGGCCCCACAAGAGTTTGTGCAAGAATTAAAGCGTGCTTTTGCGCAGACCACCAGAAGGGTGCGCACGGATAGCAGAGAATTTATCAATACGTTTTTCTATGCCTTACCCAAATACATAATGACCCAGCTCGTGAGAGATTTTCATGAGAAAAGATCTTTAGACTGGGTCATTGAACAGGCTACCCGGATCTATGAGGTGCAGAAGCCTATCGAAAATAAAAATAACGCGCCGAAAAACCCCAAAACCAACAGCACCCCTGCTGCTGCCAAGGTGGCAGAGGTAAAGGTTGCCCCCGTTTAAATTTGGAGATGGGGGGGCCTGAAAACCTGCCTGCACCAAATAATTCACAGCCCAGAAAGCCCTCGGGCCAGTCACAGACATGGAGTCGAGGAGGTAGTCCCACAAATGGGGTCCCCCGCTCCCCTGACTATGTAAGTCCCCGCTACAAGGGAAACCGACCAATCCTGGGTTATGTGTGGACTCCTCCGGGCCAAGGGGGAGATTCAGCCAAGCACCTGACCCGGGGAACTTCCCTCCTAACTTCCCCCAGGAGGGCAGAAATTCTCCAAATCCTGGGCAGAACTTTTTCCCCAGGTATCCGTCCAATTTCCAACACCAAAACCATCCATCCTTCTTTCCCCAATTCCCTGAGCCCAGACAACCTAATCCGGGAGAGGGGAGGCCAAAGGTGGAGGGGTACCCAAATCTTCCCAATCCGGGTATTACCAGAGAAGGGATAGCTACCCTTCCTGGGATCAGCCCAGGGGAGAAAATAGAGCCCTGTATCAGCCTGAGCGGGTTTCACAACTTGAGCGCCAGGTCCAAAATATGGCACGGGATCTGGGTCCCATACTGAGGGCTCAACAGAACCCTCAGATGAGCATGCCACCGCAGAATGCCCCAAACTCTGGACCTGGTGCTCCAGAACAATGACGGGGCAGCACCCCGATAAGCCACCGGTTCCCAGGGAGAAGGCACAAGGGGAAGGGGGGTGTAAAGCCTTGGAGGAAGCTTCCTCCCAACTTGTAAACAGCCCCTGGAAAACCAGAAACCGGAAACAAAATCTCCTGCTCCTGAAAGCCTGCCTCCCAAGGTGCAGAGGGGGGTAGGAGAAACAAAGGACCCAAACAGACCCACTTTGTGGAGGAGGTACAGGTCTTCCAATTTGAGGGAGAGGGATCCTCAGAAGATCCTGGGAAAAGGATCTTCTCCTTCAGAGATGGGGGAACTCCTCCCAAGGAAAAATGGGTCCCAAGGGATTCCAATCCAGACTGGGGAGATGTGGAGACTGAGCTACCGCCGCCCATCATCTCATCCCAGAACCGACAATACCGAAATCCCCTGGTTCAAACCCATCCTGGTGACTGCCTCCAAAAAGGGGGGGGCGGCCCAGAACCGGAACCAGGGGAACCCACAATGGCTCTGATCTCCAGTTGCCAACTTTTTCTTTCAGATTCCCAAGGCTCTCCACAGAATTCTGCCCAAATCTCTTCGCTAGCAATGTCCAAAACCAGAAAGTTAGCCCACCAGTTGTCCAAAAATGTGCATTATCTGTGCCCCCTTGAGGAAAAGGAGGGAAGATACTATGCCCCGGTACAAGTACAGGGGCAGGGTACAATTTTGGCACTGGTGGACACTGGATCCCAAGCTACCCTTCTGTCCAAAAGGGCCTTTGATGAAATAAATGCAGGAAGGGGGGAGAATTACCATATTCCTCTCACCTCTCTTCCTGGACAACTGCAGATCTTTGACGGGAAGGAAATTCCTATCAAGGGGACTGCAGATTTGGACATCAAAATTGGGTGACACAAGGTAAAACACCCGGTCATAGTAGTGACTCCAGAGGGCACCCCTTGTTTAATAGGGAATGACCTCCTGAGAAGGTTGTCACCCCTAATAGATTGTGTAAACAAGGTCCTCTGGACCCAGACTAGCCAACCAATAAAATTAAAACAGAGTGTCAACCATGTTAGTTTAAACGGCACCTGCCACATGGTTGAAAAAAAATCTGACCAAGTAGAATTTCACTTCCAGAACAACCAAACTCCAGATGTGAAAGTAATAGCAGTAGGACAACAGACTGGTGATGGGGGGTCCTCTCTATTTCTGAAAATCAACCTTCCTTCCAGTTTAAGGTGGTATTCCACAGTGGAAGAAAACACTCTGAAATTCTTCACCAATCCACAATCAGAAACTCCCACTCCTATAGTCCAGAAAGATGTGAAATCAGCTCGGAGCCTGGCTGATATTCAGCAAATTGGAGAGCAGTTGTTCATCCCTGTTCAGTTAAATGATGGGAAGGACTCTGTTCTCGCTCGAGTGTGTGTGAACAACGGTAAGAGCTTCATCAGCGAAGCCATGTTCCGCCAACTCCCAAAAGATCCAGCCATTCCCACATTCAAACTGATAGACAAATGGGAAATAGACCTGGAAGCACCTAATTCCAAACATCTCCTGCCAAGCAGGTGTATGCTCAAAATCTCCATTGGCAACAAGAGCATAGTCCATAATTGTTGGGTCGTGCGAGACGTCACTGCCGCCTTTTACTTAGGCAGTGACATTCTCAATCGCTTTGCCATTAGTTTGGACCTAATAAACTTCAAAGCTTGGTCCCGATTAGCGGATAATCCCATGGGCTTTGATGATCCAGAAAAAGCATTTAGGTCAGCTCAATTGCTACCTTATGCAGTTGAAATTCAGATCAAAGAGGAAGTCACCATCCCAGAAAGGACCCGACAATTCTCCCTGGAAGTGAAAGTTAAAAGAGGACAAAAATTGCAAAACCCTGATGCTTATATACATCTAAATGCTTCTCTCCAACAGCAAGGGTTGGGGGTAACCCCAACACCATTAGTCAACATAGAACATGACACCATTCCAATAGAGGTGGATGACAGCGACTTAAAGAGCATTACTCTAGCCGCAGGCACCATTATTGGAATGGCGATTGATGACCGACATTTCTCCATTGATTTAGGAAATGAACTGTTAGGACAAATCCCCAAGGACTGTTTTGACAGTGACAGTGAGGACAATACAACACCAGACAGGATTTTCACACGGCATGGGGGGAACTTCCTGGTGTACACGTCTTGCCCTTATTGTAAGGAAGATGTGACTTGTGACTTCAGGAGGGATGAGGTGATTTTCCAGGTCCATGAGGGCTGCCTTTCCCACCTGAAGCCTCCAGTCCAAATCAGCACTCTGACCAGGGACTTCTCCACCCAGCTGGAGGAGGCCGCTGAGATAGCCAAACCAGAAGTCTTTCCAGGCTTCAGGCAGATGGTGGAAGAGAAAGTCAACCTAGCTGATGCCTGTGTGACTCTGGAACAGAAGCAAAAGTTGAAACAAGTTTTCTTGGATTTCCAAGATCTCTTTGCGGTAGACTAATATGACTGTGGTCGCACCGACATCCACACCACAACAATTCCCACGGACCCTGGAATGACTCCAGTGTTTGTGAAGCAATATCGCTTGCCTCTTGCATCCATGGAGTCCCTTATTGAAATAATTAAGAACCTTGAGTCCCGGGGAATAATCCGTCCAGTCCACAGCACTTTCAATAATCCGGTGCTGGGAATATTGAAGCCAAACGGCCAGTGGAGACTATGCGCCGACCTTAGGGAGCTCAACAAACGGGTCCATACTTCCCAATGGCCTCTGCCCTACATTGACCAAGGGCTGGCCCAGATTCAGGGGTCACAGGTATTCACAGCAATAGATCTGACCAATGGATACTGGACCGTGCCTGTCAGTAGGGAGGACCAATACAAACTGGCTTTTACCTTTGGGGGCGAGCAGTACCCATGGACCCGGACTCCCTTTGGATACCTCAAATCCGGCAATGAATTCAACCTTTTCCTACATAAGGCCATGCCCGACCTGGGTGCGAGGGGTAACCTGGCTTATGTAGATGATGTCCTCATCAAAAGTTAATCTGTGGAGGAACACATAGCGGAGATCCGTTATGTTCTGACACAGTTGAGGGCCGCCGGAGCAAAACTTTCCTTTCAGAAAGCACAGTGGTGTAGAACCCGTGTTAATTTCTTGGGGCATGAGATTACTCCTCAGGGTCTCTGTCCCCAAGAAAAGAAAGTGGAAGCACTCCAGAAACTGAAAGACCCCACAACTCTGCGGGAACTAAGGAGCCTCCTTGGACTGACTAATTACAGCAGAAAGTTCATTGAAGGCTACGCAGAGATCACTAGACCCCTGATTCATCTCTTAAAGGGGGGGGTCAAGTGGGAATGTGGTCCAGAACAATCCGAGGCGGTAAGACAACTCAAAAGAAGCCTCTCACAAGCGCCTTGCCTAGCTTACCCTGTCAGAAACAAGGAGTTCTTCCTGGAGACGGGGTTCTCTAATACGTGCTTGACGGCAGTATTATACCAAAAGCATGACAAGGTCAATAAAGTAATCTCCTATGCGAGCAAAACCTTATCCTCTGTGGAGGAAAAATTCAACGATTGTGAGAAGGCACTCCTGGCAATGGTGTGGGCATTGAAGAATTACCGCCCGTTTATCCAGGGGGAACACATCATAGTGGAGACTCCACACCAGCCTCTGCAATATCTCCAAAGTGACAGAATCCGGGCCGGAAATGTGAGTAATTCCCGAACTACTTCCTGGATTCTGTCAATGCAAGGCTTTCCTGTAGAGGTCAGATTTGGCCAAAACAAGAAGAGTCCCCTCGCGCAGGGTCTGGCTGACTTGCATGATTGTGCCAGAGAAAACTGTCTCGAGGACGAAAGTCTAAAAATCAAGGACAACATGGAGGCATACCTTAATTCCCCACACAAAGTCTTTGAAGAAGACAAGTGTGAGGGAATGCCCACTGTCTATGTGGATGGATGCTCGTACCATGTTGACAACAACGGGGAGAAAGAACTGGTGGCCGGCGTAGGAAATGCCTGGGTGAAGGAGTTTCCAGAACCCTCCGCTGGATACAAAATTGGTCCCCTAAGTAGTCAGGTGGCAGAGTTGATGGCTGTGCATCAGGCCATCCTCACTGCTGTCCAACATCAACTCCACGAACTGGTCATAATCACCGATTCGGATTATGTACGGAACGGGTTCGTGGAGCACCTGGTTAATTGGAAAACCAGAGGCATGTTATGTTCTAATAACAAACCCTTGAAACATGGGAAGTTAAACCAAAACATTGATTATCTTGTCACATCGAATAGGATGAGCATCTACTGGAAAAAGATCAAGGGTCATTCCAAAGTAGAGGGACCAGACAAAACTGGAAATGACTTAGCTGATCAGCTGGCCAAAACCGGGGCCATCCAAGGGGATCTAATAGAAATAGAGTCCCTGTTGGGGGAAATCGAGGTCACTGTTATCACTAGGTCCCAGACAAATGCTCACAATGATCTTTCAACTGCACAATGGAGTAAGGAGACCCCTGATTTAATTACAGCTCAGAAGGGGGATCCAATTATTGGTAAGTTTTACCAACACCTTGAGGACCCTGAGAACTTTCCCCTGACGGATACCGATTATATTGGGAAAGAGGACCTGAGAGTGTTGATGAAATGTCCAAAAATGTTCCGAATCCAAGACGGTTTGCTGGTAAGGAAATCCAAAGCTGGCCACGATCAGTGGATGGTTCCTACCTCATTCCAAAGCCTGATGTTAAGTTACTCCCATGATGCGGCCACCGCCGGTCATAGGCGGTTTCACACAACACTGGAAATCTTAAGAGAGGTTGCATACTGGCCACACATGGGGCAGGATCTTGACCAATACTTGAAGGGGTGTCTTGTGTGTGCACAATTTCAGCCATCATCCCTCACGCACCGTGCACCTCTCCAAGAGAGGGGGGTGACACGGCCATGGTCAGATTTGCAAATCGACTTTGTAGGCCCTGTAATCCGCTCGTCTAGAGGAAACAAGTACATGTTGACCGTTACATGCTTGTTTACCTAGTGGGTGGAATGTCTCCCAGCCCCAAACTGCAAGGCAGAAACAGCAGCTGCCCTGATGATTAACCACATCTTTTCCCGTTTTGGTCTACCTCAAAGGATTGAGTCAGACAGGGGTAGCCACTTCACCAGTGAAGTAATGACAAAGATGTGGGAGATACTGGGGGTAAAAGGAAGCTACACATTGCTTACAGGCCAGCTTCTTCTGGAGCAGTGGAGAGATATAACTGAACCATTGTGAGCATCTTAAAAAAGTTTGTGAAAGATTCTGGGCCAAGTTGGGATATCCGATTACCTCTGGTCCTAATGGCCATCAGATCTACCCCTTCATCTGCAACCAAAATGTCACCATTTGAGTTGATGACTGGACGCAAGATGGTGCTTCCCCAGCATTTGCTCTACAGACCCCAAGAGCAAACGTTGATAAATGCCTCCACAACTCATGAGTATGTGGAGAATTTAAGGAAACACCTTCAGCATGCTTTTGCCTATGCTCAGCGGAATCTAGAAAGATCAGCCGAGAGCATGAAGACCCACTATGATTTAAAAACTACCCGAAAGGAATATAAGGTGGGTGATCGGGTCTATCTATACAATTTCCAAAGGAACCAGGCCAAACAGTGAAAATTCTTGCCTACATGGAAGGGACCGTTTGAAATTATAGACACGATCTCCCCTGTTGCCTATAAGATCTGCATCCCCAAAGGCAGTCTGGCGGAAGGGGAAGACAAGTGGGTCCATATTAACCAGCTAAAGTGTTGACATCCCAGGCACACTTTGCAGCAACTGGAGGAGTCCTCTGCAATACCAGAGGGGACCGCTCCAGATTAATTCAGTTCCAACCCTAAAATATCCCACATATAGTCTCTAAAATATTATACTCTTGTAAGCCACTGTCTTTGAATGATAACTTGTATCTCAAAAGTAAAATGTTAGGTATGTTAAAGTATAAAATGTATATGTCGGCCACACCATTAGTAGTGATGGAAAAATGTCTACGAATAGGTATTGCCGCTTTTCCTTTGTCATCCTAGGAGAAAGAAAACCTGGAGACTGGCCAAGGAGGACGATCCGGAAGACCGGGAGCAGAGACCCAAGGGGCCCGGGGTACTGCCCAATCCTCCCATCAGGACCAGCAAGGAGAACTGATTGATCGACTGGAGGGTGGAAAAGATGCTGAACTGTGCCACCTATGTAATCGGAAGAAGAGGAGGCGAACATCCCAGATCTTGCGAGTTCCATCAGTGAAAGGACAGAATGGCCATCGCAAGAGGGAGGGCTTGTGGGATGTTTTTACCCATGCATCCAAGCCCTACAATAAAACTGTGCAGTACTGGAATGGAAAACATCATGATGGCCAGAACTCCCCAGAGAGTGCACAGGGAAAACATGAAGAATAGGCTGCCACCCATTTTTGCCTATGTTGTGAGCACAGGAGGGCACTGCCTAAAACCACCAGTGACTACACACACAGTAGCCTGAAACCATTGGGAATGGCAATGCTGATTGCCAAAAAAGCAACTCAGAAATGTGGGGAATTAATTTTCTTAATCCCAAAAATGGTTGCATTACCAGTACTCACCACTATCAGAAAGCCGGCGTTTTAAAACCACCAGACTTTTGTGTAAAACTGAACAAATGAAACAAAACCAGACCAAGGAAAGACTTGCTAAGAGGTGGATACAATGTAAAACTATATTCTGAAATGACTTGAAGGAAGTAATTATTTAATGTATATGTAAAAATTGTCAGTTTGATTTGAATGTAGAAAACTGGGAACAAAAAGTGACATTTAGCTGAAACCTGGCTTAGTGAAACTGGATTCTGCCTGACAACTACCCCCGACAGGAGAAACCTGTTCAGCCACTCTTCCCAGGCCTAGCTGCATCCTGCTGCCCCTGGCCAAAAGGAGTTGTCACCTCTCTGATTAGATTAGGGGTGGAGCAGCTGGGGACTACAGGGAGTTGAACAAAGGCCTGTCCTGAACTCAGGCAAATGTTATATTGGGGGCGTCATAAAGTGGCTTCCTCTTAGGGGAAACTGGGAGGGGCAGTGCCTCTGCTAGCAGCTGAGCTTGGGGGAAGTGGATAAACCAGTTATTCCACCCTGTGATGTGGGAAGCCACACCCTTTTTTGATCAGGGCATAATTTTAAAAAGATAGATAACTCATAGTGCGGACATGTCAGAATTATATAAGTAATATCATTATTATTGTGATTTTTCTGTGAACATTTTGAGAGGCGTTAGGACCCTGTGGTGTATTCTGGGGGTTGCTAGCGGAAAATAGGGTCACTCCAAATGTCTGCATGTTAAAAATCTGACACTTCATCAATTAATGTCCATACTCCTTGCGCACATGTGTGTAATTTTGGGTAAATGTCCGATATTGCAAAACCAGTTAAAAAGCGCAAAATGTTGTCACTTTTGAATGCAAGCCCCCAGGAAGATCAGAGGTGGACAAGCATGGACCATAAGGAATATATAATGTGCACATGTAATTTCAACAAATTGTATATCTGGGAAGGATGTATTTGAATCAAATATAGATTTGTGGGCAAACTGACAAGGGGAGGTTCCTCTGACCATAAAACCTACAGCATCACTCTGACTCACATTTCCTTCCCCCAATCAAGGGAGAGAGGAGGAATTGGCCAATGACAAGTAGAGAGGGGCAGGCTTAGCTAGGCCCAGGCACACACCCATTTTCAAAACACATAAAAAGAGACTGCTGGGACAGGTAGAGACATTCAATTCCATTTGCTGCGGAGCATGCTGACCGACGACTTCACATCCAGAGATCCAACACTTAGACTTTCAAGCTAAACAGAGACTACAGAACTTTGAACCAAGAAGGCCCACTGCAAGCAAAAGTATTTGTCAGCAGGCCTCAAAATCATTTGCAAACTCTTCCACAGCCGGGCGAGCTGTCTGAATTCTTTTGCCAAGAACTCTTGCCAGTACCCAGAAAGCAGTGTTACACCCAGAATCTACTTGATCCGGACCGGAAAGCAGAGCAGTATCCAGAACCAGAGGCCGCTGAATCCAGAGAGGCTAGACCAGCAGAGCAGAGCTGACCCAGATCGCTGTGAGCAGAACCAGTGACCCAGATCGCTGTGAAGTGTCGAGACCAGAACCGGAGTCCAGTCCAAAACCTGACCAGATCCGTGGCGAGGCCCATTCCTGCACAAAATATCTTGTGAGTACCTAGCAGAACTGTGCAGAACCAATCTCTTAGTTAAAATAATCTAATCCAAACTATTTTAACCTAAGTAGAACTGCCTCCTAGAAATTGTGTCACCTGTCAATTCTGCAGCTGCAAGCTGTCACCTGTCATTTTGAGTTTACTTTAAATCCGAAAAACGACCTTTACAAAATCGTTCATATCTCTGGAACCGTTTGTCCTAGGAACTAGGAGCTTAGAATCTCAGCTTTCCAATGAACCAAGGACTTGCTACTTCTTATACTTTTGCCGTAATCACGATTCACGCACTCGTGAATTTTGCTGCGATTTGCGATTTGGCCTGATTTCTTTACCTGTAAAAAGATAGCAGCTTTTTGCTTTCCTCTGCTAAAAATTTGTTTGCCTCTTAATAACCATCCCTGAATCATTGCTAAAGTGAGCCTGAGCTCATCCCAAGTATCTCTCACTCACCCTGAACCTCCTAAAGGGAATTAAAAGCATTTTCAGCATATTTCTCACTTCATTGCCACCACATTCAAAGCACTTGGGCCTGTGTTTTAAAACTCATACCGGTTTTCTCTAAGCTTGCTGGGGTGGGAATGGAATTTCGTACTGTATTTGATTGCATTCCTGAGAACTGTGTGTGTTACTTCCATCTCCTTCCATTTCTTACATTGCATAGGGGAGGGGTGAATTGCCAGAGAAAAAGTGATTATCTTATCTTTTGCTAAAATCATATCAAGTATTTCTGTACTGCATTTTATTCCTCATTGCTTTTCCCTTGAAATCATAAAAGTATTTTTGCTACTTCATCCATCCTATACTAATTCCTCATTGATTATAAAGAAGTGTGCTAGTGTCAGATTACCCATTGTTGATTAAAATTATATTTATGAGGGCGATATCGATTATTAATTTATTATAAAAGCGTGGTATCTATATTTTGCTTTATTTCTCAAATAAACCTTTTAAACTTGAAAAACAGAACTACTTCTTGGCTCAGTGGGGTCAGGGGGATTCTAAGAGATGGGTGTTATATAGGGGTAGTCATCCAGAACTCATGAACTGGACATAAAGATATATCAATAAGGGTTTCCATTCAGTATCCCAGACTAGGCATTGACTTATCTGTAGTGTTGAATTGAATCCTCTTACACACCTCCTCACTCTTCCTCTGCACAGCCCCCAACTACCACCATGTCACTGTCTGTATCAGAATGCAGTGTGAATGTTCTTGAGGCACTTGTTAATTATTGATGGAGAAGCTGTATGAATGACTAGTGGGTGAATAAGTATGAAGGTATGTGCGAGGCTGTGGATCATGGGGCATTGGATCATGGACGTTTTCTTACTGTGACATGACAAGTTTTACTGGCATTTCTGTGGAAAGCCAACTTTATGAGATTCATTATGTGAACGAGGGGTTAGGGTGGGGAGATTTTAATGTACAATGGGGCAGGCAGCCTGGACATTTCCTTACTGTGGAATGGAATGTTGTACTTGCGTAATGTGCAAGGCCAATTTGATGTGTGTTCTTACATGGGGGTTCTTACATGGGGGGCATGTGTGCATCCAGTAAGGAAATGTGTTCCTATTATGGCATTGCATTGCATTTTATACGGGTGTTAAGGGCAAAGTCAACTTCAAGAGTGTTCCCACAAAGTGGGGTGGAGTATTTGTGCCCCCAGCAAAAGCTGATTTTTTATTGCCGTTAAGTGTGAGGTCAACATGAAGAGTATACTTCAAACAGAAACAGTACATACAATACAATAGATTGTATAATTGCAATTATTCACAATATAAAGTGCAGAGTAATTCATGAACACTTAAACTGATGCCATATCTATTTCTCTATTGCTTTCTATAAACTGTCTGTAACAGAGCTTAAAAGATCAATTAATTCATCATGTAGAGGGATTCTATATATTGATGCATTTGACACTACAACCAATACAGCTAGATCTGTTACTGCTATCCATGATCCCATGCATTAATAGCTTTTGACAGAAATAAAATTAAAACTAGATCCACTATGGTATACATCAATCCAACATACCATTGTCACATAATTCAGGTAACACAGTCAGTTTGCTTTCATATTTCCTCTGTTTAAACCACCACTACAACTAACTTCTGCATCCATTCATGTATACCTGTGACTGTCCAACTATGAACAGTCATAGGTCCCCTTTAAGTCTATGGGTTACCTGAACTCTTCTTCCAGTTTGCTAATATACGTTTTGATTTCTTCTGACATGCTACTATCAAATACGCAGCAACAACCTTAGAGAAGTGTACTGCATCTCTTACATTTCGCATACCTATGCCTAAAATAAAGGTTTAAGCCATTGTTCTACTGGCTGTATATAAAGGGGGCGTGGGCTACCATTGAGTCATGCATTACACAACACTGGCATTTAGCAGACCGACATCGTCGCACCTTAAAGTAGCAGCTTGCGTAACAGGGAATATCCCTTGTCTTCATTTCAGTAAAAGGGAGCATTCATTTACCTCCAACAGGTCAAGATAGTTATCCAAGCCGGCTACCCATTTGACCTCCAGATACTCTCTTGGAATGTGTGCACCAACTCTGATTGTCCAGGTTGAATACATTGACCACTCCTTATATGCCTCTTGCACTAGGCATTTGGCACGCATTCTGTAACAATGGGGATTGCCTCATATCTTTGACAACTAAAGGGTACATATAATGGATTTAATATAGTTGAACCATGGTAAATCTCACACACCAACTGTTGACGAAAGATCCTGAAGCGAATCAGAGTATGCCGTAAGATTCACACAATTCATCTCTTAACCCAATAAATGAGTAGCTTTCATCTCAAGGTATATGCAATGCCATTTAGGTCCAGCTCCATCCTAGTTGGTTAAGATGGGTAACTATATGGGAGTCCCTGCAATCATAGCATGTATTCTTCCAGTGGCATGATATGATATTTTTACTGGCGTTAAGGGCAAGGCCAACAGGGGTATGATCTTGCAAGGGGATACAAGAGTATATTGCCAGAGCCAGCAAAGTCTTATGGTACCATTACTGGGCATGATATTACTGCCCATGCACAGAGGCGGGTGGTACATTTGGGTTTCTATGCTAGGTGGAAGATTTAAGATTCAATTTAAAAGCATACTTGCATCTTTCAGCAGCATGATCATGCCGCCCATGCCTTGTTGAGGAGCTTGGTGGGGGCTCCCTCAGCATGCCTCACAGGAGTGCCCCTACATTTTGGTTATGCCATTAGCAGCCAACATCTGCTTGTCAAGTGTGGTGATGATGATGACATGGCCAAAAGCCTGGATGACCATCTAACATTCTGGTGATCTTTGAAGACCATTCCCTTAATGAGGATGTGGATTGTGTTCTTGCCAGTGACTACTACCCAAAAGCTGTGAGGCAGTTGTTTGTACTAAAGAAATATTGAATGCAATAACAAATCATGTTAAAGCGTGTTGTTGTCTGAACATCCGAAAGCTAAGCTAGCATGATGCATGACCTTTCCAAGTAACAGCCACTCCATCGGCACATCAAAATGCCACTGTGATGTTGTCAGTAATTGTATTGATGAGTTCATTAGTGTTCACGTTTCCAGTGATGTCTTGGATGATGACACAGAATGCATCCTGCAGGAGTGCACACTCATTTCCAATGTCTTGAACACAGACACTCTTTCCTTTTATTCCAAATACTTACATAAACAAATGCATTACATTTAGCTCATGCAAGCTCCTTTTTTAAACTCTTCATCTACTTGCATAGACATGGGCGACGGCTGCGACTCTGGCTTCAGCTTAACCTCACCTCAGCTCCTGGCTAAGCAGCGCTGCCCCAGATAAAACCCCATCAGCGTGACCCACCTTCATAGTTCTGCACGGGCATCTCGGGACTATGAGACTGGGACCACCCATCCCAGATTTACAATCATTAGCACGTACGGCAGGCGGGACGTGGAGCAATGCATGATGACCCTGAAAAGACTCTGCCTGTCCCGCCCCTATCCTTAGCTGTAGCTGGCGCTGGCATGTTCTTCTGTCACCAGAGCTGAAGCAAATATGAGTAAAGGTTAAACTGAAAGGCTGCTGCTCTAAAAAGCAAACGGAGGCCCGCCAGCCCGCCATATACACCTTTTTCCCAGTATGGCTCTTTTTTTTGACCAATGAAATACTTACAAATACAAGATGGCAGCTCTTCATTCCCGAAAAGTCTTAGTTATTGTGATTCTGTATAGGAAATGTATACAATATTTGGTGCCAGGGCTTTCCCTCTCCACCTAATTTGTACAAAACTAATGGACAAAGTTCAAACAAATGAAAAAAGGGCACTTTTCCTATGCTTAAAACAATTTTGGCTCAAATCCGTCAGTCGCAACTCTGTAGTTAAGATTACATCAAACTTTATATAGACACATGTAAAAATGCTTTACTCTATATTATTTTTCCTATCCACGAAATGTTACCAAATGTGACCAGCCACCTATGTGGTCAAATACCAAAAATCATACTAAATTTAGCAAAGTTTCAAAGATTCAGCAAACGCTCAATAGGACTGCCATGCATGCTCTGTAAGTGGTTTGGGGGTCCAAAGCAGAATAAAATACATCTGCGAAAATAACAAAAATATTTGCAACCCCCAACTCACACTCACACACCCCTATTCAGTAAAGGTTCAGAGGAACAAAACGAAATGAAAACTACACCACAAAATGAAAACGTTTCCACAGAGAACACAAAAGACATGCCCCAGAGATTCACGCAACATGCAGTAGGGTTGCAGTACATAATGAACAAAAAATTCACAAACCGCATATAAATATCTGAGAACCCGCACAGCACACACACTCCTATTATGTCATGTGCTGTAGGGCCGTAGGGGCAAAACGAAATGATAAATATACCTCAAAATGAAAAATATTCCACAAATCACACAAACTAACTGGCAGCACCAAACATGCAATAAAGGCACTATTTATTAATTAACTAATTTAACACATTTGATATAGTGCAAACCTTGCCCAAGGTCATGTGGCGTGCTCTACAATATATATAGCAATAAAATACGGACTCTGAGCAAGCACCCAAGTGCAAAACAAAACTTTAAGCTAAAAACACAATGACAAGGAATGAATGAGCATGTGTAGTAAGGCTGGAGGGTGTTGGGAAGCAGGGGCAAAAGTCCCAGGTCCCTCTGTGATTTAGTAAGAGGCGATTGTAGGAGGAGATATGGTGGGGAAGTTTGGAGAATGGTGGGGCTTACTTATAGAAGCTGGATTTTAGTAGAGTTTAGTGGATTTCGATATTAGCATCACGTGTGTAATGAAACTCCATTTTAGAAGTTAGATGTCATTTTGAAACTGAGGACTAGTGTCATGGCTATCCTAGTACATTTACATTCAGTCCCGAGGGTTATAAGGGTGTGTGTGAGGTTTTTGCTCACAGTCCTGGTAGCTTCACAGAAGATTCATTTCTTGAATACACTCGCACAGTTCTTTATTACATCTTATCGGTAGTGTATGCAACACAGAAGGAATGTGCCCTGCAATGCCAAGAGAGGGCCGGAGTGGGTCTCTGAAGAGTTATTCCACGGGAAAAGGCTCCAGGGTGTAAGACCTTCACCGTCAAGATCTGTAAGTTATAGTGGCCTGAGACCCCCAATCCCCAGACACAAACATTTATGTACTCTGACCAGCCCAAGATCCCTGGTCGTAATACTAAAAAGGGACCAATCAATCAAGAAAATCAGGGAGCAGGTGCGGGCTGCCCCCACCATTCGTTCATGTGATTTGTGTTGCGAGGAGCAGGGAGAAGGGAACACATTTATGGCCTGGGTGGGAAAGTTGTGGAGGTGCTGACGTGCCTGGGATTTGAGCGGGGGTTCACATAGTTCTGAGTAAGGTATCACAACCTCCAAAGCATCCGCCTCGCTCGTGTCCTTGGTAACAGGTGCACTGCAGAAGCTAAGAAATAATGACTTGTAAACCTAAAATTGTCAATTAGAGCCTTTGTACCCAATGATTGAAGACTAAGATCCCCATGTGGTCGTAGATGGACAGAAGATGCTGGGACCAATCGCCTACCATCCCGTATGGAGCAGGCTATAAGTGTAAAGGGTTGCGCCAACCAGCTACCTGGATTTGTAGCCTATGTAAGGGGCATCTCTTATGCCGCTGTGTACCTTTAAAACCTATTGCTTATGCTGTTTTTGTCAGACTGCTTAGTAGCAGCAGAGATCTTTGCTGGCGCATACTTGAATGTTGTGCAAGATTAAACCTTATTCTCCTTGCAAGAGGTGTGCTGGGACTTTTTCCCTAGTGGGTTGCATTGTCTCTGGTGTGCGTTTAGGGGATACTCTACAAATTTGGTGACCCAGACATGATCCCAGATTTTCTACATAGACGGAGGATTCCTGGCTGCACATCTGGAGGGGCTGCGCCCACCTGCAGCGACCAGTCTCAAGCGTGCCACCGTAGTGGTGTACAGGAGCCGTATTGTCAGAATTCTTGTCTGCTATTTGGAGCGGATGCAGCTCCTAGGAAGGTGCAGGCGTTAAGGGGACCACATGACGGAAGAGCTCGGGTGAACATGCTTATGTAAGTACACCTCTTACGGTTGAAAACGAGTGTCGATGCTGAGAGGGAAAATGGGGGAACAGGCAATAAGGGTGTGTGGGTTTGGGTGTGGTAAATCAGAAGTGCAGAGGGTGTATGGTGGAATGGTGTGCGACTGAATTGAGTAGTCTGTAAAGACCATATAGTTGTTGTATATTTGTATTATCATTATAAGTACATTTAGAAGAGAAACAGGAGAAGTGGTATTCTTTCAGAGGTAGGGAAGAAGATGGCACGATATTTTGAAATAAGATATGATAATACCAAAGTAGGGGGTATAGTTAGAGAGCTCAAATTCATGTGCCCAATATATTTTGAGTAAGGGAATAAGGTGAAGTAGTGTTTGCTATTTTAGGTTTATTGTTTTAGCTTGTTGTTTTAGTGTTTTAACTTGTATTGTGCAGGGAGCAGGAGCTAAGGAGGGCCTGTGGAAGAAGTAGTGTGGGTGTCGGGTGTAGGGATCGTGTGTGTGCATGTGGATGTGTGGAGTGACTGGGAGAGAATGGAGTGTGGGTAGGGAGCGACAGGTGAACGGGAGTGAAGGACTGATAGTAACACGTAAGGTGAACTGTATATGGTGTGACATTTTCATATATAAGGCATTTAACATCGAGGTAGCTACACCATTAGAATACATGTGCAGTGCATTGCTGTTGTAGAAGGATAAGATTGAGAAATATAACAAGCAGTGGGTAGCGAGACACAAGGAGGAATGTTCCGTCCATGGCCAGAGCAGGGTACGAATAATGCAGGGTTACTAGAACACATGTATACATTGTTGTCTGTTAAATATAAAAGTAAAAAGCATGAGAGAAGGAAAGAGATTTTAGAAGTATTCAAAATGGTGGAGGATATGGAGGACATTGATGACTGCAAATCTCACTGTGACAGTAGCCCAACCTCGAGTTTAGTAAACACAGTAGCACCTGAGAAAACATAGCCACCTCCGCCCCAGTAGGATGTTACCCAACACTTCCTGCTACAGGATATACCAATCCAACGTATGTGTCCCCGTCAGCCACAGCACCATCCCCATCTGTGCCACCACCCCATATCACACGAGTACTAACACTGCCTTAATGATCGATAGCAAACCACAGAAGGAGTTAGAAGAGGCTTTCAAAGCAGCACAAATGGAATTGCTGCAGCTGAAGGCCCTTCGGGAGGAAGCGAGCACGTTGAGGTGTGCACTAGACGAATGGAGGGCCAGAGATGTGTTGTTTAGATTAGATAGTACTGCGATCAAAGATGTGGATATTGAGAAAGGGAAGGGTGATAAACGAGGAGTGGAGAGTGCAGATTACGGACAGTGAGGTCAGATGGAGATAAAAATAGAGATCTGCGGGAGGACGAGTGGGACACGGTAGATGAATTGGAGGATGACGAGGAGGCACCAGCAGTTATCCCAGGGGTAGCAAGCTTGTGGGGTTTGCAGTTGAGGAACAGATTTGGGGGGAAGCAGTTGCAAGGAAAAAGGCAAGGGATGGTAAGAAGGTATGACAGGGAATGGAGATGCAGTTGCCATTACTGCATAAAGGCTCCAGAAGGGTGAAGTATATGCCTTGGGCCCAGATGGATGAAAACATCTTAATTAAAGTGCTCCCACCCCCTACTGTAGGTGTTGGGAAATGGATATACACTTTTGAAAAACAAACAGCTGATATCACTTTATCAGTGGGAGATATACAAAGTTTACTTGTACCAATTTGGGAGATCAAGCAGGGAATGTTTGGGTTGAGGCTGGATTCCCAGTAGGTAAAATAGACGATGATGTGCATGATGGAGCGCACTTCAACAACATCACGGCACAGGTGTTCAATTGTTGGATTTGCAGTCCATAATGCAGTATACATGGTGGATGATGAAAACCCTGTTCAATACATTTTGTAATTACAAGAGATGTGGAGGGCAGGGATGGGGGAACAGTGGGACTCATCAGTTCTGCTTTTTTTATTTCATTATCAAAAGGGAATTGCCCAAGGAAGTGCAAAAGGCTCTCAACAGGATCGAGGTTATAGAGGCAAAAGGGTCGGCCGAAATACAGACTATTATTATACATCATTGCAAGCGGATCAAAGAAACAGAAAAGGAAATGGCACAAAGGTTGCAGGATGAGGAAGTGAAACTGTTTCCGAAGAAATTAGAAAAAATAGCAGTTGAAGCGCGGGAGTGGCAGTTACACAAACGGATTCAGTAGAGTGAGCAGCAGCGCAAACGGATGCAAGAATAGCTGCTTTTTGGACAGGCGGAAGGCAATGGAATGGTGGATCTCAGTCGCAGTACCCTGAGTGGTACCAAGGAGGTCAACAGCGTGGGGTGGTTTCAAGTAGGAAGGGGGGCAGAGGCAGATTTGAAGGGATGGGGCCGAGAGGGGGAGCGGCACCAGTTCAGTGTTAGAGATTCTAATAAATGGGTCATTTTGCAATGAAGTGCAGAAAAAGGATGGGAGTGGGATACCATCCATAAATTCCAGCTGGCCCGGTACCACAGCAACCCCACTTCCCCACTCACCTGATACCTGCCTCAATACCATAAGAAATATACCAAGCATATACCCAGCTGCCACCAAGACCCCCTCAGACACAGTTGCCCGCCTAGCACCCCAACACAAGATGCTTTACTGAGACAATCATACAGTGCCCCAATGCCTGGAGGCAATGCCATTACTAATGGGAAAGTGTCACACTATCAGGGAGAGAGTGTCCTGGGAGGCAACCCTTTTTCATTCCCAGGTACAAATACATATCTTAACTAGGACATCCCACAGAAAGCTCTTGCATGCCCCGCCCTGTCGGTGACTACCCACCCAGATGAGGAACCCTTGTTGGGTGCTGAGCTAGTAAATAAGCGATTCATCTTTATGGTTGACACGGATGCCACTAAATCATGCATTAGTGAAGGAAACCTCTTATTATCAGGTGAAACTCTTGACACGCAGGGCTTCTCTGAGGCTGTTGCAATGGTTCCTTTTAAAAAAATGTATCTATCAAAATAGGGGGAAATTGGTGTGTGCACCTATATTGTTTCGGAAACCTCACCAGTGAATTTATTAGGGCGGGACCTCCTAAGCAAATTGATAATGACCATCTCCTTCAGAGATCAAGGAATAATATGTGCAACCTCAGGTACAGAGGAAGACATTGCTAGGCATGACTGTGTAACATTTGAGGGGGAGGAGGAGGACATACCAAAAGTGAAAGATAGAGCACTCAAAGGTGGGGGTGCTTTTCATTAATGGGTCAGCAACTATTGACCAGGGGACTGACTTGAGACATGCTGGTGCATCAGTTGTCTGCCTAGTGGATGGTGAGTATGACGTGGTAGTGCAAAAATTGCTACCCAGGCACTATTCAGCTCAAGCAGCAGAGCTCATAGCACTTATTGAGCTGCTTCTAGTGTCCCACGGGTGACGCGTGACTATTTATTCAGACTCAGCCTACGTCACCACGATAGTGCACTCAGGGCTCGCAAGATGGAAACATAGAGGGTTCAGAAGGGCTGATGGGTCTCCAGTTCAACACGCAGCAGTATTGGATAAATTGATTGATGCCCTTTCCAAACCCCTCAGTGATGGCGGTGGTTAAATGCGCCACCCATACCAATGACACAGATGCAGTTTCACTCGACAACAACATCGCTGATGCAGAGCCATGCAGGCCGTGTGTCTTTCTGTGCCTATCATTTCAGAGTATCCAGTAGCGCGGAGACAGGAACAGTTGCCAGCCAGCCCCTTACATTTTCCTTTCCGATAGCACAGATTATTGAACTACAACAACAAGACCCACAGGAGAAGAAAGAATTGTGACAGAAACAAGGGTGTACACAGTCCCCTACAGATGTGTTATGGTGGCAGGATAGCAGAGGTAAAGTTGTTATGCCGCGCAAGCTGTTGCTGATTGCCTTTGACCAGTTGCATCATCCATCCCATTTGCCAAAACAACACATTGCTGCAGATATACAGGAGGTCTTGTTTGTTTCCAATCTCCAGGAAGTTCTTACTAAATTGATGATAAATAGCATCACTTGCCAAACTTATAGTGCTGGTCACACACTGCGAACAATATGAGGTGCACTACACTACCCTACTGTGCCATTTAGGGATCTCCACATTCATTACGCTGACATGGGAGAACTGTGCAATGGGTGTAGATATTCAGTTGTTGTCGTATGTCCCTTCTCCCAATGGTTTCAGGCAGGTACTTGTGCACATCCAGACGCTAAATGCACTGCCACATGTTTTGTGAGAGAGGAGTTTCCTTATTGGGGTGTGTGCAATGTGCTGTGGTCAGACAATAGCACCCATTTCTTTTATGAGCTTTTTTAAAGAAGTGACAGTGTTGTAAAGCTTCGGATGTGCGTAATTTCCCACCCCAGGCCAACAAGTTTGTAGAGAAGATCAATGGATTGCTAAAAGCCAAACTTTCAAAGTTGTGTGTCACCGTTCAGAGAAACTGGTTGTACAGTCCCCCCCTTGCTTTATTCAGTTTGTGCATGCAGCCCTGTAAGTATCATCACTTAGCACCACATGAGGTAGTAACAGGCAGGAAAATGCCTATGCCTTTATCTCCTGTAAGAAAGGCCTCTGATGCTCACAGGACAGCTTCCATTTTGGGTGAGGACTACATGTTCTGATTAGATCCATTAAATGTATCCCTCAACAGATAGCACCACAGCGATCTGAAGAATCATTCAGCACTAAACCAACTTCAACGACTACAAAGCTTGTTCGACTGTCACCTGGTGATTGTGTGTTTGTAAGGAATTTTGTGCGCAGATGGAGTGAACCTAGATACAATGGGCCTTTCACCCTTCTTTATGCTCAGTTTACGGTGAAGGTCTGGGAGCTGCGATATTGGGTACACCTTTCGGATGTTTGAAGGGCTCCCGAAGCCGCACCCCCACTAACAAGCATGACAGTAGTACATGAGTAGAGTATATGAGGACTGGACTTCTATTTGGAGAGTGAGGTACTGTCTGTTTATATGTTTTTGAATTGCACATACAACTTCGTATACGGTTTAAAAGATGTTTGAGTAATGCTTTAGTATATTTCCTCTATTTTGAGTAACATTGTTCTCTTTTTTTATTATTTTGACTATATTTTATTTGTATTTCTTAAAAAAAACAAAATTCCAGAATGCCATTGAAATTGCTTATTGATGCGCTTGTTTCTGATGTGCAATGTGAAGTGAAAACAAGGCCTCACACTGCCATGCTTTTCTCCATGTATATGTGTGTAATGACTTAAATTCCAAAAGCACCTCAAGACTTTCCTCTTTTCCTCCTCCTACCCTTCTTCCCTAATATGCTAATCTCACAGTTGCTATGATTGGTGTCTTGAACCCTTATGTATCCTCTGAGACACTGACCAGTCACACTCAAGCTTCCCAGCTCCTGTTTACCTTCAGCACTTACCTCGGCACACCCTCCACCCTGGAGACTCACACTTTTTCAGCTAATGCAACTCCAGGCCATATAGCACTTACCAAACATTGCACTTCACCTGTGTCTCACCCACGGACACCCCAGCACCTACCCCACTGCCCTCTTCCTTGCTGCACTTGCAAATTCTGAATACTCACAAGGCATAGTAGGTCAGTTGGTTCCTTCCCCCACTGTATTCATATTTGTGTTCTTAATGTACTTCAATCCCATGTTCCCTCCCTGTTGCCCTGTGGGTGCTTTGAAACAGAATTAATTTGTTGTTTAAGCGCCTAACAAGCAAACAATAAATAAATACATTTCACTCTGAAAGTAATTTGTATTTTCATGTTTGGGTTAGCAGTATATCGTTATTCATTTATTTATTAATTTAGCATTGTTTAAGCGTTCACACAGCCTGCGAGCATCAAGGCGCTGTTACAGGAATAGATTTTTTGTTGCGTAATTGTTTTTTCTTGTTTGTCTTAGTTGCATACTTATAACATGCTTCAATACCCAGAGGTTTCTAAGTGCGGACCCGGGGATTGAACCTGTATTGCTTCGTGTTGTCTTGCTTCCAAGGCGAGCAAGTGGCCACTGAGCTATCCTCCCGGGACAATATCTAGGGAGTAATGTTATAGGGTTAGAACATATTTATTTATTCTATTCATTTGTCACTTGTTAGGCGCTTATATAATTATCAAAACTGTTTCAAAGTGACAACAGAGCAACAGGGTGGGCACAGGGAGGCAATGAATCACAACAAAGATAAATAATTGAATTTACAGTACAACAAATCAGAAGAATAATAGGATGGGGAGACAAACCTACTATGCCTTGTGAGTATTCAGAACGTGCAAGTGCAGAGGGGAGGGGGGCAAGGGATAGGTGCTGTGGTGCTCATGGATAAGTGCTCAGGGTAAAGTGCCAAGAGGTGAAAACAAATAGGTGCAACCTCCAGTGAGGTGAGGAGGGTGAGCCTAAGCAAGTGCAGTAAATAGGCTGGGTTGACAGATATGGAGAGTCAGGGCCCCAAGGGTACATAAGGGCCCTGCACATCAGTCATGCCACTGTATGATTAGCAAGGAAGAGGGGAGGGGAAGGAAGAGGTAAAAAGAAAGGTCTTGAATCTTTTAAAGGCGGAGATGCTTGAGGGCGGTGTATCTGGGGGTGTACATATCACAATGGGGACAATAACACAATACTGGTAATTCACACTAAAACACCACTAAATGGGAATATTGTGACACAAAACATGAATATACATGTAGTATCAGATGCAAAGTCATATGTGCCATATGCAAGAATATTAAAGCATTTTAAAAGACAATCTGAAAAGAAGTACAACGAGTTTAGAGGTTTAGGTTCTGATATGATATGAAACGTGCACCATCCAGAGATGTGTAACAGTTGGTATGCAGACATGAGCTCGGTGGGGAAACAGAGGGTAAATGGGAGTTGTTATATTTGCTCCTTAATACCACAATTGTCAAGAGCCCCCATTGTTCTAATACCAGGAGAGTTTCTGATATTTTGTATGCTCAAAGTCTTGTATGTCTATCACGATGTAGGTTTCTAAGTATGTTCCAAACGACAGCATATGCCTTGCAATGATGGAACAACAGTGTGCCCATAATGCCAGAAGCCCACAGTGCTTTCAAAGACCATACAGGCAGCTAGAAGGAGTGAGGTTTGTGGCCAATCGTTGGGAAGAGACTGTGATATGCCGCATGGCAGGAGGACTTATAGTTCAAAGAAAAGAAGTAATCCACAGGGTAAATAAAGCATGCCTAGAGTACTGGGGGAAGCACATGACAAAGCTAACATGGATGGAAGCAAAGGAGAAGCCAGTGAATGTGCAGAAACAAAAAAGGATATCAGCTGGGCTTCTACTGTGCAGGAGATGTCTCTGTGGGTACTAATTACAAGTGCAATGTGACAATAAACATTGCAGACCTCAAGAAATGAACAGCAGCAGTGATGGATATGTAATGGGTATGTGGCCTGTGTCAGCGGTTCCTGCACCCCCCACCATCATGGAGGCACGGATGCTCACTGACCACAGTGCACTCGGCTCTTCTCTTGGTCCCTGAAGCACATCTAATCATGATACGAGGGAACTTGGTTACCCCCATGCCACCGCCAAGGCCAACTGCTCCACATCACCACTACAGCCCCTGATCTTCTAGATCTTGCCAGAGAAAAAGGAGAACAAAAAAGGAAAACAAGGTCCAACTATGTCATAAAAATCCCCGGAATTGATTAATCAAATACCTGATCATTATAGACTGTACAGAAGAGAAATGTTTAGCTTCTCTGTTATTGCCAGGAGCACAAACAGCAGCCAGCACTAAATGGCTGCAAATTGCCAGGTGGGAGCTTATACAGCTGGTGAATAACATTAAACAAGGCTTCAACGCGATCAAGGTGGAAATGGGAGCCATCCAGTTGATGCCGCTGCAGAACCGGTATTTGCTCGATCTACTTACAGCTATGGAAGGGGGTGTTAGCGAAATAATTGGATAATCCTGCTGCACTTACATGTCCCCAAACGATGCTTTGAATGGGTCTCTAATGGAGATAATAGTGGCTGTGCACACACTCGGAGAACATATATAGACAGAAGCAGGGATTCATTAAAGCGACTGGTTCAATGATCTCTTCTTATGGGTACCATTGTGAATGGGAGCAGTTGTGAAGAAACTAATGCCAGTGGTGGTGTTCATGCTAGCGATCTTCTGCACATGCCAGTTAGGACTTCGATGCTGTGCTAAAGCAATCCCTAATAGTGCAATGATGATGGTTTCAATTGGGGTAAGCAGCACAATTCGCGGAACAAAGGTTGGGCAGGTACAAACAGAAGACCCAAATAAACCCTGAATTTTGAGAATAGAGCAAAGTATTGATCCCCCTGGAACAATTACCATAGCCCCACCAGATCATGTAAATGATGTGGAACACTGGGTTGACCTAAAAGGAGATGGGGGCTGTATATATCTCATGTGCACCATGGAGCAATATGCCCAACTGGAGAAAGATTGCATTCAGTATGTACAGTATGGTTGCCAAAGAAAGGAACATGGCAGTATGAGGACGCTGAGAAGATGGCAAGGGAATTTGTTAATATACAATAAATGAAAAGTTGGAATGTTGGGAAGCAGGGGCGAACGTCCCAGGTCATGCTGCGATTTAGGATGAGGCGATTGTAGGAGGATCTATGGTGGGGAAGTTTGGAGAATGGAGTGGAGAGGTGGCTTACTTATATAAGCTGGATTGTAGTAGAGTTTAGTGGATTTTGATTTGAATATCACGTGTATAATAAAAGTCAATTTTTGAAGTTAAATGCCATTTTGAAATTGAGGCTTAGTGTCATGACTATGCTAGTACATTTACATTCAGCCCGAGGGTTAGAATCGTGTGCGTGCAGTGTTTGCTGTCAGGCCTGGTAGTCTCACAGAATGTTAAATTCTTGAATACACACACACACAGTTCTTTATTACATTTCATCAGTAGCACAGGCAACCCAGAAGGAATGTGCACTGCAAGACCAAGAGAGGGTCGGAATGGGTCTCTGAAGATTTATTCCATGAGAAATGGGGGTGAGGGCATTAGGACTTCACTGCCCAGATCTATAAGTTATAGAGGCCGAGACCCCCAAACCCTGCACATTAACATTTATGTACTTAGAACAGCCCAAGACCCCTGGTCATAATACTGTAAAGTGACCAATCGATCTAGAAGATCAGAGAGCAGGGGCGGGCTGCCCTCACCATTAGTTCATGTGATTTGTGCTGCGAGGTGCAAGGGGAGAAGGTAACAGATGTATGCTGTGAGTGGGAAAGTTGTCGAGGTACCGACATGTCTGGGAGTGGAGCGGGGGTTCACGTAGTTCTGAGAAAGTTATCACAACCTCCAAAGTATCCTCCTTGCTCGTGTCCTTGGTACCAGGTGCAATATCGAAGCTAAGAAATATTAATTTTATATCTAAAATTTCCAATTGGAGGCTTTGTACCCGATGATGGAAGACGAAGTTCCCTCCGTGGAAGAAGGTGGACAGAATATGTGGGACCAATTGCCCCTATGGATCAGGTTATAGTGGATAGTGTCGCACCAACCAGCTACCTGGATATGTACCCTATGTAGTGTACATCACTTATGACGCTCTGTACCTTTAAAACCTATTGCTCACGCTGTTTTTTGTCAGAGCGCTTCTTGGCAGCAGAGTTCTTTGCTGGCACATACATTTTGCAAGATTATACCTTGTTCTTCTTGTAAGAGGTGTGCTGGGCCTTTTTCCCTAATCGGTTGTATTTACTCTGGGTTGAGCTTTAAGGGCTTACTCTACAAAGGACGAAACAAAATTAAAAATATCCCACTAAATGTACAAAACTATCCAAAGCACCCAATACACAACCATGCACACTATGTTACAATATCATACTATACCCTGTAAGATAAAGTCAAAGTGACATGTATCGCGCGGTTGTAGGTCAAATGGTCGAATCTAAATGGTCGACAGGACAAATGGTCGACACCAAAAGGTCGACAGGTCAAATGATCAAAATGTTTATTTTTGTTTTTTCACTTTTTTTTGGGGGGGGGTCCCCCAACCCCTTTTTGTTTTGCTAAAAACCCCTTTTTTCCCTAAACGAAAACCTAAAAAATATATATAACTAAAAAAAGAAATCGATCATTTGTCCTGTCGACCAAATTGTGTCGACCATTTGTCTGTTGACCATTTGTCTGTCGACCATTTGACTAGACACTGTATCGCGCAACAGAGAAAACAATCTGAAGCAACAAATCCATAACAAGGAAGCAAAATGCACCCTACAATAATAGATCAGCATACAACACATGACTCACAGACCATTAAAACTGGGAACTGATGTCATATGGAACAAACAAACACACATGCAGATCCAAATACCTTTACCACCAAATGCAACATCACTTGGGTGGCAGGCACACTTCTAACTTCTCAGACATGCACACAATACAGAACAATCAAATATATGGTTATTGAGCTATTAAGGTTGGTGCAGGATGATATTTACTTTGGGCCTCATTAGGACCCTGGCGGATTTCGCGGTGCTAAATGCACCGCGAAGCACGGCGGAAAGCCGTCGATAGCGCCATGGGGGTTGGCGGATTTACCACCCCATGCCGACCTTGGCGGAGCGGTAAATCCCCAATCCCCATTCTGCCCTTCCCCATTCCCATTCTTGCCCCATAGGGTATAATGGGAGTGGGGAAGGAGTTAATTACGCCACCGTAAAATACGGTGGCGTAATTAACAACGAGGTCCCGTAGCGCCATGGTTTTCTCCGCCTGGTAAAACCAGGCGGAAAACGGCGCCATGGCGCTACGGGAACTCGTAGTGGGGCGGACGGGTCCGCCGCGAATACCGCTGGCGGTAACCCACTCCGCCAGGGTCCTAATGAGGCCCTTTGTGTTTTGCTTTCACCTCACAATTAGGTTGTTGGCTAGGTTTTCACCTTCACTCCACTTACTCGACTTGCTCCTTTGAATTCTGTTTGTAATGCTTCTATGTGTGTATTTCTTCTTTTGGCTCTATGTGATTCTATTTCTTCTGCTCTTCTCACTCTTGGCTGGCTCTCTTTTCAAGCTCAACATAAATTTAATTTCATGCGTTTCATTTTCAAATCTCTTTATGGTCTCGTCTTCACATCTCTTTATGCTCTTGCACCTGATTATCTCTCCTCTCTGGCCTCGTTCTATACCCTGCTCTTGTTCTCAAATTCTTCTTGTAGTTCCTCGTCATCCATGTGCGCATTCACGCTTTCGCACTTTTTCTCTTCTTGTCCCTTTGCATTGGAATGCTCGTCCTCTTCCTCTACGCTCTATCCCTGTCTATACTGATTTTCGTAAATCATAGAATCTCATCTACTCCAGCATGGTTGACTTAAGGGACTGTTTTTTTCTAAACTTCATATTATTATACCGTTTTGATGCTATGCACAGTGCTTTGTTTTAAAGTGCTATATTCATTTCAAATACATACAAATACATATACAAATACTAAGTGGTCATGGGTGGTTTAATGTGCAAGATATTTGAAACTGTGACATGGTATGTCACATGTGGCTCTTTTACCGTGCTAGTCACTTTGCGTGTTTTCCTACTTTTACTTGAGTCGTGATGTGTGCGTGGGTGTGATGTGTGCGTGGGTGCAATGTTGTGCCTTGTTTATTTAATTTGTAAAAGGGAAACGTTGTGTACTTCTGATTCTATGTGATGATGGGATGAGCATTGTTCTATTTTTTTCTGTGTAGAATGTTAATGTGGGATGCACGAGTCATGGGATATTGATCAGAATGGAAGTGCCACAAATGTGCCTCTCAAACTCCACCCTCACAGTAAAAATGTGATACTTGGAATTATATTGCTTCCTGTTTCTGTAGATCACCATAAAACACAGAGATGAAAGGCCTCTTCTTGTGCAGGTGGGATTCCAGATGGCAGGTGTAGAGGACACAAGCAAACCTACTTCTAGGATGGGCATAAAAGAGACACAAAAACAGAAAATGGATGACATCTTCCTTCATTCACATGCCAAGAAAAAAATGGTATGGTGATTTGCACCTAGCCGATTCTGAAGCCGCCAAGAGGAAACATCCCTGGACAGAGTCTGGTATATAATGATTTCTTTGGGGGTGCTTGCGTTGTAGTAAGATAGGCTTCACGACCACACGACGATGCTCTCATTCTTCAGAGAATTGTGCCTTTCCCATTTGCACCTTAATTATTATTCAACAGGCATGTTTGTCCTGGATGAAACTGCTTTATGACAACTGCTTTTTTACAAATCCTTAGGTGTTGACCACCATTAATTACCCTTTTTCACTATTTGTCAGTCCTAGCTTTATTTCACTGACTTTTGTTTACTCTGCAATACACAGTGCAAGCACCATCGTGTTAGGAATGTATTTCCGTATTTGGAGGCCACCATCTTCCTTCTGTCTCTATTTTTCAGTCCTACCTTTATTTCATTTACCACCATTTACTTATTAATAACCATGGCAGTTATGGCCGTCATAGCATTAGGAGCTTGCAGTAAGTACCCAATCTGCGCAAGAGAGATTAAGGCCAAACTTTAGCAGCACATACGGTAAAACAATCTACCTTACCAGCATGTTATTGATTCAGCTTCCTTAATTGTTCTTCATAGCATTAGGAGCTTGCAGTAAGTACCCAATCTGCGCAAGAGAGATTAAGACAAAAGTTTAGCAGCACATAAGGGAAAACAATCTACCTTACTAGCATGTTATTGATTCAGCTTCCTTAATTGTTCTTTAGTCACTTTCTTCACTTGTTTTGCTTTGTCTCTGCTGCTGATTGGTGTGTTTAGCACTACCAGAAATACACCGTTTACAATTGTATTTCCTAAAAGGTTCTATGTTTACATCTTTGTCATTGGCAATTACTTGAGACCCCTGTGAACATTAATACTACCTAAAATATATTTGAAGGCACTATATACTTTCTGTTTGCAAAAATTAACATCGGTGTTGTCATTCGATTTTCAATTACTAAACCAACCGTTATTAACTACACATGCAGTCTCATGTAGTCCCACACAATCCTTTTGTTTTCTCTGCAGAAACGACCAAGAGATCATTGAGCTCAGACCCTAGTTTTTTACTTCCTTCTCGTGAGTTACATGGCAAAGCATTGAAGCCTCACTTAAGGTAGAGAAGGATCTTCTGATTTCCCATTTCTAATAGGATTGCCCATCAGGCCCCTATTTTTTACCCAAGCTATTTTAATTCTTGCCCCTTCTTAATTGCCTATAACTCCTGGCCCTCTGTTAATCTTGTCTTGTTCAACAGTCTACAAAGTATTTTGAAAAACGTGGTTTGTTTTCTTGCATCCAGATCACTGGCATGCAACCCAAGTTCTTTCTAATGCTTTCTAAATTTTAGTTGTACTAAAGGGATTTTATTTTTCATTCAGCGGTCCATATTATTTATCCAGTATTGTTTTCATTTTTATTATGAATGTCTATATTTGTTTTGCTTCTTGCCTCGATGTCTTGCCAAATGCTGAAATCATGAAATCAACTTTCTCCCAAAACATGTTTATGTTCATATTCCTTATTTTTGGGAGTTTATTCTTTTGAGTTTATTTTGGCAGGCATACTAACACTACTGACATATACACTGCATGTATAGGCTTTAGTATAGAAGTGGTCTGTTTACAAGTTAGCTGACAATGTACTCATGCCTTTCATAATGTGTTACAACTAAAGACGTAAACAGGATTTATCGAAAAAGCACTTTAATTTACGTCATTAAGTTTGAATTCGTTGCCTTGAAAACAGGCTTAAGTGTGGAAAGACTTGCCACAGGGGCACCTTTTTAGATGACTTCTTTTTCCTGATAATATCAAAACTAACACAACAACAAACACAATTGTCAGCTGTTTCCGGATATTACGCTAGGGGCTAATGCTGAGGACTGCACCCTATAAGGAACAGCTTTCATATACTACTTACCAGGGATATAAGCTGGAGTGCTTCTCCTAATGCACCCCATTACTGTCTTGGTGCTGGGAATGCAAGCCCTTGCTTCTTTTCCCTTTGCCAGATTGTTGTGTAGTATGCTTTTAAATGTCTCTTTGCTGGCCTACCTTTCCAGGTGTGTATCGCTGTCTCATCATATTTTCACTATCTATCACCCTATTATCCGGTGTCTCATTTGTACCACATCCTCCATGCCCTTTCACCCCACCTCCTAACAATTAACTTTCAGACTTCCGTATCCGACAAATGCTCCCTAAGTTTACTGTAGGTCCTGTAATCGAATGATATGAAAAGAATAGAGGCTGTGATGTATAAAACCTATAACATATTGATAGAGTAAACATTAAAGTGACTAGGGATAAAAATGAAAATATGACTGGGTAGTGCAGGATGTTAGAATGTATGTATGTACTGGATGTATGGTTCCTAGTGATAGTTTCGAATGGCAAAGTTTAAAATAAAAATGCATTGAAATAAATGCATTTTTTTAATGGGGGTCCCCCCAACCCGTGTTTTTTTACCCCTTATCCCATTTTAGTTAAAAAAGAAACCTTTACCTACTAAAAAATGTGATTGTTTCGAATGCCATAGTTTCGAATGGCAGTGTTTCAAATAAAAATGTGTCGAAAAATGCATTTTTTTTAATGGGCGGTCCCCAACCCTTGGTTTTTTTTACCCCTTAACGCCCATTTTAGTAAAAAAAAAAAACCTTTACCTACAAAAAAATGCATTCTTTCGATGCATTTTTTTCAAAACTTTTGTCATTCAAAACTATTGTTTCGAAACAATGCCTGGATACCGGATATATAATGCACAAGAAGATCGCGCCACAGAAGGGCATCAAAGGGCAGAATATTGAAACTGACAGCATACAGCAAATACTAAGCCCACCAAGACCGATTATCTGGGGAGAAGCTGCGTTTTCAAGGTTTTCCTAAGGGTCAAATGATCCTCCAATAAAAGAAAAGGTGGAGGCCGATTATTCCACAATTTAGCAGTTGGAATGGAAAAGACCCGTCTACTCCACCGCTAAAGTCCAAAATTAGAAACTGTCAGGAGCCTGGCGGAGAATGATCATCGAAGGTGGGTGCGGACACAGCGGCTGAAACGCCTTGACAGAAAGGAGGGGCCTTTGTGATAATAGTCTTTATGGACGAATCAAGGGGCCTTGAATTCAACGCTCTTTATTATAGGGAGCCAATGTAACTCGCGCAATGCCTGAGAAATGTGTCCAGACCATTTTAGCTGAGAAATAATCCTAGCTGCCGCCTTCTGGATGACCTGTCATTTTGCCAAGGTTATCTTTGGAAGGTCCAGATAGACAGAGTCGCAGTGGTGTAACCGACTCGAGAACAAAACTGCTTCTTGCATTGTGGGATCGCCAGCGCCTGTATGCAGCACCTCTTGCATGCAGAAGGAGGGGGCGGGCTGGAAGCCCGAGTGGCTAGTAGGCCAGCTCCCTTTTCAGGCAGCTGCCTGACACCTAGTTGTGTCGCCCTACACCAAAGTGCATTTCAGGGTGCAGGCCTCAGAGGAACTGCCACATGAAATCTGATTTTGCAATTCTAACTATATTGTACAGGTGGAAATGTTAACAAGGAGTGGATATGCTTTGCAATGCATGAAGAATCACTTCTATTCACAGCAAGGCGGACAGGAGACTGAAAAGCCTTTGGTCTGAGACAGGTTTGGCCAAACGAGGGAGGGCACAACACTACAGAGAGTGCACTTTTTAGAGCATAATACTTCGCAGCTCTTGGGATATGCTTAGAAACCAGCCAGAATGCCCAGTAGATCAGTGGGCGGAGCCAGGTGGGAGGAACGGCAACCCCCGCTGACGCTCCAGTGGTGCACAGTGTGCCCTCCAGCCTCCCACTGGCACCCTATTATCCGCCCCGCTCCCCAGCACCAAAAGCTGCCTCCTCTACCGCGGCAGACACAGATTTTGCCCAAATTGCACGTGCATTGCTGCGCATGCAAGTTTTCTTCTTGAGGACGGGTCCTGATGCCAAATGTTTCCGTTTTTCCTACCTGCTGTCACAGTTTGTGCACGAAACCGTGTAACACACGTTAATGCTCGATCTCAAATTGCTTCCTGAGCCTGTAAAAAGAACGTAGTGTAATTGCTACATTCCTTAACAGGTGTGTATGGGCTTAAAGTTCACACGTTGGCTGAGGGTGATTCACAGCTTAACGCTTGATTGCTGTCATTGATCATGCAATGTTGCACCTGCAGTCTCGGAACAAAGCACCTCAAAGCAAACCTTTGCCGTCAGCGCAGAGCCCATTAGTAAAATGTGGCCATGCAGCGGGTGGGATGATGCAGATGAAAGGGCCCACGACCAGGACGAGGACTTGATTCGGTAAAATGATTTCACATGATCTTTTGCAAATAAGACACAAAAAAGGAACGAAGCAGAAGAGGCTCAAACGCTAGGGTAAGTCTGGTATTCACTCAGAACAGATCAATAGAACCAGATCCATGTTTAACCTATCAGATTAACAACGGGACAAAGGTCTTGCTTCAGAAGTAGCACTTTCATCCCGGCTGTCGCTCACTATGCCCTGAAGTCGGATACCGAACACTTTCAAGAGGTAAACAAGGCGCAAGCGCCAGTTTAACCAATCACTGTGGGCCGACATTGCTAAGAAGAAAGAAGAGCTTTTAGTCTGCTGAATCTCTTTGTCCTCCTCCGTTTTAAGTGTGTGCTGAAGCAGGTTCATGTTTTTTCTTCTTTACCGGAAGATGAACTTACTGTCATTGTCATTACTCACGGTCATCACAATTAAAGAAAATTCAGTGATAAAGTCTAATTCTGCCAAATAGATATTTAAACTAGCTTGCTTTCCAAATATGGTGCTGCTTACCGCAATTTTGGGTGATGTAAATTACAAGTGTAACCTACTCACTTATTAACAATCCACTGTACTTGTGACCAGCGTGAGTGACCAGCGATTATATCTTACTGAGGGATTCTATTATTCCCAGTTAGCCCAGTATTGGTACATTCCATTAGCACCTGGGGCAGGGGGAGCTGCCAGTCAGGTTCCCTGGATCAGGGGCGTTGCTAGTTTTGTGAAAGAACCAGGGCTAGAACCCATTGCAAGTGTAGACGTCACATAACTAAATCATATGAACACACACGATGTGTTGCTCTTTCAAGCGTTAATATTGTATATTATACTGCACATACTCATTTGGAAGTACTGCTACCATGTAGCTATACTGCCACTCCAAATTTTGAACATTCTTCCAGTAGTGCTAGATAATACTTGTTGAGGTTATATAAGATAAGGAAAAGCTTTTGGACAGGATAGCTAAAGGCTTGCTGTGGATTGAGACATTCTGTCTCATTACGAGTTTGGATGTAGCCATGTATTGGCTACCCCAAAACCCGGGTCCAGGTCCAGAAAAATAGGAATTACCGGGCCAATCGGACCTTTGCATGCCCAGTAATTCCCATTTTTCGGGAGCAGGACCTGGTACGTCCCCATTCCCATTGAGCCCCTATAGGGCTCAATGGGAATGGGGATAATGGTAGCAGCGGTACCGTTAATGACGGTACCACTGCTACCATCCTGGTCTGCTCGCGGGTGCCGGTATGCACACCTGGTCAGACCACGTGTGCAGTCCGGCACCCACAAGCAGAAGTCATAATGAGGCAGTGAGGCAACAACGGCGCCGGTAGCACTACCGGCGCCGTTGTTGCCTTACCGCCAGAGTCGTAATGAGGCCCATTGTATTTAATCAGCAGCTGGCGAACCACTTGTTTGCCACATTAACCAATTCATGTAATTATACAATGTAGCAAGTGATTGCAGCAAGCAAGCCTAAACTTGACCAGGGGGATACAGAGTGTTCTCCCCCAGCGAGAATATTTTTTGGAAAAACCCTTGTCAAAATCACACATATTTCAGCATGATTTTTCCAAAATAACCAGAAAAGTGCATATGTTTCCTAGTGATCTAAAAGGCTACCGAATACTGTACCGCTAATAAGCTGTGGCCAGGGGCAAGCAGGTGGGATACAAATACCCAATATAACAAAAGCACTGAGTTCACTGTTGAGTCCCAATTTGGCATTTCTCCATCTATTGATGTACCTCAAATGTAGGCGTTTTATCATTTGCTGCTGTGCCTCAGATCTGGGTGTCATTGCATTCGCTGTTGAGCCCCATATTTAGCTGTTTGTCCCATAAGACACACTGGGGTGTAAGACAGAATGGAGTGGAGCTCAGAGAAGAAAAGAGCTCTCCGAATTCGAGGTAGATTTAGTTTAGCCCTTCCTTATAGAGAGTCAAACGAGAAACAGTGGAAAGAGATGAGCCTGACTTAATGGGACCACTGACAGAGAGCCGTAGAGGAATAAATGTGGAGAGGCATCCCGATCTCAGAAATGAGAGACTGCAAAGCCCAGGGAGTGCATCTCCCCCACCCTGGAGGAACCATTGGTGTTGGTGGTTGCTGCACACCAGGGCGAGCTAAGAGGGAAGGGATATGGGGAGCACATGGTCTGAACGCTACGGGTGGAAAGGTACCACCACTGTAGCCCACTGAGGACCAACTGATCTGCACACAACATAGGAGTGGTACTTGTAGCACACCACAATATATGTCATGGGAAGGGACACAGCCACAGTCAATCAAAAGAGACGGTGTAGGATAGGATACCACCACTAAACAACTCCACTAAAAGAACTCACCCTTCTGCATATATCTCTCAAACTATGAACTAAACACAACCTCATCTCTGCGCCACAACAAAATGCACACACTTCACCAAACCACAACAATGAAACAAACCACACCAATCCTCACACAACAGCACATGATGGCTACCAACCGAGAAACACAGCTACACTCCCTTGCTCTTTCTCCCGCTCAGTCCTACTAACGTACAGCCCTTTATCCACTTGTCTTACATATGCGGCAAGGGACCATGCAGGTGGTGACAGTGCGCAGTATAAGAACCTTTAACATGCATTGTTTTATATGTGTTCTCAATGCATGGATCTCTCATTGACCATTCAATGTAGGATGTATGTATGAGTATATATGGGTAAAGAGAGGGCAGAACTATGATGGCAAACCGCACAACTGTGTCCGAGCTTTATCAAGGCAAATTTGCGGATTTGTGGGGGTGGGGGAAGAGAGAGAGAGAGAGAGAGAAAGAGAGAGAGAGAGAGAGAGAAAGAGAGAGAGAGAGAGAGAAGGAAAACACAGAAGGGCCTGACAGGGGCAATGCGAGGAAATGAAATGGGAAATTGTCTTCAAAGGCTAGTTGTAGGAGTTTGGGGAAGACACCAGGTTATAAGGCCTTTTCGGGGTGTTTCTATCACTTGTAATACATTTTGATGATGTTCATGCCTTTATCCATGCCTTGCTATGCCATGTTGTGATTTGCTGTATGCAGTTTCAGGTATGTCTGCCCATTGAGGTCTCAGAAGGCTCCCTGCACTACCCCACTCAAATTCTACGTGCCAATACAAAATACACGCCAACTTACCTACTACACCCCAAATGAGGGCTTTCAAACCAAGGACATGAGGCTCCCCTTCAGACACAAATTCTTCTATGCTCTTGAAAACAAAACACCTGTAAACTGACCCGCACATAGAGCTCAGGGAAAAATCTGGAATGTACACTCTAACACAACCAGAAAGCTATCTTGCATTTTGCTCTCTCTCACCACTAACCTAACCCACCCCATCTCTTTTAGATCCTCCAGACCACCTAAAAACCATGCAAATGGTGGCAGATAGTAGTATAAATTCTTACAACATAACATAATTTAGTATTCACAGTTATATTATGTCTTGCCCTCAATTTTTAGCACTTCATCACTTTCAAGGTCCATGGACATAGCACATGCCCTTCCACTCTCAAGATGCTAGGTCTTGTAATTGCCCTGGTTGGTTATCCAGTAATATTTGCTGCCGCGCAGGCTGTTTGTTCTGACCATGGCATAGTTCACTTTCTTTTTCAATTGATATAATTCAAATGTATGTTAACGTAAATGCAAAAACATGATCTTGGAGTTTTAATTTGAAAAGTCTTCTCCAGAGAAGAGATCCTGCCAGTAAATGAGACGTTAGACTGATCTAAGAATCAGCTGTCAGAGATGTCTTTGTTAGACCACCTTCTACTTGGTTAACTCAGGCTTTGAACATTAGGCGGCAAAAGGTAAGGATACTTTAGAGAGTCTGGCAACACTGTCAGTACTTTAAATAAATTGCCAGAAGATTTTATAATCACAGTAATATTGTGGGTTCTTCTATAGTGCTTTATTCTTCCTGCTTTTAAGCACTGTAACAACAGGTGTAATCATTGTTGAAACTTTAAAAATGCAGGTTTGCCTCATGTCAGAGGCAAGCATTTAAACTGTGCGCATTTCATCCAGAAAAAGTGTGTTTTCATGTTTTTCAGATTAAGGCTGCTCAGCTTTCATCGATTCAGCAGCACTTTTCTCCATTGTTAAGAGCATGAAAAATATCAATCTTTTGATCTCTTCTGAAATCTCACCAGCAAGGTACAACACGTTTATGCATTTATGTTCTAATACGAGTGGCTTCCTCCCTCGATGTGGCCATGAGATGACTACTTTCCAGTTCCTGGACGTTGTGTGCTGAGCATTAGATGACGGTAGTGCTGTCTGCTGCTTTCACTAGATCTGTTAGCAGCATGTGACACAATCGGCCGTTGGCTGTTCCTTGACATCCTTTTCCATCACCTGGTATCAGAGACAACCCAAAAACATACTTAGTAAGGGTGAGTAAACTTCCCAAAAAGTGTAATGAGCTACCTCCACAGGTTTTTGGGGAATGCTCAGAAACCATTCACAATGCTGACCCAAGAGGATACATTTACCACCTTACCGCCTGCAATTGAGCTATAGTTTGCCCTGAAAACATGGCTGCCGCCATATCAACCAAGAAACCAGGCAATGCACACATGCCTGTTCAGCCCTGTGATTGGCTACCACATGGGTCTATACCAATGGATCATCCGAGCTGGATGGTGAAGCCAGCCGCCCCCTAAGGAAGGACCATAAGGCAGAATGAGCTCTCTGCAGCTTGTCGTGTGTGCGGCAGGAAACCGCTGTTCGTTGGGACAAAGAATACCTTGTATTGCTTGTACCTATGTTGCGGTTGGAAATGGCCTTGTGCAAATATATTGCCCCTGACACCCTACCTTCCCATGTCCTATGCCTTTTCTCCCTTCAACACCTCCCTTCACGCGACTACGGACCCCGCCACCTACTGAGAGCATAGCAGATGTCAAACCTAGCAACTTGGCGCTCACCAAATGTTCCGCAAGAAACAATCCTTGCAAAGGAGATACAAGCACCTGGCACATCCTTCCTTGCTCACTCACAAAAATGCAGCCACTCACCTTAGAGCAACCCCTGCAGCCGTAGCCCAGATCATCTCTCCTCCAATCGAGTCCAGGCCACCTCTAAAACAATCCTGTTACTAAAACATTGGCCTATGCCACAAGTAGCAAGTTCCAAACTAACAACCATTATCACAGAACCCAATGGGCTAACTGTACCTTATCTAGGCACACCCCGTCTCACACACCTTAGATCAAGAATGTTATCACTCTCACTGCACACCACTATACCCTCACTAGGCTTAGTTAAACTAGCTAGACTAGCGGCATGCACACGCCCGAGTTACCGCCACGCTAACTCACCCTGCCACCTCATGCACATGGTTAGGACATCACTGGTGCCCCCGTCCATCACCACAATACGGTTTGAGCCACCTACCTCTCATTTGGCACAGGGGATCACAATCGGTAAGGACCTGACACTAATGTCCTGTCTCACCCAGTAGACACAAACAAAGGGCTAAAATTTGCTCTAATAAATGCCTGCTCCGTAGGAGCTCACGCCATTGACATTCATGATTTATTGCTCGAACAACAGTTAGACATTTTGGCCATCTAACGCCTTAGACCTAGCTACCAAAACTTACAATCTGCAGTGATAGCACACAAAGGTAGCCCAGATACCTTCGGGTCTGGTGCGCCATACAAATAAATAAAACAAACAAACAAAGCAAATTCATACAACTCCTGTATTACCAATGCAGCCTCCAGCTCTAAAGAGCTCTTCACCATACTCAGGGAACTAAAAACACCCATCCCTATAGCTACACATGCCCAAGTATATAAAGCTTGGTGCACTACTATTCAAAGAGCACTGGCACATACAATCCACACCATACAAGAGGAAATAATGATTAGAGAGACTCACTAGCTAGCAAAGGTATGCACCCACACTTACCTAGCCCTAATGCTGAAGTCACCTTTCACCAAATTTAAATCCAGCAAAGTACAAGAACAGGCACTCTCCACTATCGCTACCCAGAAAGCCTCAAAGGCGACAGCTTCCCCGCCTGGCTAGTTAAACTCTGTGCACCAGCCCCAGCACCCACTATCACCGACTTCATGAACGCATCATTTGCATCCGATTCAGTCAAATTGGCTTGGGTAACTCCACTATTCAAGAAACCCACCCTTGAGACCACTACCCCTACCAACTACCATCCCATCACCACTGTTCCCTTTCTACTTACAATAATTGACAGAGTAGCTTACAAACAAATCCAACATTATCTGTAAAGCACCCACCTTCTGCGAGCCAGAAAATCAGGATTCCGTCTCAAACAGAGCACAGAAATAGCACTACTGGATCTAAAAATCCAGATGGATAGCATCCAAAACTCTGGTAACATAGGCATCTTACTCTTACTTGACCTGTCCGCTGTGTTTGATTTAGTAGACAATGAAAGTTGTGTCTTGCACTCACCCAAAATGTCCACTTCTACCCAGAAGCCACTCTCTGGATCAAATTGTTCCTATACGAACATACCACTAGAGTGTTCATCGGTGACGAGGCGGTAGACCCTATTGCAGTACCGCTGGGTATACCTCAAGGCTCTTACCTCTCACCCACACTCTATAGTATATACACAAAACTACTATTTGCAGCTCTAAATGCCATGGGCATTATCTACACAAATTTCACAGATATCTGATGCTCATTACCGGGGACTACAAACAAGACACTGCCACCATCAATAAGATCTACGTGATCATCCAAAACCGGATGGCCGCCCACAGCCTATGTCTTAACAATGAGAAAACTGAAATTCTCATTGTGGGCTCCCTGCCCGCCTTAAATCAATAGATATCAGCTATTCTGCCATAAACATTGATGGCACTACCATCCCAGTCCTGAAACAGGTAAAAACTCTAGGCGTCTACCTCAAGGCCAATCTTTCCATGACTAGGCACATAAACGCCCTATCATCGTCCACAGCCTACACCACAAAATGTATATCACTCAGCCGACAATTCCTCTCACCCCAGAACTGTTTGTTGACCTTTGCATGCGCCTTGATCCTTTCAAAAGTAGACTACTGCAACATTCTCTTGATGGGCACCATGTCAACAACCCTTGCCAAATTGTAATTGCTCCAAAACAGCCTCACATGCAGCCCTCGGTCTAAAACGTAAGATTACATCTCCCACATCAGTAAAGAAGTACATTGGCTCCCTGTCAAAGCAAGGATCCTTGTTAAAACACTTACCTCAACCCACAAGTTCATCCAGAAGGATGCCCCGACTTACCTGAATAACAGTGTGACCCAAAAAGTCCTACCTTGAATTCTAAGATCATGCATCAACACACATCTGAATGGTCCTCACTATAAGAGTACAAGGGCGGGTGGCTCCAGATTACCAGTAGCCGCACCTTCGCTTTTTTACACTCTGCCAGCACACATTAGAAGCAAGCAATCTCATCAATGCTTCAAGAAACCTTTCTCTTTGACAAATTTGACTAATGTCCAAATTTCACCCTTCACCTGATAAACTGTTTTATGTGTTTTTCTGCTTCATGTAACAAAACTGTTTGTAACAAGTATTCTTATGTAACTAACACTCTGATACCCCTGGGTTTGGGCGTTTAACAAATGCACAAAAATAAAATAAATGAATAAGGAATCACAATGAATCTCATAAAATTCTCGAACCTCAATAGAATTGTAGGCCCTCAATATAATAAAAGTCAAGATAAAATATTAAAATGAAGAACACCAATTGCAAACACATTATTATAATATGTAGTAAAATGGAAAATTATTTGAAATCATTTTTATTTACATTTAAGTTCTATAAAATAGTGACAACTAAAAGACAGCTAAAGCAGCTAAAAGACAGCTAAAGCAGCTAAAAGACAGCTAAAGCAACTAATGACAAGTAAATGTGTCACTATTTTTTTTTTATTTAGTGTATCTGGTTTATTACAAACCTTTCACAATTTCAGAATTGGTTAAAAGATCATACAGAAAAAAGAAGACAATATAAAACAAAATAAAACATAGAGAAAAACATCCCAAAAAAATACAAAGCATTGATTAGTTTGCATCGAAATTAAAAAGGGCATTTCAAATTCATCTAGCTGTACACAAAATGCCAGTTATATCTTATTGATTTACATCATTATCACTATAATGTTCTAATACTTTAAATGTTTTTTTTAAAATGTGGCTGTTACGTAAGAATTCATGGTGTTCGGCAGTCATATATCAAACTCCACCATTTTCCAGAGTCTAGGCCACATAAACCTATGATGTTGCTCTTTAGATAAAGATTTCTGATCTCTCTTAATTTTGTGCAGAATAGCACCAAATGGCTGAGAGACGCTTCATTTTTTTTTTGCATATTCTACACTTTGTACATATTAGTTCTTTGTTATATTTTGCCATCATTGTTTTGTTGTGAAGGACATTCAATCTGAAACGCAATAATAGATCTCTTTGCTTGCAATTTGGAAATCTTCTCAGATAATCAGGTATTATAGACATCACACCACAGTTTGTTTTTAGAAGTGTATGAGTCTTTGATGATGATCTTTTTATTTCAGTATTGGACCAATCCTCTGCCCATAACATTCTTTTAACAAGTTTTGGGTTTTCTGCCAGAGTTTGTTTATCTAGGCCCAGATCTTCAAGGGTTCAATCGTTCTCTTCTTTCCAATCTTTGACTACCTTTTCTGTAAAGTTATTATTATTGCAGAATACTTCAAATTGAGGTGGCATGATGTTACTCATTGTTTTTCTATAGAGCATAATCTTATTATATGTAATGTGTGCAATTAAAGCTGTCAAGCCAAGTTTGTGTCGAATCACCAACATTGGAGTGGCTTTCGGTATTGGTATTTTTTTTTTCTCAAAATAACCCTTCCAAGGCATTCCAGATGTCTTCTCCAATGTTCATACACGTTTCACCACCAGATATTAATGTTGGTATTACTTTAAGTCTCTAGAATGTAATTACAGGTCGGAGGGAGAATTCCCCATATCTTTTGTTGATAATATTTGCTTGCGCAATTAGTTGTTTTGTTTTCGTCTTTAACATCTTTTTCCAAGGCTCTTAATTTTTTGTCCCACTTAGTTGTATACCTAAATATCTTATTTCGCTACATGGCTTTATTTGCATATTATTCAAGATCCATTTCTCATTTTTGCTTTTTTTCCATCTTCTATCACCAAACGTCAATATTTCGGACTTTTCCACATTTATTTCTAAGCCCTTTTCCTCGACATATTTTTCGACCTGGGCTAAGGCTTTTTGTAAGCCGACTTGAGTGTCATCTAGTATGATCAAATCGTCGGCATATAATAAATGGCCAACTGGTCTGCCGTTTAGTCTTGATGGAAAAGTTCTTCTGTTGTCCAATGAATATTGCAGATCTTTGATATAAAAGCAAAAAAGAGTGGCTGCTAACAGCCTTGTTTCAGGCCTTTCGTTGTTTTGATTTCATTTGATAGGTTGCCATTTTGATCTAATTTGACTCGTATTGAAGTGTTAGCATATAATTCTTTTATTGCTTTTAATAAGTCTACAGGGCACCCCTTTGCAGCTAGTTTTTCTCACAGATGTTTTCGATTTATGCTATCAAAAGTTTGGCACAAGTCAATGCTAGCTATGTACAATTTTTGTTAATTTGGAAAGGCTCTTTTTTCATCAATCCTAGCAACAGGAGATTTAAGCTACAGCCTATTTGTTCAACAAAGCCAGACTGGCATTTGTCATATACGTTTGCTTCTTTAATCCATCTTTTTAAACGTATTAGTAGGAGTGTAGCAAAGATCTTTCCAACACAGTCCAGCAAAGCAATTGGTCGGTAGTTTTTTGGCTCCATCCGATTTCCTTTTTCAAAAATAGGAACAACGATGCCCGACTTCCATGATTTTGGAATTTTTCCAAGCTTGATAATCCTATTGAAAAGCATTTCACAATAATTGGCCCATTTTTCTGGATCTTCTTTTAACACTGCATTGGATAAGCCGTCTGGGCCTGGGGCTCTTGATGTACTTGCTTTTTGGATCAGCATTTTTATATCTTCATTGTCAAACTTGATATTCCAGGCAGCGACATCCTCTTCTTTATTGTCGCTTGGTGAATACGGTTGTTTGATGTTATAAAAAAATGTTGTAAAGTGATCAGTCCAGCTAGTCTCTGAGATAGGATTTATAAGAGCTGCAGGTGAATATTTCTCATTTAGCAGATCCCATAATGTTCTGCTATTTGTGTTATTCATAGCTTTTTGCATGTCTCCAGCATCATGTTGTAAATATGATGTTTTATATGACTTCTACCAATTTTTATATTCTGTATTCTTTTTCCGTATCAGTTCTTTTTTTTCTTTGTTATTCTGAATTTTTAATGCATATAGGTCTTTTTGGAATTGTTTCTTTTGTATCATTACTTCTGAATAATATACATGCAATTTTTTTAATTTTGGTTTTGCATGTTTTCCTGTACTTTGTTTGAATCTCTGTAGGGACATATAATATTCTGCTGACATTTTTTCTTTGGTTTGCCATTTGTCCAAATTTTGTAATACAGTGTCGAAATAGTTTCTTTCCAACCTCAGGCGATTTAGGCCTATTTCCAATTTGACCTTAGTATCCCATACCGGATTTCTCTTTGTCTTCCATTGCGAGATCACAGCAATAATTGGATCATGGTCACTATGTATAACTGACGTTACGCCGTAGCTCAAAACTTTCGGCAAAAATTGTTCAGAAACAAACATATAATCTAGTATTTTGTTCGATTTACCATTTGTCCAGGTATTGGCAGGGCGGATATCCCCCTTTATGTTTCCATTTAATCTATGAAATCTCCTGACATTCATTTCATCATTCCACATTTGTCCGCGTTTTCATTCTTGTCCATTTTTTCTTGCTGTTTCTTCCTGTATAGAATTTTTTTCTTCAAAGCAATTTGCATTGAGATCACCACAAATAAGGATATCCATATCTTGACGTGCTTCTCTTTTATAGTCCAGACACTCCATAATTAGATCTATGAATTGGTTGCTTTCATTTTTCAGAGATTTCCAGTATACATTCCTTATTAATAGTGTTTGATTGGGCCTAGGGGTTTCTGACTGAAATTGAACTATTGTTGACTGTATATATGGGTTTATATTTATAGATTCGATCACTGTTATTCCAGATCCATTTTTGATCATGGTTATTAAGCCTGCAGAGGGTCTACCAATCAAGCCTCCTTTAGCTGGGTTACATAACACAGTGCATCCATCTTTGATAGGTGCAATTTTTAGTCACGATTCTTGTATACAAATGATTTCAAGATTATTGAGACTTTGGCTGAAATCATGAAAAAGATAACAAAAACCTCTGGTATTCCCGCTCCCTATTTTCCACTGATCTCTTTGAATTTTCTGGGGTGGCTACAATTTTGGTTTCATTGCAAGAGTGCCAGCCAAGCAGTTCCAATATTTAGGATCATCTTTTGGATTTTGGGTTGTACCATTTGACTGGACTGTATTTTGGTTGCTTTTTATAGTTATTTTTATTTTGTTTAAATGTTCTTTTTTAAGACTTGTTTGAAGTTCTCCATTTTCTTTTTCTTTTGGCTGCAGTTGACATGTTCCTATAGTTTGCCTTTTCATTTTGCTCTTATTGCGAAACTGTGTCTTTTCATTTTGGGCATTTTCTCCCTGTTTTGAACTCAAGATCTCAGCTATTGCTTCATCTTCTGAGACATCGCCATCTTTAGGCATTTCTCTATTAGGTTGGCCATTTTTACTGTTTCCGCAAATCCAAGTCTCAATATCAGAATTTCCATTGGCCACTAGTCTCGTAATCCTGAAGCCTAGTAACCTAAAATTTTCATAGGCCTCTATCATAATAGAAGCAAGTAAGACGGAGTTGGTCGCAATTTCAGCTAGATCAACACAAGCTTCAATAGAAAAACTTACAGACAGAATTTCCTCTGATTTTATGGTTTTTAATTGGGGAATGTATTGTAGAATCTTCATAATGGCTGATCTATTCAATGTTAGACCATCAGAACTTCTTGACATTATCTCAAAAACCACAATTGTATTTGTTGGTGGGTTTTTGCTTTGATTTTTTCCATTTTTTTTGTCCAGTTTTTCTCAAATTTCTTTGTATTTCATTCGGTGTCCCTATCTCCCTTTCTGAGGTTTTTTGATGAGGATCATTCAACTTTTGAGGAATCCATCTTAGACTCTTTACTTGTATCTGTATATTTGGATGTACATTTTTGCAGCTTCTCACTTAAAGTTAGGAAGATTTCCTCGTTATTTTTATTGTTTGCTATGGGGTCTATGCATTCCTCCTCGGATTCATATATGTTAAAATCCATAATTACCCTTTCTTGAGTTTCATTTTCTTTCAAATTTTCTGTTTCATAGAAGAGCAATCTAGTAGTTCCTGCAAACTACCATCATATACACTGTCTCTGATGGGTGAATCTCCCACCTCCCTCTGACCGATTCCCTTCCCACTGGGTTCTTTTCTCACCTTAGTTATTTGTAGGATGAGCTATCCGTCCTGCGTTTCTTGTGCAGGGGCGCTTGACATTTGTTGGCGAGCTGCCCGAGTTGCTTCACTGGTGCAGTACGCCTTCCTTGGGCCCAGGCCTGCTGTGACCCCGGATCTGCTGGTAGGCAGGTAGGTTTGTTAATTGTGTTCTGTTTATAGTGGGAATTCGTTAATGTCTTTATCTCCTTCTTTTCGGGTGCGAAGGTTTTGATAGTGGCTTGCCGGATGGAGAGGCACGTTTCTTGGTAAGAGAAAGCACGAAGCACAGCGCCTTTATTGTCTTTTGAAGCTAACCTGTGTTTTCTTCTTCTTCTCCTCACAGGCCGCTGTGGTGCTGCGAGTGGATGAGAGCGCGATGAAAAACAAGCCCCCAGAATCCGTTAAGGTAGTACATCGCTGTGTGGTTGTTTAATATTGAAAGCGAACCTGAATATGTCTCTTTTCCTTTGCAGATGTTGCTGTGGTGCTCCGGATGGAAGCGTGGCGTAGCGAAATGGAATTCAGGTAAGACTGATAGAATTCGATGTTTTGGAAGCGCGTGGTAGCAGTTCGCCGGAAGTCCTTAAGCTAGTACTCACAGGTGAGGGATGTTTCTTCTTCTCTCGGTTTCCACAGATTATAGCCCAGTTGAGATGCTGAGTGCTGGATGGTGTTTCCTCAGGTAAGACAGAATAATCTTGTTCTTGTTCTTGCAGGATTACAGGAAGATGCTGAAGACCAGGAGCTGGACATGGTGAGCGTCACGCTGCTGGTTGCAGAATAACACGAAGCATGTTCTGCAATCAGGGTGTGGTTTATATAGCCCAGGGAAAGTAGTACCAGGGAAAGTAGTTCCAGGCCTGTCACACCCAAAACACTAGACCGCATGGCTTTGTTCTTAGAACTAGACTGTGTGGGTGCTTCCATGTTGGATGTAAAGGCCCATGTACATAAATGAGACCTAGTTTGAACAGACCTTCCTTCTTACATATGAGCCTGGTGCCAAAGGCGCCAGGACTGGCTCCAGGAGCCCTTTTGCAGTGGTTTTAAGGCCCTCAGGGTTCTGGTGGGAGCCTGCTTGTGGCACAACTTGTGCCTCCTCACAGTGGTCATGACATTTATCCGGAGGTCTCACAGAGTCGTCCACTGAAGACTCAGGGATCTCGCATATGATTTTCTTTCTGGTGTCATTTTCAGATAGTATTGGATTTTGAGAGGTTACAAACCGCATTTCAGAGCAGGACAATACTGGCATCATGATTGTTTGTTCTTCACAAACAGTGGGTTGGATAGTGTCAGAATCTCTGGCTGACTAACCGATAGTTGTTACATTTCTTGTATCCACTATTCCAGAATCTTTTGTTTGTGATGATAAATTCATGATGATTTCTCGAATGCCTTCCAAAAAAAAGCGCTTATCTGATTTGGCATCTTGTAACAAATCAATCATTGTTTTTAGGACTACTCCATCCATTTCTTTTTCTCGGCTTCTCTTTTCTTTAATTGCCTCCATAACTGATTCTACATAGATCATTTTACTGTTCATTAATGCAATCATTGTTGTTTGATCCCGCTGATTTTCATTTAGATTTTCATAATTTGAGGAAAGGAGCCATGGTTATGGCTACTGAATCTATGAGGGATTCCTGAGCTTTAAGCCACCTTGGTTCATTTGCTACTCCTTTAAGAGTAAGGTTCTTGTGTTTTTTTTAACTAATCCTTCTGCTTCTATTGTTCTCAATTAAACTGTAGTCCGATGAGGAAGAGGTGTTTACTTCAGATGATATTGTCTCCTTAGGAATTGTTTTTGCATGTGGTAGAAAATGTATAATTTGTTTTTGTAATGTTTCTATTTCCAGAGAACAGTTTCTATTAACTCTATCAGAGACACTTGGTTCTGCAGGTGATCGAAACCTTTGTAATTCTGGCTCAGCGATATTCTCATTAGAGTTTTTAGCTGGCGATATAAAGGATTCTGTAGGAATAGGGGGCTTGCACTGTATGTTTTTTAAGGCACACTTTGAAGGTGAATACATCTGCGGTCGTTTAGGGGCCCATGATTCATTTTGGGCGCTTGGCCCGTTTTGCTTTGGCAAGGTTTTTCCTTGGTTTGCTCCACTGGGAATTACTTCCATAATTACAGTCGTGATGTTTGTTTTTTCTACGACCAAATTTGTTTTTTGCACTTCAATTAACTCAGCTGTATTTTTTAGAAGATCGTCATCAGTCATTTCTGAAGTAACAAGGACATTTGTCAGATTGATTGTGTCTTTAGACATTGTTTTTGGGATTGTACTTTCTTGCAATTTAATATGTGCTCGGGATTTTCCAGTTTTTATCATTTTTGAGGAAACTTTCCATTGAAGTGCCACCTTAGAGTTCCAATCGCTGAGCTAGAGTGGCATCTTTTTTTGCTTGTTTTGTTTGGCTATTTATTCCAAGTTTCTCAATAACATTTGGGTGTGCACAGTGCTGAACAATGGCATTTTTAATTGGAGGCCTATATTTATTTAGCAGTTTCGAATTTGCGCTTTCCTTGAGCTTTTGAATTTGAACACTTGTCTACCTTAACAAATTTGAAGTTACGGGCATGACATCCCCTCCTCCTGCAGCCCCAGTGGTCTTGTGCATCGCTGCCGCAAGACACATACCAACCGAAACTGGCGGCTCACGCTCCCAGGAACCACTTTAGTCGGAGGCAACACCTCCTCAGCCGCCAAAAGGCCGCCACCCACACAATGAGGCAGACCGCTCACGGACTCACAGCAAGGGGGCTCAGGGGCCTCTCCCTCTCTGCAACATACTGCCCATGGCTCACGGCACTATATGGAGGGAAGACACTCGGGGCCAGCCAACTCGGCAGCGCACAAAGGCGCGGCCAAATCATTGCCATCACACGCAGCGCCCATCCCGCACTCGGCTTCAGATAAGCCAGACGGTACACCTGGAGAGGCCGCACCGTGGGAACTAGTAAGCACTTCCTCCGAGCAAATCAAAGAGCCCCACAGCGACGAACAAACATCAAGCAGAGGTGAGGAACAGTTTATCGCCGCAATTGGAAGTATCAACGACACAATTTGTGTTTGTCTTTACGGAAGGAATAATATACGATAAAATATGTGGCTGCTTATGGGCAGTGTCCAGGGCACGTACATTACTCTGGGTGTGGAAATTTATTGTTTCAGAGTCCATTTGCTCACACATATGCGAACACTCGGCAAACACTCTGCGATGCTCCACGTCTAGCAGTGTGTTTTGAAGTTTCAAGTTAGTAGAAACAAAGAACAGACTCCAATAGCAAGGCTTTTCCTTCCTTCCTTCCTTCCTTCCTTCCTTCCTTCCTTCCTTCCTTCCTTCCTTCCTCAGAGATTCACCTTCACCCTTCCAAACACTCAGCAAACACTCATTAAAATGTAACAAGATGAATTATGTGTAAAAATATAAAAATATGATATATTTGAATTCTTTTTTAAAGTGTTCATTGTTTTTAGAAATGATATATATATATTGATATAGATTATAGGGCGGCAATAGCCGTCGTATAGTTAAGGTGAGTCAGACCCCATAGGAACTGCTCAAAATTCTCTTGTAAATAACGTTTGATTCGAGTAACGAATTTGGCCAAAATTACATAAGTGATTAAAAGCCTGCCGGCCCATCCGGACTGCAAAGTTTTCAAAATATTCGTCAGAGAATGAAAAAGTTATTAAGCTTTAATGTTTTCTTTTTCTCCAAAAGTGCAGCCTACTTCCCATTGATTTTCCCATGCGCTGCGACGTCCGTTGATGTCCATTGTACTCCCTGTTTTAGATAATGGATATTAAAACAGTTAACCTTTTTGCCAACTACCTGAGTCGTTTAGAGCATTGATGTTTGAGTAACTTCTGCATCCCCATTCATCTCCAGGGTATTGCTACCTCGTCTTAAATGGCTGGGAGGACCACCAGTTCACATGGTAGAAGAGAGGATGGTTAAAAATCCATCGAGATAGTAGGCTTTGGGGTCACAGAAATATTGAACATCCTCTGGCATTCGGCTGAAAAGAAGTGAAGTTCCCTGTATATAGCGGAACCAGTTTGTTAATATTAGACTTGCAAGCAAGGATGAGACGGGTCCCCCGGGTTCCACAAAATCCCCTCCTGACATCTACAGGCAGCTGAACGAATGGAAGGTTTGAGCGGTTGATAAGGAGGCGTCAATCCCCAGAGTCGGAAGTTGAAAAAGAGAATGGTGAGTAAAACTGAGTGAGGTGGCAAAATTGTGAATGGGTAGTGAGTGTAGAAAGTGATAAAGGGAAAATGAGTAATGGAGGGAGGCTGGGCTAAAGGAACTGGAGACGATGTGTGTCGAGTATTTAGTTATTGACTTGAGGAGAGGCCAAGCAATTAAGAGAAATCATGAGGAAAGGAGCCATGATAAAGAGTACGGCCAGTGTCCTGCATCATAAAGATGTAACAGAAGGAACCGTATCTAGAGCCCTATTTACTGGTGACGTAGGCTACAGATTTGTTTAAAGACAATCCAAAGAGAACGGTTCACATCCCAATCAGGGTATTTTTAGGGGCAGAAAAGGATAAGTCTTGAAGATAAGACTAAGATATATGTGACCGGTCGAGTATGTTGGTTTGTCTAGTTGTTTTATGTGATTGTATATGACGAAGAAACTATAGAGAAATTGAGAAACAAGAAAGAGAAAACACGAGATTTAAGAATTAATTTTTTATTTGTTGGAATTGAATTGATGGTGTTTAGTGAAAAAATAGAGTGAAGTAGAAAACGTGATATAGAGGGGTTGGAGCCTGCGACAATTGGTGCACGCTCATTTTGTTTTAGTTTTCTGAAATGTATTTTTTAATTGCAAAGTGTAAAGGTGAGTATTGACAGTCAGGTGTAACGAGTCAAAATGTCGGATATTACTCCACTTACACATCTCTGCAAACAGTTGCTGAAACACCCATCCAAACTTAAGCAGTACAGTTCAGAATGGTTTAAAGGCAAGGCAGATAAGATGTTCATGCCATGGCCACAAGGGGGATCATTATCGAAGGCAGTTTTGCAGCATATGATGACATATTTGCATGCAGCATACATGGGAAAAAAGCTAGATAAATGACTAGCAAGCTTAGAGCTGTGGAAAATGTACCAGGAGGAAAGAGAAGAGCCGGCTCCTGAAGATTGGATATTGAATACATGCAAAGTTGGGGGTGAGGAGCCTTCTGCTCCCCCGCGGCACTTGAAGCAAACGGAGATAGTAAGAAAGATGATGGGTTGTACCCATTAAGAGAGCTTAAGGCAGCTACTGGGTATAGCAATCCGGCATATGAGTCGCCTGCGCAAAGCAGAGATGAGGGTGCAGAAGAAATACCCAAAAAAGATGTAGGCCCTCTTTAGGACCCTGGCGGTAAGTGAAAAACGATGCCGGTAAAGAATTACCGGCATCGCTTAGCGCTAGGGCCGATTATGACCCGAGATAGCGCTATTAGCGGCACCGTAAACAACGATGCCGTTAAAAGCTCCAAGGGCACGGGCACGCGACTCCCATCCCGTAAATACCGTCATGGCGCTAAGTAGGTAACATCACGAGTCAAGCGGACATGGAAATAACGCCTTTGTGAAGGCCTTAAAGTACCTTACCACCATGGTGCTAATAGCGCCATTGCGGACCAACCGTAAATGGCCATGTGCAGTGTCCCCAGCTGCCACAGGTGCACACAATCAGCACAGGTGGAGTCAATACAGACTGGGCAAGCACAAAAGGAGCACACCCCACCCCTTCCCACACACAGTTACACTCCACAATGAGTCCAATACAACTAGCAATGCTGGGGCTGGAGGACCTGTGCCACAATAGCAACTACAAGAAGTACAACAACAGGCAGCACAGAGGAGACGCAGGAGGAGAAGGAGGGCAAGCCATGGCCAGCATGCCCCACCAGCACAGCCAGTGCCACCACGCCGGCAGCCCCCAATCCCACGCATCAGAGCCAGTCCATTCAACCTAACCGCTGAGCAGATCCACACCCTGTACCGCCTGCACCGGGACTCCATCACCACCATTGTGCACATGATACGCGAAGACATTGTTAGCCTCATTGAAACACGCACCGCCATCCCACCCCTACTGAAGGTAGTGTCTGTGCTCCACTTCCTGGCCACAAGCACCTACCAACACACAGTGGGGCAACAGCATGGCATTTCACAACCATTATTCTCACGTACGTTGAACCAAGTGCGTGATGCCCCCCTCAAGCACAGAGATGGACACATTTCCTTACCACGGTCTGCCCAGGAGATCTCAAACACCAAAGTGGGTTTCCATTCACTGGCTGGCATACCTGGTTGCATTGGCGCCATCGACTGCATCCATGTGGAATTGGTGGTCCCACATGCCATGGAGGTAGCGTACATCAACCGTAAGCAATACCACTCAATTAACGTGCAAATAGTATGTGACTCACACAAGATCATCACACATTGTTGTGCTCGATTCCCCGGATCAACCCATGATTCATTGGTCCTGCGGAACTCCACGATTCCAGGCTACATGGAGCGACATGCAGGGCAGAGACCCTGGCTTCTCGGTGAGTTGCATGTTAGGCTCATGGAAATGTGATGTGGGTAGGTGATTGAGGCATAGATGTATACTTCACCTGGCTGAGATGGGGGGGGGGAGATACAAACATAACCTAGCTGCGAGTGCCAGAGGGAATGGAGGAAGCTCACACCCCAAAATCCACCCAGACTGGACCTGACACCTAACCACATAAAGCAAGATGCAAGCAGCCCTACCATGCGAATGAGGCGCTGTCCGAACCATCCCACAGACATCTGCATGTGCACGGTACCAAATCCAACCGCATCCCCCACAACGAAATGCAGCCACAATCAACAACTATAGACAATACAAAGCACAAAACACCTTGAACTGAAAGGCCAGTCCCCCATTACCACGTACAAATGAGTCACATGAGGATCAAATACCTCAATACGCCGCTACACTGACACAGAGGCCCAACTAAATTGCATGACACCATTTGTTGTGCATAGTGAGAGCATCATGAGGCTGACTTCAACGTTGCCAGGATGACAGCATACAAATAAGTGGACATCTGCAAGATCACAGAAACAATGGACGTGCACTGACACAGTGCATGTGCACTCACAAGGAACTGGACCCCCCCCCGTGCACATCAATCAATGACATGCAAAACAGTCCATGAGAGGAATACACACATAGCAGTCTCATCGTGTTACTCCATCCATGCATGGAAATTGGGTAGAGATGAAGAAACAAATGCATGCCATGGTATCACTTAATGAGGTCAAACATGATGAGATAACTTACACATACATTTGTTGCCCACATGCAGGTGATGCAGGCTATCCCTTGAAGCAGTGGTTCCTTACCCCAGTCCGGAACCCAATGAACAGGCACGAGGAGGACTATAATCATGCCTATACACGAACCCGTGTGGTGACTGAGCAGACATTTGGCCTCTAGAAGGCACGGTTTTGCTGCCTCAGCAGGTCTGGTGGGGCACTCCTGTACCGCCATGAGAAGTTGGCTAAGATTGTCATGGCATGTGTCATGCTGCACAATATGTGCATCAGATGGAATGTGCCCCAGCCCCCGGACACAGAACAGCAACCACCTGACGAAGAGGATGAGGAGGGTGGGGATGGGGCAGCACCTCAGGGAGGAAGCGATGCACAGGAGGGACGTGACATGCGTCGGACTCTGATCAACCAATTCTTCTAGAACACATGGATAGGGGGTGTCACATGGAGATGGCACTTGGGGCACTGGGTGTGTCTGGGACATGCACACTGTGGACTGTTCAGCAATAAAACACACGTACGCAATAATGAATGTCCACAAAAGTGATTTGTTCATAACCAAAATGTGTATTGAAATAGTAATTCTAAGTGAACACACCCACTCCCCCCCTCAACTCCCCAACACACGCACTCCCCCCTCCCCCCTCATCTCCCAAACACAACCACTCCCCCCTCCGCCCTCAACTCCCCAACACACCCACTCCCCCTCCCCCCCAAAATCCCCAACACACCCACTCCTCCCTCCCCCCTCAACTCCCCATGACATGGTGTGGATGTCTGTGCTCAAGTGCATCATGTGGGATCGTTCCATGAGGCCGCCTCTATTGGCACCCCCCTCTCCCGGCACCCGGTGCACCCCTGTCTGTACGCCGCAGGTTCCTGTCCGATCTGCAGACGGGCTGGTTCGGGTAGAACTGGCAGCCGAGGAGGAACTGGGCTGCTCACAAGGACGCATGTCCCTCATTGTTTGGACAAGCTCACAAAGTATGTGCCGCACCACGGCCAGCTCAGCACAAATGTCCTTGGTGGTGGACTCTATGGCAGCCTTTACAGTTTCAGCACATTCGCGCATTTCCCCCCTTAGGCTGGCGCATTCTGCGAGATGCTGTGTCAAGAGGGAGCTCAGTTGTTGTTGCCATGTGATAATTTCATGCATCGACTCCTGGGTTTTCTGGCCTGTGGATGATGCTTCTGGCATGCCCATTGTGCTGCTCCCCTCCTGCACATCTGACACTGGGCATGGAGTGGCCGGCAAAGAGTTTTCAGGGGATTGCCCCTGTATGCCATAGTCATGCTGGCTGCACGGGGACAGGTAGGGGGAACGAAGGGGGGCAGTGGGGGAACCACAACAACATTGACACCCCCTTCATCATTGTCTGAGCTAGCTGCGGTGGCAGCAGTCTCACCAATCGTGCTGCTTCCTGCGGACCCAGTGCCTTCAGTAGACACCACTGGGCGGATGGTTGTCGTCAGTGGTGCCGTTGTGCTTGACTTGCTGCACATCAGTGCCGTGGCCTGTGATGTGCTGTGGGATTTTGGCTGCTTGGGGTTTTGCTTTTTGCACCAGAGGTGGAGGGACGGTGATTTGGGTCTTCAGGCCTGGGCCTCTTGGCAGGTGTAGTGCCAGTGTCTTCATCGGCACTGTCCGAATGTGAGCCTGTGATGGACCAAAGAAGGGAAAGGGTTAGTGATGGGTCTGCGGACATTGAGCAGGCATTGTGATGGCTGCATTCATTTTGATTACTAGATGGTGCCTATTGGAGGCAGTGACATACAGGTTGTCTCCCTCTTAGGTGGTAGAAGCATAGAGGCATGTGGGTGGCTACAGAAAGGGTGTGCATAATGCATGTGTACAAGGTGGAGGTCATCACTGCCTCCACATGCAAAGGGGATATCTGCCCACCCTCCGTAATCAAAGAGTGCGCAGAATACCTCACCCCCATCATCACGGCTTTTATCAATGCCTCTTTCGCGTCTGGAAGTGTACCACAATGCCTAAAAGAAGCCTGGGTCCGCCCACTCCTAAAAAAACCCTCTCTCGATCCTTCCTCCCCTAACAACTATCGCCCCATCACCACCGTCCCCTTTCTCCTTAAAATCCTAGACAAAGCCGCACACAATCAAATCCAACACTACCTGGAAACCAACACCATCCTAGGAAAAAGACAGTCAGGTTTCCGCAAAGGCCATGGGACTGAATCTGCTCTTCTAGATCTAAAAAATCAAATTACTAAAATAATGGACACAGGCAAACCTGCCCTCCTCCTCCTACTCGACCTTTCAGCAGCATTCGATCTGGTCGACCACAGCATTCTCACATCGCACCTCTCCAATGCTGCACACTTCTCTCACAAGGCTACCACGTGGATCACATCCTTCCTTGAAGGCAGGGCCATGAAAGTGTACTCTGACCAGGATAGCGCCCCCCCACCACTATCAATTGTGGAGTCCCACAAGGGTCCTGCACCGCACCGACCCTCTACAACCTATTCACCAAACCCCTCTTTGACTTACTGGACTCCCTCAACATAGCGTATACCAACTACGCTGATGACACCCAGGTCCTCCTCCCCCTCTCTGGAGACTACGACCTTGACTCAGAAGCCCTCATCAAAATCTACTCGACTATCCAAACATGGATGGCTATCAATGGTCTCTGCCTAAACGGAGACAAAACCGAAATCATCATCCTAGCCCCTAACAAAACGCTAACCAAACTCAGCCCCGATTATTCGCACATGAACATCGACAGTATTAGCATACCTGTCTCCTCTGCCGTCAAGACCTTAGGAGTCTACATTGACGCGACACTCTCAATGACAAGACAAACCAGCGCCATTGCCTCAGCTTCTGCTCTGACTACCAAACTCATCTACGCCATAAAACCCTACCTCACCACGCCCAACTGCCTCTCCATAGCCAGAGCTATGATAGGAGCCAGATTAGACTACTGTAACGCCCTCCTGGCAGGCACTTCGTCAAAAAACCTAAACAGGCTCCAAATAGTGCAAAACAATGCCCTCCGTGCTGCACTACACATTCCCAAAACTGACCATATCTCACAGGCCAGAAGACGCGTCCACTGGCTCCCAGTCAAGGAAAGGATCAACTTTAAAATCCTCACCCTCACACACAAATGCATCAATCACACAGCACCCCCCTACCTATCTGAAACTATAACCAAGAACTCCTCCATCCGCCCCAGAAGAAGTCATCACGCCAACCAACTCCAAGTACCCACTGTAAAAAGAGCCAAAGCCGGCGGCATTGGCTTCCCTCACATAGCACCTAAGCTCTGGAATGCCCTCCCCAACTCGCTCAGAGCAGAACCATCGCTGTATCTCTTTCGCAAATCCCTCAAAACCACGCTATTCAACTAACTCCTCCTTCCCTACACCCACTTCAGCTCGCACGCATCTGATACGAAAAGTTTTCGACACGAAACGCTTGCTGTAATGAAAATTGCTTTGTAACCATCTTCCTTCCATTGTAACCAGACTATGTATGTATTCATGTAACAGCGCCACGATGCCCCCGGGCTGACGTGCGCTTTAAATAAATCCGAATAAATAAATAAATAAATAATAGGCAGTCTTCTGTTAATGTGTCGTGTTGACCCTGTTAGGGATCATTGCACTTCCCAAAAATATCGACTGGCATAGCTGGATTTAAGGCACCTACCTGCGTCGCCTGATGTCGGGGCTCCTCTCTCCATATCTCCGACCCCCTCTATCCTCTCTGTGCCTATGGTTGTGGCACATATCTTCTCCCACGGCTGCAGTTTGATGGGCAACTCAGCTCCGCCGGCAGTCACCATGCCCAGATTCCTATTCGCCGCCAGTATACTCCTGACGCGGAGACGTAGATCGTCCCACCTTTTTCTGCATTGTCTGGCATTGCGGGGTGTTGTGCCGACTGCACTGACCCTCTGGGCTACCAAGGCCCATATGGCCTTCTTTCTCATAATCGCCGGTCTGGTCATCTCCATTGAGAAGACTACATCGGCATGCTCTTGTAGGGTTTCAGTCAACATATTTAACTCCTCCCTAGAAAAGCGCTCCTGCCGCAGCTGATCTCTGGTCTTTTTCAGAACTTTAGGCATTATGATGAGGAATGGGTGTTGGAGACGCTTTGTGGAGGTTGTGGGGGTCAGGTGTCCACTGGTTGTAGAGGATGGCAATGGATTGTGTTTTTAAAGATGGCCGCCGTGCTCTTTCCTGTTCCTGTGTGGTGACGCAACTTCCGGATCGGCTTATTTGCGGTGACCGCTAATATCGATGACTAGGGTGGCGAAGGTGCTATTTGCACGGCATACGATGCTGGTAAGTGGGGTTTTAGGGCCTTTAGCAGCATGGCAGTGATTACATTACCGGCATGGCGCAATGCTCGTGCCCGAGAAGTCATAATGTGCCGCTTTTAGCGGTCTCTGGCCAGCACGGACACGTTAATTGCGCCATGCCGGTAAAGACCGTTACTTAGCGCCAGGGTCGTAATGAGGGCCGTAATCTCTAAGGTCCCAAGGGACAAGGAGAGACGCGACAAGGAGAGAAGTGATCGACCAAGTACATCCTTAGATATAGGATGAGAAATAAAGAGATGGAAAGGAGAGAAAGATAAGACTGATGAGTTAACACTTATACAGAACGAATCGATGGGTGGTCAGATTTTGCTCAAACTCGATGGTAAGAGCATCGAGGATGTGAGGCAAAAGCAAGATTGAGACGAACAGAGAGAGGACCGATTGAAAGAAGATGGGGCAAAAAGGAAGGATAGACAAAGACAGGAACAGTTGTATCAAGAGGAACAACTATAAAGCAGGAAAGGGCAGAGGAGCAAAGTATGACAACAGACAGAGGGCAATCGAAGAATGAGAAAAGCAAGAAAGAAAGAGAGGAAGAGGAGGACAGTAGTTAAGGGATAAAAGAATGCAAAGATGAAGAGATGAAGAGATACGAAGGGCAAATAAAAGAAGAGATATGAAAAGAAAAGAGGAAGACAGGGTAAGAGAGGAAGCAAGAAGCGGAGAGAGTTTGATGATACACTTGAAGCACTTGTGTATAGGCACGTTATAAATGCCATATCATATATCAATGAAAGAAGAGACAGAGAGCATGCAATCTTGAACGTATGGAAAAGGAATTAATGGATCCTAATCCAGTAGTGGCATGGGAGGATATAAAATAATTCTTACCAGCACATGAGCCCATAATTTGAGGAAAGGAGCCATGGTTATGGCTACTGAAACTATGAGGGATTCCTGAGCATCTCTAAGCCACCTTGCTTCATTTGCTACTCCGTTAAGAGTAAGGTTCTTATGCTTTTTTTTGACTAATTCTTCTGCTTCTATTGTTCTCATTTAAACTGTACTCCAATGAGGAAGAGGTGTTTTCTTCAGATGATATAGTCTCCTTAGGAATTGTTTTTGCATGTGGTAGAAAATGTATAATTTGTTCTTGTAATGATTTTATTTCCAGAGAACAATTTCTGTTAACTCTATCAGAGACACTTGATTCTGCAGGTGATCGAAACCTTTGTAATTCTGGCTCCGCGATATTCTCATTAGAGTTTTTAGCTGGCGATATAAAGGATTCTGTAGGACCAGGGGGCTCGCCCTGTATGTTTTTTAAGGCACTCTTTGAAGGTGAATACATCCGCTGTCCTTTAGGGGCCCATGATTCATTTTGGGCACTTGGCCCGTTTTGCTTTGGCAAGGTTTTTCCTTGATTTGCTCCACTGGGAATTACTTCCATAATTGCAGTCGTGGTGTTTGTTTTTTCTACGACCAAATTTGTTTTTTGCGCTTCAATCAACTCAGCTGTATTTTTTAGAAGATCGTACCAGGTCCGTCTAGAGCAAATCTAGAGGATGAGTTTGACTCTAGAAGCATTGAGGATGCTATTGATAAAGTCTATCATGATATGAAGACTAAGAAAGTATTACAGGGAACGGTTAAAAGTGACCGACTCGAGAGTACGCAGTTGTACGACAAAGAGGGAGCCTCATGTAGTTTTGAGCCTAAGGAGCTGTTTTTAGATAGATTAACTCTGAATAGAGACGGAGAGGAGAGTAGCCACACAAGTTGGGAACAAGATATGTCAGACAAAGACAGAGAAACCTTCAGTGAAGAGGAGGAAGGCAATGCATGTGGCCTTGAAGGGTGTTATCCTATGGACAAGGAAGTAAGATGGTCGGGTCTAGACCTACCCAAATCTCAGGCGTCAGAATCCCTGATGCGGCTAGATCAACCTAAAGGGTAATCCCATGGTGAGAGGGGGGATGCACCAACTTATGTGAACAGGTTAAGGTCGCTGCCAGGAAGAAGGCAGTGCAGAGCCAGGGTCCCTGTTATGAACAGACAGACGATGGGGGACGAGTGTGAATTTGGGGTTTCAGTTTCCCTTGTTAGAGAAAGGGGGAGCCAGGCCACAGTGTATACCTTGTCCACAGATGGATAAGGATAATTTAAGATGCAAACTCCAGAGTTTACGTTCTTGTGCTGGGAAATGGATACATGAGTTGGAGAAAATGACAGGAGGAAACACGTTAGCTATAGGGGACATTAAAGGTCTCCTAGTTGCTATCCTTAGGGAGAGAGCTGATGACGTTTGGTCGAGAGCAGGATATTCGAACGTTACCCCGTTGAACACTGCTCATGATGGAGCACTGTTCAATAATTGTAGGATGGCAGTCTGGAAAACACTTACAGTATTCTATCCGGACACGTCAGATATGGGAGCTATAATGGCAACAAAGATGCAGGAAGGGAATGATCCTCTTGTTTACATTCAGAATTTCCAAGAGCAGTGGGTTTTGGAGACACGCGAGGCTTGGGGGAAATCAATACCTGTATTTTACCACATATTATGCCAAGGGCTGCCAGAACCAGTACAAAAGCAGCTCAAGAAATTGCTGGGCATGGAAGAAAAGCTATAGTCAGAAATACAGCTGACCATTGTGCATTATTGCAGACTGTTGCAATAGAAGAATCGAAAGAAAGACAATGCTAGGAAAGGTGAAGAGGCAAAGTTAGTACAGAAAATGTTTTCAAAGAACACCATTGAAGGGGCAATGTTGACTAGCGGAGAAGGATCAGGTTCACAGCAAGCAGTAGGCATGCCACAGGTGAATAGCCAAAGGCAGTTTGATCAAAATAATAATGGATTTATGCCACGAGGAAGGGGAGGCTTTCAAGGCAGAGGCTTTCAGAATAATCACGGAAATTTCCAAAGTAACCAAGGTGGGTTTCAAAACAGACAGAATGATAGTCAAGGTATGCAGGAGGGCAAATTAGGAGACCTCCTATATGTTGGACATGTGGTATTTCAGGGCACTATGATCGCACGTGTAGAAGTAAAAGATTTATGCAAAATGTGTAATTCTCAAGAGGGCGGACTACAAACCCGCCTGCATATTTGCAACAGAATCGAGATGGGTTTGCTCAAAATCAGACATTGCAGCAGACACAAGCGCCCGAGAATGCAGCAAGATTTACAAACACACCATGTAAGAATGAATCCGCCACAAGGGCAGTCACAGCATTCACCCGTGCAAATACAGCAAGGTACAAGTACGGGACAGTTAATGACTCCTAGAATAGGGGGTGTCACTGTTGATGGAGGGAGTCCTTTCTCAGGTACAGGGATGAGAATGTGTCCACAATAGGACAGCTCACTGGGAGACTTGGTGTGTTCAATACTATCTGTGATGCCCAATCCTAAAGACGAACCAAAGGTTGACGTCAATATAGGAGGCAAATCTTTTTCTTTTTTAGTAGACACGGGTGCAATACGCTAATGTATATGAGAGGGGACATTGACAATGTCTGGAAATACCATGAATACTCAAGGTTTCACAGGAGCTACTGTAGAGTTCCTTTTACTGAAGAATTACCAGTCTCTATAGGAGAGTGTGACATGTCAGTGCCATTATTATATTCAAGGCACACATCTGTCAATATATTAGATCGAGATCTAATGACCAAGTTGAACATGATGATTTTGTTCACTGATGAAGGCATAGTGTGTTCAACACCAGGAATGCATTATTTAAACGTGAGTGAATTTATTAATGCGTTTTCAGGACAAGTGGCCATACGCAGAGTACCGTTAGAACCAGAAGTTTTTCACTATGGGGTACGCATTTTGCTAACATGGATGCCAGGTTTAGTGGGTAGAACTATGAGAATTCCTGATGAGTTTTTATTCAGGCCAAAGATACCTATGGATAAATCTTTCCTTGGAATTAAAAGCAGCCATAGTGTGAGGAGAGATGGCTTTGCTTGATGGAAATGATCATGAAGGCAGACGATGGAGCACAGTGATTGCCATTGGAGAAGGTTACAGATTAACTGACGTCACTGATGAGCGCCTTATGTATCATTGGCATGATCTCAAAGAACTGGTAGGTTGAACACCCTTGGGAACCCTAGTTCAAGTCAGTAGAGAGAGAGAGAGAGAGAGAGAGAGAGTCTTAAGGTGGGTGGGTGCACCAGATATGTGTGCAGCTGGTGTAGCACTTGCAGGATAGCTGCTTCTTAGCGGTAGGCATGGTGTTGGGAGGTCAGGAATATGTGTTCATTCTGGTGAGTTGATACCCAGACTGATTTCTGGCTGCGTTAGGCCTGAGGAGATGCATAGGCTAACAGGGTGTTGTGAGCTAGCTGTGTTTAATTAGGATGATGAGGAGTATGTGGTGGGTGTTAGTATGAGAACAGCTATACCGAATGTGTCTTAGTATCAATGTGTTCTAGTTTTAGTTGAGTGGTGGTGTATAGGGGAGGATAAGCGTGGTGGTGTGATATGGTGGTTTTCAGTAAGGTGCTTCAGATCGAGCGCAGATCTGAAACCATCTATTCTATCTGTTTTATTCACTCTGTCCGTTCAATCATCTTCGTCTGTTCACACATTTTGTCTGGTTCATCATTTAGTTTACTAGTCTTTCCATTCATTCCATCATTCGATCCTTCATCTACATAAACCATCCAATCTGTTGATCCATTTCATCCTTCCCATCTGTTTAGTGTGTTCCATCTGTTCCATCATTTTTATTCATTCGATCTGTTCCATGTGTTTTACTCACTTCATCAGTTACATCCGCTGCGTCTAGTCTATCCACTCCATCCGTTCCGCCCACTCCATCCTTTCCATATACTCCATCCTTTCTGTGCTCTCCATCCGTCCCATGCACTCCATCCGTTCCATGCACTCCATCCGTTCCATGCACTCCATCCGTTCCATGTACTCCCTCAGTTTTATGCACTTCATCCGTTCTATCCATTCCATCTACTCCATTCAATCCATTAACTCCATCCGTTCCATCCACTCCATCCCTTCCATCCACTCCATCCCTTCCATGCACTCTATCATTCCATGCACTCTATCCATTCCATGCACTCTATCCATTCCATGCACTCCATCTGTTTCATGCAGTCCATCTGTTCCATGCATTCCATCTGTTCATCCACTTCATCCGTTCCGGCTATTCCATTCATTCCGTCCATTCCATTCGTTCTGTCCATTCCATTCATTCCGTCCACTCTGTCTGTTCCATCCACTCTGCCCGTTCCATCCACTCCATCTGTTCCATGCACTCCATCCGTCCCATGCACTCCATCCGTTCCATGCACTCCATCTGTTTTATGAACTCCATCCGTTCTATCCGTGCCATCTACTCCATCCATTCCATTCAATCCATCCGTTCCATCCACTCCATCCGTTCCATCCACTCCATGCACTCTATCATTCCATGCACTCTATCCATTCCATGCACTCTATCTTTTCCATGCATTCTATCTGTTCCATGCACTCCATCTGTTCCATGCACTCCATCTGTTCCATGCACTCCATCTGTTCCATGCACTCCATCTGTTCATACACTTCATCCCTTCCGTCTATTCCATTTGTTCCATCCATTTAATTTGTTCCGTCCATTCAATTTATTCCGTCCACTCTTTCCATTGCATCCACTCTCTCTGTTCCATGCACTTCGTCTGTTCCATGCACTCCGTCCGTTCCATGCACTCGGTCCGTTCCATGCACTCCGTCCATTCCATGCGCTCTGTCCATTCCATGCGCTCTGTCCATTCCATGCACTCCATCCATTCCATGTACTCCTCCGTTCTATGCACTCCATCCATTCTAACTGTTCCATGCACTCCATCTGATCCATGCACTTCATCCATTCCATCCACTTCATCTGTTCCATCCACTCCAACCGTTCCATAGACACCGTCTGTTCCATCCACTTCGTCCATTCCATACACTCCGTCCGCTCCATCCACTCTGTCCGTCCCATGCACTCCATCCGACCAATGCACTCCATCCATTCCATGCACTCCATTCGTTCCATGCACTCCATCCGTTGCATGTACTACCTCCATTATATGCACTCCATCTGTTCTATCCATTCCGTCCACTCCATCCGTTCCATCTACTCTATTCGTTCCATCTACTCCATTTGTTCCATCCATTCCATGCACTCTATCCATTTCATGCACTCTATCCATTCCATGCACTGTATTCGTTCCATCCACTCTATCCGTTCCATTCACTCTATCCGTTCCATTCACTCCATCCTTTCCATCCATTCTATGCACTCAATCCGTTCCATGCACTCCATCCGTTCCATGCACTCCATCCGTTCTGAAGTGGGAGAATGGAAGAACAGGCTCCCGCCCTTCCCCTCTCGCGCTTGGCCTAGAGGATCACGGCCTAGACACCCGCCACGAGAGGAGTTTGCCTATCTACCAGACGACCAAATACCCTGGTACAGGAACATACGGATGTGCCCACCTACCTGCCCAGCAGCCCGCCCTGCCCATGCCGACACCTGCGGCATGGATCAACTCGACTAAATCCACACGTCGTTAGAGATGCCATGACGACCTAGCCAACGGTCAGCATACCTGTGCAAACATGCACACCGGACACTCCCACACCAATCCACACGAAGAACATACTCAGTGCTATGACGTAGGCGACAGACATACCCACGGACGTGCATCTTTATTATTTTCCACATAGGCTCTCAAAATGCAGAAACGCAAGGCGCATAATGAACTTATCTAAAAAGGCTTGCTCACGCTTCTTCTAAAAACCATGTACCCTAATGAAGAATATAACGGAAACACGATACTGGGGATAGAGCAATATGATACCATAACCTAAAGCGCTCTGAATAAAACGGTTCCACCTATGCACCAGGCCCAAGTAGGCCGCAAGCAAAAGCTTCCATGAACATTGAATAAGCAAGAGCTCAGTTGCTGACCCTGCAGAATGAGCCCGGCGAAAGCACACAGCCAAGGGCACCATGTTGCAATCTCGCACGCCGCAAGCCGACGCCAAGGTCGCACCTGCAAGATAAACAAGGCACACAGTGAGAAAAACAATATTAATTGTGTTGAATTCTGCCTCAAACACGGTCCCACCTCACGTGACAAAGCCAAACCTGACAGGATGCCAGGCCCAGGAGGAAGGAGACGCCTGAATCCCACGTTTCAAGACACAGGCAGATATAATTAAAAGACTCAATGGACATCTGCAGCAGTGGGAGTAGTCGACCTCCCAACATATGAATAAATCCTCACATTGTTTACACCTACCCATAGTAAAACATTGTTGCAAATAACAGGTGCACCGCGAGCTGGGAACAGCGATAGTCCCAGACTGGGAGGCTCGCGAGCGGACCAATCAGAACATGGGGCTCTTATCACTGACGCCATTAACATTGACCAATCCTCAGAGGTCTTCATGTAACAATTTCCATGTATCAAATTGAAAGGACAGCCCAAGTATATCACCTGACTAACCCTCAACCACTAACACCGTTCTCTATATGTATGCTATACTAACCCTACCACTTGAGTAACCAATCCAGAGTGGAAATAGGTTTTTTGCTAAACTTTGTAAGATGACGCAAGTAGCGCGTCATACTAAGGTAAAAAGGGCCTGCGAGCCCCACGATTATGTGTGTGTCAGGAGGGACGCGTACGATCCTTGACCCATCCCTGCCGTTTTGTCTAATAAACAGCAGAGTCACCTTGCTTCTTGCGTGTGTCTCATACTCTATCTCTTTTGGGATATACGGGAGGAGTTGGGGCCTCCCTGCCCGGAGGTCTACGGACGGGCCGGCCGACCCCGGCAGAATTTCCCCCCGACAAGTTGGAGGCACTGCTGAGATCTGTTTAAGATCTGCTTTTTTATTTTTTATTTTTCCAGGTACTCCCGTTGCGAGGAGGCCCGGCGGCGCGGCCCCCTCTGCCGCTGCCCCCTTCTGAAGACTACAGGACCATCGCGGAACTGCGAGAAGACCGGACAGCGCAATCCGGATATTGGCCTTCGGGAGCCGGTTGAGAAGTATCCCGCCCGCGGTTGGCGAGTGTCCAGACGTGGTCTACACGAGGGGAGGTGGCGAGCCGCTTGGAGGGGTGCACGCAGTCGAGCGGCCCCGCATCAAGAGAACTTGGTGAGCATGCCACGCACAACAAGCAATGTGAAATTGTGAGGGAGGGGGGAGGAATTAAAAACGGGAGGTGGGAGGTGTTGCACAGGTGCGCGGCGAAGGTTTGACAATTTAGTGTTGGCAATGAAATGAATGGTAGCCGAACGAGTGCGAGAGCAGTCGGCTACGTTACGCGAGAGAGGGGGGTGGAGCACGAAAACATCACGTGCGGCCGCTCGTAGACACTGATTGGCCTAGGTCGCGACTACGTGTAAGGGTGTGTGTGTGGTTTCCTACGATTTGGCATTTATTGATCAATGAGTAGATGAGGATCCCTATTGTCCGAGCAAGAAACTCGATAGGTAGATGACGTTTCCCTGTAGGCGGTAGCTAGTTAGTTGCCCAATACGGAAGATAATTGACTGGTTAAGCCCTCCTGTCGAGGGGCGTATCACACGCGAGGTGACGCAGCGTGCGCAGTTCGATTATATTATTGATTACCTTGTTCCAGGAGTGACAGGAAGACAGCTGTGAGGTTAACGGGAATAGATTGCAAGTGTATTTTGGACTTAAAGAATATATGAAGAACTTACCAGTAGTTCGAAGAGATCGGTGACGTCACCAGTAGGGCTTTCATAGGATATCCCGAGCACAAGGCATCTCTCTTTCTGAGAAGTGGTGGGGAAGAGAACTGTGGTAAGGGAGTGGAAACGGAGATAAACGGTAATGAGTTGATCGGGGAAAGGCGAAACGGGGGATGTGGCTGCGCACGGAGAACGCCGGCCACTGCGAGTGTAGAAGGAGGAGGAGCAAATGAAAATAGGGCGACTGTATAAGAACGTCACAAGGGGTACGCAGCCGCAGGGGGCTACGTGCGCCTCGGCCGCAGAGGGCCGTAAGGGTGTTGTGTAAAGGAAGAAAGAAAGGAGAAAATATACAAATGTAAATACTATATTTTAATAATTTTCCTTAGCGGACTATCGCAAGTCCCCAAATTTACGGGGCCAGGTAAAGGTATAAGGCGGTGTATTGTAAGTGTTAGCAAGATAATAGCTACCAAATAGGGGAAGGATAACAAGTGGAGCGCTACTATGTCACACGGGACAGGATCGGGAGGGTGGGGGAACACCCTCACGACCCCACTACAACACATATGTACCACACTGTCACCCCATAGGGAGAAACTGATCAAGTATAGCATAGAATGGACACAGGGGACGGACAACAAAATTATAACACCATGGCCGCCTAATGGTAGCTTCGATCCATATACCCAACATTCACTATTAAACCATCTGCATAATACATACAAAGGGAAGAAGTTGACAAACCACGTGGAGGTGTTTAACTTATGGAGGATGTTCCAAGGGACCCGACCAGGACCAAATGGAATGTTCACTGTGGGGGAAATACCGGAAGAAGAAGAGATTAAGGAGGAAGGAGAGAATGGGAAAAAGGGGAGTGAAGACCCAAGGAACACGGGGAACGGACAAGAGGGAGGAGAAAAGAATAATAACTCAAAAGAAAATGAAATAAAAAAGGAAAAGAACAACGATATACCCCTAGCAAAGGTAGTGAAAACAGAGGGAGGGGGGTTGTACCCTTTAAGAGAATTAGGAGAAATAGAAAGAGGACAGTTAAGGGCGGCTGAGGGGTACTCGAACCCGGCATACAGCCCGCCACCATATGTGGCTCATAGGAAGATGCCAGCAGGGGAGGGGAGGTCTGGAGAAGAGCAAACTGTGGAATAGGACATGATGAGTGGGTAGCTGCGCAGATACTATTAAAATTACGAGGTTCATTAACAGGAGAAGAGAAGGAGGTAGTAAGGAAAATAGACGAGGATAATACCCGGGAGAGTGGAATGAGAGGGGAAGAGCTGTTACGAGAAAAGGAAGAGATTTTGGAGGAACGACTAGCAGAGTTAAGGGATGAGCAGAATGAACTGATCAAACAGCTCGAGAGGGAGGAAAGAGAGAGAGCGAGGGAAAGGAAAGCAGGTAAGAACGAGTTGGAAAAAATAAGGGAACGAACTGAGGAGCAAAGGAGAGAAGCTGAAAGGGTAAAAGCAGCGGCAGAAAGGGTATCAAGAGCAGTGCTACGAGAGAGGAAAAGGGAAGAAGAAGAGAAAGAAAAAGAAATGGCAATGTGGAAGAAGAGATTACTATCAGAAACGACTAAGAAATACGAAGAAGGGAGGGTGATAGAGAGTATATTAGAAAGGGATAGGGTGAGATGGGAAAGGAAGAAAGAGGACGGAAGGATATTGGAAAAGGTGAGTAGCGAAGTAATGGAGGAACTAAAAAGGAAAAGGGAGGAAATTGGTAGAGAGATGGAAGAGAGAAATGAAGGGGAAAGAGAAGATAGGAGAGGGGAGAGTGAAGTAAGGGGGTATGTATATAAAGACACAGAAGTAGCAACAACATCAGCGCAAAGGTGAGCGGTTGGTGAAGGAGAAAGGGGAGAATCGGACCTAATAGACTTAAAAACAGTAACAATCAAGGGGAAAAAGACAGAGTGGGGGCTGCCATTTACGAATGACTTTTGCAGTGAGGAAGAAGAAGGAATGGAGAAGGAAGGAAGAAACAGTGCAAGGGAAAGCCTAGATAAACTATACACCACCCGGACCAATACAGACTCACCATGGATCTGTAGGAGAAAGGATGAACTGGAAGGAAGTGAGGAGGAAGAGCAAGGAATAGCGGAAAGACAGACACATGAAGCCACACCGTCACCATCACACCCTCTCCCATCCCACCCTACATGCTCAACCACCTCACGCTCATTACGTACAATCAAACTCGCGCCCTTCACAACCGAACTGACACCCTATGCAGGTAGGCTTAGAGACCTCCCTAGACGCAGGCAGGAAGGACGAATACACACGCCCACATTAAATACAGGAAATGATGGAAGAAGGGGAAAAGATGGAGAAGAAAGAGTTACGAGCAGGGGAAATACGGACGAAATTGACGATGTAGGAGAGAGGGAAGAAGAGGAGGGGTGTGAGGACTCGATTTTATGGAACCAAAAGGGTAAAACGAGACACAACTTAATGCCACTTCTGGAGAGGGGAGGGGTTAGACCACAATACGTCCCTTGGAAGCATACAGACAAAGAAAATATAAAGTGTAGGCTCCCATCATTAAGTGGAGGTGCGGGTAAATGGATATATGAAATGGAAAAATACACCGCAGGACAGAAACTGGCAGTGGGAGATGTAAAGGGCCTTCTAATATCCATATTAGGGGATGCAGCGGATGACATTTGGAAGAGAGCGGGATTCACTGGGGTAACAATAGCAAACACATCGCACGATGGGGCACCATTCGCAAACTGCAGAAATGCACTATGGCAGGCACTGAGGGTACAGTACCCAGACACATCAGACATAGGAGCAATTACCTCACGCAAGATGCGTGAGAACGAAGATCCTGTTGATTATATCCAGGAAATCCAAGAGAAGTGGCGCATGGAAACTAGAGAACAATGGGACAAAACACCAGCAATAGTCTATCATATACTAGTACAAGGGCTCCCAGAAGGAGTTCAGAAACAACTGAAGAAAGTAGTGGGGATGGAAGCAAAAGCATGGCCAGAAATACAACTGACAATAGTGCATCATTGCAGGACATGGCACGGAAAAATGAAACAAAAGGAAGAGGACAGGAAAACGGAAGAGGCTAAACTAGTACAGAAAAAACTTACTAAATACACAATGGAAGGGGCACTAATAACTACACCTACAACAATGACCCAAAGCCCCACACAAGTAGTGGCTGCACAAGATCCCTCCCAAATACCACCCTCACAGACTATAACACAACAAGTGCCGCCACTCCAACCATACACGACCAACATGGGAGGAAGATACTCAATGCCAGGAGCTGGGTATTATAATTACAACAGGGGAAGAGGAGGAATTATGAGAGGGAGAGGATACGGATATAACACACAACAGCAGGTGGGAGGATTTAGAAATTCCTACCCCACCGGGCAACCAGTATACCAGGACAACACAGGAAGCTTTCCATGGCAGAGTAGGGAACCACCGGTGTGTTGGAGTTGTGGATTAGTAGGGCACATGTCACGCACGTGTAGAGTAAGACCAGGAAAACCATCATGGAGCGAACAGGGACAACCAAGGCCCACACAGGAACAGCAGGGCATACAGCAACAGCAGACGTTGCAACAGGGAAATGAACAGCAACAACTAATAACACAACAACAGCCACAGACATATTCACTGCCGCAACAGCAGGTAGCGATAACACAACAACCCCAAGCACAACAAACACAACTGGGTAGGGTGACAGTCCTGGGACATAACCCTTACACAGGAAATGGTCAATCGTTGTACCCTCAATAGGACAGCCCACAGACGGCCTTGGTGTGTCCCATCTTGTCAGTAACACCTAATAGTGCGGAGGAACCATGCATAGAGGTAACGATAGGTGACAAAAAATTATCATTCCTTGTTGACACCGGGGCGACCCGGTCTTGCATAAGGGAAGGAAAATTTAAGATGTCAGGCGAAGCCATGAACACCCAAGGATTCTCTGGGGCTAGAGGGTTGGTTCCCTTTACTGATAACATTCCCTTATCAATAGGGGATTATGACATGTCAGTCCCACTTTTATATTATAGTGCCTCACCAGTAAATATACTGGGGAGAGACATCATGAATAGGTTGAATATGACGATCTCCTTTACGGAGGACGGCATAATTTGCTCTACTCCAGGAATTAACATGCTCACAGCACGACAGATTATGCAAGCATACTGCGGACAGACAGCGATTAGGGCTGAGCCAGTAGATGGTGAACTATTCCAGTATGGGACAGACATGGCATTTGCATGGATGCCAGGGATAGAGGGAAAGATCTGGAGGAGGCCAGCAGCCTATTTGTTCAGACCAGAAACACCAGCCAATAAATCAGAAGGAAAGGTGGTTTCAGTGGACATTGAGAGCATTATAGCAACAGCTGATTACATTGCGGTACATGCCCAAGACAGAGAAGGAAGGGCATGGAGGGCAGTGATAGCACTAGCAGAAGGATGTAGACTCACCCAGGTGTCAGATGAGGAGCTGTTCTCAGAAGAAAAAGAGGAAGGTGAAATGGTGTTTATGATGAGTGTGGAAATATGGCTAAGAGTGGTGTACAAACAAGTGGCACAGAAAATTGCAATGGCACTTGAGGCACCCACATCCACCCCAGTTCCCTTCTTTGAGGAGGACATGACAAAAGTACCCACATCATTATGGACTACCGGCCCCTATGACGTGGGGTGCATAAAAAGTATAGGGGGAGTAAGGATAAAATTGAAGAAAGGTGCAATACTCCCCAGAGTGAAACAGTACCCACTATCAAAAGAGGCAGATGAGGGCATATATGAAACCATAACGGCCCTTATAAATAATGGCATATTGGTCCCCTCAGAATCACCATGTAACACGGCTGTATACCCAGTGCGCAAGGCTAGAGGGGGGTCTTGGCGCTTCATACAGGATCTCAGGCCCTTGAACAACATAGTAGAAGCAGAATGCCCTATAGCCGCAAACCCGGCCACAATATTGTGTGGCATTCCAGCAGAAGCATCACGATTTACAGTGATCGACCTTAAAAATGCTTTTTTCTCAATACCATTGCACCCAGACTCACAAGATCTGACAAGCTTTACTTACAGAAACACAAAGTGGAAACACACCAGATTGCCACAAGGGTACTGCGAATCACCCTCAATCTTCAACAGAGTAATACAGATGGATTTGGGTAACATTGAAGTGGAAAGCACAGTGTTGCAGTATGTCGACGACATAATAATTTGCAGTACAAACGAAAGAACATGCAGAGAGGACTCATTAAAGATGCTGACAATATTGGCTGAAAAAGGTTACAAGGTAGATATGGAGAAGTTACAGTACTGTCAAGAACAGGTACTTTACATTGGTCAGCTCATATCCCAACATGGAAGAAAGATTGCACCACAAAGAGCACAGGCCATTTCAAAAACGCCAGTGCCACAAACAGTGAGGGAACTGCAGCAGTTCCTGGGTCTGTGCAACTACTGTAGAGCATGGGTATTTGATTAAAGCTCATACATAGGACCCCTGCTTGAGGCATTAAAGGAAGCTAATAAAGGGGAGAAAAAGTTGGGATGGACAATGGAATTGAAAGAGGCTTTTGATGAACTGAAAGATGTGATATCAACTGCTCCGGTACTGGCAACCCCAGACTATGAGCGACAATTCTTTATATTTTCACATTGCGACTCAGCAGTAATGAAAGCAGTGTTGGCTCAAAAAACAAGCATGGGCTACAAACCAGTAGCATTTTACAGCGGCCACTTAGACCCTGTGATTTTAGGTCATTTCCCTTGCGAACAAGGTCTCGCCGCAGCTGCTTTTGCGGTAGAGAAAGCATCAGCAATCACCATGGGGTGCCCGACTACACTGTTTGTGGAACATGCACTATTTGCAATATTGAATAAACCTAAGTCCACCCTAACCACGCAAAGGGCATCAGGTTATGAGATCATCTTGTCCAGAGCTGAACTATCAATTGTTAGATGTAGCACGGTCAACCCTGCAAGGTTCCTAGCAGAAGTACTTGAGGAAGGAGATTATGCACACGATTGTACGCAAATCACTGAAATGTACTCATGTACTAGAAAGATTGAAGAGAACGCACTAGAGGGAGGTGAGCTCCTGTTCATTGATGGGTCATCAACTATCGATTAAAGGGATGGTATAAGGAGGACTGGGGCAGCAGTGGTAAAAATGATGGAGGTACCGGTGTGTGTGGCAATGAAATGTGTACAACTACCACAGCATTATTCCGCTCAAGCAGCAGAACTAATTGCACTGATCTTGGCGTTGAAGGAAAGCTTTGACAAACGAGTGACCATATATTCCGTCAGCGCATATGTTACGTCCACTGTCCACTCAGGGCTGTCGAAATGAAGAAGAAGAGGGTTTAGGAGAGCTGATGGCACCCCAGTGCAACATGCCCTCCTATTGGCTGAACTAATTGAAGCAATAAATGACCCCCAAGAATTAGCTTTGGTCAAATGCACCGCACACACCAATGGTGAAGACTACATTTCAAAAGGGAATGCAGCAGCAGACGCACATGCGAAGTATGCTGCATATTTTGGTGAGATATGGAACCCCCCAGAGTCAGAGAGAGGGAGAGGGAGGGAAATGGCTAAGGAGATGTTGATAAGAGAAGGGTACACCCATCTCCCAGCCACACAGATAATGGAGCTACAAGCGGCTGCACCAATGGCAGAAAAAGAATTATGGGTAAAAAGAGGATGTATAATGTCACCAACTGACGCACTATGGCGCCAGGGTGACACTGGAAAGATTGTAATACCACTGGCACTATTAAACACCGCCCTGGGCCAACTACACCACCCAGCCCACACAGGCAAGGAAGTAATTGCAGCACGAATTAGGGAAGACTGGTTCTGCCCTGAGTTAAATTCTCATGTGTCAAATTTTATCAGCAATTGTCTCACATGTCAACAGTTTACGGCCGGTCACACTCTGAAGGTGATAAGAGGTACTATACCCCGGCCAGAGGGACCCTTCCGACATCTCCATATTGACTATGTTGATATGATCAACGTATGTCAAGGAAATAGGTATATGATTGTAGTAGTATGCCCATTCTCGAGGTGGATTGAAGCAGGGCCCTGTTCACACCCAGATGCATTTAGAGCAGCTAAATTCCTAGTGAGGGAGGTCTTCCCCAGACGGGGAGTGTGCGAAGTACTGCGGTCAGATAATGGCCCACATTTCGCAAACGAAATGTTCCAGCACATCACATCCTTACTGAACATCAAGCATAAATTTGCATGTGCATACCACCCACAGGCCAACGGTCTATGTGAACGCCTGAATGGCCTATTAAAGGAGGCAATTGCAAAAATACAGCAAACAACAAAGAAGAGTTGGTTGTATTGCCTTCCACTAGCCCTATTCGAGCTAAGGAATAGACCAGGTTCCGACCACCACCTCACCCCTCACGAGGTGGTTACCGGACGTCAAATGCGCCTTCCCCTAACGCCAACATCAAGAGCATTTGATGAAATGTACCAATATGTGTCTTCTTTGATTACTAGTGTAGTGTTTGTGTCTCAACAGCTCGAGCGCACACGGGGCTGGTCTAACAGCGACCAACAAGAAGACGCGGATAAAGAATTGGAAAAGGAAAGACTGTGCAAAGTTGCTAAAGGTGACCACGTACTACTTCGCAATTTCAACAGAAAGTGGAACAGCCCACGCTTCACTGGTCCCCATCTGGTAGAGGAAGTATCAACGAGAGCAGTAAAGCTACAGGACAAACGTGCCTGGAACCACCTACACGACGTAAAGATCTACAAACTCCAGACCCGCCCCAGCGCCACCGACAGGGCCACTGGAAGAACAACAACAGCGTCACCAACGGAGGAAAAGACCTCTACTACAACTAACGGCCTAAGTGTCCCCATACCCTGCCACCCCTCAGATTCCCCAGAGACAACTACTAGAAAAGAAAGGGGTGATCCCCATATCGCCCACCCCATGGTTACATGATTAAAAAGTAAAGAGACTTCCGCCAGTTGAGCCCCAAACCATCTGCCCATTGACCCCCTACCCATTGTAGTAATAACTGAACTGAAGGACATTGTCTTGCACATATACACATGTAAACACCTGAATGTTCTCTTTCTTTTCTCTCGCACATGCAGGTACAGCGTATTATTGTACTATTAAGAAAGTAGATAACTAACCAATTCACTGCCCAGGAGTAGATGGTACCCTCAGACGATAATTACCTGGAAGAATTGTCACACCAATTTGTATATGAAATAAAAAGGCCAACGTACCTCAAAAGAAGGAGGGTACGTGTCTACTACACAGCATTCCTCTTGACCATAGAACATTCAATGCCCCACCTCCAACCGTACTTGCCTGCCCATAAAGATAGATCGCTTAGATTGGCGTGGGAACAGCTCTTCGCCTGGGCACTGAATGACTACTTGATAGGGAGAGCTTAAGAACAATAACTAACATTAATAACGAGCATATTAAGAATTTTCAGGCGGGCAACTGTAACGTCGCAAGAATAAGCTGCCGGACTGCAGCAAGGTAAGAGCAAAATGCAGGTGAAATTAGCATTTGTAATAAAATTGATGGGGATTTTAATGACCACCGGATTCTTGGCTGCCTCTGTATGGCAGTACAGCTATGCTATCAATATTATTGCTGTACCCAAACCTAATACACCCCCACCCCCAGCTGCAACAGGTGTTACGTCAGGTGGTACTAGTAAAATCCCACACAAGGAAAATAGAGTTAAACGCAGCACATACTCAGATAATAAAGGTATTGATGATTACATACAAGATTCAGCACACATCTCAAACAACATATGGTACCAACACATGACCCACATAGGTAAGCAGACAACAGAAGACAGCTGCTACGTTTGCTCATTAATCCCATACGCCATGAGCGCTTCTCGAACATTTGTTGCCACGGAGATAGATGAAAAAATAGCACGATGTATAATATACTTGGCACTGTTCCAGACGAAAGGAAGATTTCAAGGGACAGTGGTGTAACTGGTGTGGAAAACACGAGATACATATCCATATGAAAACAACTTCCTCAAGACTTATTTGAGTTACCACAAGAGCAGTTTACATGCTGAAGGATTCAGATACATAACAAGTGGTCCTGAAAAAGGAGAAACAAAGAAAGTAACACTACAGTACCTACCATGTGATTGGTACGCCACTGAAGTCCCTGGTAAGAACGGATGTTGGGAAAGACCACTGGTGATAATCACAGGGAAGGTGTACATGAACAACAAATGGGACATAGGAGTGGTTGGCAGCAACATGGTAACAAGAGAAAATATTTCATCTATTGATGGACACAACCATAGATGTTGGATGACTTGGGTCAAGTACGTACCCATGCTCACGTGGATGGAGAAGGATGAAGACCCAATAACAATACTGCCGCTAACTGCGCCTAAGGTATGCTACCAACATAAAGGGGAGGTGGACGTAGGATACAACACCAACTGTGAAAGCGTGATGGAGCTACCTGAGGGGGGAGCAGGAACAGCAGTAGTAATGGACCATTACTGGGCCTGTGGAGAAAAAGCATACCACACACTGCCCCCTCTGTGGAATGGTATATGCACAATAGTGCACGTTAATGTACCATCACTAGTGGTACCCCAGAAACATGTCAATGTGGCGAACTTCCCCAAAATGGATGAAGGGAACAAGAGGAAGAAGAGATCTGTACAACCTCAGAAGGGGCCAGAGAATAAATCCAATGGCAATAATACTGTCCTGAATAGAAAGAAAAGACAAGGAGAACCTCTGACAGGAAATTACCTCTGGGGAAGGTCGGAAACAGCACTCACTTCAATTCCACCAGAACACAGACTATTCAGCAGAGCAGCAATGTTCTTCTCCTCAATAATACATCCAGGACTACAGGCTTACGCAAACGCAAAATGGCTCCAGATAACTCGATGGGAACTAATGATGACTATTAATTCTACGGTAAATGTATTCAACGCAATAAAAGAGGAACTGCGAGCTGTGAGGATGGTAGCACTTCAGAACAGATATGTACTAGACCTCCTCACAGCAATGGAAGGAGGAGTTTGCGCTAAGATAGGACAATCATGCTGCACATTCATCCCTGCCAACGAAGCTGACAATGGTACACTGACAGAAGCAGTTTCACAATTGGCCCAGATGCACTCTAGAATGATGGATGAAAGTAAAGGTGTGACAAAGGATGAGAGCTGGTTTTCAATATTATGGTCATGGATGCCATCTTGGCTGTCAGATGGACTGAAGATTATAGTTGGATGTACTATTTTGGCTGGAACTACACTGATCATAATAAGATTTTGGAAGGCCCGGAAGGCACGCACCACAGACGAGATGATCGAAATGGTTGGTATGCACCTTTTGATGCCAACAGATGACGGCCAACACACAGGCACAATCATAAAAGAGAGAGAGAAGTTGCGCAACCAGATCATCACCAACCACCTGGACCCACCATCTGTGAAGCTCGAAAATCCAAGAAACCCAAGGAGCTACATAGGGAAATGGGTATACTGCACTCCTGGAGGAACCTGTGCATATATGTATTGGTCATTTGAAGACCATGTTAACCACTATGGACATTTGGGAGGAATAACTAAAATATGGAGAGTGAGAGGAGATAAAGAAAAGGATATGTTTGTGGTCGACAAGTCGACCAGAGGGGGGACTGAAGTGGGAGAATGGAAGAACAGGCTCCCGCCCTTCCCCTCTCGCGCTTGGCCTAGAGGATCACGGCCTAGACACCCGCCACGAGAGGAGTTTGCCTATCTACCAGACGACCAAATACCCTGGTACAGGAACATACGGATGTGCCCACCTACCTGCCCAGCAGCCCGCCCTGCCCATGCCGACACCTGCGGCATGGATCAACTCGACTAAATCCACACGTCGTTAGAGATGCCATGACGACCTAGCCAACGGTCAGCATACCTGTGCAAACATGCACACCGGACACTCCCACACCAATCCACACGAAGAACATACTCAGTGCTATGACGTAGGCGACAGACATACCCACGGACGTGCATCTTTATTATTTTCCACATAGGCTCTCAAAATGCAGAAACGCAAGGCGCATAATGAACTTATCTAAAAAAGGCTTGCTCACGCTTCTTCTAAAAACCATGTACCATAATGAAGAATATAACGGAGACACGATACTGGGGATAGAGCAATATGATACCATAACCTAAAGCGCTCTGAATCAAACGGTTCCACCTATGCACCAGGCCCAAGTAGGCCGCAAGCAAAAGCTTCCATGAACATTGAATGAGCAAGAGCTCAGTTGCTGACCCTGCAGAATGAGCCCGGCGAAAGCACATAGCCAAGGGCACCATGTTGCAATCTCGCACGCCGCAAGCCGACGCCAAGGTCGCACCTGCAAGATAAACAAGGCACACAGTGAGAAAAACAATATTAATTGTGTTGAATTCTGCCTCAAACACGGTCCCACCTCACGTGACAAAGCCAAACCTGACAGGATGCCAGGCCCAGGAGGAAGGAGACGCCTGAATCCCACGTTTCAAGACACAGGCAGATATAATTAAAAGACTCAATGGACATCTGCAGCAGTGGGAGTAGTCGACCTCCCAACATATGAATAAATCCTCACATTGTTTACACCTACCCATAGTAAAACATTGTTGCAAATAACAGGTGCACCGCGAGCTGGGAACAGCGATAGTCCCAGACTGGGAGGCTCGCGAGCGGACCAATCAGAACATGGGGCTCTTATCACTGACGCCATTAACATTGACCAATCCTCAGAGGTCTTCATGTAACAATTTCCATGTATCAAATTGAAAGGACAGCCCAAGTATATCACCTGACTAACCCTCAACCACTAACACAGTTCTCTATATGTATGCTATACTAACCCTACCACTCGAGTAACCAATCCAGAGTGGAAATAGGTTTTTTGCTAAACTTTGTAAGATGACGCAAGTAGCGCATCATACTAAGGTAAAAAGGGCCTGCGAGCCCCACGATTATGTGTGTGTCAGGAGGGACGCGTACGATCCTTGACCCATCCCTGCCGTTTTGTCTAATAAACAGCAGAGTCACCTTGCTTCTTGCGTGTGTCTCATACTCTATCTCTTTTGGGATATACGGGAGGAGTTGGGGCCTCCCTGCCCGGAGGTCTACGGACGGCCCGGCCGACCCCGGCAGAATTTCCCCCCGACAGTTCCATGCACTCCATCCGTTCCATGCACTCCATCCGTTCCATGCACTCCATCCGTTCCATGGACTCTGTCCATTCACGTTTTCAGTAATTTGCGGAAAGACATGCGGGCCTCGGTGAGTCAGATGTGGGGTGGAAGTAAGTTCCACAGAGTGGGGGCCAGGGCTGAGAATGATGATCCACCTAATATGACTGAGTTGGTTTTTGGTATCACTAGGAGGCGGGCAGAGCTTGATTTTAGAGTACGTGGTGGATGGTAGAGTTTTAGTTTGTCCTAAAGATATTGAGATCCGGTTTTATGCATTGCTCGGTGAGCGAGGCAAAAGATTTTGAAGGTCAGCCTTCGGGCAACTGAAAGCCAGTACAGAGTTTGAGAGCTGGTGAGATGTGATCTCTTGGGGTAAGTGCTAGTAGCAGTTTGGTCACTGCATTTTGTGCCCTTTGTAGTTTAGTCAGGTGGTATGCATGGAGTCTGAGGTAGAGGGGGTTACCATAGTCTAGTCTTGACATAACAATTGATTGGACCCCATGACTATGCTGGCAGCCTTCTCAATGGTGAACGCAGCGGCAGACAAAGATTATTTGCAAGGCAAATGACCCCTCTTTACTGGGTCTAAAATCCCACTGTAATATGCAAGGGGCTTGTACCCCAATGTGGTTCTCTGCGTAAGTACAGCTGTCATTACAGGCCCGACTCATTCTGCAGGGCACACTCTCGATGTTCTGATCTCCTCAGACCTTCCCCTCTCTGACCGTCTCACCACTCCTCTCTCCTGGAGTGATCACTTTCTCCTATCCTCCCCCCTATTCTTCCACCTTACCCTCACTACCCCTCAGGCCAAACCACCTCCTGCACTGCCACCCACCTTCTCGGTCATCTGACCTATGAAGCGCCTGTCAGTTGAGGCTTTCGCCACCACCTTCTCACCACCTCCTCTCCCTTCGGCTGACTCTTACCCTGACACAGTCCTCTCCACGCTCCACTCGTCTATATCTGATACTCTTGATATCCTTGCCCCTGTCATGAGAATCTTCCTGAAGCCCAAAGCCAAGTGTACCTCTTGGTATGACTCAGACCTCGTCACCCTAAAATGCAAATGCAGGGTGGCCGACAGGGAATGGCATGCTTCATGTTTATCCTCTGACAAACTGGTCTGCCGCCTGCTGCAAAAGCAATACCGGCTCTCCGTCCTCACCAAGAAGAGAGCTCATATGCAAGCCCACATCTCTGCGGCATCTAAAAACTCGGCTGAACTCTAAAATCTGCAAGGAACTGGCCAATCCTGCTGCAGTCTCTACCTCTCCTGTCCCTTCCCAGGCCCTCTGCACGTCACTGGCTTATCACTTCATTTCAAAAACTCAGGACATCCTGTCCTCACTCTTCTCCTATCACCACCCTCCCTCCATTCCCTGCTCTTCCTCTGGCCCCTCTGCAGCCACCCCCCCATCCTTCTCTGCCTTTCCCCTTTGTTCTGCAGCCGAGGTTTCCAGACAAGTCCTATCTATGAAAGTCTCATCGAAACAGGTTCACCCCTGTTCCTCCAAAACTATCAAGGACCACATCGACTCCCTAGCTCCTGCCCTGGCTGATTTCTGCAATCACTCCTTCGTCACTGGAGACTTCCCATCCCCCTTGAAGCACTCCCTTGTGCACCCTCTTCTCAAGAAACCCTCTGCCGGCCCCTCCTGCCCGGCTAACTATCGCCCAATCTCCATCACTCCCTTCCTGGGCAAGCTCCTGGAGAAACTGACCATATCCCAGCTTAATCTCCACACTGAATCTGTTGGTTGTCTTCATGACCATCAGTCTGGCTCCAGAGCTGCCAGAAGCATGGAAACTGCTCTCCTGAACATCCGTGAAGACCTGCTCTCCAACTCTGACTCTAACACCCCATGCGTCCTCATCTTGCTTGATCTCTCTTCTGCCTTTGACACTGTCAACCATGCCATCCTGCTCAACCGTCTCCGTGATAACCTGGGTATCACTGGTCAGGCTCTGGTGTGGCTGACTTCTTTCCTTTCTGACTGACCCTCCCAGGTCCAAATTGGGTCCTTGCTCTCCAATATCTTTTTCTCTACCTGTGGTGCCACCCAACCAATACCTGGCACTCCTTGCCCACCGCATCGCTGCTCTCTGCCCCAATTTTCAGTGCTATGCGGATGATACCCAGCTCATTTTCAGGCTACCCTCGGCCTCCTCCTCTCCTTCCCTCATCTCTGACTGTCTGTCTGCTATTCAGGAGTGGTGTGCTGCCAATGACCTCTGCCTTAATGCCAGTAAGACTGAGATTCTACTCATCAGCACACCCGCTCCCTCCTTCCCTGCAGCTCTCTGGCCGGCCTCTCTTGGCACTCTTCCTGCTCCCACCTGCAAGGCTAAAAACCTCGGGGTCATCTTCGACTCCACACTCTCCTTCTCTCCTCACATCTCTGATGTCTCTAAGAAGCCACACTACCAGCTGCACCTCCTCAGAGGTATTCTTCCTTTCCTCTCCTTCCCCCAGAAGCTCACTGTCTCCAGAGTCCTGGTTCTATCTAGGCTGGACTAGTGTAACAGCCTCTTTCTAAATCTGCCTACCTCTACTCTCCGCCCTCTGCAACTTATCCAGAACAGGACTGCGAGACTTGTCCTTGGCCTCAAGCCCAGGGATCGTATCTCTACAGGACTTAAATCTCTGCACTGGCTCCCAATGGCTGCGACATACTTCATGAGATGATTATAGAAGCTGATAGGAAATGAATGAGACCTAAGATAAGTGCTAGGGAGGATGATCATCAGTTGAATGATTACCTGGACAGTACAGCACACCTGGGGAATAACATATGATATCAGCATATGAAAGAAGTGGGAAGGACGACCTCAAAGGAGGAATGCTTTGTATGTGCACTCCTGCCTTATAGCATGGGGAAGTCTAAAATCTTCATAGCTATTGAAATAGACGTCCAGACAGCGCATTGTCTATCACACATAGCACTCTGCCGTACAAGGGTGAGTTCATGTGCCAAGATGTGGCAACTGAATGGACAAATCCAGATGAATATGATTATGTCCAAGATACAAAGACAAGGCTAAGAGCTCATACTAAGAATTACATGATCAGATACGAAAAACCTGAGTGAAAGGAGCTGAAATCAGATGGGAATTAAAAAGAAGACTTGAGAGTCCAGGAAAATCTGCAAAAGAAATTCAAAGATCGAAAAACAGAGGCCAGATGCAGATTTGGCGATCAGTGCTTTCACCAGATGGATGGGAAAAGGAGTGGTCATCTGCAGAGCCAGGGTGGTCATTGGTTGTTATCAGCCAACCATTGACATAGTGCAGAATGGATGCAGGCCCCTATGGCCAAGACTTGCTAAGCTACTGACCTGGGTCAAAGGTAGAGGAGGACCATTGCAGATAGTGCCTCTGGAAAGTGCAAAGCTGTGCTTCAGAAACAATGGCACAAGAAAAGTTGGAGAGAATCAGAACTGTGGTTGAATCTTTGATGTGCCAGGAATGAAACTTGGAACAGCAGTGATAATGGATCACTACTGGGCTTGCGGACCCAGAGCCTATATGAAGCTACCCAAAGACTGGGGAGGACAATGCTCGTTAGTGAATGTTCATGTTCCAGCACTGGTGATTCCTAAAGTGACTTGAACCTTGACAGTTTCCCGAAAGCAGATGCTCACCTGGGAAAGAAGAGATCTGCCGATAAATCAAATGAAGAGAGAAAACTATGTCTCTGCCAAGTCAATAGAAGCTTTTGACTCCATCCCGTATGAACACAAACTGGTCAGTCAGACTTCGTCGGTATTCACACTGATCTTCATGCCCACAATCCAGGTTGGAGCGAATACCAAATGGCTGCAGATTACCAGATGGGAATTGCTACAGACAATCAACACTACCATAAAGGATTCAATGCTATCAGAGAAGAGATGAGAGCCATACGACTGATGACTCTTCAGAAAAGCTACGTCCTGGACATGATCACAGCTATGGATTGAGGTGTTTGTGCAAAAATTGGAGAATCGTGTTGCACGTTCATACCTTCTCATGATGACGAAAATGGCACCTTGATAGAGGCCATAGAGATGCTGACGAAATTACACGTCCAGATGATATACGAAGTAGAAGATATTGCTGATGATAGCTGGTTTGGATCACAATGGTATTGCTTGGATTCTGTGTGATCTGGATAATAATGTCACAATGCAGGAAGACAGTAAAGAAAGCCATAGGGATGAAAATCATGATCAATGTTGGATCCAGATGGAAGGCCAAAGATCTGACAGATGAAGTAATCAGAGACTTTGTGAAGGCCAGTATTCATTCAACTGAGAGAACGAAGGTCCTATATCCAAAGAACCATAAGAGGTATATGGGAAAGTGGATCTATTGCAGTCCGAGAGGACAGTGCATGTCCATAACTTGGAACAAGGATGAGCATGTAAAATCAGCAGGATGCCTGAAAGGAGTCATATATATGGATCCCAAAGAAGCATTTCTTCAGAAGGGGATGTCTAGATCAGAAGGATGATATGGAGAGCGGTTGATGAATCGCTTATATGGGGGAGAGTAGAGAAGGAGCCAAGTACCCCCACCACAACCACTTTGCCCATATTGCCTATGTGTTGGGAACCAGAGTGTGAGAAAGGTGCAGTACCATTGAAACTACAGATACCAAGGAGAATCCTGGAAGCAAGGTTCCCATTATGAAAGCCATACCTTCAGACGAGACAGCATGATGGCCATTTGGGTTACCAGTCAAATGGTCGAAAACACTTGGTCGACAGACAATTTGGTCGACACCATTTGGTCGAATGCCAAATGGTCGAATTTTTATTTATTTATTTTTTTACCCATTTTTTTTTTAATTGGGGGGGTCCCCCTCAACCCCCTTTTTTTTATTTTTTATTTTTTTTCCCCACACGAAAACCGACAAAACACATATATATATATATAAAAAAAAAATAATTCGACCATTTGGCATTCGACCAAATGGTGTCGACCAAATTGCAGTCGACCAAATTGCAGTCGACCAATTGACAGGATACCGGCCATTTGAATGAAATTCCTGAAGAAACAGCTCAGATAAATGAAGAATGGTGACATCACACATGATGCAAGGCTGACCTACATAGAAAGGATGCAGAGACAAGAGAATACAGATCTTCTATAAGGCATCAAAAATGTATCAAAGATAAGTGACATCTTGGGCTCAAAAACTTATTTTAGCTATGGTTATGATCAGCTCACCAGCACCTGGAAGCCCAGCCTGCGTGCTGCTAATGTAGGTGGAAAGTATTGACAAATGTAAGAGTGCCAACCAATTGTAGGGGGCCGCGTGATTAAGGGTCCTATAGTTTGTGTAACCAATGGAACGTCATGTGTTTAGTGACATTCATAGTGACTTGTTTTGGGGGAGGCGCTTAGTTGCCCCACCAGATGTTAAGGAGCCTATTACTTTCTTAGACTAGTATGGAACGGATACTTAGATGTTCCCTCCAGATTGATCACTTTCTTCAATAGGTTTTTGTAGTTTGTCACATAGGATCACGTTAGTAGATACATAGTTTGATGTCATCAATGCAATGTTTTTACTACAAATGCAGTGTTTTTTCTGAAGCAAATTGAGAAACCATGCAGTGAGACATCCGTTGATGTCCGTTGTACTCCCTGTTTTAGATAATTAATATTAAAACAGTTAACCTTTTTGCCAACTACCTGAGTCGTTTCGATTATTGATGTTTGAGTAACTTCTGCATCCCCATTCATCTCCAGTGTATTGCTACCTCGTCTTAAAGGGCTGGGAGGACCACCAGTTCAATACCATTTTCATTTTTGGTAATTATTGCTTTTTGTAAGAAAGCAATATTTCACCCTGAATACCAAACCACCTGCTTCATAGAACTCAGAAAGCTATTGGTCCACTTGAATATCGTCCCTGTTTGGATCTAAACTTTTGGTTTAACCAATATTGAACACTTGCTAACAAATATATTATAAGGCTTAATCTTCAAGCAGTATAATGTTAAAAATGTTCATAAAGTGGGACTAAAAAAAGTATTATATTTGTCATCAGCTGGTTTTAAGCAAAATGCTTATGTTGAAATAATTTAAATGCAACATATGAGAAAGAGGCTAACAAACTTCTTTCTGTGTCCTTAACGTGTACAGTTTAACACTCATCTGAAATTCTCCCCAAGGTGCTCTTTTATCAAGCTATGTAAGGGAGTTATTTAAGACAAGTGTGGGCATGGTGTTGAGGATTATATGACAGAATCTCTTGGCTTTCTTCCTTCTCCCACCGCTGAGGCTAAAATCTCGGGGTCATCTTGACTCCACTCTCTTCTTCTCTGCTCACATCTATGATGTCTCTAAGAAGTCACAGTACCACCTGCACCTCCTCAGAGGTTTTCTTCCTTTCCTCTCCTCCACCAGAAGCTCACTATCTCCAGAGCTCTGGTTCTCTCTAGACTGGATTACTGCAACAGCCTCTTTCTAAATCTGCCTGCCTCTACTCTCCGCCCTCTGCAACTCATCCAGAACAGGACTGCGAGATTTGCCCTTGGCCTTAATCCCAGGGATCGTATCTCTCTAGGACTGAAATCTCTGCACTGGCTCCCACTGTCTGCGAGGATTAAGTTCAAAACCCTCTGCATTATCCAAAAGGCCTTCTGGGGCCTGGGGCCTCAATACCTCCAACTCTTCCTAAATATCTTCCCTCTCGAAACTTCGCTCATCCGCTTCCAACTCCCTTAGGGTCAATCGCTTCTCTAAGCAACGAGTTGGCAGTAGATCTTTTTCTTCGGCTGGGTATTCCCTCTGGAACAGCCTCCCTTCCTTCCTGAAGCTTGAGGAGAACCATCCCCAGTTCCGAAAGCACCTCAAGAACTTCCTCTTTGCTTCTGCTTTCTCTCCACCTCTTCCCTGCTGAACTCCTGACTGAAACTGCACTGGTCACCTGGCTACCCTCTGATCTCGGGCCCAGGTCCCCTCCCCCACCAGCTGCACACCTGCACTGCCTCCCAGGCAACCCCTGCACTTGGGGACTGTTTCTGTATCCCTACAGTCCAACCCAGCTCTTGACACTTGATGTCTGCACTTACCCCTGCACTTGCTATATGTTAGCCACACTTTTACCTATTGTTTTTATTTAGTTTATTTATTCTTCTGTTTATCCTATGTATTGCACTGCCCACTCCCCCCTACTCCCTGCACTTTCCCTCCCCCCCATGCACTTGCACAATCTCAATGTCACTGGCCTAGTAAGATTGTTGTCTTCCCTCTGTTCCCCCTCCCTTCCCTCATCGCACCTTGAAACACTTGTGTATGGGTGCGTTATAAATGCCATATTATATCATATCATCATATCAAAGAGCTTTTACTAGCATAGCCCTCTCATGAGTCAGGAAGCTCCTGCAGATGGTGTGGTCTCTGATGTTGGAATTAACATGTTTCATCACTCCATTCTTCCTGGCTTCAGTCACTCCCATAACTACTTACGTGTTTACTTCCATGAAACATCATGATAATGCTAGGTTTAACACCTAACACCATCAGTGGCACAAGGAGTAACATAAATAGAACAAATCCATTCAATGTGCTGTTGAAACATTCTGTATGACCTTTTTCCCGTGGTTCAACTTCTTCGAGGACTACTATAAAAAACTCAGTGGGGACCCCACACAGGAATTAGCTCAACTCATTGATTTAAAAGTTCTGAAAGCTAAAGCACATGAATGGATCAGCCCTCAAGAGAGCGATTTCCTGGTCAATAAAAATCCCAGCATTCCATGCTTTTATTGCCTTCCCAAGAATCATAAAACTCTTGTGAATCCCCCCGGCAGGCCAATTGTTGCGGGAATTCATTATATTTTGGAACCACTCTCAATTTTTGCGGATCACTACCTCAAAGGGTATGTTTCTACTATGAAATCCTATTTAAAGGATACTAAAGATGTGATCAACAAGTTTGAGGGCATGGAATATAATCGAGATTCCCAACTTTTGCTGACTCTCGACATAGTATCTTTATATACAAACATACCTCAACAGGAAACCATAGAGAAACTAGAGGAAGTACTTTTGACCCGAATGGATTCTGATCCGGTTCCCACATCTTTTATTATGTGGTGCATCACTTTAGCTCTCACTAGAAATTTATTTGAATTTGCAGGTACTTTTTATCAACAAATAGAAGGGACGGCTATGGGGGCCACCATGGCCCCCAGTTTGGCAAACCTATATGTCAAATTTTTTGAGAAACAGTTGGTGTTTGCGGGCAACCCCTTTAGTAACAACATCAAGGCTAGGTCACGCTATATTGACGATGTGCTTGTGATATGGGAGGGCACACGTGAGACAGCAGTAGAATTCCTAATTCGGCTGAATAGCCTAAATAGACATCTCCAGTTCACTCTCACCATTGAACAAGAGGCAACTAATTTCTTAGACTTGACTCTATACCATGAAAATGGGAAAATTAGCGTTAGACCTTTCCATAAAAAAAACTGAGAAAAATTCTCTTGCATTACCAATCACACAATATAAAACATCTGAGCGATAATTTGCCCTTTGGGCAATTTCTAAGGTTTAAAGGCAATAGTTCTAGCAAAGAGTCGTATGAAAAGGAAGCTCAACATCTTAAGGCTAAACTTTTGAATAGAGGCTACCCGAAGCGACTGATTAGAAAGGCGGCTAAGCATGCTTTTAACAACAGCAGACAAGCCCTTTTGGAAGATAAACCTAAAAAAAGACTGGAGGAATAGAATAGTGTGTGTGAACACATTCACCAACCATAGTTTAGCTATTCGAAAGATCATCTCAAAACAATGGAACGTGTTAAAAACCACCAAGTCTGATCCCATCGTACCCCACTTTGCCTACACTAAATCCGCTTCTATAGGTAATCGAGTCAGTCAAAGTAGATTTCGGAATCATCTAATGCCTATTGCCAGTATTACCAGCCAATGGGGTCTTCCCCCCTGTCACGGGCCATTACCCTTGCGGACAATGCATACCTTGTAAAACGACATCTAGATCCCATGAAGTCGACATAGGTCGCAATATTATTTGGACTCAGAAATCCTTCTCGAACTGTAACACTGACCATGTAGTGTACATGGTGACGTGTCCTTCTGGTCTTTATTATATTGGAAAAACCAATCACAAGATAAAAACTCAGATTAATGAACACAAGGGTTGTATTAAGAACAAAACACTCCAAGCTCCGATGGTTAAATATTTTGTTGAGAAAGCACATAGTTTCGAGAGTTTTAGTTGGACAGTGTTGCTGGTGGTTAAAGCCAACGCCCTGTTCATTCAAAATCAGAAACTCCTACAGAAAGAACAACTCATTTTCCAAACCCATAGCGACCTCCATGGGCTAAATGACGCCATTGAGTTGCACAAAGTTAATTAAGTTCTCTAGCAGCATTTTGTCATATTTTCATCACTCCTGGCTTGTTTTTTTTTAATTGATTTATTTCTCTCTTCAGATTTCCGCATTTTTTAAGGCACCTCGTGTACCCTTTAGCTCTGAGGTTTCACCTGTTTGGGTTGTCTCAGGGGAATTCGTCACGAAAGTTTTCATGTAATTTTCTTGTGTACATCTTGCAATTCCCCCTTTCACCAATATAGAACCTGTACTAGCAGAAACAGGCTGTGGCAGTAACACTAATAAGGGACTATACCTTTTCCCCTCCATCTTCCTAGTATGACTACTTGCTAATGGCCGGCCGCGCTGTATGTCTTTTTCCCGCAGGCTGCTGGGAATGTTTTTGCCTTTAATATAGACGCGCATTTGTGGTGTTGTCTACAGGGGAATGCTCTCTACGAACGTTCGTACTTCGTCCTGCAGGCTGAATTTCTCGAAGGGGCAGTGATCCATTGCGGCCCTCGCCAGATGCAGTGATTTCGAGTGCCAGTGAGGGTGAGTGTCTTTTTAGACACGTAGGATCACACGGGCGAAAAATCACACTGATCCCTTATGTGGACTCTAACGTTGAGATCTGTAACTCGACCGCCCACAAATTACCATATTAACCTTCTCCTCTCTCTCTAATTATTTACAATGGGTGCTAGCCCTCCCTGTCGGCGCTTTCTGGGTGAATTAATGAACTCAGTACACGCTATAATCGTGACGCCCACAGATATCACTATAACCACCGTACAGCCACATAACCTTGTTTATAAGGTAAGAGGTGAACTGTTTATTGTCCTCTTTCTTAGAGTACCTGGGATATGTTTCTCTAGGCTCTGAGTTTTGCTGAGGCACTATCATGTTCTGTTCTGAACACTTTAGATAATTCCTGGAAAGATATTTTTTTCTTTCTTGGGTTTTCAGTAGATTTAATTGTTTTGTAAGAAGAGTAAAATATTACGAGATCTGTATGGGATGCATACGCACGACTAACAGATGGCATTTAGGCGCTCGAACCTAGTCATTTTTGATACAAATTGTATGTATTTTTTAAAGAAATTGAAAACTGTAAAGGGCACATTAAGTGTTTGAAGACAGAATTATACCCTGCCTCCCCTTGTACTACTACCACTCTGATGCTAGGTAATGGATGTATTTGTTTTGTTATTGCTTTGCTAATACAGATTGAATCTGTTTCTTCTGTAGTGAACATTTGGATGTACACAGGTTTTTTTTAAATGTTTTTTCAGCAGCACCGTTTTGGCTTGAGCACTTTATAATGTCAATGTGCCACATTGATTGATAAAGAGAAAGTGACGGAACTAATAACACATCCTCCTGAAGAAAGTTTGAATGAAAATATATGAACTGAAACATGTCGAGGCATCACACCGTTTATTAGATCATCTGGTCTGCGTATTTGGGTCTTCACTGAGCAAGAATTTTCCTCTCCTGTACATGTCAGATTAAGCTGTAAATAGGAGTAGTGCTCTAGTCTAGTCAAAGACTTATGATTAATTGTTACAATTTATGTGTTACTATTGAGCTTGGTGTCACTTGCACTTTATATTTTTAGAGATTTTAACATCTGTGTTTTTTATGATGTTTTTTAATGATTATTAATACAATTCGTATATTGTGATAACATTTTGGTGCAGCTGATGTTTTTTCTCTACCTTTGCTATTGTATTTTGTCAACTTCTTTGTTGCCATTCAGGAGCAGAGATTGAAATTTGACAATTTATCTCATGCCCAGCCCAAGTGGTGTGTGGGTTGCCACATGGATCATCCATGTCCCTGATCTTTTTTTTTATTTACTTGAAACCACTCCTGCATCTAGTTAGAGAGCCGGGTCTCTCATTTCACTTTTATATTTTAATGAGGTCTTAGAGGCTCTGACTAAGGTGGAACATTGGCTGAGACTTGGTAGACTCAAGCACAATGCTACGAAGACATGTGGGATCCGATTTCAGCCTCAAAGGTCAAGTTGGTGCTGCAACACGAGCAGCCATTTCCAAACTTTGGCAGCTTGAAAGGATTCTTGTCTACATTCCAACCAGTCCCACCTTGTGGTGAAAGGCTCCTTGATCAATTCAAGATTGGCCTCTGCCACTGCCTTGCCTTGTACATCACACTACCATACAATCATTTGCATGGTGTTTAAAACTCCACAGATTGTCCTATCTTCGGTAAGTAGAAGAGAGACTCCATCAAGCGATTTCAATGTTCTCTCCACTAGCTGCTTGTAAGATAAAGTTTGATCTTCAAATTCCTTTGTTGTGTATTTAAGTATGTGCACATCTGGCCTTTTCTAACCTAATGGAGAAGATTGTACTCTATGTGCGCTTCCAGAAACCTGCGTTCCTCAAGCTAACATCCCCAGGTTGTACTGCTATCCATCATTACGAGAGTTAATAGAAAATCATGATCCAAGGTGTCTTCCTTAGAAATGGTTCTCAACAGACATTCTCAACCTGGCCTTTATTCCTGATGTTCCACAATGTTCCCTCTCTTTTCTATTAAATGCTTGAAGAACTATTTATCTGTCATCCCTTTCCCTCATACCATCTGTCTTTGATCACTCAAGCCTAGATAGACAAAAGTGCATTTTTGTGTATCAAATACAAAAATCTAATCAAATAACCCTCTCCCTCACTTATCTTCACAGCACTCAATCGACAGGTTAATCTCAAGTGGGAAGGCAGTCAAAACCAGATCCGGTTTGATTTCTGCTTATTTGTTTCACCCAATACACACAAAGGGTATCTCTAGTATCCCAGTGCCACATCAAATGGGGCTTTATCAGACAAATGGGACTTTGTGATAGGGCAGACTTGCTTAGTTGTACCTATTTTTTTCTGTGGTTAACTTACAATACATGCTGGTTACAGATGAGATGTAGGGGGACACACCCCATCACATGCATAATATACTGCCTTCAAATTACAGAGATCTAACAGTTATTGAACCTTTGTAGAGTCCAGCCTACACAACAATTTTACTAGAAGCATCTAGTATCTAAATCAGATGATAATTCGCTGATTTGCTTCTATCACCTTTTATAAAGAGTGGAATTGTGTAAGTAAGAGGCATTGATGGAGGTAGAACATCATTATTAATAATGTCAACAAAAAATAACTAAAAAATGTCTGATCAATGCTCCAAATTGTGTTTTAAAGTAATCAGAGCTAGGTAATCAGGCCCTGGACATCTGGAAGCTTTGGTTTTCTTAATTGAATTTAGAAAGTCAAGGAATGTATTCCCAAGGTAGGAGCATAGATTTATTTGAAGTGAACAATATGTGACACTTCATCTATGGCATTTTTAGGGGCAACATCAGCTACTTGATAAGTACAATTTAGAGCCTCCCAGAGGCTAGATGTATTTTTCCATTTTAAGGAACAATACTATTTTCTGGCTATCCTTGATGATTAATCTTGAAGGATACACTCAAACCCAATCTAGTATTCAGGAAGTCGCGCCCCTTATTGTCTATTGTTAGGCAGTCCAATTTTATGGCCAGCTTGGTGCTCTGTTGCTCCTCCACCAGGTTTCATTCATGGACTAAAATGTAACCTCGTGTGCTTCTTCAAAGGCAGTCTGAGCCATAATATCATTGTGCTGTTTGCCACACAGTCAAACAGATGAAATGATTATAAACAAGAACGGGAAGCACAACATTGCTTGAATGAGAGATTGGTGGTGGGGAGAAGGAAGAGCAGTCCAAGGATGGATGAACATATTTCGACAAAGAATAAAAGGCATTTCAGTCAAGAATAGCAAACTATGTGAAAGACGTAAGGCTTTTTAACAAGACCAAAGAACAGCTCTACTCTGCATCAAGAGCATCGAGACAAAAGCTGATTGTTTCATCCTCCCAAGACTTCAGAGAAACAGAGAAAGGTTGGAGGCTTAGATGAACATCATACGGTTGCAGAATTCTGAGCATGAAGATGGAGCCACATATTGCATTGCTGCAGGGGGTAGGAAGAAATGAAGGGGCTGAAGATGGGACCCACAAACAGACCCTTAGGGGGCATTGTTGAAGGAAAGCCAGGGACAGAAGGGCAGTGTGTCCGGCGATTTCTGCAATAATGTAACATACCTAATTATGCGAGCAGAGCACAGGAGTAGGCCTTCTTAGAAGGAAAAGGACAGCAAGCATTGGCAACGCCAATAGTTTTGGCTTTTGAACAGGCACTAAATAAGCATTTGTCAGTTATTATCATCCTATGCTCAGCTACTGGCAACATTTGGGGGCTATGGCCCGCTTATGTCCAAGCACTTGCATCATGTCTTGGTACACAAACCATTGGCATGGGTTTCCCTGAAATGCACAGGTACTCACAACACTGTTCTGTGTGTATCTGTGTGTATGTGTGCAGGCACTGTGTTGCTATGTGCAGTATGTGGTGGACAGTGTGTGTATGTGTATGTTTGTTTTAACAGTGTTTGTGAGGACAGTGTGAGTGTATGTGAGCAGTGTGTGTTTGGCTGTGTGGAGACAGAGTGTGTGTGTGTGCCTTGGACAGTTTGGGGGAAAATGTTGTGGGTGGACAGTATGGAGATGCATTGTGTGGGAGGGCAGTATATGGGTGGGGCAGTGTGTTTCGGCAGTGTTAGTGTATGGGATGCACTACATGTTCATGTAGCAGTGTCTTTGTGAGGTAAAAGGTATGGGGGCAGCATGTGTGTATTGAGTGGGAGGAGTGTGTGTGCGTGTGTGCGGGCAGTGTGTCTGGTGGTCAGTGTTGTGTGTGGGGACTTTGCAGATTGTCAGTGAGGGGTACACGTGTGTGTTCTGGAACACTGGTTGTGGGGGTGTAATGTGTAGTGGCAGAGTTAGTGTATGTGGTGGAAGTGTTTGTGGGGCAGTATGTGCGTGGGACATTTGTGGGGTCAATGTGGGTGAGGGAAATGGCGGGGTGTATGTGTGTGTGTGTGGCCAGTATGTGTATTTGTGGGTACAGTGTGCCTGATGTGGGTGAGGCGTGTGTGTGAATGTGTGATGGGGCAGTGGAGGGCAGGGTGCCTGTGTGGGACAGTGTGCGTGTGGGGTATAGTGTGCATGTGGCGGCAGTGTGCATGTGGGGGCACTATGTGTGCTGATTTGCAGGGAATTTGTGTGGGGCCATTGTTAGTTTGTGGGTGCAGATCTCATCATCCAACAGCCCTCAAGGAAGAATGCTGATGTTCTTAAGATACAATCAACAAGAGCAGGTCTAACTGCCCCAAGTTAGCAATCACTTGCCCTATGGAGAGAGTGAGTGGTGTCCCAATCACGAACCCTCTTCTCTGTAAATGTGACAAGTTCTTAAAAAATGCAATATGATCAGAACACACGCACAAACAAGAACTGTATTGTTTCAAAATAACTTTAAACATTTTCCAATTAAATGTATTACTCTCAAGACAAATGTGGGCTCATAAGAAAATGATGTAGGGATGTCTATGACAAGGTAACATCCATTACAAATCCCTTCACTTCTGACACCTGCAGCTACATTGGTTATCAGCCTTCTACCTGATTATGGAGCAATCATCAAGTGTGTGACAATTTCTGGTTCTCCTCATGGACATTAGAGCTTCCACTCTGGCTCCTTGACAAGCAATCTACAAATCTCCAATGTGTTTTACATGCAGCACAAAGCTGTCCAAGTCACCTGAGTTCTCATCACCTTCTAAAGTTCTTGCATCATCTATGAGACTATAATTACTATCACTTCATCACAAGGTAGCATCATAACATCGCTGAAAGCAGTGTGTTAGGTCATGTGGCCTCACATGTTTCTGTTACACACCATGAACTACCCTCATGTCTCAGGAGGATAGCTCAGGGGCAGAGCGCTCGCCTTGGAAGCAAAATGATGTGTAGCAACTCAGGTTCGATTCCCCTGGTCTGCACTTAGAAACCTCTGGGTATTAAGCACGCTATAAATAACCTATTACAATTTAAAGTAAATATACCGTTTTGATGGTCTATGGACATTTGTGACAGGGGCATTTCACAATTAGCAGTCAGCTAATGGTGAAACCTATTTTGCCTGTTTCGCCTAGTTGCTAGCTGCCATTATCAACAATGCTAGCACTTGCTACTTTGTTCTGCCTTATGTCCATCTGATCCCAGACTTAAATAAAATGCCTACACAAATGTTTTGCTCAGAGCACATGTAAGTAAGATAACCTCTGGCTTTTTTTAGTGATTTAGTTTTAATACTAGACGATACAAACTATTCCTTCTCAGATGTTTCCTTCCTTGTAGTGCGGGAAGCGCACCAATGTCATGGTTTACAGCAAATGGCTTTTTAAACCTATTTGATGGCTATTTGGTAGGACTATCTGTTTATGGGTAACATGAACCTTTGTACATACATTGGGGGTATACAACTCTAATGAACCAAAAGTACTTAAGTACTGATGGCCCCCAAAGTTGTGCAGGCTCCCTGTTTATCGAGATGATCCTAAGAATTCTCAGCACGCTGGAAGTTTGTAAACACTCACTCTTAGATCCTTTGAATCACATATTGTACACAGATTGTTGGTACAAAGATAACATGGTCAGGTTTTCTCAAGCAAACACTCACATCCTTATCTCCACTTCCCTCAAACACAATTCCATCTGTAGTCCCCCTGCTCCCTGTCACAGACACACCCAGTGGTAAACCTCATCTGAGAACCCTGGTAATCCATCTGTTCCTACGGTCAGCATTTATGAACCCTGGGTGCTAATTGCTACCCACTCCAATAAAGCTCATGAAGGGAACATTTATCGCAAAAACCTAAAAACTCAGACCAGAAGAAAAACAAAACCAGTGGCCTGGACCTTTTTCCTGAAACACTCTTTGCTGATTCATATAAATGGCCTGTGGTGAGGTCACCTGTCTGTTATTCCTTAAGCGAGTCAGAGGTGTGTTTACTGTCAGGAGTGGAGTGAAGACCCCATGTGAGGATGACATACCTTGGAAACCAAAACCTGAGCTGCCAGTAAATAATATTCAGACAACAGTTTATATTTTTTGGAAACACAGATCACCGTTTATTGGAGCATAACACAAAGGGGGCAGTCCCAGCCCTAAAGCATCACGGTATTCACCATCTATACCACAAACGCCTAGCCCCCCCAAAAAGTAGGGACAAAAAGTCTGGATGTTCCGGTGTCCCCTTGCCGCCTCCATGCATGTCGCAAGGCACTGGACATATGCTCCAGATTGGTGCACAGAGTGCTTCTCCCTTGGGCCAGTGCACTGTTAATGACTCCAATCAAGCATTCCCACTAAGTCAGTGCCTTGTCTGGGATTGCTCAAGGGAAGCCCTTATTTATATATTTTTATGACAAGTTATACTCTGGATGATAAACCCTTATATAACGCCCCTCTCTTAGAATCCCCCTGACCCCACTGAGCCAAGAAGTAGGTTTGTTTTGCAAATTGAAAAGGTTTATTGGAAAAATTAAACAATATATATATATATATTACACTTTTATAATAAATTAATATTTGATACCACACTTAAGAATATGATGTGATCAACACTGGGTGATGTCACACTAGCACACTGATTTTATTACTTAGGAGTTGGTATGGAAAGAACAAGGTAGCTGGGAATGCTTTATGGTTTCAAGGAGATGCAAAGATGAATAAAAGGCAGTACAGAAACAATTTGATATGATTTCAACAATAGATAATTTGATCACTTTTCCTTTTGACAATTCACCCCCCCCCCCTATGCAATGTAAGGAGATGGAAGTAACACACACAGTCTTCAGGAATACAATCAAATGTACAATACAAATTCAGTTCCCCCCTAGCAAGCTTAGAGAACATGGATGATTTTAAACACAGGCAAAGTACTTTAAAGGTGGTATGCAAAGAAGGGAAAAATATGCTAAAAATGATTTTAATTCCCTATAAGAGATTCAGGGTGGGTGATAGCTACTTCAAATTTGTTTGGGATCACTTTACCAATGCTCTATGAACGATTGTCAGGTTGCAAACGAATTTCAGCAAAGGAAAGCAAGAAGCTGCTATTTTGACACGTGAAGAAATTTGAGCCAAATCGCGGCACTTTTTCTGAGTGCGTCGAGCACGATTACGGAAAAAGTATAATGAATAGGAAGTTGTTGGAAAGACTAGAATCTTAGCTTTGTAATGAAAGTTAAATCTCGCTTCTAGGACAAACGGTTCAAGAGATACGGACAATTTCGTGAAGGTAGATTTTCAGAAATGAAATAATGATTCAAAATGGCAAAATTACACTTTTACAGGTTTAAAATCGGAGAAGGGACACACGGTTCTATGATGCAGTCTTGGACAGTTTAAATGTATCGAATCAGATTATTTTAAGCTAAGAGATTGGTTTTGCACAGTTCTAGCTGGGTACTCACTCCTAATTTTGGAAGGAATGGGCCTCGTCACGTATCTGGTCAACAGGTTGGACTGGACTTCTGGGCGGTTTCTGGTATTGGTTTTCTGGTTCTGGATCTCTGGTTCTGGTCTGGTCTGGATCTCTGGTTCTGCTCACAGCAATCTGGTCTGGGTCCGGTCTGCGGTTCTGGATACAGCTCTGCTTTCTGTGTGTTTCTGGCACAGGGTTCTAGGCCAGAATCCGACAGCTCAGCCCGGCTGTTTGAATAATTTGCAAATGATTTTGAGGCATGTTGAAAAAGGATTCAGCTTGTGGATTCAGGCCTCTCTGCTACAAGTTCTGGAGTCTAGATTCAAAGTTCTGGTCTCTGAAGATTGATGGATTTGAAGTCTGGAGTCTCCCGGCAAAGCGTCCCGCAAGAAAGTGGAAAGTGAATGAATCCCTACCTGTCCTGCACAGTCTCCTTTTATGTGTTTTGAAAGTGGGTGGGTCGGCTCATTCTGCATGCCCAACCCTCTCAACTTATCATTGGCCAATTCCTCCTCTCTCACTTGATTGGGGAACTGAGTTGTGTGTCAGAGTGATGACGTAGGTTTATGGGTCAGAGGGTCCTCCCCTTGTCAAATTGCACACAAATCTATATTTGATCCAAATCCGCATTTATCTATGTACCATTTTTCTAATATTATATGTCCAGTTAACATATTTTCTGTAGCACCAAACCATCCGATCCCTGTCTTTGTAAGATGTTGTGTCCACTTTTGACAGAATTCTGCCCTTTTCATCCAGATAACGACCTCTAAACTTTTCCAGATTTTACACAAATGTGCACAAAAACATGCATACATTTGGAGTAACAACCTTATTTTCTGCTACTACTCCCCAGAACATACCGCAGAGTCCTGACACCTCTTAAAATGTGCACAGAAAAATCACAAGAATGATGATATTATTTATATCATTCTTACAAGTCCGCACTATGAATTATCCATCTTTTTAAAATTATGCTCTGGCCCCAAAGGGGTGTGGTTTTCCAAATCACATGGTGGAATTTCTGGTTTGTCCACTTCCCCCAACTCAAGTTGCTAACAGATGCAGCGCCCCTCCCATTTCCTTCCAAGAGGAAGCCATTTACGACCCCCCCTAATTTAACATTTGCCTGGGCCAAGGAAGGCCCATTGTTCAGTTTCCTGCAGTCCCCAGGTGCCACTCCCCTAATTCAATCAGAGAGGTGTCATTTCCTTTTGGCAGGGGCAGCAGAATGCAGCCAGGCCTGGGAACACAGCTGCTGATCAAGTTTCAACTCCTGTCGGGGGTAGTTGTCAGGCAGAATTCAATCTCTTTAAGCCAGGCTTCAGCTAAATGTCACTTTGGTTCCCAGTTTTCTATATTCAAACCAAACTTGCAATTTTTACACATGCAGCTAGAACACTGATTCTAAGTTCAAAACTATGACATTTAAACAATTCCAACCTATGTGACACTCAAAGGTAGGTCACTCATTTATTCTAAACATTTCGAATTTAGTGGCTTTAAACCCAAATTCCCTTAAGCTGCTGAAATCCCCAGCTATTTTCAATACATACATTAGACAATTACTTCCTTCCCGTCATTTCAGAATATAGTTTTACATTGTATCCACCTCTTAGCAAGTCTTTCTTTGGCCTGGTTTGGGTTCATTTGTTCAGTTTTACACAAGTGCTTGGTGGTTTTAAAATGCCGGCTTTCTGGTAGTGGTGAGCACCAGTATTGCACCCATTTTTGACATTAATAACAACAGATTTGGAACAGCACCAGATTCCTTAGCACTGATTTCGCTCATGGCGCTTCTGGCCCCTCACGCTCACACTGGTGGGTGGCAGGTCAGGCGACCGTTTTGGTGTGCGCACAAACTGCGCGGTTTTCCTGGATTTTGGTGCAAATGTGGGTTTTTCCGCCATCTTGGATTTTCTAAGCCCACAGCACCAAATGTTGTAGCATAATAACTTGAACGTGGGTCAAGACACCCAACAGCACATGAAGGCGAGGAGTCTCCAGTGTCCATAAGGGATCCAATGCCCATCGTCTGAGTTTGGCTCGAGTACGGCCATCGGGAAACCACCCTCGGTTCAAGCCGCGGTGTACTCCTCTCGGCTAGGACTGCCCCGAACTCTGCCTGTGACAGAAATGGAACACTTAGTACAAAATAAATCCAGGAATTTCACCCAATTCCCTTCATTTACACCTCGATCTCTGCTGAAAACGTAAAAATGAATACAAATTGAAGCATGCAAGCATTTTAAAACTTTTCCCCGACGCACATCCTAGTTTATGCTAAAAATTGGAACAACTATACACCCTGAAGCAAGAAATTTTAAACACTGTCCTTTGCACCCACTTACACCTAGATGTCCACTGAAAACGAAATATTTAATACAAATTGAAGCCTGCCAAGTCTATGAAACCTTTTCCCTATTCACACCCTGCTCTGTGCTAAAAAATTGGAATTATACAGAATGAAGCAAGGAATTTAACCCATATTCCTTTGTACCCACTTACACCTCGCTCTCCTCTTAAAATGTAAAAATGAATACACATTGAAGCAAGCGAGCCTTTGAAAAAATTGCCCTTTACCTCCACTCACACCTCGGTCTCTGCTTGAAAAAATGTATACCCAACTAAGAAAGCCAACCATTGAAACTATTTACAACACCGCCACTTACACCTTGATCCTCCGCTCAACCTATATTCCCCCCTCCCCGTCTTTTTCTGCCTGGATAATTCACACCCTAGTTCATCAAACTGTGCTCCCCAAACTACACCTGGGTGCGGGTGGGTGAGTAATTTGACGGAGGAGGACTGGAAAGAGACCGTGCTCCAGTCCTCCTCCGTATTTGTAGGCAGTCCCCATCTATACCACAAACGCCTAGCCCCCCAAAAAGTGGGGGCAAAAAGTCTGGATGTTCTGGTGTCCTCTTGCCGCCTCCATGCATGCATGCCCATCGTCTGAGTTTGGCTCGAGTACGGCCATCGGGAAACCACCCACGGTTCAAGCCGCAGTGTACTCCTCCCCGGCTAGGACTGCCCCGAACTCCGCCACACTTTGGGGGTGGCCCTCCATTACCCCCAATGCCCCCATGCTCCAACAACTTACCATCACACTTATTTGGTGTCGTAGTGCCAAAGGGAGATTTCTCGCCATCCATCCAATCAAGGGATCTTCATAAGTCATCCTGAATCCCTGAGAGAACCCTCCCCACAGTAATTGCCTATCCCCAGCACTCCGGCATTCCTGCAGAAATTCAAGGGGCACCCTCGGTCCACCGGGTGTGGCCCCATAGACCAAGCCACCTCATTGCACCCCTTTTTGTCCTCCTCCAGCCCTGAGTCCCCCCTCAGTTTTGGAGCAGGAAATGCCTGGGTGGCTGCTTCCACATCTAAAACATTGATGAGAGAAACGGCACTTGCTTCCCCAGGTGCAGGACCCTTTATTGAATGGCCTACATTTTTCCCCTCCCTCAATTCCCAGTTTGCTTGGTGCCTCCCATCTGGTCTCTGATTTCCTTCCATGGATACCCTGTTGGCCTGCCCCCCCCTCCCTGTCTTGGAGGGGGTGGCTGGAATGGCTGCCACTCCTTTTGGTCCTTCTTATTAACCCCTGGCCACCCTGCTCCCTTGCTCCCTGCGTCAATAGGCAGGCTGGTCCTATCCTTATCTCCAATAAACTTAGTCCATGCATGCTCATCCCTGTCATCCCACCTCATGTCCAGTTCCCAGGCCATCCTCCTTCTAAAGGCTCTATCATAGTCTATCCAACCCATAGTCCCATATTTTTCGTACTCGGTCGTGATTCCGCTCTTATATGTCATTAAAGCCTGACCATCTTTTGGGAATTTCTACAACCAGACTGCTGCCAAAAGATCAAACGCCAATTCCCATTTCTGTATGTTCTCCTCTGGTCTTACCCTCTCACCCCTCTTTCTGTCTTCGCCCACGCTAACGTTAAGATCTGGTCCTGCGGTTTTGGTCTCGAGACTGTACCTTGTGTCACATTGCTCCCTTTCCCAGATTCCTCCTTTAAAATTCCTTAGGCATGTGCCACGCCATCCCACCCGTGGAAGTTAATAAGGGCGCGTTTGCAACCCGCTGGACTGTGGACCTCCCTTTCTTAATGGCCGAAGTGACAGTTGTTTTGGGCGCAATTGCTGTCCCAACTGGTTTTTGGGCGGCCACCGGTGTGGGTGTGGTCGTTGAGGGCACTGGGACGACCGCACCTACCGCTAGTGTCGGGCTACTCAACGTGCCACCCCCCGTTACTCCCCCTATCTGCCCCACCACAGCAGACCCAGAGGCAACATTACCCTTACCCGTTGCCCTTACATTACCCATCGGGGGAGGTGAGGCACCAGTTGGTGTGAGTCCTCCAATGCAGGATACTGGTTCCGGTGGTGGTTGTAGAGGGCTGACCACGGGCTGTGCCGCCCTGCACTTCGAACCGCCTGTTTCTTTTGGGTTGGTGTACTTTGGAACCCCAACTCTGATCCCACCAGCGCACTTATCGGTGCCAACACCACCACCTCACCTTGCTTGGTCCTGGATGCCCTCTTAGGAGTTGGGCCATTGACTAGAGGTACATCACTAAATAGGGGGGTGTCTGGAACTGCACGCACTTGTGCTACCATGGTCTGCTGATTGGGTAGCAGCCCATGTCCTTCGTTCAGTACTTTGTCTGTCCAGACCTTCCCTCTGGTCCGCCTCTGTTCTTGGAACCATGCAAGCAATCTGGGCTCCTCGCCAAATTCGTCGTCCGAATTGTTCAAAACGATGTCAACCCGTGAAAACATGTCCTGTGATCCCAACTGAGACACATCCTAGAAACCTAAAGCTGGGTGAAAAATAATAAATTAATTACCATACATTTAACTCCACCACTCAAGCCTCAACGCCTGTTTGTTCCAGATCCCCAAACCCTGTTGCTAAACCTCCCAATTTGCTGAATAAATTGCTCCTTTGTAGTTAGCTCCTGATCGTTGCTCGTCTTCGTTTTGGTTTGTCAACAGGCTTGTCTTTTTGAACCTCACTGCTTTAAATACTAACCAACCGGGGATTAAGAAATGATCTGCAACTTAAACCTCTCACCGTCTTGGTTCTGACCCCCCTCTTCCTCTTTCGGAACTCCTGCACCCGTTCTTTTTCGCAAACCTTTCTTGCTGCTGTTTTTTAACAGGAGTACATTTTGATCACAAAAACACCTTACCGATAGGTAAGCGCTGTCCACTGTACCTTCTTCACCCTAAAAAGTGATCCTTTCCAGCCGCTGTATAGACCTCTTTTTGGTACAAATTTAAAATGGTTATTCTCATGTTGAAAAACACTTTTGTCCAAGTATAGACCAACGGAGATGCACCACACTAAAGCCTGAGATAGTTCCACCACCTGAAACAGTATATTAAAACACAATAAATTCATTTGTTAGCCAGCATGGCGGCCCGCAAAGTGAAACTGCGGCTCACGTCCCTGTGTAGCAACTTTGTAGGTCCCGCCTTTCTGAAAAGCAGCATACAACCTGCTTCATTTATAGTCAAATTGAGACCGTTCATAGGCATCTCCCGAAGTATTTGTCTCTGGCTAGAGATTCGTGGGCTAGACCATTTGCGTCCCCTTTCGGACATGCGGCAGCGCCGCTAACCAGGCGCCCATGTAAGGGCTTCCAAAAGGCCTGGTGCACCGTCACGTGGTTTGAAACATTTACCGCACAAAGCTTATGTATTCAAATGATCATATTGAAACCCCTACAATGCAGCACAATATAGACTCTGTTGCCCGCACCGCGGTTAAACATCAAAACAACAAATACGTTTTATTCAAACAACCATATTGAAACCCAATGCCTCCAATGTACTTGTTTTTAAACCATGTAACAGCACAAACTTATGCCTTTGAATGGTAATATGGAAATCCATCCCCTGGTAATGGTCCGTGGTTCAAAACATTAAATCACATTGTCCTGCACTTGCTTGCTTGTTTCTTGCTAGCCCACTGAAACACGTGCATTGGCCTGGTATAAAAACTGCTGGCTTGTTTCTTGCTAGGCCACTGAAACACTTGTGCAAAGAGGTGTTATAAATACCCCATCCTAGCTTCGCCTCGGACAAATGAAACACTTGAGTGTGTGTAACATGCCCTGTCGCCTCAAACACACCCTAATCCTTTGTAGGAACCTACACGATGCATTTGACTTTTTCATCCCGCACCAAAACGTTTGTACCCTTTGACAAAGCACATGCTGTATTCAGATAACGAAACTGAACTGCGGTTCCCAAAAATTAAAAGCTTAATCCAGCCCATGCTGAAATAAATATGCCCACCCTTTGATAACCAACGGAACCTAGGCTCGCGCTAAGCAAGCCCCCTTGCTGCACGAGAAAGCGCACCATATTGCCACCTTGACCCACCCCCACACTTTACGCCTTTGGGCCTTTGAGTGTCATCTATGGGTGCAACCGACAAAGTGATCGAGAACCCATCATAATCCATTTCAAAGAACGTACACGCTGCATTTGATTTTTAACTTCAAACACATTCACTGCACCAACCACGGTTTGCCCCATTCAAAAAGCGCAACCTGATGCATTGAACTGCGGACTAGAAACCCTTACCCCACATTTCAGCTTCCAACCATTTGAAAGCACCCACACGATGAAAAATGACCACTGCACCGCGGTGCACCATTAAGAACAGAAAATGGTGCATTTAAATCAAGGCATTGAAACCCCTTCCCCGCACTGGTGTCGATCTGTTCCCCGGCACCAACACAAGGCAAAATTACATTAAAGTTACTGCCATGCATTACCTTGCTGCATGAAAAATGAAATACGCCGTGGCGAACCGCAGGCGCATGGGGACTGCCCAGAAAACAAAGGAACCCGCTAACCACGTTTAAACTGGAACCCGCCCTCTAGACCAGCCCGGCCGCATATTAATCCACTGACCACCGATAGACAGCGGGCACCAAACCCATGTGTGGGCCCCTGATTCAATACCACTGTACTTACCCATGAGTCGCGGCCAGGGTGTCACTGCTCTCCAGCGATGTCTCTGGCTGCCCTGCAGTAGAATCAGGTGCGGATTTCCAGCAACTCCACACCGATCTCCTCAATTCGACGGAGGAGAACTGGAAAGAGGCCATGCTCCAGTCCTCCTCCGTATTTGCAGGCAGTCCCCAGGGCAGGCTGGAAAATGACCGCCCTGGGGATGGCCCGACCCCACTTCTGACGGAGCGGAAGGCGGAGTGACCCGCCTAGCCACAAGGGGATAAGGAATTAGCTCTTCCAGAAAGTTTCGACATAAAAAAATAAGAAAAAAAGATATATCCCCTAATTCATGAATAGAGAGAACAGGGCAGCATACTGGTTCCAGAGGCCAGTCATATGTTGAGCTAGAAAATCAAGCAATAATCAACTCCACAATTTGATTATTACAAATATAGCAATAACATGTCATTTTTCACATTCCACTGCATGTAGCTGTTGGTCCATGAGCGGCGCGGAAGTGAAGCATCAGTGCATGCTCGGTGCATGCTCGGTGCATGCGCGGTGTATGCTCGGTGTGCAGTCCAGAGACAAACTGAAATGTCATGGCAGCCTCTGAAATCACACATGGTGAACACTTGCACTCTGTGCTGCATTGCATACAGAAGTTAGAGAGACTCACATGGATTCAGGTATGCAGGAACTCCAGGTTAGTGGGCCGCCATGCTCACGCTAACTGATTCACACATATAGAATTTGGAGAACCAAGAGAATAATTGTATCTTCATACACTTTGCCTCACATGCAGTGAATATGCTTATCACTTTACCCCCACAGACAATATAACTTCACTTATGCAAATCCTATTACAAACAATGCATTACCTTTTTCAGTTCACTGATCATGAATTTATATAAAGTAATTCCATTACCGGTACAACAGCATAGAGTACATATAAGTGATCTTTCCAGTAAAGATGAAAACTACATGACACAATACAACACTGTGGGGAGAGAAAACATATCACAAAAATACATATTTAGGATTCTATATACATTTTGTAGTCCTAGTCACCAACTCATAGAACCATCTTCATCCGCTGTCCTACATGGGTATATACTAATGGATTCCAACATTGAGGACAAGGTATGTGTATGCTCAGAACACCGGGATCCACCCTGGGTCGATCTTCATTCATAGGAAATGTACAACAAATGCAGGGAAGCACAAACACTTTTCAGAGAATTGGGGAGGGATTGGAACCCTTAAGAAAGGGCCAGTCACAATACACAAAGCTAAGTGGGATACAGACCTGCGAATCAGAGCCATCATTGTTTTAGACACTCTATAAATACCCATATAAAAAGCTGACTTAGTCTGTGATTGGCCAACATTCTTTTAAGAGAATGGTGATACAGTTAAGACAGTTACACAGGCTGAATCATGGGAATATGACTTGTGTTGATCAAGTCAAGAAAGCCTAATTGTAGAGTAAGACCAGAAGGAGTTGAACCAGGAGAGGTGAAATTAAGTCGGGAAAGCCAAGAGCAGGGGTCTGCAACATTTGGCTCTCCGGATGTTTTGGACAACAAATCCCATAATTCCCAGACAATATTGCCAATAGTGAGACATCATGGGAGCTGTAGTCCAAAATTTCTGAAGATCCATAGTTTGCAGACCACTGGCCAAGAGGGTCTCTAGAGTTGTGGAGCAAGAAAGAGATTTGTCTAATTCAGGAAAATCCAGGTTAAAAGGACAGGCCAGAAAAGGAAACTGCTGATCCGGGCTGATAGACTGGCAAGGGCCATACCCTAGAACTTCTAAAGAAGGGAAAGTGTCTTGCAGGCAGAAACTTGTTTGAATCTAGATTAGCAATTGTACTCTGGACCTCTACTCCTTTAGACTACAAACGTTCTCCCCTTTGCTGTTTTGCTCAGAATTTTCTACTTTGAGTTAAATGCCTCCTCTCTAGGCCACCATCCATTATTTTGAAAACCTGGCAGAACATAGCCTGTGTTAGGAACACCTTTGGTTAAGGGCGTTGGCCCGCTACTGCTCATCAAGCAGTACAGGCTAAGGGCACGGTGTTGTGCGATGCAGGACTGCAGGAGATGCTGGCTGTTTGATCTGTAGCATGTTGCGCTATTTTCCACGCATCAGATCCTGCGCTATGTTCCACGCATCAGATCCTTTAAGAATGGACTCTGCAGCAAAGCCTGTGCAGGCTAAGGGCGCAGTGTTGTGCAACGCAGGACCGCAGGAGACTCTGGCCATTCTATTAGGTAGCATGTTGCGCTAAATTCCACGCATCGGATCCTTTAAGAACCGAGGATTGGACCCTCTGCAGCAAAGCCTGCGTAGGCTAAAGGCGCAGTGTTGTGCGATGCAGGACCGCAGGAGATGCTGGCCATTTGGTATGTAGCACGTTGCGCTATGTTCCATGAATCGGATCCTTTAAGAACTGAGGATCGGACCATCTGCGCAAAGCCCACGCAGGCTAAGGGCGCAGTGTTATGCGACGCATGACTGCTGGAGACGCTGTCTGTCTGATGCATAGCAAATTGCACTACGTTTCACGCATCAGATCCTTTAAGAACCAAGGATTGGACCCTCTGCAGCAACGGCTGAACAGGGCTAAGGGCATGGTGTTTTGCGACACAGGTGTTTGATGATGAAGGGGATGCAGCCCAGAGTGCAAGTACACTGCACAGCCGTCAACCATCAGGGGCTGTACGGCAAGAAAGGTGCGGGCAGGGGGAGCAGCCATTACTGTTCTGCCCTCACGCATACTTCCACTTAAACACTTGCCTCAACATACACTGTCTCCGTGCACCCATTAGGCATCCTCTCTCATGGTTGCCTCACTTTGTGTTCCCTGTGTTTTCCTCCCTTTAGGTGTGTTTTTCCTGTGCTGTTACGTTCACGCTGCTTCTGTTGTGCCATCCAGGCCCTTTTCCCTCCCTAGGGTCCACCTCTGTGTTTACTGTTGGGTATTCCTGATATGATATGATATGATATGATAGGTTATTTATAACGCGCTTAATACCCAGAGGTTTCTAAGAGCAGACCCGGGGATCAAACCTGTGTTGCTCCGTGTCGTATTGCTCCAAGGTGAGCACGTTGCCGCTGAGCTATCCTATCCTATCCTGCCCACTAGGCCCCCCCTAGGTGTTGGCTCTTCTGTGCATCCACTTGGGCTACTGCTGGTTTGTGTTCACTTGCCCCCCTATAGTCCTGCTGCTCCCAATTGTCTGCTTCCCCTGCCCTGCCCCTTCCTCTGCGTGTTCGTTCCCACTGCTGAGTCTACGTGCTTGTGCTTCTCTGTTGAATTCCTTAGTGTGCATCCCTCTGTGTAGCCCTCCTGCTCTGTCTCCACCCAGTGCATCCTGTGTGGCATAGTACTGTGGTGTTCTTCCTCTCCTCCATCTTCTCCCTCTCACTTTTCCCTTTCCTTTATAAATGCACCCCTCTATGGTGCTCTCGGTCTCACCCGTCTTCTCTAACTGCTTTTCTACCACCTCTCTGGCCCATCAGCCACCTCCCCCTCAACCTCTCTGGCTCCTATGCCAGTCCCTTCCACCTCCTCTGTGGCTCTTCCCTATGCCTCCTCTCTGGGCCCTTTGCCACCTAGCGCTCTCTCTGGCTCCTCTACCACCTTCCTCTTCTACTGCACTGGCTCCTCTCAGACTCACCTTATCCTCCACTGCCTCCTCTCTGGCACCCTCCTCTTCTGCTTCCTCCTCTCTTGGCCATCTGCCCCCTCCTTTGGTCCCCCTGTCTCTTCCACTGGGTGTACCTCTTTCCTATACCCCATCACAGAGGTCCACATAGCTACTCTCAACACTTACTCTGCTGTCAAACACTCCCCTGACATCTGCCACCTCCTCGAAGACCTTGATTTGGATGTTCTTGCTCTCACTGAGACTTTGACACTCTCCTCCCTGAGGGTTTCGAGATCCTCTCTGAACCCATGACCAATTGGCCCAGAGGTGGAGTGGCCCTGATCTTTTCGGAGTGGGTCCCTGCCTCTGTCATTCCCACCCAGGCTTACTCGTCCTTTGAATGCCTGGTCTGCAGGATCTCTATCTCTCCTGGCCTCTCTCTCTGACCACCATCTACAGGCCACCTGGCCAGGTTGCCATCTTTCTCTCTGAATGGGCAGATCTCTCCTCCTCTCTCCTTGCCTCTACCTCTAAGCTTCTCTTCCTCAGGGATGTGAACATCCACTTGGACTCCCCTGACACTCTGGGCTTTTCCAGAACCTTTGCGACTCTCTCTCCCTCTCCATTCTTCCCTCTGGTCTGACACACTCAGCTGGACACAACTTGGATGTTCTCATCTCTTCAGACATCCCCCTCTCTAACCCACTCACTACTCCACTCTATTGGACTGACCACGTTCTGCTTCCCTCTCACCTGAAACTGTCTTTTCCCCCTGGCAAAACCTACCCCAGCAGTGCCACCTTCCTTTGCTGTCATTCTCCCTATGAAGCGGGTGTCTGTTGCTGCTTTTGCCTCTACTTACTCTCCTCCTACCCCTGTAGCTGACTCCCACTCTGATACAGCCCTCTCGAACCTTCGACTATCTCTATATCCAATGCTCTCTATATCCTTGCCCCCATCATGAGGATCCGTCTGAAGTCTGCCTCCAAGTGTAATTCTTGGTATGACTCCGACCTGGCCACTCTGAAACGCAAGTGCAGAGCGGCTGAGCAGAAGTGAAGACTTCAGGCACATCCTCGTACAAACTGGCCTGCCAACTGCTTCAAAGGCAGTACAGACTCTCCATCTTCTCCAAGAAGATGGTCCACATTCAAACCTGTATCTCTGCGGCCACTAAGAGCACAGCAAAACATTTTAAAATCTGCAAGGAGTTGGCCAATCCGACTGCAGTCTCTATGTCTGCTGTTCCTTCTCAGGCCCTCTGCACTGCCCTGGCTTCTCATTTCACCACGAAAACTCAGGACATCTGTCCACGCTATCCTAATCTCCTAATCTCTCTCTCACTATGATGCAGGCCCCCTCTGTCCACCCTTCCCTCTCCTCTCCTTCTCTCCTCTCTCTCTCCTATAACACCTGATGATGTTTCTAGACAAGTCTGGTCTATGAAAGTTTCATCCAAACTGGTGCTCGTCCGGTCCTCCAGCACTATTAAGGACAACATTGTTTCCCTCGCTCCAGCCTTGGCCGATTTCAGTAATCATTCCTTTGCTACTGCATCTTTCCTCTCTCTTCTCATGCACTCCCTTGTGCACCCCTTCCTGCCCGGTCAACTATGGCCCGATCTCTATCACTCTTTTCCTGGGCAAGCTCCTTGAGAAACTGGCCATCTCTGAGCTAAACCTCCACATCGGATCTACAGTTCTTCATGACCATCAGTCTGGCTTCAGATTGGCCAGAGGCATGGAAACTGCTCTACTGAACTCCTGTGAAGATCTGCTCGCCAACCTTGACTCCAGCTCTCACTCTGTCCTCATCCTCCTTGAACTCTCCTCTGCTTTTGACATGGTCAATCGCAGCCACCCTGATCAACAGCCACAATGTGAACCTTGGCATCACTGGTTGGGCTCTGGCATGGCTGACCTCCTTCCTCTTGGACTGACCCTCCCGGGTCCGCCTTAGGTCCTTTCTCTCCACCACCTCTCTTTCCACAAATGGTATTCTCCAGGGTACTATTCTCTCACCCTGACTCTTCAATGTCTATCTGGCCGTCCTGGCCCACCTGATCTCTTCTTTCCTTTCTTTCAGTGTTATGTGGACGGCACAAACTCTCTTTCAGGCTACACTCAGCCTCCTCTCCCTCCTCGCTCGTTCCTGACTGTCTATCGCTATTCAGGGATGATGCACCTCTAACTACCTCTGCCTTAATGCCAGTAAGACAGAGATTCTTCTCATTGCGACCCCTGCTCCTGGATGGATTTCCTCTCTCCCTCTGGCCGTCCTCCTTGGGCCCCCCTCCCCTCACCCTCCTTTGAGGTAAAAAATCCTTGGCGGCATCTTCGACTCCACTCTCTCCTTCCCCCCACACATCACAGACCTTGCCAAGAAGGCCCACTTCCAGCTGCACCTCTTCAGGGGTATCCTACCTTTTCTCACCTTCCCCTAGAAGCTCTCCAGTGCTCTGATTCTCTCCAAGCTGGACTACTGCACCAGCCTCTTTCTCACTCTTCCTAACTCTACTCTTTGCCCTCTTCAAATAATCCAGAACATAACTGCAAGACTTATCCTTGGACTCAAGTCAAGGGACCGCATCTCTCCAGCTCTAAAATCTCTCCACTGGATCCCGGTGGCCGCAATGATCAAGTTCAGGACCCTCTGCATCATCCAAAAGCCGTGGTTCTCTCTATATCCAACACTCATCTTAAATACCTTCCTTCTAGAGCCCTCTGCTCAGCAACCTCAAACTCTCTGTGGGGCAGATGCTACTCCAAATAGAGAGTAGGGGGTAGATCAGATCCCTCTCCTCTGCAGGTGGCTCCCTCTGCAATGGCCTCCCTGCCCCTCTCATACTTGAGCAGGATCACCTAAAGTTCTGGAAGCTGCTCAAGACCTTCCTCTTCTCTTCCTCCTTTTCTCTCCCTCTCCTCTGCTAATCTACCTGTCTGCTCGTCCTGACTGGTGGAATAGTTTCTCTCAGAGACACACAGTTTACCACCCCCACTCCTTGACCAGTCACTCTGTACAGTCTTCTGGCCTACCCTGCACATCTGGTCTGGGACTGTACCTGTGCAGTCCTCGCACTTAGTCAGAGTCCTGCTACTCTGACTGCACTTCCCCTCGTTCTCCTTCCCTCACTTCTCCCCACACCCTCTCCCCTGCACATCTCACTGCACTTACATGATCTGAATGTCACAAGACCTAGTAAGATTGTTTGTCTGTCATCCCTCTGTCTCCTCTCCTTCTCTTGTGGCACATAGAAACATTTGTGTAAATGTAGGTTATAAATAACAACTCATATCATATCATAAATTTGGGGGTGGTTAATGTGTTTGGGTTGGGGAAATTGGGGAAATCCAATAAGAATGACCATCCTCTTTTGTTCTGTCCTTTATTGCTTCTTTCCCATTTGCATTCCAGAGTAAAACAGTTAAGAGGACACCTACACTCATAAAGAGGCCCCGGTAGCCCTTATATGTAACAGCCCAAACAATAGAATAGCAACCACTGACCTAAACCTTTCTATCGATGAAATTAATGATTGGAGGAAATTTGTTTATTCATTCCATCCATCTCTGACATCTCCCCCATAAATGGAGGTAGAAGTATAATCAGATCAGATACCTATATGAACATTCAAAGGCACATACTAAACACTTAAAATAACAGTGGGGTCATGGTCCAAGCAAACAATGAGACACTGGCTATTTCCATTTACAATTTCAGGCTCAAGTTCCTCCTTGTTTCTTAGTTCTGAACTTGTATGACTAGAACACCAGTTATCCACAATCTCCAGGATATACCATCCACCCAACAGCTCTCCTCTTGTCCAGAATAAGTTTCTTATTGATTTAAAGATAATCTCTAATAAAACATACCCACTTCTTCAAACACAAATACTCAACTCAACATCAGTAACCATAACCCATTAATCTGTTGCCCTCTATTTGCAAACTCCGCCAGAACATGACCAGCTAATAATGAAAACCATAAGGTTCCAGGCAATTGCTGAAGATCACCAGACTTCACATTTGGAAACAAAAAAGACTTTAAATAGCACAATTCGACAACTCTAGACCCAGATTACACAGTATCTTAGACTTTCACAAAGTTGCCATTTGCTCAATGTTTATTGACCTGCACGCTTCTTGTATGTGTTGCATATTTGTAAGTTTCTAAAGGTCTCCACACTGGGCATGGTAGACTAAATGACCCCTTACAGGTAGCATGCTACCACCATGGACCTAGTTTACAGAGTAGCCCAGGCATTTGCAAATTGTCTGACCCTGTCCATACAAATTCAGTTTTGTCAATTTTCAGCGAGCTTCAAGCTTCTTCTTCGTTGCATATCCTCTGGTTAAATTTCTCAGCTCGTTTAGCATGCAACAGAGGGTGGGCAATGTAACATTGCTTTCTTGATGACAGAGGGCACATACAGGAGCTGCCCATTTTTGGAGCGTGTGTCGGCTACTTTTTGCTGCATTCTCTGACATTTTGCTTAGATATCTTAATAAATTGTGTTAAAGTTGTATATGTAAGAGCACAATTCAGTCAGCAAAGCCCTTACTTCAGAGAGACAGCCTGGCAGCCTCTCTCCTCACACCTCTCTTCTGTAGCTGGTAATGGGTAGGATGGTACCTGTTGTGTCTCACCTTCTTAGACTTGGTGTCCTTATCATGTCCCACCTTCTTAGGATTTACTTCTTTTGGGGTCAAGAGATAAGGCCTCTCACTCCAAGCCGTCACCGTGCCCACCCAGTGTATGAATCCGGGCAGCACGATGGCCACCCGGAGAGCTGGGTCTCATGGAAAAAAAGATTTGGAGGGAAAACCTTGTAGTCACGTGAATGTCCCGTTCACTGTTGTCGGTGCGTAGGATAGTAAGACAATCCTCAACCAAGCAGACATACTAGGATCCAGAATGATGAGTACTGAGAGTAAAAATTGCCACAAGGTTGTAGGAGAATTGGAGCACCCCAAAGGAGAAATGAAGAAATGCGAGGACAAGGCTGGACTGCACCAACAGACAAAAATACAGAAAGCCACAGGAACAGCTGGAAGGAAGCAGCGAGGGCAGAGAAATAACCGAATACAGGCAGCGAAGGAGAAACTGGATCTGCACGGACCCAAAGGCATGGCAGTGGAGGCCAAGGAACAATTTCGAAACAGAGATTGAGGAATTTAATTCCTAGCAAACAAAAGGCTAAGCAAACTAGCATACAGCAACTCATGGAAGCAGTTGCAACGTAGCGCTTACCTGCTCCTTCAGTGGTTAAATACTGGGCAGCTTCTTCTGGCATCTACGTGGACGTGATGATGTTCGTGCTACGGGTCCGGCAAACCCGACCATTTTAGTGTGGGACATCTTTCTCCAACGTTGCCATAATGACGCATGCAACAAAAATGTCCACGTATGCCCGCGAACAGCGCAGAGACATTACATCACCTTCCCTGTGCTCCAGGAGACACTCTGTGATGAACAGCTCACCCTCGTACATTTGCTAGTCCATGTCAGCCTCTCTTACTGTTGGGGGTTTGTCCTCAACCCCCTAGCGATTCCCGTAAACCCACAGCTGCACAGACTCACACCACACACGTCTGTCCTGCTCGGGCTTCCAGGTCGCACTGCCGCGGCCGGGAAGGCCCCTTTTATTTATACTGCATGCAGCGGCATGCAACGTCACGCCGCCGCGTGCGTGTCCCTTCAAGGGGCAGTGCCACACTCCTCCTTTTTTGGGAGGACAACAACAAATACTTTAATGCCACACACTGCAAACCTAACAACAACCAATAATACAAAACGGGTAATAACAGTTTCCCCATCATGCCCCTTTATTAGCATCCACCCGGGTCCCCTTACTTAGCATTCCCCGGCCTCAGGCCGATCAGATAAGTGTCCCAACACGTAGTCGCTGAGGTGAGCGGGTTTCCCTCGCCCAGCCCTCTCGGGGTACCTCCCGCTTACCTCCGGCACGGGTAGTGTGTCCACAGTCACTCTGCGGGCAGGGCACTCAGGTGTGCAGAGTGTTTCTCCTCCGTCGTCAGGGACCTCCAGCAAGTCCGGATCGGGGGGGGTCAGTTCTCGGGTCCCCTAGCTTTTTGAAGAAGCTCACATTGCGAGTGACAGCAGACCTTCCATCCGAGGCTGTCACCATGGATCCCTTGACGGCCACAACGTCCAACGGCTCCGGCTCATAAGGAAGGGAGAGCTTCCCATGGGGGTGTCTGTTCTGGATGAGGACCTCATCGCCTGGCTCCAGCCGCTGTGGGCGGAGCCCCCTCTTCATGTTTTCCTGCTCGATCCTCACCCGCCGGTCCGCCTTGACCTATTGGTCATCGATTACCCCCGGCTCTTTCTCCCCCACCTCAGGCAACAGCCCCCGAGGACACCGCTTGAAGAGAGCCTCGGCTGGGGCCACTCTGGTAGAGGCATGAGGGGTGGTGCGGTACACCCTCAGGAACTGATAGAGGGCTCTCTGGAGGACTGTGCCTGGCCTTGGGCAATTCTGAAGGTCTTGTTAAGTGTCCTCATCAACGTTCGGCTTCGCCATTTGCCCTCGGCCATAAGGGGGTAATCTTCCTGTGCAGTACCCCGCAGCTCTCCATCAGCTCAGAGAACCGCTCGCTCTGGAACAGTGCCCTGTTGTCGGGGCACAAAGTGTGGGGGAACCCGTGGGCCGCAAACACCTTCTCCACGGCCACCACCACATGCTCGAAGGCCACCGACTCCACGAATTCCACCTCAGTATACCTGGAGTATTCGTCGACGAGCACCAGGAAGTGAGTGCCCATTGTGGTGGAGCCAAAGTCCACATGGACCACCTCCCAGGGTCGCGTTCCTCGAGGCATCACCTCTATGACCGGCTCACACTGCAGAGGAGATGCTGCCTGACACCAGCCACAAGCTGCCACAAAGTCATCCACCTTCCGCTCGAGTTCCGGGAGCCATACTTTCAGTCTAAGCCTGGCCTTGGTCTTTGCGGCGCCCTGGTGTCCATGGTGCGCAAGAGTAATCACGTCCTTCACCTTGGACAGAGGCACGACAATGCGATCGCCTCTGAGCAGCAGGCCAGATGCCGAGAATGAAAGTTCCTCCCGGACCTTCCACAGCTGCTCCAGTGCCGTCTTGGCCTCCTGAGTGCGCCCCGCCAGGGCTTGCAACACCTATTTCCACGATCCCCACTGCATGACGTGTTTCAGGATCTGGAAACACTCATCTCCCGCTGCTGCTGCCTCGAGCTCCCCCAGGGGCATCGCATTCGGCGTGGCCGCCTCCACTACCATGCGGACATGTTCATCAGCCTCTTCCGCACAGATGTCATGCTCTTCTCCCCCATGCGCACCCGGGTGTCGAGAGAGATAGTCTGCCGCATTGTATGCCCCCGGCCGATACACAAAGCTGACCCCATACTCCAGGAGAGCGAGCATCCAGCGCTCGATCCTTGCTGGTGGCTTGGACGACGACCCTGCCAGGATGGGAAGCAGAGGCTTGTGGTCCATCACGACCGTCACCGGGCACCCCAGGACATATAGCCTGAAATGTCTGCAGCCCCAGAGCACCGCCAGCGCCTCGCGCTCAATTTGCAAATACCTCTGCTCCATCTCCGACAGTGCCTTGCAGGCGTAGGCCACCGGGCGGACACCCCCATCATGATCAATCTGCGTCAGCATGGCACCCAGGCCAAACGGGCTGGCATCCACAATGATCTCCTACTGCAAGATGGGTCAAAGAACGCCATGGTGTCATCAGCCGTCAGCGCACCCTTGATGTCCTCAAATGCCACCTGCTCAAGTGGGCCCCAGTGCCAGGAGGACTCTTTCTTTGTCAGGGCTCTGAGGGGTTCCGACCTGGAGGCAAGATTTTGGATAAACCGTCCACAGTAGGTGACCATACCAAGGAAGCTCCTCACGTCAGACACTGATTCAGGTGGTTGCGCCTTTATAATGTCCTGGACTTTTCTGGGGTCTGGTGACACCACTCCCTCTTTAAACACAAAGCCGAAGAATTCGATGGAGGGGTGCACGAACTCACATTTATCCTTGTGAAGGGTGAGGCCTTGCGACTGCAGCCTCTCAAACGTCTTCGCCAGCCTCCGCACGTGGTCCACCTCAGTCCTGGCAAACAACAGGATATCATCACTGATGTTCAAGACGCCCTCCAGATCTGCCAGGGCACCCCCGGATGATATTTTGGAAGACTTCCGCTGCCGAGGATACCCCGAAGCTCAGTCTCTTGTAGCGGTACAGTCCTCGGTGTGTTGTAAATCTAGTGATGTACCTCAATTCGGGGTGTAGGACCACCTGATGGTAGCCCGCTCGGAGGTCCAGCTTTGAAAAGAAGCGAGCGCCCTGCACCTTGGCAATGATGTCATCAATCGTTGGGGTGAGGTGCCTCTCCCTCTTGATGGCTTTGTTCGGCAACCTCATATCGACGCAGATTCGCACAGCATCTGGTTGTTTGGGTTTCCGCGCCACTGCAATCGTGGACACCCAGGGAGTTGGACCCTCCACCTTCTTGATAATATCGAGATTAGCAAGATTGTCCAGCTCCTTGTCCACATGTTCACGAAGGTGGAAGGGCACCCTGTGATGTTTTAGGGCGACAGGCTGCACAGATTCATCGATATGTAATCTCACCGGGTCACCGGCCATCTGCCCGATCCCATTGAATAAGGCAGCATACTTGTCCAGCAGATCATTAATGTCCTATAGGTATACAGAGTATGCAAAACTGATGATGCCAAGGGCCTCAGCCGCAGCACAGCTCAGCAAGGTATTAGTGCTTACCGGCGTTACAAAGAACCGGGCGGTGATCCGCGAGCCGTCATGCTCCACCTTCGCTACGAAGGCACCGTCCAGTGGGATGGGTTCCAGACCCCCGAAGGCAAAGATACGAGCTTTCGGCATGACCAGTTTGGGAGGGGTGTCCATGGCGTCGTAGTGCCCACGGGCCATCACATTGACTGACGCTCCCTTGTCTACCAGGACCGGGACTGGCGAGTGGTTGACCTCCACTACACACCTCGGCAGGCTTCTGTTCTTTCCTTTTAAGGCCCCCACACTGGAGACAAAGAAAATGTTCTCTTCCTCCTCTTCATCTGCCTCCTCCACCTGGGCATCTTCTTCACTCTGGTCCACCTGGGCAACATTTGGTGGACGACTCTGGCAGAGGAACCCAGACCAGGCCGGGCCTCTAGGAACCATCACGGGCATGGTCGCGTTGCAGACCCGGGAGAAGTGGTTGGGCAGTCCACACCTTCCACACGTCCTTCCGGCCGCTGGGCACTCCGTTGGGTGGGGAAGGTCGTACCCGCACTTCTGGCAGGACCCACCCACTCTTCTGGCTCTGTCACAGGCCAGCGACAGGCGCCTTAGGTGTCCATAGAAGGTGTCCAAAGTCTCATCCTCTTTTTGTTTTGCGGACAGCATCACGAAACGTTCGTAGTCTGAGTTGGCAAGGGGCAGAAAGTGGGCCTGGAGTGCAGCCTTTGCCGCATCATAGGATCCATCCCCTGGTGGAAGCGACTCAAAGATCTCTTGGACTGAGGGCCCCGTGGAGTACAACATGGTTGCCAACCTGTTGTCACCATCTGTCACCTGTGCGGCCCTAAAGTACATATCAAGGCGGTCGACCCACCTCTTCCATCTGGGCCCTAAGCTGGATGGTGGGATCGAGACATCAAACTCCGGGATGAGCTGCAGGGACGCATGGGCTCTTGCTTGGGCCATTGCAGGAAGTCCTGGCTGAGCAACCGGTACTACTACTGGCAGCGCTTGAGGCAATGGAGCCGGGTCTCCTGCTTGAGCCTGCCGAGGCTGTTGAGCAGCTGCTGGTTGTCCGCCGTCCTGAGGTTGTTGCTGCTGAGGTACTGGCAGTCCACCGTCCTGATCCTCGGTGTCACTCATGGGCCTGAGCACACAGGCACCCCCAGCATGGAGATTGGGGGCCGCAACTCAAACTCCGACCACCACAGCACAGTCCAGACACACACCCCAGACAAACAAAATGTCCAACCTGTGAGCGAAATTGGCGATGGCACAGTGTCCCCCTTCACAGTTAGCCTCCTGCACAGCCACAGCAGCCAGGTCCGATGATGAACAGGATGAAAAAGGACTGGGAGAGGTACAGCTGCAGCAATCCTCCCTGATGATGAAGAGGATGAAGAAAAAGCAAAGATCTCCAGCCTGATGATGAAGAGGATGAAGAAAGACACCTTCCCTCAGCTGCAGCTGCGCCCTACAGGCACAGAAGTTCCCACAAATTGAGCCAGAGAATGATCAAGGCCTAGCAGGCCCAGCCATTGTGGCCCTCCTCCTCGCTTGCACTCGACGTAAGAGGACCAAAATCACAATAAAATCGATAAATCGGGCATGGGCATGCAAATATGACTGCCCGCCGCCAATGTGTCCAAAAATTAGGCATGGATGGCACTCACCACCCAAACCGGAGCTCTGTGAAGTTCCAGGGCCGGAAATTCAAAATGGCCGCCATCCACGTGGTCGATGCACGGCCTACAGCATGAAACGAAATGCTGTCCGAATTCCACTTCGGGAACAAAAATTGCTTTTCAATCACCGCCGGGCCCAGGCATCATCCCCCACTCGTCGCCACTGTTGGGGGTTTGTCCTTGACCCCCTAGCGATGCCCGTAAGCCCCCAGCTGCACAGACTCACACCACACACATCTGTCCTGCTTGGGCTTCCCGGTCGCACTGCCGCGGCCAGGAACGCCCCCTTTATTTATACTGCATGCGGTAGCGTGCAACGTCACGCCGCCGCGTGCGCGTCCCTTCAAGGGGCAGCGCCACACTTACCCTCAGAAAGACAGCCCTTAAAATCTTGATGAATAAAATAAGGCTTTTTTTGCCCTGGTCCCATCATTTAGCTGTGGCAGAAGTAAAGCTAGCAAGTAGCCACAGATACTGCAGCCCCGAGATTGCATCCTAATTGGAAAGTCCATCATATCCCAGTGGAGACCAGGTGGTCTGGAGTCAGGAGAAAGATACTTCACAAAAGCCAAAAACAGGTATATAAGCCACATTAAATAAAATGTACATAAAAGCCACATTGCACATTTATTGGTTGTCAGAAATGGGCAAAAGGGCACACCAACAAAATAAACATAAATAAAAAACGAACATAACAAGCATTCCAATAGCAAAAAAGGCATGGCCCAGCTCACAGTCAAAGGCCAAAGGGCATCAGAGACCAGCTCCCCTTCCCGGTTCCACCTGCACTCTCTCGTTACAAGGTTGCAATACTCATATAGCCAGGATTTCACTCTTTTCCACCATGGCATATACCATGTTTGTTGTATTCAGGGGTGTAAATCACATATATACTATACACCAATTAAACACAACAATATTTAAACAAACAACACCAGGGTTATATACATTAAACAAATCAAAATTCTTCCACAATTAGACACCCCCCCATTTTGCAAAACACATCAGCAAATCTAAATAAATCTTCCCCTGAATGGTTGGTTCCAGGAGTTCGAGAAAAGGCTAATAAAAGGACTGCCACTTCCCTCAGACAGGTGATGGCCATTTCCAATCAGAGAGCCAGCCAAACAGCACGTGGGAAAGCTGGGCTTATTTCAAAATAAAACACAGGGTCAGTTTCACTTTAACATTTCTATTAGCACGAGCACTGCCGAAAAACCATTCTGACATGAATCTAATGCTCTGAACTTTAACAAGGTTTTTTTTTTAAAAACAGTTTCCCCCGTCACCTATATCCCCTTAGTTACGCTGAAATTTTACTATTTTGCTAAATGCTAAATATGTGGGCTTCCCAGAACCTGCTGATTTTAACCAGGATGCACCCCTCAACTCTCAACCAACTGATCCTAATTTTCCCAACCTGTAATAGCACCCTGTGAAGTAATAAATAGCAACAGAAACGTAGCAAAATATAAAGAAAACGCATTTGGAAAAATACATTGGGAGGACCCATCATTCAGAATAGTAAAACAGACAGAAGGCAAAATAATTAAATCAAATGAATGATGTTGCTCTATTCTTCAGGTTAACCAGGTCAATTTTCAACAATAAATCCCAATTTCAGTTTTCTTTTTTCTTTTTCCAAACATTTTCTAAGGTTGCAGACTTTCAACCAATATATGCTATGTGGCGTACCAAAAGGCTCATGCCTGTCTCCCACCCTCTACAATACATTCACTCGCCCCCTCTTCCTCATCCTTGATGCCATGGGGATCTCCTACACCAATTACGCGGACGACACACAGATTCTCATTACCCTGACAGGCGACTATGACACTGACTCCAAGACCCTCAACACCATCTACAACACTATCCAAACCTGGATGGCGGCCAACAGCCTCTGTCTCAACTCAGACAAAACCGAACTCCTGCTTGTAGGCTCCCCTGACACTCAAAAAACTTGACGACCAATTCAGTCACTTCATCATTGACTCCATCAAAATTCCAGTATCCGAGTCAGTAAAAACCTTAGAGGTCTACCTGGACTCAAGTCTCTCCATGACCAGACAGGTGAACGCAATTGCCTCCTTGGCTGCCTACCAGGCCAAACTCCTCAATGCAGTCAGACCATACCTCTCCAATGACCCTGCACAAACATAGCAAGGGCTATCCCTGGATCACGGTTAGACTACTGCAATGTTCTCTTCCTAGGGACCTCCACAAAAAACCTTGAGAAATTGCAAGTTATCCAAAACAACGCCTTAAGTGCAGTACAAGGCATCTCCAAAAGAGAGCACATCTCCGCTGCTAGAAGAGCCTCCCACTGGCTCCCCATAAAAGAGAGGATTATTTTCAAAGCCCTGACCATCACCCACAAATGCATTCACCTCGCAGCTCCAGCATACCTATTGCAAAGGATCCACCCTGCCATGTCCTCAAGACCAATTAGGACCCCCTATGCTAACCTAGTCACCGTACCCATGGTAAAAAGAGCAAGAGCAGGTGGTGCCAGTTTCCCCTACTTAGCTGCCCTGCACTGGAATGCCCTCCCCACTTCCCTGCGAGCAGAACCTCACTCACTGCCTTCCGTAAAACCACGAAAACCACCCAATTCGCCTGATCTCTTCTACCCCGTACATTATGTTCATCACCTATATGAATATCTGAACTGTGTACGCTTTTTATGCATGACCTGTATTACATCTCTGCGCCCAATGTTGTAAGCTATGCATAATGTAACTAAGTCTGTTGCAAGTAACAGCGCCACACTGCCCCTGGGCTGTCTGTGCGTTATATAAATAAAAAAAAAATATGCAATCCAAGCAGCTACATTTTTACTAAATCGAAGAAAGTTGACGAGACAATATTCTCAGATAAGATTTGTTTCTTGTTTTTTGGTATTTATGCAGCTCTGCCCTGGCCCTTTCACAAACCCGCAAACCCCAAAACCCCTATCTGGCACTGCCAACACACTGCTCTTCACCATTCTGCAGTTGTCTCAACTCCTGCGCCCTTCTTTAGGCCAAGGTGCTGCACATTTAAGTTTTTGTTTTTTGAGGAATCCACATTACACCTTTCCATCTTTTCTGCTCCTTGTTTCATCATGAAGGAATCCCCTGCAAGGATGCAGCATCGCACTGACACCAAAGGACCGTTGACACATCAAAACCTGGTGAGTTATGGGTGTTGGTAGCGTTGGAGGGACTATCATGATTGGACTATGTGAGAATAGTTTTGGGCATTTAGGAGGCAGCATGGTAGAGCTCTGAGTGAAATGAGAATGGATTATGGCCCCTGCCTTGATCAAACGCTTGAAAAACACCTTGCACTGCATCGGCGGGCAAAAGTAAACCAGCAGGCCACTGAGCGTAGCACCTGAGCATCTTATAGAAAGAGTTGAGGCATCTCTCAGCCTGCTAATCAACATACTAAGGAAGGGAATATGGGTACCTGTGGACCTCAAACATTAAGCTTCCCTTCCACTGAACCTTATGTTCTTACCTCCCATACACCTAAGTAGGTTTCAATAATGTCTGAGTTTCCACACCGGCCCTTACCTGCATCTGCCAACATGCAGATACTTGTTTTAGTTCCTCATGGGGTACAATGCATCTATTTGAGACAGTGAGAGCCCCACCAGGGCTTGCAACACCTATTTCCAGGATCCCTCTCTGAGACAGAGAGAGCAAGAGAGAGAGAGCGAGAGCAAGAGAGAGCGGGATGGCACACTCTCAGAGTCGATGTTAGATTTCTTTGCCACAGGCACACTTGAGCTTAAAAAGGGAGTAATGGACATAGCTGTATTTTCCATTGGTGCATTAATTACCACTCGATTCTTTTCCCCTCTGTTTTCCTTCTTTATGCTTAACCAAAGGCTTGTTGTCATTAAGGTGTAGAGAAACTGACTTGGGAGGCTTTTCTGGAGCTCTCACCGGGGAAGAGGGAAGATACAAAGCCCTCAAAAACCTTTTTGAGAAACATCTATTCCTCCAAGCAAACTTTTATTTTGTGTTTCTCTGCATAGATCTCTTTGTTTATATCTTGAAGAACCGACCCTTTAGGGCTTACGCCATTTGTCCTTACTATCCATTTACTGTTCAGTGGAGCATATGAGTAGGAGAACAGAATGCAATGGAAAATTATCCATCATGCTGCCTAATGTGTCCCTTTTTTACTTGCCTGTACCATCCAAGACTCCAACCCGAAGTTAAGTTCCAGATTTACTATTTGATTTTCAATAGATTAGAAAACAGATGGATGGGTTTGGAACTCAGCATTGATATCATCACACAAACTTACAAGCAAACGTAAGACAAGGTTTAATGCTGATATTGAATTTGAATCAAGTTATTAGGATCTGGCGATAGTGGGTTTAAGGAGTTATACCTTAAAGATCTAATCACAGGCGAGATGCTTAGCACTGAAGCTGTTATGTTCGGCATTGACTCATTTCCTTCCATATTCACAATTTCCTTTTGGTGTCCAATCGTATTAGGGCTTAAAGAAGCAGAGATTCCAGAAAGATTTTCACTAGGCTCTTTTGGATTAACAGTGTCTTCCTGCTCATTGCACCCCACAAACAGAGTTAACTTCCCATTGTGTGCTCCTGCTTCAGGGACGGTGTCAGAAGCATCTGCCTCTGTTTGAAATATTATGTGATTTTTGTTTTAGAAGGATGGCACAATCTGTCATCCTCCACGTGGCCCATTATTTCTTTATCAAAGAGTGCATCAGAAACTGACATCCTTGGAAAATAATTAGTCATCCAACATGGAGAAACATCCCCTGTCAAAAAATATCTCTGCCTACAAATTTGAAGGCTGCCCTTACACTGAACCGTGAAGTCTTGCCCCCTATAAGCCTTAGCAGATCACTGTACTATTTGAGTTTCCACACCAACCAATTCTCTCATCTGCCAACGTGCAGATGCTAGTTTGGTTTCTCAATGGGTACAATGCATCTATTTGAGACAGATACAAAGAGAAGAGAGAGAGAGAGAATGAAAGAGAGAGAGAGAGGGAGAGAGAGAGATAGGGCGAGAGAGAGAGGGTGAGAGAGAGAAATGGAGAGAGAGAAAGAGAGAGAGAGAGAGAGTGAGAGAGAGAGAGAGAGAGAGAGAGAGAGAGAGAGAGAGAGAGAAGGTCTTGGGGAGCTAGAGAAATTGGACCTATCTGAAAATTACCAGGGATAGGAGTGCAGGGTTGGGGGTTGTTCTGCCTTGTGAGGACTACTCCTGCCTTCCACCACCTAACCGACTCCCCTCCAAGATCTCCTACTACCTTACACTACACAAACAAACTCCCACACAGAGGACCAACACAGGCCAGGCCAGTAGCACATCAACTCTAAATGTGCCTTGACTAAGCCCTCCTCTTTAGTTCTCCCACATCAGCGGCTAACCAGGCCCAAAGTGCTGCGGTCTATCAATTCTTGGGCTCTTCGCTATGGAAAACATACTCCCATGTTTCCTCTGCCAAATCCAGATAAAGCTAACTTGCACTCAGTAACCAGATACTTTCGACCTGCACACATCACCACCACAGATTCTACATCTGCCTTACCCAATGACCTACTAATGAATCCCAAACCCCAATCACCTTTTTCTTAAAGAGCTAAATGTGGCGAGGTCACCAATAGTGGCATACAGGCCCGATACAAGACCACTTAGATTAGATCACATAATATCCCTACAAAAGCCAAAACATTTACCTTTGTTAGTAATTGTTTTTAACAGGACTTCAGGCCAAGGAGCAGATGCAGGAGCACCCATCCTGTATTGCTCTGCAACCCACAGAATACAGCTGATGCCCACACAAAATGTGGTCCAGCTGTCACATAGTCACTGATAAAGCGTCCTCTCTGAATCTGAACACACTGCTTGTCATAGTTTTTATAATGTCTTTAAAAAAGTCAACTACTGACATGCAAAGTAATGCTCTTTATTTTCATGTTTGCACAGACCACAGTCCTCCAAAAGGCCTTCCACCCCACAGTGCTTCAAGGCCATAACAATGGCAGTAAGCACTATACAAATATCAAATAAACATAACATAAATAAAGGCTTGATTAATGCCAGATCTGCAATAAAAGATGCACTTAACCTACCCAATATAATTGATAATAATAACAGAAATATAGTTCTATTACCATTCCAGCATCATTGTGGACTCCCTGCTGTCTCCAATATCTAAAGTAGATTATATCACTAGAAATGTTAAATCGGGAGATGGTTTCAGCCTAGCCTAGACTGAAAGTCTCAGTTTCACAATGATTTCCACCATAATATATGCTTTCAACACATAGTATCCAACTGCACACTAAAGCCCAATAGTATGACCTGGTGAATATCACTCCTATGATGGCTAGAAGAATCATCCTCTTGGGTGACCTGAACCCCTGGATTGACGAACTAGTCAGTAAGGAGGTCCAGGCCATCGCAAACAATAGCTTTCCAGGCTTCCCTTTAGATGGGCAATTAGGACTCAATATCCAGTTGAATAATATCACTGTCTCACATGTATTCTGGTTCGATCACTGACTGACTGGGGAAAAGTGTAATTGCTGACCTAATCAATAAGCAACTGAATTTAATTACACATAATCCTCCGACCTATTGCTAAGACCCTGGAAAGTGATCACCACAGAATCCTTTACAATGTCCTTCCAATGTTGCATTTGTGTGATAAAGCACTTACAAAAAATGACGTCCCTCTATAGATGCCTCATACTAACATCACACCCACCCTGTAGGTATTAGCCTCATTTCATCTGAAACTGTGCAACAAAAAGAAAGGGGAAGTACAAACGGTTCGAGAATACTTGGCTGAGTTCAGTGAACAGCAGAGAAAACTTGAAGCCTATGATGCATTTCTAATTCTACACCAGGGGATACATAAAACCATTGTGTATGAAAAGAAGCAATGGATTCACATCAGAATATCAGAGGTTCCAAACAAGTTGACTGCACTCTTAAAAAGATATAGCAACATGGCCAAACCAGACCACTCTAGTTCCCAAAAAGAACCATGCCAAAAACGTACAGAAACTTACAAATGAACTCACATATGTTTTAAAGATGACGCTGAATCATTGGGAAAAACTTCCACCCAAACACCATCAAAATAAAACAGTTCCTGGGTCACAAACCAATTGCTCCAAAATGCCATTCCTTTCATCTGTTGAGCGAACATGGCACTCCATATGACTAGTCTCATAAAGATAAGGAAGACATCTTATGGAAACAAATGTCCGTGTCTCCCTTGTCTTCCAGAATAACTTAGTAGTTCTTCTCTTGACTAGACTTCACAACTACCTTCCAGACAGATAGTTTGCATCATGCCTAGTCACATTTCTTTTATTTGAATCCTACAATTCCCACCAACTACAGACCCATTGCAAAACATCCATTAAAATATACACTTCTGTAGCACCTTGCAATCAAGCCACAGTATAGCCAACCAACTCCCCTATGATAAACAGTCTGGTTTGAGATCTGGGAGAAGAACAACATCTACAGTTCTAAACATCTGGTTAGGGATCATCTGCTTCATGCGTGATTAGTGGAAGGTAACACTGATTGAGTTGACAGCTCGCAGTGGTGTATGACACAGCAATCATGTAATCGTCTTATACAGGGTACACATCCTAAGGGGATGAGTGGCACAGCCTTGCAGTTGCTCAAGTCTTTCCTCCAGGATAGCTCTGTCCAGGTCAGGATGGGTGAATTGACATGTTCTCCCTCCTGGTTCTATGTGTGGGGATCCACAAAGCACTCTAACATGTTTCTCTGTTTTTCATCTCTCTGGTTTTTCAGTGTTTGCATGATCCCCCACGCTGTACCTTATTTATTAAATACTCCAAGTTACCTTTAGTTTATGATACACAACGCATGGCCATCCTTGGAAATATTTTACAAACCAGAATCCTTAGTTAACTGCCTTGCATGCATTCAGAAGATGCTGAACAGAAAACTATACTTTGATGGCAAAAATAATTGACGTTTACCATGTGGCCCAATTAAGGGGTACCCCACGTTATCGTTACCTTGAGAAGGTGAGAAATTGGATGATGTCTGACTCAAATCTTTCTTTCCTTCCTCAAATTGCCAATCTGACAAGAAACTGTGGCTTCCAAATGCATGTGATGAGTAAAATGTTATTCTTTCTTGACCTAATCTATCTTGTGGTTTAAGTTAGGAAACAGGCCCTTAACTCACAAGATAGATTGGATGCATCCTGAGTGATATCTAAACGTACCCAAAATAAGACCCTCTAAATCGGATTATCAACTGAATCATACCTAGGTCTAACAGTCAATCAAGAAACGAGGGTCAAGATAGATATTTACTTACAGCTCTGCAAAGATTTTACTGATAGCCATCACAAATTTACATTGCTTTACATTGCTTTTCAATCCTGTAAAGAATGAATTTCAAAATACTCTCAAATGAATATGGAGCAGTGAGGAAGAAGTGTCTTACCAGCCATGAGAAACCCTAAAATCATACAATGTACTCCTGCTCTTCATTTGCGCGACTGCTCATTCAAGGTTTGCTAAAGTAGTTGCTTCTGGATGGTAGTCAGACTAGTCTCGCTGATGGGCACCTAACTCTGGAACACCTCCATTATTTTTATTATATTAGTCTTTTGTACAGTATAAAATGTCAACCAAGCAGTTTCACACATGGGACGAAATGGGAAGGGGGCACACATCTGGGAGGAAGAATGAGAAAAGGCTGTCAGTTAAGCAGTCACAGTTAGATATATGACAACACACATGTCTGATTAACACTGAGGATATGATAAAAGTTGAAAATTGTGAAAAATGCTGAAAACTGTGTAGTTGGGCCACTAGTCCATGTTAGGGAGAATTCCAATTTCTGTGCTAATTCCCTTCAAACTTAGAAACCACCAGCTCTTTTGCTGGACTTTAGAACATTTTAATTTTAACCCTGGAGAGAGTGAGCCCTTTTTCTCACTCTCTCATGTATTTTGATCTGATTTAAATTATCTGCTTCCTTTGTTTTTGGAGTCTGACAAACTCCATAGGCATCTACTTTTTGTATGGTGACACACAGCACCTTCAGTGCAGTGTCACTGAGAAATCCTTTGTATTTCCCCTAGGTTTAAACACCTTTCTTTGTGATAACTACTGTTCTCAAGAATAGTAAAGTGAAATTGACTTTACTTACCTTTTCTCTCTGTAGATCCAGCACACCCCATCTTATGTGGAGTGCTAGGGGGTTATGCAGTAGCCCCTTTTCCTACTTACTCATGTAACATTGTTTATGTTATGCTCACTGCTTTAAATGGCTGGTGGCAGTGGTTTAATTTTCCTGCCATTGTGCTTTTCTACCACAGGCTGAATCCTCAGCTGCAGTATAGCAGCACCCATGGGTGACCATTGTGTCAAAATGGCCCTGGTCTTCTTTTTTTGCCATTTCTTGATTGTGAGGTCTCTCTTGGGTTTTACTCTGTGCCCCAAACCTGGTTTAAGCCCTTTGTTAGTTTTGCCTTTGGCGGACTTCAGTACTGAATCCTGTCTCTGGCTCCAGTGTGTCTGGAGGGGCAGGAAGTGAAAGAGGTGCCCGAAACTCCCCTGTACTTTAGATCCTTGGTTACCTGAATGCACCCAGTCCTGATTGGCTGGCTGGCGGGCCTTGCAGGACAGCCACCCTGCTGTGTGAATGACAGCTAGGCTGTGCATGAATGGGAGAAACCTGCTTAAAAGGCGAGGTTTCTTGGACAAAAGACAGAGTCGACCACTGGGAAGAACACCCCAATGAAGAAACTGTGAACAAAGCTTGCTGCATCCTCCTGGACTGTTGGACTGCCCGGTGAAGCCCTGCTGAAGTGCTTAAACTCCATTTTCTGATCGACAAGAGAATCTCTGGAAAGGACGACTTCTTCCCTTGAGTTAGTGGGACCACCTAACCCCAAGACCAACTTTGCTGGAAGACCTTCCCCAACTGGCTGTACTTCTTTGCTGCTACTGAAACCGAGTGCCAGGGGTCGATAATTCCGTAGTCGAGTGCAATATCTGGAAATCGGCCAAAAGCTCCTGGAGTCTCCTGAGGCCCCTCCCGAAGCCAGACAACCCAAGCTTGAGTCATCCCATCAGAATTCTGGGCTCAATGAGTGAAGGAATCCCAAACAGTGTCCAAGATCCATGGTGGTGCTGTTAACTGAGCGCTGAAACCGCGAAGTGCCGCTGATCCGAAGCACGCCCATAGCTGCCACCAACCTTTGAATTGCTGTGCAGTAGTCCTCCAGACGTCCTCACTCTTATCCCCACGAATGAGGCCCAGGAACACAGGATCTTCATCATTGCAACGAGAGAGAAACCAGCTGGATCCATTTCTTCTAACCAAAGGTACTGTTATGACTTTGGGATACTTACCTCATTGTCTGTAGTTTGCTCTTCTTAGATGATACTTGCAGTAGCTGCTTTTCTAGAGTTGATTGTAGCTCAAACTTTCACCAGCATAACAGTTTGTGACCCTACAGTGATTTCTTTTGAACAAACTCTATACATTTGTGCAAGACTTTTACTTTCTAAGAAGTGCCTCAGCTCCATAGACTTTGCTCCAATAGACTTTGGTTGTCCTGGATCCATGCAGACTCTTCTATTCCATTGACTTTGATTCTTACTGTCCCTCATAGGTGAATCATTGTTTTCTTAACTAGTATTGCTGGGAAAAGTTTTTGTCTAGACTTCATTGGAAGATTTAAAGTGCTCACATGCTCTGAGGACCAGTTTAATCTTTGTCCTTCCTTTAACCTTTCTTTTCTACCAACTTCAAAATTCACAAAGTGCAAAAGTGATATGTAAATGCCATTAATGTCCTAGTTAGTGAAGTCACCCCAGGGTTTAGGAAGTGTGTATGAGGCATCTCTAAAGAGTATCTACTTGCTTTGCCTTGATACTGAGAAAGTATTTTGAAGTGTATTTTTATTGTTCCACATTGCCCTTTTAAAGAATGCTTATTTAAAACTGACCATTACATAAGTAAATCATTATTTTACTTGAAAACCTTGAGTGTAAGTGTTCTTTGAATACTTGTATTGGTGAATGTTGATGCTACAGCTCTACAGCTCACTATTACCCATCTTGAGATAACTCTGGTTGCTCAGTCACACTACCAACTTGTGTAGTACAGAGCTATACCAATATGTGGGTTACCTAACACCAAGAGGACAAGGGTTGGGTAGTCTCCCACAGGGTTAGTACATCAATTCATGCCTAAAGGTCCAGATATGGTTATTGATATCTAACATATTGAACCATAACTCTGTGCATAATGTAACTTATTAAGTGATACTGTAAACGTAATCCACCAATAATGAATGTGTATTTTAAATGCATAACCTGAAAATATGTGCTTGTCTACCGGGGATCTTGTGTGAACGCTATTCCTATCTGTATTGCAGCCACAAAACACTCACATTATTTCTTTATAGCCATTGTTAAGATAATTTAAATTCTCTATTGCTATGGTACATCTAGGTTAATGTAAAATGATCTCCAATGTCTTCAAATAGCCATTCAACTGTTTCCAGGCAATCTTGAATGAATTTATTTGGAGAGACTCAAACAGAACCCTAAGAGAGCCCCTGGCTCTCCATGAATACCCCTAATGGGGAATGTTTCGAGTAGGCCTCATTACGACTTTGCCAGTCTGGGAACACGTGTGCCAGTAAGCTCACTGGCACCCTTATTTTCAGAACTGACAAACTACAAGTTTGCCTGCCGGGGGCAGCTGCACCCAACAGGTCTGACCCTGCCAGGCGCAGCGGCCACGGTAGGAAGACTCTAAATGGAAGTGCCGGCACCATTAGAAACTGTGCCGGCACTTGTGAGTCCCCACTCCCATAGAGTCCTACTCTATGGGAATGGGGACTAACAATTTATCGGCGCCTGACATCCCGGGCCGTCGGATTTGTAATGTCCCAGGAGCACCGGGAAGTCAGGCACAGGTAAAATGTAACGAGTCTGGCGGCAACCCACTGGAAGCACTGGCAGGGTTACAGCCAGACTCGAAATGTCTTATTCTCTAAAGTTAAACAATGGCATGAAATGTATCACATCTGGATAGGCTTGGACATGATTTTCCCTGGATTAAGAAACGTAAAGGAAAGACTGTGTAAATGCATAGAGACTATTGGGGATAGACTGAATCATAGATTGACATGGAAAAGAGATTACATTTTATAACATGTTGAGACAAACATCATAGAGACCAATGGGAACGGATTGTACAGTGGGTAATTTATAATAGATCTAGAAATGAGACTGGGAAACATTCCTTGGTGTGAAGAGATTTTGTTTGATTTGGAAGAATATGACCATCTTGGGTAATATGATAGATGCTAACTGGGGTGCTTTCTACATTAATTGTAAAGTTTTGAAAGATTTAAGTGATCTTGTCTATATTTTGATTTTCTTGTAGTGTAATTCCCTCATCACGATGATCCCGTTGGGATTAAAATCTGTTGAGGGAGTGTTTGCCCTCCTCTGAACCACACAAAAGAAGTTTTAAGCTATATGCATCAATTTTATTAATGTAAATGTTCAAAGTGGCTATGCTTACTGAAAATAAAATGCGTAAAGAATTACGATTAAAATATGTTTCACCTGAAAAACAGTGTGCAAGGCTCTATCAGTTTATTGTTAATCTGACTATGCATTATACTTCTTTTCTGAAGTGCAATCCTGTTGAAACATTGAAGTATGATTGATGATGAGGTTCTTGATTGCCTTGATCAAGTGTTTTGTGGGCAACTCCTGCTTTTCCGTGTTCATTTTTTAGATAAAAGTGGAGAACCTAAACCATCCGAAAACACACCATTAATGCACTTTTCATACATTTTGCCCAAAAGTAAAGGCCCTTTCCAACCCCCTCATATTACCGCTGAGTTTAACAGGAAATTTTTAATCGCAGGTGACTTAAGATCTGCCGTTTGCCATGACTTGATATACTGCTTTAAATAAGCACATCTCATGCATGCAGTACATTGGGCCACTTTGCGAGTTGGGTGGTGAGTACAGCAGTAATTCGAGAAAGTCATTACACGTTCTCGTCTTGTTCCCCACCAGTGTTGTAATACATAACAGGCTGTGTGAGGAAAACTTTGTGATTTAAGAGGCATTGCTGGATTTCTTTAATTGTATACTCAAGTCATTGGGCAGAACCCGAACATTTGAGATTATAGCAGGGCTCAGTGGTTCATGATCTGCAATGCATAAAGAAAGAAAGAGTTCCTCAAAAAAGTCCATAAACAGAGACAAAGGACTCACTGCTGAGCCTGGGTTGATTTTCCATAGTGACTGTTGCGTACGTGGTACACGAAGTGCGCATGCGCGGCCCGCCAGGCCGGCGCATGCGCGCTAGGTTAATAAAGGCGGTGCCCGGGCAGTTCGCGCCGGAGCACCGGAACACACAGACGTCTCCGGCGTGCGTTCTTGCGCGCCCGCCCGCGCGCGCTGGTACTCAGACCCTGGGGAGCCCGCACGCCATCACGGGGCTTCCCCAGGTCACAACACTGGCGACAAGGAAGTACGGATCACTTCCCTGCTCCGACAGCCTCGGAGAGAGGAAAGCGCTTCCGTATCACGGACCGGCGGAGTGCCGGCGGCCATTTTGTTTTCGCTCGCACACACAGCTGCAGTGGTTGCGGCCCGGGAGGGTGCTCGTGCGCCACCTGCCAGCTGTGTTTTGGAGTAGACAACCTAATTTTTGGAACTTCCACAGTCCTGCAGGCGCAGGGCTGTGGCATTAAAGAAGAAAGAAGTGGGTTTCTACACCCCAGCTCCACTACAAGCCCGAGACAAGACGCCCATCACTCCAGGAATAGACAACTGTGAGTACGTAACGCAGAAATGGGCGAAGAGACTGATGATGAAGGGGCCGTAGCCCCAATCCCGCGCAGATCTCGCAGCTCCCTGGCCCCCATGCCTGAATTCGATACTACCGGCCCCCCTTCCAAACTGGGCCCGAAGTGGCTGCTGTGGGTCAAGAGGCTAGATATGTTCTTCAGGGCATCTGGGGTGAACGATGATGACACCAAGATCGCGACGATGATCTACTCGGCAGGCGCGGAAGTCCACAAAATCTACGATTCCCTCGTCATCCCCGTGGTCACGTATGACGCAGTCAAACAGGCACTCAAAGACCATTTTCTCCCCATGGCAAATGTGGATTTTGATAGATTTGTCATGGGCGCCGAAAGGCAACTAGACGACGAACCCCTAGACAAATTCTGTGCCCGTCTGAGGCACCTGGCGACCACTTGCAGATGGGTCGATGAGGAAGAAATGGTCCGCAACCAGCTATTGCAAGGGTGCAGCTCCGGCAAACTTAGAAGGCAAGTACTGAGAGAACCTGGTCTGACCCTCCAGCAAATTTTGGACCTGGGAAGAGCACATGAGCTGGCAGAAGCCAGAGGTGCGAAGATGGACGCTGCCACGCGACCGAAGAATGAACAACGATCCTTCAAGGCCATCAAAGAAGCCCTGTCAGAGCAGGAAACAATGGCCTATTTCAATCCCAGCCGGGAATCGGAGATTGTGGTCGATGCCAGCCCGGTGGGACTGGGGGCAGTCCTCATGCAGGCAGACGAACTAGGGGCCATGAGGCCCATAGCATATGCCAGCAAAGCCCTCACCGGCACGGAGAGGAGATATTCCCAGATAGAAAGGGAAGCCCTCGCCATCCTGTGGGGGTGCAAACACTTCAGAATCTACATCCTCGGCAAACCTGTCGTCGTGATAACGGACCATAAACCCCTGATTCCTATTCTGTCAGGAACATCTTCCATGCCGCCACCCCGCATCGAGAGATGGATGCTATCCCTCATGGAATACGGCGTCAAGCTAGTATACCGCCCAGGCACACACAACCCAGCCGACTATCTCTCTCGTCATCCAGGCACGAGGGATACCCAGAGTCCCGCGGAGATGACGGACACTGGGGATGCCGTACACCTCGTCATTGAATCGGCCCTGCCCGTGGCCTTATCGAGACAGGACATTGCGGACGACTCGAACTCCGACGAGGCGTTCCTGAGGGTGAAAAGGGCGGTGGCCACAGGAGAGTGGCGGGACGTCCTTTTGAACAACGCCAGGAGGAACCCTGAGGTGCAAAGGGACCTTCAACTGCTGTGGAAAGCTCGACACGAGCTCTCGGTGTCCACGGATGGTCTGTTGCTGCGAGGGCACCAGATCGTGATACCCAGGTCGTTGGTCATGAGAGTCCTCCAGTTGGCCCACACTGGGCACCAAGGCATGGCCAAGATGAAAGCACGCCTCAGGCTGAAGGTCTGGTTCCCCGATCTGGAGCACAGGGTGGCCGAGTTCGTGAGGACCTGCATTCCCAGCCAAGCCACGAGTCCTGTGGAAAGGGGCCCACCCATCCGGGCCATGGAGCGGAGTGACGTACCTTAGGGGAACCGTGCACGCAGACTTCGGCTCGACCGGAAGGGGCCTATATTTCCTGGTGGTCACGGACCAGTGGTCGAGGTATCCGGAGGTGGAGCTCGTGGAATCCACCGCCAGTGATCGCACCATCCTGGCAATGGACAAAATGTTCGCCACCCATGGGTTCCCCTTCGAGATCTGCTCAGACAACGGAGCACCGTTCCAAGGGCAGCGGTTTGCTAGGTACTGCGAAGAACGAGGCATAAAGCACCGGAAGGTAACCCCGCTATGGCCAAGGGCCAATGGAGAGGTTGAGCGATTCATGCGGACACTGAACAAGATTTTTCGAATTTCTGTCAATGGAGGGGAGGACCTACGACACAATCTAATTGACTTTCTTCGTGAATACCGGTCCACCCCACATCGATCCACCGGAATCGCACCCGCCGAGGCGCTGTTCAGGCAAAAACCCAGAGGGCTGATACCCGAAGCGGGAGACAGACACCCAGGCGTGATTGATAGAGCACGGATGACAGCAGAAAGAGCAGCGAGAAACGAGAACGAAACAACAAGGTGGAGGTTGCCAGAAAGAGAGATATCGGTAGGAGACACCGTCCTAGTCCGGAACAGGAAGCCGGAGGGAAAACTCTCGATGACTTACGAAACCCAACCAATGGGAGTTACTCATGTCAAAGGGTCAATGGTCACAGCTGTGAATGCGCGGGGTACCGTAACCAGAAACGTATCTTTCTTCAAGCGCATAGGACCTGTGGCGGCGGAAGAAGAAACCAATCCGGACCAAGGACAAGCAGCAGAGGCGCCGCGTGGAGGCGGTGAACCGCCAGAGGACCCCGGGGGACCAGAGGACCCCGAGGGAGGTTCGCCCAGGTACCCGCGCAGGGAAGGACGTCGCCCACCGCAAAGATTCCAGGATTTCATCATGGACTCAGCAGCATGAGTAACAAGCCCTGTTAAGTACAGTTTGATTTGAGCCACGTTGGCTCCCCTGTTTAATGTGTTTGTTGTTTGGGGGGAAAAGGAGGGATGTTGTGTACGTGGTACACGAAGTGCGCATGCGCGGCCCGCCAGGCCGGCGCATTCACGCTAGGTTAATAAAGGCGGTGCCTGGGCAGTTCGCGCCGGAGCACCGGAACACACAGACGTCTCCGGCGTGCGTTCTTGCGCGCCCGCCCGCGCGCGCTGCTACTCAGACCCTGGGGAGCCCGCACGCCATCACGGGGCTTCCCCAGGTCACAACAGTGACCATATTTCGTAGGGCAAATGTTTCTCTTGATGAAAGGATCCACAGCTTCTCTCTGGTAACATACTTTATTAGCACCCTGCAAAGCATTATCTGGTGCTAAAAGCATTAATATCTTGATTTCCAGGTGAGCCTGGACGTTAACTGCCAGCGTCCTGACTGAAGCTCTCGATTTGCTCAACCTACTTTGTAGGCCGTTAACAGCCAAACCTGCACGCCAACACGAGAATTAATAAGCCCTCAGCCGGCGGGCCATTACCGCATAAGGTAATTCCCTCGGGGGCCCATAGTTACAAGTGCAGTGAGGGGCTTATTGCCATTAGTATTCCGGGGTTGAAAGCCCCAGGATACTAATGGTGTTGTTTTTTTTTTCCTGATTTGTATGTGCTGTTTGAAAAGGCGGCAGACGCAGTATGCGGTAGTTCTAGAAAGACTAGAACGCGCATACTGCTTCATTACTACGGATCAACAAGGCACCATTTTGACCACAAGTTGATCCAAAGTAATGATTGGGATCACTGGTAATGGAACAGATCATTCCTGTTCTTTGCGTCGAAATTAGCATGGCGGTCACACAGCTTGTAAAAGTTTAAGAGTCAAACGTGAAGGAGTGGATTTCTTTTTTAAGCTAGCGCTGGCAATTGGGGAAGCGAGCGTTCGTCAGAGGAAATGGCGGCGGTTCATGGCCAGTATATGAGGTAAGGGAACAGGCGCCAGATGCACGTCGTTACGATAATGGGATTACACTGTGGTAACACTCTCTATTGAGCCAATACACATTCAGTTTTCCCGTAGCATTGGCGTGCCGGGTACTAATGCAACATAAACATTGCCTCAAATCTTTTATCGTACTGACAGAGAGTAAAGCTGCAATGTACAGGTTGTTGCTTTAACATTGTAAATAATCACAATCACTGTTGACACCATCAAAAGTATTTGCTGCAGTTCTTTTCCTCGTTGAGCATATAATCAAATAGTATGAGGTTATAGGTATGTTTTAAGCTTAAATATTAATTCATATATGTTACCAGCCTGCATTTGAGCAGTTTATAAGATCTTGCAAAGCTAATATTTAAAGACACAGTGCCGCTAACAAGAGACCTTACTACGGAGCGTGCCAGACAACATGGATTTTACCATTTATTCTGCACGCTAATTCGCAGATGCCCAGACCACATCAGACATTAAATGATCCTTTTGAATCTCATCTGCTGTTGTTAGAAGCAACGCTTTCATCCGATTTTACTTTCTTTTCCTCAAAAGATTTCTTAAACAGGTGAAACGGCAGGGTGGAAACAAAGCCGCTTTCTTTTCAACATGGTGCTGGATGCTTAGAAAAAAAACACAAATGTATTGATATCAGTGTACAGTTGAAAAGAAAGTACAAAAGTGTACTTATCTTGAACATAAATGCCCTATTATATCTTCTGTGTGCGTTCTTATAAACCTATTAAATAAACTGACGACACATAAACAATTTATGTGGTGATTATTTTCCTAATAACAGACAGCTATATAAAACGCATGTTCCGATTCCTATTGTGTTACCATTGCCATTTCCTTCACATACATTTCCATTTCAAACATGGCCGCCGTAGCATCACATTGGCCTAAACACGTTATTGACAGAGCTGCAATGGTGGATTCTATCACTGTTCCTTCTCTTCCTGTCACCGACTGAGTAAAATAAAACAACGTTAAATACAGTCCAATCAAAATATTGACATCACAGCATAAAATGTACACAATATGCAGGGGTTGTGAACACTCAGGATGCCACTTACCAGACAGTTTAGGTATAATTTATAAGTATGCCGCTGCCCTATTGTCACATGTCCTGGGTTTGTGCGTTTGCACATGAACAAATGCACTGCGCCATACGCACACCTAAGATCTAAAACTACGTGAGAAACTGGCCATCCCGGATCGGGACCTGGAGTAGCTGACCTCCTTCCTCTTTGACTGCCCTTCACAAGTCCAACTGGTCCCTCTCTCTCTGCCACCTCTTTCTCTACCTGTGGTGTTCCCCATGGCTCTATCCTCTCACCCTGGTTTTTCAACCCTTTTACCCACCTGATCTCTACCTTCTCATCTAACTTTCTGTGTTATGCGAATGACACTCAGCTTTCCTTCAGGCGCCGCTCCTTTGTCAATCATTCTGGACTGTCTATCCACAATTCAGGATTGGTGCACCTTCACTGATCTCTGCCTTCATTCCATTAAGATGAACATCCATCTCATTGGGACCCCTGCTTTCCCTCTCTCACTCTGGCCACGCACCTTGAGCCATCTTCCTTTGCCTTTCTGCTAGGCAAGAACCTTTGTGTCATCTTCGACTCCACTCTCTCTTTCTCTCCTCACATTTCGGATGTCGCCAAGAAGTCCCACTACCAGCTGCTCCTCCTCAAAGGTATTCTTCCCTTTCTCACTTTTCCCCAGAAGCTCACTGTCTCCAGAGCCCTGGTTCTCTCTAGGCTGGACTATTGCAACAGCCTCTTTTCTCAATCTGCTTCCTCTAGTCTCCGCCCTCTACAACTAATCCAGAACAATGCTGCAAGACTTATCCTTGGCCTCAAGCCCAGAGATCTTATCTCTCCAGCACTGAAATCTCTCCACTGGCTCCCGGTGGCTGCACTGATCAAGTTCAAGATCCTTTGCATTGTCCACAAGGCATTCTTTGTCCGGGGCCCGCACTACATCCAACACTCTCTTCGAAAATACCTTCCTTATTGAGCCCTACGCTCAGCTACCTTCAACTCTTAAGGAGTTAGATACTTCTCCAGGCAGAGAGTTGGCGGTAAATCTCTTTACTCTGCAGGTGCCTACCTCTGGAATGGCCTCCCTTCCCCTCTCAAACTTGAGCCGGACCACCTGAAGTTCCGGAAGCAGCTCAAAATTTTCCTCTTCTTTCACACTCTCCCTCCTCTGCTGACCTACCTGTCTGCTGTACCGACTGGTTGCTTGGCTACCCTCAGAGTCTCACTGAGTCCAGGCTCTTTCTTGATCAGTCAACCTTTCACAGCCTCCACGCCTACCACGCACTTAGGGGATGTAACTGGAACCCTACAGTGCCTTGTTCTCCTTGCACTAACCAGAGCTGCGCTGCCCTGGCTGCACTTACACAGAGCATTACTGTTCTGTTTTCCACTCCCCTCTCCCTTGCACGCCCCCTTTCCCCTTGCACCTCTCGTTCTTGCACTTGCACGATCTGAATGACACAAGGCCTAGTAAGATCGTTTGTCTTGTCTTTCCTCTATCTTCCCTCCCTTGTCTTGTCGCGCCTAGAAACACTTCTGTACAGGCGTGTGATAAATGACTTATATCATATCATTTTATCACAGATGCCCAGAGAAATATACAATGCCGAAGTAACAAACCGTTAGACTGGCAGCACCCACATGCCAGTCTAGCCAGGTAATTACACTTAGCAGGACTGCTCTATCAGAAATGCCAAGTAAAAAAAAAGTCAGACCAAACTGATGAATGACTAGACTGGATGCGCCAAAATACATCTCTATCCACTAATACCACATATCATGCCTGCTTAGCGTGGACATGGACAACCATTATGATTTATCACACAACCCTGAACCCCCACGCATCCCCTCTGCCCCCAACCCTGTCACCCAACCTCCTAAATCAACTCCTTGGCATAGAATTACCTCCATGTCCCTCTTCCTTGTCCCAGAGCTTATGTATGAGGCTTCTTGCCTCATAGGTAAGTACTGAGATGAGGAAGAGTGGGACTAGGAGTAATGTATATTACAGGTAGCTAAGTCAGGCATTACCTCCATGTACCTCTACCTCATCCTAGTACTTGTGTACTCATAAGAGTGCCTCATACACAAGTACTGGGACGAGGAAGAATAGGACTAGGAGCAATGTAGGTTAGCAATAAGTAATCAAGGCATTAAACACAAGTAGTGGCGCAGCACCATTGAGTTGGCTGGACTTCAGCACTGCCCCCCTTTGAAATTTCGGGCTATGCTGACTCAACCTCGCTGATCTTCAGAGCAGTTGCCAGACAGAACAGGATACTGATGTTAAACAGCACATGTGTTTGGCTGTTGACAAGGGCTCAGCAATTACTAATGTAAAGCATTTCACTGTTGGTACCTGCATTAAAATGCCAAATTTTTTAGGCAATTGAAATCGTGATGTGGGTTTATTACTTGCATGCCAGGGGAGCGATTGTAAGCTCAGAGAAGGAGCAGGAGACCGGTCATTCTCACAGCAGTCCATAAGTGGGTGCTTTCAGACTTAAAGAAGAGAGTTAACTGCTTGTAACATTGAAGCTGCACTAGAATAGTCTCATTAACATGCGTAAAGAAGTTAGATGGCCCCACACAAATATGTTTGCCCCTCCCACACCTCCCGTGAAGTTAGTGCCTCCCCCAATATTCGAAGGGTCAGCCCCCCGAAATGTAGGTTTTATTGAACCCCTGAACACAAGCACATACACCATTCACCATATACACACACGCACACCCAGCCATCCATACATTTAAGTGTGCACCCTTTCGCCATACAGGCACAAATACCCAGGTACCCTCCCATACATTTGTGTGCACCCTTTCACCATACACTCACACAGGCAGCCACCCATACATTTAAGTGTATACCCTTTTACCATACACTCACACCCACACACATCATGGGGTTGAGGGGAGCCCTATCACTTCAAAAATAAATTGTTCCCTTTTGGAGTCACTCTGACTTCATAAAGAAATTATTTCTGTTAAGAACCGAACCATAACGGAAAGGCAGAGTGACTTTAACAATAAATTATTTCTTCTTGAAGTCATTGGGCTCGCCCCACCCCATGAAGCCTAGAGTCTTCCATGTCATGGGGTGGGGAGAGCCCTCAGACTTCAAAAAGAAAGTTTATTTTTGTAGTCACTCTGCCTTCATAAAGAAATAATTTCTGTTACAGAAATTATTTCTTTATGAATGCTGAGTACATTCAAAAAGGAACCTATCAACAAAAATAAGGTGGGCCTAAAAAAAAAAAGACATTTTTTCTCCAAGTGGGGCCCACACCCAGGACATGTGCTGGTGGGGGCCCTTGCACCGTAGGAGCTGTGGGGTCCCTGTTACGCCAGTGCCACCTAATGGATTGACTGATAGTCATTTTATTAAGGATCATAAATTGCACTGAGGATGCTGTTTGCAGCTAGGTGTGAAAATGTCCCCTCTGTGGAATTTTTTGCATTTGTGCTATGAAGTACAAAGAGAAGGATTATAAACAGGTCGAATGACGTAAATGCCGCTTGCCATTTACTCATAGCGGTCACATTTACCTTGAGAGATTTACTCTATTTTACGTGATAGAACCAGATGGAACGTTGTTAAATTTGAAATTGTGCTCAGAACCCCTTTACGAGGCGATTTGAATCAGGGTTGCCTTTTAACCCTGCACGCCGCGCATAGCAGGAACTACACTACCCAGGAGGAGTAGCAGTTCCCGGACGTGCTTTTGACCCTAAACCCGGCGCGAATGCGCTGGCACGGACGGGTCTAGCCAGTCAGCAAGTGATATAAATAGACTCCGTTTGTCTCTGCACCTCAGAGATTTGCTTCACTTTATGTGATGGAGCCAGATTTAACTTTTTATATATTTTAGTATATTGCATTTTAATTGTGCTTCTTTTTAGCCAGTAACCTTGTTTAGAATGTTGTGACATTTGTAACTGTGCTCGGAACCCCTTTACGAGGTGATTTGAATCAGATTTGCCTTTTAACCCTGCACGTCGCACATAGCAGGAACTACACTACCATAGCTCTCAACCATTTGCCTCGCAAAGGCGGGTGAAATCACCCGATTTTGTTTTTGGCGGGTGAAACGCCCATTGGAATGAATGGGCGTGCGGGAGGCTTGGCGGGAGAGTCAGCCCTTTGCAAGGTGGCTGACACCCGCCAAAATCGGGTGCGTTGAGAGCTATGACACTACCCAGGAGGAGTAGTGGTTGCCGGACATGCTTTTGTCCCTAAACCCAGTGCGAACGCGCCAGCGCCAACAAGCCAGCGTGGACGGGTCGAGCCAGTCAGCGCCAGTCCGTGACCAGGAGGCGCAGGAGGCCTCTGCTGGATTTTTTCCCCCATGGGTCTGGTGGAAGTCCTTGCAGCCATTAATGTAGAGCGAAAGAACTCCGTTTTGCGCTAAACTGACTTATCAAGAATAAAGGTAGGATCTTCGGAGCAACTAAAGGATGCTGATGATGCCCTTGAGCATATAGAGGCTCCTTCTTTTGCAGAGGTTCCATTGGAGGTTGGCCCCAACGTTACCCAGGTCCCCTCTTTACTGAATGATAATAGGATCCAGTCCCAAGCTGATCTTTCTCTTACATGTAAAAGCGCAAAACAGGAACCTACAGCACCTCAGGTATTACATACAAAGGTTGTTATTCCATCTATTGAGCTACGTTGTATGCTATTAAATACCCGTTCTCCAGTCAAGCACGCCATTGACATTGCTAACTATATAGAGCTTGGTAATCTGGATGTATGTGCTCTGATGGAGACCTGGGGATCGAGTGTTGCCGGTCCCACTCTTAACCTAGCATATTCCTACAGGTTACGTAATGAGCAGAAAGGATAGAATAGAGGGTAGTGGTGGAGGTGTTGGCATTCTCATGAAAGAGACACTCTCAGTATGGGAATCCCCAGGACTTACCTTAGAGGGAATAGATTCCATGTACATAAAAAGAGGAATGAATGCGGAATCCACTATAAACAGGCTTCTCATATATCGTCCCCCTTCTCTGAAGGTAAACCTGGCAGATGCTATTAATAACCATGTGTTACCCCTTTTGAATCCTGCTTCCCGTTTTATCATCATGGGCGACATTAACCACTGGTTGGGTGACAGCGATGACCAGCTCGCAAGTGAGCTACAACAGTCATGATTTGACTTAGGCTTCGTACAAGTGGTGACCCCCACGCATGTGCTCAGCCACACATTGGACTGGCTTGCGATCCTTAACATCATCTCTCAAAATGTGAATATTGCGCCTTGCCCGTGGTCCGACCACTTTTTAGTACACTTCACTCTTTCTGTCCCATCACTCTGAAATCCAGAAATGTGCAGAGAGGTTCTATGTCAAGCAACCTAAAATGCCTCACAGCAAACAATATTGAACCCCTCTTAGATAGTACCCTTAGTTTCACATCAGAAACTTCTCTTCAGGTCATGTCCACCTGCTTAGCCTCAAATATGTCTAAAATACTAATATCTTAGCCCTGCTGAAGCCAAAAAAACTAAATAATGACAAAAACAAAAGTAAACCCTAGTTCTCGACTGAGCTTCCAAAACAAAAAACCCTATCCATGAAGGCGTTTTATTCCTGGAAATCATCTCCAGTCCCAGCATCTCTAGCAGACTATAAAAAACTAGTTAAAGAGTATAAAGCTGCCATATTGGACGCAAAAAAGAATTTCCATAGCAACAGAATCGCCAATCCACAGTCAGATGTGAAGTAAATCTTTAAGATTTTAAAAGAACAGAAGGTAGTTCAGCCCCCTATGGAACCACTAGTGATAAGAGACAACAATTGGTGTCAACTTATTCAAGATGGCTTGTAAAATAAACTGCTAGGTATCAGAATGGAAATGCTAGGAAAAAAAGAGGGCGTCCCCTCCACCAGGTAATAACGATTCTCAGAAATCATTCCATCGTAAACCGGAGGTAACACAATTTAATTTTCAATCAATTGCAGAGGAGACTCTGATGAAAGTCATTGATCAGCTCAAGGCAACTCATTGTAGAGGTATTGCATGCTCGTCTCTGATAATAAAGACCGGTCCTCCCTCCCTGGTAAAAGCAATATGTTGGAGGGTACGGTCCCGGACGTTCTCAAACAAACTATGGTCATCCCCATTTTGAAGAAACCGGGGCTCCCTAGGGATAACCCGTTGAATTATCGCCCCAAATCCAATACTCCATTTCTGCTCAAAATATTTCACAGGGTTGCTTATGGTCAGATCGCCGAGCATCTAGATCGGCACCCTATTTTGAACTCTCACCAGTCTGGCTTCAGCAATAAATTTGGAACAGAGACAGCTCTCCTCGAGTTGAATTCTGGAGTATGGGATCGGGCTGATAAGGTCGGACTCTCTCTCTTGATATCTTTGGACCAATCAGCAGCGTTCGACTTGATTGAACATTCCATCTTAATCTCTAGACTGAAAAAGGTTGCTACTTTTTCCACCATGGCAGTCTCATGGCAGTCTCATGGATCGCCTCCTTTCTGGAGAATAAATGTAGCAGAGTCTGCTCGGATGTTGCTGAGGCCTCACCCATTCCTGTTCAATTTGGTGTTCCACAGGGGGCCAGTTCATCCCCATGTTTGTACAACTTATTCATGGTTCCTTTTTTCTCTATGTTAGAGCTAGAGGGAATCATGTTCTCGAGCTATGCAGACGACATGCAATGTGTCGTCCCCATCTCGGGTTGTCATGCAGTGGATGAACTGGAAATAAATGAAGTCTTTAACCTCATAGAGAAGTTGATGCTTGCAAATAACCTTGCGCTAAACAAGGGGAAGACGGAACTGTTGATAGTAGGCAGATCAGCCTCTTTGAGTAAGCTAGGCCAAACCTACAGTCCCTTTAGGCTCGGAGATAACACCATCACTCCTTTACCCAAAATAAAGATCCTGGGTGTGATTCTCGACCAAACTCTTTCCATGAGACCCCACGTTACAGGGGTGGTCACTGCCCCGATCTATTACGTGAAACTACTTTTGCATTAGCCCCTTATCACTCAGGTAAGTGCGGGAACGATTGCCAGAGCGATAATAGGGGCTAAGATTGATTATTACTGCAGCCTTCTGTCTGGTCTTAGTAAGAGCGATGTTCACAGACTCCTGATGGTTAAGAATTGGGCAGTCAGAGTTGTGATCGGTCTGTCTCGCCGAAGTCACATGTCAGAAACTAGGCACTCTCTCCACTGGCTCCCAATAGAGGCTAGCGTTAAGTTCAGGGTATTGGTCTTAACTTTTAAGTGTAGACTTAGCCAGATGCCACCCTACTGACAGACGCATATCATTGATAAAGTTAACGGCAGGGTTCCCAGGTCCTGTAATCAGAACTACTTGTTTATTACGCGGTATAGAACATCGAAAGCAGAGAAGGGTGCTTTCTTTCTGGTAGCGGCAAAACTTTGGAACCAGCTTCTGGTGAAAATGAGAAGCCAAAGTTCCAGGCAAGCTTTTATGAGAGATTTGAAAACGATGCTATTCTCTTCATCTCTGAGCTGGGGCCTCTCTCTCCGCATTTCAGACTTTCTTAGGCACTTAAGAAAGTTGTGTGTGGTCTGTTCTGTGTGGTCTGGCTTACTGTCTGCTCCTTTATACCTCAGGGTCCATAGTGCGCATTACAAATGTGTAATGTAATGTAAAATGGAATCCACCTGGTTTTAGCAGTAAATCCAATGGGGCTCATTATCCAAGTCCCCAGAGCGTGCATTAGGGCCATTCATGATTTACACCTGTCTTTTGCACTCCACAGTGCAAATAATGAAAAGTGACTGAGGTGGACCTAATTGCATGTAAGCGTTCCCCGCTGAGAAACTCACAGATTTGTTTCAAATTAGCTCCTATACGTTATTGCCCCATGTTGCCAGTCAAGCAGTCTTCTAACACGGCAATATATGCATTTTCACGTTACTTTAGTTCTGAGGCTTAAAGGTTGTGCTTTGCAGCGCTCGCCTTACAAGCTTCACTTGCTGGAGCCCTTTCCGGCTGCCACTTCCCTTAGGGTAGACAGAAGTGTCATCAGCTTGTTGCCTTTTAACACCGGATCCTCCACATCAGTCACTTGCTGACAAAGAAGGATGTGTAGCTGTTCAGTGGACAAGGCTGGCTGGCTGTGTCGTGATAATCGGCGGCTATCTACCCCCCATTGTATTTGTCTCCATTATAACTTATGCACTCCACGGGTATCTCTGACTGTTCCCCACTCTAATCCAGGGGCTCCCTTCCCATCATGTTGAAATGGAAACCTACATCTCTTCAACCGGGACAGCAGAGAGAAATGGGGTGCTGGAAGCAATAATTCCAATACGTTGCCCACTTCCCCATACAAACCATTGATTATCTGGCAAGTGTAGAACTTCATGCGTAAACGTTCTGCAAAAGCTTTTAATGTATGCAATTAAGGTTACGCCAGAACAGAATTGCCTCTACTGAGTTTGCAAATGCGGCCCTGCATTTGCAAGAGATGCCTGTGACCCACAAATATGTTTCGAAAAGCAGTGTGTGACTGCATACCCAATGGGTCGATCTTCGTGGGGGTACGTGGAACCTCTGTGGAAGTCTCAGAGTATAGCTCAGGGGTAATGTGCTCTCCCTGGAAGCAGTTAGATCCCCGGCCCGCGCTTAGAAACCTAGCTATTAAGCGCGTTATAAATAACCTATCATATCATATCCTTACGACCACGAAAGAGCACCCTTGGGGTTCGCAGTGAAAATCCATTCTGTGAGCAAATCCAGGCTCTCGTTGCTTTTAGCGCATTCTTTAGTAATGCAAAGATGTCGGCGTCTCCATGCAAAAAAAGCAATGCCTGCATCAAATGTGGGGGCATATTTGGAAATAGAGGAGGGGCTTTGGAGCCTCTTCATAATGCCAACGTGTGACCCCCTACACTGGCGATTACCATTCTGTAAATGCGGCCTCAGAAAGCACATACATGTTACCTGCCTGCAAAGTGAATCCAAATTAACATATTAATGGATGTTTTACTTCGTAATTAACCATATGAAACTTACAGAATCGAGACTCGGAGAATTTTGAAATCCGTTTTTTAAAACGACGCCCTTATCCATTTACGAACTATATATCCATCCACGTGTTTGTCTCAAAGGAAGGACGCGCCATTCTCACTGGCCCAGCCAATGGGGCCGCCAGTTAGTCATGGTGCGCTGTGATCTCAAAATACAGGCCTATTATGGAACGTGGGTTTGGCTTCAAAGTAGTTTCGCGTAAAAAGTGAACATTAGAGCTATCGGACACATTTGTTCAAAGCAAACACTCTTTGAACACGGCTGCTCGAGACAAAGCGCCCCCTCAAAGCGCCAGGCGTTACCAGGATCCTTGTAATTTAGCACCTTTGTAGTAGTGGAGCAGCGCGAGGCACCGGTGGCTTAGTGGTTTCAGGTGTTCGGCCCTAATGAGCTTGAAGGGGCTTCTTCGGGAGAGCACGTTTACGTCGTTTTTCATCTTTGTGGTCTTAAATACGTTTGATGCTAACAAGAGAGGCTTCACGTTTCTTGTTTTTTTTTAGACATCATTTTTAATGAGTTTTTAAGGACAGCAGTGACAAATGCGCTTATTCAGAGGATACCCACTTTAACAGCCGAAAAGCAGGTACACATATACAGATAGGTAGGTTCTACACAAATCACGATTATCTGTTCCCAATTGCGGCAGAAATGTTTGGTGGATCACACCATCTACTGTCTGTGCTTTGCTGGCACTCTTCCTGATGAAGATATTGATTAGTTAATTACAGTGCATCAAGATTTTGAGCAATTTTGCACATATAGAATTTACCCGAGGCTCGCGGATGTGCAACCTTCGCACCAATGTTCATTAGCATGCATATGAAACTCCTGCTTGACCTGTTCGCTGAACAAGGGTGAGACCTTAGCATATATGCTGATGATAATCAGCTCAACTACAATATCTCCCAAAACCTATGTAACAGGGCTGTTGCAAGGTCTGAAAAAGATCTGGGGCTACGCTAATGTTGGGACTGTTGGGACTCCGGGCTAGCTAGCCTATTGGTTGTTGCCCCTGAGCTTCTATCCGGGGGCTACAACCAAAAGACCCAGGGCTATAGCCCCCTCAGCCCCGCCTAGCCACACCTCTGCTAGGCATGGATACACTCAAAACCAGTTTTCAATATTAAGCCGTGGATAGATGCAATCTGGCTTCACGTCTAGAGCTACACATCTCAAAAACAAGAATAGGCTCAAAGGTCATGGTCATGGGTTGGAGGTGGGTGCTAGTGAGCCAACTGGGACCAAGCTATGCACTTCTTAAAGAGCTCCAGGATTCCCCTGTAAACGTCCCAATAAATACTGCATGATCATTTAGAAGTGGCAGACCCTCTGCAGCCAGACCCTGAGTGCTAAGTACTTTTGGTATTGTGTCCGGATCCACTCGAGTCCCTCCCTTTGGCCGCAGGTTCACTGTGATGGTCTTTCCTGCAACTGGAGCACCAGTCACGGAAGCATGGCACTGACAGGGATTGGTTGTGGGTTTGTGAAGGGTTCTATATTTAATCCGCTGATGGTAGGCTTTGGTAGGATGACTATGTCTGTAGCGTGACTAATAGCCACATCAGAGCTGAAGTTTACCACCAACCCACACCCCTGAAGAGAGGCTGAAAGGTACGTGTCTCATGGGTGAGGCGTTGCAGAGTGGAGTTAGTGACTGGCCATCCCGCTGATGTGAGCTGAGCCACTGAAGAAGATATGCACGCCTAATCTTTTGTCAACGTGGTGCCTGGGTGAGAAGCTCCTGAACATCCAATGGCATGTCGGTCTGAAAAAGAAGGGCCGGCCCAAATGTGAGCCCAGAGAAGCAGTTCTTATGCTGTGAAGATCAATGTTTTTTTCTTGACAGGGCTTGAGGGATATTCGTGTTACAGGGCTGAGCATTGGCCTCTGACTTTTTCACTATCAGATAACCGCAATAGTACTTTGTTTATCTGTCTTCACTTAACCTATGAAAGTTACGTAAAGCACAGACAAAGCCTAATTTTGAGAGTAGGTCTATAATAGAAGACCAAAGGAGTCAGACTTTTTCATGTGGAACACTGATAGATGAATGCAACCAATGAAGCCATCAGTAGGAGTGAATAAGTAGGTCAAATCGATGTTTGCAGAATTAAAAACCACTAGATCATTGCCTACTAAAATGTTAGCAGGTACATTGTCCTGCACCAGGACTGGAAGCTTTGCTGTCTTGTCTCCAATCATAATGTTGACTAAGGCCACAGGCGATAATTTGGGAGGCCCACCAGCTAACCTGGTAGTTCTCAGAGGAGCACCTACATAGTCCTCTGGCTTGAGCAGGGTCCTGTCCAGCACTGTCATGCTTGCCCCACTGTCTCTCAAGCCAGTAGAAGGCTGGCCATTCAAGAGGACACTTCTCAAAAACCTGCAGGTGTTCTGTGGCATTGTTACCAGTACTTCTGTGTACTGGTCCCAGGTCCCAAGAGACACTAGGGAAATCGCTGCAGGAGCACCAAATGTGATTCCTGTAGAGGAGGGGAGGACAGTGGCCTCCGCCTCAGGCATGGGGTAAGGGTAGGTCAGGCTGACAGCTTGGAGTTCAAGTGCCTTACCTTTACCCTTGGGGTCACCCTTCTTGTGGTCCAGAGCCCCACCATCCCAACAAGTGCCAGGAATGTGGGTTACGGTACTGGAACCACTGGCAGCCTGCTTTGCAGCAGGTGGACAACTACTCTTACTCCCACCCACATAGGACTTATCCCCACTAGATTGTTGGGTCTTAGGAGAGGGAGGTTTTGGTTTACTCGACTGTGATTGCTTTTGGGACTCTGAAGCCTTCTGAAAGGTCCCCTTTTCTTTGTCCTTGTCTTTCCCACTGGAGTCCTTAGGGGACACTCGGTGGGAGGCCCACTTGTCAGCCAGCCTGGCCAGCTTAGAGGGATTTAAATGTTCTGGTCAGCAACATACTGACTCACCTCTGGTGAACAGGCTTCAGAAAAATGTTCAAAAAACAAAAGGTGGGACAATTCAACAAATGTTTTCACCTTGTAACCATCAATCCACCCCATCATGTTCATATGTGCAGCACTCACCCAGTCAACCCAAGACACATTCTCACTTTTCCTAAATTCCCTGTACCTTTTAAGGTATTGGGTAGGTGTCTTGCCAAACTTGGCAATCAAAGCAGACTTCATGCACTCATACTGACCCCTTTCTTCCACGCTCAGTTTCAGAATACAGTCAGATCCAGTCTGAGACACTTTGCTTAACAAACACCTAGCCCGATCTCTTTTATCAACATCATGGATTCCACAAGCCATCTCAAATGCTTCAATCCGTTGGAGGATATGAGAACCCTCCACATACACACCAACCAAATCTTTCATAAACTTGGCGGCTGGGGACCTGACACTCTCAACTGGTTTCACTGAAGACTCCACTCTAGCTCTCTTCAGTTGAATATTCTGGTGCTCAGTGTCCTTTTGTTTTTTGAACATTTTTCTGAAGCCTGTTCACCAGAGGTGAGTCAGTATGTTGCTGACCAGAACATTTAAATCCCTCTAAGCTGGCCAGGCTGGCTGACAAGTGGCAGCAGCTTCGGTTCTTGCGGTGCTAGTTGACGATCTGTCAAAAATGTCCTGCAAGCTGAGGTGTGCAGTGCACTTTGAGTATCACTTGTGCCAACTCCTCTTTCTTCAATTCAGCTTATGTTGCCAAACTCTTATAATGAAAGGCTAACTGTTCCCGTTGTAGCTCCAATTTTAAATGTTCAATCTTCAGGGCTTCCCCCTGAAGAGCAGTGCAGGGGTTCGCAACAAGGGCAGCAGAAATGGTGGCCTTCCCAGAATCAGATTCAACAACAGCCCCAGGCGCAGGGTCCTAATTGGTTGCATCCCCCTTCAAGAGCTTCACAATCAGTCTGGTAGTCCACCAAGGCAACTATCAGCTCAGCCCTAGACTTATCTTCAAAGTCTAACTCCCATGCGTCACACGCACTCTGGAGAGCCTCTAAGCTCATCCTAGTCAATTTTCCATTTGCAATAGATTCCATTGCCTGTAATATGGTTATCTAGTACACAACTAAACCTCAATTTAACAAAAGTGTAGATAATTTGAAAGTGGCAAGGTTACACACTGATTCTTAAAACCATTAGCATCCCACCGCTACCACCAGTGTAAAACACCAGAGTGGGGTATCTGTTGAACTGCTCTCTATATGGCAGATTCGAAGCACAGAGCACCCCAGCCAAGATTCTCTAAGTGGTAAAACGTGGTGAGCAATCAAGGCTTAGCCCTCAGGAGGTGATGCAGGCTGGTTCTTAAGTACAGTGTAGTCCCCAAGCACCTACAAAGGAATGACCACACACTATGCTAGTGAAAACACAGTCTTTATATAAATAAGTTTCATGGTTATATACACAATCACAATAACACACTTTGTACTCTGGCAATACTATAATGGTAAATATATACAGGTCTACGTGGTACCACTCTTAATTATCAAATCCTTTGAAGTGCATCAACTGCTAGCAGTTCAAAATGGCATATGAATCAGATTATAAGATGAATCAATGATAGACACAGAAAGAAAGTAAGTTAAATCAAGCAGTGGCAGAACCGTCTATCCCACTACCATGAGACGTTCTGTGCGAGGATCCCCCCACCTGGGCAACCTGTAAATAAAGCGTATTTGACAAGCCCGGTCCAATTATGCTCAGTATAATCTTAATTCCTTCTAAAGGTTCTACAACCCCAAAGTACCTGGTTTCAGAGAGTTCTTTGGTGAGTCGTTAACAGGCCCTTCTAGAGTGCACTCCCTTTAAGGCAGGAGTCACGGCTAGTCGAGAGTCGGTGAAGAAAAGGGTGAACACTGTCGTGGTGGCAGCAGCTTCGGTTCTTGCGGTGCTAGTTGACGATCGGTCAAAAATGTCCTGCAAGCTGAGGTGTGCAGTGCACTTTGACGACGAGTGTTTGTTGCTGCAAAAAGTCGATGAAGAACTTTGGCCCAGCAAGGGCGTTGGGTCGTCGGCGTCTCTGTGGTCTTCAGGTGGTGGGAAACCCAGTGGTGGATTCTCCTCAGTCGTTGGTGGCCTTGACTTTCTCTGGCAGGATGAAAGCGGTCAACGGTGATGAGCCAGGGAGTCCTTGAATCAAATGTCTTAGGCAAAGGAGCACTGCAGCTCCGGTCTGTGACGGCAGTCGTCAACGGTGATGAACTTCAATGTACGGGCGCTTCGCTTTGTGATTCCGCAGCGGTTCCCTCTCTGGTCGGCAGCCTTTCGAGGGTCTGACGTCCAGGGAGCTTTGGCAAAGATCAGCTGGTGCACGATGGTCCCTCGTAGCTCAGGTCCTTTCTTGGATCAGTTCCTTGAAGGCACAGTAGCTTTCAGATTGGCGAAGGACAGCAGCAGTAATTCCTCTTCTTCCAGTGGTCTTCAAGGTTAAGCATCAAGTATCGACTTCAGCTCTGAACGATTTCTAGCAGTGAGAGGTTCCCAGATATACGGTTCTGTCTCTCATTCACTCTGCTGGGTCACATCCAGGCAACCAATCACTCAGAAGGGCATTTAGCAGGCAGGCAGCCAATCAGGCACACAGTGCATTCAGGCCATTCTCCTCCCTCTCAGACACTCACAACAAGGAATGTGTATTGGGACAAGTACTCTGCCATTCAGCACTCCACACTGCATTCATCCCAGTTTCGGGCAGGGCTGTCTCAGTCTTTGTGTCGCATACCAGAAACTAGACACCCATAACAAGAAGTGCATATGATCACACACTCCATTCACCCAGGTCCCACCTCAAGGGTGTACCCACAACATACAGTCCTTGGAAGGCTCCAGCCAGTCTGGCCTGGACTTCCCCACAATACCATATATGGAACTTCCACCCACAGCCAGTCAGGGGGAAGGGACAGAGTCAGGGCTTCCCAGAACTTTGGGAAAAACAAGGTAACAGGCAATAGAAAGCAAGAGGCCACAGGGGCCATCTTGTCTCCTATCAGAATCAACTGATTCCAATGGCAGGGCCTGGTTATCCCAAAATGGAGGATAGTCATAGTACCTGTCAAATTCAGCATGGAGCCACCAGCCCATACTCTACTCTGTGGGCCACACACAGGAGCCCAAAAACATACACTAGCAGTACAGGGTCATACTCCCACCCATGGGTGCCATTAATATCCCAAGGATCTTTTCACCAAACCAAAAAGAGGAAGAGACACACCGCCAGGAGTCCCACATGAACTCCTGCGTGGAAAACAAGACAGACCACACATGATAAAGCAATAAAGGACAAGGATATGGAGGCCCTGTCCCTCCAATGCATTTCCAGCATCACACCACCCCCAAGGAAAGAAGGCAAAGATAGCAAGATGCACACGCTGAGTAATGAAACAGGGGTGGAAGTCAAGTAAAAACCACAATGTTCTTTGAAAGGATGTGTTCTTGTGTCCAAAAATGGATCAAAGTTGACATAACCAGTTTCTATTGGCCAAAGGTGGACCACAAGGCCAGTTTGCAGTCAATAATACCTTCTGTGTAGCTTGATGGTTCTACAGCATCAAACCAGGATTCTTGGAGCTGCCTGTGCAGTTCAACACGGTTCAAATGCAGTGGTCACATTGGCCTAGGTGTGGAGCATTATCGAGCAGGGCTCAAACTGGAGCTCCAGCAGTTCGAAGGTAATGCTTGAAGAAGTGCAGATTGTGAGGGCCCCCAAGGTCGGTTTGTTGATCAGTTTGACTTTAAAGTTGCTGGTGTCTGGATGCGCTGTTCCATAGGATTGGTTTGATGAAGCACTCAAGGGGTTGCAGATCGTGAGGGCCACCAGAGTCTGTTCAACAGTGGATTCAATGGTGAAGATGCTGGAGACTGTATGCACAGTCTGGTTTGAGCAGTTCAATGCTGCTTCCGCTGGTCAGGGGTCAAGAATCCACCTGAGTTGGTTTGACTGGTGATGGAGATCAACAGTGAAGATGTTGACGGGGCGCGAGGTGGTTCGAAAGTGGAAGATGAACTAAGAGCTTGTAGTTCGAGCCGAAGCAATGATGCACTCAGTTTGCACAGTGCTGGGGCAAACAGGTTTGAATGTGCATTTCAGAGATTTGGGTACAGCAGTCGTGTTGTTCTAGATAGGGAGTGGTGTTGAGCAAAGGTTGAACAGAAGCTTGTGAAGTTTAAAGGCCACTCTTTAAGAAGTTTGGATTGTGATGGACTCCGGGGTTGGTTCGATAGTTGATTCAACATTTACAAATCTGGAGACTGAATGTGCAGTTTGGTTCAAGCTGTTTGAGGTAGCAAAGAGCTGTAGCTTGAGCTGATGTGGCGATGCACTTTCCTAGCATGGTGTGGAGGTGAATATCTTCAAAAATGCAGTTCAGCGGTTTGGAGAGTGGGTAAGTGCGAAATGCAGCTCTGCAGGGTCCTCATGGTTTGATGCTGTTGAACGGGCTGGAATCACACAACTGCATGCATCCTTCAACATGGTGAGGTGCTGGGTACCATTGTGCATGGCAGAGAGCCAGGTCTTGTGCCAGCAGCAGTTCACCCTCAATGTACTCTGGAGATGGTTGGGGACCTGAATACCTTAGAGGCTACCTGCTGGAAATCTACTTTGCACATTATGGACAAGTTATGTAAGCAGTGCAAAGACACCTTCGATTAATGTTGCAATTACAGCAGAGATTTAGAACAGGTATTTTTGACACTGTGTTTGTTTCATCTGCTGTCAATCTGCTGTGTGCTATTACCTCTCAATGATGCCATGAAGTCTGCCAAGATGGCCCGAGTGGACCCAATGCAGAATCTCCAGTGTCGGAGACGTTGTACACGAAGATAATCTGGCGACATTCGAGATGCTGCAGGAGAAATTCTCCCTGCCAGACACAGAAAGATTCCACCATATGCAACTGGTGCATGCTTAGACAGCCCATCGTCAGCCCATGCAGGAACTACCGGAAAGCTCCCCAATGGAGCGTAATATAGTCCAAGACCGGGTGGAGCGGAAGGTTACCTCCACAATGTACAACGTAATAACCTCATTTGCGACACCGGAGCTATCCTGTCTTAAGGCAAAATGGGAACGCGACGTAGGCCAGCTTCTGCCAGAGGACTGGGTGGAAGCCCTGATGTACCCGCGAGAAACAACTATCTCCTCAAGGCTCCGACTGGTCCAGCTGAAGATACTACATCGCACCTACTACCCGAGAGTGGCCCTCTTTCGCTGGGGTAGAGCCTCGGATGCAAGATGTCTGCGATGCAAGTGTGAGGAAGGTACCTTTTTTCATATACTGTGGGATTGTGGTAATATCCAGCAGCTATGGCAGAAATGCTGCGATAAGCTGTCCAGAGTGCTGGGTAAACCGATACAGAGGTGCCCGAAACAACTGCTTTTGGGGATATCTGGGGAATCTGACCTCTCCCGCTACGAGAAACTGCTATGGTCCACTGCGATGGCGGTTCTCAGGCGGAACATTGCTCAGTTGTGGGGATCGGAACGCACACCCAGTTACGACCAATGGGTCATGGATGTGGACATATGTGCAGTAATGGAGCACCGTGTGTACAAAGCAAGGGGCTGCCCGCAAAAAGCCGAGAAAATATGGAAAAGGTGGGAGGAGGATAACTGAGGACTATGGGCAAGTATTGTAACCACTGAGAACATGGACACCTACCGAAAGGGGAAATATCAACTGTTAAATACACCCTGGATTACGAGGACACCCGATGCTGATTCCGATGAACTGTCGTACCATGGTCCCTGAAGCTGAGTTGTTTATGTTATTGTTTTTCTTTTTCTGGTCTACCTCGCTCCCCCCTACTATCCCTTCTCCCTCACCCTCCTTTCCCCCCCTCCTTCCTTCCCCCCCCCCCACGTCCATTGCCTGGAGCATCGAGAGATGAATGTAATGTTGTTGTAAGCTGAAAATCAATAAAATCTTTGATCAAAAAAAAAATGATGCCATGAAGTGGGTTAAAACTACATAGTGAGATTCTCCCTCTGGTGTACTTAATTGAGCCAAACTTGACCAACAATGCAATGGCCTACACACTGGAAGGTGGCACAGCTGGTGAGAGACCTGCTTTCAGCCTTACTTGGTGATCCACTGGTAGTTGGATATAGAGGTGAAAATGAGTTCCTGAAGGCTTCTTTTATGGACCGATAATATTTTAATTAAATATGTCAGGAGCAAAGTACACAGGGCAAATGTGCAGAAGTGGTGTGACCTAGCAGTTTGGGCTGGCGTGACCTAGCAGTTTGGTGACCTAGCAGGGAGTCCCATTAGGTGTAGGACCAAGTCTCATTAGCATATGGCCTTTCCACTTTTATAATGGCTTGGCAGGCAAAGAACACATTACCAGAGAATTACCAGAGGTTTAAGATTAATTCCAAAACGTCCAGCCATCACCTTTTTGTTTTGCTCTTGAATCACTAAGCTGCCACTCCCAGCAATTAGGCATTGTGAGAGAGTGTTTAGTGCACCTGGGGCCATTGTTTCTATATATAAGAGAAGCCAAACAGTGCTGTTTGTTGAATAATTGAAGTTAATCAAAATGAACAATCACTTGATTATGAACGATTATGGAGTGACATCTACCCATAGCCAGTACACCAGCTCAGATGATGATGCGCTGTTCAAGAGCGGCAAATCCTCTGAAACAGCCAGGAGTAAACAGATAGCTCTCCCCAAAAAGATCCAAAGCAATACATGATATACATGAGTGGCACACAGTTCATGTGGAGGACCATCAATCCCAAAGTGGAACCACAAATAAAGTTGATGTCCTCTTTTAAATGGCCATGGTAACTGCAGTCCAGGTCGAATAGGTTAGATCAGGATTGATTATTCAGATTACACCCAGAGGAGCCCAGCCTTAGCCCAAGAAGAGTCCTCAACCACCTCTTTAATCATAAGTTCCTGGCACGCCTCAAGAACTTCAAGAAATCCTGGACCAAGGCTTTGCTCCCAGATGTTCCACAGTTCAAAACCCTTCCTCATTTAAAAGGGCTCATTGTTCCTTAGAGCCTTCCTGTCTATAAAATCTAGCCATTTGGGGATGCTCAGGGCCTATGGAAGTAAGTAGAAGGGCTTGATCTCCTAGCCCTTTGTTCATGGTTTCAATATGCGTAAACTCACAATGGCATGCATACTGGCGCTGTGCAAGGGTTAAAAGCCTGATCACTGATGCCCAAATAAAATGTCCTGACCTTAGAGCACAAATGGATGCCACGCTGTCACCCCTGTCAATGCATAAAGAAGGACAGACACTTAGATCATCCCTTGCTACCCCACTCGCATTTGTCCACATTCACCTTTAACATAATCTTTGTTTGACTTTCTTACTCTTGGCCAGTCCAATCAGCCAATCATACAACACTTATAAAGCACAATAACCTTCACCATAGGCATCAGGGCACTTAAAGAAAAAAAGCGTAGATAATGGGAAACCACGAAGAAACTCGGGCACACAGATATGTTTTCAACTGAGCCTTGAGTTGTCCTGGCAGGCTCAGAATAACTATTCTGGAGTTTGTTATGTGAGAATTGTACATACTCCTGGCCAGTAAAAGCCTTTAAGCTTAATGTGGTATTTGAGCACATCTTAAGTTCATCATGCAGCCATAGGTGACAACTGATCATATTCTATGTTAAACCTGCATTCAAGTACATTCTCCCTGATCTACAGTCACTTTTGAACTAACTCTTACCTTTCTGCACAATTCTTTCCTGGTCCAGGATCGCTGGAGCATCATGCCCCAAACATAACCAACATTATCCCCTCTACCTACAGATGTGTGCCCTTCCCCGTTTCTTTTTTGTTTCCTCCTTTTTGTTCTCCTCCACTACCTCCCCTGTTCCCATCACTCATAAATTAGGGTCTGGAAAACCCTGACAAGGGCACAATAGGCCACTCCTTGGACAAGCCTATGTGCTGTGAGACTACTAAAGTAGTGATTTGTGGAGCCAAAAACATGTATTACCCCTTTAAAAGTCAAAAACTTGAATGTCAAGCAAGAATGTTTTGTGGAATGTGTGGCTGGGACACAGATATCTGTATTTTGACTGAGAAGTCCTGACACGCTTCTGATTTCACATGCCTTCTCACTGGTTGCAGCCATCGACTAAACTACTTGAGCTGTCACAAAGGACACAGCTATCCACTAAAGTTCTCGAGCTCTCTCACAAGGCATAACCACCAACTAATGTTCCTGGACTCTCTCACTGGGTGCAGCCACCCACTAAGGTTATTGAGCTATCTCACAGAGTGCAGAAACCCATTAAAGTTGCCAGGCTCTCTCACAGGTCACAACCGCTACTTGTAAACATGCGTAACCTGTAAAGTTTAAAGTATCCTTGAACAACGCGCCCGGTTACCTTCGGGTCTGGCGCGCGCTATAAATAATAAACAAACAAACAAACAAACCATCAACTACATGCCTTTGGCCCTCTTACAGAGTTCAGCCACCCACTTAAATTCTTGAACTGTCCCACAGAGCACAGTCACCTGTTAAAGTTCTCAGACTATCTTACAAATCACAGCTTCCCCATGAAGTTCTCAGTCGCACTCATAGTTTCCAGCCACCAACGAACGTTCTTAAGCTCTCTCACAGGGTGCAACTACCCACTAAGGTACTCAGCTCCCTCACATAGAGCAGACATCCCTTAAAGTTCTCGGGTTCTCAGGAGACAGCCACGCACTAAAGTTCTGAGGCTCTCTCACACGGTGCAGCTTCCCAGAAAATGTTCACAAGACCCACGCACAGAGCATTGCCTCCCACTAACGTTTACAAGCTCTCACAAAGAGCATTGCCTCAGAATACATTTCGCCTGTACTCTCTCAACAGCTGTTGTTATTTTTTCATGTGGGGAGTCCCCCTGTGAGGCTAGTCTCTCCCGCGTTGATTGCATCATTCATTACCACCTGCCACCTACCTGCACAGTTGTATAATGGAGGGAAGTATTTTGGTGATCCCCCCCAATTTACAGGCACCATTCCTCAAACGTAATGCACCAGCATGCCTCATTGCATGGTCTAGGGGGTTCTGCCTAAAGCTGGGTACACAACCTCCAACCACTTGCTGTGTTGGCATAGGCAACATGGGTCTGCCACTGGCCGGAGATCCCGGTGCAACTGGAACTGATTGAGCAGGCTGGATGCGTAAAGGGATTTTGGCAAGCCTTGCCACATGTTGCTGCTGTTCTGCACACATACCCTAATATGTACTAGGACTCACTTCCTCTTTAACACTTCTGGAGGGGTTGTGTTGGATGATTGGTAGAGTGTGGGCTCAACAGAAGAATGGCACTGTTTCACTTGGTACATTTCTTTGTGCCACAGTTCAATGCGGTTCCTCATGACCATTTTCTCATGGGCTCAGTCCTTGCCTTTTCTTTTATGTGACTGCTTCACCTTCTTCCCATAGCCATTCACTGTGCAGAAGACCTGCCACTTGACACTCCTCCCTCATGACAGGGCAGAATACTCCCATGCCCAGGACCATATGGGTCTGTGTGTGGGGTTGGGGTGCTTGGAGTTGCTGCTTTGGTACTCACCTTGTGCCATATGTGCCCCTCTGCAACTGCAGGTTCCTCATCCTACCTCCTCGTTCTTCTCTTCTACTGCCTCCTCTTCTCCTTTGGTACACCCCCCACCTGCTGCAGCACCTCCATGAGTTGGTGCATTGGCTAAGATTTCCCCTGATAGACCTCCCCCTTCTGCTTGGCATCCTATCCTGAACGGGTAAAGAAGCTTCCCTGCCCCCAGACAGTAGCCACCCCCATGGTCTTCCTCCCAGGTGCTTGCTGAGGCCTCCCCCTCCTCTCCCATAATAAACATGCTTCTGTACTGTCCCTGCCATATGTGCATGTCCTCATGAGGCCCCTCCTCTCCTATTTGTGTTGCAGCCTCCACTGGTGACCCTACCTCCCTTGACAGTGTACTAGTCAGGTCCTGCTCCGATGACACCGATTCCTCTCCCACTTTTCCTGAGGGCTCCTCTAATGCCTCAGTAGGCTCACACACTGACTCAGAGGACCAGAGAAGCGGTGAGCCCTTGAACTGCGCAGCCCACCAACAGCATGAGGATTCCTCGTCCTCAACTATCATGGGGCAATCCTCCGACTCATTAGGGGAAATTTGTTCTTCATCCACCCACCCTCGTATCACTTTCTTCCCCTCGCAGAGTATCAAGGGCAATATGCGAGAACCATGAGAAATCAGACAAACCCTGAGAACCCCAGCAATTTGAAAATACACTTGAGAACCAAAAAGAACACAGTAGGATCATGTCCATAAACCCCAGGCCCTAATAGAAGAAATAACACTTCATGACAAGCCAACGCAAGAAGCAGAATAGCGAGTGGGGAGACGAGACAGCAACACCACCAACAACAACAGCAAACACAAAAGGTTAAACTAATAGGAATAGGAACAGAAAACATCGTTTTGATTTTTTAAGTTTTATTACGAAAAATACGAGGGAATGGCATTTTCCTATGTATGGGGAAAATTACAACACAGTAATTACACACTGAACAAACCCTAAAACAAAGGGGCACTAAAACCGGAAAAAAAACAAACAGAGGCCATCAAACTACACAAGAAATACCTAAATTCTAATATTTTATAAAACTCCTCAAAACTCAGAGGAAAAGTCTCCAAGTATGACCCTTTCCTATGCATCTCTTTGCCCTGAAGCCTGGCAATACCTACAAAGCAACAGGAATTAGCAGGCCCTTTTAGAAATAATTCAATGTCCTTCAAGAGATTCATGGGGTCTGATTTGCTGAACGAAATTGATGGCTATGACCCAGAGGAGCCTGATTGGTTGAATGAACTCAATGCATCAACTGGCTGAAAAGAGACCACCAAAGCCCATTTCAGCACGGATTTGACAGCTCCAAATCTTCCCAAAAAGTTTTTAGTTGCCCAATCGGCGCTTTTTCGGAAGAACGTCCATGCTTACTATTTCGTTATAATGAACATAGAAAAAAGCTTCATTTTTACTGCTTATGGAGCTGAGTAAGCGCCATTTGCACAACGTTTCCATAACCAAAGATTGAACAATTTTGGAGGTAAACCTAGCTTGTCCCACTCATAATTTCTGCAGCGAACCGTTTTCATGCAGAAGGGATGTCAGCAATCAATTTCTTCAAGACACAGAAATAAAAACATATTTTTCAATCTGTGAATGCCTGCTCCATTGCGACTGTAGGTTTTTAGTATCAAAATATTTAAATACCTAAAGTACACATTTTACCATTGTCTTTCCCAATAGGTCTTTAGGTAAATAGTTATGCATAATTTGTTTCACTAAGAACTTTACCCTTTGTTCCAAAAATGCCAAGAACACAGACAGGATATCATCTTTTCAATGTCATTTTTTTTTTTTACTTTGTAGAAAACTTATGTTGCTTTAGATAGTTGTTCATTCTCCAAGGAGCACCGAAGCACTTAATATAATTATTTTGTAGCAGGTTAATCTCACACGTGAGGTGTTGTGCATAGAACAGTAAGATGTGTGGTCTACTTGCGAGTGGAACACCGAAACTAAGAGGTGGTGGCAGTGTGGTGGCTGCAGTGCTTAATTTGTGGGGGTGTTTGCCAGGGGTCAGCCTTGGCACTTATTTCTAAGCCCTGGCACTTATTGTCTCAAACTCAGTTTGATGATGATATGGCATTTTGGCAACTTGATTATTTCAACTGTCAGTCATAGTCCCACAAGTAGCAACAGTGTGTGCTGGCCTAGGTCTCTCTATCCTGTTCTGGTTCGCTGGCCTAGGTCTCTCTATTCTGTTCTGGTTCGCTGGCCTAGGTCTCTCTATTCTGTTCTGGCTCGCTGGCCTGGGTCTCCCTATCCTGTTCTGGCTCGCTGGCCTGGCTCTCCCTATCCTGTTCTGGCTCGCTAGCCTGGGTCTCCCTATCCTGCTCTGGCTCGGTGGCCTGGGTCTCCCTATCCTGTTCTGGCTCGATGGCCTGGGTCTCTCTATCCTGTTCTGGCTCGCTGCCCTAGGTCTCTCTATCCTGTTCGGGCTCGCTGCCCTAGGTCTCTCTATCCTGTTCTGGCTTTCTGGCCTGGGTCTCCCTATCCTGTTCTGGCTCGCTGGCCTGGGTATCCCTATCCTGTTCTGGCTCGCTGGCCTGGGTCTCGCTATCCTGTTGTGGGTTGCTGGCTTAGGTCTCTCTATCCTGTTCTGGCTCGCTGGCCTGGGTCTCTCTATCCTGTTCTGGCTCACTGCCCTAGGTCTCTCTATCCTGTTCTGTCTTGCTGGTCTGGGTCTCCCTATCCTGTTCTGGCTCGCTGGCCTGGGTCTCGCTATCCTGTTCTGGGTCGCTGGCTTAGGTCTCTCTATCCTGTTCTGGCTCACTGGTCTGGGTCTCTCTATCCTGTTCTGGCTCACTGCCCTAGGTCTCTCTATCCTGATCTGTCTTGCTGGCCTGGGTCTCCCTATCCTGTTCTGGCTCACTGCCCTAGGTCTCTCTATCCTGTTCTGTCTTGCTGGCCTGGGTCTCCCTATCCTGTTCTGGCTCGCTGGCCTGGGTATCCCTATCCTGTTCTGGCTCGCTGGCCTGGGTCTCGCTATCCTGTTCTGGCTCGCTGGCTTAGGTTTCTCTATCCTGTTCTGGCTCGCTGGCCTAGGTCTCTCTATCCTGTTCTGGCTCATTGTTATTCATGAACCAGATGATCCAGACTGGCAGGGCAGTTTTCCATTTTCATGGATACATTAGTTGGAAGGTGACAATGCTGGGCGCTCATGCAGTGTCATTGTTACCAGCCAGCAGCACCAAAACATGGGCAAGGCCAGGGAAAGGCTTCTGCTGAAGAGGAGTACCTGTTATGAGTGCCGATATATGCAAGAAGATTATGCTGCAGTATGTGACATATCAGTTCAGTAGTGATTTTGCCTGCTATTGCCCATCAATTTACCATAGCGGGGAAGCATATATCCTCCTTTTCCTCTGGATAGATGGTCTATGTATTCCACTTGCCACCTACAGGATCAGAGCAAAATGGCAATGATGATGTGTTTAAAGAATCATTTAAACATGTACCTTGTTTCAAGACCCATCTAGTATGTTGTGCTATTTTACATTATGTCGATTGGAATCTGTAAATCGTAAATCTGCAATAGTCAGTGCATTGCCCACTTTCAATGAGCCAGTGGGAGCTCAAGCTTTAACTCCAGAAATATTGACCCTGTTTAGGAAGCCATATGTGGAGACAACAGCGGGTGGTTCTGCTGCCCACCCCAATGAGTAACAGGCATGTTGAAAAATATTTGGGCCTTTTTTCTACAAATAAAGAACTAGGTGGCTGTTAATATGTAATTTCGACAGGAGACAGTACACTTTGGCTTATGTAGTTTCATCGCATATGCATGTGATTTGAGGCAAAGGGAGAGGCAACGTTATTGGCTCAGAATTGCAACATCGTTTTGCTGAAGTGTTGAACCCATGAAGAAAGCATAGATCTCCAGGGTCGAATGTCAGTATCTCAGCAGCCAGACCAGATCTTCGCACTTCAGGGAACTCTTTCAATCTATAAAACTCCATGCTTGAGTAAGACATGTAATTAGTGGGCATGGATAGCCAATTCTATATTGCTCAACTGTCTGGCAATGGGTCTCTTTGTCCCAAGACCCACAATGGTCATGTGTGGGAAAGGGAAAGGCCTGATCTGCCTGACAGTCCCTTTCTCCTTTTCCTCACATACATGCAAAACCAGTATAATTGCTGTTTGTTGCCATTGTTGACCCCGCTGCCGACTTGCTGCTCCCTATCTCCTGTTGCAGATTATAAGGCGTAGCGGGTTAACTTGGAGTCACAGCACATAATGTTGCTGCGCTATAACGTGTGGCTTCAAATCATTTCGTGTGGAGCAGCTGGAGGTGAGGAAAAGACAGGTCGCATCATATGATATACTATGCTATATGCTATGCTATGCAACTGCATAGTAGCCACATTTAACAATTCCATGCATGACACCTCAAGCCAATCCTGTTTTTCCCACTGCATGCTGGCATTGGAGTTTTCATTTTTCCCATTGTCAGTATGGGACTACAAGTACCAGTATGCAGTGGGAAAAACCAGGACTGCCTCCAGGTGACATGCATTGAACTTGGAATGTTGGCAGCTATGCATAGAGGTGTTTTGGTGTTAGAGAAAATAAACATCATGAGATAAACTGTAGTCAGACATTCGTCCCTTCAATTACAGGAGAGTCCTACACTTCTTTTTGAAGATCAGATGGTTACACGTAGATCGTGGTTCCAAGTGGAGCTTTTTCCAAATGATATCTCCCTCCTGAACTGCTAGGTCCATTCCCGGATATAATGCAATTGAGTTTCAGTGAAAAGACCATGTTTTTACTGTAAAATCAAAGCTGCTGTGGGGAACGATAGGTACTGTATGTGTCAAGACCAGACGTGTAGTAGAGGATTCTCATGAAACCAAACACAAGGCCTTTAAATTAACCTTCAGAGTTCCTGGGAGCAAGCAAACGGTCCTGGAATGTTATTTTTACATCCTACACAGTGTTGAGCAAAGACACTGGCCCAATATACTTTAAATGCATGATGTGCAACGTTTACAAATAATAAGCCCGAGAAGGAATTAGGAAGGGGGCATTTTTCAGTTTTCAAGCTGGACCCGAAGAACACATCTGACAGCGCGTGCGTGCAAAGCGATTTTAGAACGTTGCCAACCCTAGAAGCTGGACACACTGACACACTGAGTAAGGGCACTGTGAACCCGGGTCGTATGTCCCTGTAAATATTGGTGACGCTCTCGATGTGTTGTTCCTTGCTCTAGAGTCGCTGATTTCATTGTCCACACCCCTGCTGTTATCATTGCTCCTGCCATGGGGAAGTTGAGGTCCACCAGACATTTCATGGATTGTTGTCATCTTACCACAGAGCGCACACGCAACAGGGAGCATTTTTATGTGTGATGCCTTTCAAAGCATTTAGTATGTCATAAAATAGATTTCATAATCAAATATGTGTTGCCCGATTGCTCAATTCTCCAGGCAAGAATTAAGATTAAAGTGTATCAAGCTGAACGGTACCCATCTCACATTTTCCATTTACGAGGCTGCTGCAAATGATTATATCATTGGTTTTGAGTCAAGTTCTTTCAGCAATTTTATTTTACCACTAATAGACGATGCCATTAACTGTGACACTGTTTCACCTCTGTGCGAGTGCAGATACGCCTGCCAAATGTGCGCATATATTGGCCCTCCAGGTCCTGAAAGCCAGCTGCACACAGCTGATGACTGGCACACACTTGAGTGCTTCTACGGTCCTAAAATCTAAAATGATACCACAAAAAATTTGGTGGAGTTCCATTTATTCTTGTAGGCTTCAAGACAATATTATGAGGTAAAAACAAATGCATTTCTTATTTAAGTTCCTCTGATACTATTTCAATCCCTCAATCAGGGGTGAAGGGGCAAAATAGCATCACATCATCAGTCGAGGACCCCAACTTTATCTCGCTCGCCTAACCCCTAAACCACCAACAAGAATATCAGCATTAGTCTTGGTGACTCGGCCAGAGATTGCCTCCCAACCAAAATCCTGAAAAAGTTTGGGAACCTGTTGGTCCTACCTCTGACCCTTCTCATGAACCTGTCCTTTTAGGCGGTATCAAGCAATTACACTGGCGGGCAGCACATCGTTGGGGTCCATTGTCCAGCATTTCCTTCACATATTCTAGGACTGCAGTTTCTTTATGTAATCATTCCAGTCCTATAATATGTTGAGATGGCTGTTGAGTAGCAGAAAACCTATGTTGCCCACAAAAATATTTGTTGTCCTGATATAATAACATAGAGGCCTTCAAGGTGGAATAGTCTCAGGCATCTTAAAATAAGTGCTTCAACAAGCCATCCCGAGAAACCTGTTTAAAACCCCCACACTGAATTGGGCCATTCCAAACACCTACACACCCATTGTTGTGCTCCCTACACCCTCTAAGATCCTAGAGCAATCCAATGCCACAATAACACACAAAGTCTATTTGATCCTCTATAATTGGCTTCCACATCGGCATGACACAAAGCATCTGGTTCAAAATGTTGGACCATGCTCTTAGAGCAGCGCTGCTTTGAACACTACAGATCGTTTGCTCATCGCTTATGACGGGCATCACGGGAAATCAACCTTAAAACGTCTCCACAGACTCTCAGTCAAAGTCAGGGTCACACTTGAAGTAAAGTGTGCCTTGTACTAAACCTATTGGAGTAAATCTGAGAATATCTTCCTCTACCTCCCTGCCAGAAACCTCAGATCCACAAATACATGCTATGTTCAATAGACCGACTGCTAAACAAGTAACAAAACACATGATGTCAGAAAACTATCAGTCCAAGGGCAGATATTTTGAAATGTCCGAAAGCTGAGTTGAAGAGACAAACCTCCAATGATATGACTGGGATGTATTCATAAAGTGCTTGGAAGCATAGGGGATGCACCGAGATAGTTATAGACAGGAGGCGTGGACATCAGAGTTTGCTTTGAGGGCACAGGGGGGTAATGAATGGGAGGTAGGGTTGAGTGGAGAGATCAGCAAGTGTTAAGGATGAGTTTCTTCAGGGCTTTGTTTTGGTTATTCCAATGGTTTTTGTGACACACATCTTCTTTTCCTAATGCCAACTCTTCTTAAAATCTGCCTTCAGGTAAGCAAGCCTCATATAAATGTGAATCTGTAATTTTCGTCTTAGACTTCGGGTTACACGTTGCAAGCTGGAAGTGAGGCTGTTCCTAGTGTTTGATGGTGCTCAGTAAGTGAGTGCTTCCCTGAAAGGAATAATTCACTAACCTTTAGATAATGCAATAACATAACATAACACAACAGGTAAGGGTGCCTAAGTGGAAACAAATGTGTATTGGAACCCTGCACTATGGTAATCATTTTGTGTACCTCAGAAACCCTTCAGAGCCAAGTGGACTTGCTGGGATTCCAACATGAGACCATGAGGTCAAACATAGATCCCTGTAGTGAATTCATCATGCCAATGAGTCACACCTCTGCTTATTGGTGACACATTGATGTCCACCACATTTTGAAATTCAATGATTAAGCTTTCATCATACACTACTCTTCCAGCTAGCTTACTCTATTCATTAAACCTTAAAGGAGAGAATACCCTATATGGTTTAGAGAAACATGACTTTAACGATCTTCTGGTCAATGAAGGAACTACGTGGGGAGATAGTGTGTAAATGGTTTGAGCCACGTTCTCTTTCACTCTGCTCACTATGGGGCAGAGCAGAGTATGGTGTTCTGAGAGCGACCATGCGGACTGCTAGAGCTGCTTAACACCAGGTGATATTGGGAGCAGATTGGGGTCATGATCCCATCACAGTGTGACCTGATGGAAGCCAGCCATCAGAGAAACTGAGAGCCACCAAGTAATCTAGGGCACTCCGCAGTGGAGTAGGAGTGGTAGCAGGAGCTGAGGGGGGAGTTCATGTTGAGCCTTGGAAAACTGACGGAAATTCTTGCAATGCTATTTGTGATTTGGCACCTTCGTCACCTTGGTTACAACAAATGTGATTCAGTGGCTCTGTTGATCTGTAGTTAACCGACACTTACCCACACGTTCCTGTGGGATGTATTTACCCATGCATCCGAGCCCTACCTCAAAACTGTGCAGTACTGACATGAAAACATCATAATGGCCAGAGCTCCCCAGAAAATGCACAGGAAAATCCCATTTTGCCTATATTGTTCAGAGGGGCAATGCTGGTTGCCAAAAGCAAACCCATAACTGTTGGGAATTCATTTTTCTTGAATGTCAAATATGGCAAAATCATGGGCACAGAATTACTTTACTTCAGAAACACACCAATGCCATGTCCTGAACATGGACAATATACTCCATGTAATATCACTTGCTGAAATGAATCAATCTAAAAAAAATCCCAAGGAGGGATGCAGTAACCGCAAAATCCTGAGGTGGCGCTGGCGGTCTAAACTCTGACAGGAGAGCTGTCTTGCAAAACTGTCTAGTGCAAAGAAAGGGGTCTCATTTCATCAAAAGTTCAAAGGGGTTGCCTGTCCTGAGAACTCTTGACACTTCAGAACTCAACACAAGAAGCCAGGAAATCACAGGGTTCTGTTAATTAAATGCAAAGTGGCTCCCTGGCCTCCTGATCTCAGCTTCCCAGAGACCACACAATGGCCCCTCTCCTCTGAAAGGAATATGTTGATTTTTACTGTTTCCTGTCAACAAAGGCCTGCCTGCCCAGAGGATGCATGTGACTGACCCACCCAAGTCTTGGAGGCGGACTCCAACACTCTGAGGACTGAATTGAAAGTAAAATATATATTTTACAAAAACACTGATAACTCTTTGTAATCAAATGACAGAAATGTATAACTTTGAGAGACTTAATTTAAAAAATGTACCTTTAATTCAAGCCCAAACTCCAAATTGTGGGATATTCTGGGACAAAACCCTGCTGTTTATTAATATTACAGACTCCCTGTTTCAGCTAGACAAACGAAAATGCATTGGTATGTGGGTAGATATGTGAGGAACAGTTGTATAAAATTTAATGAAGATCCAATGTTGTTTAGCACATTAAAAAGTGCTAAAAGTTGCCATTTTTGAATGCAAGCTCTTAGAAACAGCAGATTTGGGACAGAGTATACCTCATGTGATATGTGACATGGGTATGTAATTTCAAACAACTGTGTAACTGTGAAATATGTATTTTGATCATATATAGATTTGGGTGCACAGATGACAGGGGAGTTTTTTCAAGAGATCATAAATGGCTGACATCACTCTGACACAACTTAGCTCCCCCAATCAGGGGAGAAATGAAAGCTGGACCAATGACAAGTGAGAGGGGCAAGTTTAGTTATGACCAACACACACACCCACTTGCAGAACATATAAATGGACCACTGAAACTTAGGTAGAGACTTTCAAATCCATTTGCAGCTGGAAGCTCTGCCGGTAAAATCCATACTTACCTCCATCAATCTCCAGAGAAAGCTGTGCAGAAAGATCCAGACTTTAAATCCCTCAATCTTCAGAATCCAGAGAGAGAGCAGACCCAGATCACTGTGAAGTGCAGAGACCAGAGTCCCGTCTAAAACCTGACCAGATCCGTGGCGAGGCCCAGATATTTCTAAATATATTGTGAGTACATAGCAAAACTGTGCAGACCCAATCTCTTAGTTAAAAATAATCTAATGCAAGCTATTTTAACTTGAGTAAAGCTGTCACTTGTCATTTTCTAGTTGCAAGCTCCACTTGTCTTTTTGAACTTTAAAATTTCAAATCTGAAAAACGACCTTTATTTAATCGCTCATATCTCCGTGACCGTTTGTGCTAGAGACTTGCAGTAACTTTCATCTGGAAGCTGAGATCCTAGGCTTTCATAGGACCCCAAAACTATATTGATAGCCCTTGTAGTTCTTCTGTTATAGCGCCAGATGCATTCGCGAATTTTGCCGCGATTTGCAAATTTCTCCACGTGTAAAAATCTGCTGCTGCTTGCCTTTCACTTGCCAAAAATTCGTTTAACCTACCAATTACTCCTAGATCCTTGCTAAAGTGAGCCTGGACTAATATTAACTTGATTTCACTCACCCTGAACCTCCTAGAGGGAATTAAAAGCACTTTAGCATATTTTTCTTCTTCATTGCCAGCACATTTAAAAGCATTTGGGCCTGTGTTTTCAACTTCTGTAGTCTAAGTTGCTGGGTGAACTGAATTACATTTGAATTGCATTTCTGAGAATTGTGTGCCTTCCTTCCCTTTCCTTGCATTGCATAAAAGGGGGGGTGAATTGTACAAGAAAGTGGTTACATTGTCTTTGCTGAAATCCTATCAAGTTATTTTCTTTACTGCATTTCATTCCACATTGCATCCATTTGAAACCATAAAAGTATTGTTGCTATCTTATCCATTTCATGTCAACTCCTTAGTGATTATCAAGAAGTCTGCTAGTGCCAGATTCTCCGTTGTTAATCTTTATCATATCCGATTAAGTGTGCTATTCAATTATTAATTTATTCTAAAGTGTGATATATATACCTATTGTTGAAACTATCAATTAAACCTTTTAACTTGCAAAACAGAACTACTTCTTGGCTCAGTGGGGTCAGGAGGATTCCAAGAGAGGGGTGTTATATAGGGGTAGTCATCCAGAACGCATGAACTGGACATAAAGATATATCAATAAGGGTTTTCATTCAGTATTCTAGACTAGGCGTTGACTTGGCTGTAGTGCTGAATTGAATCCTCTTACAAATTGGGGGCTCGTGCCGGACGTTTGGGTTAGATCTACCATTTGTGCAGATTAATACAGCGTGCCAGCTGACCAGATACACATATCCGGTCGGATCACCACGCTGTGTTACGCTGTAAAGCACTCCTCATAGGAACGCTCTAAGAAAAAGGTCTGTTTTGCAAAAATAAAATACTAATTTCTGTAAGTCAGGACAGAGACCAATCTCTAGAATGACGACCTTAGTAGACATGAAAATAGCCAGAGAGCACCTCTTACATAAACTATTTGTGAGAGGTGAATGGACTGAACAGGGCCAGGATGCCTGGTTGCAGGCCATCACGCGACAGGTCACTGAAACAGGGTCAGACCTATGGAGAGATCAGGGTCCATTACATGTGGCCCTGAGTGAACTATATATGGCTCCTAAAGCCAAAGATGAACACAATAAGATTGCCAGGGTAGCGGCATATTTATATTTACATATGGGAGCCATGCAGGACAAACGTGCTGAAGGCCAAGATCTGGCGAGTAGGCAACTGCTGGCATTACAGAAGGCCCAATCTGAGCTGGACTCTTCTGAGCAGAGGCTGCTCAGGAGCCAGGAGTCAGAAAATGATAGTAGGCAATATATCATTAAAATAAAAGAGGATATGGGCATCCTACAACAGGAAAAGACAGACCAGGATACCAGATTTCTGGCCCTGCAGAAGGAGCACCAAGACAGTTTGGACTCCTTACTGCAGAACCAGAAAAAGTTGGAGCAACAGATCAATTTCAACAGGGCATGCGCGGAGCAGGTAGTCACCCTGCAAAGCCAGCTAGATAGAGAGAAAGAGGAGAGCAATAAACTGATTCTGAAAGACCTGGATACCCAGGCAGAGTTTGATGAGGAGCGCCAAAAAGCTGGTGCCCTTCAACGACAGAGGGACGACCTGGCAGCACAGATGCAGGATCTCAGTCAGGAAAGAGACACTTTAGGCCAGGAAGTCTGCCACTTAAAAAAGGAAATTGAAGAAAATCACCTGGCCCTCCAGGGGCTGGGTGACCTCCAAAAAGAAAACCAGAACTTGGTAGAGCACACCAGAAGGGTGGAAGATGCTCTGGCAAGAAAGGAGCAGGCCAGTAGGGATGGGACTCAGGAGGTAAACCTCCTGCAGCAAAAACTGGCCCAGTTCTCCAGGACCAACCAGGAAGCACAGAGGGAAAATGAGGCCCTCTGTCAACACAATGATAGGCTCCAACAACAGGTAGCGATGCAGGAGAGACTGATAGAGTCTAGTAAGGCCTTGACTGAGGAACTGAAAGCACAAATGCAGGCTCGGGCATTGCAACAGGGAGCAGGGGCGGATAGAGATGAGGTCCGCTGGGAAAGAGAGACTCCTGACCATAACCTCAGGAGCCCTAACACCAGGGGCCTTCATCTCTCCCAGTCCCTGGACTCTACCACCCCCATGTCCCCTGGCGCACATGAGCACAGGGCCACAGGGATGGCAGATTACTATCCAGCTAAAAGTATGGGGCTCATAGGCCAGTACCACCCAGGAATGGAGGGGTGGGCATCCGGGTATGGGCACCCAAGTACAGTACAGTTCAGTGGGGAACCCCAGGAGAGTAGGCCCCTTAAGGGCATCCTGAAAACCTCTGCCCAGTTAGGTCAGTGGGGGGGGTACCCAGCAAATCCTGGCAGCAAGGAGGGATCTGAGGACTCCTCTGAGCACCACAGGAAACAGGAGACCAGGTCCCCACATTCTGCCAGCCATTCCCAGGCTCGCAGAATCCGGGAAAACCTGGAAGAACAGACAGGAACCTCTGGGAGCAGTGCCTCTGAGTCAGAGGATGAATGGACAAGGGTTACCCGAACCAAAAAGGCCAATAATGCAAAAAGGGCCTTGCTTAAGGACCCCTTAAAGCAGATTAAGGCGATCAGGAGTGTCATCACGCCTTACCATAAGAACGCTAAGTATTCTGTTTGGGAGCACTTAGAGTTGTTTGAGCAAATGATGGAGACTTTCCATTTGAAGGACAGCCAAAGCTGTATTCAATATGTAAAGTGGACCTTCTCCCCGGAATACTCCAGTTTCTTTGCGGGGCTGGAGGACCAAAATCATTTAAGATGGTCCACCTATAAGGCGGCCATCTTGAAACATTTTTCCATTCATAGAAATCCTCAAGAGGCTCGCAAGGCAGCCTACAATTTGCAATGTGGGGAGGATCAGGCCCCACAAGAATTTGTGCAAGAACTGAAACGTGCTTTTGCGCAGACCACCAGAAGGGTGCGCACAGACAGTAGAGAATTCATCAATACATTTTTTCATGCCTTGCCCAAATACATAATGACCCAGCTCGTGAGGGATTTTCACGAGAAAAGATCTTTAGACTGGGTCATTGAACAGGCTACCCGGATCTATGAGGTGCAGAAACCGGTAGATAGCAAAAGTAATGCCCAGAAAAACCCCAAAGCCAACAGCACCCCTGCTGCTGCCAAGGTGGCAGAGGTAAAGGTCACCCCCGTTTTGGATTTGGAGATGGGGGGGCCTAAAAACCTACCTGCACCTAATAATGCTAGGCCCAGAAGGTCCTCGGGCCAGGCACAGACAGGGAGCCAGGGAGGCAGCCCCACAAATGGGGTCCCTCGCTCTCCTGACTATGTAAGTCCCCGTTACAAGGGAAATCGACCCATCCTGGGTTATGTGTGGACTCCTCCAGCCCAAAGGGGGGGATCCAGCCAAGCACCTAGCCCAGGGAACTTCCCTCCTAACTTCCCACCGGAGGGCAGAAATTCTCCAAGTCCTGGGCAGAACTTTTTCCCCAGGTATCCACCTAATTTCCAACCCCAAAATCATCCATCCTTCTTTCCCCAATTCCCTGAGCCCAGACAACCTAATCCGGGAGAGGGGAGGCCAAGGGTGGAGGGGTACCCAAATCTTCCCAACCCGGGGTATTACCTGAGGAGGGACAGCTACCCTTCCCGGGATCAGCCCAGGGGAGAAAACAGGGCCCCGTATCAGCCTGAGCGGGTTTCCCAGTTAGAGCGCCAGGTTCAAAACATGGCGCGGGATCTGGGTCACATACTGAGGGCTCAGCAGAACCCTCAGATCGGCATGCCGGCGCAGAACGCACCCAACTCTGGACCTGGTGCTCCAGAACAATGACGGGGGCAGCACCCCGATAACTCACCGGTTCCCAGGGAGGAGGCACAAAGGGAAGGGGGGTGTAAAGCCTTGGAGGAAGCTTCCTTCCTCACTTGTAAACAGCCCCTGGAAACCCAGGAACCGGAAACAAAATCTCTTGCCCCTGAAAGTCTGCCTCCTAAGGAGCAGAGGGGGGGTAGGAGAAACAAAAGACCCAAACAGACTCAGTTTGAGGAGGAGGTACAGATCTTCCAATTTGAGGGAGAGGGATCCTCAGAGGATCCTGGGAAAAGGACCTTCTCCTTCAGAGAGGGGGGAACTCCTCTCAAAGAAAAATGGGTCCCTAGGGATGCAAATCTAGACTGGGGAGATGTGGAGACTGAGCTACAGCCGCCCACTATCTCATCCCAGAACCAACAGCAAGAAAATCCCCTGGTTCAAACCCATCCTGGTGACTGCCTCCAAAAGGGGGGGGGCGGCCCGGAACCGGAGCCAGGGGAACCCACAATGGCTCTGATCTCCAGTTGCCAAATTTTTCTTTCAGATTCCCAAGGCTCTCCACAGAATTCTGCCCAAATTTCTTCTCTTGCAATGTCCAAAACCAGAAAGTTAGCCCACCAGTTGTCCAAAAATGTGCATTATCTGTGCCCCCTTGAGGAGAAGGAGGGAAGATATTATGCCCCGGTACAAGTACAGGGGCAGGGTACAATTTTGGCACTGGTGGACACTGGATCTCAAGCTACCCTTCTGTCCAGAAGGGCCTTTGACGAACTGAATGCAGGAAGGGGAGAGAATTATCGTATTCCTCTCACCTCTCTTCCTGGACAACTCCAGAACTTCGACGGGAAGGAAATTCCCGTTGAGGGGACGGTAGATTTGGACATAAAAATTAGGCGACATAAGTTGAAACACCCGGTCATAGTTGTGACCCCAGAGGGCACCCCTTGTTTACTAGGGAATGACCTCCTGAGAAGGTTGTCACCCCTAATAGATTGTGTAAACAAGGTCATCTGGACCCAGACTAGCCGACCAATAAAATTAAAACAGAGTGTCAACCATGTTAGTTTAAACGGCACCTGCCACATGGTTGAACAAAAATCTGACCAAGTAGAATTTCACTTCCAGAACAACCAAATTCCAGACGTGACAGTAATAGCAGTAGGACAACAGACTGGTGATGGAGGGTCCTCTCTATTTCTGAAAATCAACCTTCCTTCCAGTCTAAAGTGGTACTCCACGCTGGAAGGAAACACTCTGAAATTCTTTACAAATCCACAATCAGATATTACCACTCCTATAGTCCAGAAAGATGTGAAATCAGCTCAGAGCCTGGCTGATATTCAGCAAATTGGAGAGCAGTTGTTCATCCCTGTTCAGTTAAATGATGGGAAGGACTCTGTTCTCGCTCGAGTGTGTGTGAACAACGGTAAGAGCTTCATCAGCGAAGCCATGTTCCGCCAACTCCCAAAAGATCCAGCCATTCCCACATTCAAACTGATAGACAAATGGGAAATGGACCTGGAAGCACCCAATTCGAAACATCTCCTGCCAAGCAGGTGTATGCTCAAAATCTCCATTGGCAACAAGAGCATTGTCCATAATTGTTGGGTCGTGCGAGACGTCACTGCCGCCTTTTACTTAGGCAGTGACATTCTCAATCGCTTTGCCATTAGTTTGGACCTAATAAACTTCAAAGCTTGGTCCCGATTAGCGGATAATCCCATGGGCTTTGATGATCCAGAAAAAGCATTTAGGTCAGCTCAATTGCTACCTTATGCAGTTGAAATTCAGATCAAAGAGGAAGTCACCATCCCAGAAAGGACCCGACAATTCTCCCTGGAAGTGAAAGTTAAAAGAGGACAACATTTGAAAAACCCTGATGCTTACATACATCTAAATGCTTCTCTTCAACAGCAAGGGTTGGGGGTAAACCCAACTCCATTAGTCAACATAGAACATGACACCATTCCAATAGAGGTGGATAACAGCGACTTAAAGAGTATTACTCTAGCCGCAGGCACCATTATTGGAATGGCGGTTGATGACCGACATTTCTCCATTGATCTTGGAAATGAACTGTTAGGACCAATCCCCAAGGACTGTTTTGACAGTGACAGTGATGACAATACAACACCAGACAGGATTTTTACCCGGCATGGGGGGAACTTCCTGGTGTACACTTCTTGCCCTTATGGTAAGGAAGATGTGACTTGTGACTTCAGGAGGGATGAGGTGATTTTCCAAGTCCATGAGGGCTGCCTTTCCCACCTGAAGCCTCCGGTCCAAATCAGCACTCTGACCAGGGACTTCTCCACCCAGCTGGAGGAGGCCGCTGAAATAGCCAAATCAGAAGTCTTTCCAGGCTTCAGGCAGATGGTGGAAGAGAGAGTCAACCTAGCTGATGCCTGTGTGACTCTGGAACAAAAACAAAAGTTGAAACAAGTTTTCTTGGATTTCCAAGATCTCTTTGCGGTAGACTCATATGACTGTGGTCGCACCGACATCCACACAACCACAATCCCCACGGACCCTGGCATGACTCCTGTGTTTGTGAAGCAATATCGCTGGCCTCTCGCATCAATGGAGTCCCTTACTGAATAATTAAGAACCTTGAGTCCAGGGGAATAATCCGTCCAGTCCACAGCACCTTCAATAATCCGGTGCTGGGAATATTGAAGCCAAACGGCCAGTGGAGACTCTGCGCTGACCTCAGGGAGCTCAACAAACGGGTCCATACTTCCCGATGGCCTCTGCCCTACATTGACCAAGGGCTGGCCCAGATCCAGGGGTCACAGGTATTCACTGCAATAGACCTGACCAATGGATACTGGACTGTGCCTGTCAGTAGGGAGGACCAATACAAACTGGCTTTTACCTTTGGGGGCCAGCAGTACACATGGACCCGGACTCCCTTCGGATACCTTAACTCCGGTAAGGAGTTCAATATTTTCCTACATAAGGCCATGCCCGACCTGGGTGCGAGGGGTAACCTGGCTTATGTAGATGATGTCCTCATCAAAAGTTCATCTGTGGAGGAACACATAGCGGAGATCCGTTATGTTCTGACCCAGTTGAGGGCCGCCGGAGCAAAACTTTCCTTTCAAAAAGCACAGTGGTGTAGAACCCGTGTTAATTTCTTGGGGCATGAGATTACTCCTCAGGGTCTCTGTCCCCAGGAAAAGAAAGTGGAAGCACTTCAGAAACTGAAAGACCCCACAACTCTGCGAGAACTAAGGAGCATCCTTGGACTGACTAATTACAGCAGAAAGTTCATTGAGGGCTACGCAGAGATCACCAGACCCCTGATTCATCTCCTGAAGGGGGGGGTCAAGTGGGAATGGGGTCCAGAACAAGCCGAGGCGGTAAAACAACTCAAAAGAAGCCTCTCACAAGCGCCTTGCCTAGCTTACCCTGTCAGAAACAAGGAGTTCTTCCTGGAGACAGGGTTCTCTAATACGTGCTTGACGGCAGTATTATACCAAAAGCATGACAAGGTCAATAAAGTAATCTCCTATGCGAGCAAAACTTTATCCTCTGTGGAGGAAAAATTCAACGATTGTGAGAAGGCACTCCTGGCAACGGTGTGGGCATTGAAGAATTACCGCCCGTTTATCCAGGGGGAACACATCATAGTGGAGACTCCACACCAGCCTCTGCAATATCTCCAAAGTGACAGAATCCGGCCCGGAAATGTGAGTAATTCCCGAATTACTTCCTGGATTCTGTCAATGCAAGGCTTTCCTGTGGAGGTCCGATATGGCCAAAACAAGAAGAGTCCCCTCGCGCAAGGTCTGGCTGACTTGCACGATTGTGCCAGAGAAAACTGTCTCGAGGACGAAAGTCTAAAAATCAAGGACAACACGGAGGCATACCTTAATTCCCCACACAAAGTCTTTGAAGAGGACAAGTGTGAGGGAATGCCCACTGTCTATGTGGATGGATGCTCTTACCATGTTGACAACAACGGGGAGAAAGAACTGGTGGCCGGCGTAGGGAATGCATGGGTGAATGAGTCCCCAGAACCCTCCGCTGGATACAAAATTGGTCCCCGAAGTAGTCAGGTGGCAGAATTGATGGCTGTGCATCAGGCCATCCTCACTGCTGTCCAGCATCAACTCCGCGAACTGGTCATAATCACAGATTCGGATTATGTACGGAACGGGTTCGTGGAGCACCTGGTTAATTGGAAAACCAGAGGCATGTTATGTGCTAACAACAAACCCTTGAAACATGGGAAGTTGACCCAAAACATTGATGATCTGGTCACCTCGAATGAGATGACCATCTATTGGAAAAAGATCAAGGGTCATTCCAAAATAGAGGGACCAGACAAAACTGGAAATGACTTAGCTGATCAGCTGGCCAAAACCGGGGCCATCCAAGGGGATCTAATTGAGATTGAGTCCCTGTTGGGGGAAATCCAGGTCACTGCTATCACTAGGTCCCAGACAAATGCTCACAACGACCTTTCAATTGCACAATGGAGTAAGGAGACCCCTGATGCTGATTTGATTACAGCTCAGAAGGGGGATCCAATTATTGGTAAGTTTTACCAACACCTTGAGGACCCTGAGAACTTTCCCCTGACGGATACCGATTACACTGGGAAAGAGGACCTAAGAGTGTTGATGAAATGTCCAAAAATGTTCCGAATCCAAGACGGTTTGTTGGTAAGGAAATCCAAAGCTGGCCATGACCAGTGGGTGGTTCCTACCTCATTCCGAAGCCTGATGTTAAGTCACGCCCATGATGCGGCTACTGCCGGTCATAGGCGGTTTCACACAACATTGGAAATCTTAAGAGAGGTTGCATACTGCCCACACATGGGGCAGGACCTCAACCAATACTTAAAGGGGTGTCTTGTGTGTGCGCAATTTCAGCCATCATCCCTCACGCACCGTGCGCCTCTCCAAAAGAGGGGGATGACACTGCCATGGTCAGATTTACAAATCGACTTTGTAGGCCCCGTGATTCGCTCCGCGAGGGGGAATAAGTACATGTTGACCGTCACATGCTTGTTCACCAAGTGGGTGGAATGTCTCCCAGCCCCAAATTGCAAGGCAGAAACTGCAGCTGCCCTGATGATCAACCACATCTTTTCCCGATTTGGTCTACCTCAAAGGATTGAGTCAGACAGAGGTAGCCACTTCACCAGTGAAGTAATGACAAAGATGTGGGAGATACTGGGGGTCAAAAGGAAGTTGCATATTGCTTACAGGCCAGCTTCTTCTGGAGCAGTGGAACGCTACAACCGGACAATTGTGAGCATATTAAAGAAGTTTGTGGCAGATTCTGGGCCAAGTTGGGATATCCGATTACCTCTGGTCCTAATGGCCATCAGATCTACCCCTTCATCTGCAACCAAAATGTCACCATTTGAGTTGATGACTGGGCGCAAGATGGTGCTTCCTCAGCATTTGCTCTACAGGACCCAAGAGCAGACACTGATAAATGCCTCCACAACTCATGAGTATGTGGAGAATTTAAGGAAACACCTCCAACATGCTTTTGCTTACGCTCAGCGGAATCTAGAAAGATCGGCTGATAGCATGAAGACCCATTATGACCTGAAAACTTCCAGGAAGGAATATCAGGTGGGGGACCGGGTCTATCTATACAACTTCCAAAGAAACCAGGCAAAACAGCGGAAATTTTTGCCTACATGGAAGGGACCCTTTGAGATCATCGACAAGATCTCCCCTGTGGCCTACAAAATCCACATCCCCAAAGGTCCTTTGGCAGCGGGGGAAGACAAGTGGGTCCACATAAACCAGTTGAAATGTTGCCATCCCAGGCACACTCTGCAACAACTGGAGGAATCCTCTGGAATCCTAGCGGGTACTGTCTCAGACTAATTCAGTTCCAATCATAAAACATACCACATCTAGTCTCTAAAATATTGTGATTTGCATGAAACTGTCTCTTAGTTATACTGTTTTTTTTTTTTTTCAAAATAAGAATGTAATGTTTCATTATGATGAAATGCATATGCTGCCCCACTATCTCAACAGTGGTGGAAAAAAACGTCTATGAATAGGTATTGCCGCTCTTCCTTTGTCATCCTAGGAGAAAGAAAACCTGGAGACGGGACAAGGAGGACGATCCGGAGACCGGTAGCGGAGACGCAATGGGCCCGGGGTACCGCCCAATCTTCCCATCAGGACCGGCGAGGAGGACCGATCGATCCACCGGATGAAGGAAGAGATGCTGAACTGGCCATCTACCGGAAGAAGATGAGAACTACATCCCAGATCTTGCGGGTCCCACCAGTGAAGGATCAGATGGCCACCGCAAGAAGGGGGGCTTGTGGGATGTATTTACCCATGCATCCGAGCCCTACCTCAAAACTGTGCAGTACTGACATGAAAACATCATAATGGCCAGAGCTCCCCAGAAAATGCACAGGAAAATCCCATTTTGCCTATATTGTTCAGAGGGGCAATGCTGGTTGCCAAAAGCAAACCCATAACTGTTGGGAATTCATTTTTCTTGAATGTCAAATATGGCAAAATCATGGGCACAGAATTACTTTACTTCAGAAACACACCAATGCCATGTCCTGAACATGGACAATATACTCCATGTAATATCACTTGCTGAAATGAATCAATCTAAAAAAAATCCCAAGGAGGGATGCAGTAACCGCAAAATCCTGAGGGTGGCGCTGGCGGTCTAAACTCTGACAGGAGAGCTGTCTTGCAAAACTGTCTAGTGCAAAGAAAGGGGTCTCATTTCATCAAAAGTTCAAAGGGGTTGCCTGTCCTGAGAACTCTTGACACTTCAGAACTCAACACAAGAAGCCAGGAAATCACAGGGTTCTGTTAATTAAATGCAAAGTGGCTCCCTGGCCTCCTGATCTCAGCTTCCCAGAGACCACACAATGGCCCCTCTCCTCTGAAAGGAATATGTTGATTTTTACTGTTTCCTGTCAACAAAGGCCTGCCTGCCCAGAGGATGCATGTGACTGACCCACCCAAGTCTTGGAGGCGGACTCCAACACTCTGAGGACTGAATTGAAAGTAAAATATATATTTTACAAAAACACTGATAACTCTTTGTAATCAAATGACAGAAATGTATAACTTTGAGAGACTTAATTTAAAAAATGTACCTTTAATTCAAGCCCAAACTCCAAATTGTGGGATATTCTGGGACAAAACCCTGCTGTTTATTAATATTACAGACTCCCTGTTTCAGCTAGACAAACGAAAATGCATTGGTATGTGGGTAGATATGTGAGGAACAGTTGTATAAAATTTAATGAAGATCCAATGTTGTTTAGCACATTAAAAAGTGCTAAAAGTTGCCATTTTTGAATGCAAGCTCTTAGAAACAGCAGATTTGGGACAGAGTATACCTCATGTGATATGTGACATGGGTATGTAATTTCAAACAACTGTGTAACTGTGAAATATGTATTTTGATCATATATAGATTTGGGTGCTCAGATGACAGGGGAGTTTTTTCAAGAGATCATAAATGGCTGACATCACTCTGACACAACTTAGCTCCCCCAATCAGGGGAGAAATGAAAGCTGGACCAATGACAAGTGAGAGGGGCAAGTTTAGTTATGACCAACACACACACCCACTTGCAGAACATATAAATGGACCACTGAAACTTAGGTAGAGACTTTCAAATCCATTTGCAGCTGGAAGCTCTGCCGGGAAAATCCATACTTTACCTCCATCAATCTCCAGAGAAAGCTGTGCAGAAAGATCCAGACTTTAAATCCCTCAATCTTCAGAATCCAGAGAGAGAGCAGACCCAGATCACTGTGAAGTGCAGAGACCAGAGTCCCGTCTAAAACCTGACCAGATCCGTGGCGAGGCCCAGATATTTCTAAATATATTGTGAGTACATAGCAAAACTGTGCAGACCCAATCTCTTAGTTAAAAATAATCTAATGCAAGCTATTTTAACTTGAGTAAAGCTGTCACTTGTCATTTTCTAGTTGCAAGCTGCACTTGTCTTTTTGAACTTTAAAATTTCAAATCTGAAAAACGACCTTTATTTAATCGCTCATATCTCCGTGACCGTTTGTGCTAGAGACTTGCAGTAACTTTCATCTGGAAGCTGAGATCCTAGGCTTTCATAGAACCCCAAAACGATATTGATAGCCCTTGTATTTCTTCTGTAATAGCGCCAGACGCATTCGCGAATTTTGCCGCGATTTGCAAATTTCTCCACGTGTAAAAATCTGCTGCTGCTTGCCTTTCACTTGCCAAAAATTCGTTTAACCTACCAATTACTCCTAGATCCTTGCTAAAGTGAGCCTGGACTAATATTAACTTGATTTCACTCACCCTGAACCTCCTAGAGGGAATTAAAAGCACTTTAGCATATTTTTCTTCTTCATTGCCAGCACATTTAAAAGCATTTGGGCCTGTGTTTTCAACTTCTGTAGTCTAAGTTGCTGGGTGAACTGAATTACATTTGAATTGCATTTCTGAGAATTGTGTGCCTTCCTTCCCTTTCCTTGCATTGCATAAAAGGGGGGGTGAATTGTACAAGAAAGTGGTTACATTGTCTTTGCTGAAATCCTATCAAGTTATTTTCTTTACTGCATTTCATTCCACATTGCATCCATTTGAAACCATAAAAGTATTGTTGCTATCTTATCCATTTCATGTCAACTCCTTAGTGATTATCAAGAAGTGTGCTAGTGCCAGATTCTCCGTTGTTAATCTTTATCATATCCGATTAAGTGTGCTATTCAATTATTAATTTATTCTAAAGTGTGATAATTATACCTATTGTTGAAACTATCAATTAAACCTTTTAACTTTCAAAACAGAACTACTTCTTGGCTCAGTGGGGTCAGGAGGATTCCAAGAGAGGGGTGTTATATAGGGGTAGTCATCCAGAACGCATGAACTGGACATAAAGATATATCAATAAGGGTTTTCATTCAGTATTCTAGACTAGGCGTTGACTTGGCTGTAGTGCTGAATTGAATCCTCTTACATTCCCTTACTTACCATGAAGTCTCGTCACAGGTCCCATGCCCCTTATGTGGCCCTTGGATTATGCTATTCAGTACAATGATGATGGGAGAGATGATCAAATGAAAGAGAAGTGCGCGGCAGCCACTGAACATACCCTGTTGCAACCATTTAATGAGTTTGTGAGAGGGGGAAGGAGGTTAAGGAAGTGAATGATGGCAAATGCTACAACGTGATTGGTGTAGGCCAGAAGTAAGAGGGAGATGGCGCAAAGTTGAAAGCAAAGGGCAGCGGCCCAAGCTGGGGGCTCTCGCTTCGTGTCATTGCTTCCTTTTAGTTACCCCTCATGTGCCTAGCAGGGGCAGGTACTGTCGGGGTTTATTAGGTGGTCACTCTCAACTCAGGGAGTCCCTTTCCCCCATGCAAGGTGTCACACACTCAAAGCCCTTATACAGAGTCAACTTTAGTGAGGCCTCCCACTTATTTTGCACCACCCCATCAGATACCCTACAAACCACTAATAATCTAGGAACCAGGCCGGTGTATAGTAAAAATATATATTTTTATTTAAGGTTTGACAACATTTATTAGCAACCAAAATCAAACACCAATGCTGTGGCATTACGCCATAGCACAACTCCAAATGACTTCCCGTTATTAAAACAACACAGGTAGAACTTTGAAATTGGCAGTCAAAATTAACATCAGATTTTATTGCAAATTAACAAATAGAAAGCATTCACAATGCAATGGAAACATCGTTTTGGCTTTATTTTGAGAAAGGCAATGTTTGAGAAAGAAACTCAATGGGAAAATTGTCTTCGGCTTTTATCTGAAAAACAGGGTCTGGAAACTCAAATGGAGAAATCTTTTTTGGGCTTTTATTTGAAAAGCAAGGTTTGGAAAAGGAACTCAATGGGAAAATCGTTTTGCAAAACACATTCAAGGGATATGCAGTGCTTTGAATTTCTGGTTTGGGGTGCACAGGAATAAATGGGAAATTACATTTTACAACACATATCCAACTGAGATGTAATGCTTGGTAATTCTGGTTTGGGATGCAAGGAAATAAATGGGAAAATGTGTTTTACCCCTCCCCATTCACTTAAAAGGTAGTATTTTAGAATTACTTCTTTTTGGATTCAGGAACCCCCCTTCTGGACAGACGTCAGGGGTTTCAGAAGAACAGGGACCAAATTCTTTATTGTCTATACTAGCTAAAACACACTGGGCATGAACTTTGTTAGTTTTGAACTCTAACAACACTCATCCTGTCAATTACTATATTGGAATCAATTAATTTAACTTCAATTCAATGCGCTAAGGATCTACACAGCTTTCCCCCTCCCTAATGGAAAGGATTAAGGCAGGCTGTTCCCAACACAATTCAATGTAAGTGGATAGGTGATTTTCTACAGTGGAATTGATTTGAATTGGATTGAATAAAATGTGCCAAGGGTCTTCCCAGTACTACCCCCTCCGCGATATAATATGATACAGCATTTATTTATTTTATTTTTAAATGTTTTTATTAGCATTTATGTATGCATGTACAGTGAAGCGTCAAGAACATGGTCAGGGTGAGTCAACTAAAGTGTAACATATATGCAGTTTGAGCTTGGTAAGGGTGGGCAACTTAACTTAACAAATAACAAAAGTAACACTAACTGTTCGCATGTCCTCCGGGATGTTGGGCTCATCGCTTTGTTGTCGGACCCTCGTCTCATGTCGGTGAGGGCTGGCCAATCAAACTAGAGCGTATTGTGGAGGGGAGTGTGGGTTTGATGTTCCAGTATCTCGGTCGAACTTACTCGATGGTCCAGGGGGGGCAGATTCAAGGGGGCTTGAGGCTCGTTGAGGAAATCAAGTCTCTCAGGAGGGATTTCCAGGCCTCCAGCGCGGTGCTTGGATCCTCTCCGCCTCGGTTTATCCCTTCCTCCCACGCCCTGGTTTCGGCTGCCGTCCATCTTAGCATCTCCTTAGTCCAGGGTTCGTGTCTGGGGCCAGTCGGGGATTTCCAAGCCATGGCAATTGTTCTTTTCGTGAGTGCGCATGCAATGTCCATAAACTTCACCAGGTGTTTGATTTTACTCAACCTGGGGTAGGTACCCAGGAGGCATTCCTTGGGTGTCCATTCGTATGTCTCCAACCCAGCTCTCCTACAGGTCTGTTCGGCGGCAGACCAGAGTTTCTGTGTTTTAGGGCAGGTCCAGAACATGTGAATCATGTCGGCGTGGTCGGCAGTGCACCATGGGCAGGTCGGAGCCACCTTGTCGGAGAATGTGGCTATCCTATGCGGAGTCATGTAGGTCCTGTAGAGGATATTGAGCTGAATCAACCTGAACCTCGCATTCCGGGATATCTCCTTCGGGTATGATAGGGCCCTCGACCATTCTCCTTCCGTGATTTTGGTCCCTAGGTCAGACTCCCATTTCTCTTTCAGGCGTGCGCTTCTTGGGTTGGTCCTGTCGTTTATCTGGATGTACAATCTTGACGTCGGTTTCCAGCCGTCGCCGACACCATACAATTCCCGCACAAGTGGGCGTGTGTCCGGCTCCTCAGGCCATTCAGTCTATTTCTCTTTGGCAACCTGTCTCACCTTCTGGTACCATAGGAATTGTCCTGGGGGAGTCCATCTGTCTGTTGCAGTGATTCAAAGTCTCTAAACAGCCCATCGCTGAACATGTCTCCCCATGAGTAAAGGCCGTGGTGCTCCCATCTCCTCATCGCCGATAAGTCGCTGTTGGTTTTGCACACGTCTGCCAGGATGGGAATCTCTGGTGCGTACGGGTGCCGTAGCCCCAGCATAGCGGTGACTTTTGTCCACACCTGTCGCCCCAGCTGTGCTATCATAGGTGGGTCACGAGGCCCCACTTGCTTGTTCCATATTAGCTCCTTGGGGTGCATGGGGGATGTTAGTTGGTGCAGGAGATTCGTCTCTGCCGAGGGGTCGTCACATAGCCATTTTGCGATATGGGTCAGTTGTGCCGCCAGATAATACCTCTGAAAGTCGGGAAGCTGAACGCCGCCCTCAGCGTAGGGGAGCGTAAGGATGTTCAGTGCAAGCTTGTGTCTGGCTCGGCCCCAAAGAAAGTCTCTTAATAGGGATTCTAGCTTCCTGAAGAAGGGTGGTGAAATGTAGTATGTTATGTTTGTGAAGTAGTAAAGAAATCTGGGCAATATTATCATTTTGGATATTGCCACTCTACCCATCATTGAGAGCGGCAGTTTCGACCAGAATTTGATAGATCTGCGTACTCCGGACATGGCCACCTCCGTGTTGCAGTCATGAGTAGAGGCCGGCGTGTGCTTAATGGTGAGGCCCAGGTAGCGGAACGCCTCCACCTGCCATTGAATCCCAAGCGTAGGGAGTTCGTCAGCGCTCTTGCCTCTGAGTCCAGCCAAGGGGAAGGAGCATGATTTCTGGCGGCTAAATTTTATCCCAGAGTATTTCGCGAAGTTGTCTAGGATATCCAGGGCTATAGGGGCGTTTATCTGGGGGTCTCGTAGGTATAGGAGAACGTCGTCGGCATACAGGGAGATGATATTGTCTGTTCCGCCCAAGCTGATGCCGGCATCAAAGAGCTGATTCCTGAAATAGATCGCCACCGGTTCAAGGCCCAGAATGTATAGCATTGGGGAGAGGGGACATCCCTGCCTGGTTCCCCTCTGGATGGGCCACGCCTTCGATATCATGCTACCAGTCTTCACTCTCGCAACTGGGTTGTTGTAAAGCACCTCGACCCAGCGAACAAATTGATCGCCAAGCCCAAATTCCCTCAGGGTCTCAATCAGCCACTCCCAGAAGATCGAGTCGAAAGCCTTGATGGCATCCACCGACAACACAGCCAGGTCTTCGGTGGATTCGGCCGTGTGTGCTATCACATGCTGAAGTCTACGCAGGTTGGCCGTGGTGTTGCGTCCCGGGACGAAGCCAGTTTGGTCTTCGTGTACCAGGGTTCCTATTACTTTCGAGAGCCTCTTTGCCAGAATAGTTGTTAGTATTTTGCTGTCGTAGTTCAGGAGCGCTATTGGGCGGTATGAGTCACAGTTTTCAGGTGGTTTGCCAGGCTTAAGCAGTGGGACTATAAGGGTCTCCCTCATGCTACTAGGTAACCCTCCAGTTTCGAATGCCTCCGCGTAGACTTCTTGTAGTATGGGGGATAGGAGCTCCTCGTATGCCTTGTAGAACTCCGGTGTAAGGCCGTCTGTTCCGGGGGTTTTGTTCGTGGAAAGGGATCTGATCGCCTCGGAAATGTCCTCGGGCGTGATGGGCTCCCCCAGCATGTCTCTCTGCTCCTGATTCAGTCTGGGTAGACCGACTTCCTCCAAGGTGTCTTTGATTTCAGCCTTGGGTATGCGATTGGTATGGGCGTATAGTTCGGCATAGTAGTCAGAGAAGGTGTCATTTATAGCTTGCTGTGTCCTGTGGGGTGTACCCCCGCTGTCCTTAATCAAATTTAGTGCCGACCTTGGGTGTTCTTTACTGCATAACCAGGCAAGTATCCTACCTGGTTTGTCCGCTTCGCTGTGTGCCTTTGCAGACCGAGTGGAATAGTCGAACTTCGAAAGTCTCTCCCATGCGGTTTTGCAGTCTTCTCTAGCCTCCTTCAGCCTGGCTTCCGTCTCTATCGTTGGGGGGAGTGTACTCTCAAGGTGCTTGATCTCCTCCTCCTCGGACTCTAGTACTTGTCTCAATTGCCTCCTAATCCCGCCTGCTTCGGCAATTACCTCTCCCCTCGTCACCACCTTCATTGCTTCCCAAAGTGTACTCCATTTGTCGACTGAGCCCTTGTTGAGGTCTATATATTCCTCAAGCTTCTCAGCTAGGGTTTCCTTGAATGCGGGATCGGTCAAGGCCTCTGTTGGCATGCGCCACATCGGGATAGGAGGTCTAGGGCCTCTCAGACAGAGTTGCAGTACTAGCGGAGAGTGATCCGATATCGATCTGCCCAGGTAGGACGCAGATTCAGCTTGTGAAGTCAGCTCGTGGTTTATGAAGAGATAGTCTATCCTGGTGTGGAGGTTGTGGGGGGCCGAATAGAACGAGTAGGATCTATCAACTGGGTGCAAGTCCCGCCAAATGTCGGTCATGTGTAACTCCTCCATTGCTCTGCGAAGGGCTTCGGAGGAAAGATTGTTGGGTGCGCGTGGTGTGATAGACCTGTCCATTTCAGCGGTCCATGACACAGTTGAAATCCCCTCCCCATATTAGAGTGTGGTCCCTATGGAGCATGATTCTGGCGCACAGCTTCCCGAGGTGAGAGGGAATGCCGTGTTGGGGGAAATATGAGTTCACTATGCATAGCCGAGTGTTCTCCAGCATGCCCCACATTATCAGGTATCTTCCTTCGTTGTCTCTTTCTACGCCCAGTTGTTGGAAAGGGGTGCCTGGGCTTACCCATGTGTACACTCCCCGTGCATATCTCGAGTAGGATGAGCCATGCCCCTGGCCACCCCAGTATTTCAATAGTTTGTCCGCGGAGTCTGTGGAGAGGTGCGTTTCCTGTAGTAGAGCGAAGGATATCTTCTTCCTCTTCAGATAGGAGTGTATCCGGTTTCTACGAAGGTAGGACCCCATTCCCCTGACGTTCCACGTGATCACCTTAGGTTTTGATGCCATTGTGCGTCGACTTCGGATGTCAGCAGAGATACCCCCACTTTTCCAAGGGTTGATCGTATGTTGTCTCGGGCCATGACCTGTCCAAACCGTGAGGGGCGATCCGTTTCAATGTTTAATTTTGAGTTCGTTCTGGAGCCGGTAAGAGTTCTCGGAGGCGGGAGAGTTAGAACAACAACAACTTGAAAAACACAACTGTAACTGGTGCACCCAGCTCCTGTCACAACGGTGCAGTGCTCGGGTGCTCTCGCACTGTCTGTCCCCATCCGGGTGTCTAGCGCGAGAAAGTATGTGCTGGCAACTGGCCTGCACTGGGCTCTCGCGGGAACGGGGTCCATGTACGCGCATGGGGAGTCCGGCGGGCCGCGCACTCGTTTAGCGAACTCTTTTTGTAGTTTTGCTTCAGGTGGGTCGGGACTCTTTTACCATTTCTGGTGTGTTGGGGGGGCATCTGCGTCATCCCTGGCTATCTTCATTATGTTGTCCGAGAGAAGCATCCACAGGGACCTCGGCCAGGCCGTTATGTTCCATCCACATAGTGGCTGCCGCTGGAGTTTCCAGGAACACTGCCCTTCCCTTAAAAAGCACTTTCAGTCTGGAGGGGTAAAGCAGCATATATTTCAGATTCAGTTTCCTCAGTCTAGCCTTGATTGGTACGAACGAGTTCCTGGCTCTCTGAACCGACTGGGTGTAGTCGGGATATATAGTGATTTTAGAGTTGCCCCGTTGTATTTCTCCGCCTTCTCGCGAGAATTTCAGGATTACCTCCCGGTCCCGGAAGTTGAGTACCTTCGCAATGATGGGGCGAGGGTAGGAGCCTGGGGGGGGTTTCTTTTGGAGGGATCGGTGAGCCCTCTCTATGGCGAAGCCCTGGGAGAGATTTGCCACCCCGATCTCCTGTTGGATTAAGGATTCCACAAAGGCTGTCGGGTCCATAGCCTCTGTCCCCTCCGGCACCCCCAGTATCCTGATGTTGTTGCGCCTGGCCCGGCCCTCCGCCTCTTCGGACCTCGCCTCCAGAAGGGACACCTTGTTTTTGAGAGTTGCAACCTCCGACTTTAGGACCGCCGTGTCGTCGGACCTGTCCTTCTGGGAAGATTCAATAGCGGTGACACGTTCCGTCAGGTTGCGGGCATCCTGTCTTATCAGTTGGATGTCAGCTTTGACTTCGCCTATCTTCGATTCTATGGATGATCTTAGGGCGGCGATCGCATCCAGTACCTGATTGTGCCTGGTGTCGTCCTCCGAGCTGGCTCGCGGTGCTGGGCCTGTCGGGGTGGTCTGGGAGGCTGGCTGAGACTTAGATGTAACGAAAGGGTCCATGGTGGCATTTCTGGCCTTATTTCTTGCGGCCGCCATAGTGGAGTTTCTTGGCTTCGATGAGTGAGGCAAGGGGTTCAATGTCTTCCCGCAGAGTGGGTAAGCATGCGACTTCAGGCAGCCCACCACTGCGTGTCCGTTAGGTGCGTCGTGTCGCCAATCCTAGTGCACTCCATGTGACAGGTGTGCAGCTGCCCCGTGGTAGGGGTGTGCAAGTCGTTGCGGCCCGAGGATGAAGTGGTGGCGGGAGCCGGTCAAAGCTGGTTGCTGCGGGGCAGGGGGGTGCTGGTTGGGGGAGGTGGGAAGGCTCCCGTCGTCTGGCTGGTGGACTGCCGGTCTGAGGCCCACGAGAGATGTCGGGGTTGGCCTTTAGATGGGGCGGGGGCTCCCGCAGTGAGTATGGTATGCGCCCCAGGTGCGGCGTCCTTGTGTTAGTCTCAGTTGGAGGCCGCCGAACGCGGCCGCGGTGTGGAAGTCCGCCCAAGTGAGCCGGCAATGTCTGATCCACGGGGGCGCTGATTCTGGGCGGGAGGCGGAGGGCCCCCGCAATGCTGTCCCTTGATCCCGGTTGAAGTCTGTGGGGCCTCGTTCCGAGGTGTGGCACGGGCCCCTGGGTGACAGCGGTCCGCAGATGGAAAGAGTGATCAGCCCGGCAGGTGACCCAATCTCCGCGGGCTCTCCGGTGCCCCGGAGTCAACGGCGTGATGTAGTTGGAATGGCGGCGGGAGCCGGTCAAAGCTGGTTGCTGCGGGGCAGGAGGGTGCCAGTTGGGGGAGGTGAGAAGGCCCCCGTCGTCTGGCCGGTGGACTGCTGGTCTGAGGCTCGCAGGAAGATGGTGGGGTCGGCCTTTAGATGGGGCGGGGGGGCTCCCACTGCAAGTGCGGCCCACGCCCCAGGTGAGGCGTCCTTGTGCCAATCCCAGTTGGAGGCCAGACGCGGCCCCGGTGTGGAAGTCCGCCCGAGTGTGCGGCCAGGGCTCCCGGTTGGCGGCGAGTGTGTCAGGCGCCCCACAGGCCGGGGCTCAGAGTCCGCGGGGCCGGCGGTGTATGATCCGCGGGGGCGCCGGTTCTGGGCGCGAAGTGGAGCCGCCGTCCGATCTTGGTAGAGGTCTGTGGGGCCTCGGTTCGAGGGGTGGCTCGGGCCCCTGGATGGCAGCTGTTATCCGAAGAAGCGAGTGATCAGCCTGGCGGGCGTCCCAATCTCTGCGGGTGCTCCGGAGCCCCGGAGTCAACGACGTAATGCGGCCGCCATCTTGGAGACTTCCCTCGGGAGGTAGGGGGGAGCCGGGCTGGGTCGATTCCACGGGTGCCCAGGCTCCGATTTTTTTCGGGAAGAGGTGCCACACACGGGCGATCGCCTTATGAGCAGCTGTACCGGTGAGTAGACGGCACAGCTGCGCTCGTAATGCCCGAAGAAGGATCCGACTGCGCGGCCCAGCCGGAGCTCAAGGAAGCGCCGTCCTCACTCCATGCGCGTCAGGCCACGCCCCTACAGCATTTATAAGACACCTATACACAAGAGTTTCAAGTGTTTTCAAGTGCTATGCGAGATGGATATTAAGACTGGCAGCCCCCCCCCAAACTTTTGATAGCTTTGGGATATATCTACTCACATGTGAGGCCTTAATTAAGGGGCATTAAGGGAAACAGCAGGGCTCCTCTGAGGACACCACAATCTGGTCAAAGGCTTCAGTCAAGGATTTACTCCTGCACCCAGACTTCCTTTGGCTCCTCTGATAGGGCCCCAGCTAGCTTCTAGATTTCCCTGTCACAGTCTCCAATGCAAGGATTGAGGTCTTGCTGCTAGTTGCTCTGCTGGCAAGTCTGACAGTGGACTACCTCCAGGAATAAAATGGAAAAGCCCTGTTATAATGCAACATTTTTGACACTCCTACATTATCATAATTCCCACGATAAGGATTGGCTAGCACTCTCCCTTCACCTCTCACCAAGACGCCCACTGACTACTGATAGGACCAGGAGTTGGCCGTTGTGTATGATATAGGCTGAGGGAGGAGTAAAAATACATCACTTCAAAATGACAGATGGGTTTTACCTTTTTGGGTTCTGAAAATCTAACAACACAGTAGCTATGCTAATATTTCAGATAACTACATGAACCTATACATTTTGGGATTCTACATTTTTTGGTGAGTTGGTCAATATTAATTTTATGTCAGCACGCCCTTCCTGGGGTGAGCCACTGTTTTTCACGCTTTGTGGCTTGGCCGTAATAGTTATAACTCTGACACTACATACTTCCAACATTAATTTCACTGTCTATCACTCTATCCATTTTTCCAGTTCCTCAAATGTCTGAAAATACCAAAATCATAATTTTTATCTTAACTAAGGTTATGTACATCATACAAAATTAATTTTCACATGGTCCGAATTTGCTTTTTATCCCCTTTAAAATGAGTCTGGGGTGAGCTCAGGGAAACACAGAATGCTCTTTTTATTTAGGAACATGTGTTCAATGTTAAACATATGGCAATGCATTATTTGAGAGGTAATTTCTCATTCAGATCACCCCAAGCAGTTTAATTTTCTCCAGATCACATGACTGGGACATCTGGCTTTTCAGCCCATGTGATTCTGCACTCCCCTCCTGAGCTTCAAAGGTCTTTGCTCTGAGCTAGTGCACAATGTATGTGGAGGTTTGACCTTGAGGGTCATTTATGTTGGTCATGTTATCTGCATCACCACAGTTTGAATCTAATTATTGGTATTTTTAACATTTGAACTGAAAACCAGACCTGTTTTTGCTTGGTGGGCCCAGCCCAAAAGGTCTTAGGGTCAAAGTATCAGCTTAGAGAGAAATACAAGTTTTAGTTCACAATTCTGAAAGAATAGCATTTTAAAATGACAATGTGGGGACACATGACATTTTGTATTGTATCTCAGCCTGCTGGCAAGAAATAAACTCTTTCTTTACATAATGTTTGAACAGAAATAAGTTCCCTCTGGTTATTAGTCACACAGATAGGCCATAGTTCCATACAAAACCAGTGTGCACTTTTACACAAAACGAAATAGGCCTTTCCCTATAAATATTTTCATTTTATGTGCTGAAAGTAAGTCTCTTTATTCCTGAAAATGCAGTCTGTCATTCTCTCCTTCCATGTGCACTGTGTCTATTTTGAATCTGCCAAATTGGACATTTTCCCCTTTTACACAAAGTCAGCATCTGCAACGCCACATGTCTTTTTTGAATCCATTGGACAATGTTAGTAATATTACAGTTCTGAGTCGCACTCTTCTTCAGCTGAGTGCTAACAAAATGGAGGGAAGCCCATTCTCGCTCATTCAGTGGGCCTTATGTTGAAATCACTGTTTTGTACTGGCTTTTATATTTCAATGGAACTCCACACTAGCTAGCTAGCTTCACTCTCACAATGGGGCCTAGCATGGCCTCTCCATCTCTGTCGATATGAGGCTGTCTTTTTACCCCCACAGTGCCCCATAGACACATGTGCATGGTGTAAACCTTAAAAATCAAACTTCAAAATAAAATGTTCAATCAGCATCTAGAGTGCAAGTGTACTATAAGGCGTGTACATAGGAGTACACATACCAATGTAGGACTCCCGGTAACAGGATCTGCTGGCATTCGGGGAAAGGATGGCATCAAGTCATCAGCAAGTAACAAATTTGGTTCCATCCAGCCCATAAAGGAGGGAAATGTAAAGAGGAACTCATCGAAATCAAAATAAGCTGGACTAGCTGAAGACTGATAGTCCACATCACTTGTAGAGTTTACAATTTGTTCCACATCACACAAAGGAGTCCCACATTCAGGTTCAAGATCTTCCGATAAAAGATGTGCTTATCCTCTTACTGGTTAACAGGACAGGACACCCCACTTGCAATGTGGTTAGAACAATTGTTCCCAATTCTGCAACAGGATGACTTTGGGGGAATCAGTTCTTGGTGCCATTAATCTAATCATGCGGTGCTGCATATTTCAACCATGCCTTCTCTTGCACCTTCAGAAGAAAGCTTTTGCAATGATCTTTGAAGTTTAGAACATAGTTACTCAAGGTGCTGCTCCAGCACTCAAGATGGGCACATGTTATCATCAATCATTGTTTACAGGAATTGCAATGCTGACTTTACATCTCACAGCCAATGGCAGGCTGAGCCTCATGCTTTCTCTTGTACCCAGCAAGCCATAAGAAATACATAAACAAGACTACACAGTTTTGCCTCTTTGCCATTAACAGGGCTTCAAAGCATCTCATGAAGCAGAGCCAGCAATTCTGTAACTTTGATAGGCTCACTTGAAACTCACAGCTTCCTGGAATACTTTCACTACTACTTTTTCCTTCCACGTGGGGGACAGCCCAAGAGTCTTTAACCATTCTGAACACCTTTCGCTGAGAAAAGTTTTTGAACATTTTGTGACTCGCATGAACAATGGACCCAAAGGAAAAAAAAACATTACTATTAGCTCATAGACCTTTGATCCTTTTGGGCGGTTACTCCTATTTAATCCATGCTATAGTATCCTAGTTCTTTTATCTTTAATATGTCAATGGTTTCCTAAAGGCTTGCCATGTTCAGAATTCCCTGTGTCTGAATTTACGTTTGTTTACCGATTAATTGTTTTGAAATGTGCCTGTGGTTTCCTGCCGACCACACCAACTCCTGTGGGCCAAGCCATGCCCTTGGCCTGTTTATGAACAGCCTCCATAGGTATTGCAGTATCTCAGCTCTAGCACAGACACGTCTTTTCTTTGACTACCACCTCTTCCTAGGCAGTGACTGCCTCAATCTTGGTGACTACTTTATACATTTTCTAGAGATTAAAGATTAGGATTGGGAAGGGCAGACAAGAAGGCCCACTGTGGCCATTGAAGAGAAACTTCTTTACTCAATTATAATTCAAGACATTCCACTTGGCATGTGACTAAAACTCGCACAAAAACTGGGAGGGATGTTGGCTTTATAAAAACCTGGCTGAGACAGGTAAGTGTAACAAGTCTGAAACCGATGATAGGATGATAGACAGGATGCAAGGAGGGGAGGAACCTGAAGGAACCCCTTCACTGTAGTGCCTCATTGAAAAAGAAGGCTCGTGTCACTGGAAAGTATGACCTGTCAATCTAGAAGTCAGCAAAGTCCCAGCTGGAGTCCTCCACTTAACAAGCAAACGGAGACTTTCGAGTGGGATAATAATCAGTAATGTGAGTGGTCAGTAGCACCAGGGCGACTATCTCCCTGCAGCTAATCTAAAGCGGAAATCCTTCTGAGGGGGAGGTGACGGACTGACCCCTGACCTAGAAGTGTTGTTTCCGCCTCAAGATGCTGTTGCTATTTTTCAATGGTGTCCTATTGCAGCTCAGAAAGTTTAAGTCACTTTTTATCCAGAGGTGAAGAAGTCTACATTGAGTCTCAAGGGCAGTGCGTTTCCGCCATCCACGGAACTGCCTGCCGGTTTTACTATGTGTGAGCTGTGAGGCCCGGATCAGGTATTGCCAGGTCAATGTAAACGCCCAGCAGTTAGTACAGTGTGTCCTGGACTTTTCTTTAGTGCCCAGGACATTTTTTTTTCATATTGTTCATCTTTGCATAACACGTGCCTTATTCAGTACATGTGGACCCCTTGTCCGACCAGTAAACTTGTCGTCCACTTGGAGAGTGTGACATGACATGTAGTCACTCAGGGGAGTAAGAAAGCACACAACCTCCGGTACTCACTTAACTGCTGCCAGTTGGCTCGAGCCCAGCTCCTCCCTCCATTAACTGCGAGATGATTTGCCTGTGTGTGCGTCCACACCCAACGACCCCAACAAAGTTTGCTCCGCGCTGTGGGCCCAGGGATTAATGTCCATCTACCACTGTCAATGGTGTGCTCCTTGGAGACAGATGGCACTCCGTTCCAACTAGCAGTTCGAATCCGTGTACACGCTTTACGAAGTCAGTCTGATGTCGGTCTGAGGGATTTGTGTTAAATGCAGATAATAAAGCTGCGTGCAAAGAGTGCACACCAACACTTGCAAATACAAAGATATGATAACGGTTATTTTTGATCAAATGCACGCTTCCACGAGCTTAAATCTGCAATGACATCGTTGAGTTTCAAAGGAACACAATGTTTGTTGACTTTTCTGAGTGACCTGTTTTCACCACCGCCTTCAGAATACAGACTGATGCATCACAGACTAATGGAACAATGCAAATAAAAACAGAATAACATGTTAAGACACGTGAAAGAGCTATATTCTAGTAGTGTGCGTTAAAAGAGAATGAGACCTATGCATAACAATAGACCTATAGATCATACATGCCAAGATGGCCCATTCCATTCAGGAGTTGCTAGTAAAGTCCTGGTTTTAAGTTTGCATTCTCAGAATTGTAGGCCTAATTTCCCCATCTTGAGCCCAGGACTACAAGTCCCAGAATGCAACGTTGATACCAGGATGCTGTACAATCTCCTGAATGGAACGTGGCATGTATGATGTATGATAGTCAATTGGAACCGTTTAAACACACTAAAGTGCAAACCTTTAAAGGAGAAGACCACGCGACATTCTGACACAGTTCAATCCATGTTAAAAAAAAAAACTAAAAAAAACCAAGTAGTCGTGAGCCTGAAGATCTGGTGAAATACAGGATAATGCTAGAGCTTCCTCTTTATTGGGGTCCAATTTCACTGGTGCAGAAGGAAGATAATACTGACGTTATACACTGGGTCAGAATTACATTGAGTACATTTGTGGTGTCCGGACTTGAGTGCTTCAATGGATTTGAAATGGTGTCTGGTGTCTCAATGGTCCTCCAGGCTTTTCACGGGAATGTGAGTGAATGATGATGACTGACAGCTCAGAGAATGTTGGGGGAATGTGATGCGTGTATGCTTCTGGGAGTATCAGTCGGAACTGAGATGTGTATGCCTGCGGATGGACCATGGGTGCTCACTGTGATACAGCTTAGATCTAGACTAACTGGGTTTCCGGCCATTTCCGTGAAAATGAATCTACAGGTTTTATACATACGGACTCCTGATGCTGCTTGCATCAGGAGTGCATTTTGGAGTTACGGCATAAGCATCAAGAGCATAGAACATATCTCTATGCTTTGCCAACTTAGCCTTATATTTCGCACATACATGTTTTGCCATCCAAAATATAAGAGCAGAAAACATACTTTTAGAAAATTGGTGTAAATGTGAAAAATTAGATATCAAGACTGTCATCCCTGGCACCGGTTTTAGATGAGTTTACCAAGCCCTGTAAATCTCCAAGCCGAACAGTGGCCATGTCCTACTAGCAGGAGTCCCAGAAACCCCCAATTGGCAGTTGTGAAATCTGCGCAGCAGGCTGCAGCATGGCCCATCACAGGACTAAAATAATTTGACCACATCAGCCCCATCCTTAGGGGAGCTCCACTGGCTACCCATTCAAGCATGCATCATGTTCAGAGAAGTCTGCATCCACTACAAAACAGTAGCAACCAAAACACCACTCCACCTGTGTGGGAAACTTAGCATCTCTGCACACGTTCACCCCCAGAATTGACAACATCTATGGGCTGGGAAACGAGAACTTCATGGGGAAAGACTGGACACAGGCCTTTTCCTGCTACACGCCCTGTCTATGGAACAAGTTAACATGGATATGAGTGGCTCCAACATTCTTAGTACCTAAAGGCCTTACTCTTCAAAAAACATCTTGCCAATTGCTGATCACACCACTGAACCCCAACTCCCCCCTCTGGTGCTCCTCTCTTCTCTGCCAGCACCATCCATCCAAGCTCCTCTGCAACCTCTGTACACTTACGTTTGTCTCCTGGGCGTGTCTCTTATGTACAGTGCTCTGTTGCTTCCCAGCTAGGTTTGTTTGTTTGTTTATTTATTTATAACGCGCACCATCCAGCCCTAGGGCATCCGGGCGCAACTTGTGCAGATATACATACAGTAAGATAGATACAGGTTATAAGCAAAAAATATAAACAGTAATATACATGAATAATATGCAGACAAAGATAAATACAAAGATATCTACATGGGTTACAGTAGGCGTTTAAAGGTGAGGCCTAAGTAAATGCAAAGCTCCTGGAAAGCTGAATGATAAGAGAAGTTCAGATCTGATCGGAGAGCCAAGATTTTGTTTTCAGCTTGAAGGTGTTGAAAGAATCTTCAGATCTGATGGTGACGGGGAGGGTCTTCCACAGTTTAGAAGCTAGGACAGGGAAGCTCGTGCACCCCGCTTTTTGGAGTTTGAACCTTGGTATGGAAAGGCTGTGCGTCTGGGCCATTCTTTGAGGTCGAGTGGAGGAATGGAGGGAAAGCCGGTTGCAGAGATAGGGGGGGGCCTTGTTGGCAAGGGATTTGTGAGTTAGGGCAAGTGTTTTCAATGAGATTCTTTGCTTGACAGATAGCCAGTGTAGGTTAGTTCTGGATTCATAAATGTGGTGGTTTCTTGGGATGTTCAGGGCTGCCCTAATGGCATTGTTCTGAGTGATTTGTAGTTTATTCAGATTTACTTGGCTAGTACCTAAGTAGAGGGCACCACAATAGTCAATTATAGACATAATGAGCATTCTGGCTAAGGTGACGCTGTTAGGAGTGGTCAGAAACGGTCTAGCAGCTGCAATAAGTTTACAAGTGTAAGCATAGGCTGATCTGACTGCATTTGTTTGCCGAGACAAGGATAGAGTGGCCTCAAGGTAGAAGCCTAGTGTTTTTGTGTCTTTAGAGACTTTGATGGAATTTCCATCAATGGTAAAAGACTGGTAGGACGGATCTAGTTTGCTGAGATGTTGCAAGGAGCCCAAGATGAGGAGCTCCGTCTTGTCATCATTGAGGCATAATTTGTGTTGGGCCATCCAAGCCTGGATGACCAGGTAAATGTCGTTCAAGGCCTTCATGTCAATTAAATAATCGCCAGTCATGGGGATGAGTATCTGGGCATTGTCGGCATAGTTGGTATAGGAGACACCAAGATAATCAAGTACATCAAAGAGCGGTTTAGTGAAAACTTTACAGAGTGTAGGTGACACGCAAGATCCGTGGGGCACTCCACAGTGAATTGGAGCAGGTCAGCAGCTGCGGAAGGTGAAAAGACCCTCATGGATCTGGAGGTTAGCCCTGTATAACGCGCATGCATGCATGCAAAGATTTCCGGGTGACAGTAATTGTAGTGCATGACGAAGAACGTTGTTTTCCGTTTTCGGCAGCCAATAACACCCATTCCCTCTTTATCTCAATGGAAAAGGTGAGCCTGACATTTATTTCAATGTTAACCATTCTAAGTGGAAATAGAGTTCCTCCAACCTCATGATTAGTCCCGATCATAAACTCTCTATTAGTTAAAGAATGTTTGACTGAGTTTTGATAAAATAAGCCCTTGCCATAAGAGCTGTGTTTTCACCTGGAACTTTAATTGCCTTGTTGAAATAAAAGGCAACAAGATCAACACAATTAGAGATTATCCTTTGAGGAGTTCGGGGAAGCTTAAATATCATAATGTTGCTATGTTTGGGTGTGGAAAGTGTTGGCCCACATATGACCTTGCTCACTAGCTTTGCTGGAGCATTTGGAACCTACAGAAATATGGCAGGCTGCGTTTTGGGAGGGTTGTTGTCAAGATCAGGCTATTTATTTACTTATTTATATTTATTTATTTATTTAAATTTTTGTAATGCACCACATGGCCATTTGCCTCAGATGCACAAAAACCATAAACAAGATGGGACAATAGTAAACAGTAGCGGGGGTAAGAGGGAGCAGTATTGCTGCTTGAGAGAGAGTCAACCTGGTTTGAGTTTTTGCTCCCAGAGGGAGATTGTTCCACACTGAGGGTGCCTGGACGTCAAAGCTATTGCCGCCAAATCTGACCAGCTTAAACCTGGGTTGTATAAGTTTGAACTGGTATTGAAACCGTAAATTACTGCTTGGGCAGCTTTCCTTGTGGTGGTCTGTGAGGTATTTGGACCTTGTTCTTCCAAAATTTGTAAGGAAGGGTTAGGAGCTTGTGTGTAATTCTGTGCTTTATCGGGAGCAAATGAAGGTCCTTCCTAGCGTTGGTTTTGTGGTCTTGTAAAGAGAGCCTATGAATCACATGAATGGCACCGTTTTGGGTACCTTTGAGCACTTTGATGTTGGCCTGGAACGTGCCAAGCAACAGGCTGTTGCAGTAGTCCAGTCGAGAGTTCACTAAGGCCGTGGCCAGAAGAGACCTGCTTCTAGCAGAAATGTAGGAACCTATGTGATTAAGTAGTTTGCTGATGTACTCACATTTGGCCTGAATGTGTGTGACCTGTGGCCTCATCGTGAGCTCGTCCTCAAAAAGAATGATCAGAGTCTTCACGCTCTTGGCTACTGTGATTCTACTGCCAGCAATGGTGAAACTCGGATTTGGGTAGTTTTCCTGAAGTAGAAACAATTGCAGCGGAATAGACCGTAGTCGATTTCACCACAAATCAGTTTCTAGTTCGCTAAAACAACCCCAATTTGATCATAGACCACCCCCCAACCCCCTAATTAGCTTTTCGCTGCCTGCTGCTGCTTCTCCTGTACCACTAAAGCATCAGTTCCATCCCCTTTAACGTGGGTCGGATCTGATGCTGCAGGGTTCCTTTATTTTATTTGTTTTGGGTCTCTCACTTCCATTGCCAAGGAAGAGCAGGACACCCCTGCACCCCAAAAAGCCAATAAATAGCAAACATGGGGAGCAAGGGACACCCCCGCAATCCTCGCTCTTCCAAACTCTTGTATTCAGTGGACAGTTTTTTCAGTCTTTGCCCTGATGCGTCAATCAGGAGATCCGTCTTATCCCTGTTAAGGGCAAGAGAGTTGGATACCATCCACATCTGGATGGTCTCATATATGGTGCTAATGGCAAGGGAATCCTGTGTGTAAGTGCCTGACAGCTCAATGACGACCTGGGTGTCATCAGTGTGGTTGCCATATTGCACACCCACGTCATCCAGGAGACTGAGGAGGGGCATGATGTAAATGTTGAATAATCTGGGGCCGATACCTGAACTCTGTGGAACACCACAGGTTATGGCTGCTGGGGAAGAGCAGGCATCAGAAGTAGCTACTCTAGCATTCCGGGGCCCCAGGTAGGAAGAAATCCACTGTGCTGCTGAGCTAGAACAAATGGCCTGGTCTCTCAATCTGGTCACCAACAAACAGTGGTCGACCACATCGAAAGCTGCTGAAAGATCCAGAAGCATGAGGAGGGCTGGTTGACCTCTGTCCACAATGCTGGTGAGGTTGGACTTGAGATCCAGCATGGCAGTCTGAGTGCCATGCCTGGCTCTAAAGCCCAACTGCCTATTATTGCTTTCAATAATTTCCTGGATGTGGGTATATGTCATACTGTCCATGATCTTCAGAAAGAAGCATGTTTGTTATAGGTCAGTAGTTTTTGGCTATCAACGGGTCCATGTTGCTCTTTTTCAGTAAAGTGGTGATTCACGTGGGATACTGCCTTCGCTGAATGAGACGTTAACCAATTTAGTGGCCCATGGGACCACTACGTCAAGCAAGCATTTAAAGATACTGGAGGGTCAGCTGTCACTGAGACAAGAGGTAGGTTTCATGTCTGATATTATCTTCCGTTTTTGGGATTGGTGCACTGTTTCAATTCAAATTTCATGGAAACATTCTTGCCTTGAGGCATGATGGATCTGGGAGGTGGTAGATGAGGTTTCCTGTGTTTATGAGAATTTCATCTTGGACATGGATGGTGTGACAAATCCTCTTCCGTGGCACCAGTGGTTCAGAGATGAATATCGGTTTCTAAACCATCAGTCAGCCCCACACCTCTAGTACACTAGAAGGGATCTGAACAGATTGGAAACACAAGCAAATTATAAACCTCCATGTCCAATTTTGGTAACATGGACGTAACGGCAGGCTTATCTCTGCAAGACCGCGGATCATTGGTTAGTTGCAACACAGCGAAAATACAATTATTACCCAATGATAAAAGAAACTGTACACTCAAGGTTGTATAAAAAAATATCTACTTTTTTATTATCACAAAAGACTTTTCTAGCACACTACAAAATACAACCCACTCTGTAATGGAATGCAGAGGACAGTTTCAAGAAGGAAAGGGAATGTACTCTGGATACTGACACGAGGGTAGTCAGTAAAGTAATTAATCACAATAGTTCAAGGATACTTGGTTTCAGCACAAAGGGAGCAAGGGGTTGTACAATGTCACTAGGGGCATTTGGAGAAGGACCAGGGGGACAGAACCACAATGTACCTTGTGCCTGTAGAAGTTCTTGGTGCTCGACAGGGTCAAGTCAGTTTCAGGGCACTTTGCAGATTTTGCAACATCATTCAAGACAGGAGACAGCTGCAGATATCAGGTGGCAGGCAGTCCGGCGAGCGAGACTGGACAGACGGCTGCAGGCTGGCCTACATGGCGACTTGGGGTCAGGAATCGTTGTCTCAGTGGTGGTTGGTGGGTCTGATGACGTTAGTGACTGTGGCATGACAACAGTCAGCAGTGCAGTCGGTTGCAGCTTGAGGGGCTGGACTGGCTCGAAAATGTCCTTTAAGGCAGATGCTGGTTGATGCTTGTTGATGCACTCCTCCTAGCTTCTTCACTGGTCATGCGTCGTCCTTTAAGGTGGATGGCCCAAAACTAAGGAGAGTGTTGCAGGCAACGGTCTTGTCCTTGGTTTGGTTCAGAGACTCTCTGGCACTTCCTACCTAGGAAGCTTGCTGTAGAGCCTAGCAGGACACGCTCTCTGCTGGCTCGCTACCAGTCCTGGAGCTGCTTGGAGTGTCATCTGGATTCAGTGTTTCCCTCTGTTCCCTGGGAGATGTTTAGGGGAGCTATCTTGCTCCCCTCTTGGAAATCCTGCCCTTCCTTCACTGGTGAAGCTGTAAGGCAGACTGTACCTTCAGCCATTGTCCAAATGAGTTCCTCTTTTTACTCCTTGCAAAGCCTTCAGATGATCTGCCAAAAGAGGGGCTCAACCCACATTTAAAGCCAAATGGGCCTGTGATTTGTGGAGGCTAAGCCTACCTTAATGAACCAATCCTGGGTCCTCACCAACAATCTTCTGTTATGCATGAGGTCATAACCAGAGTGCTTTGCAACAGGAAAGGTAAAGGTCTGTTGTGGATCAAAGGGTCTCGCTGGTTAATTGAGCTCTCTGTGGTTCCTGATTAAAGGCAGGTCTCCCTTGAAGTGGTGGAGAGAACAGACTTTGTTCCTCCATCAAATCACATACTCTAACCCTCTAAGAGGGTCCCCCTGTGGGGTTCGCCTACTGTAAACACATGTACCAGACATGACAGTTCACTGTCATTGATGCTAAGAGGTGGGAGCTAGCTTCAGGTTGACACAGATGCATATCAAATGTGTTGGGGCTTCCTGTCTTGTGTTAGTCCAGCGACCAGGCCTCTTGTGAGCCTGCTTACATTTACTCTCTGAGTATGTGTCACCGCCACCAGCAGGGCCAACAAAGGATAGGGCAGGTCCATGGAGCCTTTGTTATTAAATTAGGCTGGCCAGGTCAGGAGGAAGGTTTTGACCTCCCCCTTTTGAGATGCCTTGATGTAATCCTGGGTGTCACATTCCAACTAAATGTGACAGGGAGGACTGCGCCTGTACACAGGTCTATATGTATGTCGTGCGCTGGGCATAGGAAAATGTGTGCCTATTAGCCCCACACATTTTCCAGAGGTTGATCTACCATCATTCAATTTCATATAAACTTTCAAAAGAGCCCAGGTGAGCGCACACCCACCATGCGGATGGTCAAATTCCTCACAGATGGCCTGCTTTTGTTCTATGATCTTTGAGGAAAATTCATAATGTATCTCCTGACACCAAGCTGAGTCTCTGTTAGGAGCTGGTTTCCTGGTGGTTCTACATTTGAATTTCTTCAGAATTGTGAAAATGGATTTTGCATGGGCTATGCTGTTGTTAAAACTGGTAGATTTTGACCCGACAATGCTGCCTTAAAGTTTTTTTATTTGAATTTATTATTTTCTTTTTATTGGTTTGTTACAAACCTTTACAAACTTAAAAGAACTTTTGGATTTACATAAACAAGATGAGTAACTAACTTCAATCAAGACAAGATAAATTACTAAAATCGATCAAAAAAGGAATAAAACAAATCAAAAAAGTCAAAACACAAATCAGTGTTGCCTTTGTAATCCAGCTCAGAGTATTTTTTCCTTACAGCTATCTTCATGTTAAGTTAGTCGCTGAGCTAGAAATTCCAGAAAAATGTCAGGGCAATTGTCAATTTGTAGTCAGATTCATCAAAACATTTTTCCACCATTCATTTGCGTTCAGAGAACCATGACCTTCAATCACTCTACCCAAATGCTTAGTTCTTTCCATTCTCAAAGCAGGGCAGAATAATATGAAGTGCTGTAGCGTTTCATCTTGTTTTTTACAGAATCTACAGCTCAAGTCCTTCTCTGTATCTTTAGACCATCGACTTAGGAATTCCTTTGTTGGCATTTGGATCAGCTGAAATCTCAGCAAAAGGTTTCAACGATATCTATCCGGAAATGTTTTGAGGTATCTTGGAATTTTATTCAGAGCTCTAGCCTCACCCGGTGTGTGTTGCATAATTTTGCGTTGGAACCTACAATCGCATGTGTCAATCCAGTCCTGGGCCCAGAGCTTTCTCTTGACTAGTTCAGGATTATTCATTAGAATGGCATTAGAGGTGTCAAGATTATGGAGAATTCCTTTGCAGCGTGCGTCCATAAGGTAAGGATACCATTCTTCAGTCCACTACCTGGAGTGTGTAGAATCCTGAATTGAGGAGGGCCATTGTCCATAATCATTTTGTGATATATCTGCAGGGTATTCTATGAAACTCTAGCATTTACGGATAACAGGCCCTACTCGTACCGAACACATACAGTAGGAGTTCCTTTTGTCAACCACAACACTTTTAACCAAATTATTTTTTCAATGGTGGACCACAGTGTAGCTGGGAATCCCAAAGCACATTCCTCACCAGGAATCATCACTGCAAATGCCTTCTACTTGTAGAAGTTTAGGGTTGGCTTCAGAGAAATGTTCTGAATTTCTTAGTTATAGCTGCTGCGTGGGCCACAAGCTGTTTACATTTGATCTTTACGTTTTCAGCTCACGGGGCGTCGGTCAAGCTTGAGCTGATCCACATACCTAAATATCTTGTGTGCGTCACAATGTTAATTACTTTATTTTCCAGGCACCATTGAATATTCGTCCCCTTGCAAGACTTGTTCTTTCTTAAGTCTTGAATTGTTAGTTCTTCTGACTTTTTGGGGTTGATAACCCATTAGCTTCAACATAATGCTCCAGTGCAAGACGTTTTCTCTGCAGCCCGATCAGTGTAATGTTCTACAGGACGAGTTTGTCTGTGTAAAGTAGCCAGCTCAGGTGGGTTCCGTGGATTTTTGGAGGGAAGGCTGCCACACTTTCAAAGGTTTCCCCAATGTCAGATAGAAAAAAATTGAATAGTATTGCTGCCAGGAGGCAACCTTGCTTGACACCACGGAAGGTTTTTATAGGCGCTGATAAGGTTCCAGAACCATCAAGTCGAATTTGGATTTCGGTGTTATTATGCAGGTCTCTTACAGCCAATAGCAGACTCGAAGGACAGTTCCACTTCACAAGTTTCGCCCATAGTAACTCACGGTCCACACTATCAAAGGTGTGGGAAAGGTCTATAACTGCGAGATAAAGTTTTGAGCCTTTTCTAAAATCTTCAATTTTCATAAGGTTTATAAGTAGTAGATTTAAACTACAACCCACACCTTGAACAAATCCTGATTGCTGAAAGTCGAAGTGTCAGCTTGATGTTATCCAGGTTGTTAAGCAGTGTTGTAGTTGGGTTGCGTAGATCTTACCCAGCACGTCCAACAACGCAATTGGTCAACATTCCGTCAGGTTTGATCTTATGCCTCGCTTAAAGATGGGCTCTACTATGGCCTTCTTCCAAGATGAAGGTCTGTACAGTTCCAGAACAATCTTTCTGAACAACAGCGTACAGAACTCCGCCCACACCCCAGGATTCTGTTTCAAAATGTAGTTGGACAACCCGTCTGGGCCAGGAGCCTGTGACGCCTTCATTTTCTTGATGTTATTTAAGATGTAAACTGTTACAAAGTGGATTCTCCAATGTTCCAGAATTGGTAACAACGGTTGTTTTGTGTCGCCTTTCTATTCATATTGATTGCCAAAATGTATCACCGAGCTGATTTCAGATACCATGTTGGTTTTTATTGCTCTCTCGGTGTTACAATTGTTGTTGATTAACTTCCAAAATTCGGTTGAATTTTTGTTCGCTAGGCATGACATCATATGTTCTGCATAATTTTGTTCAATAGCTCCTCTGTGCGCAATCAGACAGTTTTTGTATTTTTGCCAGATTCATTTACTCTCATCCGTGTATATGCAGACATTTGTGGGTTTGCATTGTCTTAGTTCTTTACTCATCACACGTTTTCTTTTTGCAATCAGGCTATCGTATGTATGCTTTAATTTAAATGATCGATTACGACAACCATCAGCGCGTTCCTCAAACTGTTCCAGCAGATGTACATATTCGACACTGGTCCCATTTGCATAGGTACGGAATCCGTCAATCACTATATATGCACGTCATTGTTCTTCAGAGAAAGTCGACCTCTGCCAGAATCAACTTCCACTTTGTGCTTCCAATGGTGATTATTTACTTTGTGAAAGGTAGCCAATTATACATTTGCCAATATGTGGTCACTCTCCAACATGGGAATTACCAGCATTTATTGTATGCTATGCGCTAGATTGCCTGATACAAATATATAATCAAGCACTGATTCATGTACGTCTCTCTTGCAGGTTGTACACGGAGGTATATTGCCTGGAGTATTCCCTTTGAGCATTGCCATGTCTGTGGCTTCCATTTGCTCACACCAGTATCTTGCGAGGATAAGTTTGTTTTCTGACATGGGTTTGCTGTCTTTTAGACAGTTTATGTTTAAGTCGTTGCACAAAATGAGTCCCAGCCGCTTTGTGCTGCCAATATAGATTGATAATGAGGGCTTGACATCGCTCTGCTTTTGATTTCGTTTTAAGTTCTATCGCCGTCACTTGAATGTAAAGAGAAACATTTTTGGTGTCGCGAATTTCAAAACCAGAGCTTTTTCGGACCAGTGTCAACAGGCCAGCCGAGCAGCGGCCTTTAGGCTTTTTCATTGCCGGGTTCATGGCCACTTCAAATTCATCCTTACTCAGGCATTTGTCAAACCACGTTTCTTGAAGACAAAAGATCTGCACTCTTCGCCCAGTCTGGTTCAGTGTTGAAGAGGTGGGCAAACCCTTGGGTGTGCCAGGTGCCCAATGAGAATATCTTGCTTTGCTTTACTGCAGGACATTAACTGTATTTATACCCTCCCAGCGTTTTATTGAGCCAGTACCAGTTATCAGTTTTTGGTTGGTCTTTTATGGCAGCAGTGTTACATGTCGCGTTGTGTGTTGGTTGCGCGTTACTCAACACTGTGATGTTAATTTGTTCTCCCATTTGAGTTCCCGTAACGAAGAATCAACCAGATGGGATGCTGGTGCGTTGTTGTTTTCAAGAACCCAGTCATCTTTGTCCACACATTTTTGATGAGAAGGTATTTCTTTGATCTTATGTTTTTCATTGCTCAGGTTTGTGTCTTTTTCAAATTTCTTACCTTTACCAACATCAAAGTCACCTTTAGTTTCATGAATATCAAAACCGTAGGGGTACAGGACCGATGCTGCTCCGTGCAGCAGGTCAGAAATAAGCCGGGAGTCCAGCTGAATATGGATTCTGTCACAGTGCTGTTCTTCTGCAAAGTCAACTGTCTTTATATCGGCTGATTCGTTAGTCCTTAATGATGGAACATGGTGTAATAAACACAGAACATTATTCCTGTTCAAAATAAGTCCATCATTTGTGGGAATTATCCGCTCAAGTATCAGGAAGTACTTAGCAGTTGATTTCTGAATTTTCATCCAGTTCTTTGGAGTACTTCAACATAGGAGCATTTGTTATGTCGCGTCTTGCAATTTTTTGCTATTCTTTGTTGCAGACTCCAACCTTAGTGTGGTGCCAGATTGTTTTTGACTGAGCAACATCTTTTCCAAATATTGCATGAACGCTTGTTGATCCTGTGAGGGGGCTATCATTGGCCGGGATTCCACTTCAGATCTTGGTGCCCTTAGTCTATTCCTTTTTTTCGTCCATTGTGAGGAAAGAGAGGACAGGATTGCTTATAAAGAAGGAGGGTTGAGGGGATGTGTGCTTCCGCCAATTCCCTTTACAATGTCCTCATTATATGTTTTAGTTGTAGGATAGTGTCATTAAACCAGGGATTCCTACTAATCTCAGGTTTGATAATTTTAGTCCTTATGACGAAAGGGCCTCGATGGTGCGGTCGATGGTCGCTGTAAAATGTGTTGCAAAGTCAGTGGATTTAGTGAAAGAGTCTTAAGATTTCTGGGTCAAGCATCCAGTCTCACCGGGTGTGCCGGTAGATGAACTCGGGAGTTCACTATGCAGTGATCATACCAGGGACCGTCGATAGTGGTGGTGTTTGTAATGGGCACGTGGTGTAACAAAACCCAGTCAAGCGTCTCTGTCCCTTTGTGGGTTGACCCTTTGACCCATTGTGTGAACCCAATGGTGTCCAGGGCGGCAATAAGGGAGGCAACTTGTTGAGGTCACCTAAAAATCACGGGGGTGTTGACTTTAGTGACATTATTCAGAAGGCCAATTAATTGTTCCTCGAATTGGGGCATATCTCTGGGCGGTCTGTAAATTACTAAGATGGTCAGGGTTATGTTGTCATTAATGTTAATTTTTGCAAAAACTTTTCACAGCCTTCTGGGGTCACATGGGCAATTGTATGGCAGTTTAGCTGTTTGTTAATCAAGAGGGCTACCCATCCACCTCTCTGGACTGGGCGGTCAGCACAATAGATTTGAAAATTAGGAGGGATGGCATCAGAAGGTGTAGTTCCAAAAGGTTTCTGTGACAGAAAGAAAGTCAGGGGAGGTGACTGTCAAGAGATCTTCTATTTCCACCACATGCTGCAGAAGGGAGCACTTATTTAGTAAAGAGAAACATAGAGGCAAACCCACGTGGACTGGGCTGCCTGAGATGTAAGACGTTGCGGAGAAAGATGATATGTTAGGACTGAGCATGGGCGCAGTGGTGGGAGATGCTTTAGCCTCCTGGATACCGATGTTCGGGTCTAATTTAGATGGAGTAAGATCATGACAGGGGTTTAGAATGTTGCTGTTAGGGTGGACATTGCCTAAAGTACGGATGACAGTAGACATCAGTGAGTGGACAGTGGGCCTCATTCCAAGAAATCCGCTAAAAATCAGTTAAGGCTGCCTATTTGGTATTAGCATCTTGGGCTGGGCATGCAGAGGAAACCCTGCCGTACTATGAGTAGACAGGAACGCACATAAACCCATGGCGAAAGTGGCAATACCAGATGGCCAGTATCAATGGATAAATGGAGAAAACTACTAGCATTAGCAGACAAGGAATGGCGTCCCTACTGGTTCAGCCATACCAGCACTGGAACCCAAAATGCTCTGAAAACCAGAAGTAGGCCACCAACAATTACAAAAACAAAATCCCCCTCAATCCACTGTAATCTACAGCCATCCAGGCACAGAAACAGCAGAAAAATATGTCACAGAAATACAGCAACCCAGGCAAGGACCAAGGCCAATGCCAACGCAAACACAAGTTTGCAGATGTAGAACTGACAGCCCTGGTGGAGACTGTGCTGTTGTCAGGGGTTTTGACCCATGTTCGAGTTATTATGCTGCAACATTTGGTGCTGTGATGGCGGAAAAGCCCACATTTGCGCCAGGATCCAAGAAAACCGCACAGTTTTTGCGCACACCAAAATGGTCGCCTGACCTCCCACCCACCAGTGCGAGTGTGATGGGCCAGGAGTGCCATGGGTGAAATGTGTGCAAAAGGAAAAACAGCAGTGCAGGTTTGCTCAAAAAGCGCTTTGAAATCACCTTTGTTTCTCTGAAATGCAAGCTAAAAATGCCTATTTTAAACATTGCAAGATATTCAAAAATCTCACTGAACACCAGCAGACATTTGGCAGAATGTATTCTTGTGTGCATACAAAATCTGGAAAGAGAAAGACCCAAAACAATGTTTATAACAAAACTGGCTGAGCTGTGGATGTCAGCAGCTGAAGTGAAATTGGACTGAAAGACACTAAAATCTAAATGTTTAAAATAAATGAGTGACCTACTGTTGAGTGTCACATAGTTTGCAACTGTTAAATGTCATCGTTTTGAACTTAGAATCAGTGTTCTAGCTGCATGTGTAAAAATTGTAAGTTTGATTTGGATGAAGAAAAACTGGGAACAAAAGGGACATTTGGCTGAAGCCTGGATTGAAGAGAGTGAATTCTGCCTGGAAACTACCCCCGACAGGAGTTGAAACTTGCTCAGCCACTCTTCCCAGGCCTGGCTGCATTCTGCTGCCCCCACCAAAAGGAGATGACACCTCCCTGATTGGATTAGGGGAGGAGCAGCTGGGGACTGCAGGAAACTGAACAATGAGCCTTCCTTGGCTCAGGCAAATGTTAAATTAGGGGGGGTCGTAAATGGCTTCCTCTTGAGAGAAACGGGGAGGGGCAGTGCCTCTGTGAGCAACTTGAGTTGGAGGAAGTGGACAAACCAGAAATTCCACCATGTGCTTTGGGAAACCACACCCCTCTGGGCCAGAGCATAATTTTAAAAAGATGGATAATTCATAGTACGGACTTGTCAAAATTATATAATTAATATCATTATTCTTGTGATTTTTCTGTGCACATTTTAAGAGGTGTTAGAAATTTGTACCATGCTCTGAGGCAAAACCCCATGAACTATGGAGATTGCAGACACAGGGTTCACACTAGAAAAATGAAAATTTACTGGAATATGTGTAGAGAGGCGGTGTACATCTGTGTCATTTCTGGTAAAAATCCAATATTGGTAAACCAACCAAAAAGCACACAATGTTGTCATTTCTTAATCCAAGCTCTTAGAAACATCAGAGCTTAAAGCAGGGAGGCCTGGACCACCAGCTAAATCCTTTTTCAGCAGGCCTTCAGAATCCAGCCATCCAACCAAACTATTCTACAGCCGGGCGAGCTGTTGAATTCTTTGCCAAGAATGTTTGCCAGAACCGGTAGCAGACCCAGAAAGAAGTGCCGACAGCAGAACCACAGACCAGATGAGAACCAGAGAGACCAGAACCAGAGATCCAGACCAGACCAGCATAGCAGAGCTGACCCAGATAGCCATGACTTCAGAACTAACCGCCTGGAGTCCAGTCCCAACCTGACCAGACCCTGACGGCCTATTTCAAATTTATGGTGTGAGTACCCAGCTAGAACTGTGCAGGACCCATCTCTTAGTTTAAAATAATCTGATTCAAAACATTTGAACCTGTCCAGAACTGCCTCATAGGAATCGTGTGTCCCTTCTCCGATTTTGAACCTGTAAAAGTGTAATTTTGCCATTTTGAATCATTGTTTCATTTCTGAAAAACTACCTTCACGAAATCGTCCGTATCTCTTGAACCGTTTGTGCTAGAAGCCGATAGCAGCTTCTTGCTTCCTTTGCTGAAATTCGTTTGCAACCATGACAATCATTCATAGAGCATTGCTAAAGTGATCCTGAACTAATTTAAAGTAGCTATCACCCACCCTGAATCTCTTATAGGGAATTACAATCATTTTTAGCATATTTTTCCCTTCTCTGCATACCACCTTTAAAGTACTTTGCCTGTGTTTAAAATCATCCCTGTTTCTCTAAGCTTGCTAGGGGGGAACTGAATTTGTATTGTACTGTGATTGTATTCCTGAAGACTGCGTGTGTTACTTCCATCTCCTTACATTGCATAGAGGGGGGGGTGAATTGCCAAAAGGGTAAAAGTGATTATATTATCTTTTGCTGAAATCATATCAAGTTTATTCCTGTGTTGCTTCTTTTCCACCTTGCAATTCCTTGTACCATATAAAGCATTCTCAGCTACCTTGTTCTTTCCATACCAACTCCTAAGTAATAAAATAAGTGTGCTAGTGTAAGATTATCCATTGTTGATCAACATCATACTCATAAGTGTGATATCAAATATTAATGTATTATAAAGTGTGATATATATCTATTGTTTATTTTTCAAATAAACCTTTTTAATTTGCAAAACAAACCTACTTGGCTCAGTGGGGTCAGGGGGATTCTAAGAGAGGGGCGTTATACAAGGGTTCATCATCGAGATTATAACTTGTCATAAAAATATATAAATAGGGGCTTGCCTTGAGCAATCCTAGACAAGGCACTGACTTAGTGGGATGCTTGATTGGAGTCATTAACACTGTAGTATGCTGAGGAGCTGTTTGGAGCAAGGCAGCGGAAGACAAGCTGCCAGAGCTAGAGCGCCATATGGGGTGAGGTGGTGGCCAACATGACAGCTGTCGGGGGTGTCCCCCATACGAGAAAGAATTGCTACAAGAGGTGGGACAGCTTCAAGGCCAAGGTCCGCTCAGCCATTGCAAAGCATAGGCGGGAGTGTGCAGCTGCAGGCAGAGGCACCGTGGAGCCCCTACGACTCATGCTGTGGTTGGAGTGCCTCAGCAGCATCCTACACATGGAGGGGATTGAGGGCATCAGAGACGCTGAAGCTGGTGCAGGGACGCAAGGAGAAGGCAGTAAGTACAATTGCATGTACATGTGTGCCCCTCCTTTTGCTTGCCTCCATCAGCAGAGCGCCGAGCAATAGGCAAACCAAGTGGCCTGACCCATGTTATGGAATGCACTGTCCACCCTCCATGGCTTTACCACCCTGATACACACACAGGCATGCACATTGCACGCATTCTGCATGTACCCCCATCCATGAACCCCACCCCTGCAAGGACATCCACCTAAGCAACAAGACCCACGTGAGACACATGTCTCCAACAACACAGTGGCCAACATTTCATGTGAAGTGTATAATGCATGACAGAGGACATGTGTGGTGAACAGCTTACCCTTTTAACATCCGAAAGACTAGAGGAAATATTTCTCTAGGCCACGTGTGAACAGCCCTCTACACTATGGTACAATACAATATATTCACAGGGTCACCTGTTTCCCTTGTGCCATTCGTGTCTATTCACTTTTATATGTTTATTTTACAAAGAATCGTCACATACTCTTTGTTATATATCAAAAATATCTTTTTATTAATTTCGCTCTAAAACATAGAATCTTAAGAAACGGTGTATGCACTCTTATTCTATCTGAACTGTGTATACATCAATCTAAAACAGACAATACATTTTCACATCATAACACTATATTATAAAAATATTCTGTGATCACTTCATTTCTCAATATTTATGATTTTCTTATTCAATGAATTCACACCATGGATCAATAATTAGAAACCCTCTCCAAATGAGACGGTCCACCTTAGTTCATACCACTTTAACCTATCAGTGCTAACTCCACTCATTCAAATCCTTCACACTGCATTCAACCATGCTCCCCACATGTTTCTTTCCTTTAGCATTGATAATAATTTCATCGGAAATTCATCAGGGGTAAAAGAACCACATTCAATTGTAATATACAGTAGTCTGTTTTCTTCTTGGGACCAATGGGGGATCCACACTTAGTCCCTTCCTTTGTTCCTCTCATCAAGTGAGAACACCGAATGGATGTCTGTGGGAAACAAGTAGAGGACAATCGACTATTAATGTTCAATACATCCACGTTGTATATTTTATTACATACAACTAGCTGTGTCTAATATCACAGCATGAGGAAGTTATTAACTTTAGTACTCCTCCTCTATATCTATCAGTGACGTACCCACCCTTGGTACACGGAACAGGTTTCACATGATTCAGTCTCATTAAAATTATTTTCTCAGTCTCATTAAAACTCTTTTTAATAGTTATTCAACTTCGTTTTCTCTAATCAAGCCTCCTCCTAGTTACTACGAGGTGAACACTTTGAGGCTATACAATTCCAGTACTTGGCCTAGCATGATCACATTGTATCTTGGTAACTTAATACACTCATTTTTCCCGTGGCTCAGTTTCAAAGAAGAGTCATTCTTCCTCATCACTCCACAAGAGTTCTTACCCAGGTAACCAATATTCCATTAATTGGTTTCAGCTTTGCTACTTTTGAAAATCTTAGTTCTCACGAGTTCTCCTCTTCTTCTAGTTATTGCACTTTTTTAACCTTCTTGGGGCTAAAGAGGACAAATATCGAAATACTTGGGCTCATAATCTAGGAATAGTTACATCCCTATACATTCAATGCAATCTTTCACTTTTACTCGCCTTCTAGTTATTACCAGTCACCCTATGGACACATTTAGCCTTACCATCTTTGGAAACATTCCAAGAGCTGATGTTGTTCTCTACGTATCACTGGGTTGTGGGTTGTCATTCCTCCTTTAAGTTGGCGGCTACATATGTCCCAATTGTAGCTAACTCAACTACAATAACTAAGCACTGTAGTTTTAGAAAAAGCACAAAAAAGAATAAATGTCAGATCGATCACAGTGTGCTTTTAATTATCTAGGCAATTTGGGTCGTGGTGTTACATTCTATAATAATCTTCACCACTGTTTCTTTTGTCTTATTTAGGCACTTCCTAGACCGGGTGTTGTTCCCTACGTCTGGCTGGGCTGGGAAGAGAATCTCCTCCTCTCGGTCAGTGAGCACATGTCTCACACTTGTTGCTGACCCAACTGCAATAGTTGATTCTTTGTAATACAGGGAAACACACAAATGGGACAGCATCAGGACAAAGATGTCCTTTATAATCTCAAACACATTTAGGGGAGTACTACTTCTTTTCTCAGAATACCTTTATCACCCTTACTAAGTTATGGCACATCTATTTTCTACCCGCATTATTTTAGTTTAATTGTGCCTCAATGTGGTCTCTTACCTGTTTTATCTTGCAGCGTCCTCAAACTGTCAATGTTCCTTCGGTGCGGCGCTCCCCTACTCCTTTGCCGGCCTTCATTTCCTGTTTTTTTCGGGAACTCCCTCCGTCATGTGACCATTACGTCACGTGGTTCCCTTGGTGGTGGGGAGGTGCTTGTTTCTATACCTCCAGTGTTAGTATGCGTATCGCCTACGGCCCCCCTTATTTGGCTTCCATTCCCGCGGTTTGCTTTTTTTTGCTTTTACACAGCGTACTTCTACACGCTGCCTCTTTTTCACTGTCGGAGGCATTGGCAGCTCCACTGCCTAACGGCATTTCACCGACAGCTGGCTTTATCATCGCCACTGCTCTACCGTTCGCGGGCATGTCGTCCGCTCCGCCATCAAAAAATCCGGACTCTTGCAGCATCTACATGTCGGTGGGTGTGCCCCATCAGCATCAGTAGGTTATACCTATGCTCTTCTAAATTTGATTATGTGTTTTCAATATAATACATAAACTATTGATAGCAATGTGTTGTACATTTCTTATAGATGTTCGTTTTGTTCCGATTACCTTACCGCTTTGTAAAAAGGTTTGGCACAGTCTATTACCCTCTTGGCAAGACAGATCACATACTTTTGCAATTTTTATTCAGTTCTTTCGTTTAGTCCCATATCCATACTGCTAGTTAGGAAAATGAATTCTCTCTCTTTCAACAGTAGTTTCTTACGATCCAAATTCGTATTGTTACTGGTTTTTACCTGATAGACCACGGACCACCTTAATTCTTCAACCTTATGTATATTTTCTATAAAGTGTCCTACTAATGGTGCTGCATGTACTCTATTTTAATGCAACTTTTGTGCTCCGTGATCCGAGTCTTGACCTTTCTTTCTGTTTTCCCTACATATAATATTTTACAGGGGCACCAGATCATGTATACTACAAATTGCGAATTGCAATTTGTTAGACCCTTTTGCTTCCATGGGGTGCTCAAGCCGAGATCTATTTCTGTTGTCTTTTTTGTCTGTCCACAATATGTGCAAGATCCACAAGGAAAATGGGCCTCTGGTCGTCGTAGCCCCCACGTTTCTGTTAAAGTGGGTTGCATTTTAGTCTGTTTTGTGATATCATTACGCATGATCTGATCTTTGATAGATCTGCACCTCCGAAATGCAATCAGTGGTCTCTCTAGGGGGATCTTCCCTTTTTCCAGGATTCCCCAATTCCGATGCACAATCTTCCGAATTCGATTGGACAGGTTGCTGTATGTGTTCACGAAAACTAGATTGTTTTTGTTTTTCACTTTTGGTGTTTGTTCAAGAATAGCTTCTCGGTGGTTATTATCCGATCTCTTCATAGCCTTTATGGTCAAATTTACCGGATAACCTCTTTCATGTAGGCTAGTTCTCAATTTCTTAGCCCCATCTCGGTAGTTGGTCCTATATGTGCTGTTTTTTTTCAGTCGTAGGAACTGACCAAATGGTAAGTTATCACATTTGTTGGATGGGTGAAAACTACTGTAATGTAATAAAGCATTACGATCTGTTGGTTTTTTATATAGTTTTACATATAGTTCACCCTTGTCTTTGTCCACTTTTATTGTCACATCCAGATAGTTAACTTCATCCTTACTAAGGTTATCGGTGAATTTAAGATGATGATTTTGTACATTAATCCACCTGAAGAATTCGATTGCCGTGGTCTCATCCCCTTTCCAGATGATGAGAACGTCATCTATGTACCTTCTCCATAGCAAGATGTTTTGTCTATATGGATTTGTTTCTGAGTAGATGTGATTTTTTTCAAATGCTTCCATATATAGGTTCGCAATGCTTGGGGCCAATGTGGCCCCCATTGCCGTGTCCTGTATTTGTTGATAAAAATGGCCATTAAAGTGGAAGTAACTCTCCATTAATGCCATTTCGGCACACCACATGATGAAAGATATTGGTGTATTCGTGATCGGATTTTCTGCAAGTAGTCTCTCTTCCAACACTTCCAATGAGGCCCTCTGCAGTGTATTAGTGTACAGGGCCACCACGTCTAGACAGATCAGGATCTCTTCATTGATTATAAACGGTCTTCTTTCTACCTCTTTAATTATCTGGGTGGTATCCTTTACGAAAGAGGCCATGGCTCTGACCATTGGCTGCATGAAGTGGTCTACAAACTTTGATAATGGCTCCAAAATTGAGTCAAAGCCTGAAACTATCGGCCTCCCTGGCGGTCTAGTGAGGGATTTATGGATTTTTGGGAGAATATAGAATTGCGGGATCCTTGGTTTATCTACCACAAGGAATTCTGCCTCTTTTTTCGTGATCCATCTCCTTTCTTCAGCTTTTACCACTTTCTGATTGATTAGTCTTTCAAGTTTTAAGGTAGGGTTTTCTTCCAGTAGCTTATAGTTACTGGTGTCTGTCAATTGCCTCATACATTCTTCTATGTAATCTATCCTATTCATGACCACCGTAGCACCTCCTTTATCTGCTTTTCGAATTATTATTGATTCATTGAATAACAGTGTATTAAGTGTCGCTTTTTCTTCTCGGTTCAAATTTTGAAACGTTTTTTATTTTTCCGTTGCCATTTCTAGCTTCTTAATTTCTTGTATCACCCTGTGGTCGAAGACTCGGGCCTCAGCTGTCTGTGATTGAGTCGGTGGACAAAAGTCTGATTTTTTATGTAGTCCACTATCTTGTTCCTGAGGCTCTACTCTATCTTCGAAATACTGTTTTAAATTAATCAGTCTCATAAATTCTGAGAATTCCTCTCTAAACTTGAATCGATTGTGTTTATTTGTGGTCACGAAACCCAGACCTTTTTCAAGAATCTGTTTCTCGCTCAATCTGAGGTCGTAATCTGACAGGTTCACCACAGTGGTTTCATGCTACGGGTCATCACTTTCTGGTCCGGGTCCCATTCCTGTTGGTCCCGTCCTAAAAAAAGCTGACCATTGGGAATTCCCCTATTGCTGTTCCTCCTGGTTCCACCACCTCTCCTAAACGGCCTTCTCCCATATTGAAGTCTGCTGCTTGTCCTCTTTTCCCTGTGTTGCTACCTTGTCCTGTACTGTCTTCGCTTGAACTATACGATGTTCTTCTAAATCTAACTCTCCTCTTGCTGTTACCCTGTTTCTGATTTTGCATCTGATCTTCTTGTGTTTTAGCGAAATAGTTTTCTTCGACATAGGGAAAGGCTTTTTCATGGGTAAAATGCTGTATATCCCTTTTTAATCTCCTAATCCGCTCTTTGGTTAGGTCTTCTTTAAAGGACTTCATTTCATTCAATAGATCATTTAATCTTTTTTTATACTGTTCAATTGGTACGATCTTTTTGATCTCTTCTTCTAATTTTTGCAGGTCGATGGCTATTTTCTCTGTTGTGTGTTTGGCGGTGTCAATTATTCAAATGAACCAATCCCTTCCGCATTTATTGCCTATGTAGCTCCACTGTTACAAAAACTCTTTATCTTCTAGAAAGATTCTTGGCTCGTTTCTTATCACGAGCCCCTGTGGTAATATGCTGTTTCTCAGATACTCCAGCATTATACTCCCATGGAGTTCAGATCTGATTAGTTGTTTCTTAACTTGGGTTAGTTCATCTCAACTAGTCAGGTTGGATGTGTCACCTAGTTCCCCTCCAAACATTGTGGAGTTGCTCAATAATTCTGTGATGTATTCCTCATCATAACTTTTACACTTCTCTGCAGCCATATTTAGACTGATATCATGTGTCACCTATTCCTCCCAAGTTTAAGATAACGTCGTCTAATAGATGACTTATAACTTCTAACCTGTCTCACGGCCTAGCGACCGTACAACAACCCTTTTAACATCCGAAAGACTAGAGGAAATATTTCTTTAGACCACGTGTGAACAGCCCTCTACACTATGGTACAATACAATATATTCACAGGGTCACCTGTTTCCCTTGTGCCATTTGTGTCTATTCACTTGTATATGTTTATTTTACATAGAATCATCACATACTCTTTGTTATATATCAAAAATATCTTTTTATTAATTTTGCTCTAAAACATAGAATCTTAAAAAATGGTGTATACACTCTTATTCTATCGGAACTGTGTATACATCAATCTAAAACAGACAATACATTTTCACATCATAACACTATATTATAACACTATTCTGTGATCACTTAATTTCTCAATATTTATGATTTTCTTATTCAATGAATTCACACCATGGATCAATAATTAGAAACCCTCTCCAAATGAGACGGTCCACCTTGGTCCATACCACTTTAACCTATCAGTGCTCACTCCACTCATTCAAATCATTCACACTGCATTCAACCATGCTCCCAACATGTTTCTTTCCTTTAGCATTGATAATAATTTCATCGGAAATTCATCAGGGGTAAAAGAACCACATTCAATTGTAATATACAGTAGTCTGCTTTCTTCTTGGGACCAATGGGGGATCCACACTTAGTCCCTTCCTTTGTTCCTCTCATCAAGTGAGTACACCGAATGGATGTCTGTGGGAAACAAGTAGAGGACAATCGACTATTAATGTTCGATACATCCACGTTGTATATTTTATTACATACAACTAGCTGTGTCTAATATCACAGCAGGAGGAAGTTATTAACTTTAGTACTCCTCCTCTATATCTATCAGTGACGTACCCACCCTTGGTACACGGAACAGGTTTCACATGATTCAGTCTCATTAAAATTCCTTTCTCAGTCTCATTAAAACTCTTTTTAATAGTTGTTCAACTTCGTTTTCTCTAATCAAGCCTCCTCCTAGTTACTACGAGGTGAACACCTTGAGGCTATACAATTCCAGTACTTGGCCTAGCATGATCTCATTGTATCTTGGTAACTTAATACACTCATTTGTCCCGTTGCTCAGTTTCAAAGAAGAGTCATTCTTCCTCATCACCCCACAAGAGTTCTTACCCAGGTAACCAATATTCCATTAATTGGTTTCAGCTTTACTACTTTTGAAAATCTTAGTTCTCACGAGTTCTCCTCTTCTTCTAGTTATTGCACTTTTTCAACCTTCTTGGGGCTAAAGAGGACAAATATCGAAATACTTGGGCTCAGAATCTAGGAATAGTTACATCCCTATACATTCAATGCAATCTTTCACTTTTACTCGCCTTCTAGTTATTACCAGTCACCCTATGGACAAATTTAGCCTTACCATATTTGGAAACATTCCAAGAGCTGATGTTGTTCTCTACGTATCACTGGGTTGTGGGTTGTCGTTCCTCCTTTAAGTTGGCGGCTACATATGTCCCAATTGTAGCTAACCCAACTACAATAACTGAGCACTGCAGTTTTAGAAAAAGCACAAAAAAGAATAAATGTCAGATCGATCACAGTGTGCTTTTAACTATCTAGGCAATTTGGGTCGTGGTGTTACATTCTATAATAATCTTCACCACTGTTTCTTTTGTCTTATTTAGGCACTTCCCAGACCGGTTGTTGTTCCCTACGTCTGGCTGGGCTGGGAAGAGAATCTCCTCCTCTCGGTCAGTGAGCACATGTCTCACACTTGTTGCTGACAGCACATCTCGGCTCCCCAACAGGAACCACTCCATGGAGAGCGACGAGGAAGGACCATCGCATGCACCCATTAGGAGAGGCACCACACCTGGGAAGGCCAGACACACTGCCGGACACAGCAGGCAGCATGGCAGTGGGGCACAACCAGCAAAACCAGCAGTGTGAACAGCTGCAGATGCCCAGCCACCACCACCTGTGGCAATGCCAGCCCAGCCACCACCACCTGTGGCAGTGTCAGCCCAGCCCAGCCTCCACCACCAGTGGCTGCATCAGCCCTACCTCCACCACCCCAGGAAGTGCCAGCCCAGCGTCCACCAACACAGGCAGTGCCAGCTGTGAGAAAACAGAAGGTGTCTCATCCACTAGTCACCGGGGATCTGTCATCCAGGTGGCCAGAACACAGCCATTGCTTTTGGATCCAGTTCCTGGGGGAGGACCAGTACAGGAGTATCACCTGGGTGAGGGGTCTTTGGGGAGTGGGATAAGGTATCCCACCCTACCATGTAGGATATTTAGGAACTCAACCCCCCCTTTTACAACACAAGCACTTTCTCACAGACAGCCCTCTATGTGAGAAAACAGACTAACACCCGAGCGGTATACCTGACATGTCCCAATACGGTGGTCAGGCGAGGTCAGGCAATTACTGACCATCACACGCACCTGACTTCCATTACACTTCCCACATGGATAAAATGCAGAGTACGAAAGCAGATTTTGAGCATGGCAAAGCACACAAGGAAACGGCAGTTCCATGATGTCAATTTAACGAGAGAAGAAAGACGGCACAACAAAAGGGGTTTGCAAGGAAGGAAGTTCTCTTGACCTTTTCGACAAGGAAGTGTCACCTTTGTGAAACCTCGAGAATAGAAAGCGTAAGACGAGGAAACCAGGCTGATGAATCCTGCATTGTGTGTCAGAGGTACCCGGGGCCCTGCTACATCGATAATAAAGACAGGGAGATTCACCAGCTGACATGGTAGTGTCCTTGGCTCCAAGAACAAAGCAATGCCAGAGCAAAATCAACACAGCCGGTGCGTTACAATACAAGACTGGTCTGTGTTGAAGCCAAGGTTACAAGCGGCAACATTGCATGGCGAATGCTGGAATGAACATTGAAGTGTGTGTGATAACTGACGCGAGTAAAGTTGAGCTGCAAATTATTGATTGAACTTTGAAACCAAGATACAATGACAGAGTGGTCAGGCATCAAGTGTGTGCTCATTTGAAGGTCTCTGAAAGGTATGCAGTTGAGAGGCCACACAAGTGAAAAAGAGGCAAAGAATTGTGAATTGAAGTGGTCCTGTGATGGGTCAAGCAAAATCCTGTGCAAAATCGAAAGTCTTTAATGTTGATACAGTCAAGAAAATGTATGGCAAAGTAGTTAAAGTAGGTTCAAGCCCAGCAGAGTCAGATCAATTGAACGCTCTGTATTAAAGCAAGTTTGTGTTAAAGTTGATAAATTAGCCCAAGCCTAGCGGAGGGAGACTGATTGCAAATGTTGTGTCAAAGTAGATCTGAGCCAATCCGAGGGGGATACGGGTGAATAGTAAATCACCCAAGATAATTGTGTACATGTGAAATACAAAAAGGAAAGAACTTTATTGCTTGTTTTTTGCATCAGGCCCTCTGAAAGAAGAGACCTTGAATGGCAGAGAGACTTCAGAACAGAAGGCCATGATGTTGAAATTTAGAATTTCCCCCTCGTGCTTGAGAAGCTAGAGAATTTGAAAAGCTTGAGTGTGCCACCTTGTCACGTGTTGAAAACATGGGGAAGGGAAGCCTACGGCTTGAATATCCTGATACATAATTTCTTTAACACTTTTCTTTTGCATAACATTGTTTCCCACACTATTTATATTTAGAGGTAAGGATTGGCAATATGTTTATTAGTATAGTCCCTTTTATTTTGACAAGACACCACTAGGACAGCGTTTTTATTTTTTGATGGTTGTAGCTTTCTCCCATCTTTATATCTAGGATTAGATAGGCGATTTTCAAACCCAATTGAAGTTCAATAAATACTCTTGTTGATACCATACCTTCCTTATACGGCCCAGCCACCACCACCTGTGGCAGCGTCAGCCCAGCCACCACTACCTGTGTCAGCCCAATCACAACCGTCTGTGGCAGCGTCAGCCCAGCCACCACCTATGCAACCTGCACACACAGGTGTCGTTCCCTATGAAACCACCAGCAGTGACAGTGCACACATAATGCAGGACAGTGCCCGGGCACGCACCAGCAACCCCCCTGGCATGGCCGCAGACAAATGCAGCATGTGGATGTTTCCGAGGAGTCAGAGTCAAATGGTGAACAGGAAGTGGCCATGGATTTCGATGAACAATGTGAGGGGGGCACCACACCTGGATTCAGCCCAGCCACACCCCAAGCCCACACAGCCTGCAACCACTGCCAGATGGTAACCTGCATGAAATAAGGGCATTGCTGGACAAGATCGAGCGCCAGCAGGTGTAAATACACACAGTGGCTGGTGAGCGACTGACATACATGCGTAAAATCTGCAATACTATCCAGAGGAGCACCCGTCGCATGGCACATGCACTCAGACAGGCAACATCTGCCATGGTGACAATTGGGCAGAGGGTACGCAATCACACAGATGCCTCATCTGCCACAGGAGAGTCCCTATCACAGGCCATGCATTTGACATTGCAGTACCTCCGTGCCCAGGATTCTGAGCCCTCAACAACCAACATGCCCACTGAGGGCTCACTAGAAGGCACACCAAACCAAAGGTCCATCTGCCTCCGCAGCACAAGGATCTAGGAGTCAGACCCCAAGGCAAATGTGCCCAAAAGTAATGCATGGACATGGTTGTCACGCTGACGCATATTGTTGGGGTTTTGGAGTAGGTAGGGTGTTTTTGGGGATTTGAAGTGGGTAGGGTGTTTTTGGCCATGTTGAGTGGGCAGGGTGTTTTTGGGGTGGGTGTTGGGATGGGATATACACTGCATGTATATCCAGAATGGTACTTCACATCATAAAATGAAAATTCACACATGCAACCTTGAAAGGATATCAATCTTTGTGTGCATGCATTTATTGTGAGAAATGAACAGTGAAGCAGGCATTGCCCAGGTAAATGGCAGACATCATCAACAAAATGTTCTGTATCAGCTCCTGGCGGGTGATGAGACCCAGCCTGTCCTCTGCCCGTGCAGTATCTGCATGTGTACTATCCACATGCACGCCTTCATCATCCTCAGGGGGGGAATGTCCACGACTGAGGGCAGGAGTACGTTGCACCAAATGCAGATGTTGTGCAACATGGTGCATGCCAACACGATCTTGCCCACCTTGTCTGGCTTTTACATGAGTGTCACCCCAGTATTATGTAGACATCGGAAGCATGCCTTCCACATGGCAAATGTATGCTCAATTGCCATCCTGGTCCTTATGTGTGCACGATTGTATGCAACCTCCTGTGGTGTTCCTGGATCCCTCGCGGGGGTCATCAGTCATTGGAGCTGCAGATATCCGGAGTCACCTGCATGGGGGACACAAATAGGGCATGTCATTGGATACAGTGGATGAGTGTACCTTCCAAGCACTGTGACAATGGTCACGGTAAATAGAGAGCCCATATGCGGAAGCATGTTACACTTTAAGGCAAATGGGTCATTGGATGAGTGATGTACATTCCTGTCAGGCATGTCATCTAGGTACTACATTGATACCATGTTGCCTTGATACTGCAGGATGGTGTTTGCACACCCAACACCGTCAAATGGGACAAAGGCAGGAGGGGCACAGTACTCACACCATGGTTTGGGTCATGTACATATATGGGCCCACTGTGCCTTGTGGCAATCCGAGCTTCAAGTGTTGCAATGGGATGTACATGTGACAGGGGAGGAGGGCAGATGGGATGTGCAAGTGCCCTTGTGGGCCTGTAAGTGGTTGCTGATGTGTGCCAAGGAGGCAGCACTGGCTGGGTGCTAGGTCGGGGTGGACACAAGTGTGGTGTGCACATGTACTGTGTATGGTGCATGCTGGGGCATAGGTGGGAAGGTGTGGCAGGTTGGTGGTGTAGAGTAGGCAGGGGCCTGGTGCCATGTGAGTGCCATGTGGCCACAGGGCACATGTGTCAGCAGCAGAAGGGCAATTTTCAGGGGAGGGTGAGTGGTGAGGAGGTAAGGATGGCTAGTGGGTCATCCACACATCAGTTGATGGTGCTGTCTATTAGGGGCAATGGGGTATTCCAGTGAGAGGACATGCCTATGGGGGTGGGAGCCAGTCATTAATGATTTGCACACGCCACATGAGTATGGGCCATGGTTGTGGGTGCATAGGACTGATCTGACTAACATGCCATGTCTTTGCCTACTGAGGGGGTCACCCGTTGCTTGCCATCTGGTGCATTTCTGTAAAATGGAAATATACTGCACTCTGTAACATGGACTGTGCCCCATATGTTGGACTTGCTGTGTCATGCCGTGGTGCTCTATCATGCATGTGCTGTTGTGCACGCAGTGTGTGTGTATATGGCTTTGCATCCCATGCTGATGCATAGTGCCATGCATTACCCCGATTCACATTTTCATCATGTGCTGGGTGCCCCTGCTGTATGTGTAAGTTTCCATTGGTACAGGGCTTTGTTGTGGCATGCTGATGTTGAGCTTGTCGTGGAACTTTGTCGCTCCCATGCACATGTACTTGGTTCCATATGCACCCATGCCTGGCCATAATGATGGAGCATGCTCTTTGTGTGTCTCTCACTGTTGCATTGTGGTACATGTGGTCCTGCGTGTTTATATGCAGATTGGGTAGCACAGTGTGGGCATTCAGTGCTGCTCTTTTGTTCAGACCATACGGCAGGGAACAATAGCCACTGATGTTGGCGGTGGCATGGACTGGGTGGGAAATTCCCAGCACTACTAATTTCCATTGTGTCCACCCCCCTAATGCAGTCTCTGTGTACTGTGAATCCTACTCACCCAACGCCCAGTTCTTTATCCTCTGTGCCTCTCCATGTATGCTGACAGTGTGCTGTTATGCAATACCGTGGCATCATGTGTTGATCCTGGGAACCAAGCACATCTGTGGGTGTTCATGAGGTCGGCATCACAGGTGACCTGGATGTTCAATGAGTGGTACTGCTTCTGGTTCCTGTATACTTCCTCCTGGGCATTGGGTGCAACCAGCTCGACATGCGTAAAGTCCAGGGTTGCCACCACATTGGGCATTCCTGCCATGGCATAGTATCTTGCCTTAGTGGCATTCACCTGTGTAAGGTTGGTTGGGAGTGCAATGTGCTGTCCCACATGCAGAAGTCCAGCACCTCCACCAGTACTTTGGAAAAATGTTGGTTGTGTTCATCCGTGCAGCTGACTCACAGTATGCTGGAGGGATCCTGTTGCGAGGAAATGCAGGACAAACACTACCTTCACCGGTGGTGGTATGGCTGTGCGGATGCCAATCCTGCTTTCAATGTCTCCCTGGATCATGCTCAGGGCATATGCTATGATCTCCCTGTCCAGGCGGTACAGGGTTAATATTTGCATGTCACTGAGAGTCCATGGTGTGAACCGTACACGGGGTATCAGTGCACGCCTTGCATAGCACCTCATTCTTCTCCTCCGATTCCTCATCCTCACCATCCTGTCCAGTGCCTTTGGGGGCCTCTATGTGGTCCTCCAGGCACTGCAGCGCTATGTTGGCTTGGAGCAGCTGCTGGTCAATGCTGACTGCTGCAAGTGGCAGTATTGTGGTGTTTGGAAATGTGTGTGTTGAAGGTGTGGCCTTTTTCACCTACTCCAGGCTGCGTTGGATGCACCTGGATGCATTAGGTGCACCTTTGGCCTCCTTCTCCTTCACCACACCTGCATGCATTTACTGCCGTTTACCACCTGCTTTCAGGTGGGGGTTTCACCGTCTAGCATTTGCCTGTGTTACTGCCATTTTTTGCTAGGTAGTCCCGGATAGGGTAGGCGGTGTTGCGGTAATGGGGGGTATTCCCGCCAAGTCTTGGGTGCCCCGCCAGTGGACATTGGTGTCGGTTTCTCTGGCACCTTACTTACCGTATGACTGTTGACATTTGCAGAATTTTCATTCGGGGGGGCTCCACCTAACTGGTAGTCTGCCGGTCCAATAAAAGTGGCGGTATCCTGTATTACTGCCACTTCTTTACCGGAACGTCCGGCTCAGAATGAGGCCCATTATTTCCACATGATAGGGGTTCTGGAAACATAGAGGGAGTTTTGTCGACCCATGCGTCCTCATCCCCGTGAGCTGATAAGGTACCAGTCTTCTGCGTGTGGATGGAACTGCTGGAGATAAGACGGTCAGGAAAAGGGGACAGAGCTTCTGCTGCACTGAATCTTACCAATATGTCAGCCTGCTTTCCATGGTAGGGCACAATGTTATGCGCTGGGGAGGCCAGGCAGTTTTCAGCGCAACTCCTCAATGGTGTGGTGTATTTCAGGCATAATAGGAGGATGCCTCGGTGTATACAGTACCTGGAAACACAAGAGAGTTTGAAGAGATGGGGCGGCAAGCTGTGCTCACCATGCGCAAACCAGCAAAAAACTGGTCTCTTGAAACGTGCTAATGCGTCACTGATGTCTTGAAGTACGGCACGGCCGCTGGGTATTGTAGTTCAAAGAAAAAAAAGACTTCAATGCAATGTTAGTGAAAAGGCAATTGAGGTCGCAAGTTATGCTGGCAATCAATATAAATGCTCAGTCGAGTATTCTTTAAAAATATCACAAGGCAACTTCAATAGTGTAACAATTTACAAAAGAATTCTTCACATTTCTGAAATAGCTGCAAACTCAGTAACAGTTCAATTGACATACAGTCAAAAAAATGGTCTCTGTGACTTATTTCTCCGTGACAAACCAGCCTCTTCAAATGCACCAGCGCTAATGCGCCAACGACGACTCTAAGTTTGGCCTGGCCACTGGGTATTGTATTCAAAGAAACTACAGACTTCGATGCAATGTGAGCAAAAATTCAATTGAGGTCGCAAGGTACGCTTGAAATCAACATAAATGCTTCAGAAATATCACAAGGTAATTTCAATAGTGTAACAATTTAAAAAATAATTCTTCACATTTCCCAAATAGCTGCAAACTCAGTAATAGTCACACAGTTCAACTGACATACACACACATTCTCAGTGTTCACTTTCTCCCATCCACCTTCTGCGATGTACTCATTTCATGTCCCATTGAGGCCATCGAAGCTTTCATGCTTAGTGGTAACGGTGACGGGAATCGTGATGACAAGCACAGATAACTCTCTCGATTCTCACGGGTATGTGCTGTCACTACACCGACTCTGCCTGTGCAGTTCCATTGTGACAAGGTGGAGTTAGTGTTGGGAAGTGGGCAAGCCCATCCCACCACCTAGGTGCTTTAAGGTGAGATGAGCCCCACTGAAATAAGTTTAATAGCCATTGGGGTGTCCTAAAAGTCCCCACACGATCATAATATTGTATGCTATTTAGTCATATTACACATAGTGCACGTAAGCAAGTGATTGCCATTTTTATAGACATTAGTATACATAGTGAAAGCACAGGGCTTGCACGGCCATGCAGTATTTAGTGTGTCAGACACAGGCAGCGACCCTGAAGGGGAAATCTGGTTAGGCCCAAGCGCTGATGAGAGAGGTCCACGCCGTCAACCTCCACAGAAACCCTTCTTTGTTCTAAGATTGTTGCCAATATGTTTGTTTTGAAAAGAATTTGCCCTGCAAGGCCACGAGACAGTACTGGGTGCCTTGGTGTATGTGTTATCACAAATGGCCGAAGCAGGACGAAACCCCCACCCAGCTAACTACGAGTTATGGCCCCTACAACTGCCCTAGTCCCAAGACCCCTACATTATAAGATACCAGTTGACCCCAGACCACTGACCATAAACCAATCAACCATAAAAGATCTGAGAGTATCGTCGTCCAACCGTTTTTTCATAATGACATGGTTTGAAATGCGATGTATACTAGAGGATACTTTCTAGTTCAAAAGTGAGGGTGGAAACCTTGGGAGCTGATGACGCGATCAGGAATGAATGAAGTGTTTGTGTGGGCCGGTGTGACCTTCGAGCCAGTCAGGTGCACTGTATAAGATAGAGTAGCATTGTTCACAAATGTAGGGTTCCTTGGAGACGATGAGCCCAGCAGAACACATGTGATGGAAGATAGATGGACTGGGCTGGGACAAATGACCTGGCATCCCCTATGGAGCAGGCCGACAATGTATAGGGTCGCACCAACCAGCCACGCAGGCTTTCACTGTATACAGTGACGTCACCTATGATGCTGTGTCTCCTTTTAAGCTTCTGCTTGTATACTCTTTGGCAGAATGTTCCGCGGCAGCAGAGTCCTTTCTTGGCGCTTTTCCTTTTGTGTGGAATTAAACACTTGTTATCCTTGCAGGAGTTTCTTGGGTCTTTTTCCCTAGTGGGTTGTATTTTTTCTGGTGTGAGCGTAAAGGGGCGTGCCTTCACTTGACGACCCCGATGTGATTCCCAGCCCACCTAGAGTGACCAGTCCTGAAAAACACGTATACTCAAGTGGTTTACAGGAGCCGTCTTTGCAGAAATTCTGGCTGCTCTTTGGAGCTCAGCTCTGAGTAGAGTTCAGGCTGGTGTTATCAGAATCCTGTGACTGAGGAGTTCAGGTGAACATGCACATGTGAGTACAACCTTGCAAGTGATAACCAGTGGGGGACAGTTATATTGGAAAGTATGAATGTTGGAGCATGTGGAAAGTGAGGTTGTTGGTGTAGTAGGGATATGGTTTGTTTTATATTTTTAGTATTATTAAGTTTTTATGGAGAATATTAAGGAAAGGAATGCAGAATGGTAGGGAGCCTTCCCGAGTGGTACCACTCATATTGTGATAGAGAGAAAAAAGGAAAACAGGAAACAAGTAGGAGCCCTGCATAATAAGTGGACTCGGGAATATTAGCTGTTCTTATTTTATCTTGTTATTTTAGCTTGTTTTGTTTGTGTTTTTATTGTGTTGGGTGGAGGCCTGAGGAGGGCGTTGTGAAAGTAGTAGTGTGCTTTCAGTGTGTGGAGTGTGAGAGTGGCTGTGTGAGAAGAAAAGGGGTGATGGGGAAAGTAGGTATATTTTATTTTTTGACGGGGAGGAGTGGATGAAGGACTGGCTTTTTTGATGGACAGCGGCAGCGTGCGCAGCGCGCCAGCAAAGGCATAAGGGTAGTAAGGTGCAAGTACCATTATAATGGGAAGAGAAAGACCCATAGAGTATATGTTTATGGCCCTGCTACTATATTGTGACAGAATGGAGAAGTATCACAAACAATGGGTGGTGTTGACCAGTGGCGGCTGGTGAGTTTTAAAGCTGGTGGGGCGTAAATTTGCAAGGGTGAATTTAGTAGCGAGCGCGCAAAGCGCCCAAGCCCACCCCCCCCAAGGAGGGAGCAGGGGGGGGCTCTCCCGCCACGAAATTTTTGGAAAAATGGCCTACAAAATGTTCAATTTACTGTCCAAAAAACCCACCGAAATATGAAAAAAGCATTCGGTTTTACATATTAATGGTGGTACACTATTCTTACGTGTGCAAGTGTGATGGTGTATTTTACAGCAGCTTGTATTGAGAATAACTGGTACTATGGTGTAATGCATAACTTTTGCTGGCTGCTGGGATTATTATTACCTATTTTATGTGTATCAAGAAGCAAATGTAGTATTCCGACGAATATCTAACAGTGTGTCAATCATACGGCTGAAGCCAAACAAAGCCGAATGCTTGCTTCATTTATTAAATCCACGTTTAAAATTGAAATGTCACACTTCCTTAAAAAAAAAACACTGTTTTAAATGTGTTCCTATGATTTTTATTTCTTTACATTTTCATCAAACTATCATCCTGATTTAAAGTATATAAGCCATAGAAGAAAATAGTAACATACACACAGGGTCCACCTGTCTAAAAGCATGTTCATGTGCAAACCCAATGCTATTTAAAGTAGCAGGCTTCACAGACGCAAATTGCCAGATTGCAATAAACAGCACGGCAGTCGGGCATTGATATTTTCAATTGCCCTTGAGTATCACACACATACCAATAGCGGCAAAATGAGTTTCCCTCCTTCCTTTGAGCTCACATAACAGTACAAATGGTTTCTCTGGGTGCCCTGTTGGTAAGAACTAGCCGTTTCGTTGCGTGGCTATCAGGCCAGTTCAGTTCTGAAAATGATGGGTCTTGAACATTAGAGTTTGAGCACAGATTGAGCACTCTCAGTGGATATGATCATACGAGCAATATGATTTTAAATGATTAGTGTCCATTCACCTCCTAATAATAATAATAAAATAAAAAGCCCGGCCGTGTGGATTTGTGTACAACCACAACACCCTGCCGTATCTTAAGATTTCAGTGAATGCTGTTTCAGCAGCCATACCCCAGCGACATGCGCATGGGTTTACGGAGTAGCACACTCACCCTTGCCCTCTGTTCATTATAATATTTTTGGGAATTTATAAACACATGATTTTGCTGTGATCCCAGTGTCTGTTGCAGGTGGGCCCAGGCCTTGCTTTAACTACCACCGCTAAGCAGTAGTTTTCACCCCACTGCTTGAAGGTTAACTTGTAATTAGCCCACTTCTCAAGTTGGTTGAGAGTTTATGCAGAAATACTGCTGCTACTTGGTGAACATGCTCTGTTTAATGATTAGCCGCTCCCCGTCACATGCAGGTGAACTTAGTAGTTGGAGCGAGCGAAGGGGTTTGTAATCGGGTTGGTTTGATTGAACAATCGCTATGACTGTTTTCTGTCCCATAATGTGCTGGTCCCGTTTTTAAGAGCAGATCGCCATCACGCTCTTTGCCAGGAGTTTTTTTTTCCCCCCATTTCAAATCCAATGCATGATGTGGTATGTGCGCTAGTAAGTTAAGCCAGCAATTGTACTGCACCAACAACAACCTTCGACTCGCACAGAGGGCGAGCAAGCCAAATCTGTACCAGGCAGTGCTGTCACCAGTGAATTCCAGTATCAGGCGAAGCGAACAACTTGATGGAAAATGGTGCACTGCACTCAGATCCATTTACGAAGGAACACAATGTCATGAAGGCAATCGACTCAACAGCCCATCCTCACGCCTGCTGTCAGACCCTGCCTATTGCCTTTTCAGAAGTTACCTGTGAATCACAAGCTCCTGGAGCACCGGTCTGGCTGCAGCCCCCACCCCTGCTTGTGACATCTACAGGCTCGGCGTGCCGCTGAAAGAGCTGCAGTCGCACACTGACTCTGCGCCTTCACAGAAATCTCGAGGCGGCGAGTGCACGCGAACTATCGCACAGCTGCAATATGCCTTCACTTGAAGCCTGGCCATAGCGCTAAGAGGTGAGCGGAAGGAAGGAAGCGGCGCTGTATGCATCTGTAACTCTGCATCAGGGCTGAGTTTACACACACACATCACGCTGCCAGTTAAGCTCTCCCAATACATCGTGCCAAATTCTTGCCCATTGCACACACTGACTAGAGTCATAACATGCCATTCAGAGAACCTGGGTTACACGTGACATAACCAAGAAGCCCCTTTTAACTGTCAAACACTTGTAGCCAAATTATTATTTTTTTTTCTTTTCTTTTTTTCTTTTTTCTACACTGTTTGTGTGGGACTGGATGCGGGATTGCGGGAATACTGATTCCCGCAATCACACCGCAGAAGCCCGGACTAGTTGGGCGTGTGCCTCATTAAAGCCCTGCCCGCTCTCGTTGCGTCACCTGAGGCAGCAGCAGCCCAGGGCTCTACTTGTGCCGTTTTATATTTTCAGCATTTTTGTCGAAAAATGCCGAAAATATAAAACGGCACATTGGATGTTGAAGATTCTACACGGGCACTGCCCGGCAGCAGCAGCACGCCTGCCTGGGCCTTGCCTTGCTGTCCGTGGCCCAAGGCTCTAGGGCCTTGATCCACGGACCGGGGGAAAGAAAGGCCCAGGCCAGGCAGCCCCTGCCTTGGCCCCCACCTTGGGGGTAGGCAGGCCCGGGCCCGCTACCACCAAGGCCGGGCCCAGTCACAGTCAGCCAGCAACACTGAAAGCCGTAGGCCCTGGCCTACACGTCTTTCAGTGTTGCTGACTGTGGCCGTGGACCACGTCCCCGACCCCAGGCCCAAAAGAAAACAGAACAACATCTGGGACAGGACCACCTGGTACTTACCCACCGGCAACTCGTCGCGTCGTGGTCCAGGCTGTCTCTGGTGGTCTTCAGGGGTCAGGGGCAGCTGAGCTCGCATCGTTACTCGTCTGACTCCAAAGAATCCAGGGGAGAGTGTGAAGGTGGCGCAAGCGCACCCACACGCCCTGCACCAGCACGAGATCTGCATAGATACAGTAATGTCATTGGCTGTTTGCCAGCCAATGCAAGGGTTGTCATTGGCTGGCAAACAGCCAATGACATTACTGTGTCCATGCAGGGGAGGGACTGACCTAGTGCGCTGTTTGCGCACATTTTAGACTGGCGGCGGGGCCACCCCTGAAGCGCCCCGCCAGCCTTCTAATTAAAGGGGTTTACGAAGAGTGCGTGGAGCTACGAGCTCCACGCATTCTACTATTAAAGAAATTAGAGTAAAACGGGACGCGCCCTGCTGTGTAAGCAGCCGGGCCCAGCCCTTCAGGTGTTGCCTTGCCACAGCGCCCCCGGCTGTTGGCAAAGGAAATGCAAGCTAAAAAAGAGATTCAATCAGAGAAGTTCTCTGATTGAATCTCTTTTAGCTTCCTCTTTCTTTTCTCTTTCTTTTCTGGGGGGGCGGCGCCCGGCCGCCCTATAATAGCAGCCGCCACTGGTGTTGACAAGAGGCGAGGGGATGCCCCACTCATGGCCAGCGAAGGGGTCCCTTAATAAGGGTATTTTGGAACACATGTCCATATTTTTGACAGCCAAGTATAAGAGGAAACAGTTGCAAAAAGAGGAGAGAAATATTAGAAAATGTTCAAAGATACGGAAGATTCTGGGGAAGGCGAAGTGCAAAATGATAGCAGGGGTGACTGTTCTGGAAAGGAGGGCGGGGCACCAGTGTAACACAGGGGAATATATCCATTGACAGCTCGCTCTACAGTTGGCTATACCAACCTGACTTATGTGTCCACTACGGCGACCACCACACCATATGCATCCCCTCTGGATGTCCCAGCGCACGCTGATATCAATAAAAGAGACTTAGAAGTGGCATTGGCATCAGCACAAACATCATTTACCAGATTGCGGGTAGCACAGAGTGAGGTGAAGACCGACAAACCAGCACAGCCAAGATTAGATGGGTGGAAAACAGGGGACTTTGTGTTCAGAATCGCTAGCACAGCCATAAAGAACGTAAATATAGATAAGGAAGGGGAAGGGGGCAAGCGTGAGGAAAGTTAGGCTAGGAGAAATTGAGATCTCGTAGGGAAGGAGAAGAACATGGGAGGAGTACTATTGATGAGTTTGTGGATGATGAGGAAGAGGAGGCAGAGCAAGCGCCTGAACAAACTCACCGAGTGGAGAGTTTGTGGGATGGTAGGTTAATGAGCAGGTTTGGCCAGATGACAGTAGCATGGAAAAAAAGAAGTGGAAAAAGAACTGACAGGGGTAGGGCAAAGATGCAGATGCCCCATAAACATAAGGGTCCCAGCAGGCCGAAGTATGTGCCATGGGCGCAGATTGATAAAAATAATCTGATGATGGTGCTCCCGCCCCTCACAGTGGGTGTGGGCAAGTGGATTTATGCATCTGAAAAACAGACAGCTGGTGTACCCCAGGGGGTCGGCGACATGAAAAGCTTATTGGTAGGGACTATTGGAGACCAGGCTGGGTATGTGTGGGTAAAAGCAGGATGCTCGAGAGTGAATTTGTGGGACAATGCACAGGATGGAGCATTGTTCAACAAGATTTGGGCAAAGATAAGAGATGCACTGCAGCGAGCGTTCCGTGGCACACCTGACATACATTCGATAATGCAATGTACTATGGACGATGACGAAGACCCCTTTAAATGTATTCTAAAGGTTCAGGAGATGTGGAGAGCGAAGATGGGTGACTTGTGGGATCGGTCAATACCCATGTTCTACTTTAATGTGAAAAAGGGCCTGCCCGGAGAGGTGCAAAACACGATAGACTAAATTGTGGGCATCAAGGCGAAGGGGTGAGCCGACATACAGAGCCTAATATACACCATTGTAAGAGGATAAAAGAGTGTGACAGGTAACGGCCCAGATGCGGCAAGCAGAGGAAGCGAAGATAGTACAAAACAAATTAGCTAAGTGTTATGAAGAGAATTCCAGGCTTCTTGGAATTACTTCTATGTTTATTACAAGTTCTTAAGTCACAGTTACATGAAGTTATATACATAAGTGGACAGGACATAACACTAGCTCCCATCACCCAGGCTGGGCAGCTCTAACTGGGTGGGTGTGGAATCCTTGGGTAAACATTCCGACATTCACAAGGCAACACTCCACATGACATCACCAGCTCTCACATGCAGAGACAAGCACATCACAACACATCTCCTTCCTTTACTGATAAACACAACAAACACACTCAGGCACGATATAAGACATCTCCTTCCTTTACTGATTCACACTGCACCCACACATATACATCAAATAAACACAACATATCTCCCTTCTTCTCAAACATCAACACACACGGACAAGCAAACCACAGCATATTCCCCTCCTTTCCACATCCATCACCAGCATGGGGAATATCAATTCTGAGGGACACTCTCCCTACTTCTGTAGGCCACTATCCCTACACACCCACCTACATCTTCATGCATCTGGGGTGATATCTCCAATCGCACTGATGGATGAGGTGCTACCTCTAAATATTCTTGCGGAGGCGCTACCTCCAAATACACTGGCACGGCACTACCAAATTACACAATCGGAAGCACTACCTACACAAACTCTGGTGGGGCCCTACCCCAATTACACAGGTGGAGGCACTACCTCCAATTACTCAGACGGAGGTGCTACCTCCAACTACACTGGGACCCTGGTGGGGCGCTACCCAATTACACTGGAGGAAGTCCTACCTCCAAATACTCTGGAGGGGCGCTAACTCAAATTACACTGTTGGAGGCGCTACCTCCAAATACTTTGGCGGAGGTGCTACCTCCAATCACACTGGCGGAGGCACTACCCCCAATTACTCTGGCGGAGGCACTACCTCCTATTACTGTGGCAGAGGCGATACCTTAAATTACTCTGGTGGATTGCGGCACATCCACAGGCTACACACACTATGGGCACTACCACATTTCACATCTTCTCCGACTAACTTTCACAGCTTCTCTGACTCACTCTCGCTCACACCTTACTTCACTCATTACACTATTTCCTAACATCCCAACCTTGCATCTCTCAAAAACCTCCCTTTTAATGGAGAATGATACTCCGAATGAATCTCCTAATCTACACACATAAAGCCACATTGGAACAACGAGGGAACATGAATGCATCTTATTATGGAGAGATAAAACTTACATCCATTCTCACTGTTATTCTTGGAAACGCTACATCCCAACTCACATACATTCTCACTGCTATGCTTGAGAGGGAAGTTAAGTATGCTTGGAGGTGCTACCTCCCAGTAACCCCTGTGGTATTCCTAACCACACACACCTCTAACATACCCAAATGGTCATGCAGACTCTCCACCTTTACCATGCACAACTGGATCTACTACCGTCCAGAACGCTGTGGCACACTCACCACATTTATCTAGTTGAATGGCGGCTCTATCACCCATACAGCTGTGGTTTCACTCAACCACACTCATACTTACATATACACTGGGGTCACTACCTCCAAACCCGTGTGGAACTTTCATCTACATACAATACATATTCTGGGCGCTATCCAACACTTGACCTCTTTCACTCTTAGCAAAACACATGTTTTACCCATGTGCACCCATTTCATACATGTGTCACATAAAACAACATTTTGCATTACCATTTTGCAAAAATTACCATCCTAATAATCCATGTTGCACAATATATATACTTCTTTTGTCACCATTAACGCAATAGCAAACTATATAATTACATTTCCTAAAATCTTTTGCCAGTTTATGTACCATCCTACATCTTTGTGGCACTAACCCACAATCACTCTGATACGCTATGTCCCTGCACCTCTGTGGCACTCACCCACAAACACTTGTGTCTACAATGCCTAACAACTCAACTTCATAGTGACATTTGCGTACACAGCCCTCATGGCGTAGCGAAGAAATATGCGCATTAATTCCTACATGTCCATGTTGCACTGCAGCCTACTCTGCAATCCCTCGAAGGTTATTCTAACCTCTTTCACACTCTGCTACTGACTCACACACATCTACGCATGTTGTGCATGTTCAGAATGTCCAAATGAGTCCTTTTGAACCTAAAATTCGTCAAATGTGTTAAATCTAATACATTTTAGCTTTTAACCTCACTTCCTGCATGCATATATCCACACACAAACTTCTCGTGCACCTCCCATGCTTACCAATCCTTAATCTGTTACAAAACTCGGTTGGTAACACAAACTTAATGCATACGCATATTGTGCATGTTCAGAATGTCCAAATGAGTCCTTTTGAACCTAAAATTCCTCAAATGTGTTAAATCTAATACATTTTAGATTTTAACCTCAACTCCTGCACACAAACAGCCACACAAAACTTCTCGTCCACCTTCCATGCTTACCAATCCTTAATCTGTTACAAAACTAGGTTGTTAACACAAACTTAATGCAAAAACAGTTAAAGGATACAGGTTGCTGCTCCTGAATGTCCAACGTTATCTTCTGAAAGACCAGATTTGTGACCATCATAATCACTTAAACATAAAATGATACACTGCATCCATTACTTCAAACGCGGTCCTTGTACCTCCTCTGCAGTCGCAGCACCTTGATGCACCATAACCCAAATTTGCTGCATTCCCTTCACTAGGAACGACACTCATGACGACAATAATGACGCCCTTGGCAAATCCTATGGTGGACTTCGGATTTCCTACTCCGCTCTTGTTCCTGTCTGATTTTCCGACTCATCGACGTGCTCAGCAGCGCTCTACATCTCTCCGCCGGATAATACCCATAAAACCGTAGGCACACTGTGAAGATGATTCGTAAGGGGTTCTCTCCTCTCACCCCACAACGCATTTAGGCTTCTTCACTCATCTTACGGAACGGCCCAGTGCCTTCAGCTGTCCTTCCTGTGCACGACAATGCATGTCGCAGGGTTCTTTCCTCATAAAATTGTTTATTTTATTCTTCATCCTGCCTCGGTTAGCGGCTTCGGCTACCGGCTGGAATCTGGCACAGTGAGTGCATTCTAATACGAACATAATGCTTGAATCTGGAGTTCTGTGGCATCGCTGACTCCCTTAGACCAGCTGTGATGTCACCAGTCACACTTCTGCCTCGGGCCAATGCTGATCTCCATAAGCCAACCGTCACTCATACGACGTATCTTGACCCAGCGCATGTCACCCTTCAACTTCAATCTTTTAAAATGGTTCACTGCTTCCAAAACACGATCCGCTTTTGATCCTTGAAAACAAAGTGTCACGCAGGCAGTTTTCCCTGCATCCCTTTCCATGAGCAAACGCTACCAGACTAGCGCTGCCTGGGTCTAATCTTTGGTTCACATTGCGCTTGGGACATGCAGAGCCAGTACTCACTGCTCACTCCAGACTGTCACTTCAAAAACCTTCCCTAACATCGTAGTGGCTTGTTGGGGAACCCCTCAGCTCACTGTCCGCCGTCTCACAGCCTTCTCCAAGTCCCACTTATTGAACTCAAAGCAGACTTACACTCCTGCACGGAAGGATGCTTATTGGGCTTCACATCTTTCCCCAAATCTTACTTTTGGTTTCATAGGCGGGTGAACAGCATCACATCCCTGCACTGCTTGACTGGGGAATGATACTTTGACTGGTGAATGGAAACATCACTGCACAGCTTTCTTCTTCACCCCTCAGTACTTCACACTTTCAATGCAGTCTCTAACAGGCGACATATTTGACTGGTGAATGGGAATATCACTGCGCAGCTTTCTTTTTTACCCCTCAGTACTTCACACTTGCAATGCAGTCTCTAACAGGCAACATCTTCGCCCAGTACGCCATACCCTAGGAACACCTTCCTACAACAAAGAGTCCCTGCTGATTCTGGCCTCAGCTGTCTTCTCTTGCCCACAGCTCCTTAGCTCCTCCCTCTCTCATGGGAGTCCGCTTCACTATGAGCTTTGTTTAATCTACAGGTTTCTTAATCTAATGGGGCGGCATTCCTTCTTCAGTTTAAGGGCCCAGGTGTCATTTTAAGCTTCCTTTTATCTTCACTTAACAGACAACACTTCTGGTTTTTCTTTAACAGGTTCACACAGAGTTCTTCATCTTAAAGGCCTAGCCCCCTTCTTGAGCTTGCCTTCAAGGCCCTGCTCCTCTCTTCAGCCCCCAGGATCCACCTTATGGGCAGCTGACCCTTCCTATATAGGGCTTGCTTCCTCCTTTTGGTGCCCTGGGTGATGGGTCTTACTTGTGTTTTGGGGCAGTGTTGTCCTTCTTGTCCTACTTCTTCCTGCACCCCCAGCAGCAGGCTTCTTCCACTTTCTTCAGTTTCTTGCTCGTATGTTCTTCTTTTTAATCCCATCCTCGTCGCCAATGTTATGAAGAGAATTCCAGGCTTCTTGGGATTACATATATGTTTATTACAAGTACTTAAGTCACAGTTACATGAACTTATATACATAAGTGGACAGGACATAACACTGGCTCCCATCACCCAGGCTGGGGAGCTCTAACTGGCTGGGTGTGGAATCCTTGGGTAAACATTCCGACATTCACAAGGCAACACTCCACATGACATCACCAGCTCTCACATGCAGAGACAAGCACATCACTACACTAAGATTGCTGTGGAGGCGTCAGTATCCATGCCAGTGCAGACGGTTGTGGCAGGAAGCGCTCAAGAGTTTGCAAATGCTAGAATAGCTGCGGTTTGGTCAGAAGGAGGGCAAGGGCAGTGGTGCACAGTGGCAACAAGTATGAGAGCAGCAAGGAAGAGTTGGGTTCTGAGCGGCAAGTGAAAGGGGATTTGGAGGAATGGGGCCACGAGGGAGAGGAATTGGGCCTTCACAATGTTGGAACTGCGGAAAGTGGGGGCATTTTTCAATAGAATGTAGGAGCAGACCAGGGATAGGGTATAACTATAGCCCATCACCCCAGGGACCCCCACAAGGGCTGATGCCCAGAATGCTTTCTATACCCTACAGGATACACCAGGACTACACCCAGTTAACCTTGCAGATACCTGGTCCACCAGCACAACACCATCAGATAGTAAAACAACAGACACCTCAGCGCACCTAACAGCAGGGCAGTAGCACAACCCCATTCAACGGAGCACACAATGGTATGGTGGCCCCTCCCGAGGTGCAGCTGTAGTGGGGGAAACCCCTTTTTGTTTCCCGGGACAAAAACATATCCTGACTAGGACAGCCCGCAGAGAACTCTTGCTTGTCCGGTCCTGTGAAAGACCCCCACCCTGAAGAGGAACTTTTGGTGGGGGCAGAGATAAGATACAACCATTCATTTTTCTGGTCGATTCGGTTGCAGCGAAATCATGTATCAGTGAGGGGGACTTCTGTCATGATGCCTACCCCTGGGCATCAGGACCAAGGCCCTCAGCTCCGGGAGCAGGCATCCAGACATTTGTTTAAACCTCAGCAGCCCCGGCTAGGGGCTGTCTGGGTTCAGTCCTGGCGCCTTAGGCGCCAGGCTCATCATAGAAATCAGTCCTGGCGCCATACCAGGCTCATAGACTTTACTTACCTGATGCAGACCATGCTGCAAAAGAGTCCAAGCCTACATGAGGCCTGGATGGGACTATTTTGTTACAGGGACTATTTTTTACTCGGGCGTGGCTCTAGGGAACTTCTTACCTGGAACTACTTTGGAGGCTATTTAAACCACACCCGAACAGCAGCACATGCTTCGCGTTATTCTGCATCCAGTAGCGTGACACTCACCGTGCCTGCAGCCAGCATCCAGTCTTCTGCCACGCCCGCGTGCCTGCAGCCAGCATCCAGTCTTCTGCCATGCCCGCCTCGAATCCGGAGCTCCTAGAATAAAGAAGAAGAAAAGGACAAGGTTAGAAAACAAACTTATTTCAAATCCCTCACCTAATTCCGGAACCATTTCACTTCCGGACCTGGAAAGTACATCAGTCCTGCACGTGTCGCTTCGCCAGCTCCAGCACGGCACCATACTCACCAGTTCTGACAGCATCTTTCGATCTGGCACTGTCTCCATCATTTCTTCGCCGTAATCCGGCACCTAGGGGACACAAGAAAAAACAAGGTGAGCCAAGGGAATCAACAAATACAACCTCTTACCACCATAGACTTACCACCGGCGGTATTATTCCATAACTCTCCACATTTTCATATGCCGCATCTGTAAAGAGGGAGAAAATCAACACGTTAACGCATGCAATAGTTACCGGAGAGCGTTGGGTAACACAGACTCTTACCTGAACGCCAGCAGCAGCTACGAGACCTTCTTCTCACAAACTCAGTTGCAACTTAAGGAAGGAAGGGGACAAGAGTGAACATCGGGCACATTGAACTCTTTGAACTTGATACTTACCAATCCCGCCAGGGACTTCAGAGTCAATACTTGCCGGACTCTCCCAACGCCTTCAAACCAGTGAAGTAACTGGTTTCTACGCGCCCCTGCAAGACACGCAGGATGGAGAGCTCATCTTTTACAAACATAAGGTGAGGTTACTAAGGGGATATCGGAGGTTATTAGTGGGGGAGAGCGAGAACAGTTGCGAGGCCATCACTAAAACCCACAGGTGGTTAATCCCTGTCTCCACTTGCAGGAAAATACTTCTTTGGGTCCAGCAGACAAGACTAGGCGGGCCAGTCCAGACAGTCATCTCTGCACTACGCATCACGTTGAAGGAGACCGCAGCTGTCCGGGTCCGATCGACACCCTTGTGGGGTCCAGGTGAGCGTAACAACTTCCCACTATCGGCCAAAACTCTTGACACGCAGGGCTTCTCTGGGGCTACTTCTACAGTTTCACACACTAAAGAGCTGGACATAAAGGTGGGAGAGGTGGGAGGGAAGGTGGTGCATGCTTCCTTACTGTATTCTGAAAGCTCTCCTGTCAACCTGTTGGGCAGGGACCTGCTCAGCATGTTGAACATGACGATCTCATTCACAGATCAGAGCATTGTTTGTGCCACGCCAGGGATGTGCGCAGTAAGAGCAATGGTGGTAATATACGCAATGGCAGGGATGGTAGTGGTCGGTGGGATCCCGTGGACTGAGACATGTTTATATACGGAATAACAGTACTTGTGGAGGCGGTTGCCAATTGCCAAGAAATTGCCAAGAGCTGTTGGAGAGTGCCAACATATTTTATCTTCGCCCTGTGGTGTCCACAGAGTTGGCGACAGGCACAATATTGCCCCTAGACCTGCTAGAATTTTTGGTGTCAGCGAAGAGAGTGCTTGTACTAGGGACAGACCGGGTTGGGTGCAAGCGGCATACAGTGCTTTGCATTGACCACACTGTACCTTTGAAAGAGCTGACAGATGAAGAATTGTTTGAAAAAATGACAGTGATGGAGAGATAATACTAGAGATTTTTTAAATCCCCTGCAAAATGATGGTGCAGTACCGAAGTGAAGAGAGGGTCCCTGCAATGCCCCTCCTCACCACCATGAACATGACAGCCCAAAGAGTCAAGAACGCACAAAGCAACTCACTGTTTGGACAGCTCCCAGGAGGGCTAGGGACATTCACATATGCAAACAGATATTCTCTTAGACAGCCATTCAAACCTTATCCAGTCTATGGGCCTCATTATAATTTTGCCAGTTCGGTAACAACGGTACCAGTAAGCCTGCCGGTACCGTTGTTACCAGACCGGCAAACTATGAGTTGTGCTCGCGGGTGCCTTTCCGCCCGCCAGTTCTGACCTGGCAGGTGTACTGGCACCCGCGAGCAGAGCATGTCGGATGCACCGGCACCATTTCGGAATGGTGCCAGTGCATCCTACCTCCCCATTCCCGTTGAGCACTATGGGGCTCAAATTGGAATGGGGAGCATTTTATTCCGTCGCCCGCGAATGGGCAATTACCGGTCTGGCGGGGCCATAATGACCCGGTAATTGCCCATTCGCGGGCGCTGTAAATAAAATGATAACAGTGGCAGCCGTGCCTGTTATACCGGCATGGCTACCGCCGGTATTGTAATGAGGCCCTATGTCTTTATGGATACAGGTGCCACAACTCTGATCATGGATCCAAATGCCTCGATTGATCAGATTGGCTAATAACGGAAAATCATTGTGCTGACATAAGTAGTGACACCATGGCATAACCACGTTAGTCATGAAGCAAACCTGCACCCATGCACAAAGTTACACGTACACACACGTGCACACACGAAGAACATGCTTACACAGTTCTGTAGATAGAGGACAGATACATATACATACTGTTGAAAGCTTTTCTCATTTTTTTCATTAGGCAAGTGCAGAAACGCTGAATGCAAGGCAAAAGAAGAGATGCAGGGCAAGCTTGCAGATACTTATTGCAACTAACCCTATGGAACTACAGGAACGTATAAGAAGCTTGGAAGAACCAAATATTACTAACCTATAAGAAACATAGAACGGTATAGATAAATAGAAATCATAGTATAACTATAATGAGATTACATTAGGCCACAAGCCCCAGTACTAGAGGTGACGAAAAACAAAATTAGGCTGCACAGAGCAGCAGACCAGGGCTCGCAGCCAAGGTCAGAGGCAATCAGCACATTCCGAAGGTAAGAGACAAGGAGCCATCTCCAGAAAAGCAGAACAAATACTCCTTAATTGCAGACCAGAGAGCTCGATTTTGTGGTCCTGAACCACGTGGTGCAGCCGAGCCAGACAATGGTCATTCACCCACAGTGGGAAGACAAACATTTCTCAGCAGCACAGACATGAAGTGAAACATGATTGATTGATATTATATTTGTATCGTGCCCATACACAAGTGTTTCAGAGCGAGACATGGATACTTTAACAACTGTGCATCACTGAGGGAACTCTCACAGGCGAAAGTGGTAGAACTAACAATTACATTAGGAACACATAGGGCCTCATTACACGGATGGCGGTAAGGGTTTACCGGTACCGGTAAGGGTACCAGTGCCGGTAAACCCTTACCGCCTTACTACGAGGTCCCTTTGCAGCCGTTAAGGATGGGACCCGCAAAGGGACCAAGGAGGTGATTACGGTACCGCGGTTTGCGGTACCGTAATTACCGCCTTCCCCATTCCCATTGAGCCCTATGGGGGCAAAAATGGGAATGGTGAAGTGCCATGGTGAATGGGGAATTACCATCCCCACACACCTTGGAATAGGGCGGTAATTCCGCCATTCACCATGGCGGACTCAGTAAAATACCGGTGGCAAACATGGCGCCAATAGCGCCATGGTTACCGCCGTCCGTGTAATGAGGCCCATAGTCTTTCTCATCACCATGAGAAGATGCACTGATCGCTGAGAAAAGAGCTTGGTCTCAGGCCTGGGAGATCAGCTCCAGCCAATCAGGGACACAAATCCAGGGGTGGATGGCACAGGGCAAGAAGGGTGATGCGGCAGCTTTGGGCGAGCAAGTAGCTGAGCATTGTCAGTGGATCATGGAGTGTAAGTATTGACTCAACCACACTGCAATTGAGGGTGGTGGTAAAGTAATGTTGGGTGTGGGGATGAGTATTGTTGAAGGAGAGTTCCGGGACTTTTTTTTTATTGTCCCTACGGTTCGGCCATGTGTTTTTAAGCATAACTCGGTAGATCGTAGAAAACTTTCCTATGGACCTTACCCGACTTTTCGTCCATTAACGCACTCGAAATCAGCCGCCATTTTCTGATAATCCTATCACTTGCCGCATCGCCCTGGCTCACCTGCTTTTGCGGCACTAAATCAAATCCCCCGCCCCTGAGCCTGACATCAGCAGACGCGTACCGCCCATTTCCCAACGCCAAAGCACGTTTCGTGTCAACAATCGCTGCGCCTCAGCTAATGAACTGTCGCCATGGAAATGGCAGGACGCCTCTTTCCTCAATAAGTATAAACACACCGTTTCACAACACACAGCAGCAGATTTTCGATTCCATTACTCTCTGTGTGTTACTTTGAGTATTCTGTGACTCGTTTCTGTGCTCTGGTCAGCTACCTTCGTTGATTGTAGCCCGTGTGAACAGATACCAGTACCACCGCTATAAATTATTTTACTTTCTTTACCACACAATGGCTACAATAATGCCGTATATGTACGAGCCCGAGTACACCGAGGAAGAACTACTGGAAAGGCAAGCACGCGAAAACGATGGGGATTCGGACGGCAGTTGGGAGGACCAGTCAACGGATGAAGAGCCTGGACCATGTCGCATGGACGGCGTCTCCACCTGGTGCACGTGCAATCGGTGCGAGCTAATGCCAACTGAGGAGGAGAACTGCTGCTGCCGTGAAAATTCCGGGTGCTTGGCCTACATTTCGGAAGGCGAGCCAAGTCCGCAATGCATCACCGAGCTGCCAGAGTTCAGGGAAGCCTGCCTCTCACGGACCGTGTTGAGGATGATGATGGTGCTTATGCACGAACTTTGCGGCACTGTTCGTCCGCGTAATCCGAGTAACGAGTAAGTATACTCTGGTTGTGATGTCAGTGATGCCACTACTATTTCATGGTCGCCTCATCATTCGAATGCATGTAAATTGGTTCCATGTTGTGCATTTTCTAGATAGAATTTTTTTCAAAGCAGAATGACATTTTTTACCTGAATCGACAGTGATAATAAAGTTGTCATTTTAATACAGTTTGCATCTTTCATTTTCACAGGTGGTACAGGCTGGTGGCCTATCGTTGCTTCACTTGGTGGCTTCACGGGAGGCTCGGACACCGCGTTCGGAGAGTAATACCTGCCTGTGCGGTACTTGCCATTAGACAACATTTCCCCAGCGACAGTGGACAATACCGCGGATTTTCCCTGGATGTGCTGCAACCGCAACTTTACAATGTGTAATGTTTATTATTTATGTTCAATTGAAATTAAGATCTAAAATAAAACCCAACATATATTTTAACAATGGTTGTTTTGATTTTTTAAATGAATCTAGTGTGTCTCCATTGAATAGTCTTCCTGTGCCTTGTCTTGTCACACCACATGTCTCCGGCCAGCATCCTCCCTCACGCTGGCCGCCCACCTTCAATCCACATAACCGTTGAACCCATATGCAGCAGACATACATATGTTATTTTGCGGGTTGGCATCAAGCCTCCCGGCCTTGCCTCCTCCCCCAAAAATACTTACCACACCACTTTGTTCAAGCGTTGGCAATAAAAGGAAGGCCGTTGGATTTTATTGATACAAAACATGGTTATAGGTAAATAATCAATATGGTTGATCATAATAAATCATCCTTTTGGGCACCGGGTACAGAGATGACCCCCACTGGCCCGTGCCGCCTTGCCACCACAGGCCAGCCTGCTGCTGACTAACTGCCTAGGCATCCAGGGTCTCCAGGGTGAACTGCACCCATATATTCTCCTGGGAGGCTGAGGTATTTATAAACTCACCCCCCTGCCTTCCATGTACTAGATCCTTCAGCCTGCCTCTTACATGTAGTTAGATGGCCTCTCCTTGGTGAGGCCCTGCGGCAAACGAGTCTTGTCTGCACGACCAGCGCCCTAATCCACACCCCCCCCCCGCCCTATCAAAGGCAGTTCGCACCGGGGTACTTGTGCTGCCAAGTGGAGCTGTCAGGGAGCGATAAAGGCCAAGAGGTGCCAAAGACCATGTACACTTCAAAGTGGTCTATAGAGCATGGGTTGTTGTTCCCATGTCTACCGCCAGACCCCGTGTCTCCTGCCAAGCATCCCCCCTCACGCTGGACGGCCCCCTGCAATCCACATAAGTGTGTCTCCATTCACGAGTCTTCCTGTGTCTTGTCTGCACGACCAGCGCCCCAATCCATCCCCCGCCCTATCAAAGGCAGTTCGCACCGGGGTACTTGTGCTGCCAAGTGGAGCTGTCAGGGAGCGATAAAGGCCAAGAGGTGCCAAAGACCATGTACACTTCAAAGTGGTCTATAGAGCATGGGTTGTTGTTCCCATGTCTACCGCCAGACCCCGTGTCTCCTGCCAAGCATCCCCCCTCACGCTGGACGGCCCCCTGCAAACCGCATAATGCCACGACATATACACGTCATTCATTCACAAACACACCCCTGTTTCGAATTCTTTATAACCCACTTCATATTTCTAATGAGAACTTCTTTGCACTTTGCTAGTCAACCCGTGAAGGTGCTGGTTATCTGCTCTTCGTCTCTGTGAACTTCCGTGACCACTTCGAGGAAACTCGTCAGTTTGCAACCTGTGAACGACAAGAAACTACTCTGATCCCTGCATCTAACTGTTTGCTCGTCAAGGTAAGGCCATGTACCATACTCATTTTGCGTCCAATTTCTTTTCGTTCAAGACAGTACATGCAAGGAACTAGTCACATGTTCTGAGTTTAGTCAAATTATTTTTCTATTTTTTTAAAGTTATTCAAATACTTATCCGCATGTGAATAACGTGTATAGTTCCAAGAACCAAAACATACCTTGCATTGAACCTTTTATGTGTCATTTAATTTTTTAACACATTGGTATTCATAGAGAATTGTTGATCTTTACTTTTCAGAACTTTCCACAATGCCTGCCTGTTCCATTGGCGGTTGCCCTTCGAAGACCCATAATAAATCTGAAGGTACTATAATGCATGTTTTCCCTAAGACAATAGATCAGATAAGAGAATGGGTCCGATATTGCGGATATCCACCCTCTGAGCTTGAAAGTAGAGTCCTAGAAGTCTTTGCGGACAAGAGGGGTGATCGATACCGCATCTGCAGCAGGCACTTTACCTCTGACATGTACTCCACATCATTGCTAATAAAGAAGAACACACCGCGAGCGAGGCGAAAATTGCTCTCAACCGCTATTCCCACTCTATTCATCCACATCCCTCCACTGGTGAGTCAAGTTTACGTATTTATCTCTCGGCCTTGCGGTAGTGTGTAGCATTAGCTAACAATAATTTCCCCATTTATGTATCCACTCAATATGAAGGCGGAAGATTCTCCATCCGTGTCGTTATTGCAGTCATCAGCCACTTCAAGCGCCTATCGGGTAATCTTACTTGGCTATTCTGCCACTGACTTGTTTTAGGCATGTAATTATCGTGTAATTATTTTACCTAATGGTACACCCTTGTACTCGTCCTCTAGTCTTTGTTTTCAGTTATAATTATTGTTATCCAAAATAATTCAAGTACTGTCTTTCAGGGAGATGCTGAGGAGTCCAACGTATTGACGACTACCGTTGATGTCACTCAGATGCTCGAGGTACGTTTCAGGACAGTTCCATCGATGGAGACCATCAGATCTTGCATTCTTGTAGCGTGATTGTTACACACAATGTTGCTTTCGTTTTTAGCCATTGATATGTCCTTCTGTCGTCGCCCTCCTATGTGTCTTCTTTTTTCAATATTGTGTTCATTACTAATGAAAGTCCTATGTTTCAGGGAGTCGATGGAGCATTAGTCCAAGAAGAAGGGGGAGCGTGCAGTTACGGGTCGGCGCAACAGCTTGCAGAAGTGTGCACCGCAGTTACATCGTCCCTTGATGTTCTTATGCATTTCGAGGTATGGATACTGACAGTTCGATGAAGCGAAATCATATGACGTGATTACATCCGCTATACTTCCTTCTTTATTAACGCAAGTACTATGTTTCAGGGAGATGACGGAGCTTCTTCTACAAGAACATCACCCCTAGTAGTTGATGCAGATTTCTGGGTGGTGACACTTCCAACGATCGAGCAAATCGAATCATATTTAGATATCCATTATTTATTTAAACACAAACTTTCTGTTCTTTTTATCAAAATAGAAAACCATACTAATGCAATTACTGTGTTTCAGGGAGTCACTGAAGCATCATCTTCAATAATATCATCAATGGAAGTATATGAGGAGCACGAGGTATGGATCTTGACAGTTCCATCTAACTAGATCAACAATGCGTGAATAATTGACGTTTGAATGTTCTACACAAAGCGTTCATTCGTGTTTTGCTATTGAGATGTACGTGGGTATTGGTCCCCAAGTACATTTTGTGTTTTCGATATTATTATACATACTAATGAAAGTTCTATGTTTCAGGGAGTCCATGGAGCGTCAGTGCGTGATGGATGTGCTTATCAGGAAAACATAGTCGTTGCAGCGCAAGAGGAAGTGGAGACATGCACACACGAGTCGGAGCAACAGCGTCCTGATGTTGAAGTTCGAGGCAAGAAAGTTTCAAAGAAAAGAAAGCAAAAGAAGGTTAGTGTCCTGGTCACTATATTATGTTGTTTTTCACTGTTAATAGTTCAATACTGTAAGTTGTGTTTAAACTGAACACCCCTTTTCCAATCTGTCCTCTAGTTGCGAGTGGGTGTACGAACTAGATCTACACAGACAGTGAAGCTAACGAGAGATGTTGCTTGTCAAACCTTTTGGCAGGGACTTGAGACTGGAGAAGCATCGTGCCAATGGGAAGAATATGAAGTGATTGACAACGGAGCTATACCACCACCAGCCATTGATAGTGAATGTCCTCCTGGTAGTTTGGATGCAGTCGGAGATCAATTCACAGAATCCACACCCGCAAAAACTAAGACCGCGAGAAAGTTGAAGAAATTGTTTTATTCACCCATCGCCGGAGAAGGAACAGATGTTGCAATGGAAGAGAATGAAGTAGACGACAATGAAACACCATCAATATCACTGAACATAGCGGAAGACGATATCAGAGATTCTACCTTTCATGTGAGTGACATGTCCTCAACGTTACAGGCCGAACCAGCTGGGATGCAGAGTGACAGTATAAGGAAAGAGGCCAAATTCATTGTATTCGATAGTTGCTTGATTGATATTATTATTCGGATTAAATGTGGGCATTTGGTAGGTGGGGAAGTATGTGGGGAGCCATTGATTAATGTGACTCGTGCAATTCGAGGCACTAACCTTAAAATACATGCCACCTGTACAAAATATCATCCTTTCACATGGTCTGCACAACCTATGCTGGGACAACTGCCAGCAGGCAATCTACTTTGTGCAGCGGCTGCACTTTTTAGTGGTTCAAGTTTTAAAAAATTAGAGTCTTTCTTTCAGTTTGTGGGAATCCATTTCATTGCGAAAACTCAGTTCTACAAATACCAAACCGATTATCTATTTCCAGCCATTAGCGAAGCTTGGAGAATGGAAAAAATGTCTATTGATAGTACATTCGCGGGCAAACAGTTCAGGCTAGCCGGTGATGGACAGTGCGACAGCCCAGGATTTTCAGCCAAGTACTGCACCTACCACTTTCAGGACATGGAAAGTAAGAAAATTGTGAGTTCGGTGGTCGTGCAGGTGTCACAAAGTACATCCTCAGTGGCCATGGAGAAAGTTGGCTTTGTAGCATCATTGCAAGAACTACAATCGCGGGGAATGGTGATCGACCTGATAGCCACGGACAGACACGTTTCAATTGCCAAGACAATGAGAGAACAGTACAAAAATATAAATCACCAATTTGACGTTTGGCATCTTGCAAAATCAATCAATAAAAAATTGTCGGCTGCAGGTAAAAAAAAAGAATTGCAAGGTATTTCACAGTGGTCCAAGTCAATCAGCAACCATTTTTGGTGGAGCTCAAAAACATGTGGAGGGTCGTTGGAAATTCTACTGGAAAAATGGCGGTCAGTAATGCCACACTGTACAAACGTTCACCGATGGAACACGAACCAACATTTCCACAATTGTGAACATGGCCATTTGTCCACAGAGGAGGCACGGAAGAAGAAGTGGTTGATTCCTTCATCACCCACTCACAAAGCCATTGAAAAGACTGTATTTGATAAAACTATAACAAAAGCTTTGAGGGGACTCACGGAATTCTGCCACACAGGAGATTTGGAGGTGTTCCACAATATGTGCCTCAAGTACAGGCCAAAACGATTGCATTTTGGCATGGAGGGCATGATAAATCGGACTCTTTTAGCGGTCTTGGCACATAACCATAATGTTGGCCGTCAACAAAGTAGGACGACCGGAACTTTAGGGACGCTTCGCTACAATAAGGCCTTCACCAAACGAAGTAAACAATGGGTGATCAAACCAGTGTTTGAGAATATGCAATATGAGTTTATTGAGAAACTTATTGTTGACGTCCTAGATAGGCACATAAATGGAGTTGTGAACGAACCTGTGCAGGGGACAACTGCATTGCCACCCAACATTGCCTCTGTTCCATGTCCACCTAAAGAAGAACTCATTGAGAAATACACATCACGGTTTAAATGATTGTAATTTGATTGTCTGTTCTCTCGAGTCTCCTCATGTCGCAGGCCCATTGAATATGTGTATCTATCCAACCTTGTTCATTTGCGCATTAAATTAAACCAAACAGTAATATAAATCATTTTTCAAAAAATATAGAATGTCTCTGTATTTATGGTTCTGTGGGGCTGCAAAGCACGCAGACAAAATGCAAAGATGGAGTGTAAATTTCAAGTCCTGTGAGAATGCCTTACACTGAATGTAGCTAACTAGGAATGTGTGCTCGTTCAAAGTGAAGGTCAGCTGCTTTGATTTTTTCTCGGGTGCCAGAATGGCCCACGACTCAGTATAAGGTTCTATTGTATTTTGACCTTGACAGGCCGGGACCACGTAAGAAACGATAATGAATATAATTTCAGAAACGAAAGCCATTTCATGTTCGTTCATTAGAAGAAATAACGTCGGCATAGAAGGAGTGGTATTTCGGGGCTGCCCTACGCACAGACACAATGGAAAATGCAAATATAATGTAAGTAACTCTTTAGATGAGTTTATACCACAATTTAATTACTATACAGTAGCTTTAAAGACGGGTTAAGTTGTACTTGTTCGTTCTATGTGGCATATTGTTTTGTACCGCGCACTATCTTGGGGAGAACCGTCTACTTTTACGGAAGCACCTCAAAACCTTTGCTTCTGCTTTCTCTCTCCCTCTCCCCTGCTACAACTGGTCCACTGTCTGCGATCTCGGTCCTGGGCCCTTCCACTCCCCACCTGCACTCCCTGTCAACCCCTGCACTGAGGGACTGCCTCAGTATCCTACAGCCCCCCCTTGACGTATAAAACCCAGTTGCACTGTCCTAGCTATGAAATAATTTCCCGACCGAATATATAAAATGAATAATTTTAATAAAGATCTGATGGTGAGACTAATTTCATTGTTTATGTTTTTCAAACAGGTACATCATGCATTACTGCATGTGTCACGAGTACCAGACACCGGCGGACGGCTTTTTTAACCGCCAGTTGCTTCTCCGCGTGAACAACGTTACCACCCTGACCATTTTATGGGACGATCGCCAAGTACAAGTATGCCCTTACGCGGTACTAACGGCTAGATGCAACATACAGACCGTTGTGGTGGCCTAGTGCCTCGTTGTTGGAACAGCCATGCGATTATCAGTGCGGCTGAAGAGCTTATTTTATCGTAAACCAACACCCTGTTTACTGCACACGAACATCGCTTGCCTCAAGACGAACAATTTTGGATCGAGAGCAAATAAAAATGAAAATCGCTGAATATTCTCTAAACATTTGATGTCCAATAAATGTACTTTGCCAAATGTACAATCTTGCAGTTTGCTTTTAAACCACAGTTTCATATTCCGAATTGTGGCGCTGTATTGTGAGATGATCTAAGACCCTGTGTACAGCAAAGGAACATCGCGTGCCTCAAAACGAACTTTTTGGAACGTGAGCAAATAAAAAAGAAAATCGCTGAATATTCTCTAAACATTTGATGTCAAATAAATGTACTTTACCAAATTTACAATCTTGCGGTTTGATTTAAAAGTACAGTTTCATATTGCGAATTGTGGCGCGCTGTGTTGTGTGAGCTGATCTGTGTTGATTTCCGGGTTCTGTGTGGAGTCGCGTAGAAGACGCCTGGGCGCGTTTGCCTACGCAGCACAGTCACGTCACGGATAGAGGCGGGGAATATGAATGTTTTGATAAATCTGTTTCAGAGGCGGGGGATTTGATTTAGTGCCGCAAAAGCAGGTGAGCCAGGGCGATGCGGCAAGTGATAGGATTATCAGAAAATGGCGGCTGATTTCGAGTGCGTTAATGGACGAAAAGTCGGGTAAGGTCCATAGGAAAGTTTTCTACAATCTACCGAGTTATGCTTAAAAACACATGGCCGAACCGTAGGGACAATAAAAAAAAAGTCCCGGAACTCTCCTTTGAGTATATTTGAAGTAGTGTTGAGTATTGTTTAGTAGTATCAAGTAGCATGAAGTACAGAAGGGAAAGGACCGGATGTAAATGTTGTTTTTGTGGTTAGGGAGCATTCGGTATTAAGGTAAAAGGTTCTGGTGAATAAACTAGTCTATTGACTTAAGGATACGGATGATAAACGTTATGGAAATATTGGATTCCCTGTGGATTGGGTATTTTAGCACAGGCCATGGATGATGGTGTCCCCAAGAAAGAGCTTAGCAAAGAGAGCTAACTCAAAGTGTGGAAGGTGTTCGTCTGGTTATGTCTTTTGGAGGTGTTTTATCTACAAGGCAACGCTGGACGTACAGATTGATCATGAGAACTACTGGTATTCCCTGTTAGGAGGCAGGAAGACAGCTGTAGGTATATGTCAGGGTCGTAAAAATGTCTGTGTGATGGGACAATAGCGTTGTGAGCTCTGTTAGCAATTTCTATCCTTCCCTCATGAAGTGAAGCGGTGACATCAGCCATAGGGCCTGTTCATAGGAGTAGGATAGCATGAGGAGGTATAGAATTCAGTGTTCACAAATTTGCAATTGACATAGTAAGCTTGGTGTCCCTGAGGATGTAGAGAGTGGTAGAAGGGAGGTGTGCGGAGCACACCTGAAAAGTTGGCTAAGAGCCAGAGAGGCTCGGGATAATTGACAAGAACTGGTATTGGTGAAATTGAGAAAAACTGAAGTAAAAGTGTTTTGTGTTCGTATAATAACGGAAGTTACAAAAGCCTCAACTTGAGGTGAAGTGAGTATAACACAATATATCAGGGGAAGTGCAGGGGGGATAAGCCCTTACATCACCTATGTAAGGACCATCGCGATATAAGGACAAGATTTGTAAATATATCACGGAAAAGACAAAAAACACAGAAGGTAAAGTGACTAAGCCATGGCCACAATGCAGATGTTTCTCCAAATATGTGCAGCAATCATTACACACAAACATACAAGAGGCTTATAAAGGGAAAAAGTTGATCAGCAGTATGATGATATTGGAGCTCTGGAAAATGTTTCAGGAGAGCAAGGGGGATGTAGCGAGGAGCAAATGGATGCTGATCCAGCAGTCAGCCCTGGGCACAGCACTCTTGGCCTCTGATCCCCTGCCTCCTCTTGACCATGACAACGAAGGGGTTGCAACAAAAGCACAGCGGTTATACCCTATACGGGAACTAAAAACAGAAGAGGGGTACACAAATCCATCATTTGAACCTCCACCATATACCAAGGAGGAGGGGCGGAAAGAGGCACACAGTGAGGCACAGACAAGCGCCAAGGAGGGCCTGGGAGGAATAGCATCGAACGAGTAGGTAGGAGGGAAAATATTATTGAAATTAGATGGGAAGACAGCAGGAGAAAAAGGAGGGGCAAGTAAGGAAGTAGTGGACTGTAATGAGAGCAGTGAAGCACAAGAGTTGGCAGAGATAATGGAAGAAGTAGAAAGGAAAGAGAAGGAAGAGAAGGAAGAGAAGGAAGAACACGAGCGGGTGCGAAGAGAGAAGCAAAGAGAAGAAGAGAAAAAGCAGGAGCAGAGAGAGATGAGGAGAAAGAGGGAACTTGAGGAGACAGAGAGGCAAAGGGAGGAAGACGAGAAGGAAAAGAGAAAGTTTTGATAAGAAGGGAAAGAGGAGAGTGGGAACTAGAGCAGTTCACAAGAGAGCGCAAACGTAAGGAGGAGGAGCATGCAGTAAGAGACATAAGACTAAAATGGGGGCTGACCACACCTGGCGATAGTGTGGGAAGGGATAGGCAAACAGAGAAGTACCGCAGCACAACACGTAAGGCACCCGCGCTGCCAGACAAAACCAACACAGGATCCTCTGTGAGGGGGGCTGCAGGAACCTGATTGACCTAGAAGGAGAACCACAGGGAGCAAAGGTACTGAGGAGACTAAGCTGCCATGACGGTTTTGGCAGTGATTTGGGAGACACTGAGTCAGATGATGACACGGTAGGAAGTGAGGACGAAGGATTAGGGCAACCAGATCGTCGGTTGGCAGGGAAAAGCACTGATTCAAGCTCAGCATGGGGAACAGACAAAGAGACAGAGGGAATGAGGGGGGATAAGGACGAGAGACTGCGACAGTCCAGGGCTACGTTACACAGCCTGGATGACTTAAGCCCATATGTGCAAAGGCTGAGAGACCTTCCAGCAGAGGAGAAGGGGGAACTGGCAGAGTCATTCACCTCCACTAAAGACAGTGTGAGAATGTAAGGGGGCAGGGTTGTCATAGAGGCCCTTATCGGAAAAGGGAGGGGGGTGACCTCAGTACATACCATGGAAACACATAGACAAGTAAAACCTGAGGTGTAGGGTACTCTTGTGGACCGCAGGTGCAGGAAATGGATATACAAGATGGAATGAATGATGGCAGGACAGAAATTAGCGGTAGGGGATGTAAACTGTTTACTAGTGGCAACCCTCAGAGAGGATGCTGATGACGTATGGCAAAAGGGAAGGGTACCCAGGAGTAACAACCCAGAACACATCTCACAATGGTTCGCCATTCACTAACTGCCGAGCAGCTGTATGGCAAGCTCTGCAGACACAGTACCCAGACACGTCAGACATTAGTGCGATTATGGCACGCAGAATGGGGGAATACAAAGACCCTCTACAATATATTCAGTCTATTCAAGAGCTCTGGCACCTTTAAATGCGAGAACCATGGGATAAAACAGTGGTATTATTCTATCATATATACTATGCTATGCCAAGGACCAGAACAAGTGCAAAGGCAACTAAAGAAGTTGATGGGAATGGAAGCAACACCATGGACAGAAATACAACTCATGATAGTACTATCATTGCAGGCTAATGAAAGAGAACGCAAGGAAAAAGCGTGAGGAAAGACAGCAGGATGAGGCAACGTTATTACAGAAGATGCTATCTAAATATGCCATGGAAGGGGCAGTATTAACAAGCACGGGAGAACAAGGGGTACCACAGACAAAGTATGCACCACCCCCGTGGGAGGGGGGATCATGAGGTGGGGGATGCACAGCACAGGTTTCGAGGAAGAGGGAGCCCACCCAGGTACACGGGTATGGGCAACAAATGCAACAGAGCCAAGGGGAATTTCCGGGAGGGTATCGAGGATATGGACAACAAATGCAGCAGGATTCAGAAGGTTTCGCTGTAGGCTATCAGAGGCAAGTGAGAGAACCGTCCCAGTGCTCGGTGTCTGGACAGATAGGACATATCTCAAGGGTATATAGGATCAGGGGAGGGATGCCACAGAATGGTGGAGTGCAATACCAGCAGCCGCATATCCAGGGGAACAGAATGAGGTCCATGCCCAGGACCAGACACAGTAACAAGGACAGTCACCAAGCACATACCCTCAGACACACCAGCCCAGGACAGAGACACCACAAATGCAAGCGCCTATGCAGCAGTATTCACAGGCAGCACTTATACCGCAGATGCAGGGTAACACACAGCAATTAGACACCCATAAACATACTGGGGAGAGATATCATGAACAAACCTAACATGACCATTTCATTCAATGACAAGAGGACCATGTGTTCCACAGCAGGGATACAAATTCTGAACATGAGGGAGATTATTCAAGCCTATTGTGGACAGACAGTATAGACGAGCTGCTAGTAGACCAATAAGGGAATGGAATAATAATAGCATGGCTCCCAGGGATTCAGGGGAAAATGCAGCGCCTTCCAAATGAGTACTTATTCAGGCCAGAAATACCATTTGATGAGAAGGAAGGGACAACAGTGCCACTAGAATTAGAGGCAGTAATAGGGCAGTAATAGTGTGGGATGACTGGATATCAGTACATGGGGCAGATGACACAGGCGACCATGGCGAGCAGTGATTGCTGTGGCAGAAGGATACAGGGTGACTACAGTTACAGTCAAAGAATTATTTAAAGACAACAGATCACGAGATGGTGTTCAAAAAGAGCATCACATATTGGGTAAGGATACATTACAAAGAGGTACCCCAGAGAATGGCGATGATGCTGCAAGCACCGCCAACATTTCTCAAGGAAGACTTGGCAAGAGTCCCGAGCATCTTATGGACCACAAGTCCCTATGATGTTTGGCTTCTGAAGGGGAGAGGGGAAGTGAAAATCAAGCTGAAGCCAGGAGCCATTTTACCAAGAGTTAGACAATATCCACTATCGAGGGAGGCAGACAAGGCAATCTATGAGACCATCGCAGCACTAGTGAAGCAGGGCATCCTAGTACCATCGGAATCACCATGCAACATGGCACTGTACCCTGTCAAAAAGGCGATGCAGGGTCATGGCATTTTATACAGGACTTGCCCCCTCTTAACCACATTGTAGAAGCAGAGTTTCCTTTATTTCCGAATCCGGCGACAAATTTATTTAGCATCCCCATGGAAGCTGCCTACTTCATGGTCATAGATTTGAAGAATGCATTCTTCTCTATATCATTACACACAGACTCACAGGACTTAACTTCATTTCTATAGAGAAATAAGAAGTGGAAACATACAAGACTTACTCAAGGGTACTTCAAACAATCACCTTCCATATTAAACAGGGTACTTCAAATGGATTTAGGCAATGTACAGATGAAGAGCATGGTTATACAGAACATAGATGACATATTGATTTGCAGCAAGACAGAAGAACAGTGCAGAAATTATTCAGTACACACGTTGACAGTACTAGCAGAAAAAGGTTACAAGGTAGACAAAAACTGATATTCCAAGACGGCAGAAGAGTAACACCATAAAGGGCAGAAGCAATACGTATGACAGCAAAACCCACACTGTGAGACAAATTCAGCAGTTCCTAGGACTATGTAACTATTGCCCAGCATGGGTATTTGACTACAGTACTTAGAAAACAGAATTTATTGAGGCTGAAGGAAGCAATATGCACAGCTCCAGTGTTAGGGATTCCAGATTTTCAAAGAGAGTTTTTCCTATTCTCACACTCCAATGGAGTGGTTATGACTTACAGTACTGACACAAAAGACAAGCATGGGACACAAGCCTCCCGCATACTACAGTGGGAAATTAGACGCAGTAATGAGAGGACACTGTGCATGTGGACAGGCATTGGCTGCAGCCACATTCACAGTGGAAAAATCAGCAAGTATTACCATGGGATGCAGCACCACTCTTTATGACGAGCATGCTCTCTTTGCAATACTGGAAAGACTGAAAAGTACATTGACAGCACAAAGGGCTTCGGCGTATGAGGTACTTAGTCAAACCCATCGCTTAAGATAGTGAGATGCAGACTTGTCAACTCAGCGACTTTCATCCCAACATTTTATGGGAGGGTGACTATGCACACGACTGCACAGCACACATAGAAGAGAAGAATTCAGTGACACTTGCAAGGTACAGGAGCACACACTTGAGGGGGGAGACATGCTTTACATTGAAGGGTCATCAACGATTGACCAAACGACTGTGGAAAGACATACTGGGACAGCAGTCATAAGATTGGGAGAGGATGGTACAAGTGAGGTGGTGACAAGAGAATGTCTTCCGTCACACTATTCAGCACAAGCAGCAGAATTAGTTGCCTTAATATTGGCTCGAGAACACAGAAGGGGGAAGGAAGTGACCGTTTATTCGTCTTCTAACTATGTGACATCCACAGTGCATTCTTGGCTGTCACAGTGTCTGAGGAGGAGCTTCAAACCTGCTGATGGGTCACCAGTGCAGCACACATTCTTATTGGGCAGACTGATAGAGGCAATAGACCTCCCACAGCGAATAGCAGTAGCAAAGTGAAAAGCATGCACAAGGGCGGAGGATCCCATCTCCAGGGGCAAAGAAGCAGCACATGGGGAAGTAAAATGCGCCGGCTACTTTGAGGACATTTTTTAAATGGAGGCATCATCACAAATGTGCGATTATGCATGAACAATGATACTAGATTATGGAGCTGCAGGGAGCTGCAGCCAGGGAAGAAAAAGAGTTATGGATAAAAAGTGGGTGTACAGTGTCTCTGACAGACGTCTCAAGGCAGCAAAATAATACAGGGAAAGTGGTAATGCCATTTTCATTATTGCACACTGCACTGATACAATTACCCTATCTGACCCATACAGGTAAGGAGGTGCTTGCTGCTCATATCGGAGAAACATTGTTCTGTCATAACTTGGTGAAACACGTGGCTGAATTCATAACTTATTGTGTAGTGTGTAACCAATTTACTACAGGTCAAACATTAAGGGTAGTAAGAGGAGCCATACCTCGCCCAGTGGGTCCATTCCAACACCTGCATGTCGACTATGTCAACATGATCCAAGTTTGCCAAGGTTACTGCTACATGATAGTGGTTGTATGTCCATTTTCCCGTTGAATCGAAGCCGGTCCTTGTTCTCACCGTGACGCCCTTAGAGCAGCAAAATTCCAGGGCCCGGGATATGTTCCCACAATGGGGCATGTGTGAGGTCCTGCGGTCTAACAATGGCCCTCACTTCACCAATGAGATGTTCCAACACATTACAACCTTGTTAGGAATCCAATACAAATTCTCTTGTGCTAATCAGCCACAAGCAAACAGAATTGTGAGTGTCTCAACGGCTTTGCTCAAGGAAAATATAGCCAAAACTAAAATGACGCTGAATAAAAATTGACTGTAATGCCTTCCCTTAGCTTTGTTTGCATTGTGTAATCAGCCCGGGTCCGACCATGATTTAACCCCACATGAGGTGGTAAAAGGACGGTGCATGCGACTTCCTCCGGATCCTTCCTCTAGGGCAATTAAAGATGCAGAGAACATGTCTGATGTATTGGGTCAGGAAATTTATGTGTACACCACTCTTTTGATTGCTAGTTGCTCTTTTATTTCTCATCGGCTGCAGAGACAACGGGAGAAGCCTGAAGCCAGAGAAGAGAGCGACAGCACCAAAACCAATGAAGACTTACTTAAGCAGCCACCATTATATCCGGGGGTCCAGGTCCTTCTATGAAATCTTTCTAGATCATGGGACACACCGCGCTTTACAGGACCACATATTGTCGAACTGATCACTGAGCAAGCCATCAAACTTGTCGGGAAGAATACTTGGATGTCCACCTCAGGGACATCAAGCCCTACAAAGCGATGGCCTTTGCTAGCACCAACATCGACAGAGCCAATGATCCACAAACAGAAGAGCAAAACAACAACTTGGAATCACCACAACCCAGCAGAGGACATCCAATGGTTACTCCCTCACGTGCAGGAGAGATAGGGCAAGGACGTCCTACACATCCAGAGTGAGGGCACACTGTTTGTTATTTTTCTTTCCGCACACATTCATCGTGAAAGTGCGACTGTCTTTATTGCATTTGTTCCATGATTCCTCGTGATCCATATCCTGAAACTTTCCAAGGCAAATTTGTCCAATTTATTAGTAGGTCCAACAGTACCAGAAGACGCTATCCTAACATGTTTTTCCGTGTCTTCATAGCCTATTTGTCCCAGGTATCTGTACACCGGGAAAGGGGAAATCCTTCTGTACTCTCAGTACTATGTAACCCCAGAATAAAAGCTGTGTACGAACAGCTTTTTCTTCTTGCTTTGGCCAACATTTTTGTTTGTGGGCCTTGAATTAATACAATACCACCTCAATAACATTAGTTTTGTGCATTTCAGGCAGGCAACTGATATCTTCATAAATCTACTAATACTGAATATATTAAAGATGGAAGCTATCAAGAAGAACATAAAGATATACATAGCTTTCGTGGATTTAGCATACACTTTTGACAGTGTTGATTGTCAAATAATTTGGAAGAAAATGGCGCTTAACAACTGCCCTAATACCTTGATGACGGCAATCCAAGATTTACATTCAGAAACATCGATTAGAATCAGGTTGAACCAAGCCGGCTTGCTTTCAGCCTTGATTCAAACATCAACCTGCTTACTTTTGATGTAGATGCTGAACTAAAGGAAACCGAGTCCTTTTCTCCCAAGATAAACGGGAACGACCTAGGGCACATGGTCTATGCGGACAACATGGGGTTATTAGATCTAACGCCAATTGGCTTACAGAGGAAACTAACTGCCTTAAAGACGTACACCGTAAAAAACAACCTAGAAGTTAACGCAAGTAAAACGGAGATCTTGATCTTGCAAAATCCGAGAAGAAACAACTGGAAAAAGAATTCGAGCAAATTTAGATGGCACATCAGAGAAGAATCTCAAGCAATGTCAATACCTGGGTGTAGTAATAAACTCGAATCTAATGGATGAGCCAATGATACAAAGAATAAGGAGGAAGTGCAGAATACTGGCAGCCCAAGGTGCAGTCATAAACCGAAAATATGGTCAATTCACCTTAAAACCTGTAATGGAATTTTACAGAACTAAGGTGATTCCGTCACTTATTTTCTGAGCTGAAACCATGCAAGGCTGTGCATATAAGATCTGGCCTTGGTGTGAAAACATCTTTTGGACCAAAATCCTGCAATTGCCAAAAAGTGCGCCGGTTGCTTGCCTTAGGTACGAATCGGAATGATATCAATAAATGCCAGAATTCAATGGAACACCTTGGTCCTGTATAGGAAGATTTTGGGCACAGATAATTTACCTCAGTTCAAAATACTCAAAACATCAGGCAAGCCTGAAACTGACTCGATCCTTGGGCAATGGAAAGACAATTGTGAGAAATGACTATTTTATCTTGCAACAGACATCGAAACGTTAATCCAAAACCCAAATAAAGTAAAGACAAAATTATGGGATCAGGACTGGTATGAAACAGCCGAATAAAGACTGAGCAACAGATGCATGAAGAATGCACCCCCTGAGTCAAGTGAATTTAATAAATTACAAAACTATTTGGATAGATTCCCCTGTAACATCAAAAGGAAACGATTCCTGATGTTTCGATTAAATTTATTTTGAACTAAAGAAATAATGAACTTCTAGAAGAAAGATCAAATAGCAAACAGAACTGTGTCGTTTTTGTGGGATGTGCGGCAAATCATTAAAGCATTTGGTTTTGACTTGTACAAACTTACAAGACCTGCAAATGTCTTATCATCTGAAAAAAGTGGCTGTATTGAAGAGATGGCAAAGCATGGAAGACGTATGGTGTCTATTGAATGAAGGCAAAAACAAAAAATTAATGTTAACCTTAACTTTCTATTTGGACTAACTCAAAAAAAGTTTGGAACGAATAGAGAGAGACATAATTAAAAGGACTGTAGGAGGGAGAAATTCTTTTAGAAGGGGAAAGTCTGTGTAAGAGGTACAAATTAATTTTTCTTTTTAAAAGTTTGTAATGAACTAATAAAAAATATCTTCAAACTACGCAAGGATACAAAAGGATGTAAGTGATGGAAACGGTTATTAAAAAATTGCTAATTTTGACCTGTCTCTTATTTCCAAGTGGTGTTTTGCTTTCATTTTATGGTGAATATCCCATGTTGCTAGCAATACCACTGTATCCCCTACTAACACAACCCCAATGCAGCAGGTGGTATGACCATGTCAGATGTACCAGCAAGCACTGTAAGTACACAAAATAGAGGTAGACACAGTGCAGATGCAGACATGGGGGGTGGAACTCTATCTCACAGATATTGCTCGAGTATCTAATAACATGTGGAACAAGCACATGACCAAAGTAGGTAAAGAGACCACTGGGGAGAGCTGCTATGTCTGCTCACTAATCCCCTATGCCACCAGTGCCTCCAGACATGTTTTGGCAACTGAAATACCAGCAGCAAGAGCACTATGTCTTATGTACCTATCCATGGTTACAACCCTAGGGAGAGCTTCCAAGGGAAAACAGCAACATTGCGATGGATGTCCAAGCTAACATTTCCCTGTGAATACAGTTATATAAAGACACTTGACATGATGAACAATTATTGGCACCTATACCAGACTATACAATACATAATGGATGTCCCACAGAAAGGAGAGACAAAAACTATAACACTGAAAGAATTGCCATGCCCTAAGAAAGTACCCAAGGAGATAGGGGGAGTACCGGGATGTTGGAAAATACCACAAATGCTTGTGTATGGCCAAGTATACAGAGCTGAAGGATGGAAAGAAGGAGTAGTAGGAGAGTGCCCACTGTGCTCGACCGAGATGATAACATTTGACGATCCCTTTGACAACAAAAAATACTGGATGACATGTGTATGGTGCAACCCGGGAAGGAGAGTGCATTTACATACCACGAAGTTTTGAGGACCATTGGAGGAGTAACAAAGATATGGCTATCAAAAGCAACGGTGAACAAGGATGGTGGTTTGGTCGACAAGTCGACCAGAGGGGCTACTGAAGAGAGGGTCCCTGATATTCCCCTCCTCAACCCCATGAACATGACAGCCTGAAGGGTCAAGAATGCACAAAGCAACTCACTGTTTGGACAGCCCCAATGAGGGCCAGTGACATCCACATATGAGGACAGATATTATCTTAGAAAGCCATTCAAACCTTATCCAGTCAAATTATTTAGAGATACAGGTGCCACTACCCTGATCATGGATCCAAATTCCTCCATGGATCCGACCGACTAATATCGCATAACCATTGTGCTGACGTCATTAGTGACACAACGACAGAGCCATGTTAGTCATGAAGCAAACTCACACCCATGCACAAAGTAACACGGACACACACGTGCACACACGAAGAACATGCTTAGACAGTTCTGTAGATAGAGGACAGATACATATACATACTGTCTAAAGTTGTATTATGTTTCTCATTAGCCGAGTGCAGAAACAGTGAATGCAAGCAAAGGAAGAGATGCAGAGCAAGCTTGCAGACGCTTATTGCAACTGACCCAGTGGAACTACAGGATCGTATAAGAGGAACTGCATACTACTAACCTATAAGAAACATAACACAGTATACATATATAGAAATCATAGTATAACTATAATGAGGTTACATGCGGCCACAAGCCCCATTACGAGGAGTCAACAAACAGCAGAATTAGGCTGCACAGAACAGCAGGCCAGGGCTTGCAGCCAAGGTCAGAGACAAACAGCACATTCCGAGCTAAGAGACAAGGAGCCATCTGCAGAAAAGCAGAATAAATCTTCATGAATTGGAGACCAGAGAGCTTGATTTCACGGTCCTCAACCATCTGGTGCAGCCAAGCCAGACAATGGTCATTCACCCACAGTGGGAAGACGAACAGTTCTCAGCAGCACAGATGTGAAGTGAAACATGGATTCTTTAACAATGTTGCAAGACTCTGGGCACTCTCACAGGCAAACATTGGAGCACAAACATTTACATTGGGAACACATAGTCTTTCTCATCACCTTGAGAAGGTGCACTGAGCGCTGAGAACAGAGCTGGGTCCCAGGCCTGGGGAGATCAGCTCCAGCTAATCAGGAAACACAAATCCAGGGGTGGTTGGCAGAGGGCAAGGGTCATTGGTAATGCTGCAACCCTGCAGCAATGCAATATATAGTCTTTTGGGGAAGAGGCAGGTAAGCCACCTGACCTGTGAGGGCCAACAGAGTAACATCTATAGGTGCCATGCATAGGCACTACCACCCCAAATACCCAATCCTGTCTCATCGAAGGATTTTGGGGAAGAGCCCAATGTTGTAGTGTAGAAGTCGAAAACAAAATGGCTCAACAGGGGCTCAGGAGTGGTGAGTCCGGAAGCTTTTCAATGTCCAGTGTGATCCCTGTCTGTTTGTGTAATAAACAACAGTTCTAACTTTCCCTTGGCTGAGTCCTCCAGCTGACACTGGGGGAGGGTTTGTTGGGCCCTGCAAGCTGGAAGGGTGAGCATGTAGTGGGATTCTCAGTCCCTATAGTATACCTAAGCCAACAGAAGAGTGCAAAGCCCACTGTTGGCCTTTGTGTCCCTTCCCCCCATCATCGAAGCAGACCTAAACTATGTCCATGAGAGGTTGTGGACCACAAATTCACACGATGTTGGGCTTTTACAGGAAGGAACCCCAGTACACATGACACTAAGAGCAGGGGCAGTGCTACCTTGAGTGGAACAGTACCCAGTATCAAGAGAAGCAGAGAAGGGAATTACACACACGATACAGGCCCTGCTCAATCAAGTTATGATAGTGCCATCCACATCTCCGTTCCACACCACTATCTACCTTGTGAAATAATCAACGGGGGGCAATTGAAGGATGATCCAGGATGTGCTACAGAAAGAATTTCCTGTGGTCCCTAACCCTGCCACCATTCTATGTAGTATCTGCAAGGAGGCAACCCACTTCACAGTGGTGCACCTGAAAAATGCCTTCTTTTTCGATACCCTTGCATCCCGATTCACAGTATCTTACAGCATTTACCCATTGTGGAATGCACCTTGAACACACTCATTTTCCGCAGGGGTACTGCGAGAGCCCAAGCATTTTCAACAGGATATTGCTCACTGACTTAGGAAACATTCAAGTATCCAGTACGATCATCCAGTACATGGACAATTTGCTTGTATGAAGTGACAGTGAGCAGCACTCCAGGAGAGACTCTATCACACTCCTGCAATTTCTGGCCCATAAGGGGTACAAAGTTGACAAGGTGAAACTACAGTAATGCAATCAGACAGTGCTGTATATAGATCAGATAATATCAGCAAATGGCAAAAGGATCATAACTGGTCGAGCAGCGTCTGTGTGCGCCATCCCCGACCCAACACCGCGAAAGACAAGCAAAAATTCTTTGGGTTATGTAACTACTGCAGAGCATGGATTTTAGAATATGCATCATACACCAGGCCACTCCTGCAGGCCCTCAAGGAAGCACAAAAAGGCGATAACAAAGTCGAGTGGCCAGCAGACATGATAAAGAGGTTCAATAATTTAAAGGAAGTGATATACACAGCCCCAGTGCTCGCCTTCTGAGACTACACACAGAAATTCTACATGTTCTACATATTCTACGGTAGGACTGGCCTGGGTGGGGAGTAGAGCAATTACTCTATCCTTGAAGCCCGGCCACTCAGCAAACTTACCTACACCTCTGCCTGCCTCTCTCCCACTATGCAGGACCCTCAAATCTGGCTGTGTTTAGTCTTGTACTCATACTCAAATTGCATTGTTAGGTGTAGGCCTCTCTCCCACTATACAGGACTCTCAAATCTAGCTGTGTTTTGCCTTGTACTCAAATTGCATCGTTATGTGTAGGCCTCTCTCCCACTATACAGGACTCTCAAATCTAGCTGTGGTTTGTCTTGTACTCAAATCTAGCTGTGTTTAGTCTTGTACTCAAACTGCATTCTTAGGTGTAGGCCTCCCTCCGACTATAAAGGACGCTCAAATCTAGCTGTGTTTTGTATTGTACTCAAACTGCATTGTTTGGTGTAGGCTTCTCTCCCATTATACATGACTCTGAAATTTAGCTGTGGTTTGTCTTGTGCTCAAATTGCATTGTTAGGTGTAGGCCTCTCTCCCACTATACAGGACTCTCAAATCTAGCTGTCTTTTGCCTTGTACTCAAATTGCATTGTTAGATGTAGGTGTCACGCTCACCTGATTCCCACGGAGGCGCAGGTCTGGTTTCGAGTGCTGATGCTTCTTCAATGGTGAAGCGCAGGACTCTGAAGATGGACAGGAAGGGCCCCTCTACTCCGGCTTTCCTGGCTCGCAGGAATATTCCCCTGTGCGTGAAAAGGGAGTATTACCCACTGACGGAATAATGCTCAAGCCTCCCACTCCCTTCCAACCCTCCACGATACCCTTCCACGATTCCCCGTGAAGTCTCACCTTAGGGTCTGGAAGGATGAGTTCTCCATCCTGCTTCTGATGCAGGGGCGTGTTGAAACCCAGTTACTTCACTGGATTGAGGTTTGATGGGAGTTCAAAATAAGCTTGACTATTCAGGTGAGGCGTTGTAAGAGTTCTGTTGCAAGTTCAAATGTTCAAGCTTAATAATAATGTTCATTGTCTTTTTGCAGCAAGCGCTAATGCTTATGTCTTTTTCCCCTTAGGGGCCGGGGTTCGGAATGCCGGAGATATGGTGCCGACCCGAAGTGAAACGTGCAGTTCCAGTAAATGACAGGTAAATTCTGGATGAGCGTTCAGGTAATGTCTTTGCATTCGCTCATTCAATGTCTTTGTCTTTTTTCCCCATAGGGGCCGGGGTCCGGAATGCCAGGAAGCGGCAGGACCCGAAATGAAATGGGAATGACCCAACAAGTAAGTCTTAGAAGGAAACTGAGCCTTTCCTATTCCCTTCCTTCTCTCACCTTGTTTTCTTGTCTTTTTCTCTCTAGGCTCAGGGAAGTGGGTGCGGATCCGGATGATCGCTGCTGAAGATGGAGGCGCCCAGGAAAGGTGAGTGAAATGCAGCGCTGCAGCGATCGAAGGGAAATGCTTTTAAAATGATGTCTTCCCTTTCAGGATTGTCAGTGTGATGTCTCTGTGATGCACTTTAGCAGGTAAGGTCTTCTTTCTCTCCTATTTTCTCTTATCTCCCCTTGCAGGCGACCCAGGATGCTGACATGCGTGGCTGAAGTCCAGATGCAGGAGCTGACACAGTGAGCGTCCAGCTGCGAGGAGCAGAACAACGCGAAGCGTGAGTTGCTGATCGGGCGTGGTTTAAATAGCTTTGGAAGAAGTTCCAGATATGTATCCTTCCACCGATCAGGTATGTATCCTTCACTGACCACACCCAGGTGGAAAGTAGTCCCACAGGTAAAGTAGTTCCATTCAGGCCTCAAGAGGGCCTGGATGTAGCAGCATGGTCTGCATCAGGTAAGTGCACATTAAAACACTTGAACACATGTCTAGCTTTATGAGCCTGGCGCCTAAGGCGCCAGGACAGGGGTCTAACATGAGCCTGGCGCCTAAGGTGCCAGGACTGTGTCCAAAGGGCCCCAGCTTGGGCCCGCTGGCACTTCCCTGGGGGGAATGATGCCTGGCTCTGGGGTTGCTGGGTCGGACCTGGCTCCTTGGAGGTAGGCATCATGACAGTAGGCCTCTCTCCCACTGTGCAGCACCCAAAAATCTAGCTGTGTTTAGTCTTGTACTCAAATCTAGATGTGTTAAGTCTTATTACTCAAATTGCATTGTTAGGTGTAGGCCTCTCTCCCACTGTGCGGGACCCTCAAATCTAGCTTTGTTTAGTCTTGTACTCAAATGTAGCTGTGTTTAGTCTTGTACTCAAACTACATTGCTAGGTGTAGGGCTCACTCCCAATATACAGGACTCTCAAATTTAGCTGTGTTTTGTCTCAATACTCAAATTGCATTGTTAGGTGTAGGCCTCTCTCCCACTATACAGGACTCTCAAATCCAGCTGGTTCTTGTACTCAAATTGCATTGTTAGGTGTAGGCCTCTCTACCACTATACAGGTTTTTCCAATAGAGCTGTGTCTTGTACTCAAATTTCATTGCTACTGTACTGTGAAACATAGGCCTTTCTCCCACTATACAGGACTCTCAAATCTAGGTGTAGCCGCCATCTTTGTTTAATATATGCAGATACCTGCTACAGTATTAAAGCTAGGCCCACTGGTATTGGACTCTCAATTCTAGACCTGGACATATATTGCCCCAGCCGAGCAATCTCACAGCCTACGGTACGTATATCTCACACCACTAGTGTGGACACAGGCTGCAGGCACGGCCAAGCATCCATGCACGATAGATTACAGCTATGGTCAAGGACATCCGGTCTAGTTTCACACGTAGCTGCCTAGACTGAAACACCTGACATACCTCAACACCTCTGCCACTAGAATACAACGACCACCACCCAAAAGGAAACAGCTATAGTTGGCCTCACATAGACTCTCTCAACAATAGTAATCTATCTCCAACCCTCAACTGCACCCACCCATGTGCCTGACCTCTCTTGGGCTGCTTAGTCGAGACTTGCCAGCCAGCCAAGTCTTAGAACAGCAACATGCACACATGCATCTCCTAAGCTAAACTCCCTAGAATCTCCAACCACATCGATTACGGTCACCAAGAGGCGTTCCAACCGAGGAAGAAGCGCATTGAGGCCACACAAGTGGGGAAAGAGCACTATATAAATACCAAATACAATACAATACAATATTCTCACATTCTATCTGTCAACTTATGACTGCAGTATCGACCCAGAAGAGTATGATGGGCCACAAGCCATTGGCCTACTACAGTGGCCCGCTAGACTCAGTCATGCAAGGGCAGTTCTCATGCAAGCAAGCACTTGTTGCAGCTGCATTCGTGATTGAGAAAAGTTCCACTATCGTAATGGGATGTTCCGTCACTTTGTATGTGAAAGATTCAGTGTTCGCCATTCTAGAGAGATCAAAATCTACCCCAACCACACACAGAGCTTCAGTGTGTGAAATCATCCTCTCATGCCCAAGCATTCATATTGTACGATGTAAAACAGTGAACGCTGCCACTTTCTTGACATAAATGTGTACCGAAGCAATGCATGACTGTGTCAGGTATGAAGGGGAGGAAGATGAAATCCCCAAGACAAGAGAAGCCTCTGTAGTGACAGTTGTTAAGTGCATCACTAAAACCAGTAACACAGACAAAATTATCCTGGGAAACGCTGCTGTGGTGCAGCGGCCAAAATGGCGGCTTATCTCCCGGTACCCACACCTGCCTAGTACGTTGTGACCATGCCTCCAAATAACCAGCAGAACACCCCATATACAGAAGTGCCTATTGCAAAGCTCATTTAATTACAAAGCAAAGCACCAAATGAAGAGAAGGAACTATGGATAGAAAGAGGATGCAAATTTCAGCACAGGCATGATGCTATGAACTTTACAAGGCACACTGTCCCGCCCTAATGGGCCATTTTGCAAGCTGCACATAGATTATGCAGATATGGGGGAGTGATGCAATGGGTCCTGGTATTTGATTGTTGTGTCTGACCTTTTTCATGGTGGGTTGAAGCAGGACCTTATGCACACCGGGATGCCAAATGTGCAGCTACATTTCATGTCCATGTGGTCTTTCCCCGATGATGTTTGTGCAATGAGCTAAGGTCTGGTAACGGCACACATTTTTTTGATTAGCTCTTTAAAGAGATCACAGCACTGCTTGGCATTAATGCCGGATGTGTTCAATTTATCACCCCCTGGCCAATAGTGTTGTGGATAGGATGAACAGACTTCTCCAGAGCAAACTATCTAACTGTGTACCACGTTGAAGGGAGAGAAACAGTGAATGATAGATGTCACGTATGTTCACTAATCTTGCACGTATCGGGATCACGCAAGTTATTAGTACCACAGGAAGTAGCAATCATAGAGGCACAGTGCCTGGTTCATCTTTCACCTTGTAGGATCAAGGGCACCTTCCAGGAACACAGCTTATGACTAGAGCTTGTGGATCCAGATCCCCTGCAATGTAACAATAACCTGAGAGACATAACATGCTTGCAACAACCATTGGTGATCCAAGGACTTAAATATAAAAGCATGTCAAACACATGTCAAAAGACCACACAAAGCTGAATGCAGAGTGCCTCCTAGGATGTGAAGAGGAGCTCCTGGCTCGAGTGAAATCAAGGTGTGCTCAAATTTGGATAGAGCACATTACAAAGTTGACATGGATTGCAGCAATGGAAAAACCAGTGCAGGTGCACCGAGAAGAAACATATGAACTATGCTTCCACAGTGACAGAACTGTTTATGTTGCCTCTAATGAACGTTGAAAGAAGACCCTCCTGATTACAGACCTGAAAAGAGGCACAGAGGCAGTGATGGATTACTACATGGTCTGCAGCCAACAAGAGTACCTGCACCTCCCACCATCATGGAGGGGCTCCTGTTCTCTTGTAATGCTGCACTCAGTGCTATTAGTAATCCCAGAAGAATATTTTCAAGAGGTGTGGGGGGGACAATGCCCGACACCGCCTTGACCATTCCTCTCGTGGGTGAAGAACAGAAACTGTTACCGACACCAGAGTTTTGCATCCTAGCCGGAAGAGGGCAATATGAGAAGCTGCGGCAGAAGAAGAGGATAACCTATCTATCTAGAGACTCAGACGAGTTGCACGCTGAAATCCCTGATGAATACAGACTTTTCATCTCAGTGGAAACGTTCTTTGCTTCACTATTACTGCCCTGTGTGCAAGCAGTAGCAAATTGTACGCTGGGAACTGGTTCAGTTGGCAAATGACACCGAGCATGGGTTCAACATCATATAGGTCAAGCTGCGTGCCCTGCAACTGATGATGATGCAGAATAGTATGTCCTCGATATATTGACGGCAATGAAAGGAGGACCGAGACTAAGACTTAATGTCTCCTTTCATCCGGACAACTCAACGGAAAGAACTACGATTGCTACCTGGGAGAACCCTCCATCAGCTACTGAAGGCTTAGGGAAGCAACCGAGGAGCGAGGCTCCCAAAGCAATATCAAGCCTCAGGGTCAAATAGCAACCCAGGAGAAGTCAACACACAAACCAGAGATCAAAAATGGAGATACACAAAAAGAAGACAGTATTAAAGTTAGGATCTTGGAACACACGTGGGTTTAACCACCTGACAGTACCCAGCGGTGTGAACTGAGCTTGCTTCGACATCCTGTGCTTACAAGAAACGCTGTTGACCCATAAACCCCTACTGGATGGTTATGACACCAGAGCGGCCCTAGCAATCAAAGGAGATAAGGGGCGTCCAGTCTCAGGCTCATTAACCGCAGCAAAAGCTGGCTCAGGGATTTCTATCTTAACGGTGTTATTTTCAGAATTCTTCTTCCTTGTTCTGTTAGCAAGTTGGTCATTGACTACAAATCCACTCCAGAACCAAACACCAAAACCTTGATAATCATCAATTGTTACTGGAACCCTGATTTAATCTCCAATGCTGATTTCATCAAGAAAATGACTTCAACAGTTGATGGAGTGCAAGTAAAATTTTACATACCATAATACATAATTTGTGGTGATTTGAACGCGGTCTGTGATCCTCATAGCCTGACTGCTAACTCCACCACCAAGAAAGAGCGACGTGAAATAAGAGGAAACCTATGGTTATCAACAATGTCGCCAAGAGACATCATATCTACGGAATCGATCTGCCCAAGAACAAAACCATCAATGCCAACTTAGCAAAGGGGAGATCAATCAGCTAACCTAGATCATGTTTTCATCTCAAGTGAACTAGGGGGAAAAATCCTCACCCATGAAATCACACAAACTCAAAACAGTGACCATAACTTAACAACCATATAATTTGCAAATGGAACTGAAAGTCCACCTCAACTAATGAAATCAAGAGTTGAACCAAATAATAGGGGGAATTGACTCAGATTAAAACCTCAAGCAATCAACTCTCTATTGAACAACTCCACCAAAGCAACGAAAATCGACTTTAATACGGCCAACCTCTAGCAAGTTGATTTCCACCCTCTCTTGGAACAATTTAAGACGCAAAAACCGGTTACAAGACCTAGTCAAAAACCATTCAAACACAGATACGATGCAGTTCTGGTGGAGAAGAAAGGCTCTTCGACAGATCACAAGAATCGCCTCAAAATCAAACTCCTTGCTTCTTAGAGAACAAGCGAGAGCTGGCAAACAAACCTACAAAAACTGGATAGCGGGCCGCAGAAGACTTTTTCTTCAAAATGATGCAGAACAGATGTTAAAGGCCCTATCCAACAAAATCTCAAGAGACATTTGGCAGCTAATCAAACAGAGTGCGGACATTCCAGCTGATACGCAACAAAATACTGTTCCGGAAGAAGCTTGGAAACAACATTTTAAGACCTTGTTTTGGTGTCAAGGACAACACTACGCAAAACCCTTTGATGGCATCCCAAGAGATCTGGGACATAGAACTAGAAAAAACTAAACCCCTCAAGGGCCCCTGGTCCCGATGGGCTCACTAACGCAATGCTAAAAGAACATCCGCAGGAATGGGCATATTTCATCAAAGTAGTCCTGGACAAGATTTGCAAGGCCCGGCAACTTCCATTATCATGGAAAACAGCAACTGTCGTGCCAATTTACAAACAGGGTCAAAGGGATGACCCTAAAAACTCTCGTCCCATCGCGTTATTGGATGTCGTAGGAAAAATCTTTGGAACCTTTCTTCTCTCAAAATGCACCAAATGGACAACTCTGCACGGCTGGTACGACCCGTTCCAAACACGGTTCATCAAGAACATTGGTACATCAGTACATCAGCAAATATAGAAGTTGACCATTCTTAAGGCACAAAGTCATCAGTCAGGGACGAGGATCTACACTACCTTCGTCGACCTCGTCCAGGCATTTGACAGAGTAGACCGCAGCCGATTGTGGGAAAAGTTGAGAGACCGAAATCCTCCGGCTGGAATACTGGATCCACTGATCCAACTACACTCCAACACCTCAGTAGCTGTGCGCCTAAACAGAGAGGGACTACGGAGTCACCCAATTCCTACCTCAAGTGGGATTAAACAAGGCTGTCCCCTGGCCCCAGCTATCTACAACTTCTCCATCGCTGACATCAAGGATCACAACCCCTTACTGTGAATATTCCCACCAACAATAGGGAACTCTAAGATCAATAGATTACTCTACGCAGATGATTTGATCATGATCGATCAGACTCCAATTGGCCTCCAAAGGCAACTGCACAGCTTACAACGCTACCTGCACCAAAATGCATTGGAACTCAAAGAAGAGAAAACCAAGTTCATCCGTCTACAAAGAGCAAAAAGAAAGATAAATCAGCCAAATTGGTTCGTGAACGGGAAAGAATTGAAGAAGTGGATTTGATTAAATACCTGGGTGTGCAGTTCAACAACAGCTCAGTAGAAGCTCATGCCCAAGACTTATTGAAATCAAAAGTCAAGATCCTAGCAGCTCAAGGACGCCTAATGGACAAAAAGTTCAGCTGATTTTCTATGTTTGCTCTAGTGAATTTCTACAGAAGCAAGGTCATTCCCATACTAACATATGGTGTAGAAGGCACGATCCACATGCTTACCAAACTATGGTCCACTCTAGAAGGTTCATTTTGGAGAAAAGTATTAAATCTCTCAAATGCTGCAAGCACTACACAGATCAAAAATGAGCTTGGCCTATCGTCCCTCACCTCAATTGTGGAATGGAATGCCCCGAGCCTCTATCGCAAAACAATTCCACCCTTCAGTACACCAATTTTCAAGATCAGCTACAACAAAATCCGAAACAACAACAACAACGTACTGAATACCTGGGTGACAAATAGAAAGACAACTCTGACAGAAATTTGCATTTCCGAGGAAGAACTAGTTGTTCCATTGAGGGTCAAGAAAAAACTACTAGAACTGGACTGGATCCGCACATCTGAAGAGGCTTTCAAAAGTAGCCTAGCAAAATACCTACCTCTAATCGACATAAGACTGAACCATCGTAGAGGATACCTGAAAAGATTTCCTGATAGATCTTTCCGAGACATCTTCCTTTGAATGAGGCTGAACTTACTCAAAACAAATTAAGTGAATTATATCCGAGGCAGCTCAACCTCAGGAGCTTGCAGATTTTGCAATTCGAGTGGAGAAACTGAGTCGATCCATCATCTTCTGATGACTTGCCCCAAATGGAGCACTGAAAGAACAAAATACCTGTCCCCTTTAGCAATGAACTTTCCAACTAGGACAGAGAGTCTTTCTGGAAGACCCTCATTTGGCGAGAAAAGACAAACATTGTGATTGCAGCGTTTCCATGATGAACTTAATCATACCATCTCTGGAAAAAGATCTTTGACTTCAAATAGAAACCAGAAAACTGAACTATTAGAACTGCTTAGCATTCTTTCACGGCTCCCCACTTTTAATGTTTGACTTCACATCAACAAAATGGAATGGATACAAAGAATTTCTAAACTTAACGTGATGTCTTCTTTTTGTAAAAATGGATAAATTCAATTAAACCAAATAAGAAAAAATAAAAAATAAAAAAAGGAGGCATGTGCCGCAAAATTGGCTATTCCTGCTGCATGTTCACACCTCCCGAAGATACAGAGACCGTGTCATTATCTCACATAATTGCAGCTCTACATAGTCTAGGAGTTTGCATGAAGAAAGAAGGAGGAATATAAGGAAATTACTGGTTGATGTTGAATATGGTTTGGCCCCATCCTTGTTGGGCGCCATCATGAAGATGCTAGTGCCCGCCACAGTGTGAGTTTTGGTCTTCTTCTGCACCTGCCAAATGGGTCTCCGGTGTTCTGTCAAAGCAGTGCCTAATCACGCAATTATAATGGTGTCAATTGGTGTTTCAAAGGTACCTCACATACAAAAGATACTCAAATACAGACTGACCACTCCATCCCTCACTTGGTCCCCATCCCCTATGGAGAAGAAGTAGACCATTTGTATTATACCATTATTGTTCCACCACCTGACCCTGAGAATTATAAGGAAGTATGGGTGGATCTGGCAGGCGATGGGGGATGTATTTATATGACATGCACCCCTGCAGAATATGCACAGTTAGGGGAGAGTCTCTTGTCCGTGTGTAGGGACTGGATACCAAAAAAGGAAACCCTTCACTTATGATCAGGTGGTGAGATGAGAGAACGAGTGCATACATGGGGGGGCAAGTGTTTTACTGTAGAAGTAACGAAAAGTGGAATGTTTGGAAGGGGGCAAGTCCATCCCACCCCCCTCGGCACTTTAAGATGAGGTGAGCCCCACTGAAATAACTATAAGAGATCAGGGTGAGGGGGTGTCCTTAAAGTCCCCACGCGATTACAATATTGTGTTTGATTTAGACATATTACACATAGTGCACATAAGCAACACCATTTCTATAGATATGAGTAGGCATAGTCAAAGCACAGGGCCTGCACAGCCATGCAGTATTTAGTGTGTCACACACAGGCCGCGAGCCTGAAGGTGAAATCTGGTTAGGCACAAGCGCTGATGAGAGCGGCCCACGCGCCGACTTCCACAGAAACCCTTCTTTATCCTAAGATTGTTGCCAATATGTTTGTCTTGAAAAGAATTTGCACTGCAAGGCCACTAGACAGTACTGGGTGCCTTGGTGTAGGTGTCATCACAAACAGGCTGAAGCAGGCCTCTGACCACCACCCAGCTAACTACGAGGCTGCCAGGGGCACTGTATAATGATAGAGTAGCATTATTCGCGAATGCAGCTAATTGCTTCTTTGGCCTTGGTTCCTTGGAGACAAGGAACCCAGCAGAACCCACGTGATGGAAGACGGACGGACTGGGCTGGGACCAAGGACATTGCAACCCCTATCGAGCAGGCTGACAATGTATAGGGTTGCACCAAACAGCCACGTGGGTTTTTACTGTATACAATGACGCCACCTATGACGTGGTGTCTACTTTTAAGCTTCTCTTTGTACACTTTTTGGCAGAATGTTCCACGGCAGCAGAGTCCTTTGTAGGCGCTTTTCCTTTTGTGTGGAATTAGAACACTTGTTATCCTTGCAAGAGCTTCTTAGGCCTTTTCCCTTAGAGGGTTGTTTTTTTTTTTCTGTTGTGAGCGTAAATGGGCTTGCCTTCATTAGCCTGGTATTTAGTGGCCATTTAGTTGTTTAGTTCTACGTAACATTCCTATTTTTCTCCTTCTCCAGCTTCTGTTCCTGTAAATCGATTCCTACTTAGGGCTTCTTTGTCTCCTCTCTTGAATAGGTCTTCCAGCTGCTAAATTGGAATAATCCTTCCTGGTCCTGAATTGAGGTGCTTATATCTAGTTTACCTTTAAGCTACCACAAGTTTTTTATTTATAGAGGTTAAGTGGACTTTCTCTTTCTTCTACCTCTGTCACAGGGCGGCTGATACTGTGTCTGATCCAGCCAATGATCCGCTGGAGACCAGCATTGGTGGGTTGCAATGTTACAGGGATATGTATGTAAGGTGCAATTTAAGGTGGTGCTTCGAAAAGTTGAAGAGTAACTAATACAGTCCTGAGTAAGACAGATAATTCACTCCTGTGAAAGCAAAACTTGGGAGGCTTGAGACTGTGATGGCTAATCATTTCACCACTGGTTCAAAAGCATGAAGAGAAATCGACAAGTCTGTTTTATATTTAAAATGGTTAGTTTGTTATATTTCGGTCCTCCACCTAAAACATGAATAGAAATGCCCAGTGTGTTCTGCTTTTGGTGTTCCAAAATCTCTCATTCCATCCCACTCCCCAGACCCCCACTTGAAAGTTGTGTGGTGAGGAAAAAGCATGGGTGAAACGTTTTATGCATTTCTTGTACTTACTGTTCGCACCCAGACCTGGCAAGACCATACTGTGACTTCCCAACACACTGTGTATAACCATTGCCCAATTGCTGGGCTCATTTTAATTATATAAATATAATAGGATAAACATCTTACTTTTGTTTTTCTACAACCTACGGTGCCCAGTTTCGATAGTGGTGACAAGTGCATCATCAGCACTGATGCACATATGTGTATTGTGGATGCGGAATTGTGATGCTGGAAATGCATCGGAAGGACAGGGCCTCCGTATCCTTGTCCTTTATGCTTTTATAATGTGTGTTCTGTCTTGTTTTCTGTGCAGGGGTTCATGTGGAACTCCTGGCGGTGCAGCTCTTCTCCTTTTTGGTTAGGTGTACAGATGCTTGGGATACTCTTATGCCACCCATGGGTGGGGGTACATCCTCTACCCCTAGTGTATGTTTTTGGGCACCTGTGTGTGGCCCATATAGCAGGGTATGGGCTGGTGGCTGCTCCATGCTGAATTTGACAGGTGCTCTGCGTATCCTCCATTTTGAGATACCCAGGCCCTGCCATTGGAATCAGTAGATTCCTGATAAGAGCCAAAATGGCCCATGTGGCCTCTTGCTTTCTATTGCCTGTTAACTTGTTTTTCCCAAAGTCCTGGGAATCCTTGACTCTGTCCCTTCCCCCTGACTGGCTGTTGGGTGGAAGATCCATGTATGGTGGGGAAGTCCAGGGCAGACTTTCTGGAGCCTTCCCAGTGACTGTATGTTGTGGGTACTGTTAGGGAGAATTCTCATTAGATGGCTAATTCCAATTACCTATAGAGTCCCCAGCAGCTTTGCTGGATTTGAAGGGTTTGTATCGTTTTACCTGCTAAGAGTGAGGCTCTTTTTCCCACTCTTAGGCATTTTTGATTTGTGTGTTCTAGGCTATTTTAGTGTTTAATGCCTATGGGATTTTCTCTGCCCCATAGGAACCATCTTTATTCATATGTGTTACACAGCACCCTCAGTGCAGTGACACAGGGGTGTCGTAGCAACCCCCAAACATAGACTCCATACTCTGGGACGGACTACCGTCCCCAAGACATGTAAAGTCCCCATTGACTTTACTAGTCAAATCCTATGAACTAAACCAGTACAACCCATCTTACTATGGAGGTACTGGAAGGGGTTAATAGTTTTTCCCCTATGTTCATTTTCGAGAGTGTACCCTACAGTATCCCTCTCAAAAGTTTCTGGCTGGTGGCAGTGGTTACTACCATAAATATTCAACCGCAAATATTTCTCTATGGGATTTTCCCATTGTTCGAGGCTACCACTTTTTCTGACAGCCTTTAACATACCGCCGGTGCATTTCAATATTAACTTTGCTCCGGTAGGTTTTATTTGCCAGAACTTTAATATAACTTCTTTCTCGTGTCTTTCTCTACAATCCTAACCCAGGTCGGGGATCCTTTGTTCGTCCGTTTTGCGGGCTTCTTCCGGCGCCACTGAGTCTCGGGTGGGTCCATTGTGTGGGAGGGGGAGTAGAACCCCTGGACAGGGTTGCCTCAGCAACCCATGTCGCACTCTATCCTGATAGGCTGGAGGGTCTCCCGCCAAGATGACCACTCCACTGTGCGAGTGAGAGCTAGGGTGTATGAATGGGAATCTTTTTGCATAAAAGCAGGGTCCTGAGGACTGCAAGAGCAAGACGTCGCCACTGGAACTAAGAAGCCGAAGAGGAGAGAAGCCAAAGACATCTGCAATGACTGAACCACCAGTGAAGCCCTGCTGCAGCGTCTCACCACTTTTCTCCACACGACGAGAGAAGATCTTCACATGCAAGAGCCTTCTTCCCTTGAGCTGGTGGGGCCAACCAGTTTGCCAATTGCCTTCCCGAACCTGCCTAGGTCGAATCTCCCGTACCCTGTGCTCGGAGGCCGGATAGCCAGGCACCAGTCCAAACGGACCGCGATTTAAAGGAGCGTACCTTTTATTCGTCGGGCAGCACCGCGGCTGGTTTCATCCCTGGGTAGTGCAGTAACTCGAACCTTCCTCCACGACGAGAGCATCTCTTCCTCTGCTGGATCAACCGAACTGCAGGAATTACCAGGAATAACCGCCACCGCAGGAGCCACTTCTTCATACTAAGGTACATTGTTCCGCCAGGCCACCCTTTCTTCGCGGTAGTGCTAAAGGTTTTTAAAATCCTTTCCCTACCTGTTGTGTTGGCCCCCCCTCTCTCTTAACATTGTCTTTTCAACCTTGTGCAACCACCTTTTCAACTATCGTTAACCAAAGACTTGACTGCAGCTACGAGAATATTTTGCTCCTGGGCCCTTGCCCTGTACCACTAACTCTGGCACAGGCCTACTGACTCTGGTCACATTTGTTAGATCTGCCTTCTCGGGATTGATTCTCCATTCGAACTGTGTGGTGCACCCCTTTCTTATAACCACTCTTTCTTCCCACTGCATAATCATTGTGAAATGCCAAGTATTGCTTATACTGATGCACTGTCTTGCTGAACTGGTTCACAACTGATGGGAAGCGTTGTTAGGGTGTATAAGAACATATTTCTGAATAACTTATGCTTTCTCTCCCTTGTGAGGAATTGTTAGAGGATCCCTTGTGTGTAGTTTTCTCTGTGCCGTTTTGCTCAGTTTTCACTCTGGTTCACTTGGTGTACAATCCATATAGGGAATGTGTATATTTTTCATTGACTTAATTTAACTTACTTGATACTTGTGATATATGTGTTTTATTAGAAGTGTATGAAATAAATATATATATACTTTTTAACTACAAAGCTTTGGTCAGTGTGTCCTTGTTCCATAGTCTAATGGGCCTAATGTGTACACCCTGAATACTGCTCATCTCCCTCTTGAGATAAGTCTGACTGCTTAGCAACAGCTACCAACTAAATCCTTGTGGTACAGACTGATACCAAAGGGGATGTATTGCTCTCACCTGTAGTCCTAATCTGGTGTAGTGCTCCCTAAGGGAACTGCACTGGATTCTGCCTAACAGGCACACCCTTGGGGTGGGACATGGGTGAATGGAGTGTGTGACCAATATGCACTTAGTGTTAGGGGTGTCTGGTTTCTGGTATGTGACACAAAGACTGAGACAGCCCTGCCTGAAACTGGTATGAATGCAGTGTGGAGTGCTGAATGGCTGGGTACTTGTCCCAATACACATTTCTTGTTGTGAGTGTCTGGAGGGAGGAGAATGGCCTGAATTCACTGTGAGCCTGATTGGTTGCCTGACTGCATGAATGCCCTTCTGGATTATTGGTTGCCTGATTGTGACCCAGCAGAGTGAATGAGAGACCCTAGCAGTATATCTGGGTACCTCTCACTGATGCAAATCGTTCAGAAGCTGAAATTGATACTTGATGCTTAACTTTGAAGCCCATTGGAAGAAGAAGAATTGCTGCGGCTGTCCTTCTCTAATTTGAAAGCTGTGTGACTGTCAAGGAACTGATCCAAGAGAGGACCAGGCTAGGAGACCTCTTCCCGAGCTATGAGGGATCAGCGTGCACCAGCTAACCTTTGCCGCAGCGCCCTGGAAGTCCTTGAAAGGCTGCCAACGAGAGATGAGGACCGCCACAGAATCACAAAGTGAAGCGCCTGAACATTGAAGTCCATCACCGTCGACGACCGCCGTCGCTGACCGGAGCCGTTATGCTCCTTTGCCTAAGAACACTTTGAACAAAGTACTCCCTCGCTCATCACCGACGACCGCTTTGTCCCGCTGGGGAAAGTCAAGGATGCCAACGCACCAAGGAGAATCCACCAGTGGGTTTCCCACCACCCGAAGACCACAAAGACGCAGATGACCCGACGCCCTTGCTGGGCCAAAATTCTTGTTATGGCCACTGGGCAAGGACCCTTGTCTTTATCACAAAAAGGGTCCTAATGGACCCAGTCCTAGCACCTTCGGCACCAGGCTCATAGAAAAGTGTGCTTTGTACACTTTGTGCCTAAGGCACATGCATCAAGGCCGGACGTGGCCATAGAAGGTCATTGGGGAACACGTGCAAAAACCTCTGGGAGTGGCAAGGTGGAGCCACAAGGGGACCAAAGGGAGGGGCGGGGCCCAGCCTATTTAAGGCCAACCTGCCCTCATACTGGTGCTTCGCATTAGTCTGCATTCTGCAGCGTAACGCTTACCGCCATACTTACCTGTTCTGCTCTTAATTTCCTCGACGTGCATCCATCTGGCTCCAGCTACTTCATCGCTGCATGAGGATCTTACCTGACTTCAGCTACACCTTCGCTGATGCATCATCACTGAAGGGGCACCATACCTGACTCCAGCTACAGCACCGCTGATTGTGCATCTTAACTGTCTCCTGCACTCCATCGCCGGCAGCTCGTTGCTTCTTACCTGATTCTCATAGTCATCGGAAGTGGAGCTCTTCCTCACCTGTGCCGGGCGTCCAGCTACATGGGAGTCTATCTTCCATTCTTCATCTTCACGGAACCCTCCATCCTGCATTCGCAGACTGGTCTTCGAACAGCTGATCTCGCCCGACGATGCCATGCTTTCCTGCAAGAGAAAAGAAGACAAAAGGATAGAAGGTGCATAATACTAACGCTCGCCCATGCCACACCCGGCTCTAGCGTTCAACCCCGAAAGCCAACATACCATCTAATTCTAAGGCCTCACCATTTTCTGCGGGAATCTTTGGACTGGCTTCCAACTCAGTGGCTTCGTGCTGCTATCTTCACACCTATAGTGGAGAGAAAACACATTGCAAGAATATCGAACTATAATCACGGCAAAAGACACTATATTAAGAATACGGACAATAATCTTGCTAAGAATACTTACCTTATTTGTGGTTGGTCGCAGCCAGTCTGGGCCATCACTTCCACGGGCCAGTGAAGCAACTAGGCCCACCAAAGCGCGCCTGCTACAAGAAGCAGGATGGAGAGCTCATCATTGCAAAACCTCTGGTGAGCTTACATGGGCAAACGCTTGCTCACTTCATTCTGGCACGAGAGGTTCGAGGGGAATCATGACAACTCTACACCATTCTCATTGCCTCTCATCTTCCCTCAGGGGCAGTACCAGCATCCAGGGTAGTAGACTTTGCAGCAGCTGAGGGAGAGAGCTGATCCCAGAGAGCCATGTCCAGGGAGGGCTCCAACAGCACCCCAACGTCCCCGCAGAGACCAGGTGAGTGTAACAGAACGCAGAGCCTCTCCGAATCTCTGCCTGGGCATTATGGAAACCTCTGAAACCGACCAGTTGGCCCAATTACTGGGGGAGCTGTGGGCTGAAGTGCATGCTTCTAGGCAACAGACCAATGCCTTGAGGAGAGACCTTATTGTAGCCTGTGAACTGACAGACAATTTGGCAAGGCAATTGCTCCAGGCACACGCAGGACAAGTTCCATTACCCGGAATTGCACCAACTTCTTTGCCACAACCATTACCACCAGTGCAAGTGGTGCTTCCAAGGGCAGTCCCACTGGCCCCACCAGAGCGTTTCACTGGTGATCCTAACAAATATGCCATATTCCTGAACCAATGCCGCCTTCACTTTTTGTGCCGACCAGGAGCCTTCCCTAATGATAGTGCCAGAGTTACCTTTGTACTTTCATACTTGGGAGGCAACGCAGCTGAGTGGTCTATACCACTAGTAAACTGGGATGACCCAATACTTCGAGATTTTTGGGAATTTCAACGGAATTGTGTGTGATGTATTGACACACTATACTATACTATGTGGCATCACTCTACTATCTATGGTGCAAAAACAGTAAAAACCTGTGGTTGCGCCACAACCTCCAAAACTGCTGTTTCAACACACAAAAAGATGGCTGATCAACCTGCCACCCATGGTGCATGTGTGGCAGAACAGAGCATACGCTGCAGAAAAAGTGCCAGTGGGCTCCATGACAAGTAAACATGGGGTACCAAGGGAGCAGCGCTTTGCCAGTCAAAATCCAAAATTTGCCTGTAAATGACATTTACTTTGCTGCTGAAACTCCAAAATTCCTGTACATAACACTTCCCAACACTCAATATCTCACGTGTGAAGAGGTCATAAACATGGCTTGCTGAAGGAAATCCCAAAGATGGGGGCCACTCCTTGAGCTCCTGAGACAGACAAAAGGCGGAACATTTGCTGTTAAAGAATATGTAATGAACATTTTTAGAGACTCATAACTTGCTATCAGAAATGGTGAAAAATATAAAAAGGGCAGAGTTGTTAATTTAATTTTTGGCCCTACATGTCAACATGTGGAGGAACTGTGTAGCATATTCTGAACAGGAATGGCAATATATGTGGTTTTATGGGAACTGTATTTATGCTAGAATTGTTAAATTTTGCACACACATTCCTCTGGCAAACACACATATTTGTAGACATTTGGGGAAAGTTCGGAAAATGTTTTCATGGAGAAATGGACAAAATGCTGCAAAAAGGCGAAACAAGACCTCACAGCTGCGGGATTTTGAGGAACAGATACTCCATAATATATGTAATCCGTGTATGTGATTTTTGTAGATGTTACAAATGTATTTAGGACGAAATTCAATTTTGATGCTAGTGGCTAGGGGAGGTTTCTAAGGATTGTAAAAACCAAACCATAAAACTTGACATCATCTGCTCTTGATCCAATCACTCGGGTGCAAAGCAGAGATGAGGCTCTGGTTCAAACCCAGTTCACAGCGGAAAGTTTAGTGAAGCGGGCCCATACACCCATTTTTGTGATGTCATTTGAAAGGATAAATAGAGAAACGTACAACACATAGACACTCTCTCTTCTGATTCCAGGGAAGCACTCTGATCCAGCATTCAACATCCAGCATTCAACATCCTTCCAGATCCAGATGCCAAGGACCAGGCCAAGCAATAACTGAACCATTTTCCACAAGGCCTCATCCTTCAAACTAATCCTCACTTATCCTCACATCCCAGTGTAGCGCTGTGATGTGGGAAAGCATCCTGAAACTAGCATCCTGAAACAATTTGGCTTGCTACAAGAAATGCTTGCCTAATAAACTCACCATCCCGCTGATTTGAAATACCCAGAACAAGAAGGGCAGATCCTGTGCCATTCCGGTGACCGGCCTAGCTGATCCTATCCTGAGAATGATGTGCTGTCCTTCCCTGATAGATCCGATCCATTGACCAGAATCTTGACGGGACAAAAACCTTAAATCCCAGTGGATTGTGAGTATTAACAGGACGCTAGAGAACTATTGTCTATCTTGAATTATCTTGTCCCAACCCAATCTTTGAACTATCCTTACTTTCATAACTGGTACTTTCATAACCGGTAACAGTGTCAGAATCTTTAGTGCTCTCTTATTCTGTCTATTTGCCAAGTGTCATTTTCATAGTCATTTTTATTTGTGTAACTCTGATCCAAAAATCCCACTTCAAGTGTTTTGACTGGTTCCGGCAGGGAAGGTGATGGGGATCTGTTACTGAAGTCATGAATCAGTCTCATAGCTTACTTTGTCCCAACTTGGTTGTCTAGTCTGAACGCTCTAGTCTTGAGTAAAATCATAAGCCATATTTTCTGATTTTTGAACTTAATACGTGTCTTTATTTTCGAAAAAAACCTTTCACTAAAACCTCCATAACTCCATCAGTGTTTAAGATAGAAACGCAAGTCTTATAACTCCCACTTATACCTAAGATCCTTAGCTACATCCACAACTCAACATCGCAAAACAGTGTGACTGACCCGTTATATCAAAATTTGCATAAGTAAAAGTTTTCCGCAAATTTACATGTGCAGAAGTTTTACACGTGTGAATTGCCTTTAAATTATTTCCTACTTGGCCTTTGAGATTCCAATTATTTTCTTTTGATTAAATCATTGCTTGTGCTTGCTTGCATCTGTTCAAAGCGGCTCCCATAGAAATTTATAATAATTTAAGAATTTTTGACCATTTTTAGTGTTTTTGCTCAGCCAATTTCAAAGCCATTATGACAGTTGAAAAGTCAAATCCGTTTTTCTCTTGTTTTTAAAGGGGGAAGGTGGGAGTGATATTCTGTTTGGTGTGTGTTATTCCTGAGTACCTGCTCTCTCCTCACATCTATTTAAATTACATATTGGTGGGTTGAGGTGTGTTGCAGGGGGAACCTCTAACCACAGTGCTATCTATTCCAAACCAACCTGAAAGTATTCTTTTCTTTGCTGCATTCTTTTTGTGTTCATTACCTGATTCCCAGTGCATTAAAGATATTATTCATTGTTCTTGTCACCCATTGGTGATTGCTGTTACCTATTAAAAAGATATAGTGATTTTAAATTATAAACAAATAAATAAATAATTACCTTTACAACTAGTCTGATTCCTGGTTCAGTGTAACCTGGGGGGTATTGTGAGAAGGGTGTGATATGAGTGGTATATCATTCAGAATATTGCATTTTTAGACAAAAAATAAATAAGGGTTTCATTTGCGCACTACATGCTGGGCGATACTTGGGTGTGTGCCTGATTGAATCCCTTTACAATTGGAAAAGTTGTTTGCCAGACACAGCCACGGACAAGCCTTGGACAACGAACTATTGCCTCTCAGACAAGGAAGCCACGATTTGTTGACTTACATTTCCACCTTCAATCATCTCGTGGCACAGACTCATTTGCCTAAAGAGAAAAGGACCACACCTTTCTATCAGTGGCTACATGGTGAGTTAAAAGATGTGCTAGCTGAAGTGGTCATTCCTCCTGAGTGTTGTGCTGAATATATCAAATATGCAATTGGACCATAGGTTCCAGGACCGAAAAATGGACCGCACGAGAACTGAAGGGAGGTCAGTTTATATGCGACCTTGGGACAATCAAACTCAAACTCATGAATCCACTGAGACCATGCATATTGGGGGATTACGAGCCCCTATTTCAAAGGCTGAAAGGGAAAAAAGGAGGCAACAACAACTCTGTTTATATTGTGGAAAAGCTGGACATTTCCTGTGAGACTGCCCCATAAAACCCCATAAGAAAATAGTAGGTGCCACAGACAACGGCAGTGAAGAGAAGGAACAGAAGTCGGAAAGCGCAGATGCCCGGCAAGTGTAAGGGTCCACTTGTTGAGCGGAATAAAGAAAGTTGTTCAGACCTCATACCTGGTCATCCCGGTATTATTAATCCACCACCAACAACCGTCAAAAGTTCATGCTCTAGAAGCCTACATTGATAGTGGAGCCGTGGGAAATTATATCGATCGAAATTTGGCCGCTCGGATAGGCCTTCCTCTTCAGTAAAAACTGCAGTCAGAAAATGTCACTGCCGTGGATGGCTCTCAGTTGTCTTCCGGTCCAGTAACACAACATACCGACAAGGTGATGCTGATGTGTCAGGATGGTCATCGGGAAGACAGTTTGTTCGATCTTATTGGGGCCCCTCAGTTCCAAATGATCCTAGGAAGGCCATGGCTTGAAACCCATAACACCAAGAATTGACTGGCGCACTAGGGAGATTACCTTTCCATGAGAATGTGCAAAGAGTTGCTACCACAAGGACGTGAGGAATCTACAACTCACGGTGAAACCCATCCTATGAATTTCTGGTTCATTACCTTCTGAATATCAGGACTTTTTTGGATGTGTTCCAAAAGGAACAAGCAAACACCCTGCCTCCACACAGACCCTACGACTGCCAAATCGACCTGGTTCCAGAAGCAGAAATCCCTTGCAGTTAAATGAACGCTTTGAGTGAGCAAGAGAATCAGCATCTGAGTGCCAAAGAAGGAAGGGGACCTCAGAACTTGTATAAATTGTAGTGCATTGAACCAAATGGCCGCTCATCCCCGAGTTACTTGATCAGGTGTAGAATGCTCAAATTTATACAAAATTGGACCTACAAGGAGCTTACCATTTGGTAACAGTTAAAAAGGGCAATCAATGGAAAACAGCATTCCGAACCAAATACATACTCTTTGATATGATATGATATGATATGATATGGTATTTGTAACGCGCCTATACACAAGTGTTTCAAGGCGCGACGAGGCAGGGAGGGAGGGAAACAAGGGGAAGACAGACAAACGATCCTACTAGGCCAGGTGTCATTCAGATCGCGCAAGTGCAGAGGTAAGGGGAAAAGGAGAAAGTGCAGGGGGAGGAGGTGGGGGGGAAGTGCAGTACAAGGTAAGTAGCGTAATAAAATAATAAATAATAAATAAAAGGGCCAGCTGGTGGCAAGTGCGAGGTAAGTGCAGAGCAAGTGCTGGGAAGGGGGCTGTAGGGATACAGTGACAGTCCCACAGTGCAGGGGGAGCCAGGGAGGCAGTGCAAGTGGAGAGTGGCTGGGCCCTGGACCGAGGTCACTGAGAGTGGCCCAGATGCAGGTTTAGTGCAGAATTCAGTGGGGAGTTAAGCAGGTTTAGCAGGGGAGAGGGAGAGAGAAGGCAGAAGCGAAGAGGAAGGTTTTGAGGTGCTTCCGGAACCGGAGATGGTTCTCCTCGAGTTTCAGGGAGGCAGGAAGGCTGTTCCAGAGGGAGGACCCTGCTGCGGAGAGAGATCTACCCCCAGCTTGTTGCTTAGAGAAGCGGCTGACCATGAGGGAGTTGGAGACGGATGAGCGAAGGGCTCGTGAAGGAAGATATTTAGGAAGAGAGAGTTGAAGGTATTTAGGCCCCAAGCCCCAGAAGGCCTTGTGGACAATGCAGAGGGTTTTGAACTTAATCCTCGCAGCCACTGGGAGCCAGTGAAGAGATTTCAGTCCTGGAGAGATACGGTCCCTGGGCTTGAGGCCAAGGACAAGTCTCGCAGTTCTGTTCTGGATAAGTTGCAGAGGGCGGAGAGTGGAGGCAGGCAGATTAAGATAGAGGCTGTTACAGTAGTCCAGCCTTGAGAGAACCAGGGCTCGGGAGACAGTGAGCTTCTGGGGGAAGGAGAGGAAGGGAAGAATACCTCTGAGGAGGTGCAACTGGTAGTGTGACTTCTTAGAGACGTCAGATATATGAGGAGAGAAGGAGAGTGTGGAGTCGAAGATGACCCCGAGGTTTTTAGCCTTGCAGGTAGGGGCAGGAAGGGGGCCAAGGGAGGCCGGCCAGAGAGCTGCAGGGAAGGAGGGAGTGGGTGTGCCGATGAGTAGAATCTCAGTCTTACTGGCGTTAAGGCAGAGGTCATTGGCGGCACACCATTCCTGGATAGCAGACAGACAGTCGGAGATGAGGGAAGGAGAGGAGGAGGCCGAGGGTAGCCTGAAAATGAGCTGGGTATCGTCCGCATAGCACTGGAAGTGGGGGCAGAGAGCGGCGATGCGGTGGGCAAGGAGTGCCAGATACTGGTTGAAAAGCCAGGGAGAGAGGTTGGATCCCTGGGGGACACCACAGGTGGAGAAAAAGATGTCAGAGAGGAAGGAGCCCATTTGGACCTGGGAGGGTCGACCGGAAAGGAAAGAGGTCAGCCATGCCAGAGCCTGACCAGTGATACCCAGGTTATCACGGAGACGGTTGAGCAGGATGGCATGGTTGACAGTGTCAAAGGCAGAGGAGAGATCGAGCAGAATGAGAACACATGGAATGTTGGAATCGAGGTTCAGGAGCAGGTCCTCACGGATGTTCAGGAGAGCAGTTTCCGTGCTTCTGGCCGCTCTGAAGCCGGATTGATGGTCATGAAGATTACCAACATATTCAGCATGGAGGTTAAGCTGGGAGATGGCCAGTTTCTCCAGGAGCTTGCCCAGGAAGGGAGTAATGGAGATTGGGCGATAGTTGGCCGGGCAGGAGGGGTCGGAAGAGGGTTTCTTGAGGAGGGGGTGCACAAGGGAGTGCTTGAGGGGGGATGGGAAGACTCCAGAGGCGAATGAGTGGTTGCAAAAGTCAGCCAGGGCAGGAGCCAGGGAGTCGATGTGGTCCTTGATGGTTTTGGAGGAACAGGGGTGAACCTGTTTAGACGAGGCTTTCATGGATCGGACTTGTCTGGAAACCTCATCAGCAGAAAAAGGTGGAAAAGCAGAGAAGGAGGGCGGAGGGGCGGCTGCAAGAGAGCAAGAGGAAGAGCCGGGAAGAGAGGGAGGGAGGAGAGAGGAGGAGAGCGAGGACAGGATGTCCTGAGTTTTTGAGATGAAGTGCGAGGCCAGTGCAGTGCAGAGGGCCTGGGAGGGGACAGGAGAGGTAGAGACTGCAGCAGGGTTGGCCAGCTCCTTGCAGATTTTAAAGAGTTCGGCCGAGTTGTTAGATGCCTCAGAGATGCGGGCTTGGATAAGTGCTCTCTTCTTGGTGAGAACGGAGAGCCGGTATTGCCTTTGGAGCAGGCGGCAGGCCAGTTTGTCAGAGGATGAACATGAAGCACGCCATTTCCTCTCTGCCACCCTGCACTTGCGTTTTAGGGTGACGAGATCCGAGTCATACCAGGAGTTACATTTGGCTTTGGGCTTCAGGCGGATTCTCATGACGGGAGCAAGGATATCGAGAGTGTCAGATATAGAGGAATAGAGCATGGAGAGGGCTGTGTCAGGGTGGGAGTCAGCCGAGGGGGGAGAAGGGGGCGAGAAGGTAGCAGCGAAAGCCTCAACTGACACGCGCTTCATGGGTCGGATGACCGAGAAGGTGGGTGGCAGTGAAGAGGGTGGCTTTGCCTGTGGGGTAGGGAGGGAGAGGTGGGAGGATAGGAGAAAGTGATCGCTCCAGGAGAGAGGAGTGGAGAGAGGGAGGGAGAGGGGAAGGTCAGAAGAGATCAGAGCATCAAGAGTGTGCCCTGCAGAGTGAGTAGGCCCAGACGGGAGAATAGAGAGTGAGAGAGAGTTGCAGAGTTCGCGGAAGAGACCAGTGGGGGGACAGGAGGCATCGAGGTGGATGTTGAAGTCACCGAGAAAGAGGAGTTGGGTGGTTGAGGACAGGAGTGAGGAGGAGAGGTCAGCCCACTCAGAGAGGAAGGAGGAAATTTGACCAGGTGGCCGATAGATAGTAGCCACGGTAAGGGAATGGCTAGGAGAGAGAGAAAGTCGGCAGACAAGACATTCAAAAGAGGAGTAGGTCTGCGTAGAAGTGACAGTGGCAGGAATCCACTCAGGGAAGATAAGGGCAACACCACCCCCTGAACGGTTGGGCCTGGGCACGGAGAGGATCTTGTAGCCGTCAGGTAGGAGTGTGTCGAAGCTGGTGGCAGAGCTGGCAGTGAACCAAGTCTCAGTGAGACCGAGGACGTCGAGGTCCAGTTCCTCAAGAAGGCGACAGATATCAGAGGAGTGCTTGATGGCAGAGCGAGAGTTTAGAGTGGCAATGTGGAGAAGGTTGCCACCCTTGAAAAACTTCCGGGGAGGGGTACAGATCAGAGGTACGCCCTGCAGAGGTGTTAGAGAAGGAGTTGAAGAGGGAGCAAGAGAAGGGGCAGGGAGGGAGTATCAAGCTATGCCCTTTGGACTATGCAACGCACCAGCAGCATTCCAGTTCTATGCAACGCACCAGCAGCATTCCAGTTCTTCATGAACAATGTACTTCTCAAACTGTTGGATGTCTGTGTCCTCGTTTACATCGATGACATTCTGTTCTACTCGGCATCCATGTAAGAGCGGTTCTGGGAAAGCTTCTCAAGCATCGGCTGTTTGCCAAATTAGAAAAATGCTCCTTCCATGTCACAGAAGTAGAATTCTTGGGCTTCATGCTGACCCCACGAGGGGTGCACATGGCCAATCATAAAGTGAAAGCTATTCTGCAATGGCCATTCCCAACATCGATCAAGGGAGTGCAGAGCGTACTCGGATTTGCCCAATTCTACAGGCGGTTTATTCTGGGATTTTCTCAGATCGTTCATCCTATCACTTCTTTACTAAGAAAGAATAAAAAGTTTTCCTGGTCTCCTGAAGCCGAAAAAGCTTTGCAGAAAGCCTTGCGAAAAACTGGCCTTCACTTCTGCACCTGTTCTTCGGCACCCCCGACCTGAACTACCCTACGTGGTTGAAACAGATGCCTCCAGCGTGGCCATGGGGGCCGTTTTATCACAAAAGGACCCGGACACGGGACAACTACACCCCATAGCATTTCGGTCCCATAAGTTCACTGCACCAGAGTTGAACTATGCCATAACAGAAAAGGAGGTACTAGCAATTAAAGGAGCCCTAAAAACCTGGAGACACTACCTTCTAGGAGCAAGGATTACTGTCCCAGTTATTGCAGACCACCGTAATCTGCAATATTAAAAAACTACCAAAGCCCAATCTTCATTTGAGCTTCGCTGGGCTCTTTTCTTTGCAGAGTACGATTTTATAGTCACATAGAGACCAGGAGTGCTTAACGGAAAAGCATATGTTTTGTCACGAATGAGAGAAGACAAGGATGCGTTTATACCATCAGAACCAGTATCCATCATCCCCGAAGGGCGAATTCAAAATCAGATCGCAGTAACCGCCTGCTGGGAAGACTTGAAGGTTGATCTCCAGGCTCAAATGGATCCGACAGCCCAACGAGAATGGTTGGATAAAGGGGACCAGTACTCCATTAAGGATAATTTACCCTATTTTCAGGGAAGACTATATATCCAAGACAAGGAATTACAAAACAAAATGATAGCAAATTACCACGAGTCATTAGTGGAGGGACATCCTGGAATTGTCACAACCCTCGCCCAGAACCCCCTCTGGCAAACCCATTTGCCAGGTGGAGTCAGTACTCGGGCCTCTAGAGCCTGGCATCCTCTTCAAACGCCCTCATGGGGCCAGTCCTAGAGCCTATGGCGCCAGGCTCATACACCATGAACAACAATGTGCTTGGGGACTACTTTATTGTATTGTCAGCCAACATAGATGCATCCACATAGCTTGGTTCATAAGAACCAAGCTATGCGGTCTAGTGTTTTGGGTGTGGCAGGCCTGGAACTACTTTCCATGGTACTACTTTACCTGGGCTATATAAACCACACCCTGACTACAGAACATGCTTCGTGTTACTTTGCAGCTTGCAACGTGACGTCACCGTGTCCAGCTATTCCCTCGAACCTCGGAGAAGCAGAACCTGCAAGGAGACAAAAGGAACATCATTAGCAGCAGCATCTTACCTGCAGTCTTAATCTTTAAACACTCGCAGCTACTGAGAACAACTTCCTCGAATCTGCACACCTCCCGGACCGAACAACCTGAAAGAGGAAGATAGAGGCAACATTACAGAAAGCTGTAGAGACATTTACAAATTACGAACTGCTCAAAAGGCTTACCTGGCTGGTCGCCTCTCGGCTGGCACCACTCCGGACATTCCACTCACGCTGAAGAACACAGCGACCTACAAGGAAGGAAGGAAAACACAGGTTAGCAAAGGCAAGACTTTGCAGCGCTGCGCATAGCGCTTACTTACCGCATCATACCGCTCTTAATGCGCCATCATTTACCAGTGGGGCTCAACCAAGCCAGTTCGTCGGGCTGAAGCTCTGCATACCTAAGGGAGAAAAAAGACACATTTTAAACAAAGAAAGGCATGCAGGATAGCAAAAAAACTAAAGAACAGCAATACGACCTAGCTGAACAATATCAAACGGGCCGGCGTCCATGAAGTAACTGGACCGCACTCGTCCATGAAAGACAACGCGCCCCTGCAAAGAAGGCAGGACGGAGAGCATGCTTAATTCTACCACAAGGCAGAACCTTCCCCGCAGACCACATCAGGGCAAAGCTGAGAAGCATACCAGCTAGTAACCCAGATGGGTGGCGTCCCTGTGGATACCAGGTGAGCGTAACAGGAATTACTAAAACACGGGCCAAGATCAGGAAGAACTATTGGTGGCCAACCTGGAGGAAGGTCGTGGTCCAGTTTATTGCAACCTGTGGTGTTTGCGAGCAACAAAATCTCAAAAGTCAAGCCCCGCAGCCTTATTGCGTCCATTTACTATACCACCAACACCACGGCATACACTATCTATGGACTTCATTACCGACCTGCCACCCTGTGACGGCTTCAATACAATTCTAGTCGTAGTAGACTTATTCTCCAAAATGGCACATTTTATTCCACTAAAGGGGCTTCCTACTGCTGGAACTTTGGCTACTGTATTCTTAGAACAAATAATCAAACTACATGGCTTCCCCTCGATACTGATCTCAGATCGTGGAACTCAATTTGTCTCAGCCTTCTGGAGGAGTTGTTGTAAAATAGCGCAAATTGATCTTCGCCTATCCACAAGCCACCATCGCCAAATCGATGGTCATACTCAGAGGACCAATCAGACGCTAGAGCAGTTCCTGAGATGCATGCTGCAGCAGATGGATGGATCTTGGAAAAACATTTCTCTGGTTGTGTGAATTTGCCTACAATATTTCCATCCACACCAGCACTGGACAAACCCCATTCTATATCATGAATGGTCGACATCCTCAAACGTCTTCCTTTGATCCACTTGATGAACTAGAAACACCGGCGATCACTTCCCTTCATAAGACCATCACTCAAACTCTTAAGGAAGCAACCAAGAACTTGATCAAAGCCAAAGAACAACAAAAAAGGTTTGCTGACAGGCATAGAAAGGAAGCTCTGCATTACCAAGTCAGTGGGCCTCATTACACGGTAGGCGGTAGGGATTTAACGTTACCGGTAACGTAATACCGGTAATGTTAAATCCCCATGCCAATCATGACCTGGCTCACCCCTATTAGCGGCACCGCTAAGTACGGTGCCACTAATAGTGGACAGGCCGCGTGCGCGCGACCCTCCATCCCGTAAATAACGCCATGCCGCTAATAGCACACCATCACAAGGCGAGCGGACATGGTAATAGCGGCATGGTAAAGGCCCACAAACCCCTTACCGCCATGACGCTAATACCGGCAGCTCAAAAGGAGCACACCACACCGCTTCCCACACCCCTTCCCACACCAAGATGGTTCCAATACTGGCAGCATTACATGGCCTAGAGGACCTCATTGCAGTGCTGCTGCTACAACAACAGGCTGCACAAAGGAGACGCAGGAGGAGGAGGAGGGCCAGACAGGCACAGCAAGCAACACCACGCCACCTATTCATACCACAGAGGCACCCACCAATTCCCAGGATCAGAGCCAGTCCATTCAACCTAACACCTGAGCAGATACCCACCCTGTACAATCTGGACCGGGACACCATCACCAGCATCATGGACATGATACACGACGACATTGTGAGCCTCATAGACATCAGAACTGCCATCCCCCCTCTACTGAAGGTGGTGTCAGTGCTCCACTTCCTGGCCACAGGAACCTACCAGCATACAGTGGGGCAGATGCATGGCATCTCCCAACCAGTATTCTCACGCACACTGAACCAGGTACTCGATGCCCTCCTGAAGCATGCACCCGAACACATATCCATGCCACGGACTGCCCAGGAGATTGCAAACACCAAAGTTGGCTTCTATACACTGGCAGGCATTCCAAGTTGCATTGGGGCCATCGACTGTACACATGTGGAATTGGTGTACCACATCACAATGAATTAGTGTACCGAAACAGGAAGCAATTCCACTCAATCAATGTCCAAATGGTATATGACGCAAACAATATAATCACACATTGCTGTGCCAGATTTCCCGGATTTACCCATGATTCCATGGTCCTGCGGAACTCAACTATCCCCCGCTACATGGAGTGACAAACGGCACAACGTTTGTGGCTACTTGGTGAGTAGCAGGGCAAGCACACGGCAGTGTGATTGGGGGGGTAGAGAGATCTTCCAACTGGATGTGCATGGGGGGGTAGAGAGATCCTCCAACTGGGTGTGCATGGGGGGGTAGAGAGATCCTCCAACTGGGTGTGCATGGGGGGGTAGAGAGATCCTCCAACTGGGTGTGCATTGGGGGGGTAGAGAGATCCTCCAACTGGGTCTGCATGGGGGGGTAGAGAGATCCTCCAACTGGGTGTGCATGGGGGGATAGAGAGATCCTCCATCTGGGTGTGCATGGGGGGGGTAGAGAGATCCTCCAACTGGGTGTGGCCTGTAGTCCGTTGCACAAATGCATATACAGATGTACACTAATGGGCATCTGTGAGGGCAGCAACGTACTTGAGATGAACGGACATGCAATTATATGGCACACGACACAGCTGCCAATCCAAACCCATTGACATTAAAGATCAATCCTCATCCACATTGCACGACACTCCACGCCATGGAATGCACAAATGACATCCATGACATCAACATAGTCATGCAGCATTCCTATAGCACAACATCAACAATGCATTGTGCCCTTGGATGCATGCATTGGGACCCGCCTAGCCATGGCAATGCACCACGAACACATGGCACCACTGAGGCGTTGCCCCTCAGCATGGCAAGATCAATGTCGGAAGCACTGTACACCACCAGTGTGGTACCAAATCTGCCTGGCCACAGGGACACCAATTACCTGGCCTCACCCAGGACATGGGAATTACTGTAGGAGGCATCAATGGGGCATGTCTACTTGCATGCTTGCGCTCACCTTTGCACAAAGCAGTCACACAGACCATATTCATTGATGCAGTTGAATGTGCACATGATTCCCAATGATAGGTCAAAGTATGTGACATGAACAGGCCACACATGTGCCGAAAAGTAACAGGAACCCATTCCTCCCCCCATATAGGTGATGCCGGCTATCCCCTGAAGAGGTGGCTCCTCACACCTGTACGGAACCCACAGAACAGGCATGAAGAAGAATACAATTGTGGCCATACCCGTACCCGCCTTGTCATTGAGCAGACTTTTCGACTTCTGAAGTCACGGTTTAGGTGCATAAGCAGGTCTGGTTGCGCACTCCTATATGGCCATGAGAAGGTGGCAAAGATCACCACGGCATGTGTCATGCTGCACAATATGTGTATGAGACGGAATGTGCCACTGCCCCCTGAGGTTGAAATGGAGGCACCTGATGAGGATGATGATGGGGATGAGGATGGAGGTGAAGGGGATGCAGGTCATGCAAGAGGGGATGGCCAGGAGGGACGCGCTGTGAGACAGCATTTGATCAACCAATTGTTCTGAGTTACATGTAGTCATACTGTCACCTGTATATGGCTGGTAGGGCACTGGTGTCGGTTTGTTAGCTCACGTTGCTCACAATGGACCTTGGCGTCAATAAATTGATCATTCACAATGAAGGAGTCCAGGCCTGTGTTTTGCTCAAACAACTGTGTATTAATGAACAGAAACAGAAAAATGTGCAACTCCCCATCCATCCCGCCACCCTTACAACTGTCCCATCACACCCTTCCCCCCACCCCCCACAACTGTCCCATCACACCCTTCCCCCCTCCCCCCACAACTGTCCCTCATAAGTCTTCAACAATGCATGTGTTCTGGCATGCAACGAGGTCAATGGACGTTCACGCCCTATTGTTCATTACCAGGGCCAGCATGTGGGGGCTGGCTGGAGGTGCGCCTGGTGGTGCGTGAAGACCGTCTCAGTGGACTCGTCTGCCGCGAACTGCAGGTTGAAGAGGTGGCAGACTGTCCTTGTGTAAATTGGCGCTCCATTGCAGCTGCGATGCGGGTCAGCACCTCTCGGACATGTGTTAGCTCGCCATACAGCCTGTCCGTGCAGGACTCCATCCCCTCCCTGGAGTGCCTGGATGTCTCAGCAAGGTCAGCCCTGAGACGGGCAACCTCCTCCACATGTTGACCGACAAGCATTGTTAGAGCCTGCTGGCGCTGGATGACGGTGGCCAGGTCAAGGGCAGTGGCGGCCTGTGGTGGTGTGTCTGCTGCGCATCCGGATGCCTGCCGGGCTGCAGATGCCGCCTCTGGGGGGCTACTGAAGGCCTCTAATGACTCGTCAGCAGTGACGTGTGAGCCAGGTGTGGGGGCGGGGATTGCTCTGGGGTTACAGCAGCGTTTGGGGTGTGCATGGGCAGATCTAGATACGTGGGCTCATCCACGTCGGACAATGGGCCATTTGCTGCAGCCTCCCCTGCCGAACTGGCTGCAGCTGAGGGTGGACCCTCGGTGGCGGGGATTTGGGGGGGGAGTGGACCTCTGGAGCCGGGGCAGTAGGGTGTTGCTTGGCACTGGCAGTGGCGCGCAGGTCTTGTTGTGGAGGCTGCAATCGGAGCCTTGGCCCTTTTCCCCTGGATGTCTTTGGGGCATCCTCGCTGGGCTGTGGCCTTCGCTTCTTTTGCACAGGGGGTGCCTGGGTAGCTCCCTCGCTGTCTGAATGCGACCCTGTCGGGGACAAGAAGGGGGATGTCATTGGTTATGGTCGCATTTAGTCAATGCAGGCTACATCATGATTACATTTGGGCCCATTTCAAAATCATTGTGGAGGATGCAGGTGAGGTGTCATTTCAGTGCCTCATCCATGCAGTGATGTGTGTGGCACTTGGCTCTGTGGATGTATGCATTTGTGGGTGCTGGGCCAAACATGCAGTGATCCCGGGCTGACATTTGTGGGGACCTGTATATTCACATTGCATGCTTGCATCAGTGCACTTACCTCCATCAGATGTGTCTTGCACGCCGTGCTTCATCCTTCCGACACCCTCAATGCATTCTACCCCAATGAGGTTTGCACAAGTCTCTTCTCACTCCTTCAACTTGATGGGAGACCCTGATCCTCCAGCAGTGGCAGTTTTGTGATTCTCGGACAGGATCATCCTGACCCGGAGTCTCAGGTCGTCCCATCTTTTTCGACAGTCGCGTACGGTGCGCGTGCTGCTGCCAACGGTACTCACTCTGATTGACACTTCCTCCCAGGTGGCCTTCTTCTTTAGGAGGGTCTCCCTCCGCATGTCATTAGCAAAGACCACTCCTGCATTGTCTGCTAATGTCTGAGTTAGCATGACTAACTCCTCAGTGGAGAACTTCTCCTTTCGCTGCCTGTCTGTGGATTTCTTTAGTGCCTTGGGCATGGTAAGGGTCTGACGATGGTTTCCAGGCAGCAGGGTAACACGTACAGGTCCAGGGGGCAGAGGATGGCAATGGATTGTGTTTTTAAAGATGGCCGCCGCGCTCTTTCCCGTTCCTGTGCGATGACGCTATTTCCGGTTCTGCTTTTTAGCGGTCACCGCTAATAGCGGTCACCGCTAATAGCGAACACCGATATTTGCATGCTGCGCGAGGGCGGAGGTGCTATCTGCACCTTCGGGGAGGCCGGTAAGGGACTTTTTGGTCACTTTAGCGGCATGGCGGTAGGATCATTAACGGCATGGCGCAATGTTCGTGTCCGCGTACTCGTAATGTTACGCTATTAGAGCCCTCTTGCGAGGGCGGACACGTTAATTGCGCCATGCCGCTAATTTACGATTTTTAGCGCACAACATGTAATGAGGCCCAGTGATAAAGTATGGTTGGCCTCCAATAATATACCATTAAAGGGACCTTGGGTCTTCCATCCAAGATACCTCGGACCTTACCCAATCAAGTCATCCTTAATCCTGCCGCTGTGAAGTTAGAGCTACCCACCAATATGCAGATTCACCCTGTGGTCCACGTTTCCCTCCTAAAACCCATGAAAGCAGAGACTAGGATTAAAACACCACCTGGACCTGAAATCATCGAAGGAGAACCTGAGTACGAGGTAAAGACATTCTGGACTCTAAAATAGTGCGATCAAAGCTGTACAACTTGGTCGACTTGGAGGGTTACGGACCTCAAGATCGCACATGGGAACCTGTTGAATTTATTCATGCACCTCGACTCATCAGACGTTTTCATCGTAATAACCCAGCCAAACCAGGACCAGGGAGAAGAACGCCCATGGGCCTTGAGGGGGAGTGCTGTCATGGCCACTGGGCAAGGACCCATGTCTTTATCACAAACAGAGTCCCAATGGGACCAGTCCTGGCGTCTCTGGCACCAGGCACATAGAAAAGTGTGCCTTGCACACTTTGTGCCTAAGGCACGTGCACCCAGGCCGGGCGTGGCCATAGAAGATCATTGGGGAGCACGTGCAAAAATCTGTGGGAGTGGCTAGGTGGTGCCGCATGGCGGGGCCAAAGGGAAGAGCCGGGCTCAGCCAATTTAAGCCCAACCCGCCCTTATACTGGCACTTCGCATTAGTCTGCATTCTGCAGCATAACGTTTTCTGCCATCCTTACCTGTTTTCCTGTTTATTACCTCGACGCACATCCATCTGGCTCCAGCTACTTCATCGCTGCATGAGCATCTTACCTGACTTCAGCTACACCTTCGCTGCACCATCGCTGAAGGCGCACCTTACCTGACTCCAGCTACACCACCGCTGAATGTGCATCTTACCTGTCTCCTGCACTCCATCGCCGGCAGCTTGTTGCCTCTTACCTGATTCCCATAGTGATCGGAATTGGAGCTCTTCCTCACCTGTGCCGGGCGTCCAGCTATGCGGGAATCTATCTTCCATTATTCATCTTCGCGGAACCCTCCATCCTGCATCCGCGGACTGGCCTTCAAACAGCTGATCTCCACCCGACAACGCCAGGCCTTCCTGCGAGAGAAAAGAAGACAAAAGGTTAGAAGGTGTATAAATACTAACGCTGGCCCACGCCACACCCGGCTCTAGCGTTCAACCCTGAAAGCCAATTTACCATCTAATTCTAAGGCCTCACCATTTTAAGGGGGAATCTTTGGACTCACTTCCAACTCCGTGGCTTCGTGCTGCTATCTTCACACCTATAGTGGAGAGAAAAGACATTGCAAGAATTACGAACTATAATCACGGCAAAAGGCACTATATTAAAAATATGGACAATAATCTTGCTACAAACACTTACCTTCTTCGTGGTTGGTCGCAGCCAGTCTGGGCTGCCACTTTCATGGGCCAGTGAAGCAACTAGGCCCACCAAAGCGCCCCTGCTGCAAGAAGCAGGATGGAGAGTTCATCATTGTAAAACCTCAGGTGAGCTTACATGGGCAAGCGCTTGCTCACTTCATTCTGGCACGAGAGGTTTGAGGGGAATCACAACAACTCTACACCTCTCATCTTCCCTCACAGGCAGTACCAGCATCCAGGGCAGTGGACTTCCCAGGGAGCCAAGCCCAGTGAGGGCTGCAACTGCGCCCCAACATCCCCACAGAGACCAGATGAACGTAACAGTTCTTCAGTAACTCTTTGCGGCAACAAACTATGGTCGTCGAGGTGCCCCGCATGCCTCATCTTTGCAAGACGTCCAGGACCAATCATCGACAAGCACTGCCAGGACCGAAGCTGCTGCCTCAATGCCTTTGTTTACCATTTCCTCGTGGGATCTCAACGATTTGTGGCTCCTGCCTTAAAAGGAGACACTCAAGAAGGATCCATCGATGACCTGACGTCGAACTCTGCTATTCCAGGTACATTGGGGTGGTGGAACCTTTTTAGAAGGTAAACAAGACTCATATAGACAATATATGGACTGGGCTTGTATTATATCTTTATTTACAGGTTGCCTAGGTGGGTGATCCACATACCGAACTGTGCCTATTGGTAGGGCCCCAGTATTCTACCGATTGGTTTAACCAACCTGCTTTCCTCCTATGTCTATTGTTGGTTCACTTTGTTAACTGATTAGTATGATATTTGAACTGAGTACAGTTGATGCATTTTAATTGAATCAAAGAGTAATTGTGGTACCTCATAGAAACTGGATATATTTACCATTTTAGATTAACGTGAGCACAAAGTGTGTTATTGTGTTTGTGTACATAACTTGAGCCTATTTATATAAAGACTGTGCTTTCACTAACATAGTGTGTGGCCATTCCTTTGTGGGTGCTTGGGGACTACACTGTACTTAAGAACCGGCCTGCATCACCTCCTGTGAGCTAAAGCCTTGATTGTTCAACCATAGATGCTGAATAGACAATCTTGGCTGGGGTACTCTGTGCTTCGACTCTGCCATATAGAGAGCAGGAGTGCAGATACCCCCCTCTAGTCTTTACAGGCATGAATGTAGATATGGACTACTGTAGGAATAACATAGAAACAATATTCCTCAGACTTGAACAGTAGACCACAGATAGCAGTAATGATAATATATTACACTGGTAAATGCAAAAGATATTTTTCAGGCTCAATCAGCCTCACTAATCTATCTGGCAATTTCACTCAAGATCCAAACCTTTACCCCATATTCCAATACCACTATCCGTGAAAACTTTGGGGTGCACTAAGGTTTTCAGGGTGAATGGAACATTTAAAAGGAGTGATGCCAGATGAAGAGAGGTTGAGGGTTACACGATTAAAGGAGTCCAGTTTGAAGTCGGTGAGAGCAATACAGGGTGCGCCACATTTTCTTGTGCATAATTTGAGCTCCAAAGTGATCCCGTACCTACAACCCAAAAAATGAAAAAAAAAACTATGAACTATGTGGGTTGTCTGTAAGCTGCTATGTCAAGCTGTAAACTAATTTGATGACCAGGTGCGAGTTTAAAAAATAGAGTGATCAGAGTCGGTGCAGAGTCTTTGGAGAAAGTGAGGTGTGCAGAGCTCTGTGTTTCTAGAGGTCTGTTCATGCTTGTGGAAGTCTTTCCACTATTTCAACTTTGTCAGGAGGAGGAAGGAGACTCTTAAGCAGCCCGACCCCGCAGAGCAGCATGGAGTCAGTGCAGAGTCTTTGGAGATAGCGAGATGTGCAGAGCTCTGTGTTTCTTCGGATCTGTTTGTGCTCGTGGAAGTCTTTCCACTATTTCAACTTTGTCAGGAGGAGGAGTGAGACTCTTAAGCAGCCAGATCCCGCGGAGCGGCACAGAGTCGGTGCAGAGTCTTTGGAGAAAGCGAGGTGTGCAGAGCTCTGTGTTTCTTCAGGTCTGTTCGTGCTTGTGGAAGTATTTCCACTATTTCAACTTTGTCAGGAGGAGGAGTGAGACTCTTAAGCAGCCCGACCCCGCGGAGCGGCGCTTAGTCACTGCAGAGTCTTTGGAGTCTCTGGATGCTCTGGTGTCTGGTATCCCAGTGAACTTTCTGGGGACTCGTGATTGTTCGCTCTCCTTCCTTTTGGCCAAGCCGCACCTTTTAATGGATGCGGAACAGCAAATGAAATAATTTTCCTCCCCTGGAAGGCCCCCGCACCTGCTATGCCTGCAGCAGTCTTCTCAGCAACCCTTGCAGCCGCTGACACGATCTCATTTCAAAAGATGAGTGGGCGATCTAGGAGCCCTTCTGCCCATACAGCCGAAGCAGATAGCAGAGCTATCTGCACATCAAGTAAGCAAATCTGTCAGCTGTGTGAGAGAGCTTGCTAGTGGGCACACCCGGTATAACTGTGTTAATGACTAGGACAGCAGGGGGTGTTCTACGAGCATATACGAATGTAACACCCGTAAAGATGTGCCTAACAGCTTGATGCAAATATTGAAGTGCTCATGCAATCCCCTGTGTACATTGCATTGTAAATGCAATAGTAACGGTCCTGTAACACAGTGTGACATGAAAGTCAATAATGGTAAGTATAGGTTGATCTCTAACGGATTGAGCGAGTTGCTTCCCCTCACAGCAGGAGCTTCTGTTGCAACTGCCGATTCCATCGTTCCGGGTGCTGGCTTGGTGTGCTGAACAAAGCAGGACGAACCTGCAACATGATCATGATGTGACATCATGTTTGGCATTTAATAATATCGACAAAGCTCCAACGCAACTCGCCACTTGCTCCTCAATTACTTGTCAATGTGTGGCGAAAGTCTGTAGAAATAATGAAGAACCCACTACTCTGTCTCCACCGACCTCATTATTGAATCAAACTGGGGACTTCACAGAGGTCTTTGATCCCACTGCTGTGAATGAGGTTTTTCATATCAACGAAAATGAGAGTGAAGCTGATTCTTATATTTCAACATCAAAGGGGAGACGCCAGTCCTTGGCTGTGGCTGATAAACTAATCTTAAACTTAATGGAATTGAACAAAGACTTGAACAAAAGAATTGGCAAGAAATCTACAAGAAGCGAATGCCTTGAAGTTGGGAGCAGCTTGGTAGGAAACACTGCTCCTTTGCCACATGATGTGGACATTTAGTCAACTGAGCATAAAAGAGTGTACAAACGAAGACGTCTAGATACAAGTTCTTCCCCCACACTAATCTGTTCTCAAAAGCGATATAATCATCATAATAGTTGTGTGGAACTTATTATAATCAATCATCAAAACTCACCCCCGAACTTCAAAGAGATGTTGGGCCAAATCAACAGAGCTTGCAAATGTGGGCAAGGAGACTGTAACCAGTGAAACATATTCTGATGAGTCCACAACAGACTCTTCTCTCATTGAGCGTCCTTTTCCCAAAATTAGACACACTGGATACAAATGTAGGTCGTCCAAACGTGACCTGAAAAAAAATGTATTGGAAATAGCTAAACTTATTAGACAAGAAGTACAGCCTATACTTGTGTCAAGTGTGACTATTGCAGTGGCTCCGTACCTCAAAATGTACGAACACCTGAAGGAAAGTACTAAAGATTTAACTACGCTGACCACTTTCATGAATTCGAAATTGGTAAATGTGGAATGCGAACTGAATTCGAAAAAAACAAATTTCTGAATGATCTTAAACAAATTGACTGTAACTTAAAAAAAAACAATGAATCTTGGTCAAAACAACAATGCAGATAAAAACCTATTCGCTCAAGTGGCTCGTGAAACAATGGGATTACTCAAATATCACCAGAATGTGCATATTCCACCCTGCAAAATCCTGCTCCCCAATCACAGCATCTGTAATTGAGATAATATAACTCAAACCTTGCGTGGCCCTGAACAAAATAGAGATGGGGACAATCAGAGGATCGTGAAGGAAGCTCTCCTTCGAGCACCACCTTGCCAAACTACACTCTCCAATCAGAGCATCTGCAATTGAGATAGTATATCTCAAACCTTGTGTGACCCAGAAAAAGACAGGATGGTAAAAATCCAAGGTCTTTGCAAGATGCTCTCCCTCCAGTAATAAGTGAAAGCCGTCAAAAAGAGCTGGACGCACTTGAGAATTTTGAGTCAACAGGTTGTCCAGCTTCTGGAGATAACTCGAATCAACCTATCCTTGTGGAAGAAAAACATTCTTTACCCTCCACATCGGCTAATGGTGAAGGAGTGATCAGAAATCCTGACTGTGTGATGTCTAATGACACTCTTGCAAACAAACCTAAAGAAGGTGTTTTCTCCATCTTTACTTCAAAGTCTAACGCTCAGAAGTTTCCTTCAAGTAACGACTTTAACATCAAAAAATCAAAAAATCAAATAAAGAAGAAAAACAGATTAACAAACAATTCACGTACATTCTTGAGAAATCTAAAAACTGTAAATCTCACAGTTAATGCTGAGCGCCCGTTTAAGCCAATGAGGGAGCCAAAGGAAGATGAATCGCCAGACATCCCTGCTGAGAAGAATATCAGTATAGATATATCTACCAGGGATGAGGCTGCATCAGTCAATTTAACAAATCTTTCTACTTACGGAGATGAACTGGAATTTGAATCCGAGAGCCCTCAAACTGCAAATAACGTGCACCACGACAGCAAAGAGATCATAGAGGTGGTTCGAGAGACAGACTGTGGCCCTAAGACAGTGGCCCTCATTACGACCCTGGCGGATTTTTTCCGCCATCGACGGACTTTTCGGCCATGGCGTAAAGTCCGTTTACGCCATGGCGGATGGTGGACTTACCGCCCCATTCCGAGGTCGGCGGGGCGGTAAGTCCCCATTGACCCATTTACCCTTCCCCATTCCCATTTCGGCCCCATAGGGTATAATGGGAGTGGGGAAGGAGTTAATTACGCCACCGTAAATTACGGTGGCGTAATTAACACCAAGGTCCCATAGCGCCATGGATTTTTACGCCCGCAAAAAGCGGGCGGAAAAATGACCATGGCGCTCTGGGAACTCGGAATTGGCGGTAAGGGGTCGGCGCAGCTAACGCTAGCGTAAACCCCTTACCGCCAGGGTCCTAATGAGGCCCAGTGTCTCAAAGTTCCTCTAGTCGTTTGTGCCATCTCATACTTCCTAGAGAACCCGTACAGGCCAAATCTTTAAACATCCAAGAACAGAGCTTTCTTACCATGGATGAAAAACGTCAAAGAATCATGGGCCAGGTGACAAACAATCATCCACAGTATGCAAAAACTATTGCTCAAGAACAGCCTCCATTCATGCTAGAAATTAAAAAGTTGACCAATCCATCAAGCTCTGCTGAAGAGAACAAAAATGTTAAGCTGGAAACAAAAAATCCAGGGAGCATTCAGTTAAAAAAAACAGTTCTTTTGAAAGAAAAACAACAGCCGAAAAAATAAAAATGTGGACGGCTCTCAAAACCGATATCGAAATATCATTTAGTACTTGAGAGGATTTTACCTATCAAAGATGGGTTAATCCTGAACAGAAACAATGTTTTGCGTCTGTTACATCACATACTTCCATCAGAACCATCGAATCTGCTCATATCAAGACTGTTGAATTCATAGAGGAACATCACTATGATAAAATATGTCTACATCTTGACTCAAGGCTTATTTGTGATTTACTATTAGGTGCCACTTCTATTCTACAGCCTTATGGCTTTGATATCTAAGAGACTAGAGTTGACTCTCTCTTTGGCAACAAAGACCATAGTGGCAAGAATGATAAAAACCCAGAGTCTAGACATTCAGTTAAAGAAAAGTATTCAATCAACAAGTCCTGGAGACTGATGTCTGGTCATGCGAAAATGAATACATCTCTGGCTTCTCCCAACTACAAAGCCACCTTTTAGAAGCGCAGGTGGGCTAACGATTAAGCATCACAGTGGAGCATAAATCTCAACCTCCACCATACGTTAGCAACAACATCAATCAAGAGATCAACGGAAAGCAACTTAAAAAATCAAATTGGGACTGGCTCGCCACAACCTTGGGTGATCTCAATTACAGCTAACGCCCAGAAACGGAAGTAAGTGAAAACCTTGGGCTGGGCACATGGAATACCAGAGGTCATTCAAACTTATTTAATACTGATTTTGAATGGTCAAAGCCTCTTCAAATTGTGTGCCTCCAAGAAACGTGGCTTGAGATGACAGACGAGTTTGAAGTCACTATAAACCGAGCAATCCAAACAACTAAAGGACGTCCCTTAGCTGGACTGTTAATGCGTATTCGAAAAAGCTCGGGATTTGAAATTTTTGTGACTAAAAACATCTCTCCATACATACAAGTAACAGTGATAGAATCTAAACAAAAAGTTGGAAAAAATAAAAGTCGGATACGAGTCATCCACCTTTACTGGCAGCACAAAGCTGCAGGTACTATTAACTTTGCAGATAAGGTGATGGAACTCATCGATGAAATCATGGTAGATGAACCGGGTGTCAACATCTTTTTGTGTGGTGACTTAAATATGATCTGTATAAAAGATGAAGAGCTGAGAGTCACAAATAAACAGCACCTTGCAAAACTTTGGAATGATGAGATGGAATTGAGAGACAATGTTAAGCTCAATGGAATCACTCCGGGGGACATACCACCTCGTCCAACGTGGAAGAGACATTTATCCTGTTCAGTGCTTGACTACATCTTTGTATCCGGAAACCTGGCGAGTAACATTGTATCGATGCAGGTTCAACAGATGCCAGAGCATGTCCACAACTTAATAAAGGTCCTAATTGAGGCCCCGACAAGAAAAAAAAAACAAAAATGGGAGTACTCTGTTGCGGTTGATTCGAATAGAGGCAGACTCAGACTCAAGTATGATGATGTCAATACTTTAACTGAAGGTTATCGTAATAACATGAATAACAACATTGTGGAATATGTTAATCTGCTGGAACAGTTTGAGGAGCATTCCCATTGCCTACGTAAGCGTGCGTTTAAGCCCAAGCATGTCTATGACATCCATATTGCCAGAAGGAAGCGAGACATGCGTAGAGAGCTGAGACAAATTAGAACTTTAAGCAGAACATCTTACTCGGCAGAAAGGAAAAAAATCAGGCAAAAATAAAAGAAAACTGGTTTATTGCACACAAAGGTGCTGTTAAACAACAGGATTCAGAACATATGCTGAAGTGCCTGTCCAATAAAAACTCAACTGAATTTTGGAAGACCATTAATCAAGACAGTAACATGCAAAAGGCTCTACAAACAAATATGGTCACCGAAAAACAATGGATAACTCCTGTACAGAAAAAGAAGTGAAATGAAAGAACCGTCACTGCCAGTTGTAGATTATTGGCTGATTGAATTTGAAAAAGATGACATCTTAGATACCATCAAAAAGATTAGCTCATCGATGGCCTGTCGCATTTCAAGTTCTGCTTTCTTCTGTTCACAAAGATAGCCTTCGAACGATCATCACCGGCCTGATGGTAAAGGGCAATAGTTGTGCCTATTTTCAAGAAAGGCAACAGGGCGGACCCGATGGATTATCGTATAATTTCTTTACTTGATGTTCTGGGTAAAATCTATGCAATCCAGCTACAACACCTTCTTACTACATGGATAACAAGAAGCCAACATTTCGCTCTTCGTCAGTCGGGCTTTGTTCGTGGTGTGGGATGTGGCTTAAACTTATTCCTTATCAACAGTTTAAAAATTGAAGCAATAAGAAAAGGCACTAAAATATATATCACATTTATAGACTTATCACATGCGTTTGACAGTGGTGATCGTGAACTACTCTGTTCAGAACTTGTGAAATGGAACTGTCCGCCTAGTCTGCTTCTGGCAATAAGTGATTTGCATCTCAACACCAAAATTCAGGTCCGACTAGATGGCACCGGAAACCTATCCTGACCCATTAAAACCTTGTGAGAGGTAAACAGGGTTGCCCTTTTCCATTGGTAATATTTAATCTATTTCTATCTGACATTGAGAAATCTTTAAAAATTTGGCATGCTTCTCTCCTAAAATACACGGTTCTCCTGTGAATTAGCTATTATACGCAGATGACCTTGTTCTGTTGGATGTGACACCAATAGGTCTGCAGCATAAATTAACCGCACTGGAAGAATATGTCACCACTAATGGGCTAAATATTAATCCTAAAAAATCTGAAATACACATAGTTGAAGATCTGAGAAGAAATAAAGCCCGTACAGGGGTGACATTTCAGTGATCCCTTGAGAAACAATCCATCATATGCGTGACCAATACGAGATATCTGGGAATGCTTATTAGCTCTAGACTGAATGGCGCCCCCTGGGTACTGAACATAAAAGCCAAATGTAAACAACTTGCAGGGCAAGCAATAGTCCTGAACAAAAAATTCAGCACATTCTCGCTAAAGCCGACATTACATTTTTATAGTCAAAAGGCGGTTCCGGCTGTGATCTTTGGGGCGCAGTGTGCACTAGAATGCCCAGCAAATGTGTGGGACACAGTTGAAAACATCTTCTGGTGCAAAGTTCTAAGGTTAGCAAAGGGTACTCCAACTGCATGCATCCGCTATGAACTAAGGTTGTTATCCATTAATGCCAGAATCTCATTGAACACTTTGACAATTTATCGGAAAATGATGGGTTGAACGTTGTGAGAGTTGTTAAGTGACCTGTGTACTAACAAGAAGACATTGATGAACAACCCTGATTCGGTTAAGAAAAAGCTATGGGCATTAGATTGGATCAACACAAGTGACCTAAGAAACAATTATAAATGCACACATAACATGTCTTTAGAGTCTCGAGCGTTGAATAAAATTCAAAAATATTTAGTCAAATTCCCGGATAAACGCTGAAGAACTTTCCTCATAAAAATGTGACTAAATGAACTCAAAACAAAAGAAATCGTAAGCCGGTGGTCAAATAATTCTGAAAAAGACCTGAAGTGTAATCACTGCAAAGTACAGAAGGACACATTAAAACACCTAATACTGTTTTGCCCTGCCCTGAAAATAGAGAGAATGAAACATCTTGGCAAGGTGACAGTAGAATATAGGACTATGTTCTCTGAAGACTGGTGGCAAAGGTGTTTTGACGAATCAAACAACAAACTACTATTTTCACTGACTTTCTTTTTGGAAAAGATCGAACTTTACTTATTGGAAAATAATAGCAATAATGTGATTGATTCTTGATTTGACAAAGTTTGTGAGTGACAGTGTTAATTGACTGGTTCTGCTCTGTTTGGTCTTGCTGTACACTTTGATTCTTTCTGTAATTCTCGTACTGTCTCCACCTTATGGAAATGTATATGTAATTTAGCTTTGAATTGTGTTTTTTTCTTTTCCTTTTTCCTTGTTCCTTTTTTTCTTTCATTCACTTTTTTAAAAGTTTGTAACAAACCAAATGAAAAAAATAAAAAGTAAGAAAAAATAAATAGAGTGATCTCAGAACCAGCAAATAACTTTAAAAAGTAAATAGTTGCAAATAGCAAAGAGCCAGGTTCAGCAAATACCAGCCACCAAATGAAGACCACACGGCGAAGGTGAAGAATGTCACACATAAATTAGCCATTCATCTTTTCTTTGCCCCAACCAAGTCGCATTTCTTTTATTTTTATTTGTGTACTGAAAACTGTATTCAACGAACCTATTTCACATGTATTTGACACCAGCCTTACATGGTATGGTAAGCACTTGGATGTATTTCATCTCGGGAGTTTAATATTCAACCCAAAGGGCTACACCTGCATACACTGACTAGTCACGCACATCACGCACATCACGTGACTGTGCTCCTTCTGAAATGTAACGGTGGAAAATACGAATTGTAAAGTAGCTGCTGTTTTCTTCGTTTTTTTGTTATTTACTTGTCATACTACGGCTCAAGAGTGACTATATTCTTAGTAATTTTTAATGCCGAAGACATTTTTAGAAACGTTGGTCCACACTCTAGTGCAAATTCCACAACATATTAAGTTACATAATTAAATTTTCCATGGAAGTTCTAACCGGGAAAAATACAGCGTTGACAGCTTTAACAAACTGGTAAGGGCTCCAAACCCAGCCGATAAGGGCAGCAAAGAAAATCATAGCGGTAGCAGCTGCGTGTTTTTCCTGGTGAAGTCGTGTTGTGTTTCAAAGTTTGTATTGGAAGCCTGCACACAATTATGGTAGATGGCAATGTAAACTAATTTGATCTACAGCTTTAGATGCGTTCAATCGATCCGCTGAATTGAGTAACACAGATAGCCATAACATAAAGAGCGCCAGTAGTTTGGGAAATGCTTAAGTAAGATAACAAAAAGTCAGCATGTCAACCTGTCAGTGTGTTCTTAAGTCACTTTGTGAAAGAGTAAACTCGGCTTTGAATAACACCTTCCAAAGGTCTTACATAAAATGAATTGTGTTACTGGAATGGCTGCTTGCACACACTTGACGATGTGGAAATATCTGAGTGTGCACGCATCCTAGATGTCATCAGTTGATTCATCACAACTGGGCCTATTTTAGTCAAAGTGCCAGATGCCTTTCATTCAAAATCTTAGGAGTGGGGTGCGGCACATAAAGTCAGGAAACAGTGCAGTGTACGTACCAGTAGTAAAAGACAGTTTCACAAGCAGTTTCACAAGCTGTGCAAGAAGTCAGATTCAGTGTGAAGATTAAGCTGGGAGATGAACAGCTTTTCCAGGAGTTTGCCCGGAAAGGAGTGATGGAGATTGGGTGATAGTTTTCTGGGCAAGATGGGTCGGCAGAGGTTTTTTAAGAAGAGGGTGCACAATGGAATGCTTCATGGGGGAGGGGAAGACCCCAGTGGCGAAGGAGTGGTTGCAGAGTTCAGCCAGAGCAGGAGCCAGGGTGTCAATGTCATCCTTGATGGTTTTGCAGGAACAGGGGTGAACCTGTTTTGATGAGACTTTCTTAGATCGGACTTGTCTAGAAACCTTGTCTGGGGAGAACAGGGAAAAGGCAGAGAAGGAGGGAGGAGAGGTGGCCGAAGAAGGGCCAGAGGAAGAGCAGGGAGTAGAGGGAGGAGGGGGAGAGGAAGAGAGAGAGCACAATATGTCCTGAGTTTCAGAGATGAAATGAGAAGCCAGTGCTGTGCAGAGGGTCTAGATGGGGACGGGAGAGGTAGAGACTGCAGTAGTATTGGCCAACTCCTTGCAGATTTTAAAAAGTTTGGCCGAGTTGTTAGAGGCCGCTGAGATGCAGGCTTGGATGTGGTCTCTCTTCTTGGTGTGGACAGAGAGCCGGTATTGCCTTTGGAGCAGGCAGCAGGCCAGTTTGTCAGAGGATGTGCGGGACGCACGCCATTTCCTCTCAGCCACCCTGCACTTGCATTTAAGGGTGATGAGGTCTGAGTCATACCAGGAGTTGCACTTAGCTTTGGGCTTCAAGCAGATCCTCATGACAGGGGCAAGAACATTGAGAGCATCAGATATAGCAGAGTGGAGCATGGAAAGGGCTGTGTCAGGGTGTGAGTCAGCCAAAGGGGGAGGGGAGGTGTGAGAAAGTGGCAGCGAAAGCCTCAACTGACACACGCGTCATGGGTTGGATAACCAAGAAGGTAGGTGGCAGTGCTGGAATTGGCTTGGCCTGAGGGGTGGAGAGAGTGAATTGGGAGGAAAGGAGAAAGTGATCACTCCAGGAGTGGGGAGTCGTGAGAGGGATAGAAAGGGGAAGGTCTAGAGAGAGCAGAACATCCAGAGTGTGCCCTGCAGAGTGAATTGGGCCTGAGGGAAGGATAAAGCGTGAGAGAGAGTTGCAGAGGTCGCAAAAGCGTTCCAAGGAAGGACAGAAAGCATCCAGGTGGATATTAAAGTGTCCAAGAAGGAGGAGTTGAGTGGTTGAAACCAGGAGGGAAGAGGAGAGGTCCGCCAACTCAGACCGGAAGGTGGAGATCTGACCAGGTGGCCGATAGATTGTAGCCACAGTAAGGGAATGTCGGGGAGAGAAGGGAGCCTGCAGACGAGGCATTCGAAAGAAGAGTAGGCCTGCGTAGGAATGATAGAGGCAGGAATCCACTCGGGGAACATCAGGGCTACACTCCCTCTGGAACGATTGGACCTGGGCATGGAGAGGATCTTGCAGCTGTCAGAGAGGAGAGTGTCGAAGGTTATGATTCATTCTAAACCTTGTAGCCAACACCTCTTGTGTTTCATTATAGTCAGCCCGAGCGGGACAGGGATGGCCAGACATGTGTCTCGTGACTGCCGGGCCTAGAGACCCAAGATACTCCTCACTGATGATGTCCAACAAGGCCAAAACATGTTTGGGGATGCTTGTAGTCTCGTGCAGAAGGGATGTGGCCTAGCAGTTCAGGTTGGTCTGCCCCTTTCAGGGTGGGACCTGCCTGATTTGCTATGGTCTTTCCCCTTTTGTAATGGCTTGGCAGTTGAGGAACGATGGTCTGGAGGGCTGCCCACAGCAATGACAAGGGTCAAGATTCATTCCAAAACTTCCAGCCATCACCTCTTATGTTTTGCTGGTATCTCAACCATGTACAGCTTCCCTTCAAATATCTCTTTATATGTTGGATTGGTCGTTTTTTTCATTATTCCTTAGGTATTCAGGGTCTAACTCTTTTGCTGCGATGAAATCAACAATAAATCTCTCTTTCCCCCTTCCCTTTGTTATCCCAAAAATCTATTATTGGATTCAAGGATTAGCAGAGTCTTAGGGTTTAAGGTAATTGTTGTCCCATGGTCTCTTACACATACCCATATTTTGAATTTACCATTAAGGGGAGCCAGAGACTCTCTTATGCCTTTTAAGTCCTTCACTATCTCAATTACATGTAAAGTCCAGGGAGCCTGCTACTTTACTGCTTCTCTTATTTTAAGGAAACTGAGTTACCTGGTCTGCATCTGGGCTCAGTTATGTTGTAAAGACTTTATTTATTATTACTATTACTGTACAGTGTGCAAATAATAAATGGTCTGCCATAAATGGAATCAGGAATCTGATGGCGCCGAGCACATGCTGATGTACTGTGCTGTGCTTAGGCTAATATCTGCTTGTTGTAGCTCCATAATCAGAACTTCGGAAATTTAGAGGAACAGCTAGGGCATTTAAAAAAAATAAAGAATCAGACTTGTGAGCAGGATTTAAATGTATTAAATCTCTCAACCAGTGCTCACATTTCTTTGGCTATTTAACAACAAAGTGGATACGATTATGCAAGACCATAGACTGCTTTTCTGACCACCCCCTACAGACCATACACGTTGGCAGGGTTTGAATGTGGCAATGAGCACATAATGGAAAAACCTTTCAAACATATGTGGTGTTAAGGTGCTGGTGGTATGGCCTTATGCAGGCAGGACATTTGAAGATTATATGCGTTCCACCAAGTTAGTGTCTGGACATGGTTCTGAAAGACACCAATGGAAAAAAAAACAAATACACACTTTATAGGGCTACAAAAAAGGAAAAGAGCATTTGTCATCTAGGGGGACTGAATGTAGCTTTGCCTTTTAGGAGATGAAACAGAGGTCAAAAGCCAAATATCCCTTTAACTGGTATTTGCCAACAAAGAGACAACACATAGTGGATTGTGGGTCTGCCAAATGCAAGGTAACCCAGCTTTAATTATAATGTAAAACTGGGGGAAAAACAAGATTAACAGCCAAGCTCTCACTCAAGATATTTCTCCACCTCTCAATAGGAAACAGCAGTTTATATAGTTATTCTAATGTCACAGTTATGAAAACCTATCACGCCTGTTCATTGGTTCCCGATACTAAGCTACATATATAATTCTATATGTCCAGCAATAATGATTGAATAACTTCTTATCTAAGATCCCACCCATAAAACATCCCATAAAATGTGCTGCATCATCAAGCTTGAATATTATTAGTAGGTTCTAAATTTCTTTTCCGGTGAAAAGGACATGTGCTTATCAGTTAACATGCGGTCACACACTCTGTGAACTGGCGACATGATGACATGTTTTATCTAGATGGGAGGAGAAGACAAGCGTATCACCTTTGTTCTTAATTAAATACAACATCCCCTGTTATCCCCGCCATGATGTCTCTGAGTCTCAAGGACCTGTTCTTGCAACAGCAACCGTGCCATCCTGTTCTTGACACATTTATGAATACTGTTATTATGAATCCTGCTGCTGTTAACACGTGCGCAGTAATTACTTGTCTTTTTAGTTGCATCGTGTTTCTCTGTCAGACCTAACCGATCGCTGAGACTTTAATCTGCCAATTACTTATAAAATTTGTTCAGTGTGTCCCATGAACTTCAAATAGTTTGCTGTGTTATTGCAACTTGATTTACCTTGACAGTTGTATGCACACGATGGAATCTTGTTCAGCTATGTAACCCTCCCCTGAAGAATATTGGGTTTTCACATTCCTCGGAGGCAGCTATGTCCAGCTGCAACACCATTTTCCTGAATTAAATGTATGTGTTCAAATAGCCTGCTTAGCTGGGTCCTCTTCATAAAGCTGCAGTGTTTAATTCTCAGCTGTGTTGGTGCAATTTTAAAATGGCAACTGGTTGTCAAGTTATTTTCCTATGCAGGACACATTTAATTTGCATTTATTTTGCTATCTACCGAGTCCCTAGTGCATGCCTGTCACATTATATTTCTCCCTATGGGTATTAGCAACCTTATCTGCCTACAGATTTTCTGCCCTACTTCTGTAGTAAGTCCCTATCTTGTGTACAGGACTTCCTGTTACCTAATCTATTCTATTTTGAAACACACTAATTGTGCACGCTAATACCTCATCTGTTCCCTACTGGTGCAGTGAAGAATAACTATCCTTTGTACCAGCTGCATTTCCAGGAGAATTTAAAGTGCAGTTTCAAATGTGTCCTTTCTTATCTCATAATTTAGTTTCTTCTGGGGAAGGCAGGGGAGCAGAGCCTGAACATGCTCTGTAATCAATAATTGCCCCACTATACATGCTTTAGCTTTAATGGGTGCTCAGGTGTTTGTTGACTGATACTTTCAGCAGAGTAAGATTAAAGTTACGTTTTCTCCCAGCTGTGGAGGCAGATGACACACAATGTGGGAGAAATAAGAGCTGTGGTGGAGGATGAGGCGCCTAAGAGTAGCATGCAGACACGCCAGGAGGATTTGGAGAGCAGGGGGTCAGGTAAATAAATGAAATCCAGAGATGGGCAGAGTTACTGTTCTGGAGCCAGTAATAACATCTGTCCATCACCTTATAGCTTACACCACACAGTCACATACACACCAACATGTTCCACCACATTCTAGGAATGTTTGCCCAGCAAGTACTCCTGATTTTCCCATTATAAATGCAGGGCTGCACTCCCCAGAAGGCAAAGAAAGAACTGAGAAATCATATCCCAAAAAGTTCTGATTATGCCATGACAGGGAAAATTAAATTTACTTGAGACTTTGTCCACCAAACATTTTGTTGCCTGACTATAGATAGACTTTCGCAAATATATTAATTCTTGCCATGCTTGCACCAAGAATAAGTCTTTACTTCATTTGTCAGTCTTATCATAAAATAAAAGCAAAAAAGCATTTGTTGTCTTGTGTGTGCCCAGTATTTTTCAGATAGAGGGAGGGTGTTGGTTGTTGGTGAGTAGCTGATGGTTTTCTACTGAGTATTACGATTTCTACTCTTTAGATCTCTAAAGAACTCTTCATAATGCACAAAGAAATATGGTTAATAATAAAGGATGAAGAAAATATTAATATATTAATATTATAAACAAATAGGAGATCATTGGTGGGCAGGATCCAACCAATAGTTCCTCTGGCTGTTTTCTTCCCAGAGAAGTGTTCAAACTCCTGGCCCACCAATGCTCCAGAAATGACACATGCTTGAGCACATATGAAACAAATGTCAGGCTCCTAGTAGATAAATATAGACAATACCTCGAGTGGCTATATCAGCCACATATCTGGGATATTTAAGGGCTACAGTAGTGTTAATTAGTATGTGTTGCTGAAACTGCAGTTTAGGTGGAAAAAGAAGTGATATGTCCAAATATTGCTACAAAGTACCTATATATGGAGCTAATCGGTCCCAGGTGTTTTGCCTTGTTGTGCAGTTGACCCCTGTTGTCAATGGGGGCATTCCTACTCAGTTGCATACACTATACCATTATCCTTATGGCTCTGAAACAGACTCTTCTAATGGATGCATGTGATTTCTTTGAAAGTATTTCACCTAATGGAAGTTTTACCGAAAAATTCAATCAACTTTTCACTTTTTCTACTTTCTTTTTAATGTGGGCAAATGCCCCCTGCAGCCCCTCCTCACCCCTCCCTACCCTAACTTATACCCTTACCCCATTCCCAACCTATTATGCATTAACATATAGCATTTCCCCTACCATTTTCAGTGAAATGGATTTGGTGAAGTCTCATTAGGTGAGAGGGTATTCAAAGAAATCGATAACGACTGCTAACACCCACAATGAACCTAATTATGTTTGAGGCTATGGATGTTTGGAAAGCCCCCATGTAGGTGGTAAGGGTATTTCTTGCTGAATATGGAGACAAAACCAGCCTGTGAACTAATTTCTACAGTGTTCCAAATGGAAATCACCTTACTCATATTGCCGGAGATGCCTATTAAGGGCCACAGCCTCTTGGGTACATGTACAATGACAGTGATAAATTACGTGAAATGTAAAGCCTGATATAAAAATGCAGAATTTACAAACCATTAAGGAAATCAAGAAGAGCACAAATGATTAAAAAAAGACGACATGACACGACAAGATCCACTTCAGCAAAGCAAAAGAAGAAAAGAAGGACCCATGGACTTTATGAGAGCTAATGCTTGGTAACGGGGGACATATGTTTTTTCCAGTAGCAAGGAAAAGTTGACGCATGACATGAATCTCTGGTTTTGTCATAACACTCCAATATATGCTTGTAAGAGCCACTGTCATAAAGGCAGATTAGGCAAACATCCCTCAGTTGTCAATTTAAATAGCCCTTAATGGCCCATATATGTGTACAATCAAAGTCAGACATCTTGAGAAAACTTGGGACCTCTCACTTGCACGGTTAGAGACAAAGGGCTTGGTTCAGAAATATTTGCATCAACTGATAAATACCCCAGTGCTCTAGTGACTCTTGCACCGGGTCTAGGTCATTGGTATCTGCATAGTGTATGAATGCGCAATGTCCAATGTTTGGGGCCTTTGCTGGGTCTTTGTTCCTCCTTGTATTCTTTGCAAGTTTCCTTGCTTTGAACTGCTGTAGCCTGTTTAGTCCATTATGGTGCGACTCATGCAAGGAGGTGTCACATTTGACACATCATGTCTGCATGCATTCTTAACAGTTACCATTGCAAATCCTCTAGCAATCTTTTTTCTCCCATAGGCATAAATGTTTTTTTATCTAAGGATCTTTCATCAGTTCTGACTGACAAATGATTGTTTCAATAAAGTTTGGTTGTTCCCTTTCAGATATCGAAACCCATATGATAAGATATATGTACTAATGAAGATTACCCCTTCTAATAGTGCAGGGACTCTTAACTCTACTAAAGACATTTATGCTTTAACTTCTATTTATTCCTCTCTTCAGCAGTTTCAACAAAAAATCGACTTCTTTAAAATGTCTCTTTTTTTTGTAAACTACATATCCCTCTTAACACAGTTCCACATGTAGTCCATCTTGTTTCCTGTCATGTGCTCCTAGTCCTTCCTGTTTCCTTGCTCCGCCTCTTCTTTGAATGCTCTGACCTGCACTCCGAACTGGTAACTTGAAGAATCCCAACTCAACAAAACTCTGAGATTCGTCCACAAACTTCTAGGTTGCCCTGTAACTGTTCTCCTCTCGGGTACGGCTGTTCTGCGGACTGTTTAAGCCTGTTTCTCCGGTCGACCCGGCTCAATTGTTCTTCTGGTCTTCGCCTATCGGGATAGAAAGACATGGTTAGGGTGGAGAATGCACTGCCCTATTTTGTATAGGAGAACCATCAATGCTTCTTACATATGTCAACATATACAACTGCAGTGCTTGCTTTGGGTGGGGGAGTAATGCTTGCCTCCTTGTCTTTAATCCAATCAAGACTTCATGCACTATTACCAGGGGTAATCTTCATTCTATGTCAAGACCGGAGGCAATCATTATGCTTGGTCAAAGCTTCCCATTACTGTTGTTGCTCCTAACTGGATAGGCTTAAAGTAAAAGGTCCTAAAAGTGATATCGCTCACCCAGTCAACTGCTTGCATGATATCCTGTAACGTCACTCCTTTTGCTAAAGCTTTAGAGGCCATAGTCCCTCAAACTGAATGTGCCCCAAACATAGCCAGGTCTATTCCCGCTATTTTCATGACTGTGCACACCCGTCTGTCTATGGTGGCTTTTGCTACTTCTTTGTATGGCTTTCTCTTTGCTATCAGCAACTGTGTCACCCCTGCCAGGCGCATCTCTGCTGTGCTGCTTTCAAATTCCCTTATGCATGCTGCTACGCACCGCTTTTGATGGTCGTGTAAATAGGGTTATGAGATAGATGTGGCTCCTGTCTTCGTCCTTCTGATGATGGTGAAAGTCAGCTCCTCTGGTCCAAAGGTTTTCCTATCTACGTCTAGTGTTTTTACGTCCGCTACGCTCCTGCATGACACTAGGCATAGTAGCATGGCTGGTTTGCCCAATAATTGTTTCAAAGACAGGTATCTGTTTGCTGGCCAGCTATCAAGGAGTTCCAGCATCACTGTTACACCCCATAAGTGTACGTACTTTGGTTCTGGTGGTTTTCTGAAACTGACTCCCTTTATGAGCTTCACTACTGCTTCACTCTCCCCCACAGGCATTCCATTCACGGGGAGATGACCCACTGAAATCGTGGATCTGTACACTCCTATTGTTCAAAATGCTTTCCCGTCTTGCAACAGTTCTGCCAGGAAATGTAGGATTTCTACTACAAGGGCAGAAATGGATTCAAATCTCTCTGACCATTTGCTCCAATCTGTGTCATAGCTCTGCCGTGTGGGTGGCGCCCATGATTCTGGAATTAGCTGTGCAGTTTGTTTCAGAATACCCGGCAGGGCCCAGTGTCTCCTGCTATCCTGCACGCCATTAATGGGAGAGTCCCTTTCACTCTCAGAGGATGAAATGACCAAACTGGGTCCGTGAGCATGTGTTCTCCTGTTGGTAAGATTCTCAGGAATTCTATCAGTAATTCCATGAGCATCAGAACCCATACTTGTGATTTCCATATCGGCGCTATCACAATCAATTGTGTTCCCTCCTTGCGCCTCTTTGCTAAATCTCTGCTCAGCATCAAAAACGAGGGAAAGCCGTAGTGCAGATTCTTGCTCCAGTCTTGCAGGAAGGCGTCTGCTCCTCTCGGTGTCAATCTAACCTGAGACGTTAGCAGCACATTTGACAGTAGGAATGTGCTGCTAAAGTCTTTCAGTACATAAAACAACACTTGTTTTGTTACTTTCCACACTCTGTTTAGAACTGTATGGTTCTTGTATAGTGAATGATAATGATTTTAACTTGTTTATCTGTGATTTTATTATGTGTGTTTATTTAGATTACATTTTGTTTTAATAGTATCTCTCATTTTGTGTGTGTGATCATAAATGGCTTGTCCAAATAACCCCTATCCTTCTGTAGGTTTTCCACCACTACCTGTGCGTTGTAGGGAGGGGTAGCCTTGACTCTTGTCTCTCTTTTGTTTGTTTCCTATTTGCCCTCTAGAGTCAGGCCCCTCGTCAACAAAAAAGAGGGTACTTGCCCAATATTCTTTAGTCCCTAACTGGAGGCAATAGTGCCAGAAGTCCTTGGCTAGTTCTGCTAGGAGGTTGGATTTTGTGCATCCTAGGTGATTGATATATTTGACTGCCGAGATGTTGTCCATCTTCAACAGAATACACAAATTCACTTTGTTCTATGTGAAAACTCTGATCGCGAAGGATCCTGCTAACAGCTCTAGGTAATTTATGTGCATCTGAAGATCCTCTGAACTCCATTTCCCTCCTGTCTCCAGTGCTCTACACCGGGCTCCCCAGCCTGCTCTGCTGGCATCTGATTCTATCACCAGGTCGGGACAGTCCCCAAATATGGCTTTCCCATTCCAAGTGTCCATATTTCACAGCCACCATTCTAGTTCTGTTCTGGCTTTGAGATCTAGGGGCACTGCTTGATGGTATTTCAGCCCTTGCTGTAAGTGTTATCTCTTTAGTCTCTGCAGGGCCCGATAGTGTAAGGGTCCTGTAAATATGGCTTGAATGATGATGCTAATAGGCCCACTATCCTCTCTAGTGTTCTCAAGGATATTAACCCCTTGTCCAGACATCCACTTATCTCTCTCTTGATGTCTCTTACCTTCCTGGCTGGTCATTTTAGAGTTGCTGTCTTGGTGTCTACTATGAATCCGAGGAAGTCTATCCTCTTCGTCGGGGTGGTGCCGGTCTTCTCTAGGTTCACTAGGAAACCTAGGGATGAGATTAGGTTCTGTACCCATTCTGTCTGGTATCAGAGAGTTTCTTTGCTGTCTGCTAGTAGCAGGAAGTTGTCCAGGTAGATGATCATCCAGATCCCTTTCTCCCTGATCGCTGCTGCTATCGGTCTCATGAGCTTCGTAAAGGCCAATGGTGCTGATGCTAGACCAAAAGGCATTGTCGAAAATTGTCAGTATTGTTCGTCCCAGGTAAATGCTAGAAAGGGTTGGTCCTGCTCTTTGACGGGAACTGTGAGGTACGCGTCCTTGAGATCGATACTTGCGAGCCAGTCGCCCTGTCTTAGAGTGTGCCTCACCTGGTGAATCCCTTCCATCTTGAAGTGACGGAAAATCACCCAGCTGTTCAGTTCTTTCAAGTTCATCACTGGTCTCACTTTCTCTTCCCCGTGGACCAGGAACATGTTGCTTACGAACCTTGGTGGTGTGTTGCATGGCTTGATGGCCCTTTTCTGTGCAAGGGCGGTGTAGTTCACTGTGTAGGCTTTCCCTCTCTGCCTGAGCAATGTATTGGGGTTTGGGGGATATTCCTGATGCGGTTCTTACGGACACTCTAGGCGCAGGCCCTTAGCGGTCTGTAGCACCCAGACGTCGCTGGGAAGCATGCGCCAGTTTCATCAAAACTGGTGTGTTATCCCCCCACTGGTGGGTATGTGGTATGTCTCACCTGTAGGGAAGTTCTGTCCTCTTCCCGGTCCTCTTCCTCAACAGCCTCCCGGGAATTGACCACTGGCGGGGAAGAAGATGTCTTGTTGTTTATTCTGTTCTGCTCTGTTATTCTGAGGCCTCCTCGTGCCTTGATAATGACTTGTCACTTGACCTCGATAGCGACCGGTCCCGGTGAAAACTTTACTGGGAAATATCTTCCTAATTGGGGCTTGGGCCTTTTCCAAGGAGGTGCATGTCCCCACAAATCTCCCCATTTCCTTCTCTAAGGTCTCCCCGAAGAGAAGGCCTTGGACTGCTTCACCTGCTTCGTAAGAGGCTATGGGCCTCATTACATGGAATGCGGTAAGGGTTTACCGGTACCGGTAAGGGCACCGGTACTGGTAAACCCTTACTGCCTTATTATGAGGTCCCTTTGCCGGACCCAACCTCAACGGCTGGTTTTAGCAGCCGTTAAGGAATGGGCCCGCAAAGGGACCTTGGTGCTAATTACGGTACCACAATTTGCGGTACCGTAATTAGCTCCTTCCCCATTCCCATTGAGCCCTATGGGGGCAAAAGTGGGAACGGGTAAGTGCCTTGGTGAATGGGGAATTACCGTCCCCGCTCACCTTGGAGTAGGGCGGTAATTCCCCCATCCACCAAGGCGGACACGGTAAAATACCGGTTAATAGAGCCATGGTTACCGCATACCGTGTAATGAGGCCCTATGTCTCCTAATTTGGAATCTATCTTTAGTAAGAGCCCCACTTCCTTTCTGAGGAGATAGCGCAGTTTGTGTTCCCTAGGAGGCATACTTCCCTCTACGCCCAATTCACTAGAATCTCAGGGTCTACTTCGTCTGCAGTGTCTCTGGACCATTCCGTTACATCCATGATCTAGGCTAGGGGCCCTGTGAGGTCGAGCACCTTTTCCTGACAGCTCCTCCATGCTCTGTCAATTCCTTTCCTGGGGGTCCCTAGACGGTTTAGATACGAAATTTTAGCATCCAGTTCAGGAGCTTCTGCTGCCTTCCCGTGTAATTCTGGCCTTGGACTCTCTGCTCTCATACGTTGCCTTTTCTCAGCCTCTGTGTCATTTATTTGGCCACCCAAGGAGGCGGCTGCCAGTCTAAGGATCTGGGGTTTCTCATGTTCTCAGGTTCGAACATGTCTGAGATCTCTTCACTGTCTTCTAGGTGTTTCTCTTTTCTTAATCTCTTACTTCAAGGGGGTTTTATGTCCCTCATTTCAGATCTCTCCTCCTCTTCTTGCGAAGAGTGTGGGGTCTCTGGTGTCTCTTCTTCTGAGTCTACCCCTTCTTTTCCCATAATATTCATCCCCTGCGTCGGGGGTTGGGAGGCTTGGGATGACCAACTTGTGTAGGAAAGCTTCTCTGAGCTTATTGAAAGTGTTGGTAGCCTCTGGGGCCTTCTCCTCTGCCCCGTAACATTAATCCGGGGGCTCAGAAGAGGCCTCTCTCTTCCATGTCTTGGTACACCCCTGTGGGTCCGCTTGCAGGGCTCTAGTGGACTTGCTCTTTTTCTTCTGTGCTGTTTTGCTTTTGGCTTAAGAAGTTTTCTATGGTAGTTAGCCTATCTTGCAGGGGTCTTACTCCCTGGGCCACTGCTTCCACTAGCAAGTTCCCAGCACCTCTCTAAAGCTATGAGCACCTCTGCCTGCTCTTCTTCACTCCATTCAAATTCTGGAATTTTCTTCTGACGTGCTTGTGCCTATACCTGTCCCCTGTATGCTGTGATATGATATGATATGGCATTTATAACGCGCCTATACACAAGTGTTTCAAGGCGCGAAGAGGCAAGGGACGGGGAACAAAGGGAAGACAGAATGATCCTACTAGGCCAGGCGTCATTTAGATCGCGCAAGTGCATGGGAAGGGGGAAAGGAAAAGTGCACGGGGGAAGGGAGAGGGGAAAGTGCAGTACAAGGGATAGTAGAATAAATAAGGTAAATAAAAGCGGCCAGCTGATGGCAAGTGTAAGGTAGGTGTAGACTTAAGTGCTGGTAGGGAGACTGTAAAGATACAGAAAACAATCCCCAGATGCATGGGTTGCCAGGGAGGCAGTGCAGGTGGGCAGCTGGTGGGCCTGGGCCCGAGATCAGAAAGGGCGGCCAGGTAACCAGTGCAGTTTCTGTCAGGAAATTCAACATGGGGGAGGGGGAGAGAAAGCAGAAGCATAGAGGAAGGTGTGGAGGTGCTTCCGGAACCGGAGATGGTTCTCCTCAAGTTTTAGGGAGGCAGGAAGTCTGTTCCAGAGGGAGACCCCTGACGAAGAGAGAGATCTACCACCAACTCGTTGCATGGAGAAGCGACTAACCCTGAGGGAGTCGGAGGCAGATGAGCGAAGAGCTCGAGAAGGAAGATATTTAGGAAGAGAGAGTTGAAGGTATTGCGGAGCTGTTGTGTGTGGCCAGAACCTGTTTGTTCGCTTTCCTGCAGCTTTGTGGCTTATGCCTGAGGCTGTTGTGTGTATGTGACCTCTCCCGAGGGATTTAGGAACGCTTATTGCAATGTTTAGTCAGGAACAGTGTGTACCCTGCCCTCACTGCGGCTGCTCGTTATACTTTCGAGCGCTGTGTCGCATTATTGCCAGAGTCACCCTAATAGCGATCACTCCTCGACCCCGCCCCTCACGGGAGGGAGCTGTTGCACGCCTGAGGCCCCCACTCTGTTGAGGGAGGAACCGTTGCTGGTACTAGGTGGCCGGCCAGTTGCTGGATCGTCAAAACTGCAGAGAATGCCACACGGGACTTCCTCCTCCGCTCCTTTATCTGCGCGCACCCGTCTAGGAGTACGCTGATGCGGTCTGTCTTAGGTTATTCACTGCTCGCACCCTAACGCATTGATTGTACAGGTGCTGGTGTCCCACATGCTTGGTACATCTTTAAATGCTCGCTGTATTCGCCTTACAAACATTAATCCCAAATTATCAAAATATTAGCTCTCAGCATAGTCAAAGGGTACTTCGCTGGCTGAAGAGCAGGAAAAAAAGAGGTGGAGCAATGGAACAGGATGGATTAGGAGCACATGACAGAAAATGAGATGGACTACATGAGGAACTGTGTTAAGAGGGAAATGTCGTTTACACAAAAAAAAGAGAAAATGTAAAGAAGTTGATTTTTTGTTGAAACTGTTGAAGAGAGGAGCAAATAGAAGTTGAAGCATAATGCTCGGCTCCAGTCTTGGCATATAATTTGAAATTGTTCAGTCCAACTAATGTTTCCTTATTTTTATAAAAATACATTCCTATTGCATTGTGCTTTTCAAAGCTGTTAAGGTTATTGGTGACATATCTAGACACTGTGATTACAATATCATCACTTCCAGCCCCAATCTGTTAAGTGTTTCTTATCCCACTCCTCATGGTCTCTACTCCCTCAAAACCCCCATTTAAGGCACCTATTAATCGCAGTGTAATGTGGACCATTGAAACTTGGCATGCACATATTTTAATAGAAGTCTGAAACTTGTGGCTCTTCTGATCTTTTAGACTATGACTTCCATGAGCCAACAGCACTGAAACGTCTGTAAAAAGGATGATGGGAGTTGTATTCCAAAACACCTGAAGAGCAAAACCGTGAAGATTGCGGCCCTATTACTTTCTTCTAGTTGCCAAGTTCAATTTAGATATTACAGACTATACCCTTACAAATCCTGTCCTGAGATTGCATCTAAATATTTTCAAACCACAGCAACAATCCTGATCACATGGTCCATGCTTATAAACCACATGTGCCCTAGGAAAATTAATTTGTCTATTTCCCCATAAATGTTAATTTAGCCAATCACATTTCAATTGACTTTCATGTGAGATCCTGCGTATGCTTGAGCAGAGGTTGAGCCTGATTCTCAAAAATGTGCTCTAGAACAAGTCAGATATGCCCATGAGCTTCTCTAATTTGTTCCAGCTACCATAGACCTGATTCACATCTTGTTGATTCTTGATATGCCTTTGAACACATATTTGTGAATTGCATTTGCATTCTTAGTGTCCATTATGACACAGGAGCTAGTTTACATTTTTTTCTTGCAGCAATTGTAGTCTGTATAAATATATACAGCCCCACATCTTCAACCATGTATGGAGTGAGTTAGTTGAAGTGTAAACAAGGGAAAGGGTAGCATGGTAGTGATCTAACTTGTAAAACAATCTGTTCTCCATTCCTTGGATAAAATTGAATCTGGATTTTGAGCATGCTGGACATCGAAGACACTGCGTGCACAGGTGCAGACTCAATGGAGGCAGACTCCAAGGGTTGGAGGCAAATTTGAGGAAAATTCCAAATGCACAGGTCCTGTGCCCTAGAGATGGCCTATAGTCTTGCAAAGCTATGACATGTTCCTTTGTACAATAGGACAATGTTAAGGCTTAACTGCAGAGGTTGAAAGTTCAAAGCTTCATGTGACATTATTGTGTGGTGATTTTCAATGGGCCCTCAAGAGCCATCTGGAGATCTGTACCCTCTAACATGGATGGAACACCTGGTGGCATGTCTAACTGGGTGAAAGACATTCACAATGAAAATTTGAAAGCAACTAATTTTCAATTAGATGTCTGTCCAACAAGCTGGCCTAACTAATGATAGATATGCAGAAACGTTTAAACTAATATAACTTCAACAACTTGTTCCAAGGGCTGGAATGGGTGGTAACAGGCCAGAGCTTAAGTTATTGGCTGGAGCCAAGTAAGGGCTTTTAACAAGGGCCCTGGGATGTTACAACCATTCCCAGCCCTTGGAACAGGTGGTTAACACTAAGCACCCATCTCATGGACTGGCACAAGGCTAATTCAAGGAATTTTCTTTCCATGAGCAAGTCGCCTCGTGGCACCCTGTTCACAGAAAGAAAAGACTTAAAAAATGACCACCATGGAATGGCAAGGTGTGGCTCTGTATGGAGCTCATCTTCCCTTTCCATGGTGGCCAACTGGGGCAGAGCAGAAGGAGCAGCAGCAGCTGTGGCAGCTGCCCTCACCGCCGCCGCAGTGAGGTAAGTGGGGAGGATGGTTTGTAAAAATAAGGGAACAGAGGGTGGGGAAAGATGGTGGGCGGGCTAGCGGCCATTAGGTGGTTTGGAATGCAGGCTGAGATTGTCAGTTTCAGACCACATTCCTGGCCTCCTGATTGGCCGGCTTGCCACCGCAGATTGCTTATAAAATGGCAATGCATTGTCATGCTTCATCTGTCAGTGCACCATGAATGGAGTCCTCATGTCAAGTGTATGAACAACAACATGATCCTTTTCTGGCAACCTCGATAATGGGTTAGAAAGCAACTCTATAAAAATGTGATTTTCTTCCTAAAGTATCTAAAATTACCTAGCCCCACACCATACTCCCAAAGCAGTAGATATTATATATGTGGGATCATACCTGGGTCTGATGCACATTGAGCCGAGGTTTATTCAGAATCAGCATTGGGTGCCTTGTGTCTTAATTGATCTGACGGAAGTAAGTACATTTGGGTGTGAAGAAGTGTTTTTATCTTTTTCTTTATAGTGTAATTGGTTAATTAAAACCTTAAACAATTTACGAAATTACAATAGATAATCAAATTACAATCATAGAATACAATATTCAATTATTGTTGTTATAATCTTACAAAGCAATTATTAACCTTTATTATGCTGGTCTCCAACCCAGGCCTCCCTATCGTTGAAACCTATACCAGTGCCTCCTCCAGGCAGACTTTCACTGACATCCTCCTTCCACTCTTCTAAGGTCATCATTAATATTTACCATACCATCTTGGCCAACCTCAAGCCAACCTTCTCGTCTTTGATAGATGCTTCCCGCGCCTCATCAATTTCCTTTCCTCCCCTGTTGTCCCCTCTCTCCCCTCCATGGCATCCTTGCCTTCGCCTGCTGCCTCCTCCTTGGCTACCCTGCCCTCTCCTCCTTCCTCTTCTTCCCCCCCTCCGGCCTTCTTCTACACCTGCGCAGGGCGTACCTATGATTTGTACCCCTACTCGGAAGTCTTTCAAGGATAGCAACCTTCTCCATATTGCCACTCTAAATTATCTCTCCGTTGTCAAACACTCCTCTGACATCTGCCACCACATGGAGGAACTTGACCTCGATGTCCTCGTTCTCACCGAGACATGGTTCACGGGAAGCTCTGCCACAAGCTTTGACACTCTCCTCCCTGATGGCTACAAGATCCTCTCCGCACCCAAATCCAACCATACTGAAGGGGCTGTAGCCCTGATCTTCCCTGAGTGGACACCTGCCACTGTCATTCATACGCAGGCCTACTCCTCTTTGGAATGCCTCGTCTGCAGGCTCTCTCTCTCTGCTGGCCATTCCTTTACTGTGGCTACCATCTATTGGCCACCTGGTCTGATCTCCTCCTTCCTCTCTGAGTGGACGGACTTCTCCTCTTCCCTCCTGGTCTCAAACACTCAAGTCCCCCTTCTTGGAAACTTCAACTTCCACCCTGATGCTTCTTGTCCCTCCACTGGACTCTTTCGTGACCTCTGTGACTCTCCCTCACTCTCTATTCCGCCTTCTGGCCCGACTCATTCTGATCTCTTCAGACCTTCCCCTTTCGATCTCTATCACCAACCTCCCTCCTGGAGTGATCACTTTCTCCTTTACTCCCATCTCCCCTCTCTACCCCTCAGGCCAAGCCAACCCGAGTACTACCACCTACCTTCTTGGTTATCCAACCCATGAAGCGTCAGTTGAGGCTTTCGCTGCTACTTTCTCGCCCCCCAACCCCCTCGGCTGACTCACACCCTGACACAGCCCTTTCCATGCTCCACTCTGCTATACCTGATACTCTCACTGTGCTTAGAGAGGCATCAGCTTCACCTCACTGATGATCCCCAACAAGGGTGAAACACGTGTATGGGGTTGCTGGTAGTACTCTCGTTCAGGTTGGAATTGCCATTGCATTTCGGTGCTGGACTGCCCCTGGGCAGGACAAAGACTGATATGCAAATGGATATTTCCCATCTGTGAAAGGCACAGTGAGAAAAAGCAGTGGCTGCGAACTCTCAAGTGGTTAATAACCACTGAACAGGTTATCAAGCCTTGTTCTATCGAGAGAGGGGCGCCCACTACCTTTGCAAACCAAATTTCAAGGAACCTGGGATTGGTAACCCTAGGTCTTCTGGGTGCAACCAGACGTGGTCTCCCTCTCACTGTGCTTAGAGAGGCATCAGCTTCACCTCACTGATGATCCCCAACAAAGGTGAAACACGTGTATGGGGTTGCTGGTGGTACTCTCGTTCAGGTTGGAATTGCCATTGCATTTCGGTGCTGGACTGCCCCTGGGCAGGACAAAGAAAGATATGCAAATGGATATTTCCCATCTGTGAAAGGCACAGTGAGAAAAAGCAGTGGCTGCGAACTCTCAAGTGGTTAATAACCACTGAACAGGTTATCAAGCCTTGTTCTATCGAGAGAGGGGCGCCCGCTACCTTTGCAAACCAAATTTCAAGGAACCTGGGATTGGTAACCCTCGGTCTCCTGGGTGCAACCAGACGTGGTCTCCCTCTCACTGTGCTTAGAGAGGCATCAGCTTCACCTCACTGATGATCACCAACAAGGGTGAAACACGTGTATGGGGTTGCTGGTGGTACTCTCGTTCAGGTTGGAATTGCCATTGCATTTCGGTGCTGGACTGCCCCTGGGCAGGACAAAGAAAGATATGCAAATGGATATTTCCCATCTGTGAAAGGCACAGTGAGAAAAAGCAGTGGCTGCGAACTCTCAAGTGGTTAATAACCACTGAACAGGTTATCAAGCCTTGTTCTATCCAGAGAGTTGCGCCCGCTACCTTTGCAAACCAAATTTCAAGGAACCTGGGATTGGTAACCCTAGGTCTCCTGGGGGCAACCAGACGTGGTCTCCCTCTCACTGTGCTTAGAGAGGCATCAGCTTCACCTCACTGATGATCCCCAACAAGGGTGAAACACGTGTATGGGGTTGCTGGTGGTACTCTCGTTCAGGTTGGAATTGCCATTGCATTTCGGTGCTGGACTGCCCCTGGGCAGGACAAAGACTGATATGCAAATGGATATTTCCCATCTGTGAAAGGCACAGTGAGAAAAAGCAGTGGCTGTGAACTCTCAAGTGGTTAATAACCACTGAACAGGTTATCAAGCCTTGTTCTATCGAGAGAGGGGCGCCCGCTACCTTTGCAAACCAAATTTCAAGGAACCTGGGATTGGTAACCCTAGGTCTCCTGGGGGCAACCAGACGTGGTCTCCCTCTCACTGTGCTTAGAGAGGCATCAGCTTCACCTCACTGATGATCCCCAACAAGGGTGAAACACGTGTATGGGGTTGCTGGTGGTACTCTCGTTCAGGTTGGAATTGCCATTGCATTTCGGTGCTGGACTGCCCCTGGGCAGGACAAAGACTGATATGCAAATGGATATTTCCCATCTGTGAAAGGCACAGAGAGAAAAAGCAGTGGCTGCGAACTCTCAAGTGGTTAATAACCACTGAACAGGTTATCAAGCCTTGTTCTATCGAGAGAGGGGCGCCCGCTACCTTTGCAAACCATATATCTGATACTCTTGATGTTCTTGCCCCTGTCATGAGGATCCGCTTGAAGCCCAAAGCCAAGTGCAACTCTTGGTACGACTCAGACCTCGTCACCCTTAAACCCAAGTGCAGGGTGGCTGAGAGGAAATGGCGTGCTTCCGGTACATCCTATGACAAACTGGCCTGCCGCCTGCTGCAAAGGCAATACCTGCTCTCTGTCTGCACCAAGAAGAGATCCCACATCCAAGCCTGCATCTCCATGGCATCTAACAACTCGGCTGAACTCTTTAAAATCTACAACAAGCTGTCCAATCCTGATGAAGTCCTTACCTCTCCCGTCCCTTCCCAGGCCCTCTGCACGGCCCTGGCTTCTCATTTCATCTCTAAAACTCAGGACATCCTGTCCTCTCTCTCTTCCTCTCCCCTCCTCCCTCTACTCCTTGCTCTTCCTCTGGCCCTTCTTCGGCCACCTCCCTCCCTCCTTCTGTGCCTTTCCCCTGTTCTCCTCCAATGAGGTTTCTAGACAAGTTCAAACTATGAAAATCTCATCAAAACAAGTTCACCACTGTTCCTCCAAAACCATCAAGTACCACATTGACACCCTGGACCCTGCTCTGGCTGATTTCTGCAACCACTCCTTCACCATTGGAGTCTTCCCCTCACCCCTAAAGCACTCCCTCTTCTTAAGAAAAACTCTGCCGACCCTTCCTGCCCAGCTAACTATCATCCAATCTCCATCACTCCTTTGCTGGGCAAACTCCTGGAACAGCAGGCTATCTCCCAGCTTACTCTTCACTCTGAATCTGTTGGTTGTCTCCATGACCATCAGTCAGGCTTCAGAGCTGCTAGAAACATGGACAGCTCTCCTGGAAATCTGTGAAGACTTGCTATCCATCCTCGATTCCAACACCCCCTGTGTCCTCATCTTACTTGATGTCTCTTCTGCCGTCGAGATGGTCAACCATGCCATCTTGCTCAACAGTCTCCATTACAACCTCAGTATCACCGATCAGGTCCCAGCTTGGCTGATCTACTTCCTCTCCAATCGACCCTCCCAGGTTCAACTTGGGTCCTTCCTCTCCTCTATCTCTATCTCTACCTGTGGTGTTCCCCAGGGGTCTAACCTCTCTCCCTCCGCATTGCCGCTCTCTGCACCAACTGTCAGTGCTATGCGGATGACACTCAACTCATTCTCAAGCTCCCTTCTGCCACGTCCTCTCCTTCTGTCACCTCTGACTGTCTGTCCGCCATTCAGGAGCGGTGTGCCACCAATGATCTCTGCCTTAATGCCAGTAAGACCAAGATTCTCTGCATCAGCACACCTTCTCCCTGTTTCCCTGACACTCTCTGGCCGGCCTCTCTTGGCCCTCTTCCTGCTCCCACTCATGAGGCTAAAAATGTTGGTGTCATCTTCGACTCCACACTTTCCTTCTATCCTCACATCTCTGACGTCTCTAAGAAGTAACACTACCAGCTGCACCAGAATCTCACTGTCTCCAGAGCTCTGGTTCTCTCTAGACTGGACTATTGCAACAGCCTCTTTCTAAATCTGCCTTCCTCTACTCTACGCCCTCTGCAACTCATCCCAAACAGGACTGCAAGACTTGTCCTTGGCCTCAAGCCCATGGATCGTATCTCTCCAGGACTGAAATCTCTGCACTGGCTCCCAGTGGTGGAGAAGATTAAGTTCAAAACTCTCTGCATTGTCCACAAGGCCTTCTGGGGCCTGGGCCCTCAATACCTTAAACTCTTTCTTCCTAAATATCTTCCTTCTCGAGCTCTTTGCTCATCTGCTTCCAACTCCCTCAGGGTTAGTCGCTTCTCCAAGCAGCAAGTTGGTGGTAGATCCTTTCTTCAACTGGGGCCTCTCTCTGGAACAGCCTCCCTGCCTCTCTGAAACTTGAGGAGAACTATCTGTGGTTCCGGAAGCACCTTAAGACCTTCCTCATTGCTTCAGCTTTCTCTCCTCCTCTCCCCTGCAGATCTCCCGGCTGAATCTGAAATTGCACTGGCTACTCTCTGATCTCTGGCCCAGGTCCCCTCTGTGCCAGCTGCACTCCTGCACTGCCCCCCTGGCAACCCTTGCACTCGGGGACTGTTTCTGTATCCCTACAGCCCCTACTAGCACTTGACACCTGTTGTCTGCACTTACCCTTGCACCTGCCACAATCTGGCCACAACTTTATTTATTGTCTTTATTTATTTTACTGTTATCCTATCTACTGCACTCCCCCCTCCCCTTTCTCCCTGCACTTCTCTCCTTCCGCCTCCCCTGCACTTGCACGATCTCAATGTCACCTGGCCTAGTAGGATCGTTGTCTCTGTCTTCCCTCTGTTTCCCCTCCCTTACCTCGTCACGCCTTGAAACACTTGTATATAGGCACGCTATAAAGGCCATTTCATATCATATCAAAAACACATAAAATATCAAATCTAAAAAGTCATTTCATCTCCTTTAAAACCATCATTCATAATTATTACAACATATTCCTTCCATTTAAGCTTCACAATCCCTAATATATTCACACCACTCCCTAAAATCTGAAATCTAAAAGGGAGAATCATTTCATTCGGTCTTACATCACATAGTAATAATACATCTTATTTAAGGTCAATACAATAAAATATGCATTCTGTCTCTTTCCAGCAAGTTGCTTAACTTCATTTCCCATTCACCAAATTCAATTTTTCCCCATTCATGTACGATTCTTTTCCATACATAATATGCAGCTCCAACATAAATCAGTGGCTCTGCCATATAAATAGTATACCAAAACTTGTCAGACATGATCATTCTCCCATCTTTGGTCAGGTCCTTGTAACCTTTATAATACCATTCTTCTAACTGTTCACAGGCTGTTAATAAATGCCTAGTAGTTTCAATCTCCATGTTGCTGAGACTACAAATTCTTAATTCCATCGGCACTCCATACCAAGCACCCATATATTCTTAACAAGGTAGTATGTTAAACATTAATAACATTATAAATCTGCAAACTTCCCTACTTCTGACCTTCCACAGATAATTACGAGTTTTGGAGGGTATTATTCCTTGTAAACTATATGTAACATAACTTCTCTTTTTGGCTAACAAGTCTAGATTATTAATGAAATCCCATTTGATATCTTTCTTTTTTAATTTCTTATACAAACAGTTCACATCACCTATGTCCTTCCATAATTTCATATTAATTTAATTTCAAAAGGACAGTAAGGTATCTAATAGATCCTTCATAGCCTCATTGCTTCGCTGCCTCTTACTCATGAGACCACCTATCACATTCATTAAACTATCCTCCTTCTTATCTGCCAATGTCAATTTAATATATAGTTTACAACATCTCATTTTCCATAAAGTCAATAGCGAAGTAAGCCCTAATTCACATCTAGTAGCCTCTATAAGAGTAGCTTTAGTTAACCTCAATGATGGTCTTCACAGCTTTCCTTCAATTTTACTCAAATCCTCTGTACATTTTGATGCCACGGATTCCAATGAATATAGTGCTCCAGGTACTATACAGCTCCTATATATTTCCAACAGACCCTCCACTGAGTACCCACCATTGGTAGCCATATACGCTCTGATCACATTCCATGTGTGGTGTGAAGAACTATGCTACATAGGGCATCCCAGGTCAGAAAAGGCTATACCTTGACATATCACGTCCTGTATAGTACGATGTATAACAGCCAATTAAGTATACGTGTGACATGGGACCTATCCCATAAAGGAGCAGGGGCTCTTCTATCACATGTTGTGGCAAAGAGGACAGGGCAGTGAGTGACCTTTGCATCCATACCCCTAATAATGACAGAAACAAATGTCACGCCATCAGATAAGGGATCTTTGGCAATTGTGTGCCTTGCATTTTATGGATGAAACTTTGCCCAGTGACTTGGGTCATAAAATGGATGAGGCAAACCCTCACCAAAGTTATAAAGCTATCTGAAAGGGAACTAATCTAAAATATTAGTGCCCTGAGGGTTCATCCCAGCAAAGCTAAATCTATATATGGTAATTAATAGATGGTTGCATGTAGGGGACCACCAACATAAGCACTTATGTGCTGTTGTGTCCCTTGAATGCAAGTTTCAACTTTTGTAAAAGTAAACAATAAAATCTGCCAAAATTGCCTTTATGCCTTGCTTTTACACTCGGTCTTGAAAAAGGTAAATGCTGCCTGCAAATTACGCATTGCAGAACACATTTACTATGGTATCCAATGACGTTCACCGGGTACTCCAAAGGAATCCATTTGTTTCATTCTTGCATGGAAATCCCATGGAGGCGTGAAATGAATTGTACTTTCATGGCAGAGGAGAAAAGGACAGCAGAGATGTTAACGCTGATTTGTGCCCCTTCCTTGTCTTGAAAGCATTTGAAAACAGGCCAGGGGGTGGGTAAATGATGGTGTAAACACATTATGCTTTTCTTTTATGCCTTAATTTACCACTGCGCCACATATAAAAAGATCCACTAAGTGTTTAACTTAGTCTAACTCAATGGCACTAACACAGAAAAAATCCGGTTTTATCCAGGTAAGTAACCTTTGTAATGTCAGAAGGTTTGCTGAACCTATATGAGCTTTTTCTATGTAGATCTGGTTGGCTGTCAGACAGTCAGTAATCCAGTCCATGAGATTGCCTTTACAAAAAGATTACCACTATCAAGTACCTGCAAAACCTGACCATTCATAAGCAAAAACTCCAAGGATCAACAACCATAAGTAGGGCAGTGGCAAACACAGATCTGCGAGGAGACATGGGTCGAGGTAAGAGGTAGACAGAGTCTACCATCATGCAAGCCAACATGCTGAATAAGCATTACGCTTTTAGCGTGCTCTCCCATGAAGATTAGAATAAATCAGTGTATTGACTCTGAGCGAGTGAATCATCCTGACATTGTTGCTGTCTGTTAGAGAGAATTCTCCAGAATGGCTCATTTCCCTTACCTACTGAGTCCCTTAGCAGCTTTGCTGGATTTCTAAGATTTTTTTTTACCTGGTAAGAGTGTGAGCCTTTTTTTCCACTCTTAAATGTGTTTTGCTGTGTGTGTTTAACATTTTTTGTGTTCATAGACCGTGGAGCCTCACCTACTCCATAGGCATCATCTTTTTACTGTGTGTAACACAGCACATTTAGGGCAGTGACACAGGGTTGTCTTTTTCAGACTTCCCACTTCAAACTCCATTTTCTGGGACTGACTACTGTCTCCCAGAACATGTAAAGTTGCCATTGACTTTATTAGTCTTTTTAAATTCACAGACCCAGTACAAACTGTCTTACATAGAGTTCTGGAAAGGGTTAATAGTTATCCCTTTATGTCCATCTCTCATGGAACATTATTTTGTTCCCCTTTCTTTAAGATTCAGCTGGTGGGATTGGTATCTACTATATTTTTCCTACCGCAGTTTATTTAAATAGCCTTGGTACTGTTTTAGGCTAAGTTAGTAGCTTCGAACTTAAATCCGCTGGACCCCATTTACTTTTATTTGGTTCCAGCTGGGTTTATTCGCCATTTCTTTTTGTAAAGGTCTTTCTCGTGTTTTACTCTGCGTGCCAAACCAGGTTTGGTTCCTTTGTTCATCGTCCTTTGGTAGGGGCCTGAATGTCTGAGGGGGACAGGATGTGAGGGAGTGGTTTGAGACTCCCTGCACAGGGTCTCCTTGGAGAACCATGTTGCACTCTGTATGATTGGCTGTGGTGACTGTCCCGACAGGACAGCCACCCTGCTGTGTGATTAACAGCCAGGCTGTGTGAATGGGGGAAAACTGCATAAAAAGCAGGTCTCTGGGACTGAGAAGGCAGAGTCACCACTGGATCGAGAGAACCGCAGAGAAACTGAAAGAAGAGGACCACTACCACGACTGAACCTCCCGATGAAGCCCTGCTGTGGGTCCGAATCACCAAACTTCGAAGACAGAGAAGATCTGCAAGGAATATTCTTCCCTTGAGCTGGTGGGACCAACCAGTTCGCCAAACACCAAGCAAGGCCTCCCTCCCCTGGTCGAATTTGCTGTGCATCGCTGCAGTGAACGGATAGCCAGGAGGCTCGGACCCTGTTTGGGTTTTAAGGAGCACACCTTTTATTCGTTGCTTTGCTCTGCTGCTGGTTTCTTCCCTGGGCAGTGCAGGACCCTCCAGTCACCTTCTTCATGTCAAGCCGACAGTCGCTTCAGGAACCGTGAGTCTGCAGGACCTGCCAGGAACTTCTACCTCAGCTACAGCCTTCTTCTCCATTTAAGGTACTGTTCTAACCCGGTTGTTCGTTCCATCCGACCGCGGTGAAAGTGTTTGAAATCTTTCACCAATCCAAGGGCTTGTCCTTCCCTACTCTTTTAAATAACTTTTCCTCCGACCAACTTCGTTTCGAACTCTTGGCAAAAACTTAACCGCAAACTACTCTGAACTGTGTGATCCTCTGCAAAGACTCTGCACCATTAGCATTGGACCAGGCCTATTGATTTGAATCCTCATTGTAGCAAGCCTTTTCTAGATTGCCCTGCCTACTTACTTGTTGATGCTGTTTTGATTTTGTATAACTTTGACTTTCCCTCCCTTTTAAATTGCTGGAATGCCATTTTGCTCACACTACATTTTGAGCTTAACGTGTCCAGAATTTCATCAGGTATGGTGTAGTATATTAAGAGTGTGATTTTTCTGCTGCTTTATAATAGTGAATTGTTTTATAACTGATGGTGTAATTATATATTCATGTATATTCTTTTACTCAGAAACATTGAGTCAGGGTTTATTTGACCATAGCAATTGCTGTCCTTTGTGTAACTATCTGATACTGCTCACTTTACTCTTGAGATAAGTCTGGCTGCTCAGCCATCGCTACCACTTTACTGTGTTGTACAGGCTTGTACCATAGGTGAATTTGTACTTACACTTGTAGTCTTAATTGTGTGTGGTGTTCCAAAAGGGTACTGCATATGATTCTGCCTAACACTGTCCATACTCCTGCCACTATTAATACTCGTCTGTATTTGGAAACAACAAAAATAACATTGTACTAACCATTCTGCAAATGTTCTGCCTCATACAGCCTTTGCAGCTTTCTTTTATGTTGTATTTTCACTGCATGACACTGAATGGCACACCCGCCTTGTGATGTGTTATATTCACAAGTGGCCAACCTTTCCGTTACCTTGAATTTACCTGGGACACTATTCTCACACACTCAACTGCACTGACATTTGTCACCAAACACATTGGGCCTCATTCCGAGTACGGCGCTAACCAATGGCGCTATTAACGCCTTGGTTGACGCCGTACCCGGACCGGCAGCGCCTTGGTGGATGGCGGAATTACCGCCCCATTCCAAGGTTGGCGGGGCGGTAATTCCCCATTCACCAAGGCTCTTCCCCATTCCCAAATGAGCCACCATAGGGCTCAATGGGAATGGGGAAGATGCAAATAACGTTGACCGTTCATTACGGTCACCGTTATTGGCTTGGAGGCCCCTTTGCACCCTCGACTTTAACACCTGCTCAAAGCAGGCGTTAAGGGCGAGGGCGCAAAGGGAACTCGGAGTATGGCGGTAAGGGATTACCGCCACCGGTCTCGTTACCGGTGGCCGCTATCCCTTACCGCCATACTCGGAATGAGGCCCATTGTATTTACCTTTCTCCATTTTTCCAAACTAAGCTGCCAGTCTTTCACATATGTAAATTGTTCTGCAGGTTTGTCCACAATCGCGGGTCATAGTGACTGTGCACTAGAGTTGGATGACATTTTTCGCAAGGCCCTTGAAACACCCATATTTAAGGAGATGTGGTCACTTCAAATGTTGGTTGAACCACATTGTGTCCACATGGTTTGAAGGGGACATGTGTTTGGAGCGTGTATTCAGTGCAGCAAAGGGTCACTGCTGGATATAGGATTATGACATTTAGGAAATGGGGAAAAATTGGAGTGGAGTAGAACTAGTTGGGTCAGAAGAAGAGTGGGGGGGTACTAGGTGATTAGGAGAGTTAAATTGACAGTAGGCACTGTGTAATTCATTCTGTTATTTGGCTACCAACATAACTGACATCTGCTGTGAGTTTGGGGTGTGCAAATACCTTTGAAGGAAGTAGCATGAGTGTACACACACACACACACACACACACACGCACGCACGCACGCACGCACACAGGCACGCACATACACACACACACACACACAACACACACACACACACACACACACACACGACTTTTGATTTTGTTTAATACTTAAAGATGTCTGGAGAAAATAACAGTGATTGTTGGTAGCAGAAGGGGAACCAGTCCTTCTGTATCTAAATGACTAAAAACGACACAGATGCCATTAGAAGAAGAAAAGAAAAAAAACTGTGCTCAGCTTGTGCTTCACACTACAAAGGTGCATGAGGATCAGGTATTCCCTCAAGGCTCAAGCTTAGGTGATTTGTGTTTGTTCAAATAACAGAGATTCTGGAAAGGGGAGACACACCACAGTCAATATCTGTCCCTTGAAATTTGTGGCCAGATACATGCCACTGGGTGACACCTGGGAGGAGGAGCAGGAAAAGGTCTGCTTGTGCAAGAGTCATGCTGGTGTTATGTTTGTCAGAGGAAGCAACAGAGATTTGGGGAGGAGTGTGATGTAGTTGCATGCAGGTAGAGCAGGGAATCCCTGAGGGCAGCTTGTGTGAGCCACATGTTCATGGTTTTTGAGGGAGGAAGGTGCAGAGATTGGGGAAGGCAGGTGATATACGGGTCAGTGTTTCTGTCTTGAAGCGAGTAGATATGACATGTGCCATCAGGTGGCACAAGGGAGGAGGACCAGCAGGAACAGGGAATCCCATAATTGTTGTGGAAGAAGGAGCAGACATTAAGGTAGGTGGATGATAGACAAGTTGGTGTCTGTCCCTTGAAGAGAGTGGTCAAGACACATGCCATCGCTTGACAACTGGGAAGAAGGGAAATCCTGAGGGCAGCTTGTGTGAGAGTCACACTCACATGATTTTCTTTGTGGCATGATGCAGCAAATTGTCTGGGAGACAGGTGATACGCCAGCCAGTGTCTGTCTCTTGAAGTGAGTGGTTGAGAAACATGGCATTCGGTAACACATGGGAGGAGGAGCAGGCTAAGAAAGAGAAGCAGGCAATCCCCAAGGGCAGCTTGTGCAGGGAGGCTTACGATACAATAGCCAGTGCTCATCTCTTAAGGTGAGTGGAAAAGTCACATTGCGCTGGGTGAAACCTGAGAGGATGAGCAGGGGATCTCTGAGGGCAGCTTGTGTGAGAGTCACATTTGTGAGATTCATGAGGTAGGAAGCATCAGCGATTCCATGAAATTGCATCATATGTGGGAAGGCGGTGCTATCCACAGATATCCTGAAAAGATCCCTAAGTCACCTGAGAAGCATTACACAGAAACTCATTTAAGGCAACGATCAGTGTGCGGCCCTTGATGCTGATATACTGGGGACCAATACTCATGAGGACATTATTATAAATAAGGACACAATAAAGTTATCTTGCAGTATCAGGTCTGGATGACGAAGTGAAAACTCATGTGGCTATACAGGCCAGGGAAGGCCAGGCAAAGGGATGAGGCTGAGATGTTACTAAGATAAAAGAAAAAATAGCTACCTGATGTCAATGCCCTGATGACTTTCCCTTACCCAAACACAAATTCACAGACAGTATTGTGGTTCTGGATTGGTCTAAGAATGCTTTTCGTAAGTTACTGGAAGCCTTCTGTCTACACTGCAAGGGAAAGAGCTGAATATTAATTCCGATAAAATTAAGCTCATGGTTCTAGGCCCTGGAAGAGGTACAAATCAAATGCATGTTTATCATCATTGGTGAAGCGTTGGACATTGTTACATTATTTCTGTATCTATGAGTATGATTTTCCCGTCTAATTGCAATGCGCAGATTTATCATAGTAGTATATCCATTTTGCAGTCTTCAGGAGGTACAGTCAATTTCAACCGGTGGTTTGGTAATGTGTCTATTATCACACTTCTTGAGGTATATCAGGTTGTGGGATGTTTTTACCCATGCATCCGAGCCCTACCTCAAAAACTGTGCAGTACTGGCATTGAAAACATCATGATGGCCAGAGCTTCCCAGAAAATGCCCAGGGAAATGCATGAAGAATAGGCTGCCACCCATTTTTGCCGATGTTATGGGCACAGAAGGGCACTGCCTAAAACCACCATTGGACTACCCACACAGTAGCCTGAAACCATTGGGAATGGCAATGCTGATTGCCAAGAGCAACCTAGAATTGTGGGGAATTCATTTTCTTAAATCCCAAAAATGGGTGCATTACCAGTACTCACCACTATCAGAAAGCCGGCGTTTTAAAACAACACCAGACTTTTTTTTTTTTGTGTAAAACTGAATAAATGAACCCAAAGCAGGCCAATGACAAGTGGAGAGGGGTAGGGTCTAGAAAGCTAGCCTCTCCACCCACTTTCAAAACACATAAAAGCAGACAGTCAGGACAGATAGGGACATTCAATTAATTCCATTTGCTGCAATGCGATCTGCCGGACCACACAACATCCAGAAGATACTAGATTCAACACTTAGACTTTAAAACTCCAAAGGACTTGATTCAGAACTCAAAGCAAGGGCCTAAACCCACAAACTGAGAACTCTTCTCAGTGGGCCTCAGCATCCAGCAAACCTAACAGCGATAGCAGCATCCAGGAGCCGTGCAGATCAGCGCTGGGTCCAGAGAAAGCTGTGCAGAAAGATCCAGAAGCAGTGCTGTACCCAGAGAAAGCAGAGCAGTATCCAGAACCAGAGGCAGAGCAGAGCTGACCCAGACCGCTGTTCGCAGAACTAGAGAGCTGACCCAGATGCTGTGCGCAGAAACCGTCCGTGGCGAGTGAAGAAAACCTGTTGACCAGATCCGTGGCGAGGCCCTTTTATTTCAAAAATATATTGTGAGTACCTAGCAGAACTGTGCAGAACCAATCTCTTAGTTAAAATAATATAATTCAATCTATTTTAATCTAACCAGAACTGTCTCCTAACTGTCACCTGTCATTTGCAAAGCTGTCACCTGTCATTTCTAGTTGCTAGCTGTAACTTGTCACTTTGAACTTTTAAAATTTCAAATCTGAAAAACGACCTTTACCATATCGCTCATATCTCCGTGACCGTTTGTCTTAGAGACTTGCAGTAATTTTACCGCGATTTGCAAATTTCTCCACGTGTGAAAACAGCAGCTTCCTTGCTTTCATTTGCCAAAAATTCGTTTAACCTGCCAATCATTCCTAGAACATTGCTAAAGTAAGCCTGAACTTATTTAAACCAACTAATCCTCAACCTGAACCTCCAGAGGGAATTAAAATCATTTTAGCACATTTTCCAATATATTGCTATCACATTTTAAAGCATTTTGAGCCTGTGTAAAACTCATATCTATTCTCCTCTAAGCTTGCTGGGAAACTGGAACTCTGTATTACATTGTGATTGTATACCTGAACTGTGTGCTCTTCCTTCCATCTCCTTACATTGTATAGGGGGGTGAATTGCCACAAAGGGAAAGTGATTACCTTGTCTTTTGTGAAACCATATCAGTTTATCTTCTATACCGCATTTCATTCATTCAACCTTGCATTTCCTTGAACCCTGTAAAGCATTCTCTACCACATTCTTCTTCTGTCCCTATTTACCAGTGTGCTACCTTATCCATTTCATGTCAACTCCTTAGTGATTATAAAGAAGTGGGCGAGTGCCAGATTCTCCGTTGTTAATCTTTATCATATCAGATTAAGTGTGATATTCAATTATTAATTTATTATAAAGTGTGATATAGATATATATTGTTTACATTCTCAAATAAACCTTTTAACTTGCAAAACAGAACTACTTCTTGGCTCAGTGGGGTCAGGGGGATTCCAAGAGAGGGGTGTTATATAGGGGTAGTCATCCAGAACGCATGAACTGGACATAAAGATATATCAATAAGGGTTTCCATTCAGTATCCCACACTAGGCATTGACTTAGCTGTAGTGTTGAATTTAATCCTCTTACAAATTGGGGGCTCGTAGCCGGGGATTCCGGATTAGATCTATCACTTGTGCAGATTAATACAGTGTGCCAGCTGACCAGATACACATATCCGGTCGGATCATCACGCTGTGTTACGCTGTAAAGCACTCCTCAAAGGAACGCTCTAAGGAAAAGGTCTGTTTTGCAAAAATAAAATACAAACTTCTGTAAGTCAGGAAGGAACTCAAATTCCAGAATGACGACCTTGGTAGATATGAAAATAGCCAGAGAGCACTTCTTACATAAGCTATTTGTGAGAGGTGAGTGGACTCATCAGGACCAGACGGTCTGGTTGCAAGCAGTCGCACCCCAGATCACGGAAACAGGGTCAGATACATGGAGAGACCAGGGTCCCTTACATGTGGCCCTGAGTGAACTATATATGTCCTCTAAGGCCAAGGATGAGCACAACAAGATTGCCAGGGTAGCAGCATATTTATATTTACATATGGGAGCCATGCAGGACAAATGTACTGAAGGCCAAGATCTGGCGAGTAGGCAACTTCTGGCATTACAGAAGGCCCAATCTGATCTGGACTCTTCTGAGCAGAGGCTGCAGAGGAGCCAGGAGTCAGAAAATGATAGTAGGCAGTATATCATTAAAATAAAAGAGGACATGGATATACTGCAACAGGAAAAGGCTGACCAGGATACTAGATTTCCGGCCCTGCAGAAGGAGCACCAAGACAGTTTGGACTCCTTACTGCAGAGCCAGAAAAAGCTGGAGCAACAATTAGACTTTAACAGGGCATGCACGGAGCAGGTAGCCACCCTGCAAAGTCATCTAGATAGAGTGAAGGCAGAGAGCAACAAGCTGATTTTGAAAGACCTGGATACCCAGGCAGAGTTTGATGAAGAACGCCAGAAAGCTGGTGCCTTTCAAAGGCAGAGGGACGACCTGGCGGCACAAATGCAGGCTCTTAGTCAGGAAAGAGACGCCTTAGGCCAGGAAGTCTGCCATTTAAAAAGAAAAACAGAAGAAAATCACTTGGCCCTCCAGGGGCTGGGTGACCTCCAAAAAGAACACCAGAACTTGTTAGAACACACCAGGAGGGTGGAGGATGCTCTGGCAAGAAAATAGCAGGCCAATAGGGACACAGCTCAGGAGGTAACCCTCCTGCAGCAAAGACTGGCCCAGTGCTCCAGGACCAATCAGGAGGCACAGAGAGAGAATGAGGCTCTCTGCCAGCACAATGATAGACTCCAACAACAGGCAGCAATGCAGGAGAGACTGATAGAGTCTAGTAAGGCCTTAACTGAGGAACTGAAGGCGCAGGCTCTTGCATTGCAACAGGGAGCAGGGGTGGATAGAGATGAGGTTCGCTGGGAAAGAGAAACTCCTGAGCATGACCCCAGGAGCCCTAGTACCAGAGGCCTTTATCTCTCTCAGTCCCTGGACTCTGCCACCCCCATGTCCCCTGGCGCACATGAGTACAGGGCCACAGGGATGGCAGAATACTATCCAGCCAGAAGCATGGGGCTCATAGGCCAGTACCACCCAGGAATGGAGGGGCGGGCATCCGGGTATGGGCACCCAAGCACAGTGCAATTTGATGGGGAACCCCAGGAGAGTAGGCCCATTAAGGGCATCCTGAAAACCTCTGCCCAGTTAGGTCAGTGGGGGGGGGGGTACCCATCAAATCCTGACAGCAAGGAGGGATCAGAAGACTCCTCTGAGCGGTACAGGACACAGGAGGCCAGGTCCCCACATTCTGCCAGCCATTCCCAGGCTCGCAGAATCCGGGAAAACCTGGAAGAACAGACGGGAACCTCTGGGAGCAGTGCCTCTGAGTCAGAAGATGAATGGACCAGGGTTACCCGGACCAAAAGGGCCAATAAGACAAAAAGGGCCTTGCTTAAGGACCACTTAAAGCAGATTAAGGCAATCAGGAGCGTCATCACGCCTTATCATAAGAACGCCAAGTATTCTGTTTGGGAGCACTTAGAGTTGTTTGAGCAAATGATGGAGACTTTCCATTTGAAGGACAGCCAAAGCTGTATTCAATATGTAAAGTGGACCTTCTCCCCGGAATACTCCAGTTTCTTTGCGGGGCTGGAGGACCAAAATCATTTAAGATGGTCCACCTATAAGGCGGCCATCTTGAAACATTTTTCTACTCATAGAAATCCTCAAGAGGCTCGCAAGGCAGCCTACAATTTACAATGTGGGGAGGATCAGGCCCCACAAGAATTTGTGCAGGAGTTAAAGCGTGCTTTTGCACAGACCACAAGAAGGGTGCGCACGGATAGCAGAGAATTTATTAATACGTTTTTCCATGCCTTTCCCAAATACATAATGACCCAGCTCGTGAGGGATTTTCACGAGAAAAGATCTTTAGACTGGGTCATTGAACAGGCGACCCGGATCTATGAGGTGCAGAAGCCAATAGAAAATAAAAATAATGCGCCCAAAAACCCCAAAGCCAACAACACCCCTGCTGCTGCCAAGGTGGCAGAGGTAAAGGTCACCCCCGTTTTAGATTTGGAGATGGGGGGGCCTAAAAACCTACCTGCACCTAATAATGCTAGGCCCAGAAGGCCCTCGGGCCAGTCACAGACAGGGAGCCAGGGAGGCAGCCCCACAAATAGGGTATCTCGCTCTCCTGATTATGTAAGCCCCCGTTACAAGGGAAACAGACCCATCCTGGGTTATGTGTGGACTCCTCCAGCCCAAGGGGGGGGATCCAGCCAAGCACCTAACCCAGAGAACTTCCCTCCCAACTTCTCACAGGAGGGCAGAAACTCACCAAACCCTGGGCAGAACTTCTTCCCCAGGTATCCACCCAACTTCCAGCCCCAAAATCCTCCACCCTTCTTTCCCCAATTCCCTGAGCCCAGACAACCGAATCTGGGAGAGGGGAGGCCAAGGGTGGAGGGGTATCCAAATCTTCCCAACCAGGGGTACTACCAAAGAAGGGATAGCTACCCTTCCCGGGATCAGCCCAGGGGAGAAAACAGGGCCCCGTATCAGCCTGAGCCGGTTTCCCAGTTAGAGCGCCAGGTTCAAAACATGGCGCGGGATCTGGGTCACATACTGAGGGCTCAGCAGAACCCTCAGATCGGCATGCCGGCGCAGAACGCACCCAACTCTGGACCTGGTGCTCCAGAACAATGACGGGGGCAGCACCCCGATAACTCACCGGTTCCCAGGGAGGAGGCACAAAGGGAAGGGGGTTGTAAAGCCTTGGAGGAAGCTTCCTTCCTCACTTGTAAACAGCCCCTGGAAACCCAGGAACCGGAAACAAAATCTCTTGCCCCTGAAAGACTGCCTCCTAAGGAGCAGAGGGGGGGTAGGAGAAACAAAAGACCCAAACAGACTCAGTTTGAGGAGGAGATACAGATCTTCCAATTTGAGGGAGAGGGTATCCTCAGAGGATCCTGGGAAAAGGATCTTCTCCTTCAGAGAGGGGGGAACTCCTCCCAAAGAAAAATGGTTCCCTAGGGATGCAAATCCAGACTGGGGAGATGTGGAGACTGAGCTACTGCCGCCCACCATCTCATCCCAGAACCAACAGCAAGAAAAACCTCTGGTTCAAACCCATCCTGGTGAATGCCTCCAAAAAGGGGGGGCGGCCCGGAACCGGAGCCAGGGGAACCCACAATGGCTCTGATCTCCAGTTGCAAATTTTTTCTTTCAGATTCCCAAGGCTGTCCACAGAATTCTGCCCAAATCTCTTCGCTAGCGATGTCCAAAACCAGAAAGTTAGCCCACCAGTTGTCCAAAAATGTGCATTATCTGTGCCCCCTTGAGGAGAAGGAGGGAAGATACTATGCCCCGGTACAAGTACAGGGGCAGGGTACAATTTTGGCACTGGTGGACACTGGATCTCAAGCTACCCTTCTGTCCAGAAGGGCCTTTGACGAACTGAATGCAGGAAGGGGAGAGAATTACCAAATTCCTCTCACCTCTCTTCCTGGACAACTGCAGAACTTTGACGGGAAGGAAATTCCCGTTGAGGGGACTGCAGACTTGGACATTAAGATCGGGCGACACAAGGTGAAACACCCGGTCATAGTAGTGACTCCAGAGGGCACCCCTTGTTTACTGGGGAATGACCTCCTGAGGAGGTTGTCACCCTTAATAGATTGTGTAAACAAGGTCCTCTGGACCCAGACTAGCCGACCAATAAAATTAAAACAGAGTGTCAACCATGTTAGTTTAAACGGCACCTGCCACATGGTTGAACAAAAATCTGACCAAGTAGAATTTCACTTCCAGACCAACCAAATTCCAGATGTGACAGTAATAGCAGTAGGACAACAGACTGGTGATGGGGGGTCCTCTCTATTTCTGAAAATCAACCTTCCTTCCAGTTTAAGGTGGTATTCCACCCTGGAAGGAAACACCCTGAAATTCTTTACTAATCCACAATCAGAAACTCCCACTCCTATAGTCCAGAAAGATGTGAAATCAGCTCAGAGCCTTTCTGAGATTCAGCAAATTGGAGAGCAGTTGTTCATCCCTGTTCAGTTAAATGATGGGAAGGACTCTGTTCTCGCTCGAGTGTGTGTGAACAACGGTAAGAGCTTCATCAGCGAAGCCATGTTTCGCCAACTCCCAAAAGATCCAGCCATTCCCACCTTCAAACTGATAGACAAATGGGAAATGGACCTGGAAGCACCTAATTCCAAACATCTCCTGCCAAGCAGGTGTATGCTCAAAATCTCCATTGGCAACAAGAGCATAGTCCACAATTGTTGGGTCGTGCGAGACGTCCCTGCCACCTTTTACTTAGGCAGTGACATTCTCAATCGCCTTGCCATTAGTTTGGACCTAATAAACTTCAAAGCTTGGTCCCGATTAGCGGATAATCCCATGGGCTTTGATGATCCAGAAAAAGCATTTAGGTCAGCTCAATTGCTACATTATGCAGTTGAAATTCAGATCAAAGAGGAGGTCACCATCCCAGAAAGGACCCGACAATTCTCCCTGGAAGTGAAAGCTAAAAGAGGACAATATTTGCAAAACCCTGATGCTTACATACATCTAAATGCTTCTCTCCAACAGCAAGGGTTAGGGGTAAACCCAACAACATTAGTCAACATAGAACATGACACCATTCTAATAGAGGTGGATAACAGCGACTTAAAGAGTATTACTCTAGCCGCAGGCACCATTATTGGAATGGCGGTTGATGACCGACATTTTTCCATTGATTTAGGTAATGAGCTGTTAGGGCCAATCCCCAAGGACTGCGGTGACAGTGACAGTGAGGACAATACAACACCAGACAGGATTTGTACCCGGCATGGGGGGAACTTCCTGGTGTACACATCCTGCCCCTATGGTAAGGAAGATGTGACTTGTGACTTCAGGAGGGATGAGGTGATTTTCCAGGTCCATGAGGGCTGCCTTTCCCACCTGAAGCCTCCGGTCCAAATCAGCACTCTGACTAGGGACTTCTCCACCCAGCTGGGGGAGGCCGCGGAGATAGCCAAACCAGAAGTCTTTCCAGGCTTCAGGCAGATGGTGGAAGAGAGAGTCAACATAGCTGATGCCTGTGTGACTCTGGAACAAAAGCAAAAGTTGAAACAAGTTTTCTTGGATTTCCAAGATCTCTTTGCGGTAGACTCATATGACTGTGGTCGCACTGACATCCACACAACAACAATCCCCACGGACCCTGGCATGACTCCTGTGTTTGTGAAGCAATATCGCTTGCCTCTCGCATCAATGGAGTCCCTTACTGAAATAATTAACAACCTTGAGTCCCGGGGAATAATCCGTCCAGTCCACAGCACCTTCAATAATCCGGTGCTGGGAATATTGAAGCCAAACGGCCAGTGGAGACTCTGCGCCGACCTCAGGGAGCTCAACAAACGGGTCCATACTTCCCGATGGCCTCTTCCCTACATTGACCAAGGGCTGGCCCAGATTCAGGGGTCACAGTTATTCACTGCAATAGACCTGACCAATGGATACTGGACCGTGCCTGTCAGCAGGGAGGACCAATGCAAACTGGCTTTTACCTTTGGGGGCCAGCAGTACACATGGACCCGGACTCCCTTCGGATACCTTAACTCCGGTAATGAGTTCAATATTTTCCTACATAAGGCCATGCCCGACCTGGGTGCGAGGGGTAACCTGGCTTATGTAGATGATGTCCTCATAAAAAGCTCAACTGTTGAGGAACACATAGCGGAGATCCGTTATGTTCTGACACAGATGAGGGCCGCCGGAGCAAAACTTTCCTTTCAAAAAGCACAGTGCTGCAGAACCCGTGTTAATTTCTTGGGGCATGAGATTACTCCTCAGGGTCTCTGTCCCCAGGAAAAGAAAGTGGAAGCACTTCAGAAACTGAAAGACCCCACAACTCTGCGGGAACTAAGGAGCCTCCTTGGACTGACTAATTACAGCAGAAAGTTCATTGAGGGCTACGCAGAGATCACCAGACCCCTGATTCATCTCCTGAAGGGGGGGGTCAAGTGGGAATGGGGTCCAGAACAAGCCGAGGCAGTAAAACAACTCAAAAGAACCCTCTCAAAAGCGCCTTGCCTAGCTTACCCTGTCAGAAACAAGGAGTTCTTCCTGGAGACGGGGTTCTCTAATACGTGCTTGACGGCAGTATTATACCAAAAGCATGACAAGGTCAATAAAGTAATCTCCTATGCGAGCAAACAAAACTTTATCCTCTGTAGAGGAAAAATTCATCGATTGTGAGAAGCCACTCCTGGCAACGGTGTGGGCATTGAAGAATTACCGCCCGTTTATCCAGGGGGAACACATCATAGTGGAGACTCCACACCAGCCTCTGCAATATCTCCAAAGTGACAGAATCCGGGCCGGAAATGTGAGTAATTCCCGAATTACTTCCTGGATTCTGTCAATGCAAGGCTTTCCTGTGGAGGTCAGATATGGCCAAAACAAGAAGAGTCCCCTCGCGCAAGGTCTGGCTGACTTGCATGATTGTGCCAGAGAAAACTGTCTCGAGGACGAAAGTCTAAAAATAAAGGACAACATGGAGGCATACCTTAATTCCCCCCACAAAGTCTTTGAAGAAGACAAGTGTGAGGGAATGCCCACTGTGTATGTGGATGGATGCTCTTACCATGTTGACAACGACGGGGAGAAAGAACTGGTGGCCGGCGTAGGGAATGCATGGGTGAATGAGTCCCCAGAACCCTCCGCTGGATACAAAATTGGTCCTCGAAGTAGTCAGGTGGCAGAATTGATGGCTGTGCATCAGGCCATCCTCACTGCTGTCCAGCATCAACTCCACGAACTGGTCATAATCACAGATTCGGATTATGTACTGAACGGGTTCGTGGAGCACCTGGTTAATTGGAAAACCAGAGGCATGTTATGTGCTAACAACAAACCCTTGAAACATGGGAAGTTGATCCAAAACATTGATGATCTGGTCACCTCGAAAGGAATGACCATCTATTGGAAGAAGATCAAAGTCATTCCAAAGTTGAGGGACCAGACAAAACTGGAAATGACTTAGCTGATCAGCTGGCCAAAACCGGGGCCATCCAAGGGGATCTAATTGAGATTGAGTCTCTGTTGGGGGAAATCCAGGTCACTGCTATCACTAGGTCCCAGACAAATGCTCACAACGACCTTTCAAAAGACCCCTGATGCTGATTTGATTACCGCTCAGAAGGGGGATCCAATTATTGGTAAGTTTTACCAACACCTTGAGGACCCTGAGAACTTTCCCCTGACGGATAGAAGAAGTTGATGAAATGTCCAAAAATATTCCGAATCCCAGACGGTTTGCTGGTAAGGAAATCCAAAGCTGGTCACGATCAGTGGGTGGTTCCTACTTCATTCCGAAGCCTGATGTTAAGTCACGCCCATGATGCGGCCACCGCCGGTCATAGGGGGTTTCACACAGCACTGGAAATCTTAAGAGAGGTTGCATACTGGCCACACATGGGGCAGGACCTTGACCAATACTTGAAGGGGTGTCTTGTGTGTGCGCAATTTCAGCCGACGTCCCTCACACACCGCGCGCCTCTCCAAAAGCGGGGAATGACACTGCCATGGTCAGATTTGCAAATCGACTTTGTAGGCCCTATGATTCGCTCATCTAGAGGAAACAAGTACATGTTGACCGTTACATGCTTGTTTACCAAGTGGGTGGAATGTCTCCCAGCCCCAAATTGCAAGGCAGAAACTGCAGCTGCCCTGATGATTAACCACATCTTTTCCCGTTTCGGTCTACCTCAAAGGATTGAGTCAGACGGGGGTAGCCACTTCACCAGTGAAGTAATGACAAAGATGTGGGAGATACTGGGGGTCAAAAAGAAGTTGCATATTGCTTACCGGCCAGCTTCTTCTGGGGCAGTAGAGAGATATAACCGAACCATTGTGAGCATATTAAAGAAGTTTGTGGCAGATTCTGGGCCAAGTTGGGATATCCGATTACCTCTGGTCCTAATGGCCATCAGATCTACCCCTTCATCTGCAACCAAAATGTCACCATTTGAGTTGATGACTGGGCGCAAGATGGTGCTTCCTCAGCATTTGCTCTACAGGACCCAAGAGCAGACACTGATAAATGCCTCCACAACTCATGAGTATGTGGAGAATTTAAGGAAACACCTTCAACATGCTTTTGCTTATGCTCAGCGGAATCTAGAAAGATCAGCTGATAGCATGAAGACCCACTATGACCTGAAAACTTCCAGGAAGGAATATCAGGTGGGGGACCGGGTCTATCTATACAATTTCCAAAGGAACCAGGCCAAACAGCGAAAATTTTTGCCTACATGGAAGGGACCCTTTGAGATTATAGACAAGATCTCCCCTGTGGCCTACAAGATCTGCATCCCCAAAGGCGGTTTGGCAGAGGGGGAAGACAAGTGGGTCCACATTAACCAGTTGAAGTGTTGCCATCCCAGGCACACTCTGCAACAACTGGAGGAATCCTCTGGAATCCTAGAGGGTACTGTCTCAGATTAATTCAGGTCTAACTTAAAATATCCTACATATCGCCTATCAAATTCTGAGTTTCTCAGTGTGGGTGTTTTTGTTTTTGAATGCAAAAAGAAATGTGCATGTTCATATGTTTTGACTATAAATTTATATGCCACCCCACTATATCAATGGTGGGGGAGAAATGTCCATGAAGAGGTATTGCCGCTCTTCCTTTGTCGTCCTAGGAGAAGGAAAACCTGCAGGCTGGCCAAGGAGGACGATCCGGAGACCGGGAGCAGAGACGCAAGGGGCCCAGTGTACTGCCCAATATTCCCATCAGGACCGGCGAGGAGAACCGATCGATCAGTACCGGATGGAGGAAAAGATGCTGAACTGTGCCATCTATTGGAAGAAGATGAGGAAACATCCCAGGTCTTGCGAGTTCCATCAGTGAAACAGAATGGCCATCGCAAGAGGGGGGCTTGTGGGATGTTTTTACCCATGCATCCGAGCCCTACCTCAAAAACTGTGCAGTACTGGCATTGAAAACATCATGATGGCCAGAGCTTCCCAGAAAATGCCCAGGGAAATGCATGAAGAACAGGCTGCCACCCATTTTTGCCGATGTTATGGGCACAGAAGGGCACTGCCTAAAACCACCATTGGACTACCCACACAGTAGCCTGAAACCATTGGGAATGGCAATGCTGATTGCCAAGAGCAACCTAGAATTGTGGGGAATTCATTTTCTTAAATCCCAAAAATGGGTGCATTACCAGTACTCACCACTATCAGAAAGCCGGCGTTTTAAAACAACACCAGACTTTTTTTTTTTTGTTGTGTAAAACTGAATAAATGAACCCAAAGCAGGCCAATGACAAGTGGAGAGGGGTAGGGTCTAGAAAGCTAGCCTCTCCACCCACTTTCAAAACACATAAAAGCAGACAGTCAGGACAGATAGGGACATTCAATTCCATTTGCTGCAACGCGATCTGCCGGACCACACAACATCCAGAAGATACTAGATTCAACACTTAGACTTTAAAACTCCAAAGGACTTGATTCAGAACTCAAAGCAAGGGCCTAAACCCACAAACTGAGAACTCTTCTCAGTGGGCCTCAGCATCCAGCAAACCTAACAGCGATAGCAGCATCCAGGAGCCGTGCAGATCAGCGCTGGGTCCAGAGAAAGCTGTGCAGAAATATCCAGAAGCAGTTCTGTACCCAGAGAAAGCAGAGCAGTATCCAGAACCAGAGGCAGAGCAGAGCTGACCCAGACCGAGGTTCGCAGAACTAGAGAGCTGACCCAGACGCTGTGCGCAGAAACCGTCCGTGGCGAGTGAAGAAAACCTGTTGACCAGATCCGTGGCGAGGCCCATTTATTTCAAAAATATATTGTGAGTACCTAGCAGAACTGTGCAGAACCAATCTCTTAGTTAAAATAATATAATTCAATCTATTTTAATCTAACCAGAACTGTCTCCTAACTGTCACCTGTCATTTGCAAAGCTGTCACCTGTCATTTCTAGTTGCTAGCTGTAACTTGTCACTTTGAACTTTTAAAATTTCAAATCTGAAAAACGACCTTTACCATATCGCTCATATCTCCGTGACCGTTTGTCTTAGAGACTTGCAGTAACTTTCCTCTGAAAGCTGGGAATCTTGGCTTTTCAAAGAACCTAGAACCGCATTCCTATTCCCTATACTTTTGCCGCAATCGCGAAAAATGTACTCGCGAATTTTACCGCGATTTGCAAATTTCTCCACGTGTGAAAACAGCAGCTTCCTTGCTTTCATTTGCCAAAAATTCGTTTAACCTGCCAATCATTCCTAGAACATTGCTAAAGTAAGCCTGAACTTATTTAAACCAACTAATCCTCAACCTGAACCTCCAGAGGGAATTAAAATCATTTTAGCACATTTTCCAATATATTGCTATCACATTTTAAAGCATTTTGAGCCTGTGTAAAACTCATATCTATTCTCCTCTAAGCTTGCTGGGAAACTGGAACTCTGTATTACATTGTGATTGTATACCTGAACCGTGTGCTCTTCCTTCCATCTCCTTACATTGTATAGGGGGGGTGAATTGCCACAAAAGGAAAGTGATTACCTTGTCTTTTGTGAAACCATATCAGTTTATCTTCTATACTGCATTTCATTAATTCAACCTTGCATTTCCTTGAACCCTGTAAAGCATTCTCTACCACATTCTTCTTCTGTCCCTATTTACCAGTGTGCTACCTTATCCATTTCATGTCAACTCCTTAGTGATTATAAAGAAGTGGGCTAGTGCCAGATTCTCCGTTGTTAATCTTTATCATATCAGATTAAGTGTGATATTCAATTATTAATTTATTATAAAGTGTGATATATATATATATTGTTTAAATTCTCAAATAAACCTTTTAACTTGCAAAACAGAACTACTTCTTGGCTCAGTGGGGTCAGAGGGATTCCAAGAGAGGGGTGTTATATAGGGGTAGTCATCCAGAACGCATGAACTGGACATAAAGATATATCAATAAGGGTTTCCATTCAGTATCCCAGACTAGGCATTGACTTAGCTGTAGTGTTGAATTGAATCCTCTTACAAGGTCAAAACAAGTGGATAATGTGTGGTTTACCTCAGAATTGTCGGATTTTGCTAATTGTCACTGGTGCAAAGTAGCTGAAAGTCACTTTTTGAGGCACTTTCTGCTGGGGCGGTGGGAGCACCAATGCTCCCTTTGCTTTGCTGTCTAGCCCCGCACCTTATTAGTGATTTAGTATCCCCTAATCCCTGTTGTTTCAGGTTTAGTTGCATTAATACCCTGCAAGGGGGCCCTACCCAATCAGGATGCTCAGAACGTGGGCTGTATTGTATGGTACAAGCTCACATTCCTGGAAGCCTGGGTGCTGCTAACCGGCTTCCCCTTACCTTTCCCGCTCCTCTTTCCCTTTGCCCTTGCCCCTCACCCATTAGCACCCTTGTAGATCCTACATTGGTGTTAAGGCTGAGGCAAGGTTGAGGGACGGTGCAGCGCTTCCTTTGCAGAGTCTGTTTCCATGTTGATGACGTCACAGCCATCAACACAGAAAATGGACTCGGGTAAAAGGAGCACGGCGTCGGACACAAAGGTGAGATTTCTTTTTTATTAGTTATACTCACGCTTAGCACCCGTGTAGGATCTACACAGGTGCTACTGGGGCAAAATAACCCTCAGGGGTGGCACGACTGCCACCGATACTGGCACACCACCTGTGTTAAGGGACCCTCGCTTCGCTCGGCCCCTTAACTTAGGCAGCGGCCATTGCCAGCTGGGTTAGCCCCATTTATCGGGTTACATTACGACTATTTAATCCACACGCCAGGCCCTTTTGTAGTCATATCAAGGAAATCAGGTTGATGATGGGGCCTGAGTTTTCCCTGGTTTTCTCATAGGGAAACACAGATTAGGGCTCTTGATTTGGATCTACTACTACTCTAAGGCACATTGCACAACACCTCCATCATAAGAATATAGCTATCCCCCACAATAAAATTCTGTCTAGCTGCAGACATAATGCTGCACTTCTCCAAAAATACATTGCACAACACCTCTACCATAAGAATTCAGCTATCCCTCCCCAAGATAAAATTCAGCCCACCTGCTCACATAATGTTGCACTACTCTAAGGCACATTGCACAACACCTCTGCCTTAAGAATGCAGCTTTCATCCACAATAATATTCAGTCTAGCTGCACACATAATGACTCGCCTGCTCTTGTGCACTCTCCAGACCATCTCTCAGCACCAATCCACATGCCAGCTCAACATGGGTGTCTAGAAGGGACTTGACCACCCGTACCTACCTTCGTATTGGTGAAAATGCACACACACATTCTATACCTCTCGGACAATTTTCTGATACCTGGACTTCAGTGCCACAAGAGCGTTCAACATACAGCGTATTGGAACAATACCAATCGGGAAAGGCGCTATACAAATGACTGATGATGATGATGTGACTCTCTTGAAAAGGGCTAGGAACAAAGAACCTAAGCTTTGTTAGACTGACTAAAGGGTACTAAATCCGGGATATTCCATCTAGAATCCACAGCTACATGCCAGCCATAAACCTACTTGTATATGATACCTTGACAGATGCAAACGCAATACCTCCAATTTAGGCTTGGCTCTCTCCAGTGTAAATCTGTTACAGGCCATTGGGCACATTGCAAAAGTCAGCTGCCTTCCTCACATTGCTCATCTGACTGTCACGTTTTCCTCATCTGCCCTTTTTATGCCGTCCTAAGAAGAATATGAATTTGATGCCTTTCTTTCTCTGGTAACAACCTGTAATCCATGAGCTCAATAAGGTTGGAGGAAATTACATCAAGGCAGAAATGCAGTGTTGGGAGAATACTGTACAGTGTCTGACCCGTGCATGCGTAACAGATGCTATTGTTGCGCGCCCCTAACATTGGCCTAGGGCCAATTTTCGGTTTCACAATCTCCGGCTAAATGGGTTTAATTTCTGATTGTAAACCACACACACACGTTTACGGAATAGCGAATTCTAGATGATGCTCATGGGGACTTTGAACGTTGCAATGCACCTTGCAGGGCACGATTCTTCGGGACACGTGGTGTTTCTGGGCTTCTGGAATGGCTGCTTGCGTGACAGTTGCTCTTGTTACACGCCCATAACATGTTAAACGTACATATATTTGGCATGTGAGTGCAAACGTACTGTCAAGGCCGACAAACTCTCTGGGATGCCCAGCTATACAGTGCCTTTGGTCAATCTTAGTTGGCTGATATTGTTTTTTCTTGAAGTTAAACTGCGGGTTGATGCGGAAAAGGTTGCAGCATTGGGCCTGAGAATCCACTTGGGGGAAAGTAATGTCCGGGAATTGGTTTCTTTGGCACATGTAGCGCTGAGGTAAATTCTGTTGTCAAGGATTATATTTATAGGTATTGGTTGGATGGGAGGGTGTCTTTTTTCTCAATGGAGCATACTGTGAGTTCTTTGGTAAGTGGGGAGTGGGGAAGAGGAGGATATGAGTGTAGCATTTTCACTTTTGGTTTTTTGGGAAAGCATTTCTCTGCATGTAGTAGCGCCCCCTGCACTACCGGGGTATCTGCGTGTAATGCTTTGCAAGATGAGAAGTAGGGCCGTCTGGTATAGTCATAGACTGGAGGTGTGAATGCCATTGGAAGGTTAAATAATGTAGCCAATTTCGAATTTTATTTATTAGGATTTATTGTGATGCAGGGATGTAGGTACTTACTAACACACTGTAGATACATTTGCTCACCATTCTGACTATGATTCACACTGTTGGGTTTTGTGATGTTTTCATCCCTAACTTGATTGTTATGTTGATTGGTGGATTACTGTAGCTCATTGTTGATTACACTTTGGGGATGCAGTTTCTGTCTTGGCATGAGTTTGACTCACTAGAGGGGGGGTTGCTCCAAAGCTCTATGATGAGTGGGATACAGGAATGTATTGATTTGCTGAATGGCGTGGTAGATTGGATGATATAGTATTTATGGGGGAGGAGAGGACAATGAGGTGCAATTGAAGTCATGCACCTATGGGCCTACAGCAGATGTGTTTTCGTCCAGATATGCCATGTTTGGAAGACGACAGTAATGTGGCAGAGTAGATGGTTCTTTTCATATCGACCCGGGTTAATTTGGGTGATGTGTGGTATTTAGCTTTCTTGAATATGAGATATTTCATTTATTAAGGAATGCTTTAAGTCGTGCTTTCAAACACTGGAGACTTGTGAAATTGAGTGCTCGGGTTTGGTCTTCATTTAGGTCAAGCAGAATATTTAGCTTCACTTTTCATTTGACCAATAGTGGTCTGTGGCACCTTTTCGGGACTTCTCTATGATGACCTAAGGGAGGGGGTGGGGTAGTCCCTTTCTGCGTATAGCTGGAAGGGATGTTCTGGAGGGTTGGGTGGTTCGCTACCAGGAGTGTTTTTTCATTTTTTATTTTATCTTTTGCCTAGACTATAGGTTTAGGTAGTATTGTGTCTTGTGAATTCATCGCAAGGATTGGGAATCGAGACCTACTTATGTCTTACACTTTTCAGAGGAATTTCAGGGTGGTATCTTGGAATGTGAATGGTGCACAGTGTGCTGTCAAAAGGAAGGTGATTTTGAGTAAACTAGGGGAGATGGGAGTGGATGTTGCGATACTTCAGGAGACTCATCTGTTAGATGCGGATATAGATAAGTGGAAAAAGGAGTGGGTTGGGGATGTTTACGGTTCCTCTTTCACTACTAGTTTTAGGGGAGTGTGTATTCTTTTTAGAAGGAATCTACAGGTCACTAGAGTGAAGTGTGTGAAGGATGAGATGGAAGGATTGTATGTGTCACAGCACATATTCAGGATGTTCCGTATTATTTCTGCAATATATATGCTCCGAATGGGGGTGATGGTAGTTTTTTTGTAGCTTTAGCGCAAATGTTGCAGAATGTACATGCAGTTAATGTAATTGTGGGAGGGGACTTCAATGTTGTTTTGGAACCTGAACTTGATAAAAGTGTGGGGGGTGCGGACAGTGCCAATGATCTGAAAAGAACAGCATTGAAGAGGCTAATAGCTGAATGGAACCTCTCAGATGTGTGGAGATTGCAGAACCCCTCACTGAGACAATATACATTCTTCTCTGCAAGGCATAATGCTTACTCGAGAAATGACCTCCTTTTGACCTCTGGCCTCTGTACGCAATCGTTCCAAAGGGGAGACATCAGATCACTACTTATTTCGGATCATGCTCCGATCTCCATAGACTTACAATTGACCTTCCCTGTTCCTAAGTCTAACACTTGGCGGATAAATCTTAGACGATGATGAAATTGTGGACAAGATAGTTCAAGAGGCGAGATTCTTTATATCTGTGAATTGGACTGGTGAAGTCAGGGTGGAGTTTGTGTGGGAAGCCTCTAAACATATATGCGAGGATTGCTGATTGGTCTGTCAAGCAAGAAGAAAAAATGAGTGATGCAGAAATGAAAAAGCTTAATGAAGACATTAAGGATCTCGAGAGAGAAGTAATATGCAAAACTTTTCAAGTGGGACTTTAGGAGTATTAAAGCTGAAAAAGGAGAGACTGGAAGATTTGTATTCTTCAAAGGCTGAGTGGTTGCTTTTTAGAACCAAGAGCAACTACTATGAAAAAGGTGAAAAATGTGATCGGCTTCTTGCACATCGATTGAGGGTTATGGAAAATGGCAGATCTATCAATGCAGTGGAGAGACAGGATGGGGTGGTGACTTTTGATCCTGTGGAAATTAATACAGCATTTCTGTCATACTACAAAACCCTGTACTCTTCAGAAACCGACTTATCTGAGCGTGCAATTTGCCATTTCATTGAGGACTGTCATCTGAAGAAAGTAAGTTCAGAATCTTTGGAGTATATGGAAAGAGAATTGTGCGTGGAGGATCTCAGAATGGCAGCCTGTGCTTTGAATTCTGGGAAATGCCCAGATCCGGATGGACTGCCAGCGGAACTTTTTAAAATCTTCCTGGAAGAGGTTTTTGAGTTAATGCTAGAAATGCTATGCGCCTCTTTGAGGAATGGATGCCTTCCAAGTTCAACAAGGCATGCTTCAATCTCTGTTTTTCTGAAGGAGAGACAAACACCGGTGGAAACTGTCAGCTATAGGCCGATTAGCTTACTGAACACGGACAACAAGATTTTCGCCAAGGCATTAGCTTTCAGGATTGAAAATGCTCTGATGGATATAACAGATGTAAGTTAATCTGGGTTTGTGAAAGGAAGGCATATTTCAGAAAATATGAGAAGACTGTTGCTGACTCTATATGAAAGCAACATACAGATGTGGTGACGTTATCCTTGGATGCTGAGAAAGCTTTTGATCGTATTGAATGGACATATCTTTTAAGTACATTGAAAGGCTTTGGATTTGGAGATAACATGATCAGATAGATAAGATTGCTGTATTCACAGCCAACTGCTTGTGTTCGGACTAATGGCATGAGCTCGGGCGTTTTTGAGCTTGAGAGAGGCACGAGGCAGGGCTGTCCGCTGTCGCCGATATTGTTTGTGATCGCAATGGAATTGCTGGCTGTGAGGATAAGAGATGAGGATAGAATTGAGGGAGTACGCTATGGTGCAGCCTACCAGAAAGTTTAGTTATATGCGGATGACATGTTGCATGTGGTACAGAATGTGGAGAGCTCCATTCTGGTGCTGATTGAACTGATCGGTGTGTTCAACAAGGTTTCCGGATACCAGATCAATTGGGCCAAGTCGGAGCGCTGCCGGCATCAACCGCTTGCACTGCTTTGAGGATGAGGAGTTTTCCAATTAAGTGGTGTCTGAGTAAAATGAGATACCTTGGGATCTGGCTAACAAATGATGTCTCTAAAATTATGGATGTCAACATTACACATGTGATTCAATCTTTGGAGCTTGACTTGAAGAGATGGAGTGCACTTAAATTGAGTTTCTGGGAGAGAGTGAATGTCATCAAAATGACATCAACACCACATATCAACTATCTGCTTAGTGTGCTTCCCCTGGACATTAAAAAGGGCCATTGGAAGAAAATTGAGAGGTTAATCCAGTCTTTTCTCTGGGGGAACAGACAGCCACACCTCAGATTTTGGAAATTGCAGCTGCCCCAAGACTGTGGAGGCTTGGGGGTTCCGGATTTTGAAAATGATCATTTGGCTTTTGGAGCCAGGCATCTGGTTCCATTTATTGAAAATTCGAAGGACATCCGTCTGGACGTTGGCGGAATCAAGCCGTCCTTCTCCGTTGCCGCCTTACTGTCCACGGTGGATGGATCTGGTTATCGGTCATTTCCACCGACAAAATTCCTGAGAACCTGTTGGAGGGAATTATGGAAGAAGAGCAAGCGCAAGGTATGTGATAATGATTTCATCCGATCTGGTTGAATCCAGGGATATTGCTGAATGGGAGGCCGCTATTGTGGCTGAACTGGCTCCTGAGTGGTGTACTATGGCTGAGTGACCTGATAGAAGACGGTAAATGGAACAGCTATAGAAGACTTGTACAAACAAAAGTTCTCAGAGACTGTACAATGGGAGAATACAGGAAATTGAGAGGCTTACTGCAGAACCAAGGAACAGTTAATGGCGGTGGTTGGCAGTTATGGCTGCCTGAATATAAGGCAAAGGGTGGTATGGCGTCCAAGGTGTATAGGACTCTGGGCCAACAGTATAGGCCAGCAGAGGGATTATATCTAGGTGGTCTGAGATGGTTCCTAGACATAAAATCGAAATCAATAAAATCGAAAGTCAAAATGTCGAAAAAATAATCTCGAAAAAAAAAAAGTCAAATTTTTTTTTAATACGTTTTTTATTCGAAATGGGGGGGTTCCCCCCAACCCCCCTTTTTTCTATTTTTTTTTTATTTTACCCCTTTTTTTACTTACCAAACCCAAAAAAAATATATAAATAATAAAAAAACAAATTCGACTTTTTTTTTTTTCGACATTATTGATTCGACTTTTTTGTCATTCGACTTTATTTTTTCGATATTATGACTGGACACCGTCTGAGATCCTTGGCTCAGATATGACTGTGGAGAGATGGAGGTTTCTTTGTAAAAACGTGATCCTGACTTCCATTAATCTAGGAGAGCAATGCCGACAAATCAAAATTCTTAATAGAGTGTTTTGGACTCCCCAAAGACTTCATGCGAGAGAGATGATTGACTCAGAGGCTAGTTGCAGGTGTAAGCATGAAGTTGGGTCTTTTGAGCACTTGATCTGGGATTGTTATGAACTGAGGACATTTTGAAGGAATGTTACTGATTAATGAGATTCTATTATTGCAAGAGGAGTTTGATTACAACACTGTCATCTTGGGCGAAGTGTCATGCATGCTGGACGCTACGCTCGTAGAACAGCTAGACCGTTCTACTCCAAATGGAGGTTATTCGATACGTTACCGGGAAAACGACGTTTGCACTTTTCACGTCGCTAACTTCACGTGACTTTTGCTTCGTCACGTGAACTACGGTATTACGTATTTAAGCAGCGTAGATACTTCACTCGCTGCTTCTGATTGAATCTATTGGCGTTGTGTAGCTGAACCTCTGATCTGCATCCTGGCATATTTCTACAGCTACTTTTGGGCCTTCAATAGCGTGTGTTCCGCCACACGCTGATTCCTGGAGCTATTCCTTCGCGTGATAATTCACACGCGTTCTCTGTCTTCAAGCGTGGCTGGTCCGGACTGCGGGAATCCTGCCCGCGTGTACATCCACACGTACACTCTGTCTTCATACGCGGCTGGCCCGGACTGCGTAAATCCTGCCCGCGTGTAATTCCACACGCGCACGCTGTCTCTAAACGCGGCTGTTCCGGACTGCGGGAACACCGCCCGCGTGTTATTCCACACGCGCTCTCTGCCTTCAAGCGCGGCTGGCCAAGGCTGCGTAAATCCTGCCCGTGTGTAAAATCCACACGCGCTCTCTGTCTTCAAGCGCGGCTGGCCAAGGCTGCGTAAATCCTGCCCGCGTGTATACTCCACACGCGCTTTCTGTCTTCAAGTGCGGCTGGCCAAGGCTGCGTGAATCCTGCCCGTGTGTAAAATCCACACGCGCTCTCTGTCTTCAAGCGCGGCTGGCCAAGGCTGCGTAAATCCTGCCCGCGTGTAAAATCCACACGCGCTTTCTGTCTTCAAGTGCGGCTGGCCAAGGCTGCGTGAATCCTGCCCGCGTGTGAATCCACACGCGCTTTCTGTCTTCAAGTGCGGCTGGCCAAGGCTGCGTGAATCCTGCCCGCGTGTAAATCCACACGCGCACGTTGTCTTCACACGCGGCTGGCCCAGACTGCGCGAATCCTGCCCGCGTGTAAAATCCACACGCGCACGTTGTCTTCAAACGTTATTTTCTTCGCGGCTGTTTATAACCGCGTCTACTTCTAACTCCTGCATCTGTGGAATTAACAGAAGGATTGATCCCTATAATGGGAAGGAAGCCTTTCAAGGATTATTGGAAGGTGACATTGAACTGAACTTTGGACGCTATCCTGTGGTGAATTCAACCCGTATCTAGCGTGAGCCTCGTTCCGTTCGGGATAAGTCTCCCTTACTAATTTTCCCTTCCTTGTCGTTTGTTCTTCATTCAAACCCATCAAGAGACTTCTGGATTATTCTACCCAAATCGAAAGGTCAGTGTGAACATTCCTGTCATTATCTAATTCATCATACTCAGGTTGGAGCAGTTATTCATGATACTTTAATTGTCCTAGGCTGGCTTTCTATACCTTACCCACGCCCTTTCCAGTGATCCATCGCTCTGCCTGTTTTATCAGCCAGAGGGTTGTATCATTTGGAAGGTCTTCAATTGACTTCACGACTATCAAATCGTGTGAACAGGGATCCGGAAGACCCTACCTCCTGTATCCTTTTGAGTATTGTATCCTTTTCAGTTAATACTTTGGTACATTCTGACAGAACCAGAAGCCATGGAGGGTACGGATCCTTTAGCTATTTTGACACAGTTGATCAGCGATTTGAGAAACAAAATGGTTACAGCACAGGACATGTTACGGCACCGTATGGACGTTATGCAAGACGCCCTACATGGTAGTCCTCAGGGAGCACAGGCGCCGATGGCTACTGCATCTGGATCTGGGACTACGGCACCCCCACAGGAAACTATTAATGTGGTTATGCCCACTCAGTTTCCCTTGGCCCCTCCGGAACGGTTCAAGGGTGATCCCAAAACCTATAGAACCTTTGTAAATCAGTGCCGACTCCATTTTCTTTGCCGTCCTACATCTTTTCCTGATCTAACCACAAAAGCAGCCTTCGTGCTTTCCCATTTAGGGGGCACAGCTGCTGCTTGGGCTAACCCTTTGTTGGAAACAAATAGCCCTTTGTTGTACGATTGTGACAATCTCTTGACTGCTATGAGTAAAGTCTTTGACATGCGTTACTCTACTCAAGCCACAGATTTAGAGTTGCTTAACCTACAACAGGGCAGCCAACCCCTTATGTCTTACGTTGCCCGGTTCAATCAACTGACGGCGGAAACCCAATGGCCTGACAGCAAGAAAACGGCTGTTTTCTACAAGGGCCTTTCTGAAGAACTGAAAGATGCCTTATCTACAGTTCCTGTGGTTCCTACGGGTTTTCCAGAGTTGCTCGATTTGGTTCTACAAATCGACGCCCGAAGGAATGCTCGAAAGGGAGAGAAAAAGCCCTTCATGCCAGTCTCGGGGCGGTCAGAGACACCAGCTGTCATCTCTAACGACCCTGAACCCATGCAGATTGGCGCCGTGAGAGGCCGATTGTCCAATGCAGAACGGGAGAACCGAAGAAAAAACCACTTATGTATGTACTGTGGTTCTTCCGAGCATTTATTGGCAACATGTCCTAAAAAACCCATCAAGCGTGCGGGAAACGCCAAAACTCGACAATAGCAGGAGTCCCTATGTCGAGTGTTTCATCGGACTCCAGTACCATTCCTAAACATGCACCTGTAATAGTTCAGGTGACGTTACGTTGTGATGAGCGAGAAGTGGTTTCTAAGGCCATGGTTGATTCTGGAGCCACCAGCAATTACATAGACATCACTTATGCCAAGAACTGTTCCTTACCCCTTGTAAACAAAAAAAGACCTGAAACGGTGAACACCGTGGACGGATCTGTTTTGACTTCTGGTATGGTAACCCAGGAGACGGTACCTGTTCAGATGACGTTATCGAATAAACATTCAGAAGAAATCATCTTCGATGTTATTGCTGCTCCACAGTACGAGATCATACTTGGTCTTGCATGGTTAACCCTTCACAATCCTGCTGTTGACTGGGTTTCGGGATCGCTCCAATATCCTTCGATTCATTGCAATGAACATTGCTTTACCAGTCAGGAGGTGTCAAATAAACAACACATATTGGCCTCTATGGTGGAGGATTCAACTATCAGCGTTGTACATCAATGCGACAATATCATACCATGCGAATACGCTGACTATGCTGATGTCTTTGATAAAGGCCAGGCAGAACAATTACCTCCTCATCGACAGTACGACTGTCCTATCGAATTGATTCCTGGTGCCAAAATTCCTACAGGCCGTGTTTATTCACTAACACCTAAAGAAGATGTTGTGTTAAAAGAATACATTGATAAAGCGCTAGCAATGGGCTTTATACGGCCCTCACAATCACCTGCTGCATCTCCTCTATTCTTTGTTCCTAAGAAAGAGGGAGATCTCAGACCATGCATTGATTACAGGGCACTTAATGATATCACCATCAAAAACCAATACCCCTTACCACTAATAAACGTTCTATTGGATCAATTAGGCACTTCCAGTTATTTCACCAAATTGGACTTGCGAGGTGCATACAATTTGGTTCGCATTCGTGAAGGCGACGAATGGAAGACCGCTTTTAAGACACGGTATGGTCTTTACGAATATTTGGTGATGCCTTTTGGTCTGTGCAATGCTCCCGCCACATTTCAATTCTTCATGAATGATATATTCAGAGACATAATGGACCAATTTGTGGTTATCTATCTGGATGACATTCTGGTCTACTCATCATCTTTATCGGAACACGTCAGACATGTTTCTACAGTCCTACAAAGACTCAGGGAGAACCATCTTTATGTGAAAGCCGAAAAATGTGTCTTTCATTCACAGGAAGTGGAATTCCTTGGTTACGACATTACCAATCTAGGTGCTCGAATGAGTCGTTCCAAGGTAAAGGCCGTCTTGAATTGGCCGATTCCGCATAATGTCAAGTCACTACAGTCTTTCTTAGGCTTTGCGAATTTCTATCGCAGATTTATCCATTCCTTTTCCAAAACAGTAGCTCCTTTGACGGCTTTAACTAGTTCTAAAGTTCCTTTCTGTTGGAACCAACATGCCCAAGCAGCATTCGAAAAGCTGAAGGAAGCATTTACCACTGCACCCGTGCTTCAACATCCGGATCCTGATCGCCAGTTTGTCGTTGAAGCGGATGCATCCAGTGTCGCTATTGGTGCAGTACTCTCACAAGTTTGCACAGAAACCAAGGAGGAACACCCAGTGGCTTTCTTCTCTCGCAAACTCACCTCATATGAACGGAACTACACCGTCACTGAGCGGGAACTACTGGCTATCAAAGATGCTTTCCGAGAATGGCGTCATCATCTTCTTGGGGCCAAACAACAGGTGTTGGTGTACTCTGACCATAGAAATCTCCAAGCATTCAAATCCATGAAATGCCTTACGGCCCGTCAGGCCAGATGGCATGTCTTTTTTGCCCAATATGATTTCCAGGTCACCTATCGTCCTGCCCGAGAACATGTTAAGTCGGACGCTTTGTCCCGTATGAGTGAAGAGGCGCAGGAAGAAAAACAAGTACAGATTCAGCTGTTGGCAGATCATGTAATATGTAGTTGTTCGGTTCAACCATCCCTAAAAACCGAAGTACAAGAATGGGTAAAAATTCATCCACAAGTAGTCCAGGATATGAATCTGGACGTACATAACGGTTTACCATTCACACAAGGAGTACTTTATCTACCAACTCCTTCAATGCGGAATAAAGCCCTCAAATGGAATCATGATTCCTTGATTGCAGACCATCCTGGACGGAAGAAAACACTGGATCTGCTCAAAAGGTGGTGCTGGTGGCCATCCATGGCAAAAGATGTTATAAACTATGTATCTTCTTGTTCTGTATGTATCCAATGTAAAAATACTCCTGGTAAACCAGTGGGCTTACTCCAGTCCCTACCTGTCCCTAACAAACCATGGGACATGATATCTATGGACTTTGTGGTGGAACTCCCCCCAAATCAGGGATATGATACCATATGGGTCGTAGTGGATTATTTCACTAAATTGGCTCTTTTTATTCCCTGTATTGGTTTACCAACTGCTGCTGTTCTGGCTGAACTATTCATCCAACATATATTTCGTTTCTTTGGTCTACCATCAGTAATCATTACTGACAGGGGCTCACAGTTTGTGTCACGCTTTTGGAGAGCTTTAACATCTGCATTACTGATTGATGATAGAATGTCCAGTGCTTATCATCCTCAAACTGACGGACAGACTGAAAGGGTCAACTGTACTATGGAACAATATCTGCGGTGTCTGTGTTTGCAATACCAATCGGATTGGCTCACGGTACTGCCGGCGGCTGAATTCGCCTATAACAACTCTTATCATAGTGCCATAGGCACTTCACCGTTCTATGCTCTCTATGGACAACACCCCCAATCAATAACTCTGGATTCTGGTCTATCCTTGGACACGCCTGCCGCAGGCCGTACTTTTCGTGATCTGAAGAGATTACAAAGAAAGGTGAAGCAGCAATTGGAGCAGGCTAAACGACGTGACAAGTTCTATGCCGATGCTCATAGAGTATCCGCACCTGTCTATAAGGCTGGTATGAAAGTCTGGCTATCCACTAAGAACTTAAGAATTCCAGGCAAAAAGAAATTGTTGCCTAAATACATCGGTCCGTATGTAGTGCTCCAAGTTCTTAATCCTGCTGCTATACGTCTGGCTTTGCCACAACGATGGCTGGTGCATCCTGTATTCCACGTGTCACTCATTAAGCCATTCTCTGAAGCTACTAGACTGCCTGTACGGCCTGTTGCTATTTCTGTGCGGGGTTCTGATGAATACGAGGTACAAGACATACTGGATATGAAACTACGTTCTGGTAGACCATATTATCTGGTGGATTGGAAGGGCTATGGTCCCGAAGATAGGTCCTGGGAACCTCTTTCTAATATTCATGCTCCTGCTTTATTGAAGCGCTTTCACACAAGAAGGGGAGAGGTTGTCCCTTTGGGGGATGGCACTGTCATGCATGCTGGACGCTACGCTCGTAGAACAGCTAGACCGTTCTACTCCAAATGGAGGTTATTCGATACGTTACCGGGAAAACGACGTTTGCACTTTTCACGTCGCTAACTTCACGTGACTTTTGCTTCGTCACGTGAACTACGGTATTACGTATTTAAGCAGCGTAGATACTTCACTCGCTGCTTCTGATTGAATCTATTGGCGTTGTGTAGCTGAACCTCTGATCTGCATCCTGGCATATTTCTACAGCTACTTTTGGGCCTTCAATAGCGTGTGTTCCGCCACATGCTGATTCCTGGAGCTATTCCTTCGCGTGATAATTCACACACGTTCTCTGTCTTCAAGCGTGGCTGGTCCGGACTGCGGGAATCCTGCCCGCGTGTACATCCACACGTACACTCTGTCTTCATACGCGGCTGGCCCGGACTGCGTAAATCCTGCCCGCGTGTAATTCCACACGCGCACGCTGTCTCTAAACGCGGCTGTTCCGGACTGCGGGAACACCGCCCGCGTGTTATTCCACACGCGCTCTCTGCCTTCAAGCGCGGCTGGCCAAGGCTGCGTAAATCCTGCCCGCGTGTAAAATCCACACGCGCTCTCTGTCTTCAAGCGCGGCTGGCCAAGGCTGCGTAAATCCTGCCCGCGTGTATACTCCACACGCGCTTTCTGTCTTCAAGTGCGGCTGGCCAAGGCTGCGTGAATCCTGCCCGCGTGTAAAATCCACACGCGCTCTCTGTCTTCAAGCGCGGCTGGCCAAGGCTGCGTAAATCCTGCCCGCGTGTAAAATCCACACGCGCTTTCTGTCTTCAAGTGCGGCTGGCCAAGGCTGCGTGAATCCTGCCCGCGTGTGAATCCACACGCGCTTTCTGTCTTCAAGTGCGGCTGGCCAAGGCTGCGTGAATCCTGCCCGCGTGTAAATCCACACACGCACGTTGTCTTCACACGCGGCTGGCCCAGACTGCGCGAATCCTGCCCGCGTGTAAAATCCACACGCGCACGTTGTCTTCAAACGTTATTTTCTTCGCGGCTGTTTATAACCGCGTCTACTTCTAACTCCTGCATCTGTGGAATTAACAGAAGGATTGATCCCTATAATGGGAAGGAAGCCTTTCAAGGATTATTGGAAGGTGACATTGAACTGAACTTTGGACGCTATCCTGTGGTGAATTCAACCCGTATCTAGCGTGAGCCTCGTTCCGTTCGGGATAAGTCTCCCTTACTAATTTTCCCTTCCTTGTCGTTTGTTCTTCATTCAAACCCATCAAGAGACTTCTGGATTATTCTACCCAAATCGAAAGGTCAGTGTGAACATTCCTGTCATTATCTAATTCATCATACTCAGGTTGGAGCAGTTATTCACGATACTTTAATTGTCCTAGGCTGGCTTTCTATACCTTACCCACGCCCTTTCCAGTGATCCATCGCTCTGCCTGTTTTATCAGCCAGAGGGTTGTATCATTTGGAAGGTCTTCAATTGACTTCACGACTATCAAATCGTGTGAACAGGGATCCGGAAGACCCTACCTCCTGTATCCTTTTGAGTATTGTATCCTTTTCAGTTAATACTTTGGTACATTCTGACACGAAGATGATAAAGTGGAAGAACTCACTTATCCACAGAAATGCTGGTTTTTCAGGGCTGCAAATTCAGCAAAAAATCGTTTTGAGAAAATGGAAATGTGATGAGAGGCCGACCTATTCAGAATGGGTGGAGGACTTGAGGCAGGTTGCCAGGATTGAGAAGGTTATCCTTCGCAGAAACAAAAAAATGAAATTGTTTGATCAAATGTGGGGTGGATTCTTGGATGGCATGTAATAATAAGTTGGTCTGTTTTACATTTTTAATTCTGTCAAGGTTGGGGATGGTAGCGGGGGGTGTAGATTATTTGCGATGAATTCCACAGTTACAATGATGATAAGCTTGATGTCCTGTAAGTTTTCTTTAAACTTCAATAAACTTAATAATAAAAAAATAAAAAAAAGAAGAATATGATTTCTTCCAGCACTGGGATGGACTGGGATTTCATCAGTTTGGATGTCCTACTTGGAAACCCGAGCATCCTTGGAAGAGTTAGGACTCTTGGGCTTTGGGGAATTTGTATGGCATGCATGGTACACAAGGGAACAGGGTTTTCGTTTTTTAGGGGCGAGGGTACAAAGCATAGGAATAGGCGATGGGAGGCATTGGAAACAAGTATGGGTTAAATGTCCAGGTATGGTTTCATGAAGGAAAATTGTATCATAACATATAGGTTTTTAATCTTTTACTGGAGGTGTATAATTGTGAAGCATGTTTTAATGTAATATTGCTTTCCTTTGTATCTGTTATGGCATGCTTATGTATATATTTTATTGTTGTGTCTGCTGTTGTGTGCTTTAAATGTATTGCTGTTCTTACTCTTGAAGTGGCAATGCCAGGAAATACATACTTTAAAAAAACCGCTCTGAGACATTTAACACTTTCTGAAGTTCTTACATATGGATCAAGAATAACCATGTCATGGGCACCATTCTGCTTTCACAGGTAAACACGACTTCAAAGACTTACTGAACTGATAGGTGCCACACGCCACACAAACACTGGGACGTTGTCTCACACACATTGTTACATCTTTACAGTTAGCAGATCTGTCCTTTTAACTGCTCCTGTGATAACCTGGGCATTGTAGTATAATAATTCACATTGGTTGTTGGGTAATCATATCCTGGCCTGCCTCTTTACTCTTTGCTGCCCACTTGGGATCACTAGACTGTAATGGCATAGTGTTTCACATTACAGGTGCAATGAATGTTAATGTTAAAGGATATTTGTACTGCGCACTTTCACCACCGGAGTGGTCCCATGGCGCTCTGGTGGCTCTGAAAAAGGGGAGGGGGGTTAGTTAGTGGGAATAAGCTGGAAAAGTGCAAGAGAGCAGTGATGTGCTGTTGGCTGCCTCAGCCCGGTGGGTCCGTTGACTGGGCTTGGGGTGTTTTACGGTCGGTAGTCGTCATGTGCTGTTGTGCGAGTCTATGTGTGGTTTGTTTTGTTGTTGCAGTGTAGTGAAGTTTGTGTGGATTGCTATGTTGTAGACTTGTGGTTGTGTTTGGTTAGAGTTTGAAAGGTGTATGCAGAGGGGTGAAATTGTTAGTGGATCGGTTAATTGGCATTGCTGTCCTTGCATTTATGTCTAGGTGTGATGCTTGCTATCATTCACTATTCCATCTGAGTGTGGCACTTCCTAATCTTCAATATACTATCTAGATGTGAGGCAGGCTAGTGATCACGATTCCCTCTAGATGTGGCACTTAGTAATGTTCACAGTTTCATTTAAGTGTGGCGTATGCTAACATTCACATTTCTATCTAGATGTGACGCAGGTTAGAGATAAGTATTCCATCTAATTCCATCTAAGTGTGGCACATGCTAACATTCACAATCCTATCTAGATGCAATGCAGGCTAAAGTTAAGAATTCCATCTAAGTGTGGCACTTGCTAACATTCATAATCTTATCTAGATGTTACGCAGGCTAGAGATAAGTATTCCATCTTTTTCCATCTAAGTGTGGCACATGCTAACATTCACAATCCTATCTAGATGTGATGCAGGCTAGAGATAAATACTCCATCTAATTCCATCCAAGTGTGGCACATGCTAACATTCACAATCCTATCTAGATGCGATACAGGCTAAAGTTAAGAATTCCATCTAAGTGTGGCACATGCTAACATTCACAATCCTATCTAAATGCGATCTTCACAGTTCTCTCTAGGTGTGGCACTGGTTAACATTGACAAGTAAGTTAGTGTGTAATGCAATGCAACATTTACAGTCCAGCCATGAATAGAATTATGCTGGTGGTCACAAATCTCTCTAAGTATGCATGGTGTAAGTCTATGGCAGTCTATGTTATGGAAAGGTTAGGTAGAGTGGCTTGGGCTTTCTGGAGTAGAGTAATTGCTCTACATCCCACCCATGCCACACTTACAGTTTTGTTGGTGTCTGTTGACTGATTGCTTCACTGGCTTCCCTTGCGGACACCTGCAGACACGTCTTGGAGCTGCCAATGTAGGAGCCGCCCTTTGCCTTGGGCCCATAGCCGCGGGGGCTGCCGGACAGAGGGCTGCCCTGGGAAGGTCAGTTATGACCAGGTGGATGTACCAACCAGGGGAGGTGGGTGGGTTGGAGGGAGAGGGTAGGACTGGGAAAAGGCCAGACACAAACAAAGGACTACACCCCACAGACTGCACCCTTTGGATGCAGCCCAGCACAGTAAAACGGGCTCAGAAGCCAAAAGAAACACTAGACAGACACGAGATTAGCACACAATGCTCACCAAAAATATCAATACATACCTGATTATATTGAATAAATAAATGGGTTTGGTGGTCTGATAGCTGCCCTCATAAGATCATATGTGCCTCCTTTCTCACCTGTTTCACATATCTACCCCCTGGACAGCAGTCTCTGATGACGGCTCTGATGGGGGCCCGGGCGGAAGGGCTTCCGGGTGGAAAAGGCTTGTTGGTGTGGCTGGCCCTGCAGGTGGACATACATCATGAGCGGTTTTGGTAATTCCCAAACATAGAGCAATCAAATAAATGGGATGTTTGTTTAAGGGACCTTTGACAAAGGGTGAGGGTATCTGTTCCTCTGCACAAATGCAGCTCTATTAAGAAGTGTTACCACATTCTGTGTATGGCTGAGTAGAAGATATCTTGCACGGAAAACCAATCAAATATCACATGCCACCTTGTCATCTGTTGCAGTAACCTTTTTATTTTAGGTTGACTGTAAAAGGGGTGCGGGCCTGACACACGAAGTTGTTCTTGGCCACAATTCATCTTTAGAAATGTTTGATTGCTGTGACATAGTGTGTGAAGTGTCATGTGAGTGTGGGGGTGGGATCTTCTGGTGTTTCCTGGCCCTCAGTATCTTGTTCTACTAGGTATGATATGATATGATGTGGCATTTATAATGGGTGTGTACACAAATGTTTCTAGGCGCGACAAGACAAGGAGGCAGAAACAAACGGAGGACAAAATAACAATCTCATTAAGCCATGGGTCATTAAGATCACGAAAATGCAGGGAAGATGGTAGGGGAGACGTGCCAGGGACGAGGGGAAGGAGGGAGTGCAGTTAACTCACAAGTGCAGCCAGCGGGTGGCTCATAAGTGCAGAGAGAAGGGACTGTAGAGTTGCAGATACAGACCCTTAAGTGCTGGGAAGCCCCGAGGCAGTGCAAGGGCAACTAGACATGCAGGAGTCGGGGCCTGAGTTCAGAGGGTGACCAGTGTGCACAGCAGTCCGGTGCATCATAAGGGGGGAGGAAGAAAGAAAGTGGAAGCGAAAAGGAAGGTCATGAGTTGCTTCCGGAACCAGAGGTGTTTCGGCTCAGGTTTGAGAGAGGCAGGGAGGCTGTTCCAGAAGGAGGCCCCAGCCAAGGAGAAAGAACTGCCTCCTTCTCTCTGCTTGGAGAAGCGTCTGACCCTCAGAGAGTTGGAGGTGGATGAGCAGAGAACTCAAGAAGGAAGATGTTTTGGAAGAGAACTTTGGAGTTAGAGTGGTCTCAGGCCCATAAAGCCTTGTGGACGATGCAGAGGGTCTTGAACTTGATCCTTGCAGTTACAAGAAGCATGGGAAGAGATTTCAGAGCTGGAGAGATATGATCCCTGGGCTTGAGGCCAAGGACAAATCTCACATTCCTGTTCTGGATAAGTTGTAAAGGTCGAAAAATAGAGGCAGGTAGATTTAGAAAGATGCTGTTGCAATAGTCCAGCCTAGAGAGGACCAGAACTCTGGAGACAGTGAGCCTTTGGGTGAAAGTGAAAAAAAGAAGAATACCTTTGAGGAAGTGCAGCTGATAGTTTGACTTCTTAGAGACAGCAGAGATGTGAGGAGAGAAGGAGAGGGCTGAGTCAAAGATGACAACAAGGTTCTTAGCCTGACACGAATCAGCAGGAAGAGGGCCCAGACTGGGCGGTCGGAGAGAACGAGGAAAGGATGGAGCGGGTGTCCCAATGAGGACGATCTCAGTCTTACTGGCATTAAGGCAGAGATCATTGGTGGCACACCATTCCTAAATTGTGTTCTGACAGTCTGGTATGAGAGAAGAAGCAGAGGTGACTGAAGGAAGCCTGAAACAGAGCCGAGTGTCATTTGCATAACAATGAAAATTGGGGCAGAAAGTAGCGATGCAGAGGGCAAGAGGTACTAGCTGGTGATTCAAGAGCTAGGGAGAGAGTTTAGACCCCTGGGGAACACCACAAGTAGAGAGAGAGAAAGAAGAGCGGAAAGACCCCAGTTGGACCTAAGAGGGTCAGTCAGTGAGGAAGGAAATCAACCTGGCCAGGAGCTGATAGTAATACCAAGGTTGTTGCAGAGGCGATTGAGCAGGATGGCATGGTTGATCATGTCAAAAGCATAGGATAGATTGAGGAGAATTAAGACAAAAGGAAGATTAGAGTCAAGATTGGAGAGCGTCTTCATGGGTGTTCAGGAGAGCAGTTTATGTTCTGGCAGCTCTGGGGCCAGACTGGTGGTCATTTAGGCAACAAAAAGAGTCTATGGGCCTCATTAGGACCCAGGCGTTAAGGGATTAACGGTGCCGTAAAAGGTGTCGGTGCCGTTAAACCCTTAACGTCTTACTACGAGGTCCCTTTGCGGGACCCGACCTTAATGGCTGGTCTAGACCAGCCGTTAAAGTAGGGGCCCGCAAAGGGAAGCTCGAGGTAAGCACGGTACCGCATTTTGCGGTACCGTACTTACTGCCTTCCCCATTCCCATTATGCCCTATGGGGCAAAAATGGGAATGGGGAAGGGCCAAGGTGGCATGGGGAATTACTGCCCCACCAACCTTGGAATGGGGTGGTAATTCCCCATTCCGCCATCGTGCTAATAGCACCAAGGTTTTCCGCCGGAGTCCTAATGAGGGCCTATATATAGATTACGCTGGGAGATGGACAGCTTTTCCAAAAGTTTTCACAGGGAAGGAGTGATGGAGATCGGGAGATGGTTAGCCAGAGAGGAAGGATCAGACAAGGGCGTCTTTAGAAGGGGGTGCACAAGAGAATGCTTAAGGGGGTAGGGGAAATTTCCAGTGGCAAAGGAGTGATTGCAGAAAACGGCAAAGGATGGAGCAAGGGTGTCAACATGGTCCTTGATGGTTCTGGATGAGCAGGGGAGAACTTGCTTTGACAAGACTTTCATAGATCAAACTTGTCTAGAAACATTGTCAGGGGTGAACAGGGGAAAGGAGGAGCAAGGAGGAGGAGAGATGGTCTCAGACGGGCCAGGAGTGGCAGAGGAGGAGGAAGAGGAGCTAGAGGACGAGAGGGTGGACAGGATGTCCTGAGTTTTAGTAGTGAAATGAGAGGCCAAGGTCGTGCAGGGGGGCTTGGGGGGAACAGGAGAGGTAGAGACTGCAGCAGGATTGGCCAGCTCCTTGCAGACCTTGAAAAGTTCAGCCGAGTTATTAGATGCCACAGAGATGCAGGCTTGGATGTAGTCTCTCTTCTTAGAGAGGACACAAAGTCTGTACTGCCTTTGGATCAGGCGGCAGGCCAGTTTGGAACAGGGTGCTCCAATTCCCTCCACTTCCTCTCTGCCGCCCTACACTTCCGTTTAAGGGCAGCAAGGTCAGAATCATACCAAGAGTTGGATTTGGACTTCAAGCAGATCCTCATGACAGGGGCAAGGACATCCAGAGTGTTACAGAGATGAAGGTTAGAGAGGCTGTGTTAGGGTGTGAGTCAGCCAAAGGCTCAGGCGGAGGAGAGAAAGTAGCAGCAAAAGCCTCAACTGAAACACGCTTCATGGGTCGTATGACCAAGAGGGTAGGTGGCAGTGCTGGAGTCAGCTTGACCTGCGGGGAAGAGGGACAGAGGTGGAAAGAAAGGAAAAACTGATTACTCCAAGGGAGAGAGGTGGTGAGAGGGTTTGAGAAGGGGAGGTCTGAGGAGATCAGGACATCCAGGGTGTTCCCTGCAGAGTGAGTCGGGCCAGAGGGAAGAATAGAGAGAGAGAGAGAGAGAATGTAGAGGTTGCGAATGATTCCTGAAGAAGGACTGGTAGCATCCATGTGGATGTTCAAGTCTCTGAGGAGGAGAAGTTGATATGTAGAGGCAAGGAGCAAGGAGTAGAGGTCAGCCCACTCAGAGAGGAAGAGGGCGACCTGGTCAGGCAGCCTGTAGATAGTGGCCACAGTGAGAGAGAAGCCAGGAGAGATAGTCTGCAGACCAGGCATTCAAAGGAGTAATGCTGCATTGGAATGACAGAAGCAGGGATCGCCTCGAGGAAAAGCAAGGCTACACCCAAACCGGTATGGTTGGTTCTGGATTTGGAGAGGATCTTGTTGCCATCGGGAAGGAGAGTGTTGAAACTCATGACAGAGCTGACCCTGAACCAAGGCTCGGTGAGACTGAGTACATCCAAATCAAGCTCTTCCAGGAGACTGCAGATGTCAGAGGAGTGTTTGACAGCTGAACAAGAGTTAAGAGTAGCGATATGGAGCAGGCTGCCACATTTGAAAAACTTCTGGGGCGGGGTACAGGCCATAGGTACACACTGCAGAAGTGTTGGAGGTGCCTGAGGAAGGGTAGAGGAGGAAGGAAGAGAAGGCAGGGTAGTCCGAGAGGGATAAGAGAGTGGCAGATGGGTGGCAGAGGTGGGAGGCAACAGGGTGGCCACAGAAGCAGCAGGGGGTGTCGAAGGGGTGGTAGAGGTACGATGCAGCAGAGGAGCCAGAGAGGGGTACCAAGGGACAGCAGGAGAGTAAAGGAAGTTGATATGGTGCAGGAACTGTTTATCAAAGGGGAGGTATAGAGCAGAAGCCTCTTGCAGTTGGCTGACTGGCTATGGTTTGATAACAATGCTTTTTATGTAGGGAACATTGTGGCTAGTCCATGTTACAACAGGTAGCATTGTGGTTGCCCCATATGTATGCCTGTTTGACTGGAGGTAGGTGCTCTTATATGTTTTTCGCTCATCTGTGACCCTTACAGTGGATACCATTATCATATTGTCTTTGTGATCATTTCTTTTTTCTGTCAAGTTTACTTACTTTAGACAAGAGAAATGCATTGCTCCATCCAGACATAGGTCATGCATCTCCTCATCCCAGAAGTCATAGCTGGTTGTCATTCGGGTGGTGTTTGGATATCACCTAATCTTGGATCATACGATTATTTGGATTCAACATTTGTTGGTTTTGAAATTTTTCAGGAGTATTGCGATTTTAATAATTTTTTAAATCGAGGGACATTTTAACAAGAAATTCGCCTGAACTATACACATGAATGTAATAGGGATTGTGAGCAAATATACCTGCAATTATACCTGCTTAGCAATTGTGTTAGAGTCACTTCATTAAACATGTTCTTTGACCAAGGCCGGTATGGGGTCTTTCTTACCTTTCCATTGTAAACACATCTATGGGAAAGGTACTGCCTACTCTCTTGTGTAGGCTCTGAGACATGGTCCCATGGAGAGAAGATGATCCTGACATATTGAAGGGCACATTTGGTCGCATTGTCAGGGTCGCGGCAGGGTACTCCAGTGAAAGTAATATGGGTTGTACTGGGTCTGTGTCACCTGTCCCCTCTGGCTTTTCAGAGCCATCACAGTAATTGGCACTGTTAGATGAATTCAAAGATTCCCTTTAAGCTTCCTGTTTACCTGATCAGGAATGGTTCATTGGAAAGTAAAGGCAGTGGTTACCTCTCTGCTGATTTTCATTCTCTGGATTTTTAAGTTGTGTTTTATGCAGTTTCTAATACTTCAAGATGGTTACCTTCTAAAGAATCAATCATCACTTCAGAATATGTTGCTATTTACCATGGCAGATCCGTGACAGGCATCCAGCCCTGCTGAAATTAAATTACCGACAAGAATGAATAATGCAGGATTATGTTGTTTCGATTTAATCAGCTGACCACTTTTGAAATCCCTGGAGTTAGTAAAAAATGCCTTATTATGAGCACTTTTGCGCACTCTGGAGCTCATTTTCTACTGAGCTGTAACGTCAAGGGAAGAGGTAAAAGCCTTGAGTGAGGCTTTTACGTTTTCCACTGATGCCACTGCTCATTTTCATCCATTTATATGCCAGGTAAGAGGGGCTGAACGCAACTTGGGTTTCTGCCACCTCCCTTCCTCCACACCATACAAATACCCCAGCATTTTCGCTGGCACGCATTTTTATGCCACTGCAAATGCTGGAGAGCCTGTTAAATGTATGTGCCAACATAAAGCAGGGAATTCCATAGGAATCCATTGTAAAGGCTGCTTGACAGGCTTGCATGGCAGGCAGCGTTTACAGTTAAATGCTGCTGCCGCCGCCTTTTGCCCTGAAAATGTGCACTCTGCGGTGCAAATGACCAACATTTGGCGGTGGTGAGCCACCTAAAGTGTATATTTCCCACTGTCAAATTACCTAATGGAGCAAATCAGCTCCTATGTGTGGTCAGCATTCAATTTTTGCTGGAACATTTTGGGGGTATAAGCTTTAGTTTGCTAAGCGTTGTAACTATCACTATGTCCAACTGAGCGAACTGCCTGGTCTTCCGAGGAGATGTGTTCTTTAGTATATCCTTCAACAATACGCTTTGCCCGAGCTGTTCCTTTGATATGAAATGTAATGGCCATTAATCTTGGAGGTATATATACCAGTGATTGATAGCTCATAAGTAGAATTTATGTATTGAAAACCAGTACAATGCTTTTTGACTTTGACATAGGTACATTTTATGGTTTGTCTATGCTTTAGCAATGCTTAATTGAAATTTTAATGTTGTATTCATGTTGTTTATGTCATTGGTGTTTATTTTGTACATTGTGTTTTGTCCTAGTTAAGGTATTTTTGTACAGTCGCTGGTAACAAAGTGAACTGAAACAACAGGAACTGAACTGAACCAATGGGAACCCCCATAAGCTGTGCCAGAAACACTGGCACCGCAGTAGCAAGGCGGCATTAAGAAAGTGGTTTCCCATGAAACACTGGCACAAAAATGCTGGTGCCCCCGGGACAAAATTTGCCGACACCACAGATCAGACGGTACCAGGCCCAGGGAGGATCAGGCCACAGGTGCACCGAACTGCACCCAGCTGCACACAATGAGCACTAGGACTGCTGAAAAAGACCACACCCACACACACTGGCCAACACAACCATGCGGTCCCTCGTAGTAGTTATGGACCTGGAGGTGCTGCTTGCAGGAATGCAGCTCTATGAGCAGGAGCTGCATCAGTGGCAACAGGATTACGGGCAGTGAAGGAAGAGGAGGATGAGAAGGAGAATGCAGCAGAACAATGGCATGCAAGTGGCATCTGGGAGGCGTGCACTTATAGCCCACACAAAGGCCACACCCTGGGCCCTGACTGACAGGCAGAGCCATACACTATACCACCTGAACAGGGAGACCATCCTGGAACTTGTGGTGCTCATCCAAGAAGACACCAAGAGCATGGTAGGAATCCACACTGCCATACCACCACCCCTGTTGAAGGTGATGTCAGTGCTGAACTTTCTTCCCATGGGCACATTCCAGCACTGAGTCAGCAAGCTGCATGGCATTTCACAGCATGCATTTTCAATTGTGCTGGTGCAGATCATGGATGCCCTACTGCACCATGAGTCCCAGCACTTCGCCCTACCAACCACACCGACACAGGTCAACGCCACAAAGGTCTGCTTCCATGCACTTGTGGGTATGCCCAATGTATTGGGAGCAGTGGACTGCACACATATAGAGCTTGTGGCTGCCCATACCACAGGGGTGGTGTATGGAAACTATAAGCTGTACCACTTATTGAACGTGCAGGTTGTCTGTGATTCAGACCTGACAATCACCCACTGTTACTCCCGCTTCAAGGGATCAACCCATGAATCCATGGTCCTGCGGATCAGCACCCTGCTTGCGTACATGGTGCGTTATGAGGGAAAGCAGACCTGGCTATTGGCTGAGCGAAACCATCAACAAACACACCTAGTCACAAGCGAATTAGTGCATAGGGGAATATTCACTTGCACCAGTGCCTGGCCCATAGCCACCATGCCAATGCAGGGACACAATTGGCACTCAAGAGTGGGTGGCCCTGACTGGCATGTACCACATATGTGAACGGACGCACATTCCATCACAATCTGGGCACGCACGGATAGGCACATGCAATGCACTACAGGTACCAGAATGCATCACTGCCATGTCACAATACCCCTCATGTCCCGACTCAGCCCCACCCACCCTCATTAACCCATCCTTGGGAGAAAGACCCTACACATGGCCTGACCAGCATGGCCTGTCACAGTGTGCATCAAGGTGAATGAGGGCCCGCAAGTGCTCAGACCCAGATGCATGTGTCAGTCACATCCCTATATGTATGCACTGTCCAGTCACTTGAATCTTATGACCCTCCCTGTGTCCCATTCCATGCAGGTGATTTCAGTTATCCTTTACTACCATGGCTGATGACCCCTGTGAGAGATCCCTAGACTCATCAGGAAATAGCATACAATTTCGCTCACATCTGGACATTGACAAAAATCGAGCTGACCTTTAGACTGTTGAAGGCACGTTTTCGGTACCTTCATCGCTCAGATGGGGGACTAATGTGAAGGCCAGTGAAGGTGGGGAAGGTAGTCCTGGCCTGTGCAATGATGTACAATATGTGGTTCAGACGGAACATACCCCTGCCCCTGTACATGGACATACCCCTGCTCCTGGTCATGGACATGCCTCCAGCGGAAGCTGATGACGATGGTGATGAGGATGCAGCTGAGGACATGCAACAATACCAACACAGGGATGTCAGGGATTGGTGTGCAGCTCACCAGAAGCTCATTGTGAACTACTTTTGAGCACCCAACAACTGCACACAACCCATGGCACATTCTGCATGTGAAGCACTGCAATAATAAAGCAGACTTCTTCACAAAATGAATGTCCAGACGTAAATGCCTTTGCACAACCATATGTAACAATCATTAGGAAACATGTGACCCACCACCCCCTGCCCAACTAACCCTGCCCATTAGCTCCACCCAATAACACCTGCCCAAAACACCCCCTAGGATGCAGTAGTGTCACATTAACATTTGTAGTGACTCACTTCCGTGGCCTCTTGTCAGCAGGCGTGTCCTTTTTCGGTGACCCTGATAGTGTGTATAGTATGAGAAGGAATGTGGAATTTGAGTATGTTAGAGAATTGAGCATGCACTTGGGACTATGACAGGCATTTAAAGTATCTCATCCAGTGAAGATCTGTGGGTGTGCTAGCAGTGTAGCTCCTTGGTGCACAGTCACCATGGGGAACATGCAGGAGAACCCCACACTGTTGGAGATACTGAAGACGCTGCCAGTGGGAAACAGCTAGGGGCAAAATCAATAAATTATGAGAGAGAGCATCCAGGGAGAATCAACAGTGGACACCCACAAGCAAAGTCAAAGTACAATGCAACGATTGTGGCGTCATCAAGGAGAAAATATCAGCACAGCGAAATAACAGCGGGAAAAGCCTAGGCGCTCCACAGAAGAAGAAGAAACACTACCGGGGCACATCTACAAAGGCAGAATCAAGCAGCACAGTTCAGTGGAAACATCTTATAGAAAACTAGGGTGACATCTAGGGTAGATCCGATTGGGAGAAGATAGAGGGTCAGATTAACCGAAATATAAACCTTACAACGGGCCCCTTTGGAGTAGCTTCTTGAGGTACAGGGGACCCCTCAAAAGTTGATTTTGCACAGCACCCCTTTCCCCATGCCGGCGTCTCCGTTCATTTAGGGCTCCAAGCAGATATCTCATTGGCATGAGCGATCACCTTTCCCAGCACAATCTTGTTGGTATAGCGCATGGCTGGCTGTTTTAAAATGTACAAATGCAGTTGAGTGTTTTAGCCTGTGCTGTATTCTTTGTCATGGCCCCTTTAACTAGTGTAGCAAGTATATTCCATATTATAGCTGTTTCATTAGCCTCAGTACTTCGCCTTGCTACCACAGCGGCAAGAGTTCGGATTAGCACCTGTGGCCCTTGTCAGCAGAACTGCTCTAGCGTCTCTTCACACCTCGCACCAGGCAGTAACCTTGTGCATCCGCTGGAAAGGCTGGGGCCTAACTGACAAATTGGAGATTTGCTGATCAAGAGCTTTCAGACCAGCCGTGACCCATCAATTTCCACAGGAAAAGTGGGTAGAGTTCAGCATGAAGACATGCAGAGACCACCAATGGCCAATAGCAAGAGACTTGTACAATACTGCATACTTTGTCCATGAAACACTTCACAGCTCCATGGACTCAAATGTGATTCTTGACAAAGCGTTTCGCAACATGTACTGATGCGAAAATCTAGTATCTAGTGCCACTCAAAAATGGATCATAATTTGGATTTCGAGGGATCAGTATGGAATAAGTAAATCAGAGGACCGCAATTTCCTGCATCGTTCCATGCTCCGGCAATAATATCCTAAAAGACATACCATTCTTCCCCAACCTGACAACTTTCAGGGAAAAAGGTATGAGGCATCTGTTCTACCAAGACTCTCACAAGGAACCAATGCTAGAATCGGCCAAAGCGCCAAGAAGCAATGAGCCCATGCAGTGTGCACTCTTCACAAACATTGTTACAGCATTAACAGTGCTTTCCCCACGTTTTTATGTCGAGTCGACACAAAAACATTTATAATTTTAGCCACTGCTTGGTAAAGAGGCCCAAGCAGGATTAAGTTTGCATGGATGATGAAGGCGAGAATTTTAATTATTAATGCAATGTGTCAATTTTCGAAATATCTCAAGAACAAATGATCCGGCAGGCCACTCTCCCAGACCAGTGAGCGATTGTCTGAGGGCCTGGTCTGCTTTCTTACATTTCTTTCACAGACAGATCGTCTTACACGGTCTCGGTGCTTCTTTTTGATGTTTGATGTAAAACTGCGGAAGTCTTCACAACTTTTAACTCCGCCAGCCCCTCACTGAAGGCCAGACATTGGACTAATTACACCTGCTAGCAATCATTTTATTCGACGTTATTACTGTCGTGAAAGGTGTGCCCAAGTAAAGAGTTCAGCATTTTTATTGGGGCGACGAAAGAGCAGATTCTAATGAGGAGAACACGGGGCCTGTTTAATCTCTGCTGGTTTTAGCACTCTTTTTACTTTGCCATCAGGAAGTGCAAAATAGCTTTCAGAGTAGCACGTGCGAATAACACTGAATCTGCAAGCTAGCAAGATCTGGATATGCCGTATTGGTATATATTTCGCGGCAGTGGAAATTAAAAAGGCAGTACAGTACTTGGGAATTGGGAACACATTCTACACAAAATCATAAATGCGACTAAAACATTGTTTATGGTGTGATAAGGCCTGCTTCATTTAGAGTCAGAAAAATGGCCTAAATATTTAGACACACATTTGAGCAACAGTGATTACTTTGTGGCTACCAAAAAGTCAGTAATTGATGAAACTCTTATCTGAAGAGTTGTTAGACTTCCAAGTACAAGCGATGGAAAACACTGGAAGCTATGGGCCAGTCTTCTGGAAGCAAACAGCAGCAAGTGCGGTGCTCATCAACCTGCATCTGCCAGGCGCTACACCCAGATCCTCCTTCTGACACAACTACACCCTCCCCACCTATGTGAGTGATCACCATGAGTCCATCACTCACATCTGTTTTGACTCAGCATTCACGTGTGTGTTGCTTCAGGTTCTCTTCCTGGGTTGAAATCTAACACGAAACATTAATGTTTATGTTCTCCCTGACTGTTGATGTTTGAGGCACTAGGGGGCAGGCACACATCTGAAAAAACCTATGACTTATGAATCCATAGGGCATCTCTGCCCCAGGTCATGCCAAGCCCAGAAGAAGCATGCCAGGCCATTCCTGGTGTCTAAAAGGGAAATACAAAATGTGGTGGATGGAAGGCTTTCAATTAAACATAACTTGTGTCATTGCTCTGGGCAGTCTTCCACATGTTTTGCCCGGAGAGACTCATCGGGTGAAGCTTAACTCTCAGGCTAATTCATGGTGGAATGCTCCTATTCCATTGGAGATTGGGCGTCACTGCATTGCTCCCAGTGTTGGCAGGACATAGATGGAACTGTATGCGACTGGTCCACTTATGTACTGATGCAGATCAGATAAAAAACAATGGCATGGAAGGTTTGCCGGAGCAATGACAGTGGCCATGACTATGATATGCTATGATATGACATGGCATTAATAACGTGCCTATACACTAACTCAAAGTCTTCCACTAACCTCGTTTTACTTTAAGTTCATCTTGGAATCTAAGAGACTTTATACCCCTTACTCATTGTGCCTACATAATCAGTATGTGCGATGCCATATCATATCATATCACATGTCTTGGGGGCTTGTTTTTCCATTTGGAGGGAATGTGATTCAGCATTTCAGGCTAAACATCTCCCACTGGTGGCAGAACCAGGACTGATTTGCAAATGGTTGGCCCTTCATGTAACGGCACAGACTGGCTAAATGAATGTCGGAGAGAAGTTGAAGCACTTCCCTCAGGCAGGGTGGTGTAGGCACCTGTTGCAGATATTTATGTACCCTGCAGATTCAAATGTTTAAATCCTCAATCGGCTATCGGGCCTTCCATCATTCCATACGAATGTGTTGGACGCTCTTAGAAGGGGGAGGTTGAAGATGGAGAATAGAGGGTTGTCAAAGAGTGAAGGGCGTTTGAATGGTATGGCGGGAAGAGGGTTTGGAGGATGATAGGCCTAACAGAAGAAGATATTGAAGATGGCCAGTGAGGTTAGGCAGTTAGAGCAGGCAGCAAAGGGAAGCTTTGACTTGGCTTGTCTGGTGCTGGAGGGATACCCGTGGTGTGAGTGGTGGTAGAGAACAGTACTGGAGTGGGTCTGCACACTCCCACAATTGATTGACCATGTTCTGATATGTCCAAGCAAATGTAGAGGGTGGAAAAAGGAATTGTCAGACAAATGCAGTGCCTTCCTGGAGAAGTCGTGCAAGCTGGGCCCAGGTCATTGTATGTCACTTGCACCCCCCTCAAAAGGGTTCTGATAATTTTTATTGTGTATTTATTAATAAAGGCATGTTATTTTGGTCAGGAACATGGTATAGTAGACCTTAACAGGGGTTATAGAAGTCCCTTGATCTGCTGCTTTACGTAAATGAATTCCACACAGATTGTGGCCATGTCAGAGATGGGGGTCGCAAAGGAACATACCATTTGCACACTACAGACAAATGTGATAAAAGTATATAGAATGCGTACATAGTAGAATTACCCTTAACTAGGTAATAACATTACATACAGCGGGTTCTGGAGGGGCGGCGGGCATGGAAGAGGGATGATGCCTCACTGCATTGGAGATGATGATTGATGACAGGTGTGAATGCCTGGGAATGTGGGGATGGTCTTGATATAGGGGGGGCATGAATTTCCAGTGGTAGGGAGCAAGGGTGATGAAGGAGCAGAAATGAGGGGCAGCACAGTATGGGTGGAGGCAGTGAAATTAAGAGAAATTAAGCATGGCATTGGAATGGCAGGTGGGAGGTGCGGAGTATCGGGAAATAGAGGTAGTCAGTTTGGGTGGTGAACCCAATAATTTATTTGAAGACTGGAATGAGAAATTTGAAGACAGGATTGATTATGTATAGGGATAGTAGCTGTAGAGGTGGTGGACAGAGATGCTTGAGGATTTTAGAGATTAGAAACAGTGCCAGTTGTAAAGTTAAGAGGAGCAAATGAGTAGAGAGGGATGTTCAGCAGGAGGCTGAACAAGTTGTGAAGTCTGCTGAATTACAGAGCCGGGATGAGCATTGTATCTGAGTGGTAGGTGGAGTTGGGGAGAGATCGTTCAGGGGTGGACTGGGAACTAAAAGAGGCCCTGGAAATAATTACTGGGGACCAAAAGAGGCCCTGGAAATGAAGTTCAAAGTGGCCCCATGTTAGACATTTTCAGCAAGCCCAATGCTTTTCCTATGAGAAAATGTGGAAATACCACACAAAAGAGGCCAGAGTTCCCAATAGGCCAGTCCACCCCGTCCACCCCTGGATCGTTCTAATGTTCATTAGGTTCAGTCCTGTTAGTGTGGTGGTGGCGGTAGTGAAATGGTGGTGCTTGAGTTCACTGTCAAACAGCAACCCAAGGTTATGAGGCTTTGAGGGTTTGGGAGGGGAGGGGGGTCGATAACTGGTGTCTCATAGCCCTAGGTTCTGTAAATATGAAACCCCCGCTTTGTTCTTTCACCTCATGGCTCCAGGTGGTGATGTGGTTCTGTAAATATGAAACCCCCGCTTTGTTCTTTCACCTCATGGCTCCAGGTGGTGATGTGAGGATTTGAGGTAAGCAGTGATCTACTTTGGAAAGCTGGCATTGCAGCTTCAAATATGTTAAACATTCAAAAGTAGCTGGATTCAATAATACGTTTTTGTGGAAGTAAATAAAAATAAAAATCAATCTGCATTAACTCTTGAACAATATGCATCCATTTCTGGCAGTTGTTAATTTTCAACATTTGAATGAACTAAAAAAAATACTTAGGCTAGATAGTTGACGTCTTGCACGTTATTGACAGAATATGTGACATAGCAGTTTTCTCACTCTCTTATCACTGATTCTTCTTTGTCAGTGCATGCAAGGCCCCCACATAAATCACGATTTGGCTGATTTTTAAGAAACTATTCAGTATTTGGTGTTGTGTATACATTAGAATTTGTGTTAGACCATAGGGACATGTCTGAATGTGCCACTGGTCAAGATGAATCCTGCCTAACTTCCTAATACTTTGCACTGGTAGAGGAGGGCCTCTCACCACTCTACTCTGGTCCAGTGTTTTTTCAGTGCTCATGAATGTGGTCGTTGATCCCTTCTTCCAAGACACCATCTTGCTATATATACGTAGCTCCTTGAGAATTCTGAAACAAGCAGCGGCCAACAATGAGCACAGAAGAGCACACGGTGGGCGATATAGTTCCAGACGATCTGCAGTTTCTACACGTTTGAATGTTCATTAAAACCTGCTTGCCTGGTGCCCATCTCATTTATATTGTTTGGTTTGCTTGTTTTTGAACCTCCCAACTCTTTGCTTCGGTTAGATAAACAATTATAGTATCATTATTAAGAAGCAGTGGTACACCAGGGATTTCACTGTTGAATTGACAATCTTGCCAAATGTATTTTAACCATGAATTGCTCTTTCATGCATTTGCTGTCACGTTTTCACTCCTAACCCTCAGATCCACCCTCCCCTGCACTATCTTCAATTGCTGCACTCACAGGAAATATATTCAGGAATGAAACCGGGAAATTATAGATTTATTCAGCAAGCGCAGTGCTCGCTCATCGACTTCGCCGGGTGTTCGGGAACAGTAGTCTGCGACCCTAACCTGGAGTCTGTGACTCTCCCAAAGATTGTCCCTGGGAAGCATGTAGTAAGGAAACAGCTCTTATTGCAAAACTCCCTGCTCTGTAAAGGTCTCCTTCACCCTGTGAGGTCCAGAACTTCATGAAAGGTTTAGAATAACTGCATATGAGCACAGAGTCTTCCCAAAGTTAACAACGGGCCTATTTGTGTCAGAAATGTGAAGGCCAACGCAAAACAATGACGACATAACATTTGCAAGCAGCTACCAAGAGAAATAAGGCTAATCAGCTGCAGTAAAGAAACAGAAATTGGTAAAGCCAACAGTCTTTGCTTTTGTGTAGGCATTGCATAGGCATTTGTCAGGCGCTGTCATCATTTGCCTAGAGAGTAAAACCATTTGCTACACTATTGCCAGTTAGAAGCATATTTTGCCATGTATTTCCACACTATGCCCAGTACCCACATACTAATATAGGCATCATGAGAAATAATTGCCATTAACAGGAAAACACTCACTTCGGTGTAATTAGAACGGGCATAGACAATATGTGCTTGGTGCTGTAGAATGCCATTTTATACAGAATTTACACTCAGCTCCTCCGTAATAGGTTCACTTCATACACCATTACCAAGCGTTAAACTTGAGTGTTCACCAGCATACAATGGGAGGCCAGACTGCCCCAGTTTGGCAGCACAGATCTCTGGAACTTCCCACTAGTGATGGCTACTTCTTCATCTATTGTAGACGCTTTAACACATTCGTATTTTTCCAATCAACACCCCACTTTGTAACTTGATTAAATATGTCTACAGATGGCCATGCTGCCCTTAAAAGGTTGGTTTTTAGAAACTGTTGAGTCTCTTATATCCCAGTGTTAGGCAGTGTTACCATACAGTACCAAAGAGTCACTTTGGTGATATTCGAGCAAGTGTAGAAATGTAAAAAGAAAATATGAAGCAAGAATCGTTCCTTTGATTATGAGTTTATTGATAAAAACCAAGTTGACCCAGCAGAAGGGAAAACACTTTTTATTGGACAGCTTTCAAACATATACATTTTTTGATGTTTACTCCATCAGATATAATCATATGTGTCACTGGCGTCTGTCAATTTTCTTCTGCTGCACAATATAAACTTTAAAGACATCTATTGCTGTTGTGCAAAAGGTATTACGCTGGCTTGCAGAGTGCCCTACCCATACCATATACCCTTCTTGGTCTCGAGGTAGTTTGGTTTGTTAAGTTCAGGTACCTATTTTGACTTATTCATTCTGTTCTAATGCCGGTGTGTACATTTTTCCATGCCAATAGTTATGTGTTGGGTCAAACGTTATTTAATGGCCCTGGAGGGTGGTCTTAATTTTACTGTGCAGGGCATGTTTAAATCTGTCTGTACAAAATATAGATTCAGCAGTAGAGGAACATACTGCAACATTTACGCTGTTTGCCTTTAAGTAGCCTCTGTATGTCAGGCACCGGTTGCATATCTCTGTGTGTGTTTCATGCACATTGGGCATTTGAATTCCATTGGGGACGACTCAGCCCTTAATACTACCATGGTCAAATCATTGAGCGTCATTATATTTGATAATAAGAATGCCTATTATTCTAGTGCTTGGAAACGGCAAAGGAGATCACAACTGCCAGGCTTGGAAAATACATGCACTACATGGACTTCTTAGTTGATTACTATTACTATGATTACATGAAAGTACTCTTTTACACAAGCACACAATTATAGATCGGATAAAGTACTCCCTAACGTACGTTAAAAAGATATTGCAAGTCACTGGGGAGTTCTGTGACCAAATAGAGGAACTAGGCCAAATGCCTAGTTCCTTTATAAGGTCATGCAACACTGACGTGACTTGCAATGTCTTTTTTATATACAGTAGGCAGTATTTTATTACTTCTAATGCATGGCCAAGCACTGTTATTCCACCTACTACCTCGCCGCTTGCTTAATGGAATGTAATAGATCTTCCATTTCCTGTTCCATATATTCAATGTAGAAAATGTTTTGAATTCAAAAAAAGCTACTATGCAGCTTTGAATGTTTTGCAGAAAAATAGTTCAAACATTTTAATATACTGCATTAAAAAAGCTTTTATTGTGTACTTTAAGAGAAGTAATAACATGCAACTTCTTGTTCACGTATTAAACCTCAGCAGTGCACAAATTAAATATTGTACCATAACAGTTCAATGGCAATTAATTGCTGCAAAGTGTCACAAAGAACATTTTAACAAGCAAGGAATTTGAAAGGCGTGTAAATGCTGTAATTAACTGCTGTATTGACGGCTGGAATTCTGGCCTTTGTTGGCTCAAGCAGCAGACATTGCGATGTCACGACTGAAGCATTATAACAAATTACACACCAGTTGTGATGTCACAACTAGCCTGTCATATGAAAACGATATCCAGGCTTTTATAGGAATATTGCAGGCTGCCATGTATTATATTTAAGCATTATTACTGAAGCAGGGGTGTGGGTGGGGGGGTCATTACTGGGCCAGGTAATGCCCAGGGCCAGTTAGAAGCCGGAGCGAAGCGAGGGCTTTAAAGATAGCGCACGGCATTACCTGACCTGGTAATGCTCCCCATAGCAAGGGTAATATGGCTATTAGAGCCCTGGCACGTTTTACCAGGGTACCAAAGATATTTTTTTTTAAAGTTCAGAAACTACGTGTTTGCTGTTTCTCAACTTTTAAAAAATGACAAAATTATGGCTGTTATGGATCAGGGAGAATGGAACTACACCTAGTCCCTTCTCCCTTTCCATGGCAGCTTGTCGTGTGTAAGGGACACACCGGGAGCACTACTGTTCCCAGCACATGCGAGGGACAGAAGTGGAAGATAAGTGGGAGCGCAGGGGGGCTATATATGTGGTAAAGGGGGTAAGGGGCGGGAGGTGGGGTGATGGGGACTCAAGCGCTCAGGGGAATATTTACCTGATTATTCGGTGGTTGAAGATGGCAGCATCCAGCTCTGAGGAGGCTCAACTTGTTAGGTACCTATACTACCAACCTAATCCCCAAAACGAATGCAGCGTGATATATACGCCGTTAGACAACAATGGGTTGCTTAGAAAGAAGACCTGTCCTAGGAGTTTCATGGGCTAGTATAAAAATATCCTTTTAATCATAAGCTTTCGAAATGTACAACTGCCTATTATTCACAAAAACATATACACCACATGTTCCCTTTATACTACCTATACTGAAGTCAGAACTGTTGGCTTTACCAATGCTTGTTTTACTTAAAGATGTCCATCTTCATTTTATTACGTTGTTGAACGCACACCCCACTCTAATTTTTTTGTTAAAGGAGGCTTCGAAAGAAAAGGGTGGCCAGACTACCGCACTTGTGTGCCCTGTTCTGGATTTATTTTCTTTCTCATTCATATGCGTATCAACAGAAAAATGTAAATATTGCCTCTCATATTCATGTTTAAAAGATGTATATTTTAAAAATAACCCTGTGAAACCTATAATAATACGCACATAATACAGAGCATGCAAAACCAGAAACGGTGCACCTATGATGATAATGCTAAATCCATTTGGTATTCCATTACAATAATTGATCAATTACAGTTTCATATAATTCATAAAGTAACCAGTGCATAAAATGAAGCAAAAGTTTTTTTTTACTATGCTGTTTCTTTTGTAAGAGAAAATGGAGCAAGCAGTTGTTGGCCATGGTACGTACAATATTATACCAGTACAAAAACATAAAGCACACACCTTGGAAATTCTTTGGCTTTGGCTGAAGTCACTTAGAGCCATTGTATTACAAGAAAGAAAGAAAGAAAGAAAGAAAGCCTAGTAATAAAAAGGCTGTGGTATGTCAAAAAGCAGTCGCAGGATGCCAGAAGAAGGTGCATCAATGTGCCTAGGTTAGTGAAGTAGTTCCTGTGACATACCAGGACGGAGAAGGAGGCAGCCATTCACTTCCTGCTCCAGAGGCTTTCTGTGAATGAGTCACCTACCTGCAGATTTCTCGTTATTCTAGGACTGAGGGGGCTGCAGAGGACACTGTTTCATCTGCAGTTCACCATCCTGCTCTTTAGGCCAGGTCAATATTGGACATGATACCATGGAGAAATATGTTCTGAGTGAGGCAGAGTGAATCCTGGGATACATAGGAATGCTTGTCTGTCTATGGGAAGAAGAGAGCTGTAGATGATTGTCAGGGCAGGAAAGGTTATTTCTCCCAGAAAATCTTCATTAAATAGACTGTATTCGTTTGCATGTACTTGTTTTACTGGCAGAAAAACACTACCTGCCACACCAGACAATTCATTGATCTAAGACAACACAGTAAGGTAATATGCAATTCTAATCGCAATAGCCCCCACAATGCTTATTGCCGGTCTTCTGGAAGATTTGAAACAGAATACATTAACCTCAATGCAACGTATGGCTCCATTGGAGACCTTGGACCCGTAATAAGAGATTTTGAACCTACTTGAGAGAGTCCCAAGACGCAAGGTACTAGTTCACTGGAAAGACTCGAACCTGAACGTGCACTTTTCAGACTTGTTCTTCCAAAGAAATTTGAGGCATACACTATAGTGAAGGGTCATCCGTGCAGTATTAGGTAGAGTGCCTTCAATCACAAGTACCCTTTTGTAGAGTGGTCTGCCATCCTTACTTACCTTTTACTTCCATTTCTTTGACTTTTTTCCACTTGCACTATTTTTAATTTCCTATATTTAATCCTTATGACAGTTGTTCATGCTTATCATCAGGCATCTGGAATCAATGTAAAGAAACCATTACCAACCCCTCCTGCACCAATCCAGCATATGTTCACTCCAGAGCGTGGCACAGATCAGTATGGCAATCCATGCACATGTCCGAACACACAGATGGTCTGTAAGAAAAATCAGGTAGATTAGCATGGAACATTATGTACCTAATTTAGCTCAATAAAGTGGGAGAGTGAGAAGATGTAGGGACGTAAAGGAACACTGAGTGTGTGTGTGTGTGCATTTTTACAGACACATACATTTTAGAGAATATTTAAATACCGACTTTGACACGAAATTCTCTGTTCGCTTTGATAATTAAGAATTGAGTGTTTTTAGAATCCTACTTCTGGTGCTGTTTATTATGTTTTTATAATTGTGTTTGTATCCCTGAAATACACCTTTAGTGTTTCTTTGATTACACACTTGTATTGCATTCAGAAGTATTTCTTCCATTTCATTCATTCTCTCCAGCTCGGGCCATGTGTCTCGCTGCACTTATGTGCATGGGCAAGCGGTCGGGCTCAGCGGGTGCACTGGCAGTGCACCCAAGGCATGCTAAAGGCAATCTAGTTTGTGCCTGGCCAGGCCCTGGATGGCCCTTGGAGGGAGAATACTGCCTTTGATCCTCCGCATCTGGTATATTCACCATCCTTCCTTATGCAACGTGCCCCTCCTGAAATACAACTGTCATTATTGTGTGTAGATTCCAAGCAGACCCACCTCCTTGAGATGGTGTATACCTTGTCAGATAAAATCAGCTGTGTTCTACTCAATGCTCATTCCTTAGTAGCTGATTCTGCCCATTGTTATGACTTGCTAAATGTTCACTCCCCAAAGTTCTGTGTCCTTCCCAATACCTGGCTCATGACTCTTCTGGCCCTGTCCTTGCTCAAGCTCTTCCTTTTGATTATGAATATTTGCGCGCTGATAGGGTGTCCGAACATTCAGGCAGTGGTTTGATACTAGATATGCCTGTGCTCTGCTACCATCTGTTCATATTATACAGATGGAGGCCATGCTCATTCAGATTTCCATATCAGGCTCTCAAACCCTGCATATTCCATTGGTGTATCGGCCCCTGGCAGTTACCAATCTTTCTGTCCTTTCTGTCCTGCATTTCTTGAATTTGCTGTGGATCTCCCACATCATTTCTCGAATGTGATCCTGTTGGTAAACTTTAATTTGCATTCTTTGCAATTGTCAAACTTATTACTTGATAGCTTCTTATCTGCCATGTACGATCTTTTTTTTAACCAACTTGTCATTGGTCCTACTCACTACTTGGGTAGCATACTAGATCTGATTTTCTCTCTGCCATCATTGACAAAGGTGTTTTCTCCCTTATCTGTCCTTTGGACTGATCACATGATTCTTCCATTTGTAATTTTTTTGCTGTCCTCTTTTGTAGCACCTGCTTTGTCTCGTCTTCCTAGACGTAGTGGTTTGCCTTTGATACTTGCAGGATCTCTGAAGAGATCACAATTGCATGTATTTCCCATCCTACTGATATGTCTTTACTTTCTCAGGTATTCACTACAGTAGCCAACCACCTGGCTCCAGCTCATCCGTCTTTCCGAACCCTGGTTCTCTTCTCATTTAGCTGACCTCTGGTGAACGGTTTTTAAAGGTGACCTCTCGAGTACCACTCACAGAAGAATGTGGGAGCTCAAATACCTGAATGTGTGTAACCTAAATGACAGTGGTCTGAACATAGATGTAGGTTTTACATGTTGTGGCGAATTATGAGGCCAGGTCCATCAATGCAATTTCATCAACAAAGTCAGATGTCTACCATCAAGTACCATCTCTCTCCAACAGCTGTTGAACACTACTGTTGAGGACAGCTAACAGGTGAGGGCAAAGGACACTGACAATGGAAATCTTGGCTATCTAAGCTCAAATTGTTGGCACTGTGGAAGAAGGTAGACGTGAATTAGTTAATAAATAAATAAATGAAAGGGAATTCGCAACCAGAGGAAGAATTCGTTTTTTTTTCTTCTTTTAAGCAAAAATATCAGTATCTTGATCCCCGGTGACCTCGTCCTACCCCCAAAACCCAAACCCCAATACTTTGTGTTTATTATTTTTCTTTTCACTTGTAGACTTTGGTTAGACAAATACCCTTTTACCCTATTGGTGAGGACAAAACTTGCTTGCAATTAACTCATGTACAAACTGAACTGCACATGTGCCCCGAAACTGTCCACTTAGGGGCAGTGAGTAAAGGCTGTTGAACTAAGGCCAATGGATCGCACTGACATAGGCTGGCCAGGACAATAGATCATTGATCGTGATCAGAAGAATTCACGGGGTTGGAGGCCCCATGGCCCTGGCCAGGGGGACTGGACTGGAAGTGAACCTTGCCAACTATCTTTACCCGAAGGACATCATCACAAAGTATTGTTCTACTGCAACACTATCCACAGATTATGCATCAGAATTAATGTGTTCCTTTGTTTTGGTGTGAATAGTGTGACAGAAGGCCTTTTGTAAAACATCTAGAATATTCAACGATCATGTGGCTAAAAATGATCGATCTGGAGGTTGGAGCAGGCTAGTCATGAGCGAAAAGGTTAACGTTTAGGATGCTGTTTATTTGTCTTGTAAGCAAACTAATAATTCATTTTGTTTAACCATCACCAAAATTGAGAAAACAAGTCTGATTGGCTTTTACAGGACTCATTATGGAACATGAGCCACACTGAGATAAAAGCGGACATTGCACCATTTAAAAATGCATTTGTCATACTGTATACAAGCCAGGAAACCAGTGTGAAGCTTGAGGAATGCTGAGGTAATATCTGCGATTGTACCGGTTAAGACTCAAGAGCATATTTTGCAGTGTCACATCGTTTAGCAGTCTAGAAACATTAATAGCTGCATTGAAATCACTACAATGTTCTGACAGTTCATAGAGGCTACAAAACATAATCTAAGTCTCTGTATAAGGAAAACATAATATATGCCCTGATTTCCAATTATGTGTTTTTAGACCTTTCACTTCAATATTTTCAACAGCTACACATGGACACGTTTTGTTTTCAGTATGACTTTTAGCTGGAAATGTGGAAAATAACACCTGTAATTTTTGGAAATTACTGGTGGCTTTCTTTAAGACTACGTGTGGACAATTTTGAAAATATATTAGTTTCAGCAGTTACATGTGAAAATGGTTTGTTTGTTTAAGGTATATCTCTCTGAGCTGGAAATGAGGCCATTTTTCAAACCGTTCCATGTGTTCCCAGCATCCAGGAGTTTTTTTTGTCTGTTAGAAAAGACAGCAATTTCAGACCTGCATTCCATGAACATTGTTCTTTTAACCCATGACATTTAAAACATCTTTTTTCAATGCTTTGAGAATTCATTGTCTTGTTTTGTGGGATTTTCTCAATCAATCATTTCACTCGGCATCATCTGATGAGGAAGCCTTATTGGGGTGAGAAAGCTAATGCATTTTTCCATCTCTGCGTAGCATTTTCAAGTAGATCAATACTAGTCACCAAAACCTCCATCATGTGCTTGAGGAAGTATAACAAATCATCATCTTGATAGATAAACACTGCTGGAATAATAAAGCAGAAAACAGCGGAAAGTTCAATAATGCAAGGCAAATCAAATACAATATTGCCAAAAACTGGAAGAGGAATTTAAACCATAAGTTATTGGAATATATAAACATATTTAGCAAAAGGGTCCGTCACAAACCAGGCATGGATGTAAGCAAATTTCTTTACATGGATTGACTTTCTGAATGGAAGATTCCACTGGTTTTCATAACTGTCCTTTCATAAACCACGATTTCTGCCACAATGTTATTTCTCAATTTGAGCATGTTACAATTCTCTGAACTTTTATGGTCTTCCCTTACCTTTTTAATTTTCATTGAGGTGCATCATATATCATTGAAGGTCAATCTTACAACAAAGTCCTAGCTCAGGATTTAGACCAGCCTTGTGAAGGATTTTTTCATATTAGTCTGTCTTTCTTGTTCATTGGGAAACCTACTTCACAAGATGAGTTCCAGGCTCTTTTTAGCAGGACCAAGACTTATCCATACTATAGTTTCAGATTTTCCATACAAAGCAGTACCGGTTAAACGATCTGCAGCTTCATAGGAGCCACATTCTCTATGAGAGAGAATTTTGATGCCTACGCTGTACAATGTCTGAGAGAGTGTTTTGTCTGATGATAGGTCATTCCAGAGGTCTTGAAGGTTTGTTTTTTCTGCTTTTGTTAAGTAGGCTGTAACATATCGTGCAACTGCAGTGGAATTGCCTGCAATGTACTGCACATCTATGTTTGCATTCCATAAGAGGGCAATGATTGCATTGGAATAATTGATATATTTTGATTCTTCTGTTCTTTTTATGTAATATCTGTTCTTAGGTGATTTACCTTTAACACTACGGGGGTCATTATGAATTTGGAGGTAACCATGGCGCTATTCGCGTCATGGCTGCCTCCAAATCCTTATCGACTCCGCCCTGGTGAATGGAGCTATTACCGCCTATTTCCAAGGTTGGCGGGGCGGTAATTCCCCATTCACCAGGGCCCTTCCCCATTCCCATTTGAGCCCCCATAGTGCTCAATGGGAAAGGGGAAGGCACTAATAACGGTACCGCAAATTGCAGTACCGTTATAAGTACCAAAGTCCCTTTGCAGGTCCCGTCCTTAACGCCTGGTAAAACCAGGCGTTAAGGGAGGACCCGCAAAGGGAACTCCTAATAGGGCAGTAAGGGATTACCGGTACCGGTGCCCTTACTGGTACCGGTAATCCTTTACCGCCCGGGTCGTAATGAGGCCCTATGTCTAACTGAAGACATGAAGTTGTTCACTTCACCTGTTTCTGTAACTGGTCTAGGGAAACCAAAGCAGCATTTGGTGTAGTATTTCCCTTTGTTTTTGTATTTGCAACAACAGTATTTGCCACATTTGTGTTTTTGAAATTGTACAATTTGTGCATGGAGATCACTATTTGTTGCTTTCGATGGAATTTCACAAGTAACATATTTTTTGATAAACTGTTTTGACCAAATTTAGGAGCATCTTTAATCCATAAAATCATGTGGATATGTGGTGCTCCTCTGGCTTGGTATTCTTTACTCCAAAAGAAGTGTTGCACTTCTCCGAGGGGAGGAACAGTTTTATTACAAATAAAGTGTAGCAAAGAAACGATGATGGAAATATCTTGAAACATTAACAGGATCTAGAGAGCAAATTTCTCCAGGTGTTATTATATCTATGTTTGTTTTGTTTTTGTTTGATATGCGTAGGAAATCATGTAAATCTTCCAATGCATATTCTGCACAACTTAATCTAACAAACCAAGTGTGTGGGCCGAGGTTTCTCATCATACAACGTACATCTATGTGATGTCGGAACCAGTACTCTTTCATACCACGCATGTTTGCTAACAGATTTGTAATGCTTGATTGTAAAACCTCATTTTTTTCTTGCACTTTTTGTATTAATTGCGTAGCTGACATATTTTGAAAGTGGGTTCCTGATTTCAATATGTGTGCAACTCCGTAACATAGAGTTGCTAGTTCACTTTCAAAGAGTAGATGGAATATGTATTCCACATTTTGTTTAAATCTGGGATCTTCAGAATACATTCGTAATGAGCTGTATTCTGATGCTGTTATCCCAATAGGTCTATCATCGTACATTCCTCCTTTGCCAGTAGGAAAGAGTAGAGGAAAAGCATGTGCTTCTATACTTTTTCCCATATGCTTATTGGTGTTCCTTTGGTTTGTCCCATTTGGTACGTTTCTAGTGCATAATCTATGGTGTCATTAGAGTGGAATGGATTAATTGTATAATGGTCTAAAATATTGGATACTGTATCAGGATCTACAAGTTCAAATTGACCAATTTCTGGTGACTCTTGAATTATTTCATTTGTTTCCCTTAAGTTTTCTTCAATATTTATTTCTTTGTAGTATTCATTACTGTCTTTTCGATATTGCAAGGATTGTCTAACTTTATGTAAGTCTATGAGTTGTTGCCAATTTTTTTTGTCTTTTGTTGGTACACCATTTACTAAGACAATTAAAGATTGCTCTATTGGAGGTTGCACTCCCAGAGTGTGCACATTTTCTTTCAGATCTAATGGTAAATAAACTACTTTGCCACAAATGCCTTTCACTAATTCAGAGGGATGTAATTTTGCTGTTTTTGGTTGAAGGCATATTATTCCTTGAAATGGGTGCACTGTTTGAATTATGATGCTCTCATATAAATTGAGTTGTTGCAGGGGATTTGGTAGTTGGAATAATTCCAAGTTATTTGTGATAGCACGTGAAGGAGTTCGGTTCTTGTCAAGTTTTGTAGTGCAGTAACTGCAAAGTATTAAGGGGTCAGTTATTTCGTATTTGTTTTCTGCTATAAGGTAGAGAGTTAATTCAAACCATTTGGAATCCTCATTGTCTTCTATTTTGTATGTTACATCTATAGTTTTTGTGTTACTTTTATAAAAAGTTCTGAGGCAACACACACACACATGGTTTGGTACTTCAGCGGATGTAATTTTAAATGTTAGTATTTCTTTTTTGTATGTGTGTAGTACAAGGTTGCCATGTGCAGAATTGTTGCTAGTCTGTTGTAAGGCTATTGCATTTTGTAAGTGGCTTTCACTTCCAAAATAGTTTCTCTGGATATGGTCAATTTCTTCGAGTAGGTCTTTGTGTGTACCATGTAGAAGAGTGTTATTTAAATTGACTAGTGCTAAAGCAGGACTTTTAGCATAGTACAGTTTATAGACTAGATTTATTATAGTTGAATGATGTGTTGATATAATTTTGATATGATGGAAGGTGCTTTGCAAATAGGTCCTGAAATGCAGGCTAATGAATGTCCTTGTAGTCCTGTGTATTTGCGCACTGGACAGGTATCCATATTTTGCAGCACTTTTCATTTTGATTTTGTCTCTGCCTTTCACATACTGAGGAACTGGCGTAAAGATTTGAAAGACTTTTTTGGAATGTTACACATTGACGTGCATGGCCATTTGTATACTGGACGTTCTGGTTCAGTTGAATGGAGAGGTTATTCTGAGTTTTCTAGGGATATTTTTGTAAGCAGAGTTTCTCGTTCCATTATGGTATTATTAATTTTTTCATAACCTCGTCCACTGCTATGGATGGTAATTGTGTTTGTTTGGATTTGTTTGTATGCTTCTTCATTAAAATATGGTTATGTGCTCGTGGTGTTACTCTATTCACCTCCACAGATATTTAAGAAGTTATTTTTGTTGGCATCCCGTTTATTGAGAAGTTTTTTTTTGTAATTTAGTAGTTCGTTTTGTTAGTGCTTTCATTCTGTTTAACACTAAAATGAATAACTTTCGTTTGAGAAGGATTGCACTTTCTATTAAAGCTTCTAAGATTAATTTCTACGGTAGGTTTGAAGGGTTGTGCATGATTTGTCTCCTGTTTTTATAAGATTCTGAAGGACTCTGTGGCGGAACATTTTTGCTAAAATACCTTTTTTTGGTATGGTTACTTGCTAGTATATCAAGATTTATAGGAGCAGTTTTAGCAGTAGTGGTAGCCGAATTCTTGTTAAGCATTTTTTGTTTTGTTTTACATTTTAATAGAGGAGGCAAAGTTTATGTACTGGAAGCTTGTTTTGTTTCGGTAAATGACTGTATTAGCTGTTTTGTTTGAACGTTTTGTACAAACTCTTGTAGAGATGGATGCTTATTTTGGACACTTTCATTTTCATTTGCTCTATTTCTGCGTTGCTTTCTACAGACTTGTTTTTTGGTAGGCATTCTTTGGGGTCTGTTGAAAAAAAAAGAAGGCATGGGTTGGGCCGTTCTGCAATGTATGTGTGCTGTGTGCATAAGTGTCTGAGTATGATGGGAAAGATGCATGTGGTGGTGTGTGATTGTTCATTGGGCAGTTAAAATTAGTTGGGAAGGCTATTCTTCTATTTGTGTGTCACTAAACTGCAGTTTAGATGAGAGTAGAAAGTGAGCTAGTGGTGAGGAGAAGCATTAATAGTAAACCTAATGGTATAAAATTAAAACAGTTCTTTGTTTTGTAGTATGATATGATATGATATGATATGATATGATATGATATGATTTGGTATTTGTAACGCGCCTATACACATGTGTTTCAAGGCGCGACGAGGCAGGGAGGGGGGGACAAGGGGAGACAGACAACGATCTTACTAGGCCAGGTGTCATTCAGATCGCGCAAGTGCAGGGGTGGGGGAGGGGGAAAAGTGCAAGGGGAAGGGGAGGGGGGGAAGTGCAGTACAAGGTAAGTAGCGTAACGTAATAAATAAATAAATAGGGCCAGCTGGTGGCAAGTGTGAGGTAAGTGCAGAACAAGTGCTGGGGGGGGGGGGGCTGTAGGGATACAGAGACAGTCCCGCAGTGCAAAGGGGTTCCAGGGCATCATTGCAAGTGGAGAGTGGCAGGGCCCAGGGCCGAGGCCGTTTAGAGTGGTCCATTTGCAGGATCAGTGCAGTTTCAGTGAGGAATTAAATTAGCTGTTCAGCAGGGGAGAGGGAGAGAGAAAGCAGAAGCAAAGAGGAAGGTTTTGAGGTGCTTCCGGAACCGGAGATGGTTCTCCTCAAGTTTCAGGGAGGCAGGAAGGCTGTTCCAGAGGGAGGCCCCTGCCGCGGAGAGAGATCTACCCCCAGCTCGTTGCTTCGAGAAGCGGCTAACCCTGAGGGAATTGGAGTACTAACATCCTAAGGGTTGAGTATGTTATTTGTGTGCCATTCTGCCTGCTAATCTCTGTTTAATAAATGGGGATTTGTGGGCAGAATGGTTCAGAAATCACTGTTTTTTTGGTGCGCAAATTACATGAATGAACCACACAGCGTGTTTGAGGAACAGTAAGAATATTAAATGTTAAGGTAATATTGTACTTACTCTTTTTTTTGTGGAATGAGCAGGCTTCTTCGGATATGTTGTTTGTATTTCAGATGCTGCTGATTTTCAGGATAGTGGTCTTCAATGCAATTGTAAAAGAAATAAGTTAGTAATTTTGTGTGTTTATAGCACTGGTTTTAATGTAGACGTTGTTTTTCATGTTTTTGTGGTAGTATTCTTGTTTGATATCTGAACATAGTGTATGCATGCATTTCATTTGACTATGTGCAGCCTTTATATTTTATTTACAATATGTTAGTTTAACATGCTTTGCAAATGAGTAGAATTTTAAGTGCATAAAATTCACTTGATTTTTTAAAGCTGTGTTGTAGATTGCAGACAGGTTTGGAAGTGACAGTTGATTATAGTAGATGGGAAACATTTCAATAAGTTCATTTTAGAGGTAGACATGCCAACAATCGGGAGCCCTTGAGAGGGAGATTTCACCACAGCAATTGGGAACATTTATTTTTCCCATAGGATTGCATTTGGATTAGCATTAATTTAGGCGGGAGACGGTAAAAAATAGTATGATTTTTCAATGAAAAATCGGGACTCTCGCGCCTAAATCGGGAGGGTTGGCATGCATGTATAGGTTATGCGGGAGACAGTTAAAAATAGTGTGATTTTTCAATGAAAAATAGGGTGTCCCGTGCGTAAATCGGGAGGGTTGGCATGTATGTATAGGCTATGCAGGTTTAGTGGCATTACTCTGTTTATATGGATTCATAACAGTTGCGCATGTACTAAGAAATAAAATATGCATACCTGTAGTTTGTATTCATGCATGTGGATATGAATGCAGTTGTAAGTAGAAATCTTGGAGCCTTGGAGAGTAGTTTTTGTAGTAGGTGCTTTCCAATGATATGAGACTTGTACTCAGAGTGATCAACAGTACATTTGAAGTGCAGAACTCTGATGATGGAGTTAGATGTAGAGGTCTTGGATGTGATTGGTGGATGGTTGTGTGACTGCTTAGCTGTATCCAATGAGGGAATGGCACCGAGAGTGATGTGGAAAGGGTAGAAGGGCTGGCTAAGAGTTACGTGCAGTGCGGACACCGCGGCTGTCCACAGATAGGGCGTGCCACATCCAGAGTTTTCCAGCAAATCCAGTATGCATAGGGGACTGTAGGGATCAGCCAATCAGATGTTGACGTTGTGGATTTGTGTAGAAAGAGAGTGTGTGTAGTGAAGATGGCAGAGGTGGTAGTGAAAGTCAGGGTGTTGGTGCTCGGAGATATGTTTGTCCATGGTTTGCAGCAGTATGCTCAATGCAGGCATGTGGCAAACAATTTTGATGTATGTTAAAGGAGTGGAGGTGGTGTGGAGCGCTGTGCCGGATTGCAATGTAGAGAGAATTCTACAAGTTTGTGAAGATATGCGCAGGATGAACAGTCCCCATGTGGTAGTTTTGCAATATGGTGCTTTCCATTTGGGCTACGTCAGTGCCCCTACTTTGTTGGCAGATTTGGAGCAGTTGGTTCAAGTAGTAATGGACATCCTTCCAAATGCGAAAGTAATTTACTCTTACTAATTACTGATTACTAACCAGGGCAATATGGGACAATAGTTCTGTTTTTTGTCCTCAGCAATACATTGCTAGGTGTACAATCAATTGAGGCATGTGTGCTTTCATGCTTAGAGCTAGTATGTTTTTCTGTAATAATGAGAATATTGATTCGAGTAATGCTGTTTATTCTGAAGAAAATGGCATTTCCTTATCTTTTTTGGGAAATGCCATGCTGGTTTTGGAATATAAGGGTTGCTTTGGAGAAGGTAATGTGAAGATTATAGTAGTAAAGTAAGAAGAAAAAATCCCAAAAAATACAAAATAACAGGTGTCTGACAGGCATCTGCAAACAAAAAAAAACTGCTCTTTTAAGAGCCCACCTCAAAGGGGAAATGGGGCACGCTATTTAAATTTACATTCATCACGCTCAGAATTTGATATGTCCGCAGACATAGCGGTAGTCTGCGGACAGCGCGTATTACAAACAGGGATTTTGAGGTGGAGAGGCATGCAAATGAGAATGAGTGGAGCTAGGGATTGGTCAGTAAAGTTTACTGGGTGTGTTGTGTAAGGAGAGATTTTGTCAGAACGTCTTTTTCCTGAGAGAAGAACAGATAGCTATGGCTGTGTGTTTCCGAAAACAGATTATCTGGATTTTGGGAGACTCATGGATACATTGGTTGGAGGTGCATGCAGAATTTTGTGGAGTAGCTGCAGATTTTGGATTCCCTCATGTTTTTTTTTTGATAAAACATTTTTTATTGTTTTACATTCAAAACTACACAATAACAGCTTGTGCGGATTGGCATGCCCTTCCAAACTTCAACCATTAACAGATCAAGTATCAGTCACCCCTGACATTTCCCCAGGTTTTAGTGCCATTCAATCATATCCCCCTCCCTGCATACCACAGGGTCCAGCCGGTTCTAGGGTCCATTTTCTTCCCACCTCCCCCATATCTTGTCCGCCTTAGCAGGGCATCCTCTGGCAGTATATACTCGGTGCTCTATAGTGGCACAAATGTTCATATCTGTTGCCCATTGTTCCATCGTTGGGGACTCCGGGGCTCCCCATTTCTGCGCTATGTTGCGCTTCATCAGTCCCGCTGCTGTGTTCAGGAGCAGCTTGCCCCATTTAGTAAGTTCAATCTCATCCGGAGCACCCAAAATGAGAATCTTCGGATTTAGTGGTATGCGGCACGCCAAGACATTGCCGAGTACAGTACAGCATTCACTCCAGAAGGTGCGGATTAGGGGGCATTCCCACAGGATGTGGAAGAAGGTCCCAACCCCATCCCCACAACGGGGACAGTTCGGGTTCAGGGCTCTCCCCCATCTATATAGTATCGTCCTGGGGTAATAGACCCTGTGCAGGATCTTTAATTGAACCAGTCGAATCCTGGAAGAGATGGCCACCTCCCTTGGATGCATTAGGACGTGGATCCAGTCCTCTGGATCTATCACCCCTACATCCACCTCCCATTTAGTTTTCAGGGTCGTGAGTTCTGGCGTAGCAAAGGATGTAATAGCATTATACAGGATGGAGGTGCATTTGGTGGGGATGAGAGCTGGTAATATATTACGTTCTATTGGTGTATAATATGGGATATTGGTGCCTGCAGGTATGTGGTTTCTTAGGGCATGGGCCAGCTGTACATAGTGGTATCGCTCAGTGTCCGGGAGTCGGAATTTATGTTGGATAATTTCAAATGGGGCTATATCCCCCTCCTCAAGAATATCCCCAACCCTCAGAATCCCAGCCCTCACCCATCGGGGCCATGACTGAAGCTTCTTTATCTCGGGCAGGTTACTATTTTTCCACAGGGGTTGTGCCTCAGTTACACTATTTTCCCACCCAACGAATCTATGCGCCTGTTTCCAAACCACGATGGTATGAGTCGTGGTCGTTAGTGGAAGGGGTCTCGGAAGAGTTTGGTATAGTAGTTGCCATGGGTCGGTATCGTGCATGGCTGCAACCTCGGCCCTGATGTGGGGGAGCTCCCTATCACCATGAAGCCAGTCGTTGACCACTGCCAGCTGTGCAGCCCAGTAATATGTTTGGAGGCGCGGAGCTCCTATCCCCCCTTCCCAGACCGATCTTTGGAGCGTAGTCAGTGCTATCCTCGGCTGACCACCCCCCCATATCAGTTCCCGAAGGAGAGATTCAACCCTCCTAAAGTCGGAGTCTGGGATCCTCAGTGGGGCATTTTGTAAGACATAGCGAAACCTTGGGAGAGTCATCATTTTAAAGAGTGCGGCTCTTCCCATGGGCGTAAGAGGAAGAAGTCTCCAGTGGTGGGCGTCATTGACAAAGCGGTCAAGGACCGGTTGAAGATTGTGTAGTGTGTATTCAGGCAGGTTCGCGGTCACCCAGATCCCCAAGTATCGAAAACCTTGCGGTTCTATTCGGTACGGACATTCCCGAGGGTCGGCCTGCACATTGCCCTTCACCGGGAAGAGGACCGATTTTCCCCAATTGATTTTGAGCCCACTAAGGAGGCCAAAGCGGGCAAGCATCTGCGTCACCTTGGGGCAGGACCGAGCCGGGTCTCCCAGGTAGATCAGGAGGTCATCTGCGTACAAGGAGACTCGGTCTTCATGACCTTCAGGCCATCTGAACCCCGTCCATGCAGCGTCTTGTCGAAGCCAGAGGGCCAGAGGTTCAATCGCCAGGGCAAAGAGAAGGGGAGAAAGGGGACATCCCTGTCTCGTGCCCTTTCCCAACGAGAAGGACCGGGACGGCCAACCATTCACTCTGACCTCCGCTCGGGTGTTAGTGTAGAGGAGTTTCACCCAGTTCAAGAAGCTGTCTCCGAACCCCATACGCCTCATGACCTCCCAAAGGCAGTCCCACCTAACCGAGTCGAAGGCCTTCTCGAAATCTACTGCCAGTAGGGCGAGAGGGGTGTCAATAATCGGGGCCCGCTCCAGTGCCAGATGGAGCCGACGCAGGTTCATACGTGTTGATTTGTGTGGCATGAAGCCACATTGATCCGGGTGGATCAGGGTATGGATCACTGATTGCAGCCGGTTGGCAAGGAGTTTAGCAAGAACTTTGGCCTCGCTGTTAATTAACGAGATAGGCCGATAAGAGGCGCACTGTTCCGGGGGTTTATCGGGTTTAGGAATGACCACAATGGTGGCTTTACACAGATCCGGTGGGAGGGTGCCTTGGTCGCGGGCACCAAGAAACATCCTGTAAAGGGGGGTCGCCATTTTATTCCCCCCTAGTTTTTGCCAGGTCTCGGCCGGGAAACCATTAGGGCCCGGTGTTTTCCCTGTTTGGAGTTGGGCTAGGGCTTCGGCTATTTCGGATTCAGAGAGATCCGAGTCTAGCTCTTCCCGTTGTTGTGGTGTCAGTGCTGGAAGTGTAATTTCATCTAGTAGGGTCGGGTCGAACGGTGTTATCGGGGCTTGGTAGAGTTCCGCGTAGAACTGGGCAAATGCCTCTGCTATTTCCGAATCCGTCTGGCACTCCACACCACTTGGGGCAACAATCTCCCCGACATGACGTCTCCCCTCCTCCCTCCTCTCCAACCAGGCCAGCAGTTTGCCCGCCTTGTCCCCCAACTCGTATATCCTCGCTCTGGTGTCCCAGTGGGCCTGTTTGGCATTATCTAGCATGACATTTCTAAGAGTTTCTGTGGTTAGCTTGAGGGACCTTTGGGTCTGCGGGGTAGGGTCAAGAATATGCGTGCTTTCGGCCTGGGCCATTTCGGCCTCCGCCTCTACTATTTTCTGGAGTCTCTCCCGCTTTTTGTTTGCTACCCAGGAGATGATTTCCCCACGCAGCACTGTTTCATAAGCCTCCCACACCACCACCGGGTCATCCATTGCTGGTATATTTATGTCAAAGTATTCATCAGACACCTCCGTAAGGCGGTCTACCAATTCTGGGAAGCCAAGGTGGTAGCTGTTTAGCCTCCACGTCCTAGGGGAGGTTACCGAGTGCATTCGTATTTCAATTAATAGGGGGGAGTGGTCCGAGATTCCACGAGGGAGGTATTCTGCGGATATTGCCCTGTGTAGGTCTGTGTTCGGGACCAGGAGGTAATCAAGTCTAGAGAGGGAGCCGTGGGCTCCAGAGTGGAACGAGTAGCCTCTATCTTGGGGGTGCAACTCGCGCCACACATCTCGGAGGCCTAGAGCGGACACAAAGTTGGAGAGTTTCGTGGGAACATCCGGATTACGCCCTCTAAGATGGGTACGGTCCGTTGTGTTGCACATAACATCATTAAAGTCTCCCCCCAGGACCCATCGGTCTGGTTGGTGTTTCCCCAGGAGAGTGGTGACATCCTCCAAGAGTCCCTGGCCCAGTCCGGGTGGGGAATATATTGACACAATGGCCAGTGTTTCACCCCAGAGTGAGCCTAGGATGAGTACATAGCGACCCCGTGGGTCCAGTTCCACAACCTGTGGGGAGAACGGGAGCCTCTTGTGTATAAGAATAAGGGTGCCCCTGGATCCCATCGTGTACCCTGCATGGAATGCGGTTCTGTAATTTGTTCTCTGGAAAAGGGTGCAGTGTGTTCCCGCTAGGTGCGTCTCTGATAGAAGGGCCAAGTCGGGAGAGTGCCTATTTAGCAATTGTTTAATCAGGCGTCTTTTAATCCCAGATCCCATTCCGTTCACATTCCAACTGAGCAGCTTGAGGGACCTGGGGCGATCTGGTGGGGGTGGGTGTATTTGTGGGTGTGTCATCTAGAACTTCCCGTTAGAGGGCACGCAGGATGCTTGTGTCGGGAGAGCTTCCTCCCCTCGGGGGAATGTGGTCCCAATACTTAGTACAGCAGGGTGTAATGTGCAGAAGGTTGTTTTTAGGTCTGTGGTTGGACATGCCATGGATCCGAACTGACAAAGCAACATTAAAACTTTCCCTTTCATCGCCCACCCCATACTCCACCCCAACTTGAAGTACCTGTCGCCCAAACATACAAATACAACCGACTGCCAAGGGACAGTCAACTCATCAACCTAGAACTGTTCCTCAAGTGGTATAACACTACTTAATCTTAAATTGCCTTGTTCCGGCCGTGGGGGTTGCGTGGTCCGGGCCGCCAGTTATACAGACATCAGGTTCACATTTGATTCGCTGTTAACATGGGCTAATAGCATGGCGCCGGGACTCAAAGCGTAACTACAAGCGGGTACCTTATTTTTCACTTCAGTCATTGTCCCTGTTTGGCTGTGCCTGGGGTTGATGCTGCGGAAGTTCAGGAGGTATCCTGTCTCGTCTCGGGCGATTCCTACCATTATCTTGTCTTCTGTCTGGCCTCCAATCACCCTCTAGGTGTCCTGCTGCCCAGTTCCATGCTTCAGCTGGGTCCGTGAAGTGCACAGTTGTTCCATTAAAGTATATTTTCAGCTGTGCCGGGAATAAGAGTCCGTATTTTACGTTAAGGGTCTGGAGACGTTTTTTAAGAGGGCCAAAGGATTGTCTGGCTCTTTGCACTTCTCTAGTGAAATCCGGGAAGAAACCTATCTTGGAGCCGTTGAACGTTATGGTGCCCTTGGTCCTGGCCATTTGGAGTATTGCATCTCGGTCTCTATAATTCAGAAGTTTTGCAATCACTGTGCGAGGTGGGGCACCTGGGATTTGCCTGCCAGTTGGCATTCGGTGGGCCCGTTCAATTGAGAAGAAGTTCGACAAGGTCTTGGGGGCAAAGATGTCTGCAAGCCATTGCTCTAAGAACAGTTCCATGCTTGCACCTTCCGCTTTTTCCGGCAGACCTAGGATCCGAATGTTGTTTCTTCTTGCCCTGCCCTCCCCCTCTTCCACTCTTTCTTCCAATGCTTTGAGACGGGCTAGTGCTCCTGACATTTGCTGGTTCATTGTTCTTAAATTGTCCTCTGTTTCAGATATTCGACCTTCAGCTTCACCGGTACGGGCTGTGAGTTTTTGGAGGTCGTGGCGTAATAGCGACACATCTGCACTGATGCCATCCATCTTCTTTTCCATGGAGGTTCTCGAGCTGGCTATAGCGTTCATGACATCCTTCAGCGAAATGTTCTCCTCTGTTTCTGGTGCGGCGCTAGTATTGGGTTGCTCCGGCGGGAGGGCTTGGGCGGGGGTCGTGTACTGCTCTATTTTGCTCTGTGTTGTCATGCCTCTTGCTTTATCTTTACCCATTTCTGAAGGTATATAGTGGGCCGCAGGAGGTCGGCCCCACTCACGCACTGTTTATAAGGTTTTGTGGCGTATGTTCCTTAAGACGGTTTGTAGGGCGGGTGGGTGCTGCACCCCGTTCCGGAGCTGGTAGGATATGTTGGCGCCCAGCGGTTGTTGGGCGGGTTGGTTCGCTCACCTGGGGATTGCCCTCCTATTCTCCCCCTTCTGTACCCCCTTTCCTTTGTGTGTTCCTTGTAGTGTCTCCGCCAGGACCCTACTCCTCTATTGCCGCGCTGTGTGCTTGATTGTTGGCCTCTAGTTATGGCGCTGCTGAAAGGTCAATTCGCAGATATGCAGGCACTCCAATCGCTGCCCATATAGTGTTTATTGATGGACACCGCGTTGTTTTAGTGCGTCGTTCTCTCAAATCTGGTCCCCAGGGCCCCAGACTTCCAACGGCTTTCTCCCTTCTCCCGGATCCGCTCAGGCACTGTCACGCAGGGGGGGGGGGGTTTGGTGGGATCAGGCCTACTCCCGGTGAGACAGCGCTCCCGCGGGGGGGTCGGATTCCCGTGCGCCCGAAAGCACACGTCAGGATGTGGCCGGTAGCAGCAGGGTCCTACCTTCTCACCCGCGGGCAACTGATTCCGCCCGTCCGGCCGGGTTCTACGGGCTTGTGTCTCTCCTTCGCTCTCCAGCTGGGCCGGGTGTCTGCCTTTCTCAGTTGGCGTTTCGTCCTTGCCTGCTGTTTGGGGGTCGGACCTGGATTCGTATGTGCCCGAAGCACACGGCAGGATGTGGCCGCTAGCAGCGGGGACCGCCCATCCTTCCAATCGCAGGCAGCTCCCGCTTGTGCGATCCGTTCCCCCCGGCGGGAGTCCAGGGGCTCGGCTCTCCTCTCCGCTTTCCGCTGTAATCTTGCGCGGCTGCTCCCGGCAGGGTGTCTGCTTCCTGCCTTTGGCGCTGTATTACGCGTCTCCTCCTAGTCCGCCGGCCATTTTGTCCGTTGTCGGTGTTTCGGACTTCTCGGACCAATTGCGCCCGACTGATGCTGTGTTTCGGGTCGGTAGAGTGGCGACCCGAACGTCCACGGTTCCGCTGCGCCTGGATACAATTTCGGTCGTTGTGGTGCCCAAATAGCAGGATATTTTCAGGATTTGGCTGACGGCCGCGGGAGCTCCGAGGAATCACGTCCTCATCCCGTGCTCGCTGGCCACGCCCCCCGGATTCCCTCATGTTTAAGTGCACTGGCATGGAGTGCGTGGAAGGAAGTGGCTGGACTTGGTACCTCTCTGTGCTACTTTAGAGAAAGTGCATCATCCAGACATAATTATAATTCATTGTGGAGGGAACAGTTTAGGACATGTGTCTGGATTTCTTTGCAATTTGCAACGAAAGAAGGACTTGAGAAGGTCATGGACATGTTTCCAAATTCCCAAGTAATTTTTTCTCGTATTGCGCAAAGACAAATGTGGCTGCGTTCTTCTTTATTTGGTCCACAAATGGAGAAAGCGAGGCGCAATGTCAATGAGGCTGTTTGTGCCTTTCTAAGAGATGTCGGCATGTCCTCTTTTCACATGAAAATATTATGTTTCGTAGCACTTACTTAAGTCCATATTACTTATGCTGGTAATCAGATTTTTCTGAGAAATGTACAAAATGCATTGCAACCTTTTTTGGAATTAGAGTCATCTATTTTGCAGTAGATGTTGATGATTTCAAGTTTTTCAAACACACAAAAACACCACCAAAAGGCTCTTTCCAGAGCTACCACATCCTCCAAGAGAAAAGTACATTGGTTTTGCTAGGGCAGCACGCACCCTAAAATTGTATATGTCCTAGGACTGTCCGCGGACTTCCAAAAAATGCACATGGCCCTGCACTGTTTATTTGCCACTTCTATATTTAAACTGTGAAAGGGGGCTCTAAAAAGAGCCTTTTTTTCTGGATGTTTGTTGTTTTATATTATTTTTTTATTTTTTACACACTACACACTGGGAGAGGAAGGGAAAGGAGGGTAAGGGAGGGACACCAACCACGGGGATAAGAAAGGGCAGGTGGAGAGAGGAAAATGTAGGGTGGGCCTTACTTAGGTAGGGAGCAGGTCTTCTGGTGCTCCTTGACCGTAGTCTCGAAAGAACTTCGAAGACTCTCCCCCCTGCAGAGTACTGAATCGCAGTAGATACACAATATTGTGACCCTCGAAAGGTAAGGGTCAAAAGCATTGTGAATGGCCTGTGAAGCAGCTGGAGGGATGCGCTCTCCCACAGGAGTATCTCTTATGGTGAGAGGAGCGGAAACGGAGGATGCTGTAGAGGAACTCAACCTACTACGTTATCACAAGGTACAACCTTGCGAATGTCCGCACTGTGGAACGACGTTAGGTGTCTCTTCATGGATGTCGTACCAAAGCTGTTCGAACCACGTCTCCCATGACTCAGCACCATTTTGCACTGTTTGCAGGTGACCTTGTTCGCACATGCTTTTGGTACGTTACCATGAATGGTAAACAACCGCCACACCCAAGACTCCCGGCGAGTGTTGGTAGTAGGGAGTTCCGCAACCTCATTCTCTTCATCCTCTTCATCCTCATTCTCTACATCCTCACGCCTGTTTCTGGCTGTAGGCCCTTGGGTAGGTGGTGGAAGTGGAGGATTTGGGGGTGGTGCTGAGGCAGATGTAGCAAAAGCAGCCATGGATGCCATCAGAGTTGATGAGATAATCTCAGCAACAGTAGCAAAGGCAGCAAATGTCAATCTGCAATAGCCAGAAGTACAATGAAGATCAGCTCTGGGGTGTGGCCTTTTATAGGGTTGGAGGGGTGCACTTCGCGAACAGATCGAACACCCAAAAAGGTTAAAAAAGTTCCAAACAGTATGTGGAAAGCCAGGGTCATTGTCTGGGACATGTGCAATGGTGAATTTGTACTGTAAAATTATTTGGATTGTCTGAATAAGTTGGGGAACCGGACAGTGTCTACAAATTAGGACACATGCTCATTGTGGGTGCGGTCACATGATGACGTCAGGAACACGTCCGCGAACGGAATGGGTGTCTGCAGGACACCAAATGCACAGGAACGGTCATTTGCATGCGCGAAGGTGTTCTACGGACAGTTTTCGGGTCCTCAAACAAATTAAAAGTGCTACACAAGTGAGATGGACAGTTACGGAAAGGCGCGATGTTCGCAGGATTTACGGGTGTGGTGCGCATGTGCGTGGATGTTCTGCAAACTGTACAGACAGGTATACTTTCCTTAGGACACCTCCATTTTGTTTGACTATGGACATCCCGGACACCACGCGTGTTCTTAGGACAGTTTCAACTTGGCTGCGGACGGTACAGACAGGTATAGTGTCGTTAAGATTCCCCCATTTTGTTTATTTACGGACATCTTGGACACCGTGTGTGTTCTAAGAACAGTTCCATCTTTGCTGCGAATGGCACGGTCAGGTATAGTGTCCTTAGGACATCCCCATTTAGTTAATTATGGACAGCCCAGACAGGCGCACTGTCCGCTGACATTTTAGCTGCTTTTTAAAATAAAAATTAGACACAAAGAATTTCATTAAAAGAAACATAATTTTTATTTTTATTTTATGCATATACAAAATTTATGAAAGAGAGGGGGAAGCAGAAACTGATACAAATACAGGGGAATTTGGGGTTTGGAGAGCATGGATGGGAGGGGATGAAGGGATAGGGCAGTCTCATCAAAAGGTTTTTCTTGGAGTCGAGGGTTTGGGGATAGTTCACTGGGACATGTAGAGAGGGAACAGGTACATGTGGGACAATGGTATTTATTTTTTCTTTTATGTGGTCCTCCACAAACTGTTTCAAAACATTGACATTTTCCTTCAGCCTGTCTATTTTCTGTTCCATGCATTGCAGAGTCTTTACCAATGTGTCTTTTGGTGTATTACTTTCAATGTTTGTATGGTCTGTTAAAAATAAATATATATATGTTAAGTACACATAAAGTAATGATTATTAATTTGCTTACATAGAGAAGTGTCTACCATTATCATCACTGTTTTCAGACATTTCCTCACATGGGTAAGTTTTCTCAAGCCACTCCAAAGTACTGCACATTTCTGTGTGAAAAACAAAAATATATTAATTGTAGTGTACCTAATACAAAAAGTTTAGAAATATATAAGAAAAATGAAGTGTACTTACTAGCTTCTGGTAAGTTGTGTTCTTACTGTTGTGTATGTCTGCTGTTGCTCCTAGCTGTGCAGTTTCTGTGAGGTAATTATGTTGGAGGCATATCTTTTTTGTTTTGGTATATTCCATTTTAGTACATATGGTATTTAAATGGATGGTTGATGTGTTACATATATAGGTTCCACTTCTTCTTTATTATTACATATAATGTGTTTATATGCTGCTTTTTGAACTTGTGCAGTGTTTATATGACTTGATACAACAATTTAAGACACCCCCTGAGTTTTTGGGTAGTGTTGCTGCTGTCCGTGTCTGTCTGCGGACATCAAATCACTAGCTGGGAGTTCAGTATGTTCTATGTTAAATGTATATAAAGTCAGAGAATCCTAGTAAACATATATCAAATTCACAATATGAATATGTATATTCAATAAAATAAAATTTGATAAAGGAAGGTTATGGTCCAGTTGCGCTACTAAATACCTATGCAATTCAGTAAAAACACTTTGTTAAAGGGTTGTTAGGGTTAAGTTGCGCTACTAAAAATCTATGAAATTCAGTAAAAAAACTATGTTAAAGGGACATTGTGGTTCCAAGTAAAACCAAAAAACACCTGAAATTCCGCAGTTATGGTAAGCTAAGCAACCATTATTCATGCCACCACCGTGTATTGCTAAGACTAACACCCACGACATCAAAGATGACATCACAAATGTCATTGATGACATCACCAATGACATCACATGTGCATTTACTTTTCATGAAAAGTCTGTACAAGTGATTCTTATTATAATGTTGACAAAAAAGTCTTAAGGATCATTGGAATAGATGTCAGGAGCTATGTAGTGCATTAAGCAATGCATTGATATAAATAGCATTGTATTATGAAGTTCTTTACAGTATAATAAGCTACTCATGTATAAACATAAGTATTGTGTGCAGCATACATTATGGAGGTGCAATATTCATAATCTTCTCATGTTGAATAGTGAAATGATAAATGCTGTTTTATTAGCGTTTTGTGTACTGTGCAACATTTAGTAAGTAGCTAATAAAACCCACTTACTATATAATTTCATTATTACATACAAAACACAAACACATAACAACACATACAAATATGAGTATATAAAGGGAAAGTGAAGTATGCAAAAAAGCAGCAGTACAACTAGAAAGTGTTCATAACCTAACTGATTATCTTTATGCACAGACATGATTGTTCTACTTCAAACCTACTTCTTCCCTATGTACAAATATCACATGATGTGACTGCACCCTAAAGAAAGTAATGCAAATACAAATATGAGCACATCCAGAGAAAGTACAGTAATAAAAAAACATTAGAACAATAAGAAAGTGTTGATAACCTTACTGATTGTCTTCATACACAAAAAGTATTGCTATTTTTTAAGTGTGTATTTTTCCTATGTATATGTTTCATATGCTGTGAGTGGACCCTAAGTGGATTATTGCAAGAACATATTTGAAGTATAAATCTACAAATATAGTACTTTTTGATTTCTTTGTTCCTAACTATTACTGTCTAAGATGTATCATTAAATGAAAAAACAGCGAGCCAGACATGTGATGTCATCGGTGATGTCATCAATGACATTTGTGATGTCCTCTTTGATGTCCTGGGTGTTAGTTTTAGCAATGCACGGTGGTGGCGTGAGTTATGGTTGCTTAGCTTACCATAACTGCCGAATCACAGGGGTTTTTCAGTTTTAAATGGAGCCATAATGTCTCTTTAACAAAGTTTTTTTTACTGAATTTCATAGGTTTTTAGTAGCGCAATTTAACCATAACGTCCCGTTAACAACGTTTTTTTACTGAATATATATATATACATTCAATGAAAAAACGTAGTTAAGGGGAGGGGATGTTATGGTTAAGTTGCACTAATAAAAACATATGAAATTCAATGGGGAAACATTGTTACAGGTAAGTTATGGTTAGAGGTAAAACCGAAAAACCTCAGAAATTCGCCAGTTATGCTAAGCTAAGCAAACATAACTCGCACAACCACCGTGCACTGCTAAGACTAACACCCAGGACATCAAAGATGACATCACAAATGTCATTGATGACATCACTGATGGCATCACATATCTGGCTCACTTATTTTGGTTCACTGAAAAATCAAGGCCAGGTGGTTTTATTCACTGACAATAGGCATATTAAAATTCCAAATGTGCTGTATATCAAAATATTAACCTTGTTGTATGTTGAATTTCATAGGTTTTTATTAGTGCAACTTAACAATAATGCCCCTTTAACAAAGTTGTTTCATTGAATTTCATAGTTTTTTTTATTAGAGCAACTTAACCATAATGTCCCTTTAACAAAGTTTTTTTTCATTGAATTTCATAGGTTTTTAGCAGTGCAACTTAACCATAACATCCCTTTAACAAAGTTTTTTCAGTGAATTTCATGGGTTTTTACCAGTGCATGCTATTTTCCTACAATTTACTAATATCATACTTACCAATAAGCAATATTTATGTCTAATTTACAAAGTGTCACCTTAAAACTCTGCCATTTCCCACCTTGTAGCATCATTTTGAACACGTCTATAAACTTTTTGCAAATTTTTGAAATGATTTTGCATCCATAGACGTCCGGGAACATCTGATTTCATCGCAGACATTCTGCACAGTGCCACGTGATCATATGCTTGCGCGCGGCATGATGACATGTTCGTAAAGGCGCCTGCACTTCATGATAGTACAGTACAGTACATACTTGGAAGAATTTTATCAAAACTGCTATTCATCTTAAAAATGGCATCAGTTATTGCCATCCCTCCTCCCCAAGAGCCACCACCACCTGGAGGACCTTCACAACAAAAAATGTGCAGTACTATCAAAGACAATGAAGAGGACCAAGAAGATTAGGTAGAGGAAGTGCCTATTTCTAGCACCAAGATCGAATCATGTATGTGCCAGTTCTTTGCTACTGTTGGGAGTGTACCAAAAGCTAAAGCTACCAAAGTGCAATTTTGTACCCAGTCACAGACTACCTGGACAGTACTCCTACGGGACCACCTCCATGTGCCACCACACCAAAAGCAATGACCACAATGCTCTCAGAAAGGTTGTTCCTTTCTCAGCAAGTAGGAAGCTGTCTTCCTCCACCTCATCTTCCTCAACAAATACTGTAACCACACAGCCTGCGGTCTTTGGCACGTTGTAAATAAATAAATAAATAAATAAATAAATAATGAGGGCTATGGACCATTATCGTCCATTGCAGCCCCTGAAATGGGGGAAGGCCATTAGCACCCCTCGTTCCCAAAGCAGGAACCCAGGATGCTAAAACATAGATTTTTCTTCCTATAGCAGGACGCCTCTGGTGTCCCGCTGTAAGAAGGAAGGAAAATCCTTTTCCAAGACAGCCAACATGGAAAGAGAAGGCGGGGCTCCGTACACAGCCCCTCTTCCCTTGCCATGGGAGCCTGCAAAACCCTATGAACATATTACCACAAGCACTTCTTTTTTTCCCTTTCAAACCTATCCTACCTTCAAAAAACTTTACCACATAGCCGGTCCCAGGTAGACATAGCCACTTTAACACAATTTTTCATCCCTAGCGGTCATGGCCAGTAGCCAGATTGTCTGCGTCATTACTTTATGCCATGACCCAGACAATCTGTCTACTACCCACGGCCACAGGCTATACCTCAGTCACCAAAGGTATAGGACTATTTTTTGAACCTACATTATGACACTTGTCAAAAAATAAAACACAGGCACATTTGCAAAACCATGTCCTTGCCAATGCTCCTCACAAGTTTGCTCGAAATCCGCCCATGTTCTATTTTTTGAAAAGTGGCAAAATGTATGTACATACAATAGTCATATAACTTAGCCCCCACTTGACAAAATCCATTCAGTCTTTACACAAACATTGAAGGTTGGGTCTATAATCTTTCTCAAAACTTTTGCCCACATTCGTCAAATAGCAAAAAAGTTACAAGCCATCTAAAAATGTTGAGACCCTGCCACTAATTTTGCTCCCTCTTGAGCAAATCTCACCAAACTTCAGAAAACCATTTATATCTAGATCCAAAATCATTTTGCCAAATGTTGTGCAGATTTGTCAAATGACACCACATTTATGTGCCTTTACAATACTTTGGGACCCCCCCTCTACTTTTGCCCCCTCTTGACAGAATCACACATAACTTTGCAAAACCATCAGGATTAGTTCTAGAATAAAATTGCAAAATTACATGCAGTTTCATTGAATGACCCAAAAGTTATAAGCCATCCAAAAGCTGCTTTTCTCCAACCCTGTAATGCAGAAATAGGTACAGATGTCCTAAGACATCTGAAGTGTCCACGAACACCACAGGACTGCCCCAGGACATCTGGAGTGTTTGCAGACCGTCGGGGGTGAAACAACCCATTTTTTGGCTTCTTATGGCCATATCCCATCCCATCCTCATCCCCCCACATCGCCAGAGATTGTTTGTTGAGTTTGACAAGTAGAATGTTGCTTTTTTAAATGTTTTCACTGCGCTGTCCGCAGCCCGCAAAGAAGTCTGTGAATACAAGATGGCGGGCGTTTCAGGAAAACCGACACATTTCACGTTTTCTCACCACCCAATCTGCGGCTGCCTCCCGATGTTTGCGGACCACACAAAAGTCTGCACATATTTCTGGCAAATCAGAGGCCAATCCAGAAACCGAACAGGGAGGTGAGTCCGCAGAGCGGACATAGATATCACTCATTTTTTGGCCTGACATTTTGGTCATTTAAAAAAAAAACTACTGGATGGATTTACACCAAATTAACAAAAGCACGCTTTTGGGACCAAGCTGCCACTCCTGCCGTAAATTTGGTGAAAATCTGTCCAGTGGTTTGGGCTGTAGGCGTGAGCAAAGTTTTTTCCCATTATGTCTATGGGAAAAAAATACATTTTGGGACCCCCTGTAACAAACGTCACCAAAGTTTGCTAACAAATTCAGAGTGGGCCATATACTTTTTTTTTTGGTTCATCCAGGGGGAGCAATGTTATAAGCCACCCAAAACATGCTCTTCCTATGGGTTGAGCAACATAACTATATTGCCGCTACCGCAGGCCATGTAATTACACGGCCCGCGGTAGCGGGCGTGTAGTTATGGTTAAGTTGCTAAACCCATTCAAAGAGCACTTTTTGGGTGGCTTATAACTTTGCTCCCTTTGCAAAGTTTGGTGAGGTTTTGTCATAGAGCGGCAAAGATATAAGGGGGTCCCACTTTTTTTTCCCGATTAAATGGAGAAAAACTTTGCTCACGCCAACAGCCGAAATCACTGGATGGATTTTCACCAAATTAGCAGCAGGAGCATCGTCTTGGTCTTGAAAGCGTGCTTTTGTAAATTTGGTGGAAATCTGTCCAGTAGTTTTTTTTTAATGACTAAAAAGTAGGTCCAAAAAATGTGTTATATCTGGTTCCGCTCCGTGGACACACTTTCCCGTTTTCTCCGCAGACAGGACACTGATTGGCTAGGGGGTCTGGGTTGTGTCCGTGGACACATAATGTGTTCACTGATTGGTTGGAGTGAAGTGTGAGGTGCGACATATATTCCTGATGCGCCCGCCATGTTGGATCTGTGGATATCCATGGACAGCGTGGAGTGGAACAGAGCAGAAATCTAATTTTGGGGAGTGTGTTGGTGTGGAAGAGTAGCTGGAGAGGGCAGGGAAGTGAGCAATATGTCAATTGCTGTATTTGTTTAGGTGGAAGAAGGCCGTGATGTGATCATGGTTGTCCATGGTCACCGCGATTGTCCGCAGATATACTAAACACTGGCCACACTACTGGGTATTTTACTATGCTTGATGTATTAGTTTTAGGTAGTTAGTAGAGTATTGGGTGAAGAGGGTGAGTTTGTTCATTGGCTGTAATTATAGTTTTAGGATGTTAATTGAAGTGGATGGGACTTGAGGTGGTTGTATTATGTTTTGGGTTGTGATTAGTGGGCAAGTGTTTGCTTGCATGGGTGTGTTATGCTGCAGTGGTTGTGGCCAAGGCCTAGAGTCTTAGGTGCATGTCCGAAGTCCGTAGGCCTGGAAGCCAAGACTCTACGCCCTGGCCACAACCCCCACAGCATAACACACCCATGCATGCAAACATTTTGGGTTGTGGTTAGTGGTCAGGTGTTTACTTGCATGGGTGTGTTATGTTGTGGTGGTTGTGACTCAAATCATTGTATACTTACTGTTTGCTTTGTTGAGGCTGTATGCAGTTTTTTGACCAGGCCATGTACCCGAGACTCTAGGTCCTGGTCACAACCACTGCAGTATAACACATCTATGTAAGTAAACAATTTGGGTTGTGATCAGTGGTCAGGTGTTTTCTAACATGGGTGTGTTATGTTGTGGTGGTTGTGACTCAAATCATTGTATACTTAATGTTTGCTTTGTTGAGGCTGAATGCAGTTTTTTGCATGGTATGGGAAAATGGAGCAGACATTGTTTTTTCATTCTCTGTGATAAAAGAAAAGATCACATGTTAGTGTAGGTAGTTTGTAAAGAGTTATTGCATTGCATAGCAGACATTTCTGTACTTTGTCGACCCTCATACTTAGTACTTTACAAGTACTATGCTTCAAACCAGCGTACTGTGCAATTTGCTAGTTTCTCTGTTTGTTTGCATAATCATTGGGTCTGTGGAAAACAAAAATCCATGCAGTATTAAAAAATAAACATTCTATTTTATGGTTCAATCATTTGTGGTGGTTGATTTCATTATGAGGAATTGAATATGTCTATGGTTTTTTTGTTTTTGAAGTAGTGGTACTATTGCTGTTAGATACCAGTTGGCATGTTCTAATTGTTTATTTCTTGTTGCATTTTAGCAGTATTCATTTATTTGTTTGGTTGTTGCAGGATTTTGGGCCAGTCAGATACCTAATGGTGTATTCTAAATGTTGATAGTTTTGAAGTTGTTGAGGGTATTTTTATACGTAATAAGTGTTGGAGGGTTTCTTTAGAAAAATATACATAGCAGTTTTCTGGTTGTAATTAGATACCAGTTGGCGTATTCTAAATGTTTATAGTTTTTCACTATTAGTTAGATGTTGCCTTATTCTATTAGTTTATTGATTTAAAGGTTATTGAAGACATTTTGTAGATGTTCATACTGAGATTAGTTAATACATTTTGGTTTTAAGAATATTAAGTAAGCGTTTACAAGATTTGCGGGTTATCACTGTTTTAGAGTAATGGATGTATCATTACATTCCAACCATCCACATTTCTTTTTTATGTATGGTTTGTTTAAAGTATATCTCTCTGAGCTGGAAATGAGGCCATTTTTCAAACCGTTCCATGTGTTCCCAGCATCCCAGAGTTTTTTTGTCTGTTAGAAAAGACAGCAATTTCAGACCTGTATTCCATGCACATTGTTCTTTTAACCCATGACATTTAAACATCTTTTTTCAATGCTTTGAGAATTCATTGTCTTGTTTTGTGGGATTTTCTCAATCAATCATTTCACTCGGCATCATCTGATGAGGAAGCCTTATTGGGCTGAGAAAGCTAATGCATTTTTCCATCTCTGCGTAGCGTTTTCAAGTAGATCAATACTAGTCACCAAAACCTCCATTATGTGCTTGAGGAAGTATAACAAATCATCATCTTGATAGATAAACACTGCTGGAATAATAAAGCAGAAAACAGCGGAAAGTTCAATAATGCAAGGCAAATCAAATACAATAATGCCAAAAAACTGAAAGAGGAATTTAAACCATAAGTTATTGGAATATATTAACATATTTAGCAAAAGGGTCTGTCACAAACTAGGCATGGATGTAAGCAAAGTTCTTGACATGGATTGACTTTCTGAATGGAAGATTCCACTGGTTTTCATAACTGTCCTTTCATAAACCAAGATTTCTGCCACAATGTTATTTCTCAATTTGAGAATGTTACAATTCTCTGAACGTTTATGGTCTTCCCTTTCCTTTTTAATTTTCATTGAGGTGCATCATATATCATTGAAGGTCAATCTTACAACAAAGTCCTAGCTCAGGATTTAGACCAGCCTTGTGAAGGATTTTTTCATATTACTCTGTCTTTCTTGTTTATTGGGAAACCTACTTCACATGATGAGTTCCAGGCTCTTTTTAGCAGGACCAAGACTTAGCCATACTATATTTTCAGATTTTCCATACAAAGCAGTACCGGTTAAACGATCTGCAGCTTCATAGGAGCCACATTCTCTATGAGAGAGAATTTTGATGCCTAAGCTGTACAATGTCTGAGAGAGTGTTATGTCTGATGATAGGTCATTCCAGAGGTCTTGAAGCTTTGTTTTTTCTGCTTTTGTTAAGTAGGCTGTAACATATCGTTCAACTGCAGTGGAACTGTCTGCAATGTACTGCACATCTATGTTTGCATTCCATAAGAGGGCAATGATTGCATTGGAATCATTGATATATTTTGATTCTTCTGTTCTTTTTATGTAATATCTGTTCTTAGGTGATTTACCTTTAACACTATGGGAGTCATTAGGAGTTTGGAGGTAACCATGGCGCTATTCGCGCCATGGCTGCCTCCAAATCCTTATCCACTCCACCCTGGTGAATGGAGCTATTACCGCCCATTTCCAAGGTTGGCGGGGGCGGTAATTCCCCATTCACCAGGACCCTTCCCCATTCCCATTTGAGCCCCCATAGGGCTCAAATGGGAATGGGGAAGGCACTAATAACGGTACCGCAAATTGCAGTACCGTTATTAGTACCAAAGTCCCTTTGCGGGTCCCGTCCTTAACGCCTGGTAAAACCAGGCGTTAAGGGAGGACCTGCAAAGGGAACTCCTAATAGGGCAGTAAAGGATTACCGGTACCGGTGCCCTTACCGGTACCGGTAATCCCTTACCGCCCGGGTTGTAATGAGGCCCTATGTATTCACTTCACCTGTTTCTGTAACTGTTCTAGGGAAACCAAAGCAGCATTTGGTGTAGTATTTCCCTTTGTTTTTGTATTTGCAACAACAGTATTTGCCACATTTGTGTTTTTGAAATTGTACAATTTGTGCATGGAGATCACTATTTGTTGCTTTCGATGGAATTTCACAAGTGACATATTTTTTGATAAACTGTTTTGACCAAATTTAGGAGCATCTTTAATCCATAAAAGCATGTGGATATGTGGTGCTCCTCTGGCTTGGTATTCTTCACTCCAAAAGAAGTGTTGCACTTCTCCAAGGGGAGGAACAGTTTTATTACAAATAAAGTGTAGCATAGCAATGAAACGATGATGGAAATATCTTGAAACATTAACAGGATCTAGAGAGCAAATTTCTCCAGGTGTTAGTATATCTATGTTTGTTTTGTTTTTGTTTGCTATGCATAGGAAATCATGTAAATCTTCCCATGCATATTCTGCACAACTTAATGTAACAAACCAAGTGGGTGGGCCAAGGTTTCTCATCATACAACGTACATCTACGTGATGTCGGAACCAGTACTCTTTCATACCACGCATGTTTGCTAACAGATTTGTAATGCTTGATTGTAAAACCTCATCTTTTTCTTGCACTTTTTGTATTAATTGCGTAGCTGACATATTTTGAAAGTGGGTTCCTGATTTCAATATGAGTGCAACTCCGTAACATAGAGTTGCTAGTTCACTTTCAAAGAGTAGATGGAATATGTTTTCCACATTTTGTCTAAATCTGGGATCTTCAGAATACATTCGTAACGAGCTGTATTCTGATGCTGTTATCTGAATAGGTCTATCATCGTACTTTCCTCTTTTGACAAGTAGGAAAGAGTAGAGGAAAAGCATGTGCTTCTATACTTTTTTCCCATATGCTGATTGGTGTTCCTTTAGTTTGTCGCATTTGGTACGTTTCTAGTGCATAATCTATGGTGTCATTAGAGTGGAATGGATTAATTGTACAATAGTCTAAAATATTGGATCCTGTACGAGTTCAAATTGACCAATTTCTGGTGACTCTTGAATTATTTCATTTGTTTCCCTTAAATTTTCTTCAATATTTATTTCTTTGTAGTATTCATTATTGTCTTTTCGATATTGCAAGGATTGTCCAACTTTATGTAAGTCTACGAGTTGTTGCCAATATTTTTTGTCTTTTGTTGGTGCACCATTTACTAAGACAATTAAAGATTGCTCTATTGGAGGTTGCACTCCCAGAGTGTGCACATTTTCTTTCAGATCTAATGGTAAATAAACTACTTTGCCACAAATGCCTTTCACTAATTCAGAGGGATGTAATTTTGCTGTTTTTGGTTGAAGGCGTATTATTCCTTGAAATGGGTGCACTGTTTGAATTATGATGCTCTCATAAAAATTGAGTTGTTGCAGGGGATTTGGTAGTTGGAATAATTCCAAGTTATTTGTGATAGCACGTGCAGGAGTTTGGTTGTTGTCAAGTTTTGTAGTGCAGTAACTGCAAAGTATTAAGGGGTCAGTTATTTTGTATTTGTTTTCTGCTATAAGGTAGAGAGTTATTCAAACCATTTGGAATCTTCATTGTCTTCTATTTTGTATGTTACATCTATAGTTTTTGTGTTACTTTTATAAAAAAGTCTGAGGCAACACACACACAAATGGTTTGGAACTTCAGTGGATGTACTTTTAAATGTTAGTATTTCTTTTTTGTATGTGTGTAGTAGAAGTTTGCCATGTGCATAATTGTTGCTAGTCTGTTGTAAAGCTATTGCATTTTGTAAGTGGCTTTCACTTCCAAAATAGTTTCTCTCGATATGGTCGATTTCTTCGAGTAGGTCTTTGTGTGTACCATGTAGAAGAGTGTTATTTAAATTGGCTGGTGCCAAAGCAGGACTTTTAGCATAGTACAGTTTATAGACTAGATTTCTTATAGTTGAATGATGTGTTGATAACATTTTGATATGATGGAAGGTGCTTTGCAAATAGGTCCTGAAATGCAGGCTAATGAATGTCCTTGTAGTCCTGTGTATTTGCGCACTGGACAGGTATCCATATTTTGCAGCACTTTTCATTTTCATTTTGTCTCTGCCTTTCACATACTGAGGAACTGGAGTAAAGATTTGAAAGACTTTTTTGGAATGTTGCACATTGACGTGCATGGCCATTTGTATACTGGACGTTCTGGTTCAGTTGAATGGAGAGGTTATTCTGAGTTTTCTAGGGATATTTTTGTAAACAGAGTTTCTTGTTCCATTATGGTATTATTAATTTTTTCATAACCTCGTCCACTGCTATGGATGGTAATTGTGTTTGTTTGGATTTGTTTGTATGCTTCTTCATTAAAATATGGTTCTGTGCTCGTGGTGTGACTCTATTCACCTCCACAGATATTTAACAAGTTATTTTTGTTGACATCCTGTTTATTGAGAAGTTTTTTTTTGTAATTTAGTAGTTTGTTTTGTTAGTGCTTTCATTCTGTTTAACACTAAAATGAATAACTTTCTTTTGAGAAGGATTGCACTGTCTATTAAAGCTTCTAAGATTAATTTCTATGGTAGGTTTGAAGGGTTGTGCATGATTTGTCTCCTGTTTTTATAAGATTTGAAGGACTCTGTGGCAGAACATTTTTGCTAAAATACTCTTTTTGGTATGGTTACTTGCTAGTATATCAAGATTTATAGGTGCAGTTTTAGCAGTAGTGGTAGCCGAATTCTTGTTAAGCATTTTTTGTTTGTTTTACATTTTAATAGAAGAGGCGAAGTTTATGTACTGGAAGCTTGTTTTGTTTCGGTAAATGACTGTATTAGCTGTTTTGTTTGAACGTTTTGTACAAACTCTTGTAGAGATGGATGCTTATTTTGGACACTTTCATTTTCATTTGCTCTATTTCTGCGTTGCTTTCTACAGACTTGCTTTTTGGTAGGCATTCTTTGGGGTCTGTTGAAAAAAAAAGAAGGCATGGGTTTGGCCGTTCTGCAATGTATGTGTGCTGTGTGCATAAGTGTCTGAGTAAGATGGGAAAGATGCATGTGGTGGTGTGTGATTGTGCATTGGGCAGTTAAAATCAGTTGGGAAGGCTATTCTTCTATTTGTGTGTTACTAAGCTGCGGTTCAGATGAGAGTAGAAAGTGAGCTAGTGGTGAGGAGAAGCATTAATAGTAAACCTAATGGTATAAAATTAAAACAGTTCTTTGTTTTGTAGTACTAACATTCTAAGGGTTGAGTATGTTATTTGTGTGCCATTCTGCCTGCTAATCTCTGTTTAATAAATGGGGATTTTTGGGCAGAATGGTTCAGAAATCGCAGTTTTTTTGGTGCACAAATTACATGAATGAACCACACAGCGTGTTTGAGGAACAGTAAGAATATTAAATATTAAGGTAATATTGTACTTACTCTTTTTTTTGTGGAATGAGCAGGCTTCTTCGGATATGTTGTTTGTATTTCAGATGCTGCTGATTTTCAGGAGAGTGGTCTTCACTGCAATTGTAAAAGAAAGAAGTTAGTAATTTTGTGTGTTTATAGCACTGGTGTTAATGTAGACGTTGTTTTTTATGTTTTTGTGGTAGTATTCTTGTTTGATATCTGAACATAGTGTATGCATGCATTTCATTTGACTATGTGCAGCCTTTATATTTTATTTACAATATGTTAGTTTAACATGCTTTGCAAATAAGTAGAATTTTAAGTGCATAACATTCACTTGATTTTTTAAAGCTGTGTTGTAGATTGCAGACAGTTTTGGAAGTGACAGTTGATTATAGTAGATGGGAAAAATTTCAATAAGTTCATTTTATAGGTAGACATGCCAACAATCGGGAGCCCTTGAGAGGGAGATTTCACCACAGCAATTGGGAACATTTATTTTTCCCATAGGATTGCATTTGTATTAGCATTAATTTAGGCGGGAGACAGTAAAAAATAGTATGATTTTTCAATGAAAAATCGGGACTCTCGCGCCTAAATCGGGTGGGTTGGCATGCATGTATAGGTTATGCGGGAGACAGTAAAAAATAGTGTGATTTTTCAATGAAAAATAGGGAGTCCCGTGCGTAAATCTGGAGGGTTGGCATGTATGAATAGGCTATGCAGGTTTAGTGGCATTACTCTGTTTATATGGATTCATAACAGTTGCGCATGTATTGTGAATAAAATATGCATACCTGTAGTTTGTATTCATGCATATGGATATGAATACAGTTGTAAGTAGAAATCTTGGAGACTTGGAGAGTAGTTTTTGTAGTAGGTGCTTTCCAATGATATGAGACTTGTACTCAGAGTGATCAACAGTACATTTGAAGTGCGGAACTCTGATGATGGAGTTAGATTCAGAGGTCTTGGATGTGATTGGTGGATGTTTGTGTGACTGCTTAGCTGTATCCAATGAATGATGTGGAAAGGGTAGAAGGGCTGGCTAAGAGTTACGTGCAGTGCGGACACCGCGGCTGTCCACAGATAGGGCGTGCCACATCCAGAGTTTTCCAGCAAATCCAGTATGCATAGGGGACTGTAGGGATCAGCCAATCAGATGTTGACGTTGTGGAGTTGTGTAGAAAGAGAGTGTGTGTAGTGAAGATGGCAGAGGTGGTAGTGAAAGTCAGGGTGTTGGTGCTCGGAGATATGTTTGTCCATGGTTTGCAGCAGTATGCTCAATGCAGGCATGTGGCAAACAATTTTGATGTTAAAGGAGTGGAGGTGGTGTGGAGCGCTGTGCCGGATTGCAACATAGAGGGAATTCTACAAGTTTGTGAAGATATGCGCAGGATGAACAGTCCCCATGTGGTAGTTTTGCAATATGGTGCTCCATTTGGGCTACGTCAGTGCCCCTACTTTGTTGGCAGATTTGGAGCAGTTGGTTCAAGTAGTAATGAACATCCTTCCAAATGCGAAAGTAATTTCTTCTGGATTACTAACCAGGGCAATATGGGACAATAGTTCTCTGTTTTTTGTCCTCAGCAAGACATTGCTAGGTGTGCAATCAATTGAGGCATGTGTGCTTTCATTCTTAGAGCTGGTATGTTTTTCTGTAATATTGAGAATATTGATTCGAGTAATGCTGTTTAATTTGAAGAAAATGGCATTTCCTTATCTTTTTTGGAAAATGCCATGCTGTTTTGGAATGTAAGGGTTGCTTTGGAGAAGGTTATGTGAAGATTATAGTAGTAAAGTAAGAAGAAAAAATCCCAAAAAATACAAAATAACAGGTGTCTGACAGGCATCTGCAAACAAAACAAAAAAACTGCTCTTTTCAGAGCCCACCTCAAAGGGGAAATGGGGCACGCTATTTAAATTTACATTCACCACGCTCAGAATTTGATATGTCCGCGGACATAGCGGTAGTCTGCGGACAGCGCGTATTACAAACAGGTATTTTGAGGTGGAGAGGCATGCAAATGAGAATGAGTGGAGCTAGGGCTTGGTCAGTAAAGTTTACTGGGTGTGTTGTGTAAGGAGAGATTTTGCCAGAACGTCTTTTTCCTGAGTGAAGAACAGATAGCTATGGCTGTGTGTTTCCGAAAACAGATTATCTGGATTTTGGGAGACTCATGGATACATTGTTTGGAGGTGCATGCAGAATGTTGTGGAGTAGCTGCAGATTTTGGATTCCCTCATGTTTAAGTGCACTGGCATGGAGTGCGTGGAATGAAGTGGCTGGACTTGGTACCTCTCTCTGCTACTTAGAGACAGAGCATCATCCAGACATAATTATAATTCATTGTGGAGGGAACAGTTTAGGACATGTGTCTGGATTTCTTTGCAATTTGCAACGAAAGAAGGACTTGAGAAGGTCATGGACATGTTTCCAAATTCCCAAGTAATTTTTTCTCGTATTGCGCAAAGACAAATGTGGCTGCGTTCTTCTTTATCTGGTCCACAAATGGAGAAAGCGAGGCGCAACGTCAATAAGGCTGTTTGTGCCTTTCTAAGAGATGTTGGCATGTCCTCTTTTCACATGAAAATATTATGTTTCGTAGCACTTACTTAAGTCCATATTACTTATGCTGGTAATCAGATTTTTCTGAGAAATGTACAAAATGCATTGCAACCTTTTTTGGAATTAGAGTCATCTATTTTGCAGTAGATGTTGATGATTTCAAGTTTTTCAAACACAAAAAAACACCACCAAAAGGCTCTTCTCAGAGCTACCACATCCTCCAAGAGAAAAGTACATTGGTTTTGCTACGGCAGCACCCTAAAATTGTATATGTCCTGGGACTGTCCGCGGACTTCCAGAAAATGCACATGCCCTGCACTGTTTATTTGCCACTTCTATTTTTAAACTGTGAAAGGCAGCTCTAAAAAGAGCCTTTTTTTATTTTTGTTGTTTTAGATTATTTTTTTATTTTTTACACACTACACACTAGGAGATGAAGGGAAAGGAGGGTAAGGAAGGGACACCAACCACGGGGATAAGAAAGGGCAGGTGGAGAGAGGAAAATGTAGGGTGGGCCTTACTTAGGTAGGTAGCAGGTCTTCTGGTGGTCCTTGAACGTAGTCTCGAAAGCACTTCGAAGACTCTCCCCCCTGCAGAGTACTGAATCGCAGTAGATACACAATATTGTGACCCTCGAAAGGTAAGGGTCAAAAGCATTGTGAATGGCCTGTGAAGCAGCTGGAGGGATGCGCTCTCCCACAGGAGTATCTCTTATGGTGAGAGGAGCGGAAACGGAAAATGCTGTAGAGGAACTCAACCTACTACGTTTATCACAAGGTACAACCTTGCGAATGTCCGCACTGTGGAACGACGTTAGGTGTCTCTTCATGGATGTCGTACCAAAGCTGTACGAACCACGTCTCCCATGACTCAGCACCATTTTGCACTGTTTGCAGGTGACCTTGTTCGCACGTGCTTTTGGTACGTTACCATGAATGGTAAACAACCGCCACACCCAAGACTCCCGGCGAGTGCTGGTAGTAGGGAGTTCCTCGACCTTCATTCTCTTCATCCTCTTCATCCTCATTCTCTACATCCTCACGCCTGTTTCTGTCTGTAGGCCCTTGGGGAGGTGGTGGCAGTGGAGGGTTTGGGGGTGGTGCTGAGGCAGATGTAGCAACAGCAGCCATGGATGCCATCAGAGTTGATGAGATAATCTCAGCAACAGTAGCAAAGGCAGCAAATGTCAATCTGCAATAGCCAGAAGTACAATGAAGATCAGCTCTGGGGTGTGGCCTTTTATAGGGGTGGAGGGGTGCACTTCGCGAACAGATCAAACACCCAAAAAGGTTAAAAAAGTTCCAAACAGTATGTTGAAAGCCAGGGTCATTGTCTGGGACATGTGCAATGGTGAATTTGTACTGTAAAATGATTTGGATTGTCTGAATAAGTTGGGGAACCGGACAGTGTCTGCAAATTAGGACACATGCTCATTGTGGGTGCGGTCACATGATGACGTCGGGAACACGTCCGCGAACGGAATGGGTGACGGCAGGACACCAAATGCACAGGAACGGTCATTTGCATGCGCGCAGGTGTTCTACGAACAGTTTCCGTGTCCTCAAACAAATTAAAAGTGCCACACAAGTGAGATGGACAGTTACGGACAGGCGCGATGTTCGCAGGACTTACGGGTGTGGTGCGCATGTGCGTAGATGTTCTGCAAACTGTACAGACAGGTATAGTGTCCTTAGGACACCTCCATTTTGTTTGACTACGGACATCCCGGACACCTTGCGTGTTCTTAGGACAGTTTCAACTTGGCTGCGGACGGTACAGACAGGTATAGTGTCATTAAGATTCCCCCATTTTGTTTATTTACGGACATCCTGGACACCGTGTGTGTTCTAAGAACAGTTCCATCTTTGCTGCGAATGACACGGTCAGGTATAGTGTCCTTAGGACATCCCCATTTAGTTAATTATGGACAGCCCAGACAGGCGCACTGTCCGCTGACATTTTAACTGCTTTTTAAAATAAAAATTAGACACAAAGAATTTCATTAAAAGAAACATAATTTTTATTTTAATTTTATGCATATACAACATTTATGAAAGAGAGGGGGAAGCAGAAACGGATACAAATACAGGGGAATTTGGGGTTTGGAGAGCCTGGATGGGAGGGGATGAAGGGATAGGGCAGTCTCATCAAAACGTTTTTCTTGGAGTTGAGGGTTTGGGGATAGTTCACTGGGACATGGAGAGAGGGAACAGGTACATGTGGGACAATGGTATTTATTTTTTCTTTTATGTGGTCCTCCACAAACTGTTTCAAAACATTGACATTTTCCTTCAGCCTGTCTGTTTTCTGTTCCATGCGTTGCAGAGTCTTTTCCAATGTGTCTTTTGGTGTATTATTTTCAATGTTTGTATGGTCTGTTAAAAATAAATATATATATGTTAAGTACACATAAAGTAATGATTATTAATTTGCTTACATAGAGAAGTGTCTACCATTATTATCACTGTTTTCAGACATTTCCTCACGTGGATAGGTTTTCTCAAGCCACTCCAAAGTACTGCTCATTTCTGTGTGAAAAACAAAAATATATTAATTGTAGTGTACCTAATACAAGACGTTTAGAAATATATAAGAAAAATGAAGTTTACTTGCTAGCTTCTGGTAAATTGTGTTCTTACTGTTGTGTATGTCTGCTGTTGCTCCTAGCTGTGCAGTTTCTGTGAGGTAATTATGTTGGAGGCATATCTTTTTTGTTTTGGTATATTTCATTTTAGTACATATGGTATTTAAATGGATGGTTGATGTGTTACATATATAGGTTCCACTTCTTCTTTATTATTACATATAATGTGTTTATATGCTGCTTTTTGAACTTGTGCAGTGTTTATATGACTTGATAGAACAATTTAAGACACCCCCTGAGTTGTTGGGTAGTGTTGCTGCTGTCCGTGTCTTTCCGCGGACATCAAATCACTAGCTGGGGGTTCAGTATGTTCTATGTTAAATGTATATAAAGTCAGAGAATCCTAGTAAACATATATCAAATTCACAATATGAATATGTATATTCAATAAAATAAAATTTGATAAAGGAAGGTTAGGGTCCAGTTGCGCTACTAAATACCTATGCACTTCAGTAAAAACACTTTGTTAAAGGGTCGTTAGGGTTAAGTTGTGCTACTAAAAATCTATGAAATTCAGTAAAAAAACTATGTTAAAGGGACATTGTGGTTCCAAGTAAAACCAAAAAACGCCTGAAATTCGGCAGTTATGGTAAGCTAAGCAACCATTATTCGTGCCACCACCGTGTATTGCTAAGACTAACACCCACGACATCAAAGATGACATCACAAATGTCATTGATGACATCACCAATGACATCACATGTGCATTTACTTTTCATGAAAAGTCTGTACAAGTGATTCTTATTATAATGTTGACAAACAAGTGTTAAGGATCATTGGAATAGATGTCAGGAGCTACGTAGTGCATTAAGCAATGCATTGATAAGGTAGAGAGTTAATTCAAAACATTTGGAATCTTCATTGTCTTCTAGTTTGTATGTTACATCTATAGTTTTTGTGTTACTTTTATAAAAAGTTCTGAGGCAACACACACACACATGGTTTGGTACTTCAGCGGATGTACTTTTAAATGTTAGTATTTCTTTTTTGTATGTGTGTAGTAGAAGTTTGCCATGTGCAGAATTGTTGCTAGTCTGTTGTAAAGCTATTGCATTTTGTAAGTGGCTTTCACTTCCAAAATAGTTTCTCTGGATATGGTCGATTTCTTCGAGTAGGTCTTTGTGTGTACCATGTAGAAGAGTGTTATTTAAATTGGCTAGTGCCAAAGCAGGACTTTTAGCATAGTACAGTTTATAGACAAGATTTCTTATAGTTGAATGATGTGTTGATAACATTTTGATATGATGGAAGGTGCTTTGCAAATAGGTCCTGAAATGCAGGCTAATGAATGTCCTTGTAGTCCTGTGTATTTGCGCACTGGACAGGTATCCATATTTTGCAGCACTTTTCATTTCGATTTTGTCTCTGCCTTTCACATACTGAGGAACTGGCGTAAAGATTTGAAAGACTTTTTTGGAATGTTGCACATTGACGTGCATGGCCATTTGTATACTGGACGTTCTGGTTCAGTTGAATGGAGAGGTTATTCTGAGTTTTCTAGGGATATTTTTGTAAGCAGAGTTTCTTGTTCCATTATGGTATTATTAATTTTTTCATAACCTCGTCCACTGCTATGGATGGTAATTGTGTTTGGTCGGATTTGTTTGTATGCTTCTTCATTAAAATATGGTTCTGTGCTCGTGGTGTGACTCTATTCACCTCCACAGATATTTAACAAGTTATTTTTGTTGACATCCCATTTATTGAGAAGTTTTTTTTTGTAATTTAGTAGTTCGTTTTGTTAGTGCTTTCATTCTGTTTAACACTAAAATGAATAACTTTCTTTTGAGAAGGATTGCACTGTCTATTAAAGCTTCTAAGATTAATTTCTATGGTAGGTTTGAAGGGTTGTGCATGATTTGTCTCCTGTTTTTATAAGATTCTGAAGGACTCTGTGGCAGAACATTTTTGCTAAAATACTCTTTTTGGTATGGTTACTTGCTAGTATATCAAGATTTATAGGTGCAGTTTTAGCAGTAGTGGTAGCCGAATTCTTGTTAAGCATTTTTTGTTTGTTTCACATTTTAATAGAGGAGGCAAATTTTATGTACTGGAAGCTTGTTTTGTTTCGGTAAATGACTGTATTAGCTGTTTTGTTTGAACGTTTTGTACAAATTCTTGTAGAGATGGATGCTTATTTTGGACACTTTCATTTTCATTTGCTCTATTTCTGCGTTGCTTTCTACAGACTTGCTTTTTGGTAGGCATTCTTTGGGGTCTGTTGAAAAAAAAAACAAGGCATGGGTTGGGCCGTTCTGCAATGTATGTGTGCTGTGTGCATAAGTGTCTGAGTAAGATGGGAAAGATGCATGTGGTGGTGTGTGATTGTGCATTGGGCAGTTACAATCAGTTGGGAAGGCTATTCTTCTATTTGTGTGTTACTAAACTGCGGTTCAGATGAGAGTAGAAAGTGAGCTAGTGGTGAGGAGAAGCATTAATAGTAAACCTAATGGTATAAAATTAAAACATTTCTTTGTTTTGTAGTACTAACATTCTAAGGGTTGAGTATGTTATTTGTGTGCCATTCTGCCTGCTAATCTCTGTTTAATAAATGGGGATTTGTGGGCAGAATGGTTCAGAAATCGCTGTTTTTTTGGTGCGCAAATTACATGAATGAACCACACAGCGTGTTTGAGGAACAGTAAGAATATTAAATATTAAGGTAATATTGTACTTAGTCTTTTTTTTGTGGAATGGGCAGGCTTCTTCGGATATGTTGTTTGTATTTCAGATGCTGCTGATTTTCAGGAGAGTGGTCTTCACTGCAATTGTAAAAGAAAGAAGTTAGTAATTTTGTGTGTTTATAGCACTGGTGTTAATGTAGACGTTGTTTTTTATGTTTTTGTGGTAGTATTCTTGTTTGATATCTGAACATAGTGTATGCATGCATTTCATTTGACTATGTGCAGCCTTTATATTTTATTTACAATATGTTAGTTTAACATGCTTTGCAAATGAGTAGAATTTTAATTAATTAAATTAATTTTAATTTGCATAAAATTCACTTGATTTTTTAAAGCTGTGTTGTAGATTGCAGACAGGTTTGGAAGTGACAGTTGATTATAGTAGATGGGAAAAATTTCAATAAGTTCATTTTATAGGTAGACATGCCAACAATCGGGAGCCCTTGAGAGGGAGATTTCACCACAGCAATTGGGAACATTTATTTTTCCCATAGGATTGCATTTGGATTAGCATTAATTTAGGCGGGAGACAGTAAAAAATAGTATGATTTTTCAATGAAAAATCGGGACTCTCGCGCCTAAATCGGGAGGGTTGGCATGCATGTATAGGTTATGCGGGAGACAGTAAAAAATAGTGTGATTTTTCAATGAAAAATAGGGAGTCCCGTGCGTAAATCGGGAGGGTTGGCATGTATGTATAGGCTATGCAGGTTTAGTGGCATTACTCTGTTTATATGGATTCATAACAGTTGCGCATGTACTGTGAATAAAATATGATACCTGTAGTTTGTATTCATGCATATGGATATGAATGCAGTTGTAAGTAGAAATCTTGGAGACTTGGAGAGTAGTTTTTGTAGTAGGTGCTTTCCAATGATATGAGACTTGTACTCAGAGTGATCAACAGTACATTTGAAGTGCGGAACTCTGATGATGGAGTTAGATGTAGAGGTCTTGGGTGTGATTGGTGGATGTTTGTGTGACTGCTTAGCTGTATCCAATGAGTGATGTGGAAACGGTAGAAGGGCTGGCTAAGAGTTACGTGCAGTGCGGGCACAGCGGCTGTCCACAGATAGGGCGTGCCACATCCAGAGTTTTCCAGCAAATCCAGTATGCATAGGGGACTGTAGGGATCAGCCAATCAGATGTTGACGTTGTGGAGTTGTGTAGAAAGAGAGTGTGTGTAGTGAAGATGGCAGAGGTGGTAGTGAAAGTCAGGGTGTTGGTGCTCGGAGATATGTTTGTCCATGGTTTGCAGCAGTATGCTCAATGCAGGCATGTGGCAAACAATTTTGATGTTAAAGGAGTGGAGGTGGTGTGGAGCGCTGTGCCGGATTGCAACATAGAGGGAATTCTACAAGTTTGTGAAGATATGCGCAGGATGAACAGTCCCCATTTGGTAGTTTTGCAATATGGTGCTTTCCATTTGGGCTACGTAAGTGCCCCTACTTTGTTGGCAGATTTGGAGCAGTTGGTTCAAGTAGTAATGAACATCCTTCCAAATGCGAAAGTAATTTCTTCTGGATTACTAACCAGGGCAATATGGGACAATAGTTCTGTTTTTTGTCCTCAGCAAGACATTGCTAGGTGTGCAATCAATTGAGGCATGTGTGCTTTCATGCTTAGAGCTGGTATGTTTTTCTGTAATAATGAGAATATTGATTCGAGTAATGCTGTTTAATTTGAAGAAAATGGCATTTCCTTATCTTTTTTGGGAAATGCCATGCTGTTTTGGAATGTAAGGGTTGCTTTGGAGAAGGTTATGTGAAGATTATAGTAGTAAAGTAAGAAGAAAAAATCCCAAAAAATACAAAATAACAGGTGTCTGACAGGCATCTGCAAACAAAACAAAAAAACTGCTCTTTTCAGAGCCCACCTCAAAGGGGAAATGGGGCACGCTATTTAAATTTACATTCACCACGCTCAGAATTTGATATGTCCGTGGACATAGCGGTATTCTGCGGACAGCGCATATTACAAACAGGGATTTTGAGGTGGAGAGGCATGCAAATGAGAATGAGTGGAGCTAGGGATTGGTCAGTAAAGTTTACTGGGTGTGTTGTGTAAGGAGAGATTTTGTCAGAACGTCTTTTTCCTGAGAGAAGAACAGATAGCTATGGCTGTGTGTTTCCGAAAACAGATTATCTGGATTTTGGGAGACTCATGGATACATTGGTTGGAGGTGCATGCAGAATGTTGTAGATTAGCTCCAGATTTTGGATTCCCTCATGTTTAAGTGCACTGGCATGGAGTGCGTGGAATGAAGTGGCTGGACTTGGTACCTCTCTGTGCTACTTTAGAGACAGAGCATCATCCAGACATAATTATAATTCATTGTGGAGGGAACAGTTTAGGACATGTGTCTGGATTTCTTTGCAATTTGCAACGAAAGAAGGACTTGAGAAGGTCATGGACATGTTCCAAATTCCCAAGTAATTTTTTCTCGTATTGCGCAAAGACAAATGTGGCTGCGTTCTTCTTCATTTGGTCCACAAATGGAGAAAGCGAGGCGCAATGTCAATAAGGCTGTTTGTGCTTTTCTAAGAGATGTTGGCATGTCCTCTTTTCACATGAAAATATTATGTTTCGTAGCACTTACTTAAGTCCATATTACTTATGCTGGTAATCAGATTTTTCTGAGAAATGTACAAAATGCATTGCAACCTTTTTTGGAATTAGAGTCATCTATTTTGCAGTAGATGTTGATGATTTCAAGTTTTTCAAACACACAAAAACACCACCAAAAGGCTCTTTTCAGAGCTACCACATCCTTCAAGAGAAAAGTACATTGGTTTTGCTAGGGCAGCACCCTAAAATTGTATATGTCCTGGGACTGTCCGCGGACTTCCAAAAAATGCACATTGCCCTGCACTGTTTATTTGCCACTTCTATTTTTAAACTGTGAAAGGCGGCTCTAAAAAGAGCCTTTTTTTTATTTTTGTTGTTTTATATTATTTTTTTATTTTTTACACACTACACACTAGGAGAGGAATGGAAAGGAGGGTAAGGAAGTGACACCAACCACGGGGATAAGAAAGGGCAGGTGGAGAGAGGAAAATGTAGGGTGGGCCTTACTTAGGTAGGTAGCAGGTCTTCTGGTGCTCCTTGACCGTAGTCTCGAAAGCACTTTGAAGACTCTCCCCCCTGCAGAGTACTGAATCGCAGTAGATACACAATATTGTGACCCTCGAAAGGTAAGGGTCAAAAGCATTGTGAATGGCCTGTGAAGCAGCTGGAGGGATGCACTCTCCCACAGGAGTATCTCTTATGGTGAGAGGAGCGGAAACGGAAAATGCTGTAGAGGAACTCAACCTACTGCGTTTATCACAAGGTACAACCTTGCGAATGTCCGCACTGTGGAACGATGTTAGGTGTCTCTTCATGGATGTCGTACCAAAGCTGTACGAACCACGTCTCCCATGACTCAGCACCATTTTGCACTGTTTGCAGGTGACCTTGTTCGCACATGCTTTTGGTACGTTACCATGAATGGTAAACAACCGCCACACCCAAGACTCCCGGCGAGTGGTGGTAGTAGGGAGTTCCTCGAACTCATTCTCTTCATCCTCTTCATCCTCATTCTCTACATCCTCACGCCTGTTTCTGTCTGTAGGCCCTTGGGGAGATGGTGGCAGTGGAGGATTTGGGGGTGGGGCTGAGGCAGATGTAGCAACAGCAGCCATGGATGCCATCAGAGTTGATGAGATAATCTCAGCAACAGTAGCAAAGGCAGCAAATGTCAATCTGCAATAGCCAGAAGTACAATGAAGATCAGCTCTGGGGTGTGGCCTTTTATAGGAGTGCAGGGGTGCACTTCGCGAACAGATCGAACACCCAAAAAGGTTAAAAAAGTTCCAAACAGTATGTGGAAAGCCAGGGTCATTGTCTGGGACATGTGCAATAGTGAATTTGTACTGTAAAATTATTTGGATTATCTGAATAAGTTGGGGAACCGGACAGTGTCTGCAAATTAGGACACATGCTCATTGTGGGTGCGGTCACATGATGACGTCGGGAACACGTCCGCGAACGGAATGGGTGACGGCAGGACACCAAATGCACAGGAACGGTCATTTGCATGCGCGCAGGTGTTCTACGAACAGTTTCCGTGTCCTCAAACAAATTAAAAGTGCTACACAAGTGAGATGGACAGTTACGGACAGGCGCGATGTTCGCAGGACTTACGGGTGTGGTGCGCATGTGCGTAGATGTTCTGCAAACTGTACAGACAGGTATAGTGTCCTTAGGACACCTCCATTTTGTTTGACTACGGACATCCCGGACACCGCGCGTGTTCTTACGACAGTTTCAACTTGGCTGCGGACGGTACAGACAGGTATAGTGTCATTAAGATTCCCCCATTTTGTTTATTTACGGACATCCTGGACGCCGTGTGTGTTCTAAGAACAGTTCCATCTTTGCTGCGAATGGCACGGTCAGGTATAGTGTCCTTAGGACATCCCCATTTAGTTAATTATGGACAGCCCAGACAGGCGCACTGTCCGCTGACATTTTAACTGCTTTTTAAAATAAAAATTAGACACAAAGAATTTCATTAAAAGAAACATAATTTTTATTTTAATTTTATGCATATACAACATTTATGAAAGAGAGGGGGAAGCAGAAACTGATACAAATACAGGGGAATTTGGGGTTTGGAGAGCATGGATGGGAGGGGATGAAGGGATAGGGCAGTCTCATCAAAACGTTTTTCTTGGAGTTGAGGGTTTGGGGATAGTTCACTGGGACATGGAGAGAGGGAACAGGTACATGTGGGACAATGGTATTTATTTTTTCTTTTATGTGGTCTTCCACAAACTGTTTCAAAACATTGACATTTTCCTTCAGCCTGTCTATTTTCTGTTCCATGCGTTGCAGAGTCTTTTCCAATGTGTCTTTTGGTGTATTATTTTCAATGTTTGTATGGTCTGTTAAAAATAAATATATATATGTTAAGTACACATAAAGTAATGATTATTAATTTGCTTACATAGAGAAGTGTCTACCATTATTATCACTGTTTTCAGACATTTCCTCACATGGATAAGTTTTCTCAAGCCACTCCAAAGTACTGCACATTTCTGTGTGAAAAACAAAAATATATTAATTGTAGTGTACCTAATACAAGAAGTTTAGAAATATATAAGAAAAATGAAGTTTACTTACTAGCTTCTGGTAAATTGTGTTCTTACTGTTGTGTATGTCTGCTGTTGCTCCTAGCTGTGCAGTTTCTGTGAGGTAATTATGTTGGAGGCATATCTTTTTTGTTTTGGTATATTCCATTTTTAGTACATATGGTATTTAAATGGATGGTTGATGTGTTACATATATAGGTTCCACTTCTTCTTTATTATTACATATAATGTGTTTATATGCTGCTTTTTGAACTTGTGCAGTGTTTATATGACTTGATAGAACAATTTAAGACACCCCCTGAGTTTTTGGGTAGTGTTGCTGCTGTCCGTGTCTTTCCGCGGACATCAAATCACTAGCTGGGGGTTCAGTATGTTCTATGTTAAATGTATATAAAGTCAGAGAATCCTAGTAAACATATATCAAATTCACAATATGAATATGTATATTCAATAAAATAAAATTTGATAAAGGAAGGTTATGGTCCAGTTGCGCTACTAAATACCTATGCAATTCAGTAAAAACACTTTGTTAAAGGGTCGTTAGGGTTAAGTTGCGCTGCTAAAAATCTATGAAATTCAGTAAAAAAACTATGTTAAAGGGATATTGTGGTTCCAAGTAAAACCAAAAAACGCCTGGAATTCGGCAGTTATGTTAAGCTAAGCAACCATTATTCGTGCCACCACCGTGTATTGCTAAGACTAACACCCACGACATCAAAGATGACATCACAAATGTCATTGATGACATCACCAATGACATCACATGTGCATTTACTTTTCATGAAAAGTCTGTACAAGTGATTCTTATTATAATGTTGACAAAAAAGTGTTAAGGATCATTGGAATAGATGTCAGGAGCTATGTAGTGCATTAAGCAATGCATTGATATAAATAGCATTGTATTATGAAGTTCTTTACAGTATAATAAGCTACTCATGTATAAACATAAGTATTGTGTGCAGCATACATTATCGAGGTGCAATATTCATAATCTTCCCATGTTGAATAGTGAAATGATAAATGCTTTTTTTATTAGCGTTTTGTGTACTGTGCAACATTTAATAAGTAGCTAATAAAACACACTTACTATATAATTTCATTATTACATACAAAACACAAACACATAACAACACATACAAATATGAGTATATAAAGGGAAAGTGAAGTATGCAAAAAAGCAGCAGTACAACTAGAAAGTGTTCATAACCCAACTGATTATCTTTATGCACAGACATGATTGTTCTGCTTCAAACCTACTTCTTCCCTATGTACAAATATCACATGATGTGACTGCACCCTAAAGAAAGTAATGCAAATACAAATATGAGCACATCCAGAGAAAGTACAGTAATAAAAAAACAGATGAACAATAAGAAAGTGTTGATAACCTTACTGATTGTCTTCATAAACAAAAAGTATTGCTATTTTTTAAGTGTGTATTTTTCCTATGTATATGTTTCATATGCTGTGAGTGGACTCTAAGTGGATTATTGCAAGAACATATTTGAAGTATAAATCTACATATATAGTTCTTTTTGATTTCTTTGTTCCTAACTATTACTGTCTAAGATATATCACTAAATGAAAAAACAGCGAGCCAGACATGTGATGTCATCGGCGATGTCATCAATGACATTTGTGATGTCATCTTTGATGTCCTGGGTGTTAGTTTTAGCAATGCACGGTGGTGGCGTGAGTTATGGTTGCTTAGCTTACCATAACTGCCGAATCACAGGGGTTTTTCAGTTTTAAATCGAGCCATAATGTCCCTTTAACAAAGTTTTTTTTACTGAATTTCATAGGTTTTTAGTAGCACAATTTAACCATAACGTCCCGTTAACAACGTTTTTTTTACTGAATATATATATATATATATGCATTCAATGAAAAAACGTAGTTAAGGGGAGGGGATGTTATGGTTAAGTTGCACTAATAAAAACATATGAAATTGAATGGGGAAACATTGTTACAGGTACGTTATGGTTACAGGTAACACCGAAAAACCTCAGAAATTCGCCAGTTATGCTAAGCTAAGCAAACATAACTCGCACAACCAGCGTGCACTGCTAAGACTAACACCCAGGACATCAAAGATGACATCACAAATGTCATTGATGACATCACTGATGACATCACATATCTGGCTCACTTATTTTGGTTCACTGAAAAATCAAGGCCAGGTGGTTTTATTCACTGACAATCAGCATATTAAAATTCAAAATGTGCTGTATATCAAAATATTAACCTTGTTGTATGTTGAATTTCATAGGTTTTTATTAGTGCAACTTAACAATAATGCCCCGTTAACAAAATTTTTTCATTGAATTTCATAGTTTTTTTTATTAGAGCAACTTAACCATAATGTCCATTTAACAAAGTTTTTTTTCATTGAATTTCATAGGTTTTTAGTAGTGCAACTTAACCATAACATCCCTTTAACAAAGTTTTTTCAGTGAATTTCATGGGTTTTTACCAGTGCATGCTATTTTCCTACAATTTACTAATATCATACTTACCAATAAGCAATATTTATGTCTGATTTACAAAGTTTCACCTTAAAACTCTGCCATTTCCCACCTTGTAGCATCATTTTGAACACGTCTATAAACTTTTTGCAACTTTTTGAAATGATTTTGCATCCGTAGACGTCCGGGAACATCTGACTTCATCGCAGACATTCTGCACAGTGCCACGTGATCATATGCTTGCGCGCGGCATGATGACATGTTCGTAAAGGCGTATGCACTTCGTGATAGTACAGTACAGTACATACTTGGAAGAATTTTATCAAAACTGCTATTCATCTTAAAAATGGCACCAGTTATTGCCATCCCTCCTCCCCAAGAGCCACCACCACCTGGATTACCTTCACAACAAAAAATGTGCAGTCCTATCAAAGACAATGAAGAGGACCAAGAAGATGAGGTAGAGGAAGTGCCTATTTCTAGCGCCAAGATCGCATCATGGATGTGCCAGTTCTTTGCTACTGTTGGGAGTGTACCAAAAGCTAAAGCTACCAAAGTGCAATTTTGTACCCAGTCACAGACTACCTGGACAGTACTCCTACGGGACCACCTCCATGTGCCACCACACCAAAACCAATGACCACAATGCTCTCAGAAAGGTTGTTCCTTTCTCAGCAAGTAGGAAGCTGTCTTCCTCCACCTCATCTTCCTCAACAAATACTGTAACCACACAGCCTGATGTCTGCAGTCTTTGGCACGTTGTAAATAAATAAATAAATAAATAAATAAATAAATAAATAAATAAATAAGGAGGGCTAGGGACCATTATCGTCCATTGCAGCCCCTGAAATGGGGGAAGGCCATTAGCACCCCTCGTTCCCAAAGCAGGAACCCAGGATGCTAAAACATAGATTTTTCTTCCTATAGCAGGATGCCTCTGGTGTCCCGCTGTAAGAAGGAAGGAAAATCCTTTTCCAAGACAGCCAACATGGAAAGAGAAGGCAGGGGTCCGTACACAGCCCCTCTTCCCTTGCCATGGGAACCTGCAAAACCCTATGAACATATTACCACAAGCACTTCTTTTCCCTTTCAAACCTATCCTACCTTCGAAAAACTTTACCACATAGCCGGTCCCAGGTAGACATAGCCACTTTAACACAATTTTTCATCCCTAGCGGTCATGGCCAGTAGCCAGATTGTCTGCGTCATTTATGCCATGACCCAGACAATCTGTCTACTACCCACGGCCACAGGCTATACCTCAGTCACCAAAGGTATAGGACTATTTTTTGAACCTACATTATGACACTTGTCAAAAAATAAAACACAGGCACATTTGCAAAACCATGTCCTTGCCAATGCTCCTCACAAGTTTGCTCGAAATCCGCCCATGTTCTATTTTTTGAACAGTGTCAAAATGTATGTACATACAATAGTCATATAACTTAGCCCCCACTTGACAAAATCCATTCAGTCTTTACACATACATTGAAGGTTGGGTCTATAATCTTTCTCAAAACTTTTGCCCACATTCGTCAAATAGCAAAAAAGTTACAAGCCATCTAAAAATGTTGAGACCCTGCCACTAATTTTGCTCCCTCTTGAGCAAATCTCACCAAACTTCAGAAAACCATTTATATCTAGATCCAAAATAATTTTGCCAAATGTTGTGCAGATTTGTCAAATGACACCACATTTATGTGCCTTTACAATATTTTGGGACCCCCCTCTACTTTTGCCCCCTCTTGACAGAATCACACATAACTTTGCATAACCATCAGGATTAGTTCTAGAATAAAATTGCAAAATTACATGCAGTTCATTGAGTGACCCAAAAGTTATAAGCCATCCAAAAACTGCTTTTCCCCAACCCTGTAATGCAGAAATAGGTACAGATGTCCTAAGACATCTGAAGTGTCCACGAACACCACAGGACTGCCCCAGGACATCTGGAGTGTTTGTGGGCTGTCGGGGGTGAAACAACCCATTTTTTGGCTTCTTATGGCCATATCCCATCCCATCCTCATCCCCCCACATCGCCAGAGATCCGCAGCCCGCAAAGAAGTCTGTGAATTCAAGATGGCGGGCATTTCAGGAAAACCGACACATTTCAGGTTTTCTCACCACCCAATCAGAGGCTGCCTCCCGATGTTTGCGGACCACACAAAAGTCTGCACATATTTCTGGCAAATTAGAGGCCAATCCAGAAACCGAACTAGGAGGTGAGTCCGCAGAGCAGACATAAATATCACTCATTTTTTGGCCTGACATTTTAGTCATTTAAAAAAAAAAAACTACTGGATGGATTTACACCAAATTAACAAAAGCACGCTTTTGGGACCAAGCTGCCACTCCTGCCGTAAATTTGGTGAAAATCTGTCCAGTGGATTGGGCTGTAGGCGTGAGCAAAGTTTTTTCCCATTATGTCTATGGGAAAAAAATACATTTTGGGACCCCCTGTAACAAACGTCAACAAAGTTTGCTAACAAATTCAGAGTGGGCCATATACTTTTTTTTTGGTTCATCCAGGGGGAGCAATGTTATAAGCCACCCAAAACATGCTCTTCCTGTGGGTTGAGCAACATAACTATTGTAATTACATGGCCCACGGTAGCGGGCGTGTAGTTATGGTTAAGTTGCTAAACCCATTCAAAGAGCACTTTTTGGGTGGCTTATAACTTTGCTCCCTTTGCAAAGTTTGGTGAGGTTTTGTCATATGGCGGCAAAGATATAAGGGGGTCCCACATTTTTTTCCCATAGATTAAATGGAGAAAAACTTTGCTCACGCCTACAGCCGAACTCACTGGATGGATTTTCACCAAATTAGCAGCAGGAGCGTCGTCTTGGTCTTGAAAGCGTGCTTTTGTAAATTTGGTGGAAATCTGTCCAGTATTTTTTTTTAATGACTAAAAAGTAGGTCCAAAAAATGTGTTATATCTGGTTCCGCTCCGTGGACACACTTTCCCATTTTGTCCGCAGACAGGACACTGATTGGCTAGGGAGTCTGGGTTGTGTCCGTGGACACATAATCTGTTCACTGATTGGTTGGAGTGAAGCGTGAGGTGCGACATATATTCCCGATGCGCCCGCCATGTTGGATCTGTGGATATCCGTGGACAGCGTGGAGTGGAACAGAGCAGAAATCTAATTTCGGGGAGTGTGTTGGTGTGGAAGAGTTGCTGGAGAGGGCAGGGAAGTGAGCAATCTGTCAATTGCTGTATTTGTTTAGGTGGAAGAAGGCCGTGATGTGATTGCGGTTGTCCATGGTCACCGCAATTGTCCGCAGATATACTAAACACTGGCCACACTACTGGGTATTTTACTATGCTTGATGTATTAGTTTTAGGTAGTTAGTAGAGTACTGGGTGAAGAGGGTGAGTTTGTTCATTGGCTGTAATTATAGTTTTAGGATGTTAATTGAAGTGGATGGGACTTGAGGTGGTTGTGTTATGTTTTTGGGTTGTGATTAGTGGGCAAGTGTTTGCTTGCATGGGTGTGTTATGCTGCAGTGGTTGTGGCCAAGGCCTAGAGTCTTGGGTGCATGTCCGAAGTCCGTAGGCCTGGAAGCCAAGACTCTACGCCCTGGCCACAACCCCACAGCATAACACACCCATGCATGCAAAGATTTTGGGTTGTGGTTAGTGGTCAGGTGTTTACTTGCATGTGTGTGTTATGTTGTGGTGGTTGTGACTCAAATCATTGTATACTTACTGTTTGCTTTGTTGAGGCTGTATGCAGTTTTTTGACCAGGCCATGCACCCGAGACTCTAGGTCCTGGTCACAACCACTGCAGTATAACACATCTATGTAAGTAAACAATTTGGGTTGTGGTCAGTGGTCAGGTGTTTTCTAACATGGGTGTGTTATGTTGTGGTGGTTGTGACTCAAATCATTGTATACTTATTGTTTGCTTTGTTGAGGCTGTATGCAGTTTTTTGCATGGTATGGGAAAATGGAGCAGACATTGTTTTTTCATTCTCTGTGATAAAAGAAAAGATCACATGTTAGTGTAGGTAGTTTGTAAAGAGTTATTGCATTGCATAGCAGACATTTCTGTACTTTGTCGACCCTAATACTTAGTACTTTACAAGTACTATGCTTCAAACCAGCGTACTGTGCAATTTGCTAGTTTCTCTGTTTGTTTGCATAATCATTGGGTCTGTGGAAAACAAAAAACCATGCAGTATTACAAAATAAACGTTCTATGTTATGGTTCAATCATTTGTGGTGGTTGATTTCATTATGAGGAATTGAATATGTCTATGGTTTTTTGTTTTTGAAGTAGTGGTACTATTGCTGTTAGATACCAGTTGGCATGTTCTAATTGTTTATTTCTTGTTGCATTTTAGCAGTATTCATTTATTTGTTTGGTTGTTGCAGGATTTTGGGGCAGTCAGATACCTAATGGTGTATTCTAAATGTTGATAGTTTTGAAGTTGTTGAGGGTATTTTTATACGTAATAAGTGTTGGAGGGTTTCTTTCGAAAAATATATATAGCAGTTTTCTGGTTGTAATTAGATACCAGTTGGCGTATTCTAACTGTTTATAGTTTTTCACTATTAGTTAGCTGTTGCCTTATTCTATTAGTTTATTGATTTAAAGGTTATTGAAGACATTTTGTAGATGTTCATACTGAGATTAGTTAATACATTTTGGTATTAAGAATATTAAGTAAGCGTTTACAAGATTTGCTGGTTATCACTGTTTTAGAATAATGGATGTATCATTACATTCCAACCATCCACATTTCTTTTTTATGTATGGTTTGTTTAAAGTGTATCTCTCTGAGCTGGAAATGAGGCCATTTTTCAAACCGTTCCATGTGTTCCCAGCATGCAGGAGTTTTTTTTGTCTGTTAGAAAAGACAGCAATTTCAGACCTGCATTCCATGCACATTGTTCTTTTAACCCATGACATTTAAAACATCTTTTTTCAATGCTTTGAGAATTCATTGTCTTGTTTTGTGGGATTTTCTCAATCAATCATTTCACTCGGCATCATCTGATGAGGAAGCCTTATTGGGCTGAGAAAGCTAATGTATTTTTCCATCTCTTCGTAGCGTTTTCAAGTAGATCAATACTAGTCACCAAAACCTCCATCATGTGCTTGAGGAAGTATAACAAATCATCATCTTGATAGATAAACACTGCTGGAATAATAAAGCAGAAAACAGCGGAAAGTTCAATAATGCAAGGCAAATCAAATACAATAATGCCAAAAAACTGAAAGAGGAATTTAAACCATAAGTTATTGGAATATATAAACATATTTAGCAAAAGGGTCTGTCACAAACCAGGCATGGATGTAAGCAAAGTTCTTGACATGGATTGACTTTCTGACTGGAAGATTCCACTGGTTTTCATAACTGTCCTTTCATAAACCAAGATTTCTGCCACAATGTTATTTCTCAATTTGAGAATGTTACAATTCTCTGAACGTTTATGGTCTTCCCTTTCCTTTTTAATTTTCATTGAGGTGCATCATATATCATTGAAGGTCAATCTTACAACAAAGTCCTAGCTCAGGATTTAGACCAGCCTTGTGAAGGATTTTTTCATATTAGTCTGTCTTTCTTGTTCATTGGGAAACCTACTTCACATGATGAGTTCCAGGCTCTTTTTAGCAGGACCAAGACTTAGCCATACTATATTTTCAGATTTTCCATACAAAGCAGTACCGGTTAAAAGATCTGCAGCTTCATAGGAGCCACATTCTCTATGAGAGAGAATTTTGATGCCTAAGCTGTACAATGTCTGAGAGAGTGTTTTGTCTGATGATAGGTCATTCCAGAGGTCTTGAAGCTTTGTTTTTTCTGCTTTTGTTAAGTAGGCTGTAACATATCGTGCAACTGCAGTGTAATTGTCTGCAATGTACTGCACATCTATGTTTGCATTCCATAAGAGGGCAATGATTGCATTGGAATCATTGATATATTGTGATTCTTCTGTTCTTTTTATGGAATATCTGTTCTTAGGTGATTTACCTTTAACACTATGGGGGTCATTAGGAGTTTGGAGGTAACCATGGCGCTATTCGCGCCATGGCTGCCTCCAAATCCTTATCGACTCCGCCCTGGTGAATGGAGCTATTACCGCCCATTTCCAAGGTTGGCGGGGGCAGTAATTCCCCATTCACTGGGGACCTTCCCCATTCCCATTTGAGACCCCATAGGGCTCAATGGGAATGGGGAAGGCACTAATAACGGTACCGCAAATTGCAGTACCGTTATTAGTACCAAAGTCCCTTTGCGGGTCCCGTCCTTAACGCCTGGTAAAACCAGGCGTTAAAGGAGGACCCGCAAAGGGAACTCCAAATAGGGCAGTAAGGGATTACCGGTACCGGTGCCCTTACCGGTACCGGTAATGCCTTACCGCCCGGGTTGTAATGAGGCCCTATGTATAACTGAAGACATGAAGTTGTTCACTTCACCTGTTTCTGTAACTGGTCTAGGGAAACCAAAGCAGCATTTGGTGTAGTATTTCCCTTTGTTTTTGTATTTGCAACAACAGTATTTGCCACATTTGTGTTTTTGAAATTGTACAATTTGTGCATGGAGATCACGATTTGTTGCTTTCGATGGAATTTCACAAGTGAAATATTTTTTGATAAACTGTTTTGACCAAATTTGGGAGCATCTTTAATCCATAAAAGCATGTGGATATGTGGTGCTCCTCTGGCTTGGTATTCTTTACTCCAAAAGAAGTGTTGCACTTCTCCGAGGGGAGGAACAGTTTTGTTACAAATAAAGTGTAGCATAGCAATGACACGATGATGGAAATATCTTGAAACATTAACAGGATCTAGAGAGCAAATTTCTCCAGGTGTTAGTATATCTATGTTTGTTTTGTTTTTGTTTGATATGCGTAGGAAATCATGTAAATCTTCCCATGCATATTCTGCACAACTTAATGTAACAAACCAAGTGGGTGGGCCAAGGTTTCTCATCATACAACGTACATCTACGTGATGTCGGAACCAGTACTCTTTCATACCACGCATGTTTGCCAACAGATTTGTAATGCTTGATTGTAAAACCTCATCTTTTTCTTGCACTTTTTGTATTAATGACGTAGCTGACATATTTTGAAAGTGGGTTCCTGATTTCAATATGTGTGCAACTCCGTAACATAGAGTTGCTAGTTCACTTTCAAAGAGTAGATGGAATATGTATTCCACATTTTATCTAAATCTGGGATCTTCAGAATACATCCGTAATGAGCTGTATTCTGATGCTGTTATCTGAATAGGTCTATCATCGTACCTTCCTCCTTTGCCAGTAGGAAAGAGTAGAGGAAAAGCACGTGCTTCTATACTTTTTTCCCATATGCTGATTGGTGTTCCTTTGGTTTGTCGCATTTGGTACGTTTCTAGTGCATAATCTATGGTGTCATTAGAGTGGAATGGATTAATTGTATAATGGTCTAAAATATTGGATACTGTAGCAGGATCTACAAGTTCAAATTGACCAAATTCTAGTGACTCTTGAATTATTTCATTTGTTTCCCTTAAGTTTTCTTCAATATTTATTTCTTTGTAGTATTCATTTTTGTCTTTTCGATATTGCAAGGATTGTCTAACTTTATGTAAGTCTACGAGTTGTTGCCAATTTTTTTTGTCTTTTGTTGGTACACCATTTACTAAGACAATTAAAGATTGCTCTATTGGACGTTGCACTCCCAGAGTGTGCACATTTTCTTTCAGATCTAATGGTAAATAAACTACTTTGCCACAAATGCCTTTCACCAATTCAGAGGGAGGTAATTTTGCTGTTTTTGGTTGAAGGCGTATTATTGCTTGAAATGGGTGCACTGTTTGAAATATGATGCTCTCATATAAATTGAGTTGTTGCAGGGGATTTGGTAGTGGGAATAATTCCAAGTTATTTGTGGTAGCACGTGAAGGAGTTTGGTTGTTGTCAAGTTTTGTAGTGCAGTAACTGCAAAGTATTAAGGGGTCAGTTATTTCGTATTTGTTTTCTGCTATTAGGTAGAGAGTTAATTCAAACCATTTGGAATCTTCATTGTCTTCTATTTTGTATGTTACATCTATAGTTTTTGTGTTACTTTTATAAAAAGTTCTGAGGCAACACACACACACATGCTTTGGTACTTCAGCAGATGTACTTTTAAATGTTAGTATTTCTTTTTTGTATGTGTGTAGTAGAAGGTTGCCATGTGCAGAATTGTTGCTAGTCTGTTGTAAAGCTATTGCATTTTGTAAGTGGCTTTCACTTCCAAAATAGTTTCTCTGGATATGGTTGATTTCTTCGAGTAGGTCTTTGTGTGTACCATGTAGAAGAGTGTTATTTAAATTGGCAAGTGCTAAAGCAGGACATTTAGCATAGTACAGTTAATAGACTAGATTTCTTATAGCTGGATGATGTGTTGATATCATTTTGATATGATGGAAGGTGCTTTGCAAATAGGTCCTGAAATGCAGGCTAATGAATGTCCTTGTAGTCCTGTGTATTTGCGCACTGGACAGGTATCCATATTTTGCAGCACTTTTCATTTTGATTTTGTCTCTGCCTTTCACATACTGAGGAACTGGCGTGAAGATTTGAAAGACTTTTTTGGAATGTTACACATTGACGTGCATGGCCATTTGTATACTGGACGTTCTGGTTCAGTTGAATGGAGAGGTTATTCTGAGTTTTCTAGGGATATTTTTGTAAGCAGAGTTTCTTGTTCCATTATGGTATTATTAATTTTTTCATAACCTCGTCCACTGCTACGGATGGTAATTGTGTTTGTTTGGATTTGTTTGTATGCTTCTTCATTAAAATATGGTTCTGTGCTCGTGGTGTGACTCTATTCACCTCCACAGATATTTAACAAGTTATTTTTGTAGACATCCCGTTTATTGAGAAGTTTTTTTTTTGTAATTTAGTAGTTCGTTTTGTTAGTGCTTTCATTCTGTTTAACACTAAAATGAATAACTTTCTTTTGAGAAGGATTGCACTGTCTATTAAAGCTTCTAGGATTAATTTCTACGGTAGGTTTGAAGGGTTGTGCATGATTTGTCTCCTGTTTTTATAAGATTCTGAAGGACTCTGTGGCGGAACATTTTTGCTAAAATACTTTTTTTGGTATGGTTACTTGCTAGTATATCAAGATTTATAGGAGCAGTTTTAGCAGTAGTGGTAGCCAAATTCTTGTTAAGCATTTTTTGTTTTGTTTTAAATTTTAATAGATGAGGCAAAGTTTATGTACTGGAAGCTTGTTTTGTTTCGGTAAATGACTGTATTAGCTGTTTTGTTTGAACATTTTGTACAAGCTCTTGTAGAGATGGATGCTTATTCTGGACACTTTCATTTTCATTTGCTCTATTTCTGCATTGCTTTCTACAGACTTGCTTTTTGGTAGGCATTCTTTGGGGTCTGTTGAAAAAAAAAGAAGGCATGGGTTGGGCCGTTCTGCAATGTATGTGTGCTGTGTGCATAAGTGCCTGAGTATGATGGGCAAGATGCATGTGGTGGTGTGTGATTGTGCATTGGGCAGTTACAATCAGTTGGGAAGGCTAGTCTTCTATTTGTGTGTTACTAAACTGCGGTTCAGATGAGAGTAGAAAGTGAGCTAGTGGTAAGGAGAAGCATTAATAGTAAACCTAATGGTATAAAATTAAAACAGTTCTTTGTTTTGTAGTACTAACATTCTAAGGGTTGAGAATGTTATTTGTGTGCAATTCTGCCTGCTAATCTCTGTTTAATAAATGGGGATTTGTGGGCAGAGAGGGAGATTTCACCACAGAAATTGGGAACATTTATTTTTCCCATAGGATTGCATTTGGATTAGCATTAATTTAGGCGGGAGACAGTAAAAAATAGTATGATTTTTCAATGAAAAATCGGGACTCTCGCGCCTAAATCGGGAGGGTTGGAATGCATGTATAGGTTATGCGGGAGACAGTAAAAAATAGTGTGATTTTTCAATGAAAAATAGGGTGTCCCATGCATAAATTGGGAGGGTTGGCATGTATGTATAGGCTATGCAAGTTTAGTGGCATTACTCTGTTTATATGGATTCATAACAGTTGTGCATGTACTGTGAATAAAATATGCATACTTGTAGTTTGTATTCATGCATGTGGATATGAATGCAGTTGTAAGTAGAAATCTTGGAGACTTGGGGCCTCATTACGACCCTGGCGGTAAGTTACCGCCAGGGCCGTGACTTTACCGCCATGGTGCTAACTACGTTAACGCCATGGCGGTAAGGGGATTTACCGCCCCATTCCGACCTTGGCGGGGCGGTAAATCCCCAATCCCCATTTACCCTTCCCCATTCCCATTTTTGCCCCATAGGGCATAATGGGAGTGGGGAAGGCGTTAATTACGCCACCGTAAATTACGGTGGCGTAATTAACACCAAGTTCCCTTACCGCCATGGTTTTTTACACCCGCTAAAAGCAGGTGTAAAAACCGCCATGGCGGAAAGGGAACTCGTAATTGGCGGTAAGGGGTCGGCGCAGCTAACGCTGGCGCTAACCCCTTACCGCCAGGGTCGTAATGAGGCCCTTGGAGAGTAGTTTTTGTAGTAGGTGCTTTCCAATGATATGAGACTTGTACTCAGAGTGATCAACAGTACATTTGAAGTGGGGAACTCTGATGATGGAGTTAGATGTAGAGGTCTTGGATGTGATTGGTGGATGGTTGTGTGACTGCTTAGCTGTATCGAATGAGGGAATGGCACTGCGAGTGATGTGGAAAGGGTAGAAGGGCTGGCTAAGAGTTACGTGCAGTGCGGACACCGCGGCTGTCCACAGATAGGGCGTGCCACATCCAGAGTTTTCCAGCAAATCCAGTATGCAGAGGGGACTGTAGGGATCAGCCAATCAGATGTTGATGTTGTGGATTTGTGTAGATAGAGAGTGTGTGTAGTGAAGATGGCAGAGGTGGTAGTGAAAGTCAGGGTGTTGGTGCTCGGAGATATCTTTGTCCATGGTTTGCAGCAGTATGCTCAATGCAGGCATGTGGCAAACAATTTTGATGTTAAAGGAGAGGAGGTGGTGTGGAGCGCTGTGCCGGATTGCAATGTAGAGAGAATTCTACAAGATTGTGAAGATATGCGCAGGATGAACAGTCCCCATGTGGTAGTTTTGCAATATGGTGCTTTCCATTTGGGCTACGTCAGTGCCCCTACTTTGTTGGCAGATTTGGAGCAGTTGGTTCAAGTAGTAATGAACATCCTTCCAAATGCGAAAGTAATTTCTTCTGGATTACTAACCAGGGCAATATGGGACAATAGTTCTGTTTTTTGTCCTCAGCAAGACATTGCTAGGTGTGCAATCAATTTAGGCATGTGTGCTTTCATGCTTAGAGCTGGTACTGTAATAATGAGCATATTGATTCAAGTAATGCTGTTTATTTTGGAGAAAATGGCATTTCCTTATCTTTTTTGGGAAATGCCATGCTGTTTTGGAATGTAAGGGTTGCTTTGGAGAAGGTTATGTGAAGATTATAGTAGTAAAGTAAGAAGAAAAAATCCCAAAAAATACAAAATAACAGGTGTCTGACAGGCATCTGCAAACAAAACAAAAAAACTGCTCTTTTCAGAGCCCACCTCAAAGGGGAAATGGGGCATGCTATTTAAATTTACATTCACCACGCTCAGAATTTGATATGTTCGCGGACATAGCGGTAGTCTGCGGACAGCGCGTATTACAAACAGGGATTTTGAGGTGGAGAGGCATGCAAATGAGAATGAGTGGAGCTAGGGATTGGTCAGTAAAGTTTACTGGGTGTGTTGTGTAAGGAGAGATTTTGTCAGAACGTCTTTTTCCTGAGAGAAGAACAGATTGATATGGCTGTGTGTTTCCGAAAACAGATTATCTGGATTTTGGGAGACTCATGGATACGTTGGTTGGAGGTGAATGCAGAATGTTGTGGAGTAGCTGCAGATTTTGGATTCCCTCATGTTTAAGTGCACTGGCATGGAGTGTGTGGAATGAAGTGGCTGGACTTGGTACCTCTCTGTGCTACTTTAGAGACAGAGCATCATCCAGACATAATTATAATTCATTGTGGAGGGAACAGTTTAGGACATGTGTCTGTATTTCTTTGCAATTTGCAACGAAAGAAGGACTTGAGAAGGTTATGGACATTTTTCCAAATTCCCAAGTAATTTTTTCTCGTATTGCGCAAAGACAAATGTGGCTGCGTTCTTCTTTATTTGGTCCACAAAAGAAGAAAGCGAGGCGCAATGTCAATGAGGCTGTTTGTGCCTTTCTAAGAGATGTTGGCATGTCCTCTTTTCACATGAAAATATTATGTTTCGTAGCACTTACTTAAGTCCATATTACTTATGCTGGTAATCAGATTTTTCTGAGAAATGTACAAAATGCATTGCAACCTTTTTTGGACTTAGAGTCATCTATTTTGCAGTAGATGTTGATGATTTTAAGTTGTTCAAACACACATAAACACCACCAAAAGGCTCTTTTCAGAGCTACCACATCCTCCAAGAGAAAAGTACATTGGTTTTGCTAGGGCAGCACCCTAAAATTGTATATGTCCTAGGACTGTCCGCGGACTTCCAAAAAATGCACATGGCCCTGCACTGTTTATTTGCCACTTCTATTTTTAAACTGTGAAAGGGGGCTCTAAAAAGAGCCTTTTTTTTGGATTTTTGTTGTTTTATATTATTTTTTTATTTTTTACACACTACACTAGGAGAGGAAGGGAAATGAGGGTAAGGAAGGGACACCAACCACAGGGATAGGAAAGGGCAGGTGGAGAGAGGAAAATGTAGGTTGGGCCTTACTTAGGTAGGTAGCAGGTCTTCTGGTGCTCCTTGACCGTAGTCTCGAAAGAACTTAGAAGACTCTCCCCCCTGCAGAGTACTGAATCGCAGTAGATACACAATATTGTGACCCTCGAAAGGTAAGGGTCAAAAGAATTGTGAATGGCCTGTAAAGCAGCTGGAGGGATGCGCTCTCCCACAGGAGTATCTCTAATGGTGAGAGGAGTGGAAACGGAGGATGCTGTAGAGGAACTCAACCTACTACGTTTATCACAAGGTACAACCTTGCGAATGTCCGCACTGTGGAACAACGTTAGGTGTCTCTTCATGGATGTCGTACCAAAGCTGTACGAACCACTTCTCCCATGACGCAGCACCATTTTGCACTGTTTGCAGGTGACCTTGTTCGCACGTGCTTTTGGTACGTTACCATGAATGGTAAACAACCGCCACACCCAAGACTCCCGGCGAGTGCTGGTAGTACGGAGTTCCTCGACCTCATTATCTTCATCCTCTTCATCCTCATTCTCTACATCCTCACGCCTGTTTCTGTCTGCAGGCCCTTGGGGAGGTGGTGGCAGTGGAGGATTTGGGGGTGGTGCTGAGGCAGATGTAGCAACAGCAGCCATGGATGCCATCAGAGTTGATGAGATAATCTCAGCAACAGTAGCAAAGGCAGCAAATGTCAATCTGCAATAGCCAGAAGTACAATGAAGATCAGCTCTGGGGTGTGGCCTTTTATAGGGGTGGACGGGTGCACTTCGCGAACAGATCGAACACCCAAAAAGGTTAAAAAAGTTCCAAACAGTATGTGGAAAGCCAGGGTCATTGTCTGGGACATGTGCAATGGTGAATTTGTACTGTAAAATTATTTGGATTGTCTGAATAAGTTGGGGAACCAGACAGTGTCTGCAAATTAGGACACATGCTCATTGTGGGTGCGGTCACATGATGACGTCGAGAACACGTCCGCGAACGGAATGGGTGACGGCAGGACACCAAATGCACAGGAACGGTCATTTGCATGCGCGCAGGTGTTCTACGGACAGTTTTCGGGTCCTCAAACAAATTAAAAGTGCTACACAAGTGAGATGGACAGTTACGGACAGGCGCGATGTTCGCAGGACTTACGGGTATAGTGCACATGTGCGTAGATGTTCTGCAAACTGTACAAACAGGTATAGTGTCCTTAGGACACCTCTATTTTGTTTGACTACGGACATCCCGGACACCGCGCGTGTTCTTAGGACAGTTTCAACTTGGCTGCGGACGGTACAGACAGGTAGAGTGTCGTTAAGATTCCCCCATTTTGTTTATTTATGGACATCCTGGACACCGTGTGTGTTCTAAAAACAGTTCCATCTTTGCTGCGAATGGCACGGTCAGGTATAGTGTCCTTAGGACATCCCCATTTAGTTATTTATGGACAGCCCAGACAGGCGCACTGTCTGCTGACATTTTAACTGCTTTTTAAAATAAAAATTAGACACAAAGAATTTCATTAAAAGAAACATAATTTTTATTTTTATTTTATGCATATACAAAATACATTTATGAAAAATAGGGGGAAGCAGAAACTGATACAAATACAGGGGAATTTGGGATTTGGAGAGGATGGATGGGAGGGGATGAAGGGATAGGGCAGTCTCATCAAAACGTTTTTCTTGGAGTTGAGGGTTTGGGGATAGTTCACTGGGACATGGAGAGAGGGAACAGGTACATGTGGGACAATGGTATTTATTTTTTCTTTTATGTGGTCCTCCAAAAACTGTTTCAAAACATTGACATTTTCCTTCAGCCTGTCTATTTTCTGTTCCATGTGTTGCAGAGTATTTTCCGATGTGTCTTTTGGTGTATTATTTTCAATGTTTGTATCGTCTGTTAAAAATAAATATATATATATGTTAAGTACACATAAAGTAATGATTAATTTGCTTACATAGAGAAGTGTCTACCATTATTATCACTGTTTTCAGACATTTCCTCACGTGGACAAGTTTTCTCAAGCCACTCCAAAGTACTGAACATTTCTGTGTGAAAAACAAAAATATATCAATTGTAGTGTAGCTAATACAAAAAGTCTAGAAATATATAAGAAAAATGAAGTTTACTTACTAGCTTGTGTTCTTACTGTTGTGTATGTCTGCTATTGCTCCTAGCTGTGCATTTTTTGTGAGGTAATTATGTTGGAGGCATATCTTTTTTGTTTTGGTATATTCCATTTTAGTACATATGGTATTTAAATGGATGGTTGATGTGTTACATATATAGGTTCCACTTCTTCTTTATTATTACATATAATGTGTTTATATGCTGCTTTTTGAACTTGTGCAGTGTTTATATGACTTGATAGAACAATTTAAGACACCCCCTGAGTTTTTGGGTAGTGTTGCTGCTGTCCGTGTCTGTCCACGGACATCAAATCACTAGCTGGGGGTTCAGTATGTTCTATGTTAAATGTATATAAAGTCAGAGAATCCTAGTAAACATATATCAAATTCACAATATGAATATGTATATTCAATAAAATAAAATTTGATAAAGGAAGGTTATGGTCCAGTTGCGCTACTAAATACCTATGCAATTCAGTAAAAACACTTTGTTAAAGGGTCGTTAGGGTTAAGTTGCGCTACAAAAAACCTATGAAATTCAGTAAAAAAACTATGTTAAAGGGACATTGTGGTTCCAAGTAAAACCAAAAAACGCCTGAAATTCGGCAGTTATGGTAAGCTAAGCAACCATTATTCGTGCCACCACCGTGCATTGCTAAGACTAACACCCACGACAACAAAGATGACATCACAAATGTCATTGATGACATCACCAATGACATCACATGTGCATTTACTTTTCATGAAAAGTCTGTACAAGGGATTCTTATTATAATGTTGACAAAAAAGTGTTAAGGATCATTGGAATAGATGTCAGGAGCTATGTAGTGCATTAAGCAATGCATTGATATAAATAGCATTGTATTATGAAGTTCTTTACAGTATAATAAGCTACTCATGTATAAACATAAGTATTGTGTGCAGCATACATTATGGAGGTGCAATATTCATAATCTTCCCATGTTGAATAGTGAAATGATAAATGCTTTTTTATTAGCGTTTTGTGTACTGTGCAACATGTAGTAAGTAGCTAATAAAACCCACTTACTATATAATTTCATTATTACATACAAAACACAAACACATAACAACACATACAAATATGAGTATATAAAGGGAAAGTGAAGTATGCAAAAAAGCAGCAGTACAACTAGAAAGTGTTCATAACCCAACTGATTATCTTTATGCACAGACATGATTGTTCTGCTTCAAACCTACTTCTTCCCTATGTACAAATATCACATGATGTGACTGCACCATAAAGAAAGTAATGCAAATACAAATATGAGCACATCCAGAGAAAGTACAGTAATAAAAAACAGAAGAACAATAAGAAAGTGTTGATAACCTTACTGATTGTCTTCATACACAAAAAGTATTGCTATTTTTTAAGTGTGTATTTGTCCTATTTATATGTTTCATATGCTGTGAGGGGTCCCTAAGTGGATTATTGCAAGAACATATTTGAAGTATAAGTCTACAAATATAGTACTTTTTGATTTCTTTGTTTCTAACTATTACTGTCTAAGATATGTCACTAAATGAAAAAACAGCGAGCCAGACATGTGATGTCATCGGTGACATCAATGACATTTGTGATGTCATCTTTGATGTCCTGGGTGTTAGTTTTAACAATGCACGGTGGTGGCGTGAGTTATGGTTGCTTAGCTTACCATAACTGCCGAATCACAGGGGTTTTTCAGTTTTAATTGGAGCCATAACGTTACAGGTACGTTATGGTTACAGGTAAAACCGAAAAACCTCAGAAATTCGCCAGTTATGCTAAGCTAAGCAAACACTGCTAAGACTAACACCCAGGACATCAAAGATGACATCACAAATGTCATTGATGACATCACTGATGACATCACATATCAGGCTCACTAATTTTGGTTCACTGAAAAATCAAGGCCAGGTGGTTTTATTCACTGACAATCAGCATATTAAAATTCAAAATGTGCTGTATATCAAAATATTAACCTTGTTGTATGTTGAATTTCATAGGTTTTTATTAGTGCAACTTAACAATAATGCCCCTTTAACAAAGTTTTTTCATTGAATTTCATAGTTTTTTTTATTAGAGCAACTTAACCATAATGTCCCTTTAACAAAGTTTTTTTTCATTGAATTTCATAGGTTTTTAGTAGTGCAACTTAACCATAACATCCCTTTAACAAAGTTTTTTCAGTGAATTTCATGGGTTTTACCAGTGCATGCTATTTTCCTACAATTTACTAATATCATACTTATTAATAAGCAATATTTATGTCTAATTTACAAAGTTTCACCTTAAAACTCTGCCATTTCCCTCCTTGTAGCATCATTTTGAACACGTCTATAAACTTTTTGCAACTTCTTGAAATGATTTTGCATCTTAGACGTCCGGGAACATCTGACTTCATCGCAGACATTCTGCACAGTGCCACGTGATCATATGCTTGCGCGCGGCATGATGACATGTTCGTAAAGGCGTCTGCACTTCGTGATTGGATCCGTGCTTCAAAGACCGTTCGGAACTGCATTTTCTACTGATCTAGGAATTTTCAACTTCGAAATTTCCTTTGCACACCTCCTACACCTTTTTCGTACTCATTATCCATTACCTATCTAGTACACAGTACATACTAGGAAGAATTTTATCAAAACTGCTATTCATCTTAAAAATGGCATCAGTTATTGCCATCCCTCCTCCCCAAGAGCCACCACCGCCTGGAGGACCTTCACAACAAAAAATGTGCAGTACTATCAAAGACAATGAAGAGGACCAAGAAGATGAGGTAGAGGAAGTGCCTATTTCTAGCACCAAGATCGAATCATGGATGTGCCAGTTCTTTGCTACTGTTGGGAGTGTACCAAAAGCTAAAGCTACCAAAGTGCAATTTTGTACCCAGTCACAGACTACCTGGACAGTACTCCTACGGGACCACCTCCATGTGCCACCACACCAAAACCAATGACCACAATGCTCTCAGAAAGGTGTTCCTTTCTCAGCAAGTAGGAAGCTGTCTTCCTCCACCTCATCTTCCTCAACAAATACTGTAACCACACAGCCTGATGTCTGCGGTCTTTGGCACGTTGTAAATAAATAAATAAATAAGTAAATAAATAAATAAATAAATAAAACAAAGCAGGAACCCAGGATGCTAAAACATAGATTTTTCTTCCTATAGCAGGACGCCTCTGGTGTCCCGCTGTAAGAAGGAAGGAAAATCCTTTTCAAAGACAGCCAACATGGAAAGAGAAGGCGGGGCTCCGTACGCAGCCCCTCTTCCCTTGCCATGGGAGCCTGCAAAACTCTATGAACATATTACCACAAGCACTTCTTTTCCCTTTCAAACGTATCCTACCTTCGAATAAAACTTTACCACATAGCCGGTCCCAGGTAGACATAGCCACTTTAACACAATTTTTCATCCCTAGCGGTCATGGCCAGTAGCCAGATTGTCTGCCTCATTACTTTATGCCATGACCCAGACAATCTGTCTACTACCCACGGCCACAGGCTATACCTCAGTCACCAAAGGTATATGACTATTTTTTGAACCTACATTATGACACTTGTCAAAAAATAAAACACAGGCACATTTGCAAAACCATGTCCTTGCCAATGCTCCTCACGAGTTTGCTCGAAATCCGCCCATGTTCTATTTTTTGAAAAGTGTCAAAATGTATGTACATACAATAGTCATATAACTTTGCCCCCACTTGACAAAATCCATTCAGTCTTTACACAAAACTTGAAGGTTGGGTCTATAATCTTTCTCAAAACTTTTGCCCACATTCGTCAAATAGCAAAAAAGTTACAAGCCATTTAAAAATGTTGAGACCCTGCCACTAATTTTGCTCCCTCTTGAGCAAATCTCACCAAACTTCAGAAAACCATTTATATCTAGATCCAAAATCATTTTGCCAAATGTTGTGCAGATTTGTCAAATGACACCACATTTATGTGCCTTTACAATATTTTGGGACCCCCCCTCTACTTTTGCCCCCTCTTGACAGAATCACACATAACTTTGCAAAACCATCAGGATTAGTTCTAGAATAAAATTGCAAAATTACATGCAGTTTCATTGAGTGACGCAAAATTTATAAGCCATCCAAAAACTGCTTTTCCCCAACCCTGTAATGCAGAAATAGGTACAGATGTCCTAAGACAACTGAAGTGTCCACCAACACCACAGGACTGCCCCAGGACATCTGGAGTGTTTGCGGACTGTCGGGGGTGAAACAACCCATTTTTTGGCTTCTTATGGCCATATCCCATCCTCATCCCCCCACATCGCCAGAGATTGTTTGTTTAGTTTGACAAGTAGAATGTTGTTTTTTTCAAATGTTTTCACTGCGCTGTCCGCAGCCCGCAAAGAAGTCTGTGAATACAAGATGGCGGGCGTTTCAGGAAAACCGACACATTTCACATTTTCTCACCACCCAATCAGCGGCTGCCTCCCGATGTTTGCGGACCACACAAAAGTCTGCACATATTTCTGGCAAATCAGAGGCCAATCCACAGACCGAACAGGGAGGTGAGTCCGCAGAGTGGACATAGTTATCACTCATTTTTTGGCCTGACATTTTGGTCATTTAAAAAAAAAACTACTAGATGGATTTACACCAAATTAACAAAAGCACGCTTTGGGGACCAAGCCGCCACTCCTGCCGTAAATTTGGTGAAAATCTGTCCAGTGGTTTGGGCTGTAGGCGTGAGTAAAGATTTTTCCCATTATGTCTATGGGAAAAAAATACATTTTGGGACCCCCTATAACAAAAGTCACCAAAGTTTGCTAACAAATTCAGAGTGGGCCATACACTTTTTTTTGGTTCATCCAGGGGGAGCAATGTTATAAGACACCCAAAACGTGCTCTTCCTATGGGTTGAGCAACATAACTATATTGCCGCTACCGCAGGCCATGTAATTACATAATTAGTTATGGTTAAGTTGCTAAACCCATTCGAAGAGCACTTTTTGGGTGGCTTATAACTTTGCTCCCTTTGCAAAGTTTGGTGAGGTTTTGTCATAGGGCGGCAAATATATAAGGGGGTCCCACATTTTTTTCCCATAGATTAAATGGAGAAAAACTTTGCTCACACCTACAGCCGAAATCACTGGATGGATTTTCACCAAATTAGCAGCAGGAGCGTCGTCTTGGTCCTGAAAGCGTGCTTTTGTAAATTTGGTGGAAATCTGTCCAGTAGTTTTTTTTTAATGACTAAAAAGTAGGTCCAAAAAATGTGTTATATCTGGTTCCGCTCCGCGGACACGCTTTCCCGTTTTCTCCGCGGACAGGACACTGATTGGCTAGGGGGTCTGGGTTGTGTCCATGGACACATAATGTGTTCACTGATTGGTTGGAGTGAAGCGTGAGGTGCGACATATATTCCCGATGCGACCGCCATGTTGGATCTGTGGATATCCGTGGACAGCGTGGAGTGGAACAGAGCAGAAATCTAATTTTCGGGAGTGTGTTGGTGTGGAAGTGTAGCTGGAGAGGGCAGGGAAGTGAGCAATGGGTCAATTGCTGTATTTGTTTAGGTGGAAGAAGGCCGTGATGTGATAGCGGTTGTCCATGGTCACCGCGATTGTCCGCAGATATACTAAACACTGGCCACACTACTGGGTATTTTACTATGCTTGATGTATTAGTTTTAGGTAGTTAGTAGAGTATTGGTGAAGAGGGTGAGTTTGTGCATTGGCTGTAATTATTGTTTTAGGATGTTAATTGAAGTGGATGGGACTTGAAGTGGTTGTGTTATGTTTTTGGGTTGTGATTAGTGGGCAAGTGTTTGCTTGCATGGGTGTGTTATGCTGCAGTGGTTGTGGCCAAGGTCTAGAGTCTTGGGTGCATGTCCGAAGTCCGTAGGCCTGGAAGCCAAGACTCTACGCCCTGGCCACAACCCCCACAGCATAACACACCCATGCATGCAAACATTTTGGGTTGTGGTTAGTGGTTAGGTGTTTACTTGCATGGGTGTGTTATGTTGTGGTGGTTGTGACTCAAATCATTGTATACTTACTGTTTGCTTTGTTGAGGCTGTATGCAGTTTTTTGACCAGGCCATGCACCCGAGACTCTAGGTCCTGGTCACAACCACTGCAGTATAACACATCTATGTAAGTAAACAATTTGGGGTGTGGTCAGTGGTCAGGTGTTTTCTAACATGGGTGTGTTATGTTGTGGTGGTTGTGACTCAAATCATTGTATACTTACTGTTTGCTTTGTTGAGGCTGAATGCAGTTTTTTGCATGGTATGGGAAAATGGAGCAGACATTGTTTTTTCATTCTCTGTGATAAAAGAAAAGATCACATGTTAGTGTAGGTAGTTTGTAAAGAGTTATTGCATTGCATAGCAGACATTTCTGTACTTTTTTGACCCTCATACTTAGTACTTTACAAGTACTATGCTTCAAACCAGCATACTGTGCAATTTGCTAGTTTCTCTGTTTGTTTGCATAATCATTGGGTCTGTGGAAAACAAAAATCCATGCAGTATTAAAAAATAAATGTTCTATGTTATGGTTCAATCATTTGTGGTGGTTGATTTCATTATGAGGAATTGAATATGTCTATGGTTTTTTGTTTTTGAAGTAGTGGTACTATTGCTGTTAGATACCAGTTGGCATGTTCTAATTGTTTATTTCTTGTTGTATTTTAGCAGTATTCATTTATTTGTTTGGTTGTTGCAGGATTTTGGGGCAGTCAGATACCTAATGGTGTATTCTAAATGTTGATAGTTTTGAAGTTGTTGAGGGTATTTTTATACGTAATAAGTGTTGGAGGTTTTCTTTAGAAAAATATATATTGCAGTTTTCTGGTTGTAATTAGATACCAGTTGGCGTATTCTAACTGTTTATAGTTTTTCACTATTAGTTAGCTGTTGCCTTATTCTATTAGTTTATTGATTTAAAGGTTATTGAAGACATTTTGTAGATGTTCATACTGAGATTAGTTAATACATTTTGGTTTTAAGAATATTAAGTAAGCGTTTACAAGATTTCCTGGTTATCACTGTTTTAGAGTAATGGATGTATGATTACATTCCAACCATCCACATTTCTTTTTTATGTATGCAGTGTAGTGACCTGCATTGGTTCTGTCTCCTGCGGGGTAGATTAGGTCTTCTGTTGTGAAAGTTTTCTTGCCAAGTGATACTTGTCCATGTGTGAATCCAGTCAGCTTGAAGTTGTTTTTGGGACCATCTGCATTGTAACGCAAAAGCATTACTATTACTTACTCACTATGTGACTGTATTTGTAAGGTGGAACGATTATCGGAAATGCAAGTAGTACATAATCTGCCATGGTTTGCATTTTGTGCAAGCTGTTTAAATGGAATGGATTCATAGTTAGGTATGGATACATACACAAAGAGTTCATTAGGAACGTGTTGCTGTGCATCATGGCTGTAGAGTGTGTATGTATGTTTCCACATGTATGAAATCTGGAAGATTTCATTTATAGGTATGTGTTTGTTTTCCAGTACTTGTAGTAAGTACATTAGAAATTCCTGTGGATCCTCTTGTTTGTTTATAGTGAATCTGATCATTCCAGCACAGAACTCCAATTCCTGCCTTATTCCAGAAACATTGTAAGTGTTGCCAGGATTGTTGGTTGCATTTCTGTGAAGGACTAACATTTGCAAACATAATTGGTCTGTCCCGTTTAAGTAAATAAATGGGACAGACCCATATATATCTGTATCCACATATATACCTGTTTTGACCCCTGACGCTATATATCTGCATTTTACCATGTATGTCCTCACCGTCCTGTTCACGTACCTGGTTTCAGGTGCCTTTACAGATAACCACCATACCACACCACTATGCGTACTCTCTACTATACACCATCATTCAACTAGAACAGAGCTATACCCCTGATAATTCTTCCTAGCTGTTCACATACAAACACGACTCCATGAACACCTCATCACCCTAATAAAATCCAGCTAGTTGAGCACATTCCAGCCTAGCTGTTCACATAGGCGTTCCTCAGGGCTAACACAGCCAGAACCCAGTCTGGGTGTCCACACACCAGACTGCCCACACCCAACTGATATTTTCAGCACCACACCTAGCTCTAGGAAGCAGCTATCATTCAACAACTACACCACCTGCACACATATCCGGAGCACCCACGCACCACACAACACTATCTCTCTCTACTGACCTGAACTACGGTTCCCGAGGACGTTCAAGCTACCAGCGCTTTGAGGTCATACCAATGATATATAAAGCTCTATATAAATGTCAAATAACATAACATAACAAATGTTTTCAACAATCGGTGACAGTTGGAATAGAATATTAATTGCTACATTTGCATAGCAATTTACACCAGTTGTATTGGAAAATGTGAAAGGACCATACAGTTCTGTGTCTAAGTCATTTGATGGTAGTGCATGTTGTTCCTTTGAAGAGGTAGTTGTTTTTACTTTGTGCAGTAGATCCTTCTTTGGTTGTGGTCATTGATGAAGTATGAGCTTCTTTTAATTTCTTTAGAGGTATTGTTGTGAGATTCTGTATAATTTGAGCCTGAACTAGTTTTCTTTTACAAACTTTTGCTTTTTGAGGAACAGGATAGGTTTTGAGATGGGGTGCATAGAGTGCACATAGTCTATTGTATTCTACAATGCAAGGAATATCAGCGTTTACTTTACTTGCATCAAAGTTGACAAGACATAGTCCTTCAAGTTTATGTAGGCGTGATAGTGCTACATAGCTCATGCCTTCTTTAAACACTGTGCTGCCAATATCTATCAATGCTTGATCTAGGGTAAGACCTTATGATTTATGAATGGTGACTGCGTATGCTAGAGATAGAGAAAATTGTTCTCTGCATACATACAAGTCTTTGAAAAGAAGGAATCGGGTTGTTGAACGTCCTATCCTTTTAACCTCTGATAGTTTGTCACAGTGAATTTTGACATACTGAATGTTGTTGTCACGTGGGTATGTTTGAAAGCCAACAACTGTGCTCCATTAACTAGTCCTTGCTCCACGTCATGCTTATGTTTGAGCATTTTTCCCCTACAGTTTAAAGACAATTTTAATATTTTCTCTAAACCAGCTGTGTTAGAGATAGAGTTTTCTAAGGTATTTAGTCATGCTTTGGCTTGTTCACACATGGGTAGTGTCATACCGTGCACGTCCAGTTTGTCTGTGAAGTAAATTTGAACTATTTGTTATATTCTTTTTTTAACATTGTTTCATTGAATTGTGCACAGCTTGCAAGAGTTTGCATCAAGGACATACAGTTTACATTTTTGTGTGCTAATTGTTCTATGATATCAGTAGCACATGAGTTATGCCTGTAGAGTGCTTGGATGTACCTGGTATTTAATATAGATGGTGCTTCTTTAGATAGTACACCAACTATATACTTTTTAAAATGTTGGCATAGGTAAGGTCTGCTGACTGATGCATGTTTTCAGTTAATTCTTTGTATTGGAAATGTTGTCAAACATTGACATTTACTATGCTGCCAAGAGTTTTACGGCATAGTTTGTGCCCTAATGTTTTAAAAGTAGGTTAACCTTTAATACAATAATGTGTTTTTCTCCAAAGAGTTCTTCGTAGTCTGTTTTGAGGATCTCTTGTAATCTGAGGTGAATCAAAGCCAACATTAGGTTGGAGACCATGCTCACCTCATCTATTAGGAGCATTTTTATTTGTTTCAAAACTCTGCATAGTTCCATTGCAGCTTCTGGTGAAAGTTTGTAGTAGTCTAATTTGTTTTAGTGTTCTGCTGGAAGGCGTAGCAATGTGACACTGCCTATGTTGTAGGCAGCTAAACCTGTTGGGGCAGTTACAACAGCTGACAGTTTGTTGTTTGTCAATTGTTGGAGGAAGTTTCTGATGATTTTTATTAAGAATGTTTTCCCTGAACCAGCTTGACCAGTCGCATACAGCAGTATAGTTTCGTGCTGCATACCATGTTCAATTTTTTTAGTTATTTCTAGGAAAATGCTACGCTGTTCATTGTTTAATTGTCATTTGATTATAGCAAAGTCTTCTCTAGACCCTTCATACTGGCACATGGTGTTTTCTACTTTGGTCATGGCTAATTCTGCCTCATTTGCTATGAGTGGCTTTCCAAGTGATTCTTGGCTTCCTGTTAGAGAAGGTTGACTGCTGTTAGCAGTGTCTATATTTAGTTGTGCCTGGAGTTCTTCTTGTTGCTGTTCATAGTTTAACATGGTTTTGTACTGTGTAAAATGTATATATGTTATAGTGCTTTCATTTGATTTGAAAGCATCTTCATATGAGACATGGGTATCTAATAAATCTTCTTTTCTCCATGGTTTAAAAAGTTGTAGTAGGGCCATGTAATACAGTTCTTTATGTTGAGGAGTTTTTAATGACAATTTCATATGATTAATTAGGCTGCGTTTGGTAAGTTCCACTAAGCCGCCTTCACAGTTTCCGACTCTGTATCTACCTTTCTTCTCATCTGGTTAAATATTATTTGTGTATGTGAAGTTTTGGGCTACGTGATATAGACACATGGTTTCCAAAGCGGTCCTCCTATTTGGGTAGTAGGTGTCCAGTAAGTTGTTTTTCAAAATTTCTTGGCTGTTGGGATCATTTTTCAAAATGTCTTGGCTGTTGGGATCATTTTTGGCTATTGTTTCTATGTCTTCATATGATTTGAGAACTCTTTTTCTATATTTAGCAGGACCACGGCTTATCCATACTATGTTTTCAGATTTCCAAATCAAGGCAGTGCCGGTTAAATGGTCTGCGGCTTTGTAGCAGCCATATTCTCTTTGAGAGAGCATTTTTATGCCAAAGCTGTACAATTTCTGTGACAGTGTTTTGTCAGATGATATGTTGTCCCAGAGGTCTTTGAGCTCTGTTTTTTCAGCTTTGGTTAAGTAGGCTGTGGCATGTCGTGCAACTGCAGTGGAATTGTCTGCAATGTATTGCATGCACATATATATATTTACATTCCATAGGAGGGCAATGATTGCATTGTAATCATTGATGTACTTTTATCCTTCTGTTCTTTTTATGCAGTATGTGTTCTTAGGTGATTTACCTTTGACACTATGGGCCTCATTACACGGTATGCGGTAACCATGGCGCTATTAGCGCCATGGTTGCAGCCGGTATTTTACCATGTCCGCCTTGGTGGATGGCGTAATTACCGACCTACTCCAAGGTGAGCGGGCCGGTAATTCCCCATTCACCAAGGCACTTCCCCACTCCCATTTTTGCCCCCATAGGGCTCAATGGGAATGGGGAAGGAGGTAATTATGGTATCGCAAATTGCAGTACTGTAATTAGCACCAAGGTCCCTTTGCAGGCCCGTTCCTTAAGGGCTGGTAAAACCAGCCGTTGAGGTCAGGTCCGGCAAAGGGACCTTGTAGTAAGGCGGTAAGGGTTTACCTGTACCAGCGCCCTTACCGATACTGGTAAACCCTTACCGCATACCGTGTAATGAGGCTCTATGTCTAAGTGAAGACATGAAGTTGTTCACTTGTCCTGTTGTTAAAACTGGTCTAGGGAAACAAAAGTGGGATTTGGTGTAGTATTTCCCTTTGTTTTGATAATTGTGCTGACAATAATTGCCACACTTGAGTCTTTGAAATTGTAGAATTTGTGCATGTAGGTCACTATGTGTAGTTTGTGAAGGGACTTTACAAGTGACTTATTTCTGAATGAACTGCAAAACAGTGGCATCACTGTCCTGGCCAAATTTAGGAGCATCTTTAATTAATCCACAAAAGCATGTGGATGTTTGGTGCTCCTCTGGCTTGATATTCTTTTCTCCAAAAGAAGTGTTGCATGGTAATAAAGCGATGATGGAAATATCTTGATACATTTACAAGATCAAGAGAGTAGAGTTCTCCTGGTGTTTTTATGGCTATATTTGTTTTGTTTTTGTTTGCTATGCATAGGAAATCATGCAAATCTTCCCATGCATATTCTACACAACTTAATGTCACAAACCATGTAGGTGGACCAAGGATTCTTATCATACAGTATACTTCTGCATGTCGTCGGGAGCAGTATTCCTTTGTACCACGCATGTTTGCTAAAGGATTTGTAATGCTTGATTGTAAAATGTCATCTTTTTCTTGTACTTTTTATAGTAATTGCGTAGCAGACATATTTTGAAAATTAGTACCCGATTTCAATGTGAGTGCAACTCCGTAGCATAGAGTTGCTAGTTTACTTTCACAGAGAAGGTGCAATATGTTTTGTCTGAATCTGGGGTCTTCAGAATACATTTGTAAAGAGTGATATTTTGATACTGTTATTTGTGTGGGTCTTTCATCGTACCTCCCTCCTATTCCAGTAGGAAAGAGTAGAGGAAAGGCTAGTTCTTCTACACTTTTTTCCCATATGCTGATTGGAGATCCTTTGGCTTGCTGCATTTGGTAAGTTTCCAGTGCATCATCTATGGTGTCTTTGGAGTGCAGTGGGTGAATTGTATAATGGTCTAAAATATTGGATTCTGTACTAGGATCTAGAAGTTGAAATTGGCCAGTTCCTGACGAGTCTTAAATTATTTCAGTGGTTTCTCTCAGGTTTTCTTCAATGTCTATTTCTTCATAGTATTCATTGTTGTCCTTTAGATATTGCAGGGCTTCTCTAACTTTATGTAAGTCCACTAGTTGCTGCCAAATTATTTTGTCATTTGTAGGTACGCCATTTACTAGGATAATGAAAGATTGATCTATTGGACGTTGCACTCCCATAGTGTGTACATTTTCTTTGATATCTAATGGCAAATAAACTACTTTGCTACAAATGCCTTTCAGTTATTAAGAGGGAGGTAGTTGTCCTGTTTTTGGTTGAAGGCCTATTATTGCTTGAAATGGATGAACTGTTTGAATTATAATGCTCTCATACAAGTTAAGTTGTTGCAGTGCTTTTGGCCGAGGGAATATTTCCAAGTTATTAGTGATAGCACATGAAGGTATTTGGTTGTTGTCAAGTTTTGCAGTGCATTATCTGCAAAGTAGTGAGGGGTTAGTAATTTTGTATTTGTTTTCTGCTATAAGATAGAGAGCTAATTGGAACCACCTGGATTCTTCATTGTCTTCTATTTTGTACATTATGTCTTCCGTTTTTGTACTATTTTTATAAAAAGTCCTGCAGCAACACACACATGGTTTGGTACTTCAGCAGATGTGCTTTTAAACTTTAGTATTTCTTATTGTGTGTGTGTAGTAGAACGTTGCCATCTGTAAAGTTGTTGATGCTCTGTGCTAAAGATATGGAATTTTGTAAGTGGCTATCACTTCAAAAATATTTTTTTCTGGATGGTCTATTCTTCGAGTAGTTCTTTGGCTGTACCATGTAGAATAATGTTATTTAAATTGGCTAAAGCAGGACTTTTGGCATAGTACAGTTTATAAACGAGATTCCTTACAGTTGAATGGTTGTCATATCATTTTGATATGGTCGAAGGTGCTTTTGCAAAAAGGTCCAGAAATGCAGGCTAATGAATGTCCTTGTAGTTTTGTGTATTTGTGCACTGGACAGGAGTCCATAGTTGGTAATAGTTTTATTTTTCATTTGTCTTTAACTTTCACATACTGATTGAGGAACTGGCGTAAAGATGTGAAAGATTTTTTGCATACTTTACACATTGATGTGTACGGCCATCTGTAGACTGGACGTATTGGTTCAGTGGAATGGAGAGCTGATGCTAAGTTTGCTGGGGATAGTTTTGTGAGCAGCATTTCTTGTTCCATGATGGTATTATTAAACCTTTCATACCCTCGTCCACTTCTATGTATGGCAAATGGGTTTGTTTGCTTTTGTTTGTGTGCTTCTTCATTCATTCTTTTTATGTCTTTTGAAAATGGGTGTGGATGCTAACTTGCTATGCCCAACCCACTCATGATTTGATAGGTCAAGGATTTCTCTTTGACCTGATTTGAGAAGGGAGCAGTGAGTCATCCTATGTCATCAGGTGTCATGTTTATGGCTCCAAAGAAAGAACACTCCCCTTTGCTTTTACCCTAGAAAATCATTTTCATAACTAAACATATTTCCCAAATACACAAGTGGTTGACATTACATGTACATATCATATATTACTTCGGGCAGGTCTCTGTTCCAACTCTGATGTTTCTAAGAGCGAGGGTTCAAAAATGGCAACTTATTTTCGTTTTTCGTTGGTTTACCAATATTGGATTTTTACCAAAAATTACAGATGTACACCGCCTTTCTACACATATTCCAGTAAATTTTCATTTTTCTAGCGTGAACCCCGTGTCTGCAATTTCCATAATTCATGGGGTTTTGCCTCAGAACATGGTACAGAGTCCTAACACCTGTTAAAATGTGCACAGAAAAATCGCAAGAATAATGATATTAATTATATAATTTTGACAAGTGCGTACTATGAATTATCCATCTTTTTAAAATAATGCTCTGGCCCAGAGGGGTGTGGTTTCCCAAAGCACATGGTGGAATTTCTGGTTTGTCCATTTCCTCCAACTCAAGTTGCTCAGAGAGGCACTGCCCCTCCCCGTTTCTCTCAAGAGGAAGCCATTTACGACCCCCCCTAATTTAACATTTGCCTGAGCCAAGGAAGGCTCATTGTTCTGTTTCCCTCCAGTCCTAGGTGCTCCTCCACTGATTCAATCAGGGAAGTGTCATCTCCTTTTGGTGGGGGCAGCAGAATGCAGCCAGGCCTGGGAAGAGGGGCTGAGCAAGTTTCAACTCCTGTCGGGGGTAGTTGCCGGGCAGAATTCAGTCTCTTCAAGCCAGGCTTCAGCCAAATGTCACTTTTGTACCCAGTTTTTCTTCATTCAAAATAAACTTACAATTTTTACACATGCAGCTAGAATGCTGATTCTAAGTTCAAAACTATGACATTTAACAGTTGCAAACTATGCGATATTCAACAGTAGGTCACTCATTTATTTTAAACATTTAGATTTTAGTGGCTTTCAGTCCAATTTAACTTAAGCTGCTGACATCCACAGCTCAGCCAGTTTCATTATGAACATTATTTTAGGCTCTTTCTTTTCCCAGATTTTGTATGCACACATGATTACATTCTGACAAATGTCTGCTGGTGTTCAGTGAGATTTTTGAATATCGGGCAATGTTTAAAATAGGCATTTTTAGCTTGCATTTCAGAGAAACAAGGGTGATTTCAAAGCGCTTTTTGAGCTAACAGGCACTGCTGTTTTTCCTTTGGCACGCATTCCACTCATGGCACTCCTGGCCCATCACGCTCGCACTGGTTGGTGGTAGGTCGGGCGACCATTTTGGTGTGCGCAAAAACTGTGCGGTTTTACTGGATTCTGGCGCACTGTGGGCTTTTTCGGCCATCTTGGATTTTCTGAGCCCACAGCCCCAAATGTTGCAGCATAATAACTCGAACATGGGTCAAATCCCCTGACAGACCATATTACCACATATTTTTCTTCCCTTTCAGATCTATCCTAATTTCGAATAACTTTACCGCAAAGACAGTCCCAGGTGGAAATGGCCAATTTAATCCAATGTTTTGTCCCTTGAGGGCATGGCCAGTAGCCAGATTGTCTGGATCATGACCTTATTCCATGACCCGGACAATCTGGCACTGCCCATGGCCACAGGCTACCCCTGAGTCACTAAAGGTATACCACTATTTTTTGTAGCTACATTATGACACTTGTCAAATAATAAAACACTGGCACATTTGCAAAACCATGCTTGTAGGTCCTTGCCAATGCTCCTTACGCAAGTTTGCTGGAAATCCACCCATGTTTTATTTTTTCAAAAGTGTCAAATTTATGCACATACAATCGTCATATAACCTAGCTCCCACTTGACAAAATCCATCAGACTTTACGAAAACATCTATATCTAGATTTATAATTTCTTTGCAAACATTTCTATAGATTTGTCAAATGGCACCACATTTATAAGCCTTTACAATATTTTGGGACCCCCCCTCTAATTTTCCTACCTCTTGACAGAATCCCACCAAACTTTGCAAAAACATGTATATCTAGAACTATTATCAGTTTGCCAAATGAAGTGTAGATTCATCAAATGGCACCTAATTTATAAGCTTTTACATTATTTTGAGACCCTCCCCTCTAATTTTGCTCCCTCTTCACAAAATCCCAGCTGCTGTCCGCGAATCCAAGATGGCGGGCGTTTCCAAAAATCTGACGCACTTCACGCTCTTCAAAATCCAATCAGTGAACTCATTGCATGTCCGCAGACATGACACAAGCCAATTAACCAATCGGTGTCCTGTCCGTGGAGCGAACAGTGAAGTGTGTCCGCGGACCGGACATAGATATCACTAATGTTTTGCGACCTACTTTTTGGTCGTTTTCAAAAGAACTACTGGACATATTTTCACCAAATTTACAAAAGCATGCTTTCGGGACCAAGCTGCTTCTCCTGCCACAAATTTGGTAAAAGTCCGTCCAGCGGTTTGGGTTGTAGGTGTGAGCAAAGTTTTATCCCCATTCAGTCTATGGGAAAAAAGGAATTTTGGGACACCCCCCTATAACTTTGCCCCCCCTGGACCAAACCTCACCAATCTTTGCAGAAATATTCAGAGTGGGTCATATACATTTTTGGCAAAGTTTGGTGTGGATTTGTCCAGGGGGAGCAAAGTTATAAACCGCCCAAAAGGTGCTCTTCCTATGGGTTTAGCAACTTAACCATAACTACACGGCCACTACCGTGGCTGTGTAATGGGGCTGATTTATTAAGGAATATAAATAGCGTAAGTCAAACTGACTCCAAAAAGACGTAACTTACGTGTAAGTAACTTACACAGATTTACCAAAAGCACTTACGCCTAAAACACTAAAAGGAGGAAGTCAAGGAAAAGACTGTATGCTAATAAGGAACTTCCACCGATTACAGAAGCTAAGCAATCCCCACTAAGCCACCCAAGAGGAGTATGGATTCCCCAGCGCCAACAGACATCCTGTATCACACCATTAAACACATTTTATAAATAATAATAATTATTATTATGGTATTTATTCAGCATGGACCTAGCTCAGAGAAGCAACATAGTGTTTTTCAGATGTTAACAACAGAAGAGGTGCATAATAGAGTGCTTTTCAGAGGTAACAGCAGAACAGATGTACAGCGGACATGGGATACAGGGTGGCACAGAGGAGGGGTACGGCAGTACAGGGTGGTGGGTGGCTGAGTGGAAGACAGTGTCTAGTGAGTCAGGTGGTGCAGGGGTCAACATGATGGCCTAGGTGGCATAGGTGTTGGGGAGGAGTGACTCCTGGAAGAGATGGATCTTGAGTTCTTTTCTGAATTGTAGGAGCATTGGGGGTGAGTCTGATGCTGATGTGGAGGAGGTTTTAATGTATTGGGCGTAGGCAGAGAAGGCTTGCTTTCTGGTCCTTTCCTTTTTGCAGAAGTGGATTTCAAGTCTGCATGTGAGTTTCTCTGTGAGGTAGTTGGGTGACTTAAGGGTGACTGCCTTATAGATAATGCAGCAAGACTTGAAGGTAATTTGTGCATTGAGTGGGAGGCAGGGAATGTTCCACAGGAGGGAGAGCTGATACCAAGCTGTCTGACTTTTCTTAGCTATGTGTGTCTTGAAGGAGAGGTGTTTCTTGATGTGGGACCTGAGGGACTTGGCACAGGAGGTGAGCTTGGGTGTGAAGCCCTCAGGGTTCAATGAACACTCTTACTGCAATGTGCATACTTTGAATAAGCACAACTATCACGTAAATGGACAGAGACCTCCATACCAAACACAACACACCAGAATGTCACGCACACACAGCTGCAGAACATCCCACACAAGCCAAACCACAAAACAATGATGCACACCATCACACACACATCATGGTGACATGTGTCCCGTTAAAAAAGCACAGATTGCACTTCACAGCTTCTAGCCTAGGAAACGTACCTCTGAGACTTTGCAATAGCGGTGTCTGAGCAGGAATGGGATGATGCTGCTGCAGCTGCTGCCCCTCCAGCCAAGGAGGAGACCGAGGGAGTGGGTATTCCGCACCAGGATCACTTTCTTTGGTTTGGCCCACACAGAGGTCCTGTGTAGGTATCGATTCCAGCTGCATGTCATCATGGACATTTATCAGGAGTGAGAGGGTGATTTTCACCCCACCACTGAATGTTCAGAGGCCATTGGGGCACATGTGAAGCTCCTGGCCATCCTGCATTTCCTTGCATATAGCTCTTTCCATAGGACCAGTGGCATTACTGCAGGCATCTCCCAGGCAACCCAGTCACTGGCTCTGCATTAGGTAGTGGCATTCATCACATCACAAAGCCAACTACATTCCCACATGCCCTCCACCCAGGATGAATTCAGACAGGTGGCACGCATATTCTGTTTGGCAATTCCCCCAGGTCATTAGTCCCATAGACTGCACCCGTGTCGCTTTATGCCCACCTCAGGTCACTGAGTGCATTTTCTGTACCCAGCACTCTATCAATGCCCAACTGGTAGACAATGATGATGACCTCTTTTCAGGGCTCCATTGATGACAGCCACATCTTCTGGTGCACCAGCTTCAATGTGTATTTGTAAGCCAGATGGTACTATGACATGTGGCTGTTAAGTAAGTAGGAAAACTCTCACCACATCTGAACACAAACATATGCAGCCTTAGATACACACAACGGCACACCGCCACATGACCATCACAACATATGCACGCCATCACAGGGTCCTGTGACAAACCTGAAGGTATCTTCATAGCTAGTCCCTGGGGATCTGTCATCCAGGTGGCCAGGATAGGGCCATTATTGTTGGATCCAGTTAATGGGGTGGGCCAGTGAGAGAGGATCACCTGGATGGGGGATTCTAGGGGAGTGGGATACCGATGGGTGAGACACGGTATCCTCCTTCCTTCAACACCTTTTCCCCATCCCACCACATGGGGCATTCAAACCACTGCCCCCCCCTTTTCCGACACAAACATTTTCACGTGACACATCAGAGAGCAGACTACACCAGAACCTTTTACCTGATATGTCCCAATACAAGGGTCTTGCAAAATCAGGCAATTTATCAGAATCACACACACCTGACGGCCTTTCCTTTCCACCAGGGATGAAAGGTAGAGCAAGAGAGCACAGGACGAGCAAGGCAAACTGCATAAAGATACAACTATCCAGGTACGGCAGTTCAAGAGGCAGAGAAAGCCGGGGAATATTGAGAGGCTGACAAGGAGATACACGACCTTGCCCTTTCTGATGCAGACCCACGAAACCTCCACAGAGGGAATTGTAAGACTGAGAACAATAGCCCAAGTGTGCTGCAACAGATGTCAATGGTACAAGGAGTGTGTCGATGCTGATAAGCGTGCGCAAGGAAACTCCTGCTACCGTGGTACCGACCTTGACTCCAGCAAAGAAGAAAGCCCAGCAGTTCATCACAGCTGGTGAGTCGAGGGGAGAGCCGATAAGGACCAGGCTGTGGTGGATGAACGATGCAAAGTGGCAAAATGAACTAAGTTCAAGAACTGTAAAAGTGTTGAGGGGAGACAAGCTGCAGAGGGAACCGGCACCACGTGGGTGCTCACTCAAGGAACTCTGGTTGATCCCCATGTGTATGAAAATGCAGAAACCAGAAGACTGAAATAGAGCCACCACGTTAGGTCAGAGTGGTCATACAGGAGGTCAAGCTAAACCCCTGTTCAGTCACAAATCTTTGGCCTACGAACTGTGAGAAAACAAGTGAGCTGAATCCTGCAAACCTTTATGAATGTGAAGTTGGCAAGAGTGAACCCGACCGAGGGATGCTGATGAGAAGGGGGCAAGTCTAAAGTCCCAGGAAACAGTGTATTGACAAGACATTAAGATTTGTGAGCAAAGGAAAAGCCTTAGTGAACCCAGAGAAGGGAGGCCGAAAGTAAACAAGGGTCAGTGCCTGTTAGAGGGGGACCCAGAGGTGAAAAATCCTCACCAAAAGTCAAACCAAGAAACAAACTTTCATTTTGTTAAAGGAACTTTGTGTTTGTTTGTTATTTTACTGACCCTCGAAGGCAAGAGACTTTTGTTGAAAAGTGACTTGGCTGTTGAGGCTTCTGAGAAGTTGAAACTGGAACTGTCGTCTCGTGCTGGGGAAAGCTCAAGAACTGTGCTGTGCTACAAGATCCCATTTTACCCTGTGCTCAAAACGTGGGGAAGGGAGACCCAAGCCACTGCATCCTGACATATTATTTGAGAACACTTCTTTCTTTCCTTGAGAACTATCCCACACCCTTTTTGTATTATATATACATTTTGGCAATAGATTTCTTAGTATAGGCCCTTTTTATTTGACACCACTAGGACTGCCTTATTTTCATTTGATGGTCAACGCTTGCTCCCATCTTCGATTTAGGTTTTGATTAGGGTTTTTTCCAACGTGCATACAGTTTAATAAACACCCTTGAACTGTGAGCACTTGTGTCTGTCTTTACTGTTGTCACCATGAGTTCCTTACAGTCCACACAAAGACAAGTAGCTTGCATCCAACATTCCACTCAAAGGAACACCAAATGCACATTAACACCAATCATTTCTATCCTCACACAGGTGATTCCGGTTGCCCATTGCACACCTACCTCATGACCTGACAGGGTCTTAACTGAGCAGTCCATAGGCATAATGAAGTCACAATTCTGATGCCTAGATCACTCTGGGGGGGTGCTCCTATACAGGCCACATGTTGTGTGTGACATCATACATGCCTATTGTGACCTGAATAACATGGCTGTGTGCAAGGGTGTACATGCTGAACTGGTACCTGACCTCAAGCTACAACCATGTGCCAGCGCACCAACCCGGTGGGGGGAGCCCAGCGTGACTACAGCACAAGTAAGATAGCAGCTGGTCAACAGCTTCTTCACATAAGCATGCATGCAGCTGGAAAGGAACAATGACTGCACACATGTCGATGTCCATGATGAAAGGATAACAAGTGCAAGGTAAAGCTTGCACACAGTCACCTGCCTGAGACATCCAATTAGACATCCATGTGGGCATGCCAACACATACCAAACATGTACACCTCTACACTCTTAGCCCCACACTGCACGAAAAAGTAATTGCCACATACACACACACACCAATACCGCCATACCGTTCCTGCAGAACATTATAATCAATTCAATGATAAGTATTGAAGGAGTGGGGACAATAGCAGGACCATTGATACAACCCACCAAGTACCCCTCATCACATGCGGAATGTACAAGAGTCTATACAGGTTCGCCCACACCAGTAGGGTACAATGTATGTCACACATAATCAATCGTCTGCATGCCATACTCACACCAGTGACCAATTACACTGGACATATTGGTAGACTACGACAGTGCAGTTGAACACAAAGTCCAAAGAATCCCCAGCTTGTGACAAAAACATCAACCTGCCGGAATTTTAAATCAACATTGGCTCGACTGACATGCTGGTAGTCATGAAGAGATTATGCCATCCCTCAGTGTAACATCTGCCACTCATCCTTCGGCATGAAGCAGCAATTGACAACACAGCACTAGAGCTCACTCAGTCACAAGCCACTTGCGCTGCAGGGGAGAGGTATATTTGGACACAAATGAGAGTGTACACTGGCAGCAATAAACATTCACATGCCGTATGGTTGTGGTGTCATTACGGTTAGGGGGTAGCTTACCCACAATGGTGACGCATGCACGCACGGCCAATTATTGGTACATGCTACATCCATCTCATTCAACGGAGTATGAGTGGCAAAGAGCCCGCAGGGAGTGACCAATGACAACATTTGACTACCCAAAATTGCCCAATGTACGACTTGAGTTGCAAACATGATGGACCCAGGTCTGGGGAAGTGGCAACAAGCATCTAACAAGATGCACTGGTCTGACCAACTAGAAATTCGGAAGACCGACACATCAGCATCTCCACACTGTGCAAGGGGCGGTTGCACATGTGTGAGAAAAGTGTGGATACCATGGAATGCACAGATTGTGAGGCGACACTTGCAAACATGGTAAATGCAGTGGCACTACAACCTTTCACCCGATGTGCTACCACCCCATCTACAACAATGGAGGATATAGGGCTCACCAACAGGACCATAGCCAGACAGGATAGGACACAGTACAGAAACAAACCCTGGGGATGCACTGAAGACAAAAGGCCCAGTAACTGCAGACTCCAACAAGCACAATGTGACCAACAGCCAGTGCATTTTTACGCACAGAGATCAGTCAAATTATGATGCCACAAAATAACTGGTATCCAGGGTACTGGTAGTGTGTCCAGGTGTAGACATGACAAATCCAGATGTACACTGCATTCCTGATCTGTCTGGTATTAGACATGAGGGGGAGAGTGCACTACTTGGAACAACATTGACTCACCTGGAAAGATGTCCCACACCATGGCAACAACTCCACTTTGCCCACATAAGAAAGAACAGCTCCAAACACACCCACTGCAAGCATCACCGCTCCCAAAATGTGAGCCTCCTATATCCCTCCTCCCAACATTACAGCCCATGTCCCCTCCTGCAAACATGTGAACATGAGCGAACCATGATTACCAGATGTCAGATACCACCACTGTTGACCTTTCTGACAGCACCACAAAACATTTTACCAGGAGACTGCAACAGTTATGGCACACACACCCACAATGGACCTTGCACACACCACTCCTGCATAGCTATTCAGCATGCATGTGAGAGAAGCTGGAAAATGCCACAAGTACCACATACAGTGCAGAGCAGCAGGATGAGCAGCTATCAACATTTACAACACTCATATGTTCATGGTGCCCCATGCAGGACCCCCAGCAACTGTTCATGTAAGTCCACACTGCCACCTCTAGGTGTGGTGACCTGAGCCATGGTGACATCCAGCTAGTCCCCTGAGGTTGCATCCGCAGCTGGGGTACAACTGCCTCCATAGTTGGGCAAGCAGCAGCCAAACCAGATGGTCTTCATTGCGCAATTGGAAGTGTGTGCCTCTCCCCCTGCAGGTGACGCAGGACACAGATGTGTCCCATTCAGGAAGGCAGGAGGGGTTCTGGAAGGGGGAGGATTCACAGGGGACCAAGAGCATGAGATAGTCCAGGAAGGTGGAGCTGGCGTCATGCAGCTGGCTGGGGGACACATGGGAGAGGGGTGGTGGGACAGATGGAGCAGGAGGAGGCACATGTGTTGCAGCAGACAGTGCTACAGTAGTCCCTTGGGGCTACGTGGCCCTCCACACTCTGCTGTCAATCCTGTGCCTCCTCAAGCATCACCAGGGTTTCAACCTCAGTAAACACCACCTCCACCATTTTCCTCCCTGTGTGTGTCCTGTAGGTGGGTTGCAGCTCTGACATGACATGAGGTGCCACACGACTTCATCCTCGGTCATTGATTTACTAGCCATGGAGGCTGCAAGAGAGGAGAAAGTGACACATGAGGCAAAGCACACACCAAGGGCTGTACAGCTCAAATATGTGGCGGGCATATTACATCTACATAGGCACCAAGCATGTCTTGCAAAAGAAATCTTGCATTAGAGGTGCTGTTAGTATGCATGTGGCGCACACCTCAAGGGAACGATAGGCGTGGCACGCGCTTCACCGACATGGCGTAGTGGCAGAGAAGGCAGAGAACACCTAGCAGGAATATGTATGGGCTGGTCTATGTGCACAAGCTTGTGGTAATCCTCCGGGCAAATCTGGAGCATCTGCAACATGAGCCACGATGGATCATTTGGCCTGGACACTATTAACTTCTGTGTCTAAATGAAGGGGACCCACCTAAGGTCATCCCCTTGCTTCTTAACCTCCTTTGCATTGTGCTGGTACACGCCAAGCAGGTTGATGTGCTGGGAAATATTGTCCTGGGACCTTTGCTGTGCGGCCACCTCTGTGTGCAGCGAGCTGCAACCAGTGAGGTGCCCGTTTCTGAGCACCTCTGCCACCAGGGCCACCTGTTGGGTGAAGTTGGGTTTTTGCAACCTAGTATTTGGCGAAGAGGGGTCATTTTCGGAAGGTGGGCAGTGGTCCTGTGGAAGGGGATGGGTGGGTTTGGGTGCCAACTGTATGGTGGGAGCTGTCATGGCTGGTGGTGAGCCAGGAGTGACACTCCCACTGGGGTGCTCCACAGTTTCCAGGTGGCTGGAGGTTCCCCTCCTCCCCCTCTTTTGGAGTTGGGGGAGGTTGTTTGCAAGAGTGCACTCAATGTCCTAGGCAGGGGCAGTTGGGATATTGCATTTGGCAGGGTGCGGCAGTGCTGGTGGGTCTGGCAAGATTCTGATAGCCCTTGTTGCACCCTCCTCACAGATGCCTCTGGTGTTTGAGGTATCAGGATCCTCCCCGGTAGACTGCCTGCCCCTACACCTCATGGTCCTCCTGCACAGACAGCAGGGACCCTCCTGTGGATGTGTGTCATTCCTGCCTCCACAGTGTTTCCTGCGCTCTTCCTCCTTATCGGTTGTTGACCACATGTTCTGGCACAGTCTATCTTTGTATGGCAAGGGAGGCCTATTGTTGCTAGCATGCTCAATGGTGTAATGGTAACAGAGTAGGCTGGAGGGTATGACAAGGGGTGGCAGGGATACCGTGTCGGGCTGGGTGGATTCACCAGAGATGGGCTGGAGTTGGGAGGAGAGAGAAGGGTAACTGTGCAATCCTGTTTGCGAGAACTCTGGCAGGCTACTCCCAAAGATTTTAAACTTGATGGTGTCAATGCTACTATATAAAGTGGATGCACTATGAGGAAGGGAGAGAGCTACTCTGGCAGCCGCAAGGAAACACCAAAAGGAGATTTTCCAGAGATTGCCTCTGGGTGGAGCTTTCTATTTCTGGGAAGGCCTCAAAGCTGACTGGTTCCTATGGTGGAGAGCTGGAGGGCATCCTTCAGAGTGGGGTGGCCAGACTCTGCCCTGTCCTTCCAGAGGGTCCTGACATGCAGCTGGCTTTCCTGAACTTTAAACAGTGGTTTTCTATGTAAGTAGAATTGAGCCCCGTGAGACAAAAAGGTGGGGAAACAGCTTCCCTTAAATCCTTTCCTTTTCATACAGGAATACATGAAAATACATTTTTCATTATTTACACACTAGGCAATATACAGTTAGACAGACAATGCAGGAATATACCATTACTGTATTACTGGCAGTCCATATTGCACGGAGTTACTATACATGGTTCAAATTAAGGATGGCTAGCAGGGTCTAGTAAGGTGCGTCTTTGGAAGTGAGACAGATTTTAGTGTCTTTCCTAAATCTGACCAATCCTTATAGAAGGATTGGTCAGATTTTAATGTGGTGGGTAAGGAGTTCCAAAGTTGAACAGCCATGACTGAGAACCTGCTACTGCCTGCTTTTTTAAGTTTATATCTGGGAACTTTTAGGCACCAGAGGTAGACGTTCTAGTATGTCGGGAAGGATTATTTTTGGTGAATTCTTCAGCGAGGTATTGAGGGGCTTAATTGTTGAGACATTTGTAAGTCAAGGACGCTATTTTGTGTTGTATTTTCTCCTTGATGGAGAGCCAGTTGACGTCACGTCTAGTTGCAGAGATATCTTGTCTTCTAGGTATGCCCAAGGCAGTTCCGGGTGCATTATTCTGCATGATCTGGAGTTTATTGATGATATATTTACTGGCACTTAAGTACAATGCATTGCAGTAGTTAATTTCTGACAGTACAGGAGCTCTGGCCAAATTGGTGCAGCTTTTTGTGGAAAGAAAGCATTTGCAGGCGTGGATAAATTAGCGGGTGTATGCTGTTGCCGAGGCTGTTGCACTGACCTGTTTGCGCAGACTCAAGGAGGAGTCTAGGTAAAAACCCAATGTTTTTACCTCTTTGGCCACCTTAATATCTTTTCCATCAATGTTGAAGGAGAATTATTGATTGCTCAGATTTTATATATATTGAAGGGTGTGGCTAAGAGGAGCAGCTCAGTCTTCTCATCATTCATGCACAGACCATGTGTGGCCATCCAAGCCTGAATGATGAGGTAAATTCTGTTTATAAGGGCTAAGTCTTTGTCATAATTACCTGTCAGAGGTATGAGGAGCTGGGTGTCATCTGCATAATTCGTGTAGATGACACCCAGATGGTGCAGATCATCAAACAATGGTTTAGTAAACACATTATACATAGTAGGCGATACACAAGATCCTTGTGGGACACCACAGGATATGGGGATGGGATCGGCTGATGCCAAAGCTGAAAAGACTCTCATGGATCTATTGTTTAAGACTGATTGTATCCATGCCGTTGCTTCTGTTGAGAAATGGGCTGTTGTAGAGAGGTGCTTACACAGAACCTTGTGATCAACCAGATCAAAAGCAGCTGACAAATACAACAGAAGCAAGAAGGCTGATTTACCTTTACCTTTCAAATCGTCAATCTAGATCTTCAGGTCAATCAGGGCTGTTTATGTGCCATGTTGGTGCCTGAAACCAGATTGACGGAGTCCAAGTAGCTTATTAGTCTCCAGGTATGTTTGTATCTGATTGTAGGCTGCTTTGTCGGTGATCTTTAATAAAAAAGGGACTGTCGTAATGGGTCTAAAGTTAGTTGGGATGCTAGGGCCCAGTGACTTTTTTTTAGAAGTGGGAGTACCCATGAGGTTTTCAAGTTAGTATGGACAGTACATGTGCGGAAGGAGGTGTTAATTAATGAGGTGATGAAGGGGGCAAGTACACTAGCAGCTTCCTTTATGACGGTTGCTGGGAAGGTATCACCTTGGCAGTTGGAGGGTTTGAGAGAGGCTATAATGTTTTGCACTTCTTGGGAAGACACTGGGATGAATTTGAAGCACTGAGACACGTTAGGGATAATGGGGCTATGTTTCTGGGCATTCGCCTGAGGAGGCAGGTTTTTTTGGCAGCTATTTTTTTTTGGAGCATAGTCATTTTATTGGATACGGCATCTTGAATTTTGGTGCACCATTTCTTTTTCCTTGATGCAGTTATCTGTTGGGGGGGGGGTTGGAGATTTGAGTTCTCTTAAAATGGTAAAGAGTTCTTTGGTACTAGAACTAGATTTATCAATCCTGTCATTATAGGTGTCACGAAAAAATTTCTTCTTTATAGTTAGCTTTGTTGGCTGTGGAGGGGTTATTTTTCCAGGCGGTTTCACATTTCCTTTTTTCATTTCTTATGTCTTTAAGTTTGGGAGTGAACCAGGTGTTCAGGTGTGCTATGGGTTTACTTTTGCACATTTTTTAGTGGTGCAATAGAGTCTAGAGCTTTGGTGATGTTTTTTTTGTAAAGATCCACTAAATCTGCTGGATCGGAGGAGGCAGGTAAAGGTTTAAGTAGAGGTTGGAGAAAAGACTTAAGTTTACCCACTGTAATATTTTTCTTATTCCTGGTCAAATGTGGGGAGCAATAAGGTTCTCCCTAATAGGAAGTATGCAATCTTGCAGATTAAATGTCAAGTGTTCAGACCAAAATTGTGGTTCGATAGAGGTCATATTAGTTGCACAATTGAGGTCAGCTACCCAGTCTTGGATTCTTCCTTTTTTCATGTGTATGTAGACAGGCTCTCTGAGTGAGGTCTCGTTCAGCCAAGGAATTAGCGAGAGTTAAGGCAGATTGGTCTCTAGGGTCATCAAAACCTAGGTTAAAGTCCCCTAGTATTAGGATTTGCCAGGACGGCTTTGTGTTAGTGGAGAGCAGGGTGATGATTTCTTCTTCAAAGGACATGTAGGTCCAGGGGGTCTATAGATTAGATGCTTTGTTATAGTGCTTGAATTGGTGAGAGGAAGTTTCACCGTCATTATTTCGCAAGACTTGGTAGGGGCGTGTGGGACAATTCTGAGTCTCAGTGTGTCTTTGGCGATAAAGGCAATACCACAACCTCAAGGAGATTCTCTATCAGATCTAAGAATTGTATAGTTGTCTGGGGTCGCAATAAGGAGGAAAGGGCCTTCTATGGCATGTAGCCAAGTCTCAGTAATTTCTAGGAAGTCCAATGTGTTTCTATGATCAAGTCAGCAATGCCAGCTGAATGGGCTACCAAGGATCTGGCATTGATCAATGCCCCATGGCTAGCAGTGGGCTATTACTATAGGCGGGTAGGTCAGGTGAGGTCAATACTAATCTAATTCTGTTAGAAGCTTTGTGGATTTTTGATGGGACTTATTTTTGGCATTGTACGGGGCTATTTATAGGTAGAATGACAAGAGGTATTTTGTATGATTTACCAAGTCTAGCGCCAAGCCTGGTGTTTCTTGCTGTAGTTGGGCATGGGAGATTCAGGGTGGGTGAGGTGGGGAAGGTTTCTAGAATAGTATCAGGTTTACAATGCCCCATGGCTAGCAGTGGGTTATTACTATAGGCGGGTAGGTCAGGTGAGGTCAATACCAATCTAATTCTGTTAGAAGCTTTGTGGATTTTTGTTGGGACTTATTTTTGGCATTGTACGGGGCTATTCATAGGTAGAATGACAAGAGGTATTTTGTATGATTTACCAAGTCTAGCGCCAAGCCTGGTGTTTCTTGCTGTAGTTGGGCATGGGAGATTCAGGGTGGGTGAGGTGGGGAAGGGTTCTAGAATAGTATCAGGTTTACTAGGCATAGTATCTTGTATGATGCCCAATGGTATGTTGTAGTTGTTGTAGTTGTTGAAGGTGTTCATTTCTAGGGGTTGTCGCGAGGCTCTGATGGGTAGGATAGTGAGCACTGGCTTCAGTGATGGTAGGAATGGAGTGGGCTTGATCCTGCAAAGGGGGAGTCAAGGGTGGAAGAAAGTTGGTAGGCTTGATGTAGCATTCAGTATGGGAATGCTTGGACATGGTGAGAGGACTTCTGGGCATAGGGGTATGCGTACTGGTGCTTGCAGAAAAGAGTTTGGACTGGATGGTGATAGCACTTATATCGGAGACAAGAGTATGAAGGCTAACCAGAGGTAAGGCAGTGCGATATCTGGTATACGTAGGCATAGTTGCAAGGTCAAGGTGAGCGAGTGCAGATTACAGACATTAGTTACTCTGGTCTACCCATAATTTGCATGACAATTTGCGGGGATTGATATGGGTCTAAGGCAGTATATGGCTAATACAATCGGTAGATGTGGGTTGAAATAACGGGCACCCCCACGGCAACAGAGATTAAAGTGGGTCTGAAATTTCAGCACAGTATCAGATGGTGGAATGCAAACAGAGTGTTAATGCCTATGAGGCCGCTATCAATCTTGTATTTAGTGTCCAGGTCACTGAGGTAGGCTGTACAGGAAGATATCGGAGACACCACAATAGTTATTACATAAAGTCACAAAACGAGGAATCAGTCAATCATTCAGGTTGCAACAGTGCATTAGTTAAAGAGGCATACAGAGTATTGGTGCAAATTATTATAACTGAAGAGGTAGTGGCCAAGTATGTAGAGGCAAGAGTAATAAGGATACATCAGGACAGTTGAAAGTGCTATGGGGCAGATGTTTGGGCTAAAGTTCCGCCAGATATAACATCGAGATAGTTGCGGTAAAGCACACAAGTATTGGATGCAGCTGGCAGCAGGTCGTGACAATTTAGAATTGCACGTTTCTCAATGGGAATGGGAAGACGCTAATAACGGGCCCACAAATAGCAGGCCTTTTATTAGCGCCCTGGTCCCTTAGCGGGACCCGTAAAGGACGTGTGGTCAGACCACACGTCCTTTACGGTTCCCGCCAAGGGACCTCGAAATTGGGTGGTAAGGCATTACTGGCACCGGTCTCCTTACCGGTGCCTGGTATCCCTTACCGCCCAACTCGTAATGACCCCCAAAGTCTTTCATCTTAGTGGTGTTGATAAAATGATTGAATGTGAAGTATGCAAAATAAGAAATGATATATTACCAGCATATGTCCTTGGAAGATGAATAGAACAGCGGCAGACTGGACCGGATGGCTAATTGAGGAACTTCATACATGTGACTGAATTTCCCAAAGCTCTGATATCTCTTGAAAGTATTATCCTATTAAATACCGTGGCTGGGTAATCTGCATGGTCGGCAGGACGCGGTTCCCCCTTTGCCACTGCAATAGATCTGAAGAGTAGAGGTGCGTGTTCATCTGCAAGTCCCAAATTCAATTCCTAGAAAGATAGCTAATGAGGTTCAAATGTCAGTCACAGAGAATTCTCTCAAGTCTGCAGGCCAGGGGCTCCAATCTCAGAAAACAGCTCATGGGGTTGATTACATGCTGCAGAGATGGACGAAACCAGCAAGTCTTAAATTCTAATCACAGTAAGGTAGTTCAACAAATTAAATAGCATGCGGCAGGGATCGGTTGCTAGCCTGAAGGTAATATATTGAAATCCAGGCAGAAGCAACTAAGCTCTTCATGTTTTAGCTGGTCAATAATATTAGAAATAATACCACATACTGTGAAGACATCAATAGGCAGTCCGGATAATTATTTAGGCGATACAAATGGATAACTATTACCATTCTATTCCTCTCGAACTGCCCTCTGAAACAAGAACGTATTGGATGAATGCACCCCCTGTGCTCCCTGTCATTCAAGGCTTGACGTCTAGACAGGGACAGCTCAGCCTTTCATGCTCATGGAGAGCCTATAAAAACTACGACGACCACTCATTTTAACAGTGAAAACAGCAAGAGGATATTAAGTATTTGAATAAGGTGCACACGTGGCCTAACAGCTGTGTGCAGAACACGTCTCTGCTCTGATTGCTTATCCCACTGAGCTATTTACATGATGTCTTGGATCTATTCGCATTCACACCTCTTTACAGTCTGTAAAAGTGGCACGCAGCTTCTAGGCAAAGTTTAAAGGCCGCAGCCGCTGTGGACAGTCTTAAATAGCCCCCGTTACCTCAAATTGGCTCATAAGTGGTCAAGCATGACATTTTGTCCGACCAATTTACAATTTGGAGAGTATAACACACATTTCATTATTCGAATTTTTCTTTACTTAAAAGGCGTAGCAACAATGAAACTTGGCGCCTCGTACTCCCATGAGCCTCTGAATTCCAGTGTATATCCGAATGTCTCCCTTATCCTTGCTTTATCAGCTGTATGGAGCTCGCACGCGGATTCCTATCCTCGTGTATCCCCTTAGAGCAGGGCGATTTGTCGCCTGTGAAGTACACCCAACTAGACACCAGCACCGCTTGGCCCAGTGATATTTGGGATGTACTCATGTCACTGGACCCTATTACTGTCCTGGGGCAGAAGAAAACGATTGTACCTGGACTTAACTTGAGAACACCTCCAATCCCAGGTCATGCTAAGGTTCATGTTTGACGGTGACTCACTTCACACGGCCTTCTGGGGCATAGTGCCAATGCACCAAAACAAAGCATTCACAAACCATACTCTTATCGAATCACCGGATTCTGTAAATTGTCAGCACCTGAACACACCTTCCTGCTGTATACGTGCCTTATAAATGCACAATAAAATAAAATAAATATCTTTCTGTAGTATCAAAGCAGGGATCCCAATCCTAAGTCTGCCTGTTCATTTGACTAGGAGACGCCCTAAAACGGACTAAACAGAACACAAAAAAAATGTGTATGTTTATGTGATATGATGTGGCATTTATAACGCGCCTGTACACTAGTGTTTCTAGGTGTGACAAGACAAGGAGGGGGAAAACATGGGAGGATAAAACAACGATCTTGCTTGGCCTTGTGTTATTCAGATGGCGCAAGTTCGGGGAATAGGGAGGGGAGAAGTGCCAGAGGGGCAGGGGAAGGGAGAAGTGCAGGTAACTCAATAAGTGCAGCCAGCAAGTGGCTCATAAGTGCAGAGAGAAGGGACTGCAGGGTTGCAGGTAAAGACCCTTAAGTTCTGGGGGAGCCCGGAGGCAGTTCAAGGGCAATTGGACATGCAGGAGCCTGGACCCAAGTTCACAGGGTAGCCAGGTGACTAGTGGGTGGAGCAGTCAGGGACATCAGCAGGGAAGAAGGAAGAGAAAAAGCTGAAGTGAAAAGGAAGGTGTTGAGTTGCTTCCGGAACCGGATGTGGTTCTGCTCAAGTTTGAGAGAGGCAGGGAGGCTGTTCCAGAGAGCGGCCCCAGCCAAGGAGACATATCTGCCCCAACTCTCTGCTTAGGGAAGCCTTTGACCCTAAGAGAGTTGGAGGTGGATGAGCAAAGAGCTTGAGAAGGAAGATGTTTTGGAAGAGAAAGTTGGAGGATCCTCATGACAGGGGCAAGGACATCCAGAGTGTTAGGGATAGAGAGGTGAAGGTCAGAGAGGGCTCTTTCAGAGTGTTAGTCAGCCAAAGGTGCAGGAGGAGGAGAGAAAGTAGTGAAGAAAGCCTCCAATGACACACGCTTCATGGGTCGGATGTACGAGAAGGTAGGTGGCAGTGCAGGAGTCCGCTTGATCTGAGGGGTAGAGAGAGAGAGGAGGTATGAGGAGATCAGAGCATCCAGGGTGTGCATCCAGGGTGTGCCCTGCAGAGTGAGTTGTGCCAGAGGGAAGGATAGAGAGAGGAAGAGAGAGAGAGCGAGAAAGAGAGATAGTCGAAGAGGTTGAAAAAGAGTCCCAAAGAGGGGCTAGTAGCATCCAGATGGATGTACCGGTCTCCAAGCAGGAGAAGTTGAGAAGTAGAGGCAATGAGACAGGATGAGTGGTCGGCCAACTCAGAGATGAAGAGGGCGACTGGGCCAGGATGGCTGTAGAATGTCCCAGTGAGAGAGAGGCCAGGAGAGATAGATAGCCTGCATACCAAGCATTCAACGGAGGAGTAGTCCTGCATTGGAAAGATAGAATCAGGGATCCACTCTGGGAAAATCAAGGCTACACCCCCACCGGGACAGTTGGTTCTGGGTTCAGAGAGGATCTTGTAGCCATCAGGAAGGAGAGTGTCAAAACATGTGACAGAGCCGGCTGTGAACCAAGTCGCAGTGAGATTGAGTACATCCAAATCAAGCTCTTCCAGGAGACATCAGATGTCAGGGGAATGTTTGACAGCTGAGCGAAAGTAGCCATGTGGAGCAGGTTGCCACAGTTGAAGGACTTCCGTAGAGGGGTGCGGGCCAGAGGTACGCCCTGCAGAAGTGTTGAAGTAGCCAGAGGATGGGCAGAGGTAGTAGTAATAGTAGGTAGGGTAGTCAGAGAGGAAGAAGAGGTGGCTGAGGAAGGAGGTGGCAGAACAACAGCGAACCTAGAAGTAAGAATGCAGATGCAATGCAGAATCAACAGCAAAATGCAGAGCAACAAAAAGGGAACCTAGAAGGGAAGAATGCAGGCAATGCAAAGTAATGCCATGAACCAGGGTGAACAACACAATATCAAAACCATTAGAGAACAACACAAAGTCAATACTGTCAAAGAAGGCACAATACACAACTGGAACCTAGACGAAACAATGCAGGCAATGCAATGTAATGCCAAAACAGTAGAAAACAATGCAATGTCAAAAACAGTACACAATAGATCAAGAAGGGAAGGGGCTAAAATGCGAGAGGAAGGAAGGGAATGCTTATCAGGCAAAACAGGACCTACGATGTGAAATAGCGCTTGCAGCTAAAGAAGCAAGGGAATGCACTACGCAAAATTGTGAGGGAGTGCATGCACGCAAAAAGGATGCGTGGACCGATGATGCGAGGGAGCGCAAGTGGCTAGAGAACAGGGGTTGCAGGCGGCAAAGTCATGAGGGGACGCATGTGGCCTGAGTTGTGGTGGAGAGCACGTAAGAAGGGAAGATGCGAGCGCATGGGGGTGAGAGGACCAGCTGCAGAGTGAGCAACGGGTATGAAAGAAGGAGAAGGGGCACAAGCACAGGGAGTTGCGTGAAGTGTAGCAAGTGAACTCTCCCTGCACCTTCTAACCTTGGAGCCGCAGACAGGAGGGCAAGATCATCCACACTCACAATCTGCACCACTACCCTATTGCGGCCAAACACCTGCGTCACTCAACACCACGGCCTTGTCCTGCAAGGGCTTACATGTGATCGAACATAGATCTAGATTACTTTATCTCACATCTATGTGCTTTGGAAAAATAAGCGTCTCAGTCTGAACATGACGCCCCAAAGGCGGCATCCAAGAGTCAAAGCCTTAATCGTAGGTTCACTGCCATCTTTGTTTGTTTTGCTGCTATTCTTCACAGCCTGTGTGTCACGACCCTCGCCCTAAAAAACCCCTATGGCAAACCCATTGGCCAGGTGGAGTCAGGACTCAGGCCTCTAGAGCCTGGCATCCTCTTCAAAAGCCCTCATGGGGCCAGTCCTGGCGCCTATGGCGCCAGGCTCATACATCATGAACAACAATGTGCTTGGGAACTACTTCATTGTATTGTCAGCCAACATGGAGGCATCCACATAGCTTGGTTCCTTAAGAACCAAGCTATGCGGTCTAGTGTTTTGGGTGTAGCAGGCCTGGAACTACTTTCCCTGGTACTATTTTACCTGGGCTATATAAACCACACCCTGACTGCAGAACATGCTTCGTGTTACTTTGCAGCTTGCAACGTGACACTCACCGTGTCCAGCTATTCCCTCGAACCTCGGAGAAGCGGAACGTGCAAGGAGACAAAAGGAACATCATTAGCAGCAGCATCTTACCTGCAGTCTTCATCTTTAAACACTCGCATCTACTGAGAACAGCTTCTTCGAATCTGCACGCCTGCTGGACAGAACGACCTGAAAGAGGAAGATAGAGGCAACATTAAAGAAAGCTGTAGAGACATTTACAAATGACAAACTGCTCAAAAGGCTTACCTGGCTGGTCGCCTCTCAGCTGGCACCACTCCGGACATTCCACTCACGCTGAAGAACACTGCGACCTACAAGGAAGGAAAACACAGGTTAGCAAAGGCAAGACTTGGCAGCGCTGCGCATAGCGCTTACTTACCGCATCATAGCACTCTTAATGCACCATCATTTACCAGCGGGGCTCAACCAAGTCAGTTCGCCGCGCTGAAGCTCTGCATACCTAAGGGAGAAAAAAGAGACATTTTAAACAAGAAAGGCATGCAGGATAGCAACAAAACTAAAGAACAGCAATAAGACCTACCTGAAGAATATCAAACGGGCCGGCGTCAATGAAGTAACTGGACCACACTCGCCCATGAAAGACAACGCGCCCCTGCAAAGAAGGCAGGATGGAGATCATGCCTAATTCTACCAAAAGGAAGAACCTTCCCCGCAGACCACATCAGGGCAAAGCTGAGAAGCATACCAGCGAGTAATGTGGCTGGGTGGCGTCCCTGTTTATACCAGGTGAGCGTAACACTGTGGTTTAAAAAGGCTCCCAAATACTGGGGAAATGACCAGCAATTGCAACTGCCATTTCAGTTGACTTAAATTGTGCACAAGTGCCTGATATGGTTTATAGGTACAACTAACATCACATGGATATCCTTCTTAGATCAGAGATTTCCGCTACATTTACCCATTCTGCAGACATACCCTTTCATAATTGCACAAATACGGCCCAATGCTTATTGGTCAGTGATATAAGAAACCCCAGTGCCTCACAAGTGAAACAGTAGGGACTTTAGTGTGGATATAAACATTGACATCATTTGGAGGTAGTCATGGCCAGCAAAAGCTACTCCTGGCAGCCACCATGCTACCCATGGTCAAAGAGGCACTGCCAGTAGCAGTAAGAAATGTATGTGTTAAGCGGAAAACCTGTGCAGTTCCCTCTGGGACCACTGCAAAAGATTTAGGCTTACAGGTGTTGGCATTAAACCCACTTGGTAGCTGTCTGTAGCACACAGATTCACCTGGTAGCTGTGGCTGAGCAGTCAGACCTCTCTCAAGAAAAGTTAGGCAGTATGTGGAGTATACAAAATAGGGCAATTTACACAGTAGAACAAGCAAACACGGAACAGAGCTTGGGTGTAAAGATATATAGGTATTTATTTATAACAACACATCTATGAAAACACTCTGGCACTAAGACGGCAAACAACTTCAATTACAATTACTATAAGTAATTCAATCCCCCTAACAATAATTCGACAAGTCTAGGTTCAACGGCACCACTTATTTGCAGACAGAGGTGAATGCTTTAACCTAGATGGCACTCTAATATTCGTTAGGATGGGAGAGAAAAGGCAGGGTATGAAATCAACTCGGTACCAACACTTTTACGAACAAATGCAAGGCAAGTAAGGCAGGGTCTACTGTAGATCGCAAAGTTCAGAGGCCAGGCCCACTTGGAGAGAAGCAAGGCGATATGTCCCAAAAAGTATAACAGTGGAAATGCACTTCGAGTCTTTGTCGCAAATTGTTATAGAAAGATTGGACCAGTTCAGAACAGAAAGTTAAGAAAGCTTGGAGGCGACCCAAATTGGAGGGCGAGGATTAAGACACCTCACGCTACCCGTCACGAGGGAAGCCAGGCAGACACGGTACCTTGTATGTGGAGAGACAACTCCGGCAGGGGCAGTTGTTCCTGGTGGTGGATGCAAGTCGTAGCTTTGCCAAGAGAAGAGATGATCTCGTCATCGAAGGAAAGTTGAAGATCGTTGCTAGTGGCTATCCGGTTGCCGGGGTGCTCAGCATGGGCAATTCAACCACTACGCCCTGGAAGCGAAGAAAAAGCAAAGGGGACTGGTTGTGCCCACCAGTCAGGGGAAGAAGACTCTCCGGCGGGGAGATCTCCTCTGTCGTCGGGAAGTGGTGAGTCGGTTCAGCAGGGCTCAACCAGAGGTGTCGTCGTTGCAGGTCGGCTCAGCTTTGCCCTCGTCGGATTCTTAGGTCCTGTGGCGACTTCTCAAGATCCAGTCCCAAAAGCCCTGCTTTTATGCAGAAAACCCCCATTCATTCAGCCTAGCTGTCAATCAAAACACGCTAAGTGGTGAGCGGGGTGGCTCACCACTTGGGCCAATCACACCAGAGTGCGACTTGAGTTGGCAAGGCAACTCAGTCCAGGGTGCCTAAACCCCCTCCCAAACCCCCTGTGGTACCCAGACAGAATGGCACCACTTTGGAGGGCCTCTGTGCAGAAGCCCGCCAAAAGTGGAACAAAGGGCTCAACCTTTGGTTTTAGAGTCACAGAGACGAACACAGACGCCATTTTAAAAACCGAGTTCTGGCAGAAAATACCAACCGATAGATTTGTTTAAGACAAATAAACCGGTGGTATGTTAGAGATTAACGAGAAAAAGTATTAACCTCCAACAATGGGAAGAATCCCATAGAGTTATATTCGGGGTCGAATATTACAAGTAGCTTCCACTGCCCCCAGCCAAAACTTGACGAGGGGGGACGGGACAGTGCCCCCTCGAATAACAGACCCAGGGGTAATCGAATTACCCCTACCAGTACGTCCACAATAGGATGGTTTGTGCTAGTTCTGTTAGTAAATTTAGGTCTAGTAAAGCCAATGGTGACTTTACATGCCCGGGGAGACAGTAGTCAGACCCCGGGTATGGAGTCTATGGTGGGGGTCCTCTAGGACGCCCCGGTGTTACGGCACAGAGGGTGCGTTGTAACACAAATAGCAAAACACATGAGACCCTATGGAGTAAAAGACCCCATAGCCCATAGAACACATTGACATTCAAAGGAATTAACCACATTCATGTCCAAGAGCGGGAGAAAAGAGTCTCACTCTCGGCAGGATGGAAAAAAACACACTCCAGAAATCCAGCAAAGATGATGGGGGACTCACTAGGATAGGAAATTCAGCCTAAACAGAGAATTCTCCCTAACAGTATGGCATGCAGTGTGATGTAGAAAACAACACGATCTAAGATCTGTTGTCAAAAAGCGACTTTCATTGCGTGAAATGCTAAATGCTTGCTGCTTTGCTGAAAATCTGTATAATTACACGTCTTGAATTTGAAGTAGACTGAATTACTAGAACAGTGACTGAATCTCTAGGACGGTGAATTACATCTAGAGCACTGATTCAGTTTGAATATGATGGAGGGGCAATCTCTTTTAGGTTAATGCAATACAACAATTAAAGACTTCATTCTTTATGCACAGTGTAGAGAGGCAGATGTCCACGTCATTTATAGTGCCCACCCCTTCACCTCTGTCATACTGGAAGAATAGCAAGAAAGCACTGTGCATGACACCTGGTTTCATCCCAATACCACATCGGAGATATGAGAGACAAAATGCGCCAAGACAACTATACCATAGGCATCCCCAAACTGATGTGGTAGACATGTGCCTGCAGACAGCAATTGACATAGATGAGCTATAAGTGAAGTCTGACAGATGTGAATTGACGTCATGAAGAAGAGAAGATACGAGGATGCACTGAAACCAGCACATGAATATCTGAAGAATGAAGATGTGATTAAAGTGTCAAAGTAAACACATATGCAAATTTGAAGAAAACCATATATACTAAGAAGATAAGTGACAAGAAATGTAGAAAATGTACATACGCATAAACGCAAAGTAGATAAGACACCATAGAAACTTGCTAAAGTAGGAAATAGAATGTGGGTAAAGCAGCCATGTTAAGAAAATTGACGTCAGCACTGTATAATAGTTAGCGAGAAGCCTCGAGAGGAGGAGGATCAAGGCTGCAGAGCTGACAAGCACTGGAATACAGATTTGTGCAGGAACAAAGAGTATTTGCTTGGCTCAAGATCAAGGATGTCACAGCAAGAAGCGACTGCAAGGCTTCAAAGGAGTCCAAGAGGATCAGCTACATACATCGGAAATATGTCTATTAGATTAAGTAAAGGAGTGAATAGTTGTGAATGCCATGTATTGTTCAATCAAAGGTGAAAAAGGTCCAAGCAGAATGGAGCAACCAAGTCTCCAGAGGCCAAGGAGAGTAACAGCACCCAATATAATTGAATCAAATTGCACTAAATAAAATGGAACAATTGACAAAATCATGTTCTCTTCACACGTGATTCAGGACTGGGAAACAACGCCTAATTCCTAAAGCTGCAGAAGAAGTTAGTAAATTACCTTGGCTCCCTATAAAGTTCAGAGTAAGAGTACAGTAAGCAAGCTCAACTACAAAAAGAAGCCTTGGCTTTGGGTCGAACTGATGAGAAATGGTTGGCTAATTAGCTAAGAAAGGCTGTTGTCTGACATTGTTCTCTTGCACCTTGTTTCTTTGCTTATGTGCTGCTGACAAGCCGAATGTTTAAGGTTGGTAAGAGAGTGTCAACCAATCAAGAAGGCCCATGTAATGGTGGACCATACATTGGGTGCAGAATTAGAGGTAGTTCAAGGCATGCCTACCAGATAAGGGGCATCCAATAATGATACTAACACTCATTACAGGGCCCGCGGAAGCGGCCGTGTAGTTATGGTTAAGTTGTTCAACCCATAGGAAGACCACTTTTAGTGAGGCTTATAACTTTGCTCCCCCTGGACAAATTCACATCAAACTCAGCAAAAAAAGTGTATGGGCCGCTCTGAATTTTCTTCGGAAGTTTGGTGAGGTTTCGTCTAGGGGGGCCAAACTTACAGGGGGTGAGGGGTCCCAAAAAATGCTTTTTTTTCTCCATAGAGTGAATGGACAAAAACTTTGCTCATGCGTACAGCCCAAACCGTTGGACGGATTTTCATCAAATTTGGAGCAAGATTCTTGGATTGGTCCCGAAAGCGTGCTTTTCTAGATTTGGTGATAATCTGTTATGTACTTTTTTTTAAAAAGCAGGTAAAATGTACGTCAAAAGTCTGAATGGCCTGGAGTGTTGCATGATGTCGGTGGACATTGGACACCCCCAGTGGTTGGCTGGAGGGAAGCGTGATGTGCGTCATAAGTTTGGGTAACGCCTCCATGTTGTATCTGAGTGTAGTGCAGTGCTGAAAGGGGCTGGCAAACATGCTTTGCGGCATCTGGTGGTGAGAAGAGGGGATGGAAAGGGTGGGGGAGTGAGAAGTGGTTCATCTGATATATATTTCTTTAGTTGGAAGAAGACGGCGGTGTGCCAGCGGTATCCATGTATAATATGCCATTTGGCGGGTACCTCCTCAGGTGAATTGCTTGTGTGGTGAATGCAGGTAGCCTTTATTACGGCACGATAGGTCCTCAGTACACCTCTTTGTGTGGTGACTACTGGCAGGCTCTATTGCAGATGGCGCATGGATGGCACATGACAGTTGGCAACTCTTCTGAATCAGGTGGTAGGCTACTGCATTTTAAGAAGTCCTACCACTTATGGTTTTTGCTGTCCAAACCTACCAATTTATGGATGCAGCAGGCCTGGTCGCCGGAGGCTTAGTGGGAGCAAGGAACATCATCCTCCAGTGTATGGTGGGTGTGTTAAATGGCCATTAATTTGATGGATGTGCTGTATGCCCTTGCATGACCCGTGAAACAGACACACTGTCTCTGCACTGAGCAGAGTGAGGTAAAGCGTCTACTTGTCGCCTGCAGTTTGAAGAGTTGCGGAAAGGATTTCACTGTAAGTGTGACAGTCTCTAGTCAGTCTGGAAAATGGCATCGCTGTTGCTACTTGGTTACTCCCATACAAGTAAATTTAAGGACAACTAAGTACACAGCAGAATCTTCGGATCTCAAAGAATGTCAGTGGTGGTTTGAAAGGTACTGTGGCCATGTGGTGCTGCCTGAATAATTATCTTCTTGCTCCACATAAAGAAACAGAGTTTCTCCTTGTTGAAAGCATTCTTGTATTTTAGAATATACTCTTCTCCGTGAATGCTTGTGCTATGCCTAATGCCGTGCCATCACCTGACCATAGTTTGCCTTCCATCCACTTTTTGCTATATTTGAAGACTTACATTTACCACTTTTTTTGGCGTGACAGTTGTCATACATTATGCTGCAGTTCAATATCTGTGAGATCCACTTGCCTGTGTTGACAGATTGAGAGATATGGCAGCGCCACTGTTCAAGTGTATCAGACGATGGATATACACATTCGATTTAGTGTTTTACTGTTAATAGCAATGTGTTTTCGGTCGCTTTGTTGACAGGCAAGAAGGAGGCAACAGAGAGGGTATTGGGGATGAGTGACACCCATGTGCTTTCATTCCCAATGCGTATCCAAATCCCTGCCCACGCTTTGCAATAGCTATTGTAATTACCTGCTGGCAAGAATGCAGACACTGCTGTAATGTTGAATTTGTGACAAAACTTACATTCACTGTCAAATTTTCCAGGTCCCCCCAAAAATGGAAAAGTGAAGTAGCAGTGCTTATGTTTTGGAACAGCTTTGTTTACATGACACAGTGGTCTAAAATGCATTTGACAAGTAGATTTGATTTGAGATGTGGAAAGCAATGGAACGATCGTACCACATAAACAATTTTCTGAACAAGTAAAAAAAATTCCAGCTACCTGGTTACGTAATGTCAGACAGTATTTTTCTTTCAACTCCTGTTACTTTTTAATCAGAACTTGGAGCCCGATTCATTGACATTTTGGACAGTTGAAAGCGACTTTGCACTGCTTAAAAATGCCTTTGCACTGCTGGCACAAACCCTGATTCATGGAACAGTGGAAATTGTATTTTTGTAGTGTAAAGTCAGTGCAAAGTAATTTAGTACTGCAAAAATAACCATGTGCACTGACTTTGAACTGTGCAAATATTCCATGAATGGGCCTTTGGTGTGCTGCAGTGTTTGTTCAATGTCACTCTCACTATTGTGAAGCTTTTTCTGACACTTTTCCCATGCTCTCTCCTTTTCAGTAGCTCAGCAGGTAAGGGTTTGTACAGAAGGTGGACATGACAGTGCACATGTTTTGTTTCCCTTTAAAAAAACATGGACAAGAATAGTAAAATGACAACAGCAAACCAGAAAAGCACTCTTTACTATTTGTTTTTAAACAATTTTCTAATGCAATGGCTCCCTGCTCCATGGCACAGTAACAAAGATTATGGGCCTCATTACATGGTAGGCAGTAAGGGTTTACCTGTACCGGTATTTTACCGGTACCGGTAAACCCTCACCACCTTACTACAAGGTCCCTTTGCGGGTTGGGGAATTTAACGCCTGCTTTTTGCAGGCGTTAAAAACCAACCCGCAAAGGGACCAGGGAGCTAATTACGGTACCGCAATTTGCGGTGCCATAATTAGCACCTTCCCCATTCCCATTATGCCCTATGGGGCAAAAATGGGAATGGGGAAGGGCAATGGGGAAGGGGGAATTACCGCCCCACCAACCTTTCCACCAAGGCGGTGCCGGTATTTTACCGGCATGGACCAAGGTGCTAATAGCACCTTGGTCCACCGCCATCCGTGTAATGAGGCCCTATGTCTTTTAAACTAATTTCTTAACATTGTTTCATATACAATACAATAGTGTAGAAGTTTGCAAAGTTTGGCGCTCCTGATGTATTGCACTACAGCTCCCATATGCTCTAGCTATGACTGTCAATGCAAAGGGGAATTGGGATTTGTAGTCCAAAACATCTGGAGATGCAAAAGTTGAAGACTGCTGTAACAGCTCCAGCTAAAAACATGCTGTGCATCTCAGAGCTGTCTGTCTGAGCCCTTCCATGCATACTGTTTGTTCAGAGCTTCGAGCCAGTGCGTTGTCTTACTACAGCATCAGGGCCTTTGCACTCTTTCACTTGAAATTAGCTCTGAGCCCGAGGGCGCGGGGGCCCGCAATTGTCCCATGTTGCCAGCCAGCAGTGTCATAACACAGCAATATATTTCTCTCTGTCTTACTTTTGTTGTCAGGCTTTAAATGTGCACTGTGTAGCGCTCGTCTTATAAGCTGCTTTTGCTGGTGCATTTGCGGCTGTCACTTCTCTTTCGGTATACAGAAGTGTTATCAACTCATTGCTTTTTCACACTGCCATACTTTAAAAAAAATATTTATCAATTGATGTGTTAAATTTAGGGACGGCATCAGGGCTTTTCCTCTCTTTCAGTGGAAAGTGGACATGAGGCTCAGGGAGGCCTTCAGCAACTGCCCCATGTTGCAAGCCAGCAGTGTAATAAAACAACAATATATTTTTCTCTATTTTACTTTTGTTCTTGAGATTTAAATATGTGGTTTGTAGAGCTCGCTTTACATGCTACATTTGTCCGTGTGGCCGTCACTTACCTTGGGGTATACAGATTTGTTATCATCTCATTGTATGTTTGACGAGGAAAATATGTCTTAATGAGGACATAGCTGGTCACAGTGCTCACAGCTCACACATTTGGTACATTTCTTTCTCATGTTGGGTCAGAGGACAGGCAGTCCTTTCCTGCAATCTCTTAAAGGCCATATGTCAAGTTAAGTCATTTACTATGATGTTATAAGGGGATAGTTCTCGTGACATGATTTCCTGTGATTTCATGTCCTGTCATTTCATCAGTCAAGCTGATGTGACATTATTTCCTGGGAAGTCATCATTAAGCTAATTATTATTTTTGAAACTTTAAGATTCCTACAGATTTTTGGTCACAGAATGTTGTGTGCGGTAAGCTCCTAGCACCTTGGATGCATGCCTGGAGGCCTTGCACCAAAAAGTATGTCCACTGGTTGCAAGTAGGTTGTTGCCTTGTGTGTGTGGTTTGTCAGCATTGTACACATTGCTGGTTACATGGGTGTGGTGATTGTTATCATGTCCACCAGTTTTGGGTGCATGACTGCAGATGGTGGAGTCAAGAGTCCAGCAGTGTGTCCACTGGGGAAAGTGCTGGAGTACTGTGTGTATACAAGTGCAGAGCGTTCCAGTGGATGGTTTATGTGGTTGGGTTGTGGCCATTGCGCAGATTACTGAGTGCTGAAATGTATTATGATGTCTTCATTTTTTGTATTTAATAGAGTGTTGGGAGCAGGGGAAATGTGAAGATTTTGTGGTTTGGTTGCAAGTAGTAAAATGCTATGTGAATAGGAGTATAGAAGTGGGTAGGGGTGCCGGAGACGGTGTTATGTTTGTGGATTCTGCTAACTGGTTAGATGGTTGCATGCATAGCTATATTATAGTGTGGGGGTTGGGTAGGACTGCTGGTGGCTGTGTTACTTTTGTAGGTTCTGGCCACATGCTTGCATGCATTGCTGCAATATGCTTTGGTGGGTGTGGCCAAGGTCTAGGCTCTTGGCTGCCCTCTACCCACCCCCCATTTCTAGGCTGATGGCGTTTGCATATGTGTTGACCTGCCATTGGCTTTTTTTCCTGGATTTCATTTTCTGAATAGCAAAATAGCAGCGGCTATATCTTGTATCGAGCAAAAACAAAGATGGCGGCTGTTTCAATTCTAAAAAACACCCAGTTTTGGCAATTTACCCAAAATATAGCTATCTATATTGGAGAAGGGGCACCCTCTTCACCATCAAATATTTTAAAAAAAATGACTGCACAGAATAACCCCAAATTGCAAAAAGGCCTCCAGTTAATGATTCATGCCAAAGTTGTTTCAGACCTGGTCCAAATTGGTCCAGTGGTTTGGGCTGTGCAGTCCGGCAAAAATAGACCTTTTTTGTCTATGTGAAAATGAATAGGAATTAGGCCACATCTTTGATTTTGGATATTTCTTTGTTTTATGCACAATTTTTTTTATTTTTTAACAAATCTTTACCAAACTTCGTAGTCTGGGGGTTAGGGGTGGCACACGTCCCCAATTGACTACAGAATTTCAGCCAAATCCATTGCACAAATCAAAAACTAGCAGTAGAATTTTTGGAGGTTCCTATGGGAGTCCGACTCACCTTAGTCGCTGCCCTAGTCTGTTTATGATTTAAATAAGAATCTGCTGAAACAACATAGGTCCATAAGTAGCCTCATCGAGATATTGAAAAGAAGAGGGAGACTGCACATTAGGGGTTTTAAGGACTGGTCATTGAGAGACATAACCACACCAACCTTTCACAGCCAGCCACTGATTGTTTACATAACTACTTAATGTGTTCTCTCTGTTCACATACATTTTGTGTGGGTATGCTAAAAATATGAAAACATTTTATTTTAAAAATGGGATTGAACACTCTGGCTTCATAACTTTGATTGGTCCTTTACTGACAATAAGCTATATATTTGCCACCATTTTCCTTTTTGTTTTAGACAATTATTGATTTGCCCTTTTTTCAAATGGGGGGGGTTGCAACAACAATCCCTCTTCATGCCCTCTTCCCTCTCTTTTTCTCCTACACCCCATTTTTCACTTTTTATGTCTCATCCCCAATTGGACACATATTCCCTTTGTCAACATTCTTTTCTCAGTGGTTGCATTGAACGAATGGGATTCTCAATCGAATTGTTGACTGTACAGTATGAGTTCCTATTGGTTTGAACATGCCCATACTTTCTGCTAAATAACAGCAATAGGTTTAACATTTTCTGATTGGTTTAGAATTGGATTTAAACCAAATGAAATCTAGGATAGAGGTGCTTGATTGTGTTCGGAATGCTTAGTAACAGTGACCCCGGAAGTCCATCTGCTTAATTATTGATGGTTTCAATGAACTGGTATGGGCCATTATAAGCATTATTCTGTTGCAGTAATTAATAATGAATTGGGCACAGAAGGCTGGCCTATTTACTCAGCTTTCCCTGGCATGCAAACGAATCCACGCATTCATTATTTACAAATAATGCACACCTCTCCGGTTCAGGGTGTCTAAATTATGCAGGATAAGAAAAGGTAGACCGTCTCACTCATTGCAATCGTATCCAAGATTGAAAAGATGTGCAGCCCAGACTGCAGAATCACTTCCAATCAGGTTTGATAATTGTACGCCCACTTTAATTTCTTTGCATTAACAAATATCAAACAGATGTGTGCGCGCTATCAATTGGAATTACTAGAAGCGCCCGTTGCAGTTGGGGAGTGATTTAAAGTGACTTCCACGCAAATGGAATTGTGGTCATGAAGTCTAAACACAATCTGAACTGCTTAACGTGCTCCTTTTTAGTGGAGCCTTAACGATGAAAGTAATATGGTATGTGTCTCGGACTGGATGTGTACACTATGGACGACTGCACATAATCATACCAGTGCCAAACAGAGGCTGCCATTGTATTCATCTGGAAAAAACTAGGATTATGATGAGGAAAGGTTTCCTTAGAAGCTGTTAACAAAAAAAACTATCAAAAGAAGAGTTTCGATTTTACGGAACTGCTTCATTAAACAAAGGAAAGGACTAATTGCATTAATTCCCACACATTGAAAGCTCCGGATTATGTCCAAACAGCATACGACGTTTCCAACGAGTGTAGGCTACAGATTGTACTTCAGTTTGCCAGAATACGCATTCTTGAATGTTGTTGTCAAAATGGAATTTCTTGGCATTTAATGAATATTGGTGATTCTTTTGGAAAGTCACTTCATTTTCCCCAAGATGTACTTTCAAGGCTCTCCTCACCTTGCAATGACCTTTGATTGCTTTGTTACTTTCACTGTGTTTCCCAGACTGCAACGACAAGCATCTCTCTGCTGCCTTACCATGACCCACATTATGAGTTTGGTGGTGGGGGGGGGGGAGTAGTGGTAAGGGATTTACTCCATCACTTGACTGGAGGTTTCTTCCCCCCACAAAATTGAGGATTTACAACAGCCCTGCAGTAAATGCACCAAACGCCAATGGGGTCCTCGGAAAACCCCTAAATGTGAGTTCATTCTACCAGTGCCACCCCACCACTCGTAATTTGGAAGATGTACCATCAAAATGAGTGACAGTAATGCTCTAATGAGGCCCAATGTTGTTTGGGCGATTGTCTTGTCACTACAATTCCGAGAATACAGCATGTACATTTTCCCCATCTCAGAAAGTATTTTACTGCTTTCACTACAGTGCAAAGATGACACTTTCAGGTCTCTCTTTATTATGCAATATCTTTTTGTCATGTTGGTACTTTCACTACATCTTCCACAATGCAACACCAGGGATTTTGCAATTTCACAAATACTGATATCATTTGGTACTTTCACTATGTTCCCATAATTCGACATCAAGGTTCTCTCTCAATGCCTTTTTTAATTTTGCAGTTGGTCAGTAGGTGCAATCGGATGTAGCCAGCCCGCCAGCCTTCCAAGCTACTAATCACTGCTAAACCTCTGGTATCCCTTTTAAGCGCCTTTTCCTTAGCCCCACCTCATTATTTTGCTCCTTAAAGCGCTTCACATCCCTTTTACTTTTACAGTTGGTCAGCCTGTGGATCTGAATCACGTGACCTCTGCCCCATCCCCATGCTAATCATTACTAATCTTTTGAAACTCTTTTCCTTAGTCCTGCACCTTTCTTTCCCATAGTAATCCACCTTCCAGCCGGTTTTCCTTTTGCAGTTGGTAATCAGGTGCAAGTGGATTTAGGTCACCTAAACTCTGCCCCACTCACCTGCCAATCACTGATGATATTTTGATGCCCACTTTGGTGTTATTTTTCTGATCCCAGACCCTTTCCTTACCTTTTTAAGCTGCTTTCCAGCATTGTTTTCTTTTGTAGATGGCCAACTGGTGCATGTTTTATGAGTACCCCTGACAAGTTCACATGACCAATGCCCTGCCACCACTTGCAGCCCATTGGTTCTCCCCACCTACTTCAACTCCACTCCCTAATCGTCCTCATTTCTGGCATCCTAAACTAAGGACAGGCCAAGGCAAATACATTGTATGTTTGTGTCTGTTAAGGCCTGAACAGGGCCAAGAGCCCTTGCAGTTCGCATGACAGTAAAACATCCCATGTGTGTCATGGAACCTCAGACCATCCCTACACTCCTAAGGGCCCACTCTCTCAAACATGCACAGCATCACTGACCCTCAATTTCTGGAACGATATCTAAGTTCCTCTCATCAGCTCTCCCCCACTTCCCTTGCTTGGATCACGTTCCTTAACACTTATCAATACCCACCCAGCCGTCCTGCATTCAGCTGACAATGGCAATCATTTCAACACACATAAGCTTGACACTATCTTAATCACTGAACATGACTCTCCCCACCTCCTTTTTTTCAACATCCTCCTTCCACTCGGATATAGCATGCAACATGTTGACTGAACAGGGAAGATCAGGGGAGGTGTGGCAGTCATACATAGAATGGTATGGCCCTGCACAGTACGTAGTCAGGTCCAACAAAATCCATGGAGCTCATTGTATGTCAGCTCCCGCTATCAAACAAGGAATCTGACAGTTTTCACTCCGCTTCCAGCCACCTCACAGGTTTAACCTATAATTGAATGAGATCCCTGGCCTTTTCTCATCTGCCTCTGGCACACACTCAACCAACATCTTCCTCTGGACTTCAACCTACCAGCAACCCAAGTGCCAGATATTCTCTTCATATTCTGCCAGACGCCCTGCAATTAGGGAAGGGAAACATCCTTAACCTTCTTGCATCTTTCCCCTAAATAAATGGCTCAATTCCTCTCCACTCGATTTAACAAACCACTACATCATCCCTATCCTCTAAGCAGACACCCGCGCTACCAACAAGGAACAGGGTAAGCATAACATGGCTGCCAGTCATTACTTTAAATCAGGCTGGAAACAGTTTGATCAACTTTCAAAACCTTGCACCCCTAATCTTGACAGTACTGGAAACATTCAAACCTTGAACGAGTTAGCCAATACACATGCTTCCTAAAGATGTTGTCAAATCAGTGTCAAATCCTCTGTCACGTGGTAAGCCCAGGAGCTGTCAATCAACAAATGCACGATCCAAGTACATGAAAAATATTAGCACACATCTTGTCAGCCTGAGGACCACCTCAAACTTAAGTCAGTATGTACTATGCATCAGATACACAACATCCTACTACTCCACAATGGATTCAGCAGCCTCTAATAGGAGTAAACCCCTCCTCGTTGGAGTCAAACTATGCTCCACCCCCTACAAGACCCAGAAAAACCATGAATCAATACAATTATTCAGAAGGCAGTCGCCAATCATCTCCCTAAGCAGATCAGTCGCTACAGTCTGCTCTGGGATTACCAATCTGGTTTTCATTCAAATTTAGCACAGCACAGCTACTGTTCAGGTGATTGGTGGTGCTATCCAAATCGCGGAAAAAGGTGACTTCTGCCTCCTTGTCCTTCTTGACCTTTCTGCCTCCTTTGATAGGGTTGACTGCCACACTTTGCTGAGCTTCCTTGCACAAAGAAAGTTCTTCTCAGGCATAGCGCTCAATTGGGTTTCCTCTTACCTTTCAGATAGATGCTAACATGTGCAGATTTGCACCTTTGGATACGACAGCCACACCTGCAAAGTTTCACAGATCTCACTACTCTACCCAGTGGCTTTCAAACTGTACATGAAACTGCTAGGTTAACTCCTGAGTGATCCACACATCGCGCTGCACAATACATAGAAGATATCCAGCTGTGCCACAGAGGGAACTTCTCTCACAATATCCAATGGCTGCAGGAATGCATTGCCACATAAACATTTGAATGACAGCTCAACCCAACCAAAAAGTGATTTGTTTCACCCGCTCACCCATCCAAACAGGAAATCATCCAGGGATGTCTGAAGAACGTGCATTTCAATGGGTTCACTCCGCAACTCATTCCGTCACTAAATGCATTAGGTTCATTGTAAACAGTAACATCTATTTCCAGCAGCATGTTGACAGAAGGTCTCAGGGTACTTCGTATCAGCTCAAACTGCTCCGCAAGATAAAACCATTTTCCCACCTGAGAACGTCTGGACCACAGTGCAGCCCCTCATGATAGCATATGCACACATTGTTGGGGAAAATGCAATACTCACTGGGCTCCTTGCCGTACACCTAGACCCCTTCAAAGCAGTCCATCAGTTCGTAAAGGTTTCCAAGATATTTGACCATTTCACCTTGATTTTGAGTGGCCTAAGCTCGACACCGATCCCTGGACAGATTCTCATCAAAATGGAGTGTATCGCATACACGGTCACCACTGCTTGAAGCCTTCCCACCTTGCTGTCAAGATTTGAGCATTTGGCAGCTCAAGCTCCCCCGGGTGGCAGAGCATTGCAAGGCTTGAAAAAAGACCTGCCACTCAGGGATAAGACCAGGAAAGATTGATACCTTCTCCTGCTATGCCCCAGCATATTGAAATACCATCCCAGCTGCGATCAATACTGCTCCAACACTCCTGTAGTGCAGAAATAAAATGAAGACAGTGATTTTTAGGGAAATCCTAGGTTTGATTTAGGATCCACTGTCCATGGATTACCACTGCCCCAGGAGTGTATTGTAAATCTACCCATCATGTTTTCTCTAATATATGTACAATGCTCCATTGCTCCCAGTCTAGGTTTGCATAATATAAAACACATATACAAAAATGTCCTGTGGCACTTTCACTACATTTCCCATAATGCACCTGCAGGGTATCACTTATCTCAATGTCTTTCAATTCTTGCACTACATTTTAATACACATTCATGGCCCTCTGTATCTTACCATATCTTGTGGATGCGTTCGTACTCAGTGTTTTATAACGCTTCCACTACATTTTCAGGCTGTACCTTCAAAGGTCTTTTTACCAGCCAAAGTGTTTTTATGCTTTCATCCATTCACTGCATTTCTCAGGATGCCACACCTGGCCCCCTTATGCAGTCTGACCGCAAGAGTCTTTCCTCCATTTTCATAGGTCCATGTGTTTCTTCTTGTTCCATCTCGGGCACTCCCATGTACCACCAACGGTGGTGGCTTCGTTTTCTCTTGCAGCACGCCTTGCTGTTCTCCTGCCCTACGCCACAATTGTCCATCTCTCACAAAATGGGTCACATTTTAAGTGACCGCATCTGTCCCTTAATCCTTAGGAAATGCTTTCACCTGGGCTTACTGCCAACTTCCCAGCAAGCTCTGCGAATCCCTCACTGTAAATTGGTTCTCTTCTGTGCAGTTCTACACCTGGAACCAGCCCCAGCAGAGTGCTTCATATCCCCTTGTGGGCTAGGTCTTGTCCAGTGTATAGGCGCGTTATAAATGCCATATCATATATCATATCATATCAGTCTTCTGCGGCTCCTGCTCTAGGTTTCCATAGCTTCTGTGCTGCTGCAATGTAACTTCTCCTTCTCATACCACTCTAGTCTTTAAACCATTGGTGGGAACTCTCATGACCTGTTCTTACTGCACTCATTCATTTACTGTTCTCTGTCTCTTCCTCATTCACCACCATGATCACATGGTGAAGGTGATAAATAACACGGACAACACCTTGGACTTCATTTTCTTGTTTTTCTTGGCTGTTTGGGCAGAGATCAATGCTCTCTGCTCTCCAGAGTGGCTGGCTACGATTTTTTTACTGCTGAGTCTATCTGAAACAGAAACGTGTTTTCATTCAAGCGAGTGCGGTACTCCACCACAGAACACAATGCTACGTGCATTTCAAGAGCATTAGTGGATGTGAGAAATGTGAGGCGTATTTCTTTTTTTAAAGCTAATGGTACATTTCTAGTGAAAAGTCAACAAAAGAGGATTGGCAGGTGTCCACATCTGAAGAAATTGCTGTAAAAAGTAAGAACATAAGTGAGAATTTGTTATGTACACATTGCACAAGGTAATTTCAGCAGGTGGCCACTAAATTCATATTTTCCCTATTCATGAATTGAGAGATCATGAATTTCACTTATTTTGCCAGTGGAATTTAAATTTTACAAATCCTCAAATGGCTCATTTGTGGACAGAGAACATGGCCATGCTAAAAGTAAAGTGACAATAATACAAACATTAATGCTATTGTTTTAAATTGGATGTTTTTTAAGCGTGTACATTTTAAAACAAATATATTGTTTATACATATGACCATGAAGCATTCCATGATCATTCTATTGCATATCACATGCTTACTATCTTGTTCATTAAGCTATTCATTGAAGACCTCCGATTGAATGAGTATCAATTCCATGACTCATCCTTGATATCTTCATTTATTTTTTCCAGGAACTGTTGTTGATCATGCCCACAATGTAGTGATGTCCTCGTTAAATTGTACTCACCATTCACTTGCATAGTAGGTAGGAGCAGCAAATGCTCTCTTCTCAAAAACCAGATGGCCAAATCCACCTCGCCCACCTAGACGACTCCTCTGCTCCCCGACCACGGTTCCAGGCAGGTGGCTGTGAAGGTGAAAATTAGGGTTGGGAGAGCACCACCTATCACAAGAGATTGCTGCCACCTACATGCCCCATTGTAGACAGGCCGACAAGTGGGCAGCAGTGTGGAAGGTCAGGCCTGTTCTGAACCTGGGCTAAGTGATGTCAAGTGATACGGATGTTTAATGGCGGAGGGTGGGTGCCCAGGGGTATCATTTCTGTCTCCCAAGGGGACGAGGAGCTGGCATGCTTCAGTGTCAGTTTCCTCTCAGTGAGCACTACAGGCAGTGGGGATTCACAAAAGAAGAAAAACAGATGTGTGCCACTAACAGTAACAACCACAACACACCGTACCCTGAATTTCTCACAATTAAATCTGTGAATGATATAGAGGTTGGCACAGGCATAGAAGGATATATCATAAGGCATGATGCTGAGAGGGGAAGATGAATTCAGATGTGGTGTTAGGAATAGACAGGGAGGCAACATATTCATCCAATCTGAGTGTGCCTGACCCTGCCATGTCAGGCAAAATCTCATGATGATTGCTGAGCATGAAAGTCTCAGCCAACAGTGGACAAATTTTAATTAGACAGCAGTTCAATTGCATACATTTGCTAGTTATTGAAATACGTAACTGTATGGTTTGTTTTTTTAGAAAGCTATATCACCACCATGACGACCTCCTAGCATAGAAAACTTCATGAATTAGTCAGTGGACTCGATGATGAAGACAGGAAGCATTGAACCAGTGTGGAAACATTACAAGTATTTTCATCTTTCTTAAAATGGAAGGTGCTCATACATAACTCTAATCATAGTCGGGAGAGTATTCTGTAATACGGCGGTACAAACGGAGAAAACCGTCCAATCATCAGAATCTCTAAAATCGATATCCTGAGATAAACAAGGAGAAGTGACTCTGATGAATATTTCTGAGAAAAACTGATCCTGTGTCCTTTGATGCTGTGTGGTACCTGCAGAATGGTTGGTAAATTTTGTGTCAGCCCACCGGTACATGATGTAGTTGTCTGAGTGACAGCTGGCTCACGCCATAAAAAATACAACCCACAAGGGAAAAAGGCCCAAGTCACCACTTGCAAGGATAACAAGTATTTATTTCTACAAAATACCAATGAATCGGCAAAGAACTCTGCTGCAGCCGGACGTTCTGCCAAATTAGGGATGTGCAGCAAATTGAAAGGACACCTGCCATCATCAACATCATCATTACATACAGTTCAAACCTGCAAGGCTACTAGGCCATTGGTCCCAGCCTTCTTATCCATCTCTACCCACGCTGGTGCTACTGGGCTCATCATCTGCGATAAAACAGGGCCTAACAAGCAATTACTTATTCTGAAAACAATGGCACTCTATCACTGTAATGGTGCATCTGGCAGACACAGATATGGGCCCAGGGGATGAGCCAAGACCATAGCAAGTTGCATACTTCACTCACTCCCAGATGCACCAGCAGGCTCCAAGGTTCTCCGACCTCACTTTGAGCTATAATTTCATCCCTCCCTGGCACTACGCAGCACAAACCATGTGACCCAAATGTGAACGCAAGATAGCCTTGCTTTCTGATCTTTCTGATCGATCAGTGGTCCTAGAGCTTTATGGGCGGTAGTTTCGTGGCCTTGCAGAGCCCATTCTTTCCGGGGCTTGAAGGCCTACAGCCTTTGAGACAATGGCAGGCTAGTAACTTGCTGAAGCTTACTCATGGTGGGGGTTATGTTTATATGGGCCATGCAAATCTCTTACTAACATGTTTGGTGCCTTTTGCCGAGCTTGGGCCTACTTACAAAAATGGCTGCCAATAACCAAGATGGCGTCTACACTCGCCTCTACTATAGCTCCTAATGCATGTACTACGCAATCATACACTCTCTTGTGCATACACCTTCCTCCCCCCTGCTCCCTTGGTGTGTGGTTTAAAGTTGTTTCTCATTCGGAATCATTTAGGGGGGTGGGAAGATCCTCTCTCCTTCCCAACATTCCCCCCTTTCGTTGATTCTACATTAATGAATTTCCCTGCATTGTTGCCACCGTTTATCCCCAACAATCGTTCTCTTCCAGTATCTGTGCCTTTCTAACCATGCTGCTTCCAGATATGATTGCGATCCCTTCTTAGGGACCCATGCTTTAGAAACACGGTGCAAACTTGCTCCAGACTGGTCATACCGTTTGGGTGTGCAAGTCATATATATACATCCCCCATCTCCAGCTAAATCAACCTAGTGTTTGGTATAGTTCTCAGGATCTGGTGGGGGTGTAGTGATGGTGCCACGGGTGTGCAAACTGTGTTCAATGCAGATCATGCAGGCTTTGTTTGGGTCATCTGTCTGGGTACCGTGTTCTGTGATACTGCAAGATGCATTTGATACCCCAATTGAGTATATCAGCTTAGTGCTACTAGGCAGTCTTTTGGCACAGCAGCTGAGGCCCAACTGGCAGGTGCAAAAGATGACCAGCATGAACATGATCACTTCATTATTGCTCCCAGCCAGGAAGGGGCACAATAGAAAATGTTCTCAAACCAGTCCTCACTCTGTATTCCAGCTTTTTTTTTCATGCGCACTCCCAGGGTTTGTACCTCTCCTATAATTTGCGTGAGGGAGCCATTCTCTCCATCATTAGGAGGCATGAATCTGCAGCAGGAATCTCCAATCTTTTTGCACACTCCTCCTTCCATCGCCGTGAGGAGGTCAAGAACATACCAGTTCTGCATCGTCATCAATCTCAGGACCCGCAATTCTACTTTATGTCATTGAACCCTTTTTCGGTGTAATTTGCCAGCTGTATCAGTTCCCAGTGGACGATTTGCAGCCATTTGGTGTTAGCAGCTGCTTGGATCCCAGGCCATAACAGTGATGCAAAGAATGTTTCTGCACCACTGAATAGCTTGTACTCATCAGGTATCTCACCGAAAATTTTGGATGAATCACAGGATAGATAGTTAGATCGTTTCTTTTGCTGCAACTGTTACTTTCTTTCGCTTTCAGGAAGGATGTGGAATTCCAGGGCCTGCAATGGGTTTCTGGTAGGCAGATCGGAGGTGGGAACTGGCATTGGTGGGTATGAGTCAGCCAGCCTCCCTAGGAGATGCTCTTCTGGTATTAGAAGCAGTGCTGAGTGCAAGGTAGTGAACAAACAGTAGCCCCTCCATTATGGTGGGAGGTGCAAATAAACCTGCTGACCACACACCCAGTAGTAGTCCATCACTGCAGCTTTGCCTTTCTTGAGGTCTGGGATGAACAAGGTGTTGTAACAACATTCATTAGCCCCCACAGAAACAGTCCCTTTGTTGTAAAAGCAATGTCCATATATCTCCTCTCTGTGCACTTTGACTGGTTTCTCCATTGCCTCTAACCACGTCTGTTTTACAATATGATCAGTCCAGAATGGTGCACATGCTGTATTCACTCGGTCCAGGATCTTGTCTTCAAACCCTATCAATCCTCCCACCATGAAACTCAGCGTTGTTTCTTGAGATTTTCTTGCCACATATTTGAGTCCTTGTACAACCAAATGTGGCCTCAGCAAACACTGGATATTTTGGGGATTGTTGTTGCACTGTAGTTGGTCTGGGTCTGATACTTTCAGACTTACACTGTGTGCCAGTAAAGTGCCTTGTATCCCAAGTAGTTTTAGATGTATCAGACATTGAGCTTCAAGAATGGGTACTTCCTGTCACACTAAGATCTTGGGGGTCACTGATGCATGCGGTATCATCGAACCAACATAATAGCTCCCATTCATGTTCTCTCTCCCCACAAGGCTCATGTCCATATACCAGCTATTGGATAGTTTTGGGTGGTGCACATACTCTATAGCATCCAAGCCGAACCCCTGGTAGGTGTCATACTTTGCCCTTTTCATTTGTCTTTCCATTCGTTTACTACTTTTTGTATAACCATTAACAATCCTGCAAGTACTAGTGTCATTAGTGTAGCTGGCCTTGTGGAAACAATTGGGAAGAAATGAGGTCCTGACAATATCGTCTAACACTCCTGATTCAGTGGGTATGTGTGCAACAGGGACAGAACTGTTACTACTGGCATGTAAGATAGCATTTGTACTAGTGGTATTATATACATTATCAATAGTGGGTGGTGTTTTGATAAAGATCCCCATCCCTCTCCTTTTTATATGCACACCCCATATAAAACAGCTCCTAAATAAATGCCTAATAAAAACATGAAAATTGCAAACAAGCCTGTGATATAATGCAGAACACATGCGTATGAATATGAAAATCTATGCACAATATAATAATTACCATTTTTCTTGACATATAGGGAGTAGTTTAGAGTGTTGCTACCGTCTTCTGCTGTTTCTGAAAAGAAATCAAGTTTATTGATAGAAAAAGAAAAAGAGAGAGAGAGAGAGGGAGAAAGAAAGGGAAAGAGAGAGAGTGCAAGTGAGAGAGAGAGAGAGAGCTACAGAAGGAAAGATACATAGAGTTTGGTATTGTGCAAGAGAGTACCCTCTGTGAAAAAGTGCAGCATAGTGCAGGTGTACCGTGAAGACACTGGTATGAAGTGGCCTAACAAGAGGTAGTTAAAATGTCTCAGTACAGTATTAATCAGGGTTGCTGGGCATATAAAGTCACTATGGTGTGCTCAGTGGTGCTCTCCGGACATCCGATGTGGATCTAGTAGCTCAGCTCCTTAACTTTGACAGCAAGGCCCATTATACCTGGGGTCACTCATCCTGCAGATGAGGTTCCGCATGCAGATCAGGTCACCTGGTAGTAACTGTTGAGTGGGTGAGGAATCTGATTGTGCAGCAGCCATGACACCTGGTGTTTCCTTTGAACGGGGTGGTGCAATCTGTTGAGAGACAAGTTTAATGGCCCGTGTTAGGGTGGTCAAATAACTGGGAAATTCTTCATTTAACACAGATGCTGCTCTGTGTGTGCCTGATGCTCTTCTAGCGGGAGACATGGGTGTATGCATGCAACAACCAGTGACCACCTCATGGGGTGATAAATGGTGGTTTTTGCAGGGCAGTGTGCACAAACTGAAAAGTGCTAAGGGCAAGCAGTGCATCCAGTTTTTCTTTAACGTTGTGCAAAGCTTGGACAGTTTACTCTTGAGTAGGCCGTTTACGCTCCCCACCTCTCCATTGGCCTGGGGGTGGTAAATGGTACACATTCAATGTTTCATGCCAAGCAATGTTGCAATTTCTTTGAATAGTTCATTAAAAAAGTGTGTGCCATTATCTGACCTTTAATACATCGCGCACACACCCCATCGAGGGAAAACCTTGCACACTGAACATTTAGCTGTGCTTTTGCCATCTGGATGTGCACAAGGTCCTGCCTCCATCCATCTGGAAAAGGGGCAAACAACAGTGATTAAATATGTGGAACAATTGTACCTATCACCCATATCCGCATAGTCTACATGCAACTGGCAGAACAGCAGAGTGGGGTGGTGCAGAAGGCCTATTTTTGTTCCCAATGACATCCCTGTGCTGTAACTGTGACACATAGTTCAGCGGATAACAAAACTGGTCAAGTGTTCCAGGAGATTTGGGACAAACCAGTCTTCATGGATGTCTGCAGCTATGTGCTGTTTAGAGATAGGTGATGGATGATGAAGCTGGTCAAACGCTGCTATTAATAATTCGTGTTGCATAACTGCATTTCCCGTTATCTCCTGTCTCCATAATAAGTCAGTAGGGGATTGATTGCACCCTTTTTTTAACCTCAGTTGCTTTTCCTCCTCGGGGGCCTGCCCCTGTAACTCAATTATTTGTGCAGTTGGGAGAGCATTGTAAGGGACAGGGGACTGCTCAATGTTAGGAATCAGCACAAGATATTCCACTGGTTCAGGAAACGGAAAATATGCTGCTGTTTTGGCTGCTGCATATGCAGCAGCGTTTCCGAGAGATGTTATTAGTGTGGGCAGCGCATTTTACAACCACCACTGTAGATGGTTGTGATAGTGAAAATTATCCCATGTAGTAAAGTGGCATGTTGAACTGGCAACCCGTCAGCCCTCCTGAAGCCCCTCCTCTTCCAACAGGTAAGACTGGCATGCACTGTTGTAGTGACATCAGATTAGACGGTCACATGGCACCGTTATAACGCCTGTGGTGCTTCTATGAGTGCAATGAGCTCCACCGCCTGGGCTGGAAAGTGCATGGGTAATAGTTTTTGCACTAATATTTTGTATTCACCGTCTATCAGGCGCACCACAGCCACCGTTGCTCTGGTCAATTGTTGAAGACCCATCAATGAAGAGGACCTCCCCTCTCTAGTGAGCTGTCTTTTGCTTTGGGAATGTCGTCCTCCTCCCCCTCGTATCATACACAATCATGTCGGGCTATGTCTTCGTCTGTGCATTTTTCGGACTAAAATGTAGCAGGGTTTACTGTTTTGTATCTTACAATGTATATGTTTGGTCTGGACAAGATTATCTCCTAGGCAAATGCTCTTTGTGTAGTCAGAGTGGATTTTGATCTTTGCCGGATAGCATGCTCCGCGTATAAGGTGACGGAACAACCCACTACTATGGTGGAGCTTTTTTCAATCCCAAATCTCAAAGGCTGCAGCAGCAAGTGCCTGCACGCATGCAAATTGTCCCTGCATTACTGAGTCTAATGTAACGCTGTAGTAGGCCGGTGGCCTGTGGCCCATCATGCTTTTTTGCATCAGTACTGCAGCCAGTTGATGGTTTGAGTGAGAAAACAAGTGCAATTCCTGAGTGTAGTCTGTGATTGCTAACACTGGGGCTGTTACTTTAAGAGCTTCAAACTCAGTGAACATGTCCTCTGTCCAAGCAATCTTGTTGTCAGTCTTCTGGGCTTATTTGAGGCCCTACAGAAAGGGTCTAGTGTACGCCACATAGTCCAGTATTCAGGCCCTTCAATAGTTACACAATCCCAGAAACCTTTGCATCACCTTCACTGTGGTGAACTGTGGGGTGGCAAACACAGATGCAGCGCGAGCAGGTATTATTCTTTTCCCGTTTACAGATATTAAGTACCCCAAGTACAATACTTCCTGCAGGCAATATTGTAGCTTGTCCTTGTCAATCTTGTAGCCCTTGTAGGCCCGGAGTTGTAAGAGTGTTATTGAATCTTTTCTGCACTAGTGTTGGCTGTCACGGGACACCAGCAAATCATCCACATATTGGATAACGGTGTGAGACACCTGAATGTTTCCCAAGTCTGCATGTAATACTATGTTAAAAAATACTGGGGGACTCACAGTACCCTTGAGGCAATCTAGTGTTTTCAGACCTCATCCCTCATGAGTAAACGCAGTGAGGTATTGTCAGGGTGCAGTGGAATGGAGAAGAAGGCATTTTTGATATCCACAACAGTAAAATGGGCCAAATCAATATTGTCGCAGGATTTGAAACTACGGGAAATTCTAGGGGGCGTAAATCCTGAATCATTCTCCAACTACCACCCTTTGCCTTTTTTATAGGATTGATAGCCGTGTTGCATGAGAATGTGGATGACATTATTATCCCCTGGTTTAATAGATCAATAATGATGTCCCTAATCCCCTCCTCCGCCTCCCTGGCTAGGGGATACTGTGGCATTCAGGGCAAAACAGCACCCGGTTTCAATGTTGTTCACACTGGGGTTACTCCTTGTAACAGTCCTATATCATGGGCATTTGTGGTCCAAAGTCGCTCAGGTACCTAGGTCTGTACCAATAAAGTGGGATGGGGCTGCAAGGGCATAAGGTGACATTGTACTTTCCGGTATTGCAACATAATGTTACAGGAGATACAAATAGCCAATATAATCTCACCATCATCGGGTTGCTCCTCAAACGACGCTGCATCAGTTACCTCCCTCAAGGGTACCGTGGGATCAATACAAAGCACTGTGCGCCACTTGCACCCATAGGGTCAGTCCCTAAAACAACAATTATTTCCCCCCAAATCACCAGACCTTGCAAATCTAGGGACAGTATCATTCCTGCCACCAGCTCAGGGACACCACAGGGCGGAAATTGAAATTGGCTGGCACTCGCCAGCAACTTTTGCCAATCTGGGGTATAGCCTCAAGAAGCACATTTGATCACCATCTCCCTCATTGCACACATTTGTGGGGTGGCACATACTATCCCAGTGTCTGTAAAGGAGATAGTCATGTTCAGCTTTTTTAAGCAAGTCACGGGCCAGCAAATTTATTGGGGAACGTTCAGACTATAATGGAGGGCCCACAACGCTTTCCCCAATATTTTTATGTCAAATTCTTTGGTGTATGGAACCATGGGGATAGCCCCAGAGAAGCCCTGTGTGTCAAGAGTTTCACTCGATAGCAGGACATTTCCCCATCACTGATGCCTGATTTATTGGCACCTGTGTCAGCCTTGAAGATGAAGTGTTTATTTCCTATCTCAGCACCCACCAAGGGTTTGTCATCAGAGTGGACTGTCAAGGATAGTACTGCGTATGCAAGCGCTTTCTGTGGGCTGTCCTAGTTGGGGTATGTGTTAGTCCCTGGGAGCATGACAGGGTTTGTCCCCATAGCAATCACTCCTTAGTAGGGTACAATAGTGCATTCAGCACCATGTTAGCTGTTAGCGTGCTACTCAAATACATGCATGCTGTTGAGGCATGGGTGGCTGCATTTGTGGGTTACGCCCTTGTGCACCTGGTGGCAGCGGTGGCTGTTGGGTATAAGCTTCATGTATCTCATAGAGAATAGATGTCACCCTCTGTGTTGGTGCCTGTGGTTGGGGCTGGGATGGTGGATGATAATTGGTATAGAATCTGTATCCCACTCCCTGTATGCTTCTACACTCCCTTGAAAAATGTCCCCACTTTCCACAGCTCCAACACTGTGACAGACCCATGCCTTCTCCCCCAAGTCCCATTCTACCAAATCCTGCCCTTCACCCTCAGAAGAAACCCCTCTTGCTCTGCTGACCTTCTTGCTGCCACTCTGAATAGGGTCCACCTCTCCACTGTCCTTGTTCTGCTCCTGGCCAGAATGCAGCTATCCTCACATCTGTGGGTGCCTGTGCATTCCCTGTTGTTTCTATCGGTGCAGGTCCGGGTGCCGATCATTCTACAGCTATTTTAGCTTCTTTTTTCTTCACCAATCTCGCTTCCTCGCATGTATACGCTGTGCTGCTTCCTTTTTGCACTCCTTAATTCTTTACAATGGTGTATAATTTTTGTCTGAATCTCCGCCCACCCTTTTGCTTCAATGCCCGCTGTCTTGTTGTGCACTTTCTGCAGCTTCTTGGGTAGGCCCCTTTTGATAACAGAGTAGAAAAGAGTAACTGATCGGTCCCACTGTTCCCCCGTTTCCAGCCGCCACATCTCTTGCAGCTTAAAAATATACTGTGCGGGGTCCTCATCCTCTCCCATAGTATATTGCATTATATACTGTAAGTCTGGGGTGTTTGGATATGTTTGCCATTGTACATCCCATACTTTAGCCCTGAGGTGTTTGAAAGGTGCTCTGTTGTGTGCATCGTCATCCAGTTTCACTCCCGGGTGTCCCGCCTTAACCCATATGTTCCCTGCCTGGTCACCAACCATTGCTACCAACAAACGTTTCATATCCCCCACCGCTAAAGTGATGCCTGCCATTTGGTTTTTCGAATGCGTAAATACATATCCCAGCACCTGCAGTGAGGGGCAGGAGCTCCTTGATCAAGTTATTTGTATCCATTTGTGCACTTCCCGGGCCCTTGTATAATAGTGGCATCTGGGTGCCCATCCCTTTGCCCCCTCTACTTCCTGCACTTCTTTTTTTCCTTGCCACTGCCACTCAGCCATACCTGCTCCATAATCTGTAGTTCCACATGCTCTCTACCCTGAGTGTTATTTCTGGTGCCTGCTGTCCCTCTTCTGCACCACCCTCACACTCGTCTTCTGTGTCCCATTCTTCATCTCTCAACTCTCCATCCGTGTTCCTATCCAACCTGACTGTCCCAAATCCCACGCTCCCTACTCGCCCGCTCTCAACTTCGTTTGTCTTAACGTGCAATCCTTTATTGCCATACTGTCAGACCTAAATAAAATGTCCACAGCCCGACATTCATCTAGCGTGCTTTCTTTTACTCTTTGTACCGTCTGCGCTGCTCTTAATCAAGCCAGCTCTACTCGCGCCTCTTACAGCGCCTCCTCTAATTCTTTTGTCTCCTTGCCTTCTTGGGATGGGGGTTGCTGGGGTAGGAATGTCCAGTGGTGGTAAGGTGGTGGCTGGGGAGAGCACGAGGGTCGGGATAGCATAGCCAGTTGCTGGGTGAGCCGCTAATGTATGCAGTACCTGCTGAGGTCTCGCTCCCCTCTGTTACAGTAGCTCCTCCAGGGATATCTCGTGCCCCTGGCTCATCCGGATCCTCTACGCCCTTCATCATTTTCCAGAGATCTAAAACCTCGTTCCTATTCTGTAGTTATTTTCCTTTATACTTTGCTGCAAAAAATGTACTCATGTATTCTAGTACTCGTTTATTATGGGTGCTCTGCTCTGGCCAGAAGGGGGACAGACCCCCTTGTGTTTCTACCTCCCATTGCTTGTGGTATTTCACTATCTTGTCCCTGAAGTATGTGATGCCAGGAAGCACCTCCTAGCTAAGCCATACATTCGAGGAGAATAGGCTGAGTGTGTAGCCGGGAGCTGGCAAACCAGAATGTTGCAACAGGTCGCTTCAGTGAGTACTGACATTTGGTGTGAAGGTGGGTGTTTCACAAAGTGTTACAGGCATTTGATGTGACGCAAAACGCTTGTGAAGAACTGTGTCCAATTGATCAGCTCACAGTTTATTTATACTTCCACTTGTAGTTACTGGAAGAGCAAGTGCAAAAGAGTGATGAAGCAGACTGAGGCCTCGAAACAGGCTCAGAAAGAACTCACACAGAGGATTGTTAAATGACATTGGGGCCCTCAAGCAACAAATTAGGGAATTGCTTACAGTCCTTTTGCGATCAAATTGGCAGTCATTAAGGATAAGCCATTGAGGACCCCCATTACCTATGGAAGTGAAGCATATGTGCCCCAAGTAGTAGAACTAGGACATGCAACAAACCACAAGGTAATTTTTCCCCTGTAAGGACCAATCCCTCCCATCTATTTTAACACATAGAAATGTAACTAACCCAATGAACACCAGGGGCCAGATTACAGAAACTTTGCACCGGTGCAAGTGCAAAGTTGCACGGTATTAGCACTAGGGCAAAGTTTGCCCTATTTTTAAAAAAACAGTGGCACACACTAGAAAACTACTGCACCATGACAAGGGCAGTTTGGCATATTAAAAGCACCAGGGCAAAAATTGCCATGTGCTAAATAGATACATTTATGATGCAGTTTTGCATCAGTGCAAAGTTTGCCCTAGTGCTAATACCATTCCGTATTAGCACTAGGGCAAACTTTGCCCTGGTGAAAAAATGCAGTAGACACCAAGAAGAACAGCAAATTACTCCCATATGTGAACCCTAATCCCTTAGCTGATTAGTACTCCCCTGGGGTGCATATGAACAATTCCTCTGTAACCCTGTACAATGTTTCAAGAGTGCAAAGTGGCCATTATGATACCCAGGAAACCTTGGTTAACAAATGTATCCACTACTTTAGGCACATAAGAGGGTGTATGTCCATTGTTAGGAGTGATATAACAAGATGTGTGAGGCAGAGAATGCCAAATAATGGTGATGACATGATCGTGGTTTCCTTAAAAAAACTATTATCTGATGGAGGGTTTATTGCCCATTGTGCTTTGTGCGTACCCACTTTCTGGCTCTAGTATAACAATTTGGCCCACATTAAACAATAAAACATTAGATACTAGCCCCATGGAGTACAGATATTTGAGAAATTAAGTTGTATTGAAGAGAACCAATATCCCGGGACAACAGGCAGATGAAGGCCAGGCGGGTATCTGCCTGGACGAAGTAGAGCAACAATGTCATATCCCTGTCATGGAGCCGAGGTCCACCAGGAGAGCCATAAGACTGATTTCATGGAACATCGCTGGCTCGAGAAATCATCTTGTTGACCCTGAGTGGTGTGACTTCATCCCGGGATATGAAGTAGTGTGTTTCCAGGAAACACGCAAGTTAGGTCAGATTGTTTTCCAGGGGTATGAGGTAATCCAAGTACCATCAGTTAAAGGCCAGAAAGGAAGACCTTCTTGTGTCCTGGCCACATGGATCAGCAATGGGCATCATTGGAAAATATGAAAGATTGAATCAGGCTCCATGGGCATATTGTATCTGATACCTGACTTACCTGGTGCTCAACCAATATCTTTGTTTAATGTTTGTAATTGAGTTAACATCACATGAGAACATAATATGTTTGAATTGGTCAAGAAACCCACAGACGATAAGGAAGTTCATGAAGGTCTGGCATACCCAGTTATTCTTGTTAATGATTTAAACTTACACATTGAACCATTTATTATCTGACATGGAGGGGGTTTGGGATGACCAAGATGAAGCTTGGGACATCCCAGCATTAACAGCTGTTATTTCAAAGCGGGTTCACTCGTGAGCACTGGATTGCAATGGCCTACTCTTTGGCATGGAACTAAGGGCATTTAATCAGTGATTTGTGAAAGATCAACCAGCCAAACCCACCTTAAAAGGGAACAACTTCCCCTTGCATATTGATTACATCTTCCTATAAACTAAGATTTGAGGCTATGCATTGTACTTTGAGGTATTAGGAGAATTGGGCAGTGACCATAGACAACTAGCCCTAACATTTATGACCATAGCTGCGCAAGAGATGGACCATCATGGTAACCCAAATATTCCTGTCCAATTTCTGGGGCAATTAAGGAAAATAATCAAATGGGCTAACCTTGATGCGCCCTCCTTGAATCCCCCGTATTTACCATCGAATGCTGCCCGATTTGGAGTAACTTTTGAAAATGGAGCTTCCTGATGAAGAGGCTTCCACGCATATGATAACCTTGTTATTAATTTACAACCTCTCATTACTAAATCTATCCAGGGCATTGTGAAACATGCCATCAAATCCAACAAGTGGTATGATGAAGAATATAAGTCAGCTTGAAGGGAGGTTTGAGTGTTAATAAGATTGAGCTATGGTGTGTGAGAACCCATTATAAACTCCTGATCAAGCATAAAAAAGATAATCTAGTACGTCTAGAAAGGGAAAGACTGCAGGAAGCATCCACCAGTGGGCCAGCACATTTTGGAAAATTATCAGTGGTAGCAGGGAGGGAGGCAGCAATGACTTGGTTGATAATATCACTCCGAGCATTTGGAAAAACAATTTCCAGAGTCTGTATGGCTTGATACAGCATGTGGATGTCTTGGGGAACTTGCTAATGAACGTAGAACACAGAAGTGTAGCCAGTGAAAGCAATATAGGTCCTTTCTAATTAGGGCTCTTGGAAGTATAGAACACCAAACATATTTCAAAGTGGGGGGAAAGCTACTGGACCAGATTTCATTCCTGTAGATCTTATTAAGGATGAATTGATCATCTGGACACCGGTTTTATGGAGGCTGTTTAATATGATTCTCAGGAATAAGGAGCCTATCTTGGTAAAATACTTTAATTCCTATTTATATAAAAGAAAGAGAGAGAGGATCCAGGGAATTACAGGCCGATATCCCTGTTAGATAGTATGGCGAAAGATTGTGCCAGAGTAATTTATGAACAGCTTCAGACTTGGGTAGAGCAGGAGGGTATAATTGACCACTTACAAGCAGGCTTCCAGCCAAAAATAAGCAACATGGATCAAGTAGTTTGTTTATATCTTACTATACAGAAATGCACAGTTTTGAGAAACATGAAGCTTAATACAGTGTTCATTGACCCCAAAACTGCTTTTGACGATGTACCCCAAGGTCAATTGTGGACTATTATACCAGAAGGGGGGTCCCAGGCAACCTCCTGCAAATCACTGAACAACTTTATTCGACCAAAAGAGCTTCTCTGCTCTGGGACTTAGGTGGTGAGCTCACTGCAGTGACCAGAGCGGTGAGGCAGGGTTGCGTCCTCAGCCCCCTGTTGGTCTTAATTTACATAGATGAAGTCATAAGCCATATTATATCAAAATGTTTTGACCAGCCGAATGCTGGGACATGAATCCATCCCAGTGATGCTATTTGCCAATGATGCTGTGCTTCAACATTGGCAAAGGGTCTGGTGACCACCCGGGAAGCATTTGTGGAGAAATGCACTCAGCTCCAGTTTGAGGTAAACACTGGAAAAACAAAATCCCTAGTCTTTCGCCCTAAGTCTAAACAGTTCACCAAACTTATGTTAAACATAAGCGGCTATACTCTAAAACAAGTTTGATGCTATGAATATCTGGGCATCAGATTTAATGACCTTGGCCAATGGACATCATAAATTGTTAAATCTAATGCTGACCTTGATAAATATGGAGGGGCCTTTTGGAAATTCTTCCTTAGTCACAGGCGAGGAGCTGTTACCCCAGCACTAAGTATGTATGTCACACAGGTGAAATCTGCAGTCCTGTATGGAGCAGAACCGGGAGGCATGTTGTTGGCAGTAAATTGGGGTTGGCTCAAATAACTTTCCTCAAAAGCCTGTTAGGCATGTCTTCTGCATGTCCGTGTTCCCCCCTCTATCTAAAGTTGGGCCTAAGGCTGATTAATGGGGACACAAGCCTCCAGTTAGTCCTGTATTGGTTCAGGGTGTGGACAGTTCCTGAACTTGCGATTTATTGTTTGGCAGATGTACATATTCTGAGCCTTGAGGGGGGCAGGACCTTGACTTGGTTCGCACATGCTGAAAAATGTTTGATTGACTTGAGTCTAAATGAGCAATGGTTTCATTTCTTGAGCATCACAAAAGGTACTGTAGAATTGGTAAAAAGAGGGTCTCCAGTGAGGCAGCCGAAATGAAACTCGTTACTGCTTGTATTGGGTTAGCAATGGCTAGTCATATTTGACTGGCAAATACTCACTGGGACTTGAAAAGTATTTAGATGGGGTACACCCGCCACTGGCGTGTCGCTTGTATATGAAATTCAGACTAAATCAACTGAATCTGGTGTGCCGCTCAAGTAAATGGTCTGCAACTGGAAGTGACCTATGCCTAGTGTGTGTCTCAGCTATGGAGTCAGTAAGCAACTTCTTGTTTTTCTGTCCGGGCTACCAAGTGGTCCGATGTAGGTACTTGAAAACGTCCTTTAATGCACACAGTGTACGACATGTAAACCAAGCACTCTTATTGTTTAAATGATCTAACGAATATTGTATATTGTGTAGCCAGCTACATTTACCAGGTATGGTCCATAAGATCTAGATTTTTGAAGAGCAGGAAATGCTAACTCCCCATCTTCTCATGCCACTATGACCCTAATTTTGCAGATATGCACAACCAATTTGGTTTTATCTATATCTGCTCTGATCCAGGCCCTATATACATTCTGTGGCCCAGATAATTTTGCAAATTATATAATTTACTGAGGACGATCAAAGGGATCTCTCTGAGCCTGTGTATATTTTCAAGGCCAGACAGTGCTCACCTTTCTCCTGCACTTTGAATATATTTGTATTTGTCCGTGTGTTCGGACTATATGCTAATTTGCACATTTATTGTGCTGTTTACTTTAGCTCAAAATTGTATCCAGTCTGTATTGCTATTTTCACATCTTTTATACCCTGGGGTTAACCATTGCGGTCTGTTTCATTATTTTTTTAAATAATGTTCTTGGATGCCATTCTCAGGATAGAGCTGAATTATTGAGATTTGTTTAAACAGCTCCTTTTGGCATATTTGTAAAGACCATGTCCTTACATTTTTAGTGTTTAAATCCCTCTTATATTGTAGCACTGTTCACCATGTAAATCATGCCACAATTTATATTGTCAAATTTTTTTTATGATGTGTTTTATGTATTTATTGGCAAAATCATATAATTTAAATAAACGCCTGAAGATGATGATCAAATTAGGGAATTGGAAAGGGAAAATAGTCAGTCCATCATTAGAGAGATGGACTCACAAAAGGATTTTTATGAAATGTGTCAGAACATAAATATTCTGAAACAACTGAATTTTCAACAAGTCGAAGACCAAGATGCATTCAGCTTGAAAGTGGATGCAGAGAAGGAACAGTCAGGTCCTCAGAAATTACCTGAATTAGAGAAGAAAGGTATGACCTGGTAGAGCGTGTGAAACAAATAGAAGCTGAACTATTAAAGGCAGTGAATTGTAGGGATGAGCAAGAGAAAGAGATTATTCTCCTGAAGGAAAAGTGCCTTGAATATGCACGCATCATAGAAGGCTTATAGAGGGAGAATGAATCACTTCAGCATGAGGTGCAGCAAACAAAAGATTGGTTGGTTGCTCAGAGCAGGGTTCTTGACACTAATCAGGCCTTAGTGCCAGAATTGAAACACCAGCTATCTGACAACCAACAGGAGATAAGGAAAGGGAGACACAAACGTGAGAGTCTCATCACAGAAATTGAACATTATAAACAGGCCCTGAGGCACCCTGACTAATCAGGATGTGGGACAAGGCCCACTGATCAAGGTGAGTTGCCCCACCCAGCAGCGGCCTCAAGCCAGTCATTTACAACCTCTCATGTACAAATGGGTACCGACCTCATGCATGCCACCTATCAAGACCAGGGTGACAACAGGCAGTTAGACTTACCCAGGCCTATCCCAACTGATCCAGAAGGCCAGTCACTGTCTGATATTGATGAGTATTCATCTCTAATACATTGAAGGGACGGTGGCTGGAGCAGTGTGTTCTGAGAGGCCAAAAGGAATCTTGTGAGTAAGTCTGACCCAGGAAACTCCTATGATGACAAGATCAGGGAGTTAGACTTAAAGAAGATGAAGATACAAAGAGACCACCTGGAAAGCTTCACTGTAAGAGAAAAACCAGAGATTCAACCCAGGAAGAGTGTATTAAAAAACTCCATCCATTCAGGGAGTTTGGGGGATTTCCGCAGACTACCTGAAAGGAGGGAAGAAGAGACAGAGTGTAATCCTGGGCCTCAAAGTAACTACCAGGAAAGTGACCCTGAGACCTCACTGCCGTCCAGGCGAGAAAAGTCCAGATCCTATGACTCTGGGAGATATTCCCGATCTCATAGAGATACGAAGCACCTATAGGACAGGGAATGGAGTACACAGAGTACCTCTGAGTCAGAAAATGAATGGACTCAGGTGCAGAGGACGAAAAAGACAGGGAAACAGACCAAGGGTTTTGTGAAAGACCAATAAAACAAATCAAGGCCATAAAGAGCTTCCTGACCCCATACCCAAAGAATGCCATGTGTTCGGTATGGGAGCACCTGGAACTTTATGAGCAGATTATGGCATCATTCCAGATCAGAAATGCTGTGAATTGCATAGCATTTGCTAAATGGACTTCTCACGTAAATACTCCAGTTTCTTTGCAGTACTGGAGGATCAGGATCAATGTAAATGGTCCACCTATTAGCCAACCATTTTAAAACATTTCTCCTCACACTGAAACCCACTGTCATGATCTCTGCTTCCAAAAGGTCAGGGTTTTCCCAACTCCCTTGGAAGCAGATCCATAACCCAGGTTCCGAGTGCCAACCAGTCCCAATTGGGACCTTTTGGACACAGTCCTGGCGCCAGTGGCACCAGGCTCATAAATATGCCCAGTCCCAGCGCTGGAAGCGCCGGGCTCATAATGCTTGGGTGGACTTACCTGCAGCAGACCATGCTGCTTACTTCCCTGCCAGTTGAGCCTCTGATCCTCTTCTGTTTGGAACTACTTTTCCTGTTGGGTGGGGCAGGAGCCACTCCCTAGATTCAGAACACTGGAACTCTTCTGGAAAGCAGGAACTCTTTTCTTACCTAGGCGTGGCTGTGGAAGGAGGCACCTAAGCACTACAGGAGGCTATTTAAACCACACCCGATGGATGAATCTTGCTTTGCGTTATTCTGCATCCTCTGCAGCAGAACGCTCATCGTGTCTTCTGCATCTGATCCTGGACCTAAGGAAAAAGGTTTACCATCCTGAATCCAGTCTTCAGCAACACCTATAAAGACAAGAAAGAACAGGTTAGCATTACAGTCTTCAGTGACAGCTCTTCACTTACCTGGTCCATCGGCTGTCACCAACGCCTCGCGCTGCATTCCGGCATCTGAAAGACAAAGGCTTACCTACTCTTCGTGCACTCCGGAGGTCTTCACACTGCATTCCGGCATCTGAAAGACAAAAGCTTACCAACTCTTCGCACGCTCCGGAGGCCTTCGGCGCTGCATCCCGCATCTGAAAGACAAAACAAGGTGCGTTTAAAGACATTGGGGAACTTTAATACTCACGTGCCATTACTCCTTTCCACATCTAACCCAGTGGGTATTCCGGCACCCTGCAGCCGCTCCGAACTTGTACCTGCAAAATAAAAAGACAGTTAGAGCGCATTGTGAAGCAGGCAACAAGCGCTTACTTACGTGCTTCCAGGCGCTTCTATTCATCACACGGGCTCCATCTTCAACTCACTTCAGCCCGTCATCCGCCATCGCCGGAACCCTGCAAAACAAGAGACATCATTACTAAAGACTTTAAAGACATTAGAATTACTCGAAACTTACCGTTCGTGCAGTAAACGACGGACAGCAGTCCTCTGAAGTCAAGAGGCCTGCTCCCCTTATCCAGTGAAGAAACTGGTTACAGCACCCTGCCCCGAAGCAGATGGAGAGCACAGCGTTCACTTACCTAAGGTGAGAGCGTTAACCTTTGGGGTTCTACAGGAGAAGAGAAAGGAAAGAAGAGAGAGACATTCAATAACCCAGTTCCTTAATCCCATATTTTCTATCTGCAGACATCTTACCCTTCGAGTCAGACATACAGTGCACAGAGGTCCAGCCCAAAGAGCCAGCCGTGTGTTACACATCACCTTTGAAGATACGGTATACGCCCAGTCAAGACCGGCGCCTCTACGGGAATCAGGTGAGCGTTACAGAACGCAAAGCCTACCACAAAACTCCCGTCCAGGCGCTATGGAGACCTCGGATACCGACCAGCTAGCCCAGTTACTTGGGGAACTAAGGGCAGAAGTGCATGCAGCCAGTCAGGAAACGAACGCTCTAAGAAGGAAACTGATTATTTCCAAGGAGCGAACAGATGATCTCGCTAGACAATTGCTACAGTCAGAAGCCGGACAGACCCCGTTACCCGCATCTGGGGGAAATCTTCCTTCTACATCCTCTATGAATCCAGTGCAGATCAACCTACCTGGGAATGTACCTCTGGCTCCGCCCGAACGATTTTCTGGTGACCCAAAGAGGTTTGCAGTATTTATCAATCAGTGCCGGTTGCATTTCTTATGCCGGCCAGCAGCCTTTCCAACTGATCAAGCTAAAGTAGCTTTCGTGCTTTCGTACCTTAGTGGCAATGCGGCAGACTGGTCGATCCCTCTAGTAAATCAAGATGATCCGGTCCTCCATGATTTTCAAGCTTTTCAGCTCAGTATGGAAAAACTGTTCGCAAGACATTCACAGGGGCAGGCCTTGGACAATGAGCTTTTTTCGTTGCGACAAGGTAATCAAGACCTTTTGGCTTATATTGCGTCTTTCAACAGACTGATAGTGGAAACTCAATGGCCTGAGGACAAAAGGATTACGCTGTTTTATAGAGGTCTACGTGGAGAGCTCAAAGATGTGTTAGCCCAAGTAGTGAATCCCCCACAAGATTGTTCGGACTATATAGACTTAGTCGTTCAAATAGATCACAGACTGCAGAACAGGAAGGCCGACAAATAGGGGGTCTGAAAGGTCCTCTAACACAAAAGGAGCGGGAAAGGAGAAAACAGTTGCAATTATGCCTCTATTGCGGAAACTCAGGGCACTTTCTTCGAGACTGTCCGGTGAAACCTGTCAAGAAGGCAGTAGGAGCTGCAGTTACCAAAGTTACAAACTCTGCGCAGGGAAACGACCTCGCCCGACAAGAATAGAGGTCCTCTTGCCGAGCGTGAAAACCAGTTCCGTGACCTCACATTTCGTGATACCTATGGTCCTCATTAGCCCTGATAATCCGGATCGATTACATGCAATTGAAGCTTACGTCGACAGCGGTGCCATCGGCAATTATGTGGATCATGAAATGGTTTTGAGGATGAATCTAACTCTTTGTCCCAAGGCTGTAAAGGACGTCATTACTACGGTGGATGGTACGGAGATAGCCTCCGGGCCAGTAACGCATACCACTCAAGAGGTGACGCTAGTAAGTCAAGATGGACACCATGAGAAGATCGTGTTCGATGTGATCAAGGCCCCTCAGTTTCAGATTATTCTAGGAATACCTTGGTTAGAGAAACACAATCCTCTGATCGATTGGCGAGCAAGAACGGTCCAGTTTCCAGAATGTGTCTCTACTTGTCACCCTCCACCTGGTGTTGCACTGGCAGCAATTTCTTCAGAGACTCCCCAGTTACCTCCCGAATACCTAGAATACCAAGATGTTTTCCGGAAGGATCAGGCTAACTCTCTACCTCCTCATAGGTCTTATGACTGCCAGATAGACCTGATACCTGGATCTACTCCTCCTTGTAGTAGAATTTATGCCCTCACCGAGCCTGAGAACCTTCACCTTCGACAATACCTGGATCAATACCTGGCAAATGGGTTTATTCGTCCTTCCAAGTCCCCTGCTTCTTCAGCTTTGTTCTTCGTTCCAAAAAAGGAAAGATACCTTAGAACTTGTATAGATTATCGCTCCCTGAACCAGATCACCGTTAAGAATAGATATCCGTTACCTTTGATCCCTGAACTCCTGGACCAAGTCAGAAAAGCATGCATATATACAAAGCTGGATCTTAGAGGAGCTTACCACTTGGTACGAGTAAAAGAGGGCGATGAATGGAAGACGGCCTTCCGCACCAAGTATGGGTTATTTGAATATCAGGTCATGCCCTTTGGACTTTGCAATGCCCCGGCCGCCTTTCAATATTTTATGAACGATGTCCTCAGAGAGCTCATAGATGTGTGTGTTGTTGTTTACATTGACGACATCCTCGTTTATTCTTCATCGGAATCTGAACATCGGAAACACGTGAAAATGGTCCTCGAAAGATTGCGTCAACACAAACTTTTCGCGAAGTTGGAAAAATGTGTTTTCAACGTGACTGAAGTTGAATTCTTGGGATTCATATTATCACCTGGCGGAGTGCGTATGGATTCAAAGAAGGTCGATGCAGTTCTCAAATGGCCATCACCATCCTCCGTAAAAGGTGTGAAAAGCATGTTAGGCTTCGCTAACTTTTACCGCAGGTTTATCCCCGAATTCTCTCGAATAGTCCAGCCCATCACTGCCTTGTTAAAGAAAAACAAACGTTTTGAATGGTCTACCGAGGCGGAACAAGCTTTCCAGGATTTGAAGACTAAATTTATCTCTGCACCAATCTTAAAACACCCTCGCCCCGAACTCCCCTACATCGTGGAAACTGATGCTTCAAGCCTTGCCATGGGGGCAGTTCTATCACAAAAGGACCCGGTAACCAATCAGTTGCATCCCGTGGCATTTTGGTCCCGCAAATTCTCGCCTCCTGAAATCAATTACACGATTACTGACAAGGAACTTCTGGCTATCAAGTCTGCCTTTAAGGCTTGGCGGCATTATCTGCTGGGGGCCCGACACACCGTTACTGTGATTACGGATCACCGAAACCTGCAATATTTGAAAACCGCAAAAGCCCAATCCTCTAGACAACTCCGTTGGGCATTATTCTTTGCCGAGTTTGACTTCATAATTACCTATCGACCTGGTACAAAGAACGGTAAAGCTGATGCCCTTTCTCGGATGGGAGTGGAAGAACACTTGATCAACCCTAAACCTGTACCAATCATTCCCGAACAAAGAATTCTGGGTGTAATCACCACAGAATCCATAGAGGAAGTTAAGGATAAAGCCAGGCAACTTGTAACTCCAGCAGACATACAGAATTGGCATCTGCAGGGAAAGGACTTTGCAGTAAAGGACAACTTATTGTATTTCCAAGAACGATTATACCTACCCAGCACAGATTTACAGAAAAAAGTAATCTCTTGTTATCACGATTCTTTAATGGAAGGACATCCCGGTATGGCCAAGACCTCAGAAAAGATCAAGCGCTACTTCTGGTGGCCGTCTTGGAAAAAAGATATCAGAGACTTTATAATGTCCTGTGGAGTATGCGCCGAAAACAAGAGTCAAAAGGAAAGACCAGCAGGCCTCTTACGCCCTATTGACATCCCACCTCGCCCTTGGCATACGCTTTCTATGGACTTCATCACCGATCTACCTCCATGCTCCGGATACAATACGATTCTAGTAATCGTGGACTTATTCTCCAAGATGGCGCATTTCATTCCGCTCAAAGGCTTGCCAACAGCAGCAACTCTGGCCCGAGAATTTCTCGAAAACATCGTCCGACTGCACGGTTTTCCTTCGGTTCTAATTTCGGATCGAGGTAGTCAATTTATTTCTCATTTTTGGCGAAGTTGCTGTCGGTCGGCTCAAATTGATGTGAGACTATCGACCAGTCACCACCCTCAGACCGACGGACAAACCGAGAGGACCAATCAAACTCTGGAACAGTATTTACGCTGCATGCTGCAACAAACTGAAAAAACTTGGAAAGACATCCTTTGGATAGCCGAATATGCCTACAATAACTCTGTCCATTCGGGAACTGGGAAAACCCCGTTTTTTCTTTTGTACGGCAGTCACCCTCGAACCTCGGAGTTGGATCCCCTCCAAGATCTTGAAACACCAGCAGTAGACTACCTGCATTCTACAATCACCCAAGCCTTTAAGGAAGCTGTTTCTCACCTTCAAAGGGCTAAAGAACAATACATGAAAGCAGCAGATCAACATCGGAAGGAAGCCCCTCAATATCAAGTAGGGGATCAAGTCTGGTTATCCACCAAATATCTACCTCTAAAAGGGCCACGCACATTCAACCCAAGATACCTTGGTCCCTATTCCATCACTACCATAGTAAACCCAGTAGCGGTCAAGTTGGACTTGCCCCCGCACATGAAGATACATCCGGTCTTCCACGTCTCTCTATTAAAACCCGTGCAACCTCAAACCCGACTAACTAAATCTCCAAAACCTATCCTAGTTGATGGAGAAGTCGAGTTTGAAGTCAAAAGCATTCTGGACTCCAAGATCTCCAAATCGAAACTATTTTACCTAATTGACTGGAAAGGCTACGGTCCCCAAGAGAGATCCTGGGAACCTGCTGAATATGTCCACGCTCCTCGCCTAATCAAAAGATTTCACCGAACATTTCCTGACAAGCCAAAACTCCTGGAGAAGCCCGGTTTGGGAGGGGCCTTGAGGGGGGGTACTGTCATGATCTCTGCTTCCAAAAGGTCAGGGTTTTCCCAACTCCCTTGGAAGCAGATCCATAACCCAGGTTCCGAGTGCCAACCAGTCCCAATTGGGACCTTTTGGACCCAGTCCTGGCGCCAGTGGCACCAGGCTCATAAATATGCCCAGGCCCAGCCCTGGAAGCGCCGGGCTCATAATGCTTGGGTGGACTTACCTGCAGCAGACCATGCTGCTTACTTCCCTGCCAGTTGAGCCTCTGATCCTCTTCTGTTTGGAACTACTTTTCCTGTTGGGTGGGGCAGGAGCCACTCCCTAGATTCAGAACACTGGAACTCTTCTGGAAAGCAGGAACTCTTTTCTTACCTAGGCGTGGCTGTGGAAGGAGACACCTAAGCACTACAGGAGGCTATTTAAACCAAACCCGATGGATGAATCTTGCTTTGCGTTATTCTGCATCCTCTGCAGCAGAACGCTCATCGTGTCTTCTGCATCTGATCCTGGGCCTAAGGAAAAAGGCTTACCATCCTGAATCCAGTCTTCAGCAACACCTATAAAGACAAGAAAGAACAGGTTAGCATTACGGTCTTCAGTGACAGCTCTTCACTTACCTGGTCCATCGGCTGTCACCAACGCCTCGCGCTGCATTCCGGCATCTGAAAGACAAAGGCTTACCTACTCTTCGTGCGCTCCGGAGGTCTTCACACTGCATTCCGGCATCTGAAAGACAAAAGCTTACCAACTCTTCGCACGCTCCGGAGGCCTTCGGCGCTGCATCCCGCATCTGAAAGACAAAACAAGGTGCGTTTAAAGACATTGGGGAACTTTAATACTCACGTGCCATTACTCCTTTCCACATCTAACCCAGTGGGTATTCCGGCACCCTGCAGCCGCTCCGAACTTGTACCTGCAAAATAAAAAGACAGTTAGAGCGCATCGTGAAGCAGGCAACAAGCGCTTACTTACGTGCTTCCAGGCGCTTCTATTCATCACACGGGCTCCATCTTCAACTCACTTCAGCCCGTCATCCGCCATCGCCGGAACCCTGCAAAACAAGAGACATCATTACTAAAGACTTTAAAGACATTAGAATTACTCGAAACTTACCGTTCGTGCAGTAAACGACGGACAGCAGTCCTCTGAAGTCAAGAGGCCTGCTCCCCTTATCCAGTGAAGAAACTGGTTACAGCACCCTGCCCCGAGGCAGATGGAGAGCACAGCGTTCACTTACCTAAGGTGAGAGCGTTAACCTTTGGGGTTCTAAAGGAGAAGAGAAAGGAAAGAAGAGAGAGACATTCAATAACCCAGTTCCTTAATCCCATATTTTCTATCTGCAGACATCTTACCCTTCGAGTCAGACATACAGTGCACAGAGGTCCAGCCCAAAGAGCCAGCCGTGTGTTACACATCACCTTTGAAGATACGGTATACGCCCAGTCAAGACCGGCGCCTCTACGGGAATCAGGTGAGCGTTACACCCACACAAGGTGTGTAAAGCAGCACATAATTTGCAATGTGGGGAGAATCAGGCACCTAGGGATTTTGTGCAGGAGCTAGTAGCATGCATTTGCTCTGACTTCCTGGCAAGTGAACACACATAGCAAGGAGTCTGTGACCACCTATTTCCATGCGCTGCCCAAATAATAATTACTCAGCTGGTGCGTGACTTTCTTGAGCACAGGACCCTGGATTGGGTAATTGAACAAGCCACCAGGATCTATGAGGTCCAAACTCCCACTGCGAATTTAAAAAAAGAAAAACCCTAAGCTGTCTAACACATTTGCTGTGGCAAAGGTGGCAGAGGTGAGAACTACTCCTCCCTTGGACCTGGAGATGTGGGTGGCCTAAAAGTAACCCTCCTGCCAACAAGAAAAATGGAAGACCGAAGGGACCACCCACCCTGGCCCAATCGAATGGTAGTCAGGCAGGGGCCCAGAACAATGATCCCTCAGACCCTGCCACCTAGATGCTGGGGTATGTATACATTTCCTGAGCCAAGCAAAAGATTTATTTGACGAATTAAACAATATACATATCACACTTTTATGAATATGAACAATATCTAGATATCACACTTATTAATATGTATACACTGATCAGCAATGGGTGATATCACCTAAAAAATCAAAAATCTCTTTAATCAATAGGAGTATGGGTGAGAAGAAGAATGTAGCAGAGAATAAAACTTTGTGTGGGTTCAATGAAATGCAATGATATGAAATTAATGCAACACAGAAATGAAACTTGATATGAATTCAATCAAAGACAATGTAATCACTCTTTCCCCCTGTTATTACTCAATCCCCCCTATTATGCAAGATGAAGAGATGGAATGAGGACACGCAGGTTTCAGGAATATACAATCAACAATGCAGTTCAATCTGGATTCCCCAGCAAGCTTAGAGAGAACAGGAATGATTTTAAAACAGGTCAAATGCTTTTCAATGTGATTTGAAATTAATGGGAAAAACACTGAAAAGGAATTCACTAAATGGGATTCAAAACTAGCGGGAGCCGCTTTAGATAGATTCAGGTAGACACTAGCAATGATGTTTGAATGAATAATAGATAGGAAGCTGAATTCTAAGATTGGATGCAAGAAATAGCAATTTTATCTGGAATGGAATTGAGCCAAATGCAGAATCGCGGCAAACTTTTCAGCGTGCAAGAAATGTGATTACAGAAAAACCATAAAGAGCTGGAGTGAGGTTCATAGTTCGTTTGAATTCGGGGATGTTAGCTTCAATTTGATATTTAAATTACGTTCCTAGCATGTTCGGTTCAAAAGTTACAGAGGTTTTAGTAAAGGTCTATTTTTCAGAAAAGAGTCAAGATTTCAAATGAGAGATGCTCTGTTAAAGATTATAAACAAGGATTTCTTAACACTAAGGGAGGCTATGAAGATGCGAGATACCAACGGTACAGCCACCAGTCAGAGGCACCTCTGTCTGATCTTTGTCCGCTGTGACACTTGCCTTCTTCAGCAACTATATTAGCGCAAAGATGATTTATCACTACAATTATCACAGGATTATGTGGATGAGAGAAGGATTCAGGATAGACAAAAGAGATTCTACAATACAATCTGGATATGTTGGCATGGGTTGGATAGGATTACTTAAAACTAAGAGATGGCTATGGCCAGTTCTATACTAAACACTCACAACTATGGCTTGGGATAGGAATGGGCCGTCAAGATCTGGTCAAAGGTTTTGACGGGAATTTGCTCGCCACCGGACAGGTCTCAGGCACTTGGTTCTGCTCTCAGCAAGGCACTCTGGTCTGCACGGCCTCTGGTTCTGGATCTGATGGGTTGGTTGTGGGCACAGCTCTGCTCTACCGGTTTGGATCTCTGAGTTCTAGCAAGGGTTCTTGGCAAGAAGCAGGCAAAACAGCACAGCCAGGCTGTTGAATTGGTTGGGCCCCGTGGAAGTTTGGGGTTAAAATCAGGTTGCAAGATTCTAAAGGCCAGCTGAGAAGAGTTCAGCTTTTTGGATTGGACCTTTTGCTTCAGGGTTCTGGAGTCTGGATAGTTCTGGAGTCTGGATTCTCCTTCAGAGCACTTCACCAGAAGATCAGTAATGGGTGAATGCGTGTGTCTATTTCTGTGCCCTCAACAGTCCCTATTTATGTATTTCTCAAGGGGGTGGGTAGGCTGATTATACTATGCCCAACCCTCTAAGATGCCGATAGGTCAGAGAATTTCCTCTCCCCTGATTTGAGAAGCAACAGTGTGTGGTGATGTGTCATGTTTATGGTCCAGGGAGAAAACCCTCCCCTTTGTTTCTGTACAGTATATCTTATTTTTCACAAAAAACATATTCACAATATCCCCAACTTGCTAATATTACATATTCACATCCCAAATTAAATAAGGCATGCATCCGTCAAAGTCCCATCTTCTGGAGAGCTTCGGTTCACAAATGACAGTTTTTTGTGCTTTTGGTCGGTTACTCAGTGTCAATTCTGTACCAATTTTTCCACATACATGCACATACCATCTGGGCATATTCCTGTAAAGTTTCATATTTTTAACATTATCACAACTGCTACAAAGTCCACATTTTGATAATTCTGTCTCTGAATATCGCACAAGTTCCAGAGTAGTTTCTACTCGTGAACAACATTTTCATTTTAATAACCTCTAAATTCCATATTTTTACCAGTTCAGCACAATTTTCTATAAGCCTTTTTCTCAAACAAATAGTTTCTTCAATTCCCAATCCACATTTTCAGTCTAGCCCCGCATCCAAGGCTTGTCTGAGCCAGAGATGCAACCTGAGCTTGTTCCTGCCAGGGCTGGTTTCTGTTGATGCCCCAAATTAGCATTCCCTTTCAGTTCAAGAATCCCATTGTCTCTTAGCAGAGCAACAGGCGAAAGTCCCCCTCCCATTTCCTTTCACACACCCCTGCCAGTTTCTCAGCAGAGCAGGGGGGAAGATTCCTGTGTTGGGAGATGGTGTGGAATGTCTTTGAAGCCCAGTGTGGGAAAATATACTCACTTTTAAAACAGTGTTTAAATAGTCTTGTCCTAAAATACAAATTACATTTTTACAAATATATCCACAAATCTCTTAATTCCAGCCTTTTTAAAATATAGTTTTGAATTGTATCCACCTCTATTGCTTTTGATAGGAGTTATTTTCCATACTTAGGTCTTAATGTAGAAGTTTAAATGACAGTATAAATAAATCGCCAGCTTCTGACACAGGCGAGCAGCGGTATTGCGCCCATTTTTAACATATTTTTCCAAGAAAACATCCTTCAATAGGGATTTTCTTCTGATAATGTACTTCTGATGACACTGTACTTTGGTGGATTCTTGAAGTAAAGTGATGTTTAACACCCAACAAGGAGGTTGGATCTTTTGTGAGGTTTGGAAACCATGATTTTTGCAAATTTAACAGCCAAGAAAAACGGATTTTCAAGCAGCTCTGTGTTTCTCTTGCAATGCAGGAATGCCTTTTCAAATAGTTTCATTTTCCTCTGTGGGCAGCCAAATGATCGGTTTTGGCAGTGGTCTCCTGTGTTACCACTGATATTTTTAGGGTTTTCCTGCGCACGTCTGGATGATTTTAGCACGCATAATGCTTTCCAGTGGCCATTCTGATGTTCCTGATGCTCACAGCGCACAGTAATGTTGCAGGGCCTGGACTACTGGGTTAAAACATCCCATAAGCCCCCCTCTTGCGATTTGGCGTTCGATCGTCGATCAATGGAAATTCGCAAGACTGGGATGTCAGTCTCATCTCTTTTGATTCCACAAATGGCAACGTTCATCATCTTTTCCTCCATCAGCGGTGGATCGACTAGTTCTCCTCGCCCAGTCCTGATGTGAGTATTGAGTGATACTCCGGTGCCCTTCAATCTTTGCTCGCGGTCCCTGGGTATTCCTCCTTGGTTTGATTCTCTGTGGTTTCCAATCCTAGGATGACAAAGCAAAAACATATTTGTAGACATTTCCCCACCACTATTAATGTAGTGGGGCGGACACATACATTTTGATAAATCAGGACACTTCTTTTGTTGTAAGTTATGGACTATATATGGAATATTTTATAGTTGGAGTGACCCCCTCTGGGGTTCCAGAAGACTCCTCCAGTTGCTGCGGAGTGTGCTTAGGATGGCAACAGTTTAGTTGGTTAATATGGAACCACTTATCTTCCCCCTCTGCCAAACTGCCTTTGGGGATGCGGATTTTGTAGGCGACTGGTGAGATATTGTCTACTATTTCAAAAGGACTATGAACGAAATTCCGGGGTTTTGTTTTGTACCAAATAGGCAATACAATAAATAAATACAAACCTTTTTCACCAAGTACTCAGTGTGGCGCAGTTCCTGAAGTGTGGAGCAATATTTACGACTGGTATTTCAAAAGGACCCCTCTGGGTAGGCAAAAATGTTCACTGTTTTGCCTGGTTCCTTTGGAAATTGTATAAGTAGACCCAGTCTCCTACATTGTATTCTTTTCTGGTAGTCTTTAAGTCATAGTGGGTCTTCATGCTGTCTGCAGATCTCTCTAGATTTCGCTGAGCATAGGCAAAAGCATGTTGAAGGTGTTTTCTCAGGTTTTCAACATACTCATGAGTTGTGGAATCATTGGTCAATGTCTGCTCTTGGGTTCTGTAGAGCAGATGGCTGAGAAGCACCATCCTGCACCCAGTCATCAGCTCAAACAGTGACATTTTAGTTGCAGATGAAGGGGTAGATATGATGGCCATTAGACAAGAGGTAATCGAACATCCCAACTTGGCCCAGAATCTGCCACAAACTTTTTTAATATGCTCACAATTGTTTTATTATATCTCTCACTGCACCACTAGAGTGGTGCTTGGCGGTAAGCAATGTGTAGCTTCTTTTTGACCCCAAGTACCTCCCACATGTTTTTCATTACTTCGCTGGTGAAATGGCTACCTCTGTCTGACTCGATCCTGTGGGGTAGTCCAAAACGGGAAAAGATGTGGTTGATCATCAGGGCAGCTGCTGTTTCTGCCTTGCAGTTTGGGGCCGGGAGACATTCCACCCATTTAGTAAACAAGCATGTCACGGTCAACATGTGTTGGTTTCCCCTAGAGGAGCGAATCACGGGCCCAATGAAATCGACTTGTAAATCTGACCATGGCAGTGTCATCCCCTCTTTCTTTAGGAGAGGCGCACGGTGTGTGAGGGATGTTGGCTGAAATTTTGCACACACAAGAGACCCCTTGAAGTTTTGGTTGAGGTCCTGCCCCATGTGTGGCCAGTATGCAACCTCTCTTAAGATTTCAAGTGTTGTATGAAACCCCCTATGACCGGCTGTGGCCGCAGCATGGGCGTGACTTAACATCATGATTCGGAATGAGGTAGGGACCACCCACTGATCATGGCCAGCTAGTGATCTCCTGAGCAACAAACCGTGTTGGACTTGGAACATTTTTGGACATTTCATCAACACTCCGAGGTCTGCTTTCCCAATGTAATCGGTATTCGTCAGGGGAAAGTTCTCAGGGTCTTCAATGTGTTGATAAAACTTACCAATTATTGGATCCCCTTTCTGAGCTGTAATCAAATCAGCATCTGAGGTCCCCTTACTCCATTGTGCAGTTGAGAGTTCATTGTGAGCATTTTCCTGGGACCTAGTGATAGTAGTGACCTGGATCTCCCCCAACAGGGACTCGATCTCTAGTAGATCCCCTTGGATGGCCCCAGTTTTGGCCAGCTGATCAGCTAAGTCCTTTCCAGTTTTGTCTGGTCCCTCTACTTTGGAAAGACCCTTGATCTTTTTCTAGTAGATGGTCATCCCATTCGAGGTGACCAGATCATCAAAGTTTTGAATTAATTTCCCATGTTTCAGTGGTTTATTATTAGCACAGTTAACCAGGTGCTCCACAAACCCGTTCCGTACATAATCCGAATCAGTGATTATGACCAGTTCGTGGAGTAGATGTTGGACAGCAGTGAGGATGGCTTGATGCACAGCCATCAACTCTACCACTTGACTACTTCAGGACCAATCTTGTACCCAGCGGAGGGGTCTGGGGTCTCATTCACCCATGCATTCCCTACACCGGCCACAAGTTCTTTTTCCCCGTTGTTGTCAACATGGTAAGAGCATCCATCCACATAGACATTGGGCATTCCCTCACACTTGTCTTCTTCAAAGACTTTGTGTGGGGGATTGAGGTATGCCTCCATGTTGTCCTTGATTTTTAGACTTTTCATCCTCGAGACAGTTTTCTCTGGCACAATCATGTAAGTCAGCCAGACCTTGCGCGAGGGGACTCTTCTTGTTTTGGCCATATCTGACCTCCACAGGAAAGCCATGCATTGACAGAATCCAGGAAGTAATTTGGGAATTACTCACATTTCCGGCCAGGATTCTGCCACTTTGGAGATATTGCAGAGGCTGGTGTGGAGTCTCCACTATGATGTGTTCTCCCTGGATAAACGGGCGGTAATTCTTCAATACCCACACCATTGCCAGGAGTGCCTTCTCACAATTGTTGAATTTTTCCTCCACAGCGGATAAAGTTTTACTTGCATAGGAGATTACTTTATTGACCTTGTCATGCTTTTGGTATAATACTGCAGTCAAGCATGTATTAGAGAACCCTGTCTCCAAGAAGAACTCCTTGTTTTTGACAGGGTAAGCTAGGCAAGGCGCTTGTGGGAGGCTTCTTTTAAGTTGTCTTACTGCCTCGGCTTGTTCTGGACCCCACTCCCACTTCACCCCCCCCTTCAAAAGATGAATCAGGGGTCTTGTGATCTCTGCGTAGTCCTCAATGAACTTTCTTTTTTAATTAGTCAATCCAAGGAGGCTCCTTAGTTCCCGCAGAGTTGTGGGGTCTTTCAATTTCTGGAGTGCTTCCACTTTCTTTTCCTGGGGACAGAGACCCTGAGGCGTAATCTCATGCCCCAAGAAATTGACACGGGTTCTACACCACTGTGCCTTTTGAAAGGAAAGTTTTGCTCCGACAGCCCTCAACTGGGTCAGAAAATAACAAATCTCTGCTATGTGTTCATCCACAGTTGAGCTTTTGATGAGAACATCATCTACATAAGCCAGGTTACCCCTCTCACCAAGGTCGGGCATGGCCTTATTTAGAAAAATGTTGAATTCATTGCCGGAGTTGATGTGTCTGAAGGGAGTCCGGGTCCATTTGTACTTCTGCCCCCCAAAGGTAATGGCCAACTTATATTGGTCCTCCCTACTGACAGGTACAGTCCAGTATCCAAATGGTCAGGTCTATAGCAGTGAATACATGTGACCCCTGGATCTGGGCCAGCCCTTGGTCAATGTAGGGGAGAGGCAATCGGGAAGTATGGACCTGTTTGTTGAGCTCCCTAAGGTCGGCACAGAGTATCCACTGGCCGTTTGGCTTCAATATCCCCAGCACTGGATTATTGAAGGTGCTGTGGACTGGACGGATTATCCCACGGGACTCAAGGTTCTTAATTATTTCATTAAGGGACTCCATTGATGCGAGAGGCAAGCAATACTGCTTCACAAACACTGGAGTCATGCCAGGGTCCGTGGGAATTGTTGTTGTGTGGTGTGGTACGACCACAGTCATATGAGTCCACCGCAAAGAGATCTTGAAAATCCAAGAAAACTTGTTTCAACTTTTGCTTCTGCTCCAGAGTCTCACAGGCATCAGCTAGGTTGACTCTCTCTTCAACCATCTGCCTGACACCTGGAAAGACGTCTGGTTTTGCTATCTCAGCGGCCTCCTCCAGCTGGGTGGAGCAGTCCCTGGTTAAAGTGCTGATTTGGACTGGTGGTTTCAGGTGGGGAAGGCAGGCCTCATGGACCTGGAAAATCACCTCATCCCTCCTGGAGTCACAGGTCACACCCTCCTTACCATAAGGGCAGGAAGTGTACACCAGGAAGTTCCCCCCATGCCGGGTAAAGATCCTGTCTGGTGTTGTGTTCTCATCACTAACACTGTCAAAACATACCTTGGGGATTGGTCCTAACAGTTCATTTCCTAAATCTATGGAAAAATGTTGGTCATCAACCGCCATTCCAATAATGGTGCCTGCGGTTAGAGTGATACTCTTTAAATCGCTGTTATCCACCTCTATTGGAATGGTGTCATGTTCTATATTGACTAGTGGTGTTGGGTTTACCCCCAACCCTTGCTGTTGGAGAGAAGCATTTAGATGAATATAGGCATCAGGGTTTTTCAATGTCTGTCCTCTTTTAACTTTCACTTCCAGGGAGAATTGCCGGGTCCTTTTTGGGATGGTGACTTCCTCTCCAATCTGAATTTCAACTGCATAAGGCTGCAGTTGACCTGATCTAAATGCTTTCTCTGGGTCATCAAAGCCCATGGGATTATCCGCTAATCGGGACCAAGCTTTGAAGTTTATTAGGTCCAAACTAATGGCAAAGCGATTGAGAATATCACTGCCTAAGTAAAAGCCGGCAGTGACGTCTCGCACGACCCAACAATTATGGACTATGCTCTTGTTGCCTATGGAGATTTTGAACATACACCTGCTTGGCAGGAGATCTTTGGATTTGGGTGTTTCCAGATCCATTTCCCATTTGTCTATCAGTTTGAATGTGGGAATGGCTGGATCTTTTGGGTGTTGACATAGCTTCACTGATGAAGCTCTTACCGTTGTTCACACACACTCGGGCAAGAACGGAGTCCTTCCCTTCATTTAACTGAACAGGGATGAACAACTGCTCTCCAATTTGCTGGATATCAGCCAGGCTTTGAGCTGATTTCACATCTTTCTGGACTATAGTAGTGGGGATTGGTAAAGAATTTCAGAGTGTTTCCTTCCAGTGTGGAATGCCACCTTAAACTGGAAGGAAGGTTGATTTTCAGAAATAGAGAGGACCCCCCATCACCAGTTTGTTGTCCTACTGCTATTACTGCACGTCTGGAATTTGGTTGTTCTGGAAGTGAAATTCTACTTGGTCAGATTTTTGTTCAACCATGTGGCAGGTGCCATTTAAACTAACATGGTTGACACTCTGTTTCACTTTTATTGGCCGGCTAGTCTAGGTACAGAGGACCTTGTTTACACAGTCTATTAGGGGTGACAACCTTCCCAGGAGGTCATTCCCTAGTAAACAAGGGGTTCCCTCTAGAGTTACAACTATGACCGGGTGCTTCACCTTGTGTCGCCCAATTTTAATGTCCAAATCTGCAGTCCCCTCGACGGGAATTTCCTTCCCGTCAAAGTTCTGAAGATGTCCAGGAAGAAGGGTGAGAGGAATCTGGTAATTCTCCCCCCTTCCTGATTTCAGATTATCAAAGGCCTTTTTGGACAGAAGGGTAGCTTGGGATCCAGTGTCCACCAGTGCCAAATTGTACCCTGCCCCTGTATTTCTACTGGGGCATAGAATCTTCCCTCCTTCTCAGCAAGGGGGCACAGATAATGCACATTTTTTGACAACTGGTGGGTTAGTTTTCTAGTTTTGGACACTGATAGGGAGGTGATTTGAGCAGGATTCTGTTTGGATTCTAGGGAATCTTAAAAGAAAAGGTGGCAACTAGAGATGGGATAAGTTTTGAGTTCCCCTGGTTCTGGTGCTGGGATGCCCCCCCCCCCTTTTTGGAGGCAGTCACCAGGATGGGTTTGAACCAGGGGATTTTCTTGTTGTTGGTTCTGGGGTTGGATGATAGGCGGCGCTAGCTCAGTCCCCTCATCTCACCAGTCTGGATTTGAATACTTTGGGACCCATTTTTCTTTGGGAGGAGTTCCCCCATCTCTGAAGGAGAAGATCCTTTTCCCAGGATCCTCTGAGAATCCCTCTCCTTCAAATTGGAAGATCTGTACCTCCTCCACAAAATGGGTCTGTTTGGGTACTTTGTTTCTCCTACCCCCCTCTGCTCCTTGGGTGCCAGACTTTCAGGGACAGGAGATTTTGGTTCCGGTTCCTGGGTTTCCAGTGGCTTTTTACAAGTGGGGAAGGAAGCTTCCTCCAAGGCTTTACACCCCCTTCCCCTTGTGCCTCCTCCCTGGGAACCGGTTGGTTGTCAGGGTGCTGCCCCCATCATTGTTCTGGAGCACCAGGTCCGAGGTTTGAGGGATTCTGCGCCGGCATGCTCATCTGAGGGTTCTGTTGAGCCCTGAGCATGTGACCCAGATCCTGTGCCATGTTTTGGACCTGGCGCTCTAACTGTGTAACCCACTCAGGCTGATACGGGGTTCTCATTTCACCCCTGGGCTGATCCCGGGAAGGGTAGCTATCCCTTCTCTGATAATACCCCGGGTTTGGAAGATTTGGGTACCCCTCCACCCTTGGCCTCCCCTCTCCCGAATTAGGTTGTCTGGGCTCAGGAAAGTGGGGAAAGAAGGATGGATTGTTCTGGGGTTGAACGTTTTGTGGGTACCTGGGGAACAAGTTCTGTCCAGGATATGGGAAATTTCTGCCCTCCTGAGGGAAGTGAGGAGGGAAGTTCCCTGGGTTAGGTGCTGTTTGGTTGGATCCCCCCACTTGGGCTGGAGGAGTCCACACATAACCCAGGATGGGTCTATTCCCCTTGTAGTGGGGATTTACATAGTCAGGGGAGTGAGTTTGTGGGACTACCTCCTTGGCTCCCTGTCGGTGACTGGCCCAAGGGCCTTCTGGGCTTGGGATTATTCTGATTTTGTGCAGGCGGGTTTTTAGGCCCCCCGTATCCAAATCTAAAATGGGGGCAACCTTCACCTCTGCCACCTTCGCAGCAGCAGGGGTGTTGGTTGGTTTTGGGCTTTCAGGATTATTCTTGCTTTCTATTGGCTTTTGCACCTCATAAATTCAGGTGGCCTGTTCAATGACCCAGTCTAGTGATCTTTTCTCATGAAAATCTCTCACTAGCTGGGTCATGATGTACTTTGGTAGAGCGTGGAAAAAAGTATTGACAAATTATTTGCTGTCCGTGCGCACCCTTCTGGTAGTCTGTGCAAAGGCACGCTTTAATTCCTGCACACATTCTTGTGGAGCCTGATCCTCCCCACATTGTAAATTGTAGGCTGCCTTGCGAGTCTCATGGGGATTTCTGTGAACAGAAAAATGCTTCAAGATGGCCGCCCTATAGGTGGACCATCTAGAATGATTTTGGTCCTCCAGCCCCGCAAAGAAACTGGAGTATTCTCGTGAGAAGGTCCATTTCACATACTGAATGCAGCTACTGCTGTCTTCCAAATGGAAAGTTTCCATCATCTGCTCAAAGAGCTCTAAGTGCTCCCAAACAGAATACTTAGCGTTCTTATGATAAGGCGTGATGACGCTCCTTATCGCCTTGATTTGTTTTAAGGTGTCCTTAAGCAAGGCCCTTTTTGCCTTATTGGCCCTCTTGGTTCGGGTAACCCTGGTCCAATCCTCCTCTGACTCAGAGGCACTGCTCCCAGAGGTGCCCGTCTGGTCTTCTAGGTTCTCCCGGATTCTACGAGCCTGGGAATGGCTGGCAAAATGTGGGGACCTAGTCTCCTCTGTCCTGGGGTGCTCAGAGGAGTCTTTTGATTCCTCCTTGCTCCCAGGATTTGATGGGTTCCCCCCACACTGTCCTAGCTGGGCAGAGGTTTTTAGGATGCCCTTAGTGGGCCTACTCTCCTGGAGTTCCCCACTAAATTTCACATGGCTTCGGTATCCATATCCAGATGCCTGCCCATCCATTCCTGGGAGGTGCTGGTCTATGAGCCCCATACTTCTGATTGGATTGAAATCTGCCATCCTCGTGGCCGTGGGCTCATGTGCACCAGTGGACATGGGGTTGGCAGAGTCCAAGGCCTGGGAGAAATGAAGGCCTCTGGTACTAGGGCTCCTGATGTTATGCTCAGGTGTCTCCCTTTCCCAGCGAACCTCATCTTTGTCAGCCCCCTCTCCCTTTTGCCATGCAAGAACCTGAGCTTTCTGTTCCTCAATCAAGGCCTTACTAGTCTCTATCAGTCTCTCTTGCATGGCTACCTGCCTGTGGAGTCTGTCATTGTTCTCACAGAGAGCCTCAATTTCTCTCTGTGCTTCCTGGGTTGTTTTTGAGTACTGGGCCAGTCTTTGCTGCAGGAGGGTTACCTCCTGAGTCCTGTCCAGACTGGCCTGGTCCTTCCTTGCTCAAGCCTCTTCCACCCTCCTGGTGTGCTCCAACAGTTTTTGATCATCTTTTTGGAGGGCACCCAGTCCTTGGAGGGCCAGGTGATTTTTTTTTGGTTTCTCTTGTAAATAGCAGACTTCCTGGCCTAAGGTGTCCCTTTCCTGAGGAAGAGCCTGCCTCTCTGCCGGCAGGTCGTCCCTCTGTCTTTGAAGTGCACCAGCTTTCTGGCGCTCTTCATCAAATTCTGCCTGGGTGTCCAGGTCTTTCAGAATTAATTTGTTGCTCTCTGCCTTCTCTCTATCTAGGTGGCTTTGTAGGGTGACTGCCTGCTCTGTTCATGCCCTGTTGAAATTGATCTGTTGCTCCAGCTTTTTCTGGCTCTGCAGTAGGGAGTCCAAACTTTCTTGGTACTCCTTCTGCAGGGCCAGAATTCTGGTATCCTGTTCTGCCTTTTCCTGCTGCAGGATACCCATGTCCTCTTCTATTTTGACTATATACTGCCTACTTTCATTTTCTGACTCCTGGCTCCTCTGCAGCCTCTGCAGCCTCTGCTCAGAAGAGTCCAGATTAGTTTGGGCCTTTTCTAACGCCATCAGTTGCTTACTTGCCAGATCTTGGCCTTCAGCATATTTATCCTGTATGGCCCCAATGGATAAATATAGATATGCCGCTATCTTGGCAATCTTATTTTATTCTTCCTTGGCCTTAGGGGCCATATATAGTTCGCTCAGGGCCACATATAAGGGACCCTGGTCTTTCCATGTATCTAACCCTGTTGCAGTGATCTGTTGTGTGATTGCCTGCAACCACACTTTCTGATCCTGCTCTGTCCATTCACCTCTCACAAATAACTTATTCATAAGGTGTTCTCTAGCCAAATTGATGTCTACCAATGTCGCCTTTCTGGAAATATTAATTTCCTTCCTGATTTACAGAAGTTTATTTTATTTTTGCAAAACAGACCGTTTCCTTAGAGCGTTCCTTTTTGAAGGGTGCTTTTACAGCATAACACAGCATGGTAGCCCAACAGGATTTATGTATCCTATTAGTTAGCACACTGTGTTAAGCTGTCATAAGTGGTATGTCTAATCCAGAAATCCCGCGACGAGCCCCAAATCTGTAAGTGGTTTCAACCCAGCACTCCACCTAAGTCAATGCCTAGCGTGAGATGCCCAGCTGGAACCCTTATTTATATATTTTTATGGCAAAAGTTATTTTATTTCTGGATGATGTACCCTTATATAATGCCCCTCTCTTTGAATCCCCCCGTTCTCACTGAACCAAGAAGTAGGTTTGTTCTGCAAAGGTAAAGGATTTATTTGATGAATTAAACAATATACATATCACACTTTTATGAATATGCACAATATCTAGATATCACACTTAATATTTATACACTGATCAGCAATGGGTGATAGCACAACAATCAACAATCTCTTTAATCAATAGGAGTATGGGTGAGAAGAATAATGTAGCAGAGAATCAAACTTTGTGTGGGTTCAATGAAATGCAATGATATGAAATTAATGCAACACAGAAATGAAACTTGATATGAATTCAATCAAAGACAATGTAATCACTCTTTCCCCGTTATTATTCAATCCCCCCCTATTATGCAAGATGAAGAGATGGAATGAGGACACACAGGTTTCAGGAATATACAATCAACAATGCAGTTCAATCCTGATTCCCCAGCAAGCTTAGTGAGAACAGGAATGATTTTAAAACAGGTCAAATGCTTTTGAATGTGATTTGAAATGAATGGGAAAAATACTGAAAATGTATTTTAATTCGCTAAATGGGATTCAAAACTAGTGGGAGCCGCTTTAGATAGGTTCAGGTAGACACTAGCAATGATGTTTGAATGACTAATAGATAGGAAGCTGAATTCAAAGATTGCATGCAAGAAATAGCAATTTTATCTGGAATGGAATTGAGCCAAATGCAAAATCGCTGCAAACATTTGTGCACGCAGAAATGAGATTACAGAACAACTATAAGGAGTTGGCGTACAGTTCTTAGTTCATTTGAAATCTGAGGATGTTAGCTCTATTTAAATTCTGTTACTAGCCTGTACGGTTAAAATGTTACAGAGGTTTTAGTAAAGGTCGATTTTTCAGAAAAGAGTCAAGATTTCAAATGAGAGATGCGCTGTTGAAGAATATAAACAAGGATTTCTTAACACTAAGGGAGGCTATGATGATGCGAGATACCAACGGTACAGCCACCAGTCAGAGGCTCCTCTGTCTGATCTTTGTCCGCTGTGACACTTGCCTTCTTCAGCAACTATATTAGAGCAAAGATGCTTTATCACTACAATTATCACAGGATTATGTGGATGAGAGAAGGATTCAGGATAGACAAAAGAGATTCTACAATACAATCTGGATGTGTTGGAATGGGTTGGCTAGGATTACTTAAAACTAAGAGATGGCTATGGACAGTTCTACGCTAAATATTCACAACTATGGCTTGGGATAGGAATGGGCCTTCAAGATCTGGTCAAAGATTTGGATGGGAATTCGCTCGCCACCGGAGAGCTCTCGGGCGCTTGGTTCTGCTCTCAGCAAGGCACTCTGGTCTGCATGGCCTCTGGTTTTGGATCTGACGGGTTGGTTCTGGGCACAGCTCTGCTCTACCGGTTTGGATCTCTGGGTTCTAGCAAGGGTTCTTGGCAAGAAGCAGCCAAAACAGCACAGCCAGGCTGTTGAATTGGTTGGATCCGTGGAAGTTTGGGGTTAAAATCATGTTGCAAGATTCTAAAGGCCAGCTGAGAAGGGTTCAGCTTTTTGGATTGGGCATTTTGCTTCAGGGTTCTGTAGTCTGGATAGTTCTGGAGTCTGGATAGTTCTGGAGTCTGGATTATCCTTCAGAGCGCTTTGCCAGTAGATCAGTGATGGGTGAATGTGTGTGTTTTTTTCTGTGCCCTCAACAGTCCCTATTTATGTGTTTCTAAAGGGGGTGGGTAGGCTGATTATACTATGCCCAACCCTCTAAGAAGCTGATATGTCAGAGAATTTCCTCTCCCCTGATTTGAGAAGCAACAGTGTGACATGATGTGTCATGATGTGTCATGTTTATGGTCCAGGGAGAAAACCCTCCCCTTTGTTTCTGTACAGTATATCTTATTTTTCACACAAAAAATATTCATAATATCCCCAACTTGCTAATATTACATATTTACATCCAAATTAAATAAGGCACGCATCCATCAAAGTCCCATCTTCTGGAGAGCTTCGGTTCACGAATGACTTTTGGTTGTTTACTCAGTGTCAGTTCTGTACCAATTTTTCCACATACATGCACATACCGTCTGGGCATATTCCTGTAAAATTACATATTTTTAACATTATCACAACGGCTACAAAGTCCACATTTTGATAATTCTGTCTCTGAATATTGCACAAGTTCCAGAGTGGTTTCTACTTGTGAGCAACATTTTCATTTTAATAACCTCTAAATTCCATATTTTTACCAGTTCAGCACAATTTTCTATAAGTCTTTTTCTCTAACATATAGTTACTTCAGTTCCCAATCCACATTTTCAGTCTAGCCCTGCCTCCAAGGCTTGGCTGAGCCAGAGATGCAACCTGAGCTTGTTCCTGCCAGGGCTCGTTTCTGTTGACGCCCCAAATTAGCATTTCCTTTCAGTTCAAGGATCGATTGTCTCTTAGCAGAGCTACAGGCCAAAGTCCCCCTACCAGTTCCTTTCACACACCCCTGCCAGTTTCTCAGCAGAGCAGGGGGGAAGATTCCTTTGTTGGGTAGAAGGTGGGGAATGTCTTTGAAGCTCAGTGTGGCTAACCTTACTCACTTTTAAAACAGTGTTTAAATAGTCTTGTCCTAAAATACAAATTATATTTTTACAAATATATCCACAAATCTCTTAATTCCAGCCTTTTTAAAATATAGTTTTGAATTGTATCCACCTCTATTGCTTTTGATAGGAGTTCTTTTCCATACTTAGATCTTAATGTAGAAGTTTAAATCGCCAGCTTCTGACACAGGCGAGCAGAGGTATTGCGCCCATTTTTAACATATTTTTCCAAGCAAGCATCCTTCAATGTGGATTTTCTTCTGATAAATGTACTTCTGATGACATTGTACTTAGGTGTATTCTTCAAGTAAAGTGATGTTTAACACCCAAAAAGGAGGGTGGATCTTTTGTGAGGTTTGGGAACCATGATTTTTGCAAATTTAACAGCCAGGAAAAACAGATTTTCAAGCAGCTCTGTGTTTCTCTTGCAATGCAGGACTGCCTTTTCAAATAGTTTCATTTTCCTCTGTGGGCAGCCAAATGATTGGTTTTGGCAGTGGTCTTCTGTGTTACCACTGACATAGGCAAAAGTGGATTGGCGGCCTATTTTTCGGGTTTTCCTGCGCACTTCTGGGTGATTTTAGCGCGCATAATGCTTTCAGCGGCCATTCTGAAGTTCCTGAGGCACACGGCGCACAGTAATGTTGCAGGGCCTGGACTAGTGGGTTAAAACATCCCACATCCTCTCTCTCCTCGATTCCAGAACAATAGATCCCTGAACCTGGGAGAAGGGAGATTCAACCCGGAAAAATATGGGGGAAATTCGCGGTACCCAAGCAACTCCGGGAGAAGGGACAGTTACACTTTTTGCGAGCAGCAGAGGTATGACTCGAGAACTCGCTATAGCCCAGAAAAGGTCTTGGAGCTGGAGCAACAGATGCTTAAACTGACTGGTGATATGGGGCGCATGTTGAGGGCTCAGTCCATCTCTCAATGGTATCATTACAAAATATCCCACAAAAAATATCGCCGTACATATGGGCGTTTGGCTTGCCATAGGTGATATTTTTGGGGAGAATATTTTGTGAGAGGGGGAGTTGCGGGGGTGTCCCCCGCACATTTTAAAATAATTCAGGGGTTGTGGGGGTGTCCCCCACAGGGTCCATGGGTCAATATTGCCACATAAATATGGCAATATTTTTGTATCACAATATTTGTGCGGGGATATTAACACATGGAACCATCTCAACCTAACCCTGTTTCACAGAATTCCCCAAGGAGGTAATGTTGGGAGGAAATGTCTGATAAACCCCAGGTTCAGAGGAGGGGGCCCCGGTGGAGGGGAGAAGACAAGCTCTAGAGGAAGCTTCCTTTATCACCAAGACAGAACCCCTAGAGACCTCTCAGCCTCAAAGTGACTCTTCCACCCCTGAGCTTAAGATCATCCCCTTTGAAAGACCTTCTTTTTCAGAAATGGGAAGATCCCTCCCAAAGAAAAGTGGGTCCCAAAAGACCCAGAGTGGGACAGGTTAAGTATGGAGACCGATTCAGAACATACACCATTCTACCCCTAAAATGGGATCCAGTCAGAATAGAAACAGAAGTGTCCTACCCCCAAACAGGCTCTGATAAATGCCTCCAGATAAAGGGGGACAGCAAGAATCAGGGGAGAAAGAGGATTCCCCATTGTTAGTTGCAAAGTTTTCTTTACAGATTCCCAATCTCCGAAACAGAAAATTGCCCAAGGTCACCTGGTGTCGGAGCTCAATATTAAGAAAATGACTGCTGAGCTGGCAAATAACTCACACCTTCTTTGCACCCTGGAGGAGAAAGAAGCCCAATTCTATGAGCCAGTCAATATGCAGGGTCAGTGTGAATTATCAACTCTGGTGAACACTGGATCTCCAGCCACTCTCTTTTCCAAAAAGGCATTTGACCATCTAAACTCAGGACAGGGGGAGGGCCACCAAATTACTCTCACACCACTTCCTGGACAACTCAAAAATGTCAACAGGAATGATATTTCCGTCGAAGGGACTGCAGATCTGGAGATCAAAATGGGCGACATGGGTTAAAACACCAGTAATGCTTGTGACTCCAGAGGGCACACCTTGTTTACTGGGGAACAATCTCCTGAGGAGGTTATCACCTGTGATCAAGATCGTCTGGACCAAGACTAACCGCCTATACAATTAAAAATGAGTACCAATTATGTAAGCATGAATGATACCTGTCATTTAATTGATCGACATTCAGAAAAAGTAAAATTCCATTTCAAGAATAACCAAGTCCCAGACATCATTGTTATCTCTGTGGAAGAACAAACTGGTGATGGGAACCTTTCTCCATCCTTGAAAATCAACCTTCCTCCCAGTGGCAATCCAGACTGGAAGGACATACTCTAAAATGTTAAACTAGTCCAAAATCAGAAGAAACCTTGATTCCTGTGAAACCAGACAAGGAAGAACCCGCTCAAAGTCTGACAGGCATTCAAAGCAAGGCTGAACATTTGATGGGGAGGAACCTGTGCTCACAGGAGTATGCCTGACTAATGGAAGGAGCTTCATCAGCGAAGGATTATTCAGGAAACACGCAAATGATCAGACCCTTCCCACATTTAAATTGATTGACAAATGGGAAGTAGGTCTGGAAACCCCAACTTCCAAACATCTCTTGTCTAGCCAGTGTATGCTAAAGATTTCCATTGGCAACAAAAGCATCAGAATAATTGTTGATGAGAGATGTCCCTTCTGCCTTTTATCTGGGAAGTGACATTCTCAACCGATTTGCAATCAGTTTTGACCTAATTAATAATAAAGCTTGGTCCTGACTGGGAGGAAACCCCATCAGCTCTGACAACACTGAAAAAAGCATTCCAGTCAGCTCAATTGCTGCCTTAGGTGGTTGAAGTTCAAGTGTGAGAATATGTTACCATACCAGGACAGTTGCAACAATTTACTCTTCCCCTCAAAATTAAGTATCAGGACGCCTATATAAATTGAAATTCCCCCATCAAACAACAAGGTGTGTATTTAAATCTGACACCTCGAGTAGACCCAGAACACAACTTAATTTGAATATTGGTGGATAACAGCAACGCTCAAAGTATCACTTTGGATGCAGACACCTTTATTGGAATGGCGGTTGATGCTCACCATTATTTTATTGATTTAGGTAATGAAGTCATGGGACTGATCCCAAACGACGATTATGACATCAGCGACTGTATCTTTACTAGGCATGGGAGAAATTTCTTGGTGTACTCTTCCTGCCCCTACAGGGTTGAAGAGGTGACCTGTGACCTCAGGAGGGAGGAGGTAGTGTTCAGAGTCAAGGATCACTAACTAGAATCCCTGGAACATCCTGCCCAGGTCAACAGCATCAAAAGCCATCTCTCCACCCAACTGGACGATACCGCTGAAATTGTCAAGCCCGAGGTCTTTCCAGGCTTCAAGCAGATGGTTGAGGAAAGGATCAATCATGCTGATGCCTGTGAGAGCGAGGAGAAAAGATAAAAACTAACACAGGTCTTCCTGGAATTCCAAGATATCTTTTCAGTTGACTCATATGACTGTGGACACACCTCTATTCATTCAACCACCATACCCACGGACCCCGAAATACCTCCTGTATTTGTTAAACAGTACTGGTTACCTCTCGTGTCCATGGAGCCACTCACAGAGATTATTAAGAACTAAGAATCCCATGGGATAATTAGTCTGATCCACAGTACCTTCAACAACCCGGTACTCGGGATACTCAAACCAAATGGCAAATGGAGACTATGTGCAGACCTGAAGGAGTTGAATAAATGGGTCCACATGTCCAGATGCCCACTTCCCTGCATTGATCAGGGGCTGGCACAGATCCATGTCTCAAAGGTGTATACCACCATTGACCTGACCAATGACTACTGGACAGTACCTGTGAGTAGGGAAGATCAGTACAAGCTTGCCTTTACCATTAGGGGGCAATAGTACATGTGGACCCAAACCCCCCTTGGATACATCAAGTTTGGCAATGAGTTCAACATCTTTCTACATAAGGCCATGCCTGACCTGGGAGAAAGGGTAAACCTAGCCTATGCAGATGATGTTCTGATCAAGAGCTCAACTGTGGTGGAACACATAGCAGAGAACTGCTATGTTTTAAACCCATTGCAGAATGCCGGAGGAAAGCTGTCCTTTCAGAAGGCACTGTGGTATAAAACATGAGTGAACTTCTTAGGGCACGAGATCACCCGTGAGTGTCTTAATTTCCAGGTGAAGAAGGTGGAAGCCTTTATGAAATTGAAAGACCATACTACTCTGCGAGAATGAAGAAGCCTTCTTGGAATCACTAATTATAGTTGGAAGTTCATTGTAGAGTATGCAGAGGTCACTCGAAATATGGTAAATTTATTTAATGCCAGAATCAAGCGGCAGTGGGGTCCGGAGTAATCGAAGGCAGTTAAACAAGTGAAAAGAAGCCTTTCCCAGGTTACTTGTTTTGCTTACCCCATAAAGAACAAGGGAGTTCTTCTTGGAGAAGCTGTTCTCAGATACTTGCTGAGCAGCGGTGTTGTATCAAAAGCATAACAAGGTCAACAAAGCTATCTCGTACACGATTTAAACATTGTCCTCTGTGGAGGAAAAATTCAATGACTGCGAGAAAGCACTCCTGACAACAGTGTGGGTGTTGTAAAATGACTGCCCATTCATCCAGGGGGAGCACATCATTGTAGAGACTCCTCACCAACCCTTGCTATATTTCCAAAGTTACAGAATCCGTGTGGGGAATGTTAGTAATTCTAGAATTATGTCCTGGATTCTGTCCATGCAAGGCTTTCCTGTGGGGGTCAGATATGGCCAAAGCAAGAAGAGCCCCCTAGTGCAAAGGTTGGCGGACTTGCATGATTGTGTTAAAGAAAACCGTCAGGCATTCTTAACTTCCCCATACAACGTTTACGAAGGAGACACATGTCAGGGGATATGCACAGTTTATGTGGATGGGTGCTCCTACCATGTTGATAATAACGGAGATAAAGAACGAATGGCTGGCATTGGGAATGCCTAGGTGAATGATACCCTGTAACCCTCTGCTGGTTACAAAAAAGGGGCCCAAAGTAGTCAGGTTGCAGAGTTGATGGCCATTCATCAAGCCGCCCTCACTGCAGTGCACCACCAACTCAAAGAAATGGTTATAATCACTGACTATGATTATGTCAGGAATGGGTTTGTGGAGCACCAAATTAACTGGAAGAATCGAGGCATGCCTTTTGCCAACAAGAAGCCATTAAAACATGCCAAACTGATCCAGTCAATTGATAGTCTGGTGACCTCCAATGAGACGACCATCTATTGGAAGAAGATAAGAGGTAATTCGAAAATAGCGTGACCAGATTAGAGTGGGAATGAACTGGCTGTCAATCTGGCTAAAACCAAAGCTGTGCAGGGGGATTTCATAGAAACTGAATCCCTGCTGGGGGAAATCCATGTTTCCACTGTCATCAGGTCACAAACTCATGCTGACAGTGAACTCTCAACTGCCCAGTGGAATAAAGATGCCCAAGATGCAGATTTGATCACTGCACAGAATGAGAACCTGATAACTGGGCAATGTTATCGACCCTGTGGGTTTCCCTCTAACAGAGTCAGATTATGCCAGTAAAGAGGATCTCTTGGTGTTGATGAAGTTTTCTAAGATGTTCTGGATCCGAAACGGTTTGTTGGTAATGAGAGCCCTATCTGGCTGTGTCCAGTGGATGATACCTTCCCCATTCTGAAGTCTGATGTTGAACCATGCCCATGATGTAGCCACTTCCAGTCATAGGGGGTTTCACGCGACATTAGAAATCTTGCGTGAGGTTGCCTACTGGTCACACATGGACCAATGCCTCGACATTTACCCAAAGGGGTGTCTTGTATGTGCTCAATTTCAACCCAGTTTACTCACACACAGAGCTCCCCTACAACAAAGGGGAATGACACTGCCTTGGTCAGATTTGAAAGTCGATTTCATCAGGCCAGTGATTCACTCCTCTAGAGGAGACAAGTACATGTTGACTGTGATATGCTTGTTCACAAAGTGGGTAGACTGTCTTCCAGCCCCGAATTGTAAGGTCAACCACATCTTCTCTCTTTTCGGCCCTCTGCAAAGAATTTAGTCCGATTAAGGAAATCATTTTAACAGTGAGGTGATGGAGGGTAAAAAGAAAACTTCACATTGCCTACCGCCAGCCACGAGCGACGGGGGTAGAGAGATATAACAGGACAATTGTGAGTATCTTAAACATGTTTGTGGCATACTCTCGACCCAGTTGTAACATCTGATTACTGCGTGTCCTGATGGCAATTAGATGTACACCATCTTCAACAAAGGTGTCTCCATTAGAGGTTTATGACTGGTTGGACCATTGTGTTATCTCAGCATCTGCTCTACAGAACTCATCAGCAAACACTGATAAATGCATCCACCACTCATGAGTACATTGAAAATGTAAGGAAGCACCTTGGTGTCTTATACACCAACTATTCCAATAACACCCAGATTTTCATCCATATCCAAGGAGACTATGAAAAAGATGTAGCCTTGATCAATAAAATGTACTTAATCATACAAACATGGATGGCCACCCATGAATTATGCCTCAATGATGAAAAGACAGAGCTCTTAATCATTGGGTCAACTAACAGACTGAATAAACCCTCTCCCCAATATAACTCCTTCATCATTGATGGAATCAAGATGAAAGTCTCCAAGGAAGTAAAGACGCAAGTTTTCTATCTGGACTCTGCACTTAACATCAACAGACAAGTTAACGCCACAGCTTCGGCCACCAGCTACACCTGCAAATTCATGCATGTAAACCATTCTTGTCCATGGACAGCTGCATTACAATTGCTCGGGCATTAATCTTAGTTGGATTACTGCAATGCCCTATATTTGGGCACCAGCAAACACAACTCAATAAACTACAGACACTTCCAAAATAATGCCCTAAGATCTGCCTTAGGTATCCCAAAACTTCAACATATCTCCCACATGAGACGTTCCACCAATTGGTTCTCCATAAACGATAGAATTAAGCTCAAATCACTTTACCTGACTCACAAATGTCTCACTAACAAGGCCCCACTATACCTTGTTAATAGATTTACCAAACACACTTCAGAAAGACCCATCAGAAAGGCGCAATTGAATAGCCTTAGAATCCCTAACTTCAAACTCAAAAAAACGGGAGGCTCTTGCTTTCCAGTCATGGCGGCATAACTATGGAACTCTAGCCCTGATTCCTTAAGAGCTACCTCTCCCTTCCATTCCTTTAAAACCAATGCTAAGCGGTGGTTACACTCCCATGACCTGTGACTGCTTGTGTCTAATGAACCCTATATCTCACAAGAAACTGTAAATATTGTATCTAATGTTTATATAGGTACGAACCCAATATCTCACAAGAGATTGCAACTTTGTATCTAATGTTTATATATTTATGTAAATGTATGTATCTTATGTTCATGTCAATGGTAACCTTTGAAACCTGTAATGCCTTGAAACATGTTATGTGCCCAGATGCCCAAGGGCCCAGTGTGCTTTACAGATGAATAAACAATACAATACAATCCAACAATACCACCAGCACACTTTTGCTTATGCTCAGCAGAATTTAGAAAAGACTGCTGAAGAATGAAGACCTATTATGATCTAAAAACCACCAAGAAAGAGTATGAAGAAGGTGACAAAGTTTACCACTACGATTTTTAGAGGGATCAGACCAAGGAGCGTAGATTGCTCCCATCTTGGCGTGGTGCCTTTGAAATTGCAGATAAAACATCACCTGTTGGCAAAAAGATCTGCATTTCAAAAGGAGAACAGCCTGAAGGAAAATGGGACCACATCAATCAGTTGAAAAGCTGTCATCCCCGACCCGCTTTACGACTGATTGAGGAGCCAAATGAAAGTCGAGCAGAGGAACCATCTGAAGTGTGAAAACCCTGGATGGAGACTTATAACAGATGAGTAGTTTAATATTCTTTGGAAATGTTGAGACAATGTTCTGATTTGATGTTCTGAAATGCTGTGTCTAGTTTTATGTAATGTGTTCCTCTTTCGAATGGATGTTATCAAAATGTTATGTAATACTTTTCTCTCAGATGCAATGTCCATCTTCTGGGGAAATATGTTGTGTAAAAAGTCCGGAACCGTTCTTTTCTTCTATTGCTAGATAATTAACTTCATTCACTTCCAGCTTGAATGCAAGAGGGTAACCCGGGGAGGATCCGGGACCCCAGCGAGAAGGAAGGAAAGGGTGTGCCGTGCTACACCCCCCAACCCAAAGACTGAAGTGACGGTCGTAGTGCCTACTTCCTAAGGAAGGAAATTGAGCTAGGCAGGCTCCAAAAGAAAGAAAAAAATATATGAAAAAAATTAGAACTTTGGATGATACTCCACTCAGCCCTGTTCTTCCGCATGAAAGAATCATGGAAGAACTGACGGGGGATGTGGGGTTTAATCATAGGCCCCAAATCGACAGAACTGAAGGGCCCACTCTAAAAATGACCTGCCAGCCTTCAAAAAGCTTTGCACTAAAAATGGACCTATTAAGGTAGACTGTTAGGGTTTCTGCAAGTAACACAAGGAAGCACTATGTCAAACAGTCAAGCATTGGAAATTGAAAGGCCTATCTGTCATTACAAAAGGGAAGATCAAATTGAAAAGCAGCCTTTCCATTTGCAGTGGCAGAAGAACTTCAAAGGCCCCTTTTACATGAAAAGCAGGATTTTCAGACACTGACACTAAAATTGCTTTGCATATGCATTTGCAGTTTTAAAACAAGATATGAGTAAAATGTTCCCCTGCTAACATAAAGATATCAGGGAAAAGGCTTGGTGTGGGTTGCCAAGATGTAATGTATATTATGCTTCACATGCAAAATACCGGCAACAATTGAAAAGAAAAGGATACTTTGTTTCCATGGGTCACATGTACATTTCATTTAGACCAGAGGCAGACCCTTTTTCTTGTTGTTGGGCAGAATTCACAAAGGACACCCCCCTGCAAGCCTGTTGACCTGTTGTCTCTGAAGGCATTTCGATGCAGGGCAAATGGGCTAGCCAGTGCATGACTGGAATGTGGGGAGGAGCTGTGCAATCACGGGAAGCTGAACTCTGAAAAAATACAAGAAATGAGAAGGTTTGCAGATCAAAATGGTGGTCAACTTCAGGTAACAGGCCACATGCTGGCCAGGAATGGCACATGACCTAGAGACAGTAGAGCTCAGATTTGATGAAGATTTGCCCTTAATTTAAATGGACTATGATAACTGATGCAGTTTTCTCAGCAACAACAAGTTGTACTGCATTCATTTATGTTTCATTTTTAAAATCATTTCGAGTTGATTTTGTTGAAATAAAAGTCATCCATCTTGACTTAGGGAATTGTAATGAAAAGCTAAAATGTGTTCCTGGCTGCTCTGAAGACGTACCGCATTTAGAAGTTGGCAAACTGGTGGAGGGTAAAATTAGGTAACAGGAAAGTATATGCATGTTTATAACTATTATACTTTTTGTATAAACAGCGAGAAATTGCTCATGTCATTTATTAGTAAATTATGAAGTTTTACCATGAAGGTACATTTTGCCAAAAAGTTGACATTAAAATACATGGGATTTCAAATGGGAGCTGCAATATTTCTGTTCTAGACTCCAAAACCAACCCTTAGAAAGAGGATGGACTTGTGGGGAGAGAGAAGCCCAATACTGAAATCTTGATGGTGTAATCACTGGTATATAAAGTGGATGCACTATGAGAGAAGGGGAGAGCTGCTAAAAATTAACAACTGATAACCGCAAGGAAACACCAAAGGAGATTTCCTGAAATTGCATCTGGATGGAGCTTGAAGAGGGCTGGAGCTGTCTATTGCTGGGGAAGCCTAAAAGCTGGCTGGGCTCTATGGAGAAGCGCTGGGGACCATCCTTGAGAGTGGTGTGTTCAGACACCTGCCCTGTCCTCAAAGAGGGTCCTGAAATTCAGCTGGCTTTCCTGAACTTTAAACAAAGGTTTTTAATTTAAGTAGAATTGAGCCATTTGACACCTAAACGTGGGGGAATCTGCTTGCCTTTATCCTTTGCCTTTATAGTGGGCAGGGGGGTGGGGAAACTCTGTACATACTTAGCCTATTTGACTGTATATTAATTTAATTCCCAGTTAGCAACACACCAAGGGGTGATTCCCAGTGTATGCTGAAAACAATAGCCTGTAATGTAATTGGGGATTTTTCCTGTTTACCCTGTCTTCTTTTAGGAAGAGGGGTGTCTTCATCCCTAAACTAGAAAAATCCCTAAACTGTCAAGCTTCCCCAACACAGGCCTTTCAGCAGAGGGCGGGTCTGAAAACCCCAAATTCCTAAACCATCGCAATTTTTCAGTCCAGCTTCCCCAACACAGGCCTTTAAGTGCAGAGGGGTCTGAGCATCCAAAAATCCTAAATCATCCCAATTGTTCAGTCCAGCTTCCCCAACACAGGACTTTAAGTGGAGGGGGTGAACATCCAAAATGTATAAATCATCCCAATTTTTGTGTCCGACTTCCCCAACACAGACCTTTAAGTAATAGTGGTCTTAATAAACAAACTTCTGAAACTGTACCCACTCCCTAGACCTGAACTTTGAATAGAAGGGTGCTGCTTGTAATTGATGCATGGCTTTTGGGGCTGGGGGCAGAAGTGATTGTAAAAATGAGACCACATGTATTCAACCTTGTAAACTGAACTGCTAGCTCTTAAATGTACAGGAAAATCGAAAATGTACAGCACTACATATGTAAACTGATTTTGTTAATTGACCGGTGTTGATTATTTTTTTAACTGAAATCGATATAAAGTATTGTCATTTGTGTTTTTCCCAACCAACTTGTGTGATTTATTTATGTAAAAAGAATTTTCATTGTGAGTGCGATCTTCATTACCTATAATTCAAATAAATACAAATAAAATGTCTACACCCCGGCCTGGTTGTTGGCTCACTGTTGGCATGGAGGGTGGGTGGATTTGTTCTAATCTATATGAGTCTTCAGTGAGGCCAGCACTAAAAAACTTAAGCGAGTATTGCAGGGCTCCTTGATTGGGGGTGGGAAGGAACTCCCCAGGTTAATGGTGGTCCCAATAAAACTCGATAACTGGCATTAAACACCAACTTGCCTGCTTTCTGTTGTATCATAAACCCAGGTATTCATGCCATTTGCCAGGCATTGCTTCCATTGATTCAGGTACTCACAACATTTGACAAGTGTTGGCACAATATGCCCAGGTACACCTGTCATTTGCTAGATATGCCAACTGATTTCTAGGTATTCAGGCCCTATGCAATGTTTTGTCATCATATGCCCTGGTACTCACTCCACTTGGTCAGTTAGTGTGTGAGTGGCGTTCACTGACCTCACTCATTTGCCTGTGATTGATGATGTAAGTTGTAGTGAGGGTGTGTTTTGTGATGTTAGTTTGTGGATGATTGTGTAAGTCAGAGTGCCAGAGTGTGTGTGCATGGTTGTCTACTACAATGGTTTTCAGTAGGAGAAGCGCTGTTCTTCTGAAGTATGCCAGCGCTATAGCATGCTTTAGTTAGAATACAATCTATTCCATTATTGTGCACTAAAGCTGCAATGAACTGCAATCTGGCACATGCCTTTGCTAAAGTTGCAACCCTTCCCAGTAGATTGGTGGGAAAGGGATTGGCAAAGTCTTTCCCTTGATCATGAAGAGCGTCTCTTGGCCTGCAATCTTCATCTAAATTCTATGAAAGTCTGTAAAGGTTGGGCACACTACATAATAGACCAAGCAGCTCAATTCATGAAAAGAGCCTCTGTATGTGTGCACAGGCAAATACACCCACACGCGCACACAAATGAGCGCATGCGCGCAAACACACACAATGTGACAGACACATTTGCACGTTTTCATATAGCAATGAATGTACTGGTAAGCCAGGTATTCCACAACTATTGGTGTTAAGACAGCGCTGGGTAGAAATGTGGCTTGGGGCAGTGCTGGAACTCTCCCTACACTTTCCTGCAGCCCTTCTTCCCTGTTCTCAGATGTACAGAGTGATGCCCTGTCCTCCCTCATTTCTGCTTGCATGAGGTGTTAAAGTTACTAGGATAGTGCAAAGAAGGGCAGGAGCATACGTTGTTTCAGCTGTCCTTAGGTGCAACCTCCTCTGCCGTGATACCTTTGTTAAGCACCCAAATGAAATAACACTTTTATTTTATTGTGTGAACATTTAGGTCAACATTTTGTTGAACATGCCTCTAGATGCTGTATGTAAGAGAGCGACGGGTTTTAATGACGATAAGTAATTTATTTTTGTTGTTTTAAAGTTTTTTTTGAGCAGTGTTCCATTTCCCCTTTCACACGAAGGCTGTCGCCAATTTTAGGTTCTGGCTTTCTTGATCACACGACTACCAGACCATAGCAGACAGCCCCTAAGGAAGAGCATTCTATGGGGAGTGAAATGAATCCCCATGTTATTATGCTGTCAGTGATCTTCTGGGATTTTCTATTGCTTGTTAACATGATAGCAGACAGAGGAGAAGAAATAAAATGTACTGGCCTGTGAAAGTCAAACCGAAAAGGGGAAGATTCTCAAATTACTTAGGTGGGTCTTGAGCCCCAGCCAGTGACCCGGCCAATGGTCAGTGGAATTCAGGTTCCGTTTGAGTGATCCAAGGTCTTAGACATGACATCCAACAGCCAGGACAAAACGCTGCGGATCTGCGGATCCCCTGGGAGCTTCCAGTACAATACACAAAAGAGCGGCATTCAATGCTAACCAACCACGGAGCAATGCTAACCAAACACGGAGCATGAACAGGCCAGAATATTGTATCTCTGTTGGACTCGCACATGTACATGTGCTGCTGATGGCGCGTTTGACGTTTCTAAGTCTTGCAACATAAACGCATATGTTCAATTATATAGTAGATGTTACCAAATAATGCATGCCCAATTCCTGGTAAGCCAACAACAGGTTAGACAGCGTTACGTTAAGACTTAACCCGAGCACGCATGAGCTACCTCTAAAGTTATCGACCAACGGAAACACTTGAATTGCTTTGGCCAAAGGTAATTGCTCTCATCCTAAAACCCACTTCAAAAATAGTATGTTCAACAGCACAAACAACGTGGAAGTCTGTGCATTGGTTGCCGCGGTGACTCTCTCTACTAATGCAAAAAGCATAGACAAAGCATTGCTTTTGAGCAAACATTAATTGTATGCATTAGAAAACAAAGTATGCATGCTATAACATGTTGTTATTATACCTAGACTGCTCTGTGTCAGCGTTTACTCCTTACAAAAGGCATTGCTGGGATAGAATTCCAAGAGCATTGTTGCACAATCTATATATACCATCTGCCCTGTAGTACAGTGACCCCACACTCACAGGTGGCTGAGTGTGTCCTATTTAAATTTGCATGTAACTGTATCAATATCAACTTTTGACCATTTGACATTTTTGAATGGTCCAACACATGTTTTTCTTATACATTCACTTCTTCCGGGCTGCAGCATGTCGCATGCATCTTTGCAGTAGTTACAGAGACCGGGTAGTGTGGTGTATGTACCTTTAATTCAGACACACGCGGCAGAGTGACGTAACTCCGCCGCATGTGGGTAATAAAGTGGGTGGACCACATGAGCGCCAGTGTGCTCTGTTGGCTGGGGAGTTCACGGGGGTGCCGGATGACAGTGGCACATTACTGCATTGGTGACGAGGTCGCTCTGATCTTTAGACCCGCAGGACAAATGTCTTTTTTTCTTCAAGCATAGCTCGTTAATTTCACGCTGCGGGGTTGGTGAACACGACGCAGACAGGCGCCATTTTGATTATCACGTGGTGAAGGTTGCGGATCTCTCGTGGAGTGGAGATGCCCCTCCCATGAAATTTTGAAAGGCCCACATGGTGTGGAGGGGCTCATTTTCACCAGCACTGGTGATTTTCCCTGTCCTTGGCCCTGGACTCACCGGATGGCAAGGTAAGAAGGAGGGAGAGGCACACAAAAACAAAGAACAAAAGGAGATAGGACATTTTTATACATCGACCGGAGTGGTTCTGGCAGAGGCAATGTTTCAGCGATGCCCAAGGGGCCTGATACCTGATGCAAGTGTGAGAGAGCCAGCAGTGAATGACGATGCTCAGGTTGAACAGGAAAGAAGAGCAAGGACGGACGGCGAGAACATGAGGAGGGGCCTCCAATAGCATCAGCTGAGCCTGTGAGATGAGGTACTGGTGAGAAACCGCTGCCCTCAAGGCAAGCTGTCCCTGACCTATGAGCCCAAACCCCTGGACGTTGTTGCAGTCAATGGCCTTCATTACAAGTATGGCGGTAAGGCAAAAACGGCGCCGGTATCACTACCGGCACCGTTGCGACCGTACTGCCATACTACGAGTTCTGCTCGCAGGTGCCCTTGCATCCACCAGGTCTGACCTGGTGGCCGTACGGGCACCCGCGAGCAGAACATGATGGTAGCACCGGTACCATTTTTAACGGTACTGGTGCTGCCACCCTTCTCATTCCCATTGGGCCCTATGGGGCCGAATGGGGTTGGGGAGTCCCTTATTTCCGGCACCCACCAATGGGCAATTACCGGGTCCGCCAAACTCAGCATAACCCGGTAATTGCCCATTCGCAGGTGCCAGATTTTTTATTACAGGCATGGCTACTTCCAAACTTGTAATGAGGCCCAATGGCTCCATGGTGACACCATCCGATGGAACTGCAAATGTCATACGGAACGCCAGTTTCTTCAGGAATGTGGGGGACCCCAGCCGAGCATAATTGACTGCGAGTGCCAGGCCAGAAGGGGCCATGAGGAGAGACTGTCACGAGGTGCCCAAAGTGGGTGGTGGCTCTGCCCACCCACCAACTTCCCTGGCTCGAGGGGATGCAGGGGAGGAGAGTCCGAGCCGGGAGGGGGGCAGGAGGTATCCCCAGAGAGTTGGTAGGGGGAAGCCTGCATACCTCCAGAACTATATATTGGACTCCTCAACTTTGTGACCCCTGTCCATCGGACTGAGTGGGGGACAACGGGTGCTGGTGTGAATAAAGCAATGGGGGGGATGTTTGCAATGAAATGTTGTTATGGTTCATTGTGTTATACCTGGTTTGTACCTCCTGTTGTGTTGTGTTATGAAAAAGGAGGAGTGTGGTGTCTGTGTCTTTAATTCAGACACACGCAGCGGTGTGATAATACTCTGCCATGTGTGGGTGATAAAGGGGTGGAACACACGAGCGCCAGTGCGCCTCTGGAGCCTGAACCGAGAGCATCGCATCCAGTGTGCTCTGTTGACTGGAGGGCTCACAGGAGTTCCGGATGACAATGGCACATTACCACAGGTAGGATGTGTTGAACGAACAAAATATTGGTATGTTTTTGGACGGAGAAACCCCATTTGTGCTTGAACCAGGTGTCAGTCAAAAACTCTTCCAAGGTGTATATGATACATGAGTCAAATATGAGACACAATGGCATTGGTTAATGTACCATCCAGGGTGCTCCACTACAGTGCTGTAAACAACAATGTTTTTTGAGTCACAAATTTTGCACAAACAAACCTGAGTTAACCTGAAGTCATTCAAATAGGCCGCAGGGATCCCTTCCTAAATTATTCTAATTTCTCTGGGATTACCGAGGACATATTGCTGTATTTCAATTTGTTGAACAATGAGGATGTTATTTCGATCAGAACCGACGCATGTAGGAAGCAATGGAGATCATAGAGGCAGCCACTGGGTAGGGTGCCTTTAGAATATGGGGTGGATATCTGCGCAAGGGTACACCAGAGGTTTAACAGGTGGAGTAGAAAGTAGGGTCAGGCATAAATACATTTGGATTAATAATAGAGGCCCATTATTGTTACATGTGATCAATATGCCTATTTTCATTTTGTGCATGCAAGTGGGACATTCGCAGGAGGGATTGGCTGGGCTCACTTTGTGGGGGCCAGTGAGGAGGACACACCCACCCTACCCGAGACTGGGTGATGTGATTCCCACTGCTTCCTCCTCTCCCTGCTTTTACATCCCTCGCTTACGAATTGTCCACGTTACACTGCACCTGTTTTTAGTTCCCCACGCCCATGTTTCTCTGCTCCCCTCACAATGTTCTTGCCCCTATGTTTTTAAAGTGCTCTGTTGTTTCTTCTCGAAGCTAGGCCTTGCTCAATAAATACCATAATAATAATAATAATAATAATAATAATAATAATAATAATAATAATAATAATAATAATAATAATAATAATAATAATAAAAACAGAATAAAAAAAATACAGGGGATGGGAATCACTCCTTCCTTGGCTAATTAATTGATCTTAAGTTAAATAACATTAATGCACTTATGAGTGGCTGACTTTACTGCCGGGGGCATTTCACTGGAGGGGGGCAGGTAAAGTGAAGGCATAGCGAATGGGGCACATGGGCAGAGAGACTGTGGATAGAGGAAGGCTGCATCATTTGAGAGTTAGAGAAATGCAGTTAGCTAGGTTGGGGACAAGATCATGATAGATCCGTTATGGTGTCAGCGTGCAGACGTGGGGGGCAATCTTGGTAAGTAGTAAAGAACGCATGTAGCCAAGCTGAGAAGTGGTGAGAAGGAATAGAGGGTAAAACAAAGGAGTAGGCAGACACAGTAAACAGGTTTACTGAAGAGAAGGGCAAAGATGAGAGTTTTTTGTGACTAAATGGCAGCAGGGGCAACATTTTCCTCATATTGCAGATGTTGATCATGCCAGAAGTGACAGTTTTTTTGACACAATCTTTTAGGTCACTGTCAAAATGGACCCCACGGTTGAAAGCCCTGGGCAAGGGAGTAAAGAGGTCAGGAGGGAAAGAGATGGAAGTGTGAGGTTAGCTTTGGAGGCCAGGAGAAAGATGGCTTGTGTTGTGAAGGAGCATAGAGCCATCCAGTGACGGATGGCTGTGCAGCAATTGGTGGTACATTCATAGGTGGCAGCGTTGATTGAGCCAAAGAAGAATCCTGTCTGAGTGTCAATGGCTAAGGCTTGGCTTCCTTTGCTCAGGGAAGAGGTGTAGATAGTGGAGAGGTATGGGACAAGGACTGTACCTTGGGGGACTTCCCCTGGCAGGGGGGACTTTCAATGATAGGGGTATGTAGAATTAATTGATAGACCTTCATTAGATGGAGGAGAAGTGGCCACGGTGGAAGGAGGATACCCAGTGAAGTGTGGTGTCCTTGAAGGCCAGGGAGAAGAGGGTCCAAAGGACGGAGAGATGACTGTGTGAAAGTCTGAGAAAAGATCAAGTAGGATAAGAATGGAGTAGAGGGGAGAGTGGATAGCAGTTGCTAGAAAATCAAGGACATGGGTGAGAGGGTAATGTTTGCTCTGGAAACCTGATGAAAGGGGGTTGCAAAATGATTAGTCCTCAGTGGTAGCTGAGAATGTGGTTAAAGATAGCTCTCTCGAAGATTCTGGAGTGGTAGAGGAAGAGGGAGCAGGTTTTTTAGGAAGGGAGATTGCTAGAGTCAATAGAGGGTTTCTTGATTATGGTAATGACAGTGGCTAATTGGAAGCGGCAGGGAAGATGCCTGTGGAGAGGGAGGAATTAAAAAGGGAGGCAAGGTAAGATGAGGTGACAGGTGTAAGGTCTTTAATTTGTGGTGTGGAGGGGTCAATAAGAGCACAGAGTTAGCTGAGCTCAGGATTCATGTTTATTGACCAATGTAACATTTTCCATTTAGCTAGTCTTGTATAGCTGAATCGCTGCCATTTGGGTGGCTTCTCGGCACTAAGTGTTGGCTGTGTGTGGGCCTCATTATGAGCTTTTGTGATGATAATGGAATTACCAACACTTTTACTGTATCGCTGAATTCAAAGCTTGAGGGTAAAGAGGGGGATTCACCTGCAGAAAAAAGCTGGAGGCAATTTTTTCCATTTTAACCTCAAATGCTGCGTGGATTTAAGATGTGCAATTACTGCTTATGATAATTAGCCAAAAATCCCTATGGAGTCATGTAGACACCAACAATGGAGTTTTACACTGCCAAACCACCACTTTTAATCCTGTGGTAATGTTGTTGGACTGAGTGGCGGGAATGTCAAATGGTGGTGATAAATAGGCAATTTATCCACCAAACTCGTAATGATGTCCAACTTTTTCATATAGCACTTTCTCCCAAGATTGTACCCACTTTTAAGTGCTCTGACAATACCAGTTTTTTATTACCCAATGTATCGGCGCTCAATGTGTTGACCGCGAAATAATAAACGTCCTGGGAGGTCAACTTGTAAAATTGCAGGCCGGTCCTTTACGAGAGCTTAACTCTTGACCTATCCAGCCAGTAATTTATGTATGTTGCTTGCATGGTGTTTAGTACCTCCTGCAGGCCATGTTGGTGCAGACCAGAGGACCGGGATTAGCTCCCTTGAGGGTCCAACAGCTCTCACCGCAGAATAATGGAGGACTCAGTCAAGGGCAAGTTCAACTGTTTATTGCAGAAAACCAACATGGATCATACAGGACAATCTGAATTCTCCTAAATTCTCCTCTCCCCAAGGCGCGCCCCACAGTTTTGTCCATACATGGCATCATCACCTGGGCCCTCCTCCAAAACCTATCCCCCTTACGGATTGGGTGCTTAGAGTGGTATCACCTAAATCTAGCACGTGCAAAAATTATTCAACTAGCCCTTGCATGTCAGGTGGCTGACCTGCCCTGTCCCCAAGAAACTATCTATTACATTGTTGCAGGGTTGTGGTCTTACCATTGGCCCTTGTCCTCTGCCATCCACCCCAGGATTTCTGTCTTTCAATTGGCTAGATCTGGTCTCCCCAGACCTGGGACCCAGTTCGGTTCTCAGCCTTCTCTGCACCTCTTCAAGGTGATGTGAAGTGACTATGTGTCCCAAATGTATCTGGTAGTAGACCACCTTTGCCCATGAGAGGGTGTTTCTATGTTGCAGCACTTGTTTCACTTCTCGTTTGGGTGGCTGAGAACGGCTCATCTTCCACCACGGGTAAATGTCCATTGTCTAGTTCGGCTCTATCATATGGTTGTTGGCCCACAAAATTGAGCTCTTTGGGTCTGCATTTATGAGGATCTATTCTGTTTTCCTGCATCTGGTCTCTTTTTCATCTGGTGCTTAAAATGTTACTGTTTATCTCTGACCTTGGCTGTGAGCTCAGTCTTTGCTTCTTGCAACCTGAGCCAGCTTCCCTTGTCTTGCGGCCTTCTGTAATTTTCCTTAAACTTATAATGTGATTTCTACATGGTCATACTGTGCTATGTTAACTATAAGTTAGTCATACATGGTCCTACCAGGCTCGATATATACTCCTGTAGTTCCATAGAGTTAATTGCCATAAGCATCTGCAAGCTTGCTCGGAATCACTTGTTGCTTTGCTATTCGGCGTTACTGCATTTGTCTACAGAGAAAAATAATAAAAAGCTTTGATAATATGTATATGTGTCTGTCCTATGTCTACAAAACTGTGTAAGCATGTTCTTCGTGTACACAAGCATGTGTTTGTGTAATGCTGGGCAGGGCTACAAGTGTTTTTCATGACTAACGCTACTATATCGTGGTGCCCCGAGTGACGTCAGCTGAGTGTCTTTTTCTGCGTTTAATTTATGCAGTCCATTATAGTGTTTGGATCCATGATCTCCGCTGGGTTCCTGGATCTTTAAGGATATGCACTGGATATGGTTGGAAGGGCTGTCTGTGGGCTTACCTCTCTGTATACGTGCCAGCCAGTGGTGCACTTGGGGTTTGTCCAAAAAATGACGAGTAACTTTGAGCAATCTTGACTCTTTGACCTGTCATGTTAATGTGGGTGAGGAGGGGCATTCTTGGGACCCTTTCTTCAGTCCCACCTCTGGTCGACCTGTCAACCACTCCTCCATACCCTGTCGCCTTCCTTCTTGGTAGTCATATTTGTATCACTCCTCCAAGATGTCCATAGTAATTTGCATGATCATCAAAAATCCAGGTCATGTAACTGCACTCTCCTTCTGTGCATCATACCCACTTTCCCCAATACATCTTGTTGTCAAATGGGTTATTGAACATTACCGTCTCAGTTGGGAACAGTGGTTATCCCATTATTTTTGTTCTCAGGTTATCTTTTTCGTCCACTAGTTTGTCCTTTTGTTCTCCCATATTCAAATCCATCATCTCCTTCATGCCTATGGATTTCTAAGTAGTCTTGTGACATTGAGCAATGCAGATCTTTATCACGCACAGTTCCACTAGTACTAGTATTAGTACCTCTAGTAATACTTTCAATCCGGCCGCCAGCCATGAAGGCATCCTTGACCATAGGTATGCTATCCAGTTCTGATCTTTTCTGGTCCCTTTAGCTTCTTCCTCCATCTTTACATGCATCTTCGACAGTCGTGTCACTACTTCTGTCAGTGTGCCATTCTCTCCGTCATTGACATGTTCAAATGGGCAACAGGAACTCCTAATTTTTGCGCAAACCCCTCCTTCCTTTGCTGTGAGGAGATCTAGAACATATCTGTTCTGGAGCACCATCAACCTTACTGCTCAGAGCTCTTCTTTTATTGTATCAAAACCGTTTACTGTAGAATTTATTTTCAGCATCAGCTCCCACCTGGTTATTTTCAGCCATTTTGCATTTATATATGTCTGGACAGCTGTGAACCACTGGCGCAAAAAACATTTCGTCCTGCTGAATAACCAATGTTTAGGTGGTACATCATCCAGGGATGCTTCTGACTCTGATGAGAAATAATCGTCTCTGTTTACTCTACTCACTTCCATGGACTGTTTCTTTCTTCCCTTTTCTTTTGCTCCCATGGACCTTTTCTTTCACGTGTTAGTATCTATCTTTGGGAAGTCATCTATCTTTATGTCCTTCTGGGGCACTACCAGTGATGGCATATTGATGTGTACCAATGAGTAAACTCTTCCCCAGTTGGGTGGCAGCTGCTCTTATGCTTTAGACCCACACACCCAATAATAATCCATCATGACTACATGAAAACCATTTCTGTTCTGTTGAATAATAACCTATGTTTAGGTGGTACATCATCCAAAGATGCTTCTGACCCTGATGAGAAATAATTGTCTCTGTTTACCCTACTCACTTCATTGGACCGTTCCTTTCTTCCCTTTTCTTTTGCCCAAATGGACCTTATCTTTTTCGTGTTAGTATCCATCTTTGGGAAGTCATCTATCCTTATGTCCTTCTGGGGCTCTGCCAGAGATGGCATATTGATGTGTACCAATGAGCAAACTCTTCCCCAGTTGGGTGGCAGCTTCTCGTATGCTTCAGACCCACATGCCCAATAATAATCCATCATGACTGCAGTGCTCACCTTCATTGCTGGATGCTATGTTATCTTCAACCCTTACTGCTCCTTCATTTGTGTAGCACAACCCTTCTTCAGGAGAATTATGGGCACCAACCTAGCCTCATTGTCTTAGCAGGTGAGCAGCTTGGCACTTGCATCCCATTCTTTCAGGCACTTGTCATTTTCTCCTTGCACAGTGTTCACTGTTGATTGTATTAGGTTGTGTGCTTTGCCTCCTACTACTCCATCTTTCCATCCCTCATCTGTATATACTTGCCCATACACAAGCATCTGTGGTCGCCCCCAACATCCTGTTTCTCCTCCTATTTCATTCACCCCCCCTCTTTGGGCAGGGCAGTTTCCTCAGTGTTATTGTTTTTGGCTCTCCTTTCTGTGGTCCATCAGTTATGTACTGTATAGCTTGGTCTAACTGTCAATATTTGTTCATCATGTCAAGAGTCTTTATGTAACTATCTTCAAAGTTGCTGTTTTCCCTTGGAATCTTCCTTGGGTTGTAACCATGGATAGGTACATGAGGCATTGTGCTCTTGCTCCTGGTATTTCAGTTGCTATGAACGTTCTGGAGGCACTCATGGCAGTATTAGTGAGTAGACATAATAGCTCTCTCCGGCGGTTCCCTTACCTACTCTGGTCATGTGTTTATACCACATGTTATTAGAGACTCGAGCAGTGTCGGTGAGATACAGGTCCACCCCCTATGTCTGTGTCAGCACTGCGTTTACCTCTACTTATCATGCTTACAGTGCTCTCCTGTCCACCTGACATGGTTGCTGCACCTGCTGGGGTTTGGGTAATGTTAGTAGACGATACAGCGGTTCCACTAGAAACAAGAGATATTCGCCAAAAGATGAATGCAAACACCCCACTTGGGAATAAAAGACACAACAAGATAAGCATATTTTTTATTGTTTCCCCCATTCAGCTGTGCTGATGAATCTTGCGTAACTTGAAGATAACATTTGCCCACCCAAAATGTACAAAACTGTGCGTTATTATGTTAATGTGGTGTTAGTTTAAGCCACGTGGATCATGTAGTCAGACATTACAAATATGAATAGATTTTCCCACACAGTTCTGATTCTAGGGTCTCTGAGTACTGCAAGGACAGATGGGTTTCCTTGTTTGAGATGTGGGTAAGTGTGGACCAAATATGCAATGAAAACATGATAGTATACACTAGGAGGACGAGCTCAAAATCTGTTGGACCTTCTAATGAAGTGGACAAATTGCCCCGAAGATTTATCAGGTTATATACAAATCATTAGGTAACATGAACAATCATACAATAAGACAGTCACACTTTCTTGACGAATGTGTGTGTAGAGAGAAATAACAAACAGACAGTGTACCCTCACTCTGGATGTGCTGCCTGTGAGCGAGTAACCATTGGGTGTCCTCTGCTCAGCAGTGCTGGTTCCAAATGATCTCCTTGCTCTTATTGCTGATGCTTGTTGGCCCTGATAATCTTGTTGCCAGGTGAGGTCACAGCTTTGTAGGGCTTGACATTGCTCATATTGTTCCAGACAGTTCTCCCATGGAGCTGTATTGCTCTCTCAGTCATTGCTTCACCAATGTGGGGACTTGTGATTCTGGGTGTGTCCCAGAGTCGAACAAAGTTACGGAGGGGGACACTATCCCATGGAAAGACAGACAGCTGCTTAAGTAAGTCCTCTGTGTTATTGACACTGCTGCTTTCTCCGTTGTCTTCAGGCCCTCCCTGGTGTCATTGTATCTGGCGAGAGATAAAAGAGGCACTAGCAATCAAGGAAGTAACATACTCATACATTTCTTGACCCAAAACATTCGCACTACTCTGTGCATCTTTGATCACCCTAGTGGGAGGAGCCAGGAGAAGTTCCATGCGCTGTCCTGTCACCACCTTGTCTGGGGTTAAATGGTGGCCAGACCCGGGCGTGTTTCGCAATTCGAACAGGGCTAGAGACAAACAATGCAGCCAATTATTATTGGTGCTCTTTTAGTTTCAGCTATCGATTCTTTCAAGAAGCCGTTGAGGTGTTCAAACATCATATTTGCTTGTGGGTGATAAGCACAGGGCTGTTGTCAGACCGCAGCACCTCACACACGCCTCATTGTGGGAACAATTCCCGGACCAGAGATGTTGCCGCTCTGAGGGCATCAGGATGAGAACAGGGGCCTGCCTCAATCCACTGAGAAAATGGGCATACAACCACTATCATGTAGCGGTACCCTTGGCAGACTTGGATCATGTCGACATAGTTGAAGTGGAGGTGCTGAAATGGACAAACTGGAAGAGGTATGGCTCCTCTCACATCTCTCAATGTGTGTCCTGCAGTGAATTGCTTGCAGGTCAAGCAATTACTCATGCATTTGGCCACATTCTCTGCCAAATTAGGCCAGAACCATTTTTCTTCAATATGTGCGGCAAGCACCTCCTTCCCGGTATGTGTTGGATACCGTAGCTGTGTCAGTGCTGTGTGCAACAATGCCAGTGGCATAACCACCTTTCCAATGTTATCTTGTCATGATAGGGCATCTGTTGGAAATACTGTACATCCGCTCTTGAGCCACAGGTCCTTTTCCTCCCTGGGTGCAGCTCCCTGCAGTTCCGTGATTTGTGTTGCCGGTAATACATTGTACCCCTCCTTGAGTATCATTGTCCTTGCATAATCACAGGCATGTGACGAGGCCTCCATTTCTAGGAGCTCTCCAAAATATGCTGCACATTTTGCTTCCTTGTCTGATGCTTCATTCCCTCTTCAGACAAGGTCTTTCCCTTGTGTGTGTGCTTGGCATTTCACTATTACTAGTTGTTCAGCATAATGTATTACATTTACTAGTCTGCCCAATAGGAGTGCATGCTATACTGGTGACCTGTCAGCCCTCGTGACAGTCCTGAATGTACTGTGTATGTCATGTAGGCTGAATCTGAGTAGCTTGTCACCTCCCTTTTCCTTCTGTGCTCCAATGCCAATATTAGGGCCACTAACTCTGCTTCTTGTGCTGAATAGTGTGACAGCAATCGTGCGTTGGCCACTACCGCACTTGTTCTGTCCTCCCTTAGATTCACCACTGCTGTTCTTGTATGTCTGACCCCATCTGCCTGGTCAATTGTTGATGACCCATCAATGTAAAGCATGTTTCCCCCATCACGTGCGTCCTTGTGTACCATGCGAGTGTCACTGAATTCTTGTAAGTTCGCTGTGCAGTCATGTGCTTAGTCACCTTCTTGCAGTACATCTGCGAGAAAGGTCACCGGATTGACAAGTCTGCTTCTCACTACCCTGGGAGCTGTGTTAGATAATAACACCTCATACCCGTATGCCGTTGGTGCTGTCAGTGTGATTTTTGGTCTCTCCAGTATTGCAAAAAAGGCATACTTGATGTAAAGAGTGGTGCTGCAGCCCATGCTAATACTTGCTAATTTGTCCACTGTGAATATGGCTGCAGCCATAGCTTGTTCACACAGACAATGTCCTCTCATTACTGGGCCTAACTTCCCACTGTGGTATGCTAGTGGCTTGTGCCCCAAGCTTGTTTTCTGAGTCAGTACTTCTGTCATCGCTACCCCATTGGAGTGTGAGAACAAGAAGAATTCCTTTTTTATAGTCTGGGATCCCTAACACTGGAGTAGTGCATATTGCTTCCTTCAGCTCATTGAATGTCTCAGTCATTTCTGTTATCTATCGTATCATTTTGTCCCCTTCTTATGCTTCCTTCAGTGAACTCAGTAGAGGCCTGGTGTAAATGCTGCAGTCGAAAACCAATGCCCTACAGTAATTGCATAACCCCAGAAACTGCTGCATCTTTCTTACAGTTGTGGGTTTTACTGTCCTGCGTATTGCCTCTGCCCATTCTAGCATCACCTGTCGGCCATTTTGGGAGATCATCTGCCCAATGTATAACATTTCATGTTGACAGTACTGTAATTTGGGTTTGTCCACCTTGTATCCCGTGTCTACTAACACTGTAAGCATGTGCACTTAGTCATTTCTACACTGTCCTTCTGTCACGCTGCAGATCAATATGTGTTCTATGTGCTGTATGACAGCACTCTCCATCTGTACATTGCCTAGGTCCATCTGGAGGACCCTATTAAATATGGAGGGTGATTTGCAGTACCCTTGAGAAAGACTTGTATGTTTCCACTTCTTATTTCTATATAAAAATGAAGTAAAATCTTGTGAGTATGGGTGTAGTGATATAGAGAAGAAAGCAGTCTTCAAGCCTATGACTGTGAAACAATCAGCTTCTGCTTGAATGCTGCACAAGATTGTCGCTGGGTTCAGAAATAAGGGAAACTCTGCTTCTACAATATGGTTCAGAGGTCGCAAATCCTGTATTAAATTCCATGACCCTCCTGTTGCTTTCTTAACAGTGTACACAGCTGTATTGCATGGCAATTTTGATGGTACTAGGATGCCTTGCTTTGCCAGTGTTGCAGTTGTTTCACAGATGCACGTGTCTGCCTCTCTTGAAAGTGGAAATTGTCTCACTCATGGTAGAATCGCTCCTGGCTTCAATTTGATCTTCACTCCTCCCACTCCATTCAAAAGTCCCACATCATAGGGACTAGTGGTCCATAGGATGCTGGGTACCTTGGCCAAATCTTCCTAGAGAAAGGCTGGTTGTGCCTTAAGCACCATCGCCATTCTCTGTGGTACCTCCCTCTAATGTGTCCTCACCCAGTATGTGATGCTCATTTGTAACACCATCTCATGGTCTGATCTGTTGTCCTTGAATAGTTCTTTATCTGTCACTGTGGTCCGCCTGTATCCTTCAGCTACAGCGATCACTGCTCTCCATGGTTGCCTTGTGTCTTCTCTCCCATGCACTGCTATCCACTCATCTCTCACAATCACTTTCTCTAGTTCTAGTGGCACAATTGCTCCTTCTGCTTCATCCAATGGTATCTCAGGTCTCATTTGGAATTAGCCACATCTTCCCTTGAATCCCTGGAAGCCATGCTATTGCAATCTCAGTCCCATATCGAAACAGTTCCTTATCCACTGGTATCCCCCTCTGTACCCCTCGTCCACAGTATGCTTCAATGATCTCTTGTAAGTTGGGAACGTGTATCCCTGATGTGGAGCACACTATCCCCTTGTCCATGAATGAAATCGTCATGTTGAGTCAGCTCATAATGTCTCTCCCCAGTATGTCTACAGGTGTCTGTCGAGAGTAGAGTAAGGGTGAGGATAGATCAAGTTCCCCAATAGAAAGTGAAATGTTGTCTGTGAACGGAACCACTTCTGCAGCCCCAAGGAATTCGTGACATTGTCTGACTGTATTTCCCCTCCTGAATGAAGGATTTAGTCGCCCCTTTGTCTAAAAGAAAGGAAAAAGTACTGTCACCTATTGTCACCCTTATGCGTGGTTCCTCCGCAGGGTTGGGTGTAACTGACAGGATGGAACAAATCAAGTGCATCTGTGGGCTGTCCTATTGAGGGTATAAGGTCATCCTATTCCCAGAAAATGGATTTTTCCCTACCATGCTGACCCCCCCCCCAAGTTCCTAATGGTGGCTATGGCTGTGGAGTCTGTGCATGCCACTTTCCCGTCATTTGCTTGTGTGCTGTTCTGTGTCTGCGGCACTTGCTGTACCGTGTATGCACGCTGTGCATCACCTTGAGTCTGGGGCATCTGCAGTGACTGCAAATACTGTGGTATAGGCACTTGCATCTGTGGTGTCTGCGTCATGGGTTGGTGTGGCTGTGGGTATGCGTTTGGTGCCTGTCCGTGTTGTTGTGTTTGGTCCTGTGTATAGTGTTCATCCTGTTCCTGTAAGTGACTTCAATACAGCAATCCAACTAAGTAAATGCCTAGGCTGGGATGCCCAATGGAAGCCATTATTAATATATTTTTATGTCAAATTCTTTGAATCTGGATTATAAACCCTTATATAACGCCCCTCTCTTTGAATCCCCCTGACCTCACTGAGCCAAGAAGTAAGTTTGTTTTGGAGTTAAAAGATTTATTTGAGGAATAAAACTATATATATCACACTTTTATGAGTAAATGAATATTTGATAGCACACTTATGAATATAATAGTGATCAACAATGGATAATATTACAATAGCACAATTCTTTGATCACTTAGGAGTTGGTATAGAAAGAATAAGGTATCAGAGAACGCTTTGTATGGTTTCAAGGGAATGCAAGATGGGAAAGAATGCAACACATAAATAAACTTGATATGAATTCAATCAGAAGATAATATAATCACTTTTTCCCCTGTGACTACTCACTCCCCCCCTATGCAATATGGAGAGATGGAAAGGAGGGCACACAGGTTTCCAGAATACAATCAAATGCAGTTCAGTTTTAGTTCCCCCCAGCAAGCTTGGAGAAAACCGGGATGATTTTAAAACACAGGCCAAATGCTTTGAAATGTGGTTGCAATGGATGAGAAAATATGCTAAAAATGATTTTAATTCACTAAAGGAGATTCAGGATAAGTGATAGCTACTTTGGATTAGTTCAGGTCAACACTAGCAATGATTCATGAATGATTATCAGGTTGAAAACGAATTTCAGCAGTGGAAAGCAAGAAGCAGCTATTTTTACAAGTGGTGAAATGAAGCTAATTTTCAATTTGCAGCACTTTTTCCGCGTGCGTATATCGCGATTATGGAAAAACAATATGGAGCTTTAAAATGACAGTTAAATCTCGCTTCTAGGACGTGCGGTTCAAAAGATACAGACGTTTTTGTGGAGGTAGATTTCAGAATGACAGATGGCGCTTTTACAGATTTGAAATCACAGAATGGACACACGATTTCTATGCAGTTCTGTTCAGGTTGAAATGGTTTAAATAAGATTATTTTTGACTAAGAGATTGGTTCTGTACAGTTCTTAGACTGGATACTCATTCCTAGTTTTGGACTGGAATGGACCTCGTCACAGATCTGGTCAGGTTTGGACTGCACGCTCGCCACCGGACGGTCAGGCACTGGTTCTGCTCACAGCACGCTCTCTTTCTGGGTCTCGATCTGGTTCTGGCACAGGGTTCGAGCCAGAAGCAAAACAGCTCACCCGGCTGTTGAATAGTTTAGTTAGGTTTCTGGATTCTTAGGCCTGCTGAGAAGAGTTCAGCTTGTGGATTAGGCCTCAGGATCCTCCAAGGTTCTAGAGTTTGGGTTCTAGAGTTTTGGTTCTGGAGTCTGTCTGGAATATGGAGCCTCAGGAGTCTGGAGTCTTTGTCTGGATATGGTCGGGCAGCGTGCTGCGCAGGAATCGATGAGTAGTAAAACAATGAGTGTGTCTATCTGGGTCTCAGCAGTCTTTTTTTATGTCTTCTCAAAGGGGGTGTAGAGGCTGACTTTCTATGCCCAACCCTCTGAGGATCCTGATAGGTTAAAGGATTTACTGTCCTCTGACTGGAGAAGGGAGTAGTGAGTCAGAACGAGTCATCAGGTATCATCTTTATGGCTGAAGGAAAGAACACTCCCCTTTGGTTTCTCAAGAAAATCAATTTTTCATAATCAAACATGCTTCCCAGATACACAAGTTGTTGAGAATACATGTATATATCACATATTAATTAAGGCAGGTCTCTGTTTAACCCTGATCTTTCTAAGAGCTTGGGTTCAGAAATGACAACTTATCCGCAATTTTAGTGGGTTTCACAGTATTGGTTTTGCACCAAATCTTACATGGATGTACACACCCTCTCTGGGCATATTACAGTAAGTTTTCATTTTTCTAGTATAAACACAGTGTCCACAATATTAATAAATCCTGGGGTTTGGCTTCAGAACACCACACGGCTTCCAGCTTAGTCTTAAACTGTGAGTGAAGGTGTCATTCTAAGAATCTCCAAATTGTACATTTCTGTCAGCTTGATACAATATTTTAGAAGCATTTTCCTTAAACATAGATTTGGTGCAATATGAAATCCACAACCCAGTCTGGCCCGCCCCTAGAAGCTTGGTGAGTCAGATGGTCACATGTCTGGCTTCTCCCAGAGCAGTGTTGACAGTTACACCTCAAATCAGCATATTCTATTCATCGCAAAGCCCCCATTGTTCCTTCCTCCAGGCTGCAGGGAAAATCTCCTCCCTCTTAATCAACAGGACCATGTGAAATCCTGCCTTCTGGTGTGGAGTCCCCAGGTGTGAAGGATTCCCGGGGACAGCAAGCCTTTTGAAGTCTTAGCTACATCAGGTTACTGTTCTGATCAATTGCAATAGAGTTCCTTATGGAAAAAATATAACATCATAAACTGAAAATAAGAAACATATCTTTAATCAAGTCTCTTTCCACATTAAATCAATGTGTGGCACTCTATATGGCATTCTGATGTAATTCTCTTGCTTGGCATATCTAGCCTCTGAAACACAGGTCTCCTGTCAGAATTTAGATCGCCAGCGCCGGTCGGTGGCGAGCACCGGTACTGACCCTATTTTTGACAGCTGTCTTACCAGTAAGCAATCCTCAAAATATACTTTGTTCAGATATAGATACATTTCTGTGGACCTCAGATTCATGTAGATTCTTGCGGGAGAATGATGTTGATCCCCCAACAAGGAGGTGGGACCTTTTTAGTGGTTTTGCTAAGCCATGATTTTAGCAATTTTTGACATCAAATAAAACAGATTTTGAACAGCTCTATATTCCTTTGCACTGATTTTGCTCTGTGTGCAGCCGAAGGATGGGGTCTGGCAATGGTCTCCTGTATTAACGCTGACAGAGGCAAAAGAAGATGGCAACCTATCTTTCAGATTTTTACTGCGCATTTTGGGATGATTTCTGGCGAGCAGAATGCTTTCCGGCGGCCATTACGATGTTTCCGCTGCCAGTAATGCATGGTGATGTTGCAGGGCTTGGATGCGTGGGTTGAAACATCCCACATTCCCCTGATTTGTTGGTTGTTATTGCATTCCCCCATTCTGTTGTACCCCCTGCTTCAGCACACTCATGAAATGTGCCCTATCTGACCACACACCCAGCACTGGGGTGGCTCCCTCCCCTAGCCTGGAAAACCCCCAGAAATATCCTCAGGGTCCTACTGCACAAGCTGCCCATATCCTCCAAACCCCCCTATAAATCTTCCTCATTGTGATGTATCTGGTGGCCGTACCCACATCCGCTAGGAGGTCCTCCTCTTCCTCAAAACCCATTCTGCATGTTACCCTGCCCCATGAATCCCCTTGCAGGCAACAGTGCTTACTGCGGCTGTGGTGTCCCTATTCCTCCCGTGATTGTCAGCACTGCCCCTTCCATGGCATATTTTGAAAACTTCCTCTGCACTAACTTTGCATCCTCTGGCTTTTTCTCCTCACTCTTTTTCCTCACATTTTCTTGCAATAGCCTACAATAATGTACTATCGTGAGCTGTATTTCTAACCACGGTTTTGCCTCCATGCCCACGAGTTTCTTAAGCTGCTTTTGTACCGGCTCTGGTAGCCTTTGGCACAATATGTGGTAAAATAATGCTACTGAACAATCCCACGATTCTCGCATTTTAAGGTGCCAAAGCTTCTTCATCGTCTGAATGTAATATAAGGGGTCTTTGTCTTCCCCCATTTTGCATGCCATAATCGCACTAATGTCTGACGTGTCTGGATATTATGTCCTTAGCACTTGCCATACTGCTGCTCGCCAATTTACAAACGGCGAGCCATTGTGTGCCATGTCCTGGGTGGTTACTCCTGGGTACCCAACCATTATCCATACATCATCAGTGGCCCCCCCAAGGATGGCCACTAGTAGTCCCTTTATGTCCCCCACTGACAGCTTCTGTACGGTTGTCATCCTTTCCATTTCATATATCCATTTCCCCATGCCCGCGGTTAATGAGGGAAGCTTACATCTCAAGTTTTCCCACCTTTTTCCAGCAGGGGAAACTGTGTAAACCCTACTTGCCATTCGCTCCTCGAGTAAGTCTCATCTGCTTGTCGGCATCTCTAATGTCAGTGTCTGCTTATACTGGCTCCCCTTTCTGTCACCCTGGGAGATCCCAAAGCCTTTGTACATATGGGACCAAGTCATACAGGCTGCATAATTCGTCCACTGACCGCTGTGTTCGGTCGTTTTTGTTTCCCTTAGATCCCCCTGTGCCTTTCCCCCTGTCCCAGGTCACACTTTTCTCTGCACTTTTCCCCATTGACTGGTGCTGGAGTCGCCCGCTTCCTCCATCCCCACCACTCCTTGTGTTGGCATCTGAGTCAGTGTCCATAGTACTGCAAAAATTGTCCACGAAGCTCAGTCCCCTAGAAGTTGTGTCTTTGTTTGGACTTCACGGTAAAGTGAATGTCATACAAGATGCGCAGGGCCCGATGCCTGTCCTGTCAGATAAAGTGTTAGTCCTATCCTGTGTATTAATGCTGTCTGGCTCCGCTCGCCTCCTCCCATTATGTCATTTCCTGTGCTCATTACCCATTATGTTTTTATGTCTCTGTTTGTGCACTCCTCCTCCTCTTTGCGGGTGCGCTCTCTTGCTATTCACTCTATCTGCCACTTCCTCCACTCCCTATCCTCTAACACTTGCTTTACTTTCTCATCTGCTTCCCTTCATCTCTCAATCTCTTCTCGCTCCTTCCTCCATCTCTCCTTCTGCTCTTTCTCTTCCTCCCTTCTCCTCTCTGTGCTCTTTCTCGTGCCTCTCTTCTGCTTCCCTCTCCCCTCTGTCTACTCCATTATTTCCACCCACTCCTTTGCTTTGTTGCTCCCCTTAAGACCGTTCATTTCATTGGTGGCTCCCGCTGATTCACCTGTTCTTTTCCCATCTAGTTTTAGAAGAATATGTCCCCCTACCCACTTGTTTGTGGCTACACCTTCTAGCCCCTCCTTTGTGTCCTTCAACACCTCACTGCTTGTTCCCTTTCTGCCAGTCGCTTGGCTGATCCCTTTCTGCCCCTCCTCCTTGGTATATTTATTTATTTGGATTTATAAAGCACCCAGCGGCCCAGAGGCATTGTGGCGCTGTTACAGAATGTTTGCTTCATACATGTTATGACAGATGTTTCATAGGCAGCATATGGCAGAGGTGAAATACTGGGTTTGAATACCCTTCTGCTGTTTTTACCTGCCGTAGTGGTTACATCCCTTGCTCATCATCAGAGTCCTCTGTGCTTTCGCTCACAGGATAGGGCATGGGAGAGGATGGTGTGGACACTGGTCCCAGTTCCTCCGGTTGGCTCTGCATCCATTGATGCCTCACCACTTCCCCCTAGCTCTCCTGAAACATCCATCACAGCTCGAATATTGCCATTCGGTTGGCTAATTTCTTCCCCTTAAAAGTGTGCTGTAAGTGTGTCAGTAGTGATTGCTGCACATTCTTGGAGAAATGTTTGCATTGTGGCCACGGCATAGCCAATTTATCCTCAGTGCTTTTATTCCATTTTGCGCTATATTTACACATCTTGCCCTTACAGGGTGGAAGGGTCTTACATAAGTGCTGTAGGGGCATGTCACACCCGCACTTCCCTTGATACATTGCTTTTACTCTTACCTGACCTCAAGTCGCGGTTTTGGACAATCCGCTGTTAGGGAAAAACACAGTGCAATGACAATTCTTCAAATTTTTCACTGAGCCTCTCTGGCTCCACAACCACTTGTCAGGCCTAGTCCGCGCACCACCCTTCCACAATTCTCTGCTTACTCAGACACACTCACCAATCTTGCAGATACGCCTTCCGCACATGGCCACTGGACAACCTCCCTTGTCACTCTCAAGTTTATCAACACTGTAACATCTCATGCTCTCCAAGTCCTATGCACAGACCTAAAGGGTGATGTCACCAACTCACTAAAGAAGGTAGTGCTAGAAATCACTTACAGTAAACACAATGCTATAAACCTGTTACTCAAAAATACACACAACCCCAACATAAACTCACAGCTGTCCTCCGGCCTACCAGGGGATTCCAATATTCTCTTGTGTTCGATTTGTATCTGTAGCATCGCCTAATAGATAAAATGTCTCTGCAAAACTTAACCAGATAAATCACCTTCCGTCATCTACACCAGTTCCCTTTGCTACACCTTACGTGGATACTATCATCTATGACCCGAGCTAAAACGCCCAACCCACAGGAGATCCAATATTTACATAACTTCTATCATCCGTGCCCCAGAGTCAATAGTCCCGGTTGTTCACCAGAAACTTTTACCTTGAAACTGAAAGCGCACAAACCACAAAAATGATGTCAACCTCTGCTCTTGTACCTACTAAACTTGACAATGCTTACCAATACTCGACAATACTCTGCAAACACTCAACAATACTCAATACCACCCACGCACCCCTGTTACTTTCCCGTTCCCCTCAGTTGCTGTGTAGCTGAATCATTACTTACACTCTGTGATCTGCTGACGCCACTCGGCTGCCATGTCTCCCAAAGCTGCCACACCACCTGTCTGATTTGCTGGACTCCTCATGGACCGATATTTCCCAGGCTGGCCTTTACATGGGGAGGGCTTTCCCCGTCTTCTAAAGACCCGCAAGGTGTTCTGTAGCCCTCCAGGCTCTGCGGCGGGAGAGTTGGCTTTGTGCCGGACTATCATAGCTCAACCCACTCCTCTGCTACCAACTTGTTGGTGCATACCAGAGGCCTGGGGTTAGCTCCATTGAGGTCCAAACAACTCTCACCCCAGAATGATAGAGGACTCAGCCAAGGGCAAGTTCAGCAGTCGTTTATTACAGAAAACCGGCAGGGATCATACAGGACAATCTCATTTCCCCAAATTCTCCTCTCCCCAAGGCGCGCTCTACAGTTTTGTCCATACATGGCGTCATCACCTGGGCCCTCCCCCAAAAACCTATCTCCCTTACGGATTGGGTGCTTGGAGTGGTATCACCTAAATCTAGTACATACAGAAATTATTCTACTGGTCCTCGTATGTCAGGTGGCTGACCTGCCCCGTCCCCAAGAAACTAACTATTATATTGTTGCAGGGGTGTGGACTTGCCATTGGCACTTGCCCTCTCCCATGCACCCCGGGATGTCTGTCTCTTGATTGGCTAGATCTGGTCTCCCCAGGCCTGGGACCCAGTTTGGTTCTCAGCCCTCTGTGCACCTCTTCAAGTTGATGTGAAGTGACTATGTGTCCCAATTGTATCCGGTAGTAGACCACCTTTGCCTATGAGAGTGTGTTTCCACATTGCAACACTTGGTTCACTTCTCGTCTGGGTGGCTGAGAATGGCTCATCTTCCCACCAGGGGTGAATGCCCATTTTCTAGTTTGGCTGCATCACGTGGTTATGGACCACAAAATTGAGATCTTTGGGTCTGCATTTAGGAGGATTTTTTCTGTTTTCCTGCAGCTGGTCTCTTGTTGTCTGGAGATTGGAATGTGATTGTTTATCCCTGACCTTGGCTGTGAGCTCGGTCTTTGCTTCATGCAACATGAGCCATCTTCCCTTGTCTGGTGTTCTGTGGCTTGAGGTCTTCTGTAATTTTCCTTAGACTTATAATGTGATTTCAACATGCTCATACTGTGCTATGTTACCTATAAGTTAGTCATATATGGTCCTTCCAGGCTCCATATATACTCCCGGAGTTCCATAGAGTTAATTGCCATAACCATATGCAAGCTTGCTTAGGATCTCTTGTTGCTTTGCGTTTCAATGTAAATAAAAAAAGCTTTGACAGTATGTATATGTGTCTTTCCTCTGTCTACAGAACTCTGTAAACATGTTCTTCATGTATGCAAGTGTGTGTTTTTGTAATGCTGTGCAGGGCTGTGAGTGTTCTTAATGACTAACGCTACTACGTCGTGGTGTTACTAGTGACATCAGCTCAGAGTATTCTCTGTGTTTAATCAATGCAGTCCGTTATAGTGTTTGGATCTCCGTTGGGTTCTCTCGATCTGTAAGGATATGCACTAGATATGGTTGGAAGGGCTCTATGAAACGCGAGGAGAACCATCTTCGGTTCCGGAAGCACCTCAAGACCTTATTCTTTGCTTCTGCCTTCTCTCTTCATGTCCCCTGCTGATCTCTGCTTGTTTCGGCATTGGGCACCTGGCTACCCTCTGATTTTGGGCCCAGATCCCTACCTACTCAGCCGCATACCCGCACTGCCTCCTGGCAACCCTTGCACTTGGCTCTGTATCTGCTACCCTACAGTCTTGTTTAAATTTATTTTTATATTTTTATAGTGCACATACAGCCCAAGGGCATTGCAGCGCTGTTACTTGTGGCAGGCTTAGTTACATAAGTTACAGGGTGTGCAGTAAAATTGGTATAGCATACTCAAACAGAACATAATACAAAGGTACATGCTTTCTGACATCATCCCAATATTTAGGGTTTTGGTGCAGTTTTCTATCAAAGCATTGGGTTTGGGCAGGAGTTAAATGAAGAGCAAGGTTTTTATGGATTTACGGAATGCTAAGTGGGAGATTTCTCCCCGTAGGGGTGGTGGTAGTGCGTTCCATTGCAGAGCTGAAAGGTAAGGGAAGCTAGCACCCCTGGCTCGGAAAGTCCCCTTCCTGCACTTATTAGACACAGTTTGTCTGCCCCTTATTATTGCACTTGTGCCACCAGCTGGCCGCACTAGCTTTTGTTGCTTAGATCATGTGTTCAGAACTTCCCACTCCCACCTACCCCTTGCACTTTCCCCCTCCCCTCTCCCCTGCACTTGCGCATTCTCAGTGTCACTGGGCCTAGTAAGGTCATTGTTTTGTCCTCCCTTGCACCCCTCCCTTGCCTTGTCATGCCCTGAAACACTTGTGTATGGGAGCGATATAAATAAAATATCATATCATATGAGGGATACCGCTCTGTATACGTGTCAGCCAGTGGTGCACTTGTGGTTGTCCGAAAAATGAGTGACTGTAAGTGTTCTTGACTCTTCGGCCTGTCATGTTCATGGGGGTGAGGAGGGGCATTCTTGGGACCCTCTGTTCAGGCATTTCAAGACGCAAAGGAGTAGGCTTTAGAGAGTTCATGTGCACACTTTTGACCGCCAGCCTTTGTGAGTGTCTGTGTATGCATAACTTCATTATTGGTTATATGGTTGAAGACTGACAGATATCACCAATTGGTAGAGCACCTCAATGGAGTTGAAAGGATCGTTCTTAAGTTGTTTATGGAGCAAGCCTTTTAGTAAGAGTCCAGGCCTCCGCAGTCATACGTTTTCTCAGAACGCATTAATGGCAAGTATAAATAATTTTTTACATGCACTTTTGTAGCTTGCAGAATTAGTTTTATGAAACACAGCTGTTCCAGACAGATTCCTCACGCGGACTGCCATCCAGCATCCCCGAGAAAAACGGGCGCACTCCACAAAGCCCACTCCCAAAAACTGCCAAGCTTTTTAATGGTCGCATTCATATCAGAACTTAATCTGAAACCCTGGGGAAAGGTGTGAGCGGATCTGCCAATCAGTGACTCGCAAAATGCTGCATCGATCTGCCCGAAAACGAAGGGCTCTTTGTGACTACTTTGCTAACAGCAAAAGCACGTGGGGGCCTCATTCAGAGTTTGGCAGGGCAGTACAAAACTGGCGGTAACAGGATTACTTCGACTTTTACTGCACCTCCTTCAGTACTGAAAGTCAGGACCACCATACAAAACCATTAGCCCGTGCGCAAACTGCCAAACCCCATTGAGTCCAATGCCTCCACAATAGGGGGAAAATGAAGGCACTACATGACTCTAAATCATGTGGGTCCTCCCTGTTACCGCATGCTTACCCCATGCGGTAATGGCAATTCCATTAGGCGCTATTACTGGAAAACTATTAATGAAGACCACGGTATTAAAAAATATATTTTTGAAATACCAATTATGCGTTTGGATTGCATTGGGGCACTTGGTAAGTAAGAGATGGGGTAAATGTTGCATATTTACTCAGGTGACTTCTAAGTACTGCGTATGTAGATTGCCACGCAATGCCAACGCATAATTAGGTTGTTAATGACAAATAGCAAGGCATATCATTATCCAAATCGCAGGACCGCAGCATACCATCCAGCGTGCACTGGAACACCCAGGCGGGAGCGAGGAGCAACGGGAGCGAGGAGCAAGGGTTGTGGCACGGTTGTCTTTTGGGCTCTAATAGTTTCTTCATATATGTAACATGGGATATGGATGTCGCATGATGAAATGTGAGCAAGATGCAATCCCATTGGGAATTTCTTGGCTTTGAATAGCCTGAGAACATGTGCGAAACACCCGACTTAAAGAAATAAAGAAAGGGCCTGCGGATAACCCAAATTGGGATAATAGTGAACATCTGTTCTGCAGCACATGTTTGGGAATTGTAACTTCCCATTATTTACTGAATCACTCAGACTTCCCAAGAGTGAAAGAGACCAGAGGGCCGCTTCCCTGTGTAGATATGCCACGTGCTTACAGATTTTGACAACTTTCCCCTTCTAGAAAGTGACCGTTTTTGACAACTCTAAAAGTGTCGAGTGTTCGTTTTAACTAGTGGTGACTCAAAAAATACATTTGAGGAGCTAGCGATTTCATTTACTGGCCACCACATACCAAATCACTTCTAAGCAATGAAGCTCTAGGCAAGAAAAATACGCTAACATTTCTTTCTGCAGGGATTTAAAGAGCTGGCAAATCGCGCAATCTTTGAAGTGGGAGGACGAGAGAAGGGAGACTTGGGGGCTAGGAAGGGTCTTCCACTTCAGAGTGACGGGACTGCGCTGGCACACGCTGCTCAGTCGGGCAGGGTGATACCCATGAGCTGCCACTTGATAATGGCTCCAGGACACGGTCGTGGTTCTGAAGAAACGAGTCCCGAGGACGGACGCATGGGGCGCATTCCATAGCCTGCAAATCTGTTGTTTTTCAGTTGTCTGGGGACTAAAGCTACACCGACGTCCAGAGGAAAGGTTACCGAGGCTTCCTATACGGTAATACATTCCATCTGGTATTCCTGCCTCTATTGAATTATTTGGAATAATATTGTACTTATTCAAAGGACCTGGAATCCTTTGCGTACGCTTGGCTTGTTAGTTGCTCAGGGCCTCATTTTGACTACGGTGGTAACAGTAAAAACATGTTGTTTTTTTAAATACTTCAGACTCTTAAAATAACACCTCTTATGAGTTGGTATTAAATGGACCATGTGACTCGCGCGATACGTAGAACCTACTGCTTGGGGGCAAATATTGCTTATTATCCCATATAGTACCTTCTATATGTCCCCCACAGTGAATACTCCATATGATCCCAACTCATAATTAGGTTGTATTATGAAAAAAGGTGCATTCAAATTGCCACATGATTTTACAATTAAAACTCGATGCATACTAAAGCTTTTCAATAATTGCAATACTTGTGGTGCCATACATAGTAAAATGGTGTTATACTTAAGCATTAATCCGCGCGGCTTTGCCGAGTCATGTAATGCCCCTCCTCATTGGCTGAGGGGCTTCCATGCCCCCCGCTGGGAACAAAGGAAAGGAATCCCGGCCGAGGGATCTCAGTCCGGTAAAGCCCTGGCAAGGGCCAATCAGAATGTCTCTTACATTCTGATTGACCCTTGCCGGGTTCTAATGGTCCTTATGCACGTGGCATTAGGAAGAAGACACAATAGCTCCCGAAAACAGTGACATAACACAAAATAAAGCAGCCCTCCATCCCCACTGCAAAATGCAGTTCGGGGCTTCTGAAATAATACCCTGCGGTAAAATAAACAGACCGTGGGCATAACTGTGGGTACTTTCTATGAAATGGATTGTCGCTGTGCACCAATACAAAGCAAACTCATTAGTTATGTTAATCTGAAAAGCCGGGGCCACAGTGGCACAATACGTTTTGCTTTCAGGCTTTGAAGGAATAAAGTGCAATTACAAATATTGCATTATTTTTAAAACAAGGTTTGCCAAAGCCAACAATTTTGGTGTTTCGGTAGACATTGTTTAGACATTTGCCAGGCACTGCCATCATTACACTAACTAGCCATACAATGGCACCAGCTGACTAATGGTGTGGGTACGTTGGGCAAATGATGGCAGAGCATGGCACATGCCTATCTAATACCGATGCAGGAGACAAAATGTTCCTTGTCAATGCTTATCAGGAAGTCAACCTAATGATCAGATGCGAGAACACACTTATTGATAAAAAATTAAGTGGCGGGGAGGGGCACGGGGTTAAGACATTTTTATTACACCAGACGATTTACAACTGCAATTAATCCATAACGGCATGCACGTATTATTGTATGATAGTAGATCCCAGATGGGTATGGCAATGGCCACAGTAAAGAGCATGACTCTGGGCGAAAAACCCACCAACTTTATTCACATTGAAACAAAGCTGGCAGAGCATACTAGCATTCAAATCTCGTTGCTCTCAACACATTTATCAAAAACAATTGCTTAAGTACTGCAAACTTGTCATCAATGACATAATCTCAGTTCACAAAACCTACACAAAACCTACAGGGATAGGTGAGAGGGTTGGACTGCATATGGATCCATACAGGTTAAACATTTTCATTGGGTCACACATATCTGATGGCTCCTCCACTCCATTGATTAAGGTTAAACTACAACATCTTTACAACAAGTGTTGGTTGGCTTGCTACTTGATGGGCCATATGGCTCTAAGGACTTTGATGGGTTGGCACATTGCTTACCAACCCTGGACACTTGGCAGGTCGTCAGGATATGAGCCAGACATAGAGTAGGGGCAGAGAGGCCCATGGAACATTCTTCCTCTAATTAAAAGTTACCATCCCTCAATCTCAGGCCATGAGACAGGGCAATCCCTCCGTACTTGGCCTTGTGTGGCGTCTCATGTCTACATGCATGTTTAGGGAGTACGACAGGTGTCCTATCTAGGTCTGCTTCTAATGTGACCCTTACCCAATGTGTTTCACGTATCAGACTAATTGAAAAATGAATGCACTTAGAAATAGAAAAGCTACTTTGTGAACAGCATTTTATGACCAATGGATATAGCATTGGAGTCTCAATTGAAGACATATATGTCCTATTTGTAAGAAATGATGTCTGACATACCAGATTCTTGTAAAATTAGTACTCAAGGTAACTAGCAGCCAATGCACACTAGGAATGCTAAGAGTTAACCGCTGCAGAAAATACAGCAGTGTGTACTTTTGTTTTGTTTTTACAGAAAGTACAGCAGCGTGTTCTGTTGTTTTGTTTGTTCTTTACATACACACTTAGATTTATAAGTCACATGGGGAATCATTGACTTTGTTCTTTTCTTTAAAATCCTATTCCTACACTTTATTTCTATATTTTTACATTAGGTTGTGAATTTTTCAGTTCATTTCATGTAATTTGAAAAGCAACATTTATATATGTGTTTTCTAAATACATGTTTGTATACATTAGGTTTGTGTCTCAGTGATTAACCATTGAACGGGTTGAAAAGTAGTGAAGGAACTTTGACTCAGATAACGTTTTTTGCAGTACATAAAATATCAAGGGCCTGAGTAACAATAATACAACACTCTTCATGACGCATTGACAAAGGAGATAAAAATGAATACATTGTATATTCTGTCGGGAACTCTTTGTTGTTTATAGTTTACATGTGCCCTAACCAACACCAGTAGGGGCAAGCACTCCAGTAGCTAGATAGTGCTTCTAATGAATGGCCAGTGTTCTCTAATTAAGGGCCACTTGTGATAGGACTGTGTTTGGAATAGATTTGCCTTCTATTTATTGAGATTTCAGCTAATATTAATGTGTGTGTCATGTTCTCTATTACCACTGGGGGCACTCTAGAGTTACTCTTCATGGAATCTTTGATATGATATGATAGTTTATATAGTGCCTATACACAATGCATTTCAAAGCGCTTCAAGGCAAGGGAGGGAAAAAGGGAAAATACAATGACATTCTTACAGGCCATGAACAGTAAGGATGTGAAATTAACTATCGTACTCGGCCTGATGACATTTCAGATAGTGCAAGAGCTTAGACATAGATAAGGAAGGTGGGGGAGAGTGGGAAGGAAATGGAAGCAGACAGGCAACTACCGTACTAGGCCTGACGACATTTCTGGTAGAGCCAGAGAAAAATAAAAGGTGAGGGAGAGGGGTGCAGAAAGGGAGGGGAGGAACAAAACAAGCGACTATCGTACTAGGCCTGACAACGTTTCAGATAGTGCTGGAGGGAAGGGGTGAGGGGGAACAGTAAGGGTGGGGGAGCGACAGACGAGGTTGCTATCATACTAGGTCAAGGGACAATTCTGATAAAGTAAGTGCATAGAAGAAAGTAAGGGTAGGAGGGGAGGAGATAGGAAAAGGGAGAGGGGAGGAGAGAACAGTAAGCAGTCAAAAAAAGTGGAGAAGCAAGAGGGGAGAGTGAATACAACTGCAGAAGTCAGTAGCTACACATAATGTTGCAAGCCAGGATACAAGATGAAGATGGGAACAGCATGATTCAGGGTCAACATGAGTACAAGATGCAAAGGAAGTCCAGCATGAAAGTTTAAAAGGGTAACGCACCATGAATCAATGAAGTCCATAAAAGTAAAATCCAGCACTGGCCACAAGATGGTGATGGTGTAACCAGAATGTAGCAGGACAGACTCCTGTGTGCGGAAAAGGGGGGGCACAAGGGAACAACACAGGGGGCTTACTGTTGTACTGCACCTGACCATCAAAGGATGCTTGTGCTCCCCTAAAACTTTAATGCATCTGGAAGTATTCTGCTTGCGTCTTGGGACCGGCTACCTTGGGCCTTTGTTTTTCCCGTTCCAATTCTACTTGATTTCACTTTAACCTTGGCACTTACTGCCAGCTACTGTCTGAGCTCTGCACTGATACGTATTTATGTGGATTCAGCCTTTTGAGTTTTTCTGATGTTGTGAGGCCTGTAGTCATTCAGAGATGTGCTGTGGCTTCCATTTTTAAGAAGATAGCTACTTTACTACACTCTTGTTTCTATGTTAGCGAGCTATGTTCGCATATTATTCATTGGTCATGTTAGTGTTCTTCATGTCTGCGGATGCTATGTTAATATTCTTCATGTCTTAATGCATATATTACCTATTGTTCATGTTCTTCATGTGGAATTCATATTTGCTTCTTCTCTAGAACCTGTTTGTCTACTGTTACAACATTGGGTTGAATCATTTTGCCATCTTCAATTCACATTGTTCCCAAACTCTGATGTACCTGTGGGGGAACAAGGGCAGAACGGCTGTCTCAGTGAGTAATGTCTCTCATCCTTGTGGTATTGATGCAGAAGATGGGAGGAAGCTATGGATGACGTATTCATCTGCCTCCCAACAACCTCGCCTCAGTCAATCCGAAAGTTTAGAGTGTTGTCAATAAATACTGGCATTGACTGCCTTCTGAACATTCTGTCTTCAAAAGCAGACAGGGGAAATACAATACAATTCCCAGGCAAGGTTTCTTTAAACAAGACACTTTTGTGTGGGAGGAACCATTTCTTTTTTTTGCTGCAGCATGCATTTAGCAAACAAAAGAGAAATCTAAAACATGGGGAAATGCTTTCACTTTCTCATAGGGAAACCATTTACTTTTACGTGACACCGAATGTATGTTCATGTTAAACATGTTTCAGTTTGCAACTAAAATACTTAATTTATAAAGTCAACCTTGTTATTTACATACTAGAAAAAACACATTTAATTTACTTAGTTTGTCTACTTGCTTTACTCACTATTAATCTTACAATTTTGACTTCTTCGCCAAAACTCCAAAACATGTATTGCATCTTCCGCTATGTGCTGATAGCTTTATAGACTTTGGGACAGGTCATTATCGCTTGATGTAATGAGCCTAGCCCAACTCATTGCCCTCTGCTTCGCTGTGGGCCATAACCTGGTGGTGGGTCATTATCCCACAATAATGACCCCTCTCTTGGTCTATAATGCTATACCATTGGGGAGAAGATACTGTTTGTTTTCCTGACCAACCCTGATGTTTGAAAATCTTGGTGGTATGAGTCAAATGTGTTGCTAACACTTGTGCTGGCAGAACAAGCTCCTGACAATTTTTGCAATGCTAAAGCTGTGCCTGTCTCAATCTGGATGCCCCAAGATTCGATGCATATATATATATATATATATATATATATATATATATGCTTTCATTACATATATATATATATATATATATATATATATATATATATATATATATATATATAATGTTAGGAAAAGGACAACTAAAAAGGTAAGTAAATGTCTCTTTGCCCAACAAGTAGGAGGAAAACAAGAAGGGGGGAGGAATAAGAGGTGGAACAAAAACAGCCATGAAAACAAGATCCAGCATACAAGCTAGCTTTAGCTTGAACATATAATGATACTAGATATGATTTGATACATCTGAGAAACATTCTAGTGACAATCTCATTTTCAACCTTTCCTCCAATCTCCTTTCTGATGTGGAGGCACCAGTCCTTAATCTAGGGCATTCATTGCCTCCCTCTCATCCATTTGATCATCCCCATAACAGAATAGATGTAATTTGGTATGAACACAAATTGGAATTAAACTAAGCTTGCCTATAAATGCCTGTCGGTACTCATAGTTGAGTTGCTTGCCTCTCAGTGATTGGACCACTAGTAGAATTCGTAATACAGTCTTTATGGATGTAGTTGATTTCTATTCTATGCCTGGCATTAGTGACCCATTGGATAGAGGGTGAAACCGGGATATATATGCCGATCCCAGTAAAACATCTCAATTCAACCACACACTTGGAAACATTTGTCATGCAGACACATTTCAAAGGAGTGTGGAAGCAGACCTCAAAAGTCAGGAAAGCAAGGTTAGTATGCCACGATACCAGTTATCAATTCTCTACAAGAGAACTCGACAATAGTGATTGAACTGGCAGATTAGGGAACTATGTGGTTATTTTTATTGAATCGGATTATGAGAAGGCAGTGGACATGCCTGTCAGCATTTTTTGGCTATTTACCAAGCTATAGGCCCCACATGGCTTAGCCAAAACCCATGACCATTGCCGCCCACTACTTTCCCCTCCCCACACCAAACTCAACCTTGTGATCTCTTTGATTTTTCTTTATATCACGCAGTAACATTGAACCATGTTCTGTTATAGGTCGGACAGTATTATTTTTAAGTAGTCTTCTGGAAAATAATTCACCTGGTTGACAAAAGCGTTCAAAAGAATTTGAAAATCCTCTGAAAAATGCTTTGTAAATTAGGCCCAATGGCTTAATTGTTCTATAAATCAGCACATGAAGTAGTAAGAATGTCTCAACCAAATGGGCCCTCAGCCACTTAATTATTAAGCAATATCTTTCTACAATTATTTGACACTTCAAAAAGCAATGTTTATTTTACGGATATACTGCTTGCTACAGCTTAATTGATCCGTAATGATCATGTATTGACATCTGTGGAAACCATGTTGATGTTATCTTCTAGCACATAACAGCTTTGTTTTTTTATTAGACCAGTAACATTCATTCTGCATATCCCACTGCATGCCTAGCAAATGTGTAATGCGCATGTGTAATCCACCCCCTCTTCTGCTTAGAAGTCCCTGTTTACATTAGATTATTCAAACAAAAATCCATACTTCAGTTGAGAACAGAATCAGCATATTAATACATTCATTATTAACAGCTTGCGAAGTCTTTATCATCCACACTTATTATCAGCTCATGTAGGTCCTGTCTTGGCTAAATTCATGTGAATTCTGTGTGCACTTAGGCATCCAGATTAAGGGTTAGTGCTTTCTTTAGCCACACCACATGCATAGATGTCACTGTTTCTTTTCCTTCTTTTTGCAGAGTTAGATCTAAATGTGTATGTATCTCTCATGTGGCCACAAAGACAAGGCACCCAATTTTGTAATTTTGGTATCTGACAATTAAATATGCAAAGTGGCCACTATTAAGCCAGTAGTATAACCAACTGGGACGTTTGAGTTTAATTGTCTTCATAACATGCAGGTTTCTAGTCCCAGCATGTAAAGCCCTGTTAGCAACATGCAATGACTAGTTCAAAGTGTAACGTGCCATGGGTTAACTTGCCAGCCATTGAATATATAATACATCACTAGAAATACATTCTTTCAACGAAATCAAACATTGTGACTTGTCCATGAGGTTGGTCTGCTCTTTCTGGTATTTAGAAAATGTGTAAATATTTTCCCTTGTGCCTCATGGAACATTGCTGTTGGTATGTACCATTGTAAATTGGTCTCTTTCTCTTACATGGTGTCATTCTTTGAATGAATGCCACTGGGCTGCAAGAGTACGAGGTGAGAAGTAGCTAAACTGCCTCCACAGTCCTGCACCAATACAAGGTCAGCAGTGAACCACATCATATAGGAACCGAGAGAGTGTGACTGTGTTCCTTTAAGGCATCTTGACAAGGTAAGAGAGTCGCTTTTCTGATGCTATGGCTGGGTGGTGTGGATGTCCGTGGGAATGTCGTTACTTCATCAGATTTGTAAACGATTGTAAAATTCAGATTTAATATTGTTAGACAGGGCAGTGGTGGGTGGCCTTCACTTCTCACATTCTACATGCTGTAGGCTAGGGTAAACTAAGGCAGACGTATTCCTTCCTCTTCTTATTGCCTGGTTCATGTATACATGAAGAGCACGATCAGGTGGTGCTGGCACGTGGTTGGCACCATTGTCTTCATTGGCAAAACTGAATGTGGCCTTACTACCTTCTCGCTGATACTCATGGAGATGGTGTCCCTGACATGCATCTACGTGAAACCCAGTTTGTTGAAATGGTGGCCACAAACCTATCAGGACCAGTCTGACCAAGCACCCGACCAGGTCCCCACCTTGGGAATATACGTCAAATATAATATATTAGCTTCATGCGACTTAAGCTAAGAACCTGTTGGTAGGATTGAAAGTTATTTCCTTTTCCGGTTTAGTTTGATGGGTAAGGAGGGGTGCCTGGTGGCTTCCTGAACTCCTAGGTCCTGGTATTGGGAGGGATACAGGATGGTGGCTGTGAGAATAGGTCACATCTCTCAGATGATTACCATTTTCACTGACCTAAAAGGCTTTCCCACACACACAGAGGCACTCTATTCAGTGACACTCTATTCAGGGCACTCATGGCCCAAGATATATATTTATACTGTTATAGTGAAGTTATCTTTTCTTGCTTGCCCCCTTTGCTAAATTATGCCATGAGTCAGATGCATGTTCATTCTCTCTGATTATGGGCAATTTTGCTTGAATTGGGCCATCCAGTTTCTGCTTATTCTGCTCTATCTAGGTATGATTTGCTGTAGCACACTAGCCTATGGGGTTTTCTCTTCCCATGCGATGATTGGCTGTGTTGTTTAACCATGTTGTAGCTTGTTATGTTGGCTAGGCAGCTATGTGCCACATTCTGTGCTCACCAGAGTCCAAGGAGCACAAGAGAACACAGTATGATCAGGTTTGGATGTCAGAAGGCTCACCAGTGATGTTTAGGCATGTGAGGCTGTTTCATGTAGCCAGATACCAGACCTACGGGGTTTTCCCATGCTCGGATAGGCTGGAAGTTGACAAACTAATGCCTCTCTAGAGGAGACATAGGGCCTCATTACGAGTTTGGAGGTAGCCATGCTGTTTTTAGCGGCATGGCTACCCCCAAACCGGGTACCAGGTCTGGGTCCTGCAAAAGGGGACTTATCGGGCCATTCCAACCTTGGAGGGCCCGGTAATTCCCTTTCGAGGGACCCAGACCCAGTACATCCTGTGGGATGTTTTTATCCATGCATCCGAGCCCTACCTCAAAACTGCAGTACTGACATGGAAAACATCATGATGGCCAGAGCTTCCCAGAAAATGCACAGGGAAATGCATGAAGAATAGGCTGCCACTCATTTTTGCCGATGTTATGGGCACAGAAGGGCACTGCCTAAAACCACCATTGGACTACCCACACAGTAGTCTGAAACCATTGGGAATGGCAATGCTGATTGCCAAAAGCAACCTAGAATTGTGGGGAATTCATTTTCTTAAATCCCAAAAGTGGGTGCATTACCAGTACTCACCACTATCAGAAAGCCGGCGTTTTAAAACAACACCAGACATTTGTGTAAAACTGAATAGATGAACCCAAAGCAGGCCAAAGAAAGACTTACTGAGAGGTGGATACAATGTAAAGTTATATTCTGAAGTTACTTGAAGGTTTATAACAAGACTGGCTGAGCTGTGGATTTCAGCAGTTTAAGTAAATTTGGACTGAAAGACACTAAAAATCTAAATGTTTAAAAGAAATGAGTGACCTACTTTTGAGTGTCACATAGGTTGCAATTGTTTTAATGTCATAGTTTTAAACTTAGAATCAGCATTCTAGCTGCATATGTAAAAATTGTTAGTTTTATTTGAATGCAGAAAACTGGGTAACTAAAAGTGACATTTAGCTGGGGCCTGGCTTAAGGAATTGGATTCTGCTTGACAACCTCCCCCCAATTGGAGTGAAACTGGATCCACAGCAGTTCCCAGGCCTAGCTGCCTTTTGCTGTTCCCACCAAAAGGGATATGACACTTCTCTGATTGAATTACCAAGGGACTGCTAGAGACTAAACATAGGACCCAGGCAGAGGGTTTATTGAAATGGCCATAAATGGCTTCCTCTTGAACAATGGGCCTTCCAGGGCCCAGACAGATGGTTTATTGGGGGACCGTAAAACAGCTTCCTCTTGGCAGAAGCTGGGAGGGGCAGGGCCTCTGAGCCTGGCAGAAACTGGACAAACTGGTTTCTACACCATGTGACTTGGGAAACCACACCCCTGTAGCCAGAATATGGTTTTAGAAAAAGATGAATAACTCATAGTACGGACTTGTGAAAATTATTTAAATGATACCATAATTCTTGTGATTTTTCTGCCCACATTTTAAGAGGTTTTTAGAACCGGTGGTATGATCTGGGGGCAAAACTAGCAGTTAAAAGGGTATGTGAAAAGTCTGATACTTCATCAATTAATGCCTGCATGCCTTGCACACATTTGGGTAAATTTGAGTAAGAATCTGATGTTGGTAACTTGACCAAAAAGTGAAATATGTTGCCATTTCTCAATGGAAGCTCTCAGGAAGAGCAGATTTGAACAGGGTATATCTCATGTGATATGCATGATGGGTGCATGTAATTTCAAACCACTGTGTAGCTATGAAATATGTCTTTTTGATCAAATATAGATTGTGTGTAAAGTTGACAGGGGTGGGTTCTCTGTATCATAAACAGACCTCATCATGATGACACTTCATTTCATTCCCCCAATCAAGGGGAAGAGGATGAAGTGGCCAATGACAAGTGGAGAGGGGTAGGGCCTAGGAAGCTAGCCTCTCCACCCATTTTCAAAACACATAAAAGCAGACAGTCAGGACAGATAGGGACCTTTCAATTCCATTTGCTGCAACGCACTCTGCCGGACCAACAACATCCAGAAGATACTAGATTCCACACTTAGACTTTAAAACTCCAAAGAACTTGATTCAGAACTCAAAGCAAGGGCCTAAACCCACAAACTGAGAACTCTTCTCAGTGGGCCTCAGCATCCAGCAACCCTAACAGCGATAGCAGCATCCAGGAGCCGTGCAGATCAGCGCTGGGTCCAGAGAAAGCTGTGCAGAAAGATCCAGAACGCATGAACTGGACATAAGGATATATCAATAAGGGTTTTCATTCACTATTCTAGACTAGGCGTTGACTTAGCTGTAGTGTTGAATTGAATCCTTTTGCAATCCCCATTCCAATTTCAGCCCCCATAGGGCTCAAGGGGAATGGGGAGGATGCAAACAACGGGCCCGTTGATAACGGGCCCGTTGTTAGCATCCTGGTCTGCTAGCGGGTCCCGCTCTGCACGTCTGGTCTGGCCAGGCGTCCAGAGCGGTACCCGCTACAGACCTCGTAATGTGGCAGCCCGGAATGAACAGTGCCGATCCCTTACCGGCACCGTTCATTCCGCAACCGCCTATCATGTAATGAGCGTGCACCAGAAGTACCACTGAAGTACTTGGCGGTTGGGCTGGAACAGAGCTCACTCTGCTACTTCACCTACTTTAACTTTTCATGGACGTTGCCATGCGCAAGGAGAAGTGCCTGTCCATCTGAAACATGCTTGTGTTGGACTTGATTGAACTTCCAAGTAAATATCTCTTTGTCTTTATTGCAAGAACTTAAGTCCTTATCTTAAGGACGGGGACTTGGACTGTACGCTAGAGCTTCTTTTGCTCGTGTTTCACCTTATTTTTTTTGTTGTCTACTTCCTCAGCCCACATTGTTGTTTTGCATGCTCTGTGGCCACGCCCCCCTTCCCAGCATTCTTTATTACAACAGTGCACGCGCACCATGAGTACCGCTGAAGTACTTGGCTGTTGGGCTGTTCCGGTGGCATGTGGGCGGGTGGCAGGACGACTCTAAATTATGCCCAACACTCATATTCTAAACTGGTAAACTCTGTTGCATTGTCTATGCTTACAACCAGCCAACACGCTTTTCATTGATTACTCTTTTACTTCAGTAAAGAATACTGACGGTGATGTGTCACGCTCATTACAGTGTGCTATGTTGGCGCGGCTCCGTAGCGGACATATCGAAAACAAAAGCCTCACAAAAAAGTAACATGGACATAAACAGAGAATTGTTGTCTAATGAGTCTCGAGTTAAGACACGATTTTCAACTAAACCTCAATTAAATGCTCTTTCACAAAGAGCAAGCTCAATAACGACTCTTTCTGTTGATGTCTGCGATGACTCACTTAACGCTCATGATGCGTCATCAAAACAATCAGTGCTCGCTCGTGATCCCAAGCATAGTGACCAGGGGGAAGTGGCATATAGCAATGCAAAGACTCCAACCAAAGGAAAACTCCATCCTAATTCAAATAAAAGTTTTCTAAGTGTGCCTGAAATAGAAATTAATCACGCCTTGGGAACAATCGAAGACGCTTCTGCTGGGCTGCCATCCAACATATCAATCTTAGCACCTGCTGTTCTAATAGAATTAGAAAAAAGGGTAATTCTGTCTATGGGTCCCTCAACACCAGTTACAGCTCGTACGAGTGGCAAACATAAAGTCCATCTGCACTGTGATGTACCAAGCATTTCTTCTTTTGAATCACATACATTCCAATATGAGATGGAATCAGTTTCCAATAAATCTTTATTAACTGCAGCACATCCTGAAGAGACTTTCCAAAACAATGAGGGACAAGCAAGCTCATCTACTGAGAGCAAATCCTTCCCACTGCCTACACCCACTAGTGGTGTGAACAATCTGGATCCACAACCCAATCCCTCTACCCTAGCAGATGACTTACAAATATTTGAAGCCTCTTACCCTGTCATTTTGAGGATACTCAATCTTTTGGACAGAGGTCACGACTACACGCATTACGAGCTTCGTGACATTAAGCCCTCACTTACTGAAATCTCTTCGGAATTAAACAAATTGGAGGGATATATATTTGCCAACAATTACAAGCAACAAAGAGGCTGTTATTTACCTGTGCCCGTCATGAGATATTGCCAAACCATAGCTACGCAAACTGACTTTCCCATGATGACCCCCGAGGTTGGTCGCAACCTCACTGTAGGTTGTCCAACTTTTGAATTTCCATTAACATTTGCTCAAACTTTAAATGCACCAAAAAATAGTCAGTCATTCAAATCTTTACTCACGCCCAACTTTGTCAGATGGTCTCTGCTCATGCAGAAAAAATGGATCAACTGCTTTTCTTTAATCAATCCAACGAGGCTGACGTGCCTGCCTTAGACCTGAATAAGCATCATGTACAGTATAATGCTGATTCCGATCACCCAGATAGTCCATGTGATCTTTTAGCTATTATGAATGATGACAATCATCAAACACCAACTCAAACGGGGTGTGATTTGCCTCTAGATGATAATCATAGGACTGCTCCTCAACAACATTTCATTTCACGAAACAAAAGAGACTATACACTTGCGGAATGAACAGACTCAAATTGCGCAAGGGTACAAAAGCAGAAGTTGAATCTGCTAATAAAAAAACGAATAAAATACATTTTAATAAAAACATCACTGCTGAGGTTAACCCAAATAGTGCCCCAACCGTGAATGAGGATATTGTGAACAGCTCATCCATTCTACTTTCAACCGATCTAGGGATTAATGTGGATGAGCTCTCTTTGTCAAGTAGATAGGCCCTCGAACCAGAGTCCTGTATGGGTGATGCCAGGGACAAAAAAGCTAATTGTTTACTAGCCAAAACAATTCTGGATAAACAAAAAGAATTTTCCACCTCATAGCAATCCTTACTATCCACGTTTTACAAACCTATCCTTAATAAAAAAACTACTACTAGGCAAAACTTGGACTCTGACGAGACTAATGGTGATAATTATCAGGGACCAACACTAAATGAGGGAAATCATTCGGTGGACAAAGCACTGGACAACAACAGCTCAGAGTCCACCTCTCCAAATAATCAGCTCCGTGAAAAATCAATCGAGACCAAATCTAATCTCATCCACTCTAAGATTCCAACTAACATAAACCAGCTTCATGGTTCCCTTACCTTAGATAATAAAGCGCCAATGAGCCATGAGGATCTTGCTCAGAACATCTGCCGAAAAGAAGAGCTTGTGCACCCTCTGTTGATCTCAAGCATTTTGGGCTGGATCAGCTGTCCTGAAATAAATGGATATCAGAGCCTTAATCGCTCATTCATGCTCCGGACTTTCCAAAAAATCCCTGCCCTCAGAACTCTGACATCTAATGATATTGTATGGATTACCCTGCCATCTATAGATAATTATAAGATGGTATTACAAGTTCAATCAACCATAATTGGCGAACTAATTTGGGAACATAGAAGGGAATTGAAAATGTTGGGATTAATCCTAACCCAACAACAATCAATTGAAGATGCAAAAACCTTTAATGAAACTCCCCTGTCAATCCCAAAAATTACCAATCCTGAACCGGTGGGGACTACGCTGTTCCATCTTTCTGAGGCAGTTGTATTTGCACAATTAGTAACCATTTCTGCCACAAGAAAAAATTGTACATGGTTACCGGTCTTATTGGGTCCAGCTAAAGATGGAACAAAAACTACATCCACATACCAACAAAAGCTTACTCAGGGTGATGGCCTGGAATTCTTGTGGAGCTAAAAACCTATTAACTTGGGTGTGAAGGTTTGCTCCTTACGAGCTCTTGGACATTATGTTGTGTCAAGAAACAATGTCCACCAAATCCATTGAGATTAAAGGGTTTGTCTCTTACCATAGTGCAGCAGCTCAGGGTCAGAAAGGCAGACCCTCTGGTGGAGTTGCAATCTTCCTTAACATCGATCTTGTATTTGCACTGCAATTGACTTGTACTACGCAGTATTTTGTCGCCATTGTTTTCGAGCTGGGTTTATGCACGTGTGTATACTACTTAGTAATTTCATTATACTTCAATCCTCTTCATATTTCCATTCATAAGTTCTTTGAAACTCTTGAGACATTGTTTGATGAGGTTTTCTCCAAGTGGCTGAACTGCAAAGTGATTGTTGGAGGCGATTTTAATTCAGATTGTTTGCAACTTCTATCCTCTGATTGACAAACACAAACCCAAATAAAATGTCTACATCAAGGAAGAGGGGTGTGCTTTGGCTTGCACTCCTGTCTCAGTGGAACATAGTGTTGACTCCATTTCAGGCTAAGGATTATACTTACACCGGGTCATGTAATAACCAGAAATCCTGAATTAACTATATAGCGGTGTCAGAGGACTTGTGTTTAAGTTGCAATGAAGTTAAAATTATTACATCTGAGCTGAGTGACCATAGTATGTTATATCTCAATATATAATTGTGGATTCCAGTTTTGTAAAGTGATCCCCTTAACACCTTGCTTGTAGGTGATCGACCAGGGGCCTCCCTAAGGTGGAACCCTAACGTGTGTTAGAGTCTAAATGCTCTGATTACAATGAAACTAAAACAAACTCTGAGGTGCAGTAATAATACTGACACAGATGTACTAAAAGTATCAGAAATGACAGCCATAATCAAAGCCTCACTTGCAGTTCTGGTCAAAAGGAGAAGCCAACTTAAAAAACAGCCTATTTCTGCTGATTTATGCAGCAATGAAATCAAACGATTAAAAAAACGAAAAATTCTGAGATTAGACAGTTAAAAAAAATGGGTTTGAATGAACTTCATTTGCAGCGCCAGAAAAGAATAGTAATCCACAAATATCAAAATAAAATCAAAAATCATAGAATTTATTGCCATCATTCCATCAACCAGGCAATGATTACCTCATTATATCGCAATGATAGATGAGCCCCTTGGGCTCATCTATCTAAGGGGGGACGACTCGCGAGCAAACTTCGAACAAACATCAAACATATCTGAAGTTGGCGTACTTACCGCCTGCGTCGTAATGACCCCTTTTGTAATCTAATAGAAGAAAACGAAACTCTGATGCATTTACTACTGGTCTGCCCTAACTTAGTTCAACAAAGAACTGAATGTTTTTCAAAATTTGTATTAGATACATCCAATGTTGATCAAGATAAGCTGTGGAAGGAAATGTTACATGGAAATTCAATTGCCTTGAAAATGAAAGTGCATACATTCTTGTTTAACATCTGTGCCTTAGAATGATCAATCAGGCCGTACCTTTGATACAGCATTGTTCGTTGCCTGAAGCCTAATAATAACATGTAAGACTTGGAAGCTATTCTTGACTGACGTAGTTACGGCTCAAACTATAGACATGATGTGGAAAAGAATCTCTAGATAAGAATGCTTAATGTGCTAGTCGTACCCGTACCAAAATGTATTCCATCGGGGACAACAATCTGTGAATAATATAATGTAAAGTAACAGTATAATTACTTTTAGAAATATGTTTAATGTCTTTAGGAATGTTTCTTGTTTTTATTCTTTTATTGATGTTTATTCATGAATTTTGTAAAATGTTTGAAAATATTTGTAGATTTTGTAAAATTGTAAAGGTTTATACAAACCAAAACAATAAAGATAATAATAATTGTATAGGCAAATGATGGAAAAGGGAGGGTATAAAACCCAAGCAAACATATAAGGATCTCTTTTAAGGGAAATAGGAGGTAGGGCAGATGACATCATAACAGACGAGCTTAGAATGCTGTCTTTAAGTAGACTTGATTTTGATGAAGCAGAAAAGGATAATAGCCATGCAAGCTGAGGCATAATAATGTCAGATGAAGAAAGGGAAGAAAATGAAATAGTGCTATGGGAGAGCACACACAGATTTTCAAAAGTATCGGGTGTAGAAAAAGTGGTAAAATTGACAGATTTAGAGAAACTCAAAGAGAGACCACCAGAATTGACACCATACACAGATCGACCATAAGCACGATCGTGTAATGCAGGGAATGTATCCCTGACTTATGTAAACAGATTAAGGGCACTCCCAGGATGGAGACAAATGGCCAAGACTTGCCCCGCCTGGAAGACGAGAAGTGTAGGCAGATATGATTATGGATAAGGATTTTCACAATTCCCATTATTAGAGAAAGGGGGAGGACAACCACAATATATACCATGGCCACAAATGGACAAAGACAATTTAAGATGTAAATTACTGACTTTCAATTCCAGTGCGGGAACATGGATTTGTGAGATACATAGGGTGACATCAGTAATGCTGTTAGCCATAGGTGACATAAAAGGCTTGGTAGCAGCTATAATAGGAGAGAGAGTTCATGACATTTGGAAACAAGCAGGATATGCAAGTGCGACTGCACAAAACACGACACGCGATGGAGCACCATTTAATAATTGCAGAGCAGATGTACTGCGGGAGCTCAGAGTGCAACACCCCGATATATCAGATATGGGTACAATTAGGACTAGGGGAATGGGTGAGGGTAAAGATCCTGTTGCTTATATTCAAGATATTCAATACAAATAGCACCATGAGACGTTTGAACAGAGTATAAAACAGTAGCTTTATTTTACCACATTTTGTGTCAGGGACTGCCAGAGCCAGAAACAGGTGGGAATGGAAGCAAAGCCATTGCCAGAAATACAATTGACGATTGTGCATCGTTGCCGATTAATGCAGGAGAAGAATAACAAAAAAGCTGAGAATATAAAGCAGGAGGAAGCGAAGTTAGACCAGAAGAAGTTGTCAAAAATAGCCATAGAGGGAGCCGTATTGATGAATAATGAAGGTGGGGTAACACAGGGGATGAATATAATGCAGCAAAAGACACATTTTGTCCCACAGATCAGAGTGGTTATAATCTTTGACTAAGAGGAAGAGGAAATGGGCCTAGAGGAGGGTGGGGTGGATTTCAAAACCCTCTGGGACGAGGTGGACAACCGCAACAATGTTGGAATTGCGGAAGAATAGGACAGATAACTAGAACATGTAGAATCTGATGAGGCTTGCAGCAAAATTGGCATGCTTCAAGAGGGGGGATGGGCTATTGTCCGCAATATAATACAGCACCACAAGAATATTATGCCTAAGATCACATACAGAGTCAGACATACGTGCTGCAACCACCGAAAATGCAGCAAGCACAATTACAAATACAATTGCCAAAAGGGCAATCACAGCAAGTGCCAATGCAAGCACAACAGGTACAAACTCAGCAGGCACATACACAGCTGACCATGGAACCACAATGGAATATGACTAGAGGCACGCACCTGCACCCAAATTGGGGAGTGTGACTTTGGTAGGAGGAAATCCTTTCACAGGCGCAGGGATGAACCTATATACACAATTGCACAGCCCACAGAGTGACCTGATGCGTTCAGTACTGTCAATGGCACCAGACCCCCAGAGGAATCAAGGGTCAAGGCGACAATAGGAGACAAGACATTTTAATTCCTTATAGACACTGGAGCAACTTGTTCCTGTGTCCGTGAGGGAAAATACCCAATGTCAGGTGTTGCAATCAATGAGTAGGGATTCTTTGGGGTGATGAGTTTAGTTCCTTTTACAGACAAATTACCAATCTCTATGGGAGAACACGACATGTCTATGCCATTATTATATTTTAGACAAATGCCAGAACATATTGGGGTGTGACTTAATGACGAAACTTAACACGACAATGGGCCTCATTACACGGAAGGCGGTAAGGGTTAACGGTCACCGGTAATGGTACCGGTGACCGATTACCCTTACCGCCTTACTACGAGGTCCCTTTGCGGGTTGGTACTTTAACGCCTGCTTTTTAGCAGGCGTTAAAAAGCAACCCGCTTTGGGACCAGGGTGCTAGTTACGTTACCGCAATTTGCGGTACCGTAATTAGCACCTTCCCCATTCCCATTATGCCCTATGGGGCAAAAATGGGAATGGGGAAGGGCAATGGGGGAAGGGGGAATTACCGCCCTGCCAACCTTGGAATAGGGCGGTAATTTCCCTTTCCTCCAAGGCGGTGCCGGTATTTTACCGGCATGGACCAAGGTGCTTATAGCACCTTGGTCCACCGCCTACCGTGTAATGAGGCCCAATATCTTTTACTGATGAAGGAATAGTGTGTTGCACTCCAGGGATATATTATATGAATGTGAGAGAGTTTATAATAGCTTTTACAGGCCAGAAAGCATTTAGAGGGGTCCATGTGGACCCAAAATTATTTCTGGATTGAGTGATGTTTTATTATCTTGGTTGCCCAGATTTATAGGTAAACTATTAAGAATACATGATGCATTTTTGTTCAGACCAGAAATCCCTATGGAGAAGGGCAGATTATCCCTTTGGAGTTACAAGCAGCAGTGGTTAAAGAGAAAAGAGCGGTTCTTCCTGGAACAGATGATGAGGGAAGAGGATGGAGAACAGTGATAACCCTTAGTGAAGGATAAAGGCTAAAAGATTTGGCACATGAGGAGTTGTTCAAGGATGAGTATTGAGATGATCGGCCTCATTATGAGGAAGGCGGTAGGGGGTTAACGTGGCCAGTAGAGCTGCCGGCCCCGTTGACCCCCTACCACCTTATTACGAGGTCTGCTCACGGGACCCACTAAGGACGCCTGGTTATTAGCATGCTTCCCATTCCCATTGAGCCCTATGGGTGCTGAAATGGGAATGGGGATGGACCGAGTCCGGGTTACTTTAATGGTGAAATACTGTGCCCTCCAAGGTCGGAATGGCCCAGCATTTCCCCATTCAGGGAACCCGGACCCGGTACCCGGAATGGGGGTAGCCATGCCGCAAAAAGCAGCATGGCTACCTCCTTCCTCGTAATGAGGCCCGATGAAGTGGTATTTTTCATAAGTCTCACTTATTGGATAAATGTAGAGAATAGAGAATGGCGTTGGTAAAAAAGAAACTGTCATTTTTTCTGGAAAATGTACAGAAAGGGCCAAAGGTTTTATGGATCACAAGCCCATATGACGTGGGTCTATTAAAAGGAGTAGGAGCAGTAACAATCAAGCTTAAACCAGGATCACTTTTGCCATGTGCAAAGCAATACTCCATGTCCCTAGTGGCAGATTAAGGTATATGCAAGACCTTTTCTGCTTTAAGAAAGCAAGGAATATTAGTACCATCCGATTCTCCATGTAACATGGCTGTGTACTGTAAGGAACTCACGGTGGAAACATTAAAGACAGAACAAGTGATCGCAGTTCAAGGGTGTTTATTATACTGTAAATGCAGGGTGGATAAACGCTTAACCTAAACCTAAATTTAAAATGGGAGCAAGCGACGACCATCAAATGAAAAATAAGGCAGTCCTTGTGGAGTATTGTCAAAGTAAAAAGGCCTATACTAACAAAACTATTGCCAAATCCTTACAACTATTTACAGAAAGAATGTCGAGTAGGTTTTTCAATAAAGAAAGACGTGTTTACAGATAATAAGTTAGGATGTGATTGCCAGGGGTCTCCCTTCCCCATGATTTTTTTAGCACGGGACATGTGACTCTTCTGGGCACCGCACACACTCGAACCTTCCCAGCACGAGGCGACAGTTTCGTACCTGCTATCAGGTTCTTTGATGATTAAGTCTCTCTTCAATAAAAGTCTCTTGCCTTCGAGGACCTGATGTATTCATCCAAAAAATTCAAACAAAAAGTTTCTTTTCAAATAAACATTGGGGAGATGACTTTCCACCCCCTGGATCTCCCTCTGCCGGGCTCGGATCCTAATGCCAAGGGGGAAAATCCACTTCTCCCGGTCTTTCAATCCTTCTTGCACTCACAAATCTTAATGTCTTTTCAAACCATTGACTGTGGACATCCCTCCGTTGGGTTAATTCCTGTCAACACACTGTTCATGGGACTTCAGACTTTTTCCCTTCTTGTTAGCATCCCTCTGCCGGGTTCACTCTTGCCAACGTTTGTCACATACTCTGCATTCACTAATTTCACCACGTGGGATTCATTTCCCTTAGCTTTACAATCCTTCTGTCGGTCAAAGACTTTTGACTATACGGAGGATTTTACAAGACCCGTGTGTGACCACTTTGACCCCTCTTTGCCTTTTCCTAAGGCCTTCTGGTTACAGTAGTTTTTATCATAGGGTAATCATCCAGAGTTTCCTACTTGAGCACCCACGTGGTGCCGGACTTCTCAGTTGCCGGTTTTCCCTCTTTATATCAATAGTTCTTTCACAGTTCAAATCTGCTGTTTCCTACTATTTGTTCAACAAAGTTCAGTTTCTTATTGAATCTTGTTATGATGTAAGTGTAAGTTAAAACAAGTTCATAAAAATGTATTACCAGATCCTAGTTAAACATTGAGCTGCACTATGAGCTCATTAAGTTCTAAGAATGTTATTCTAAGAATGTTGATGAGTTACAGTAGAGACTGCAGGGAGAGAGCCATGTTGGCACTCGGCTCTCATAGGCCGCTGTAGCTGTAATGAAATAAATTACTGTTTCTTCATCACTGCTGCCTGGAGCTCTTATTTCCTCATATCTCCCCCCCCACTCACCAGCTGTGATGAACCGCTCGGCTTCCCTTCTTTTTGGAGACAAGGTTGGTACTGCAGAGACAAGTGTCTCTCCCCGGCTTGGTAATCGGCAGAGGAGGATATTGTGTACCACAGAGACCTGCTGCAACATACGCTGGCTATTGTTTGCGATATTATGTTTCGATCTGCGGAGGTTTCACAGGCCTTGATCAGAAAGGGCAAGGTTGCTACTCTCCTTGTCATTCTCTCTGTATGCGCCATATTTTGCCTCCTCTTGAACTGTCATGCTGAATTAGCTCTCACGTTGTGCGGTCTGCCTTGCCCATCCTGTGCTCTCGTACTTCACCTTTTATCCCTGTGGGGAAAGGAAACAGGCCATCAGGTGTGTGTGTGATTCTAGTCAATTGCCTGACTTTACCTGATCCTTGTATTGAGACATGTCAGGTAAACAGCTCTGGTGTTAGTCTGTTGTCTTTCATGTTGTGCGAAAGTGTTTGTGTTGAAAAGGGGGGGGCAGTGTTTTGAATATATTACGTGGTAGGATGGGGAAAAGGTGTTGAAAGAAGGGGGCTACCACATCTCACCTGTCGGTGTCCCACTCCCCAAGGACCCCCATCCAGGTGATCCTCCATCACTGGTCCACCACCAGGAACTGGATCCAATAGGGATGACCATGTCCTGGCCATCTGGATGACAAATCCCCGGGGACTAGCTAGGGAGACACCTTCAGGTTTCTCACAGTACCCAGTGAAAAAATTGACAGGGGGGGTTGTGGAGATTTATTCAAAATCTACAGCCTCTGAACAATATAGTCGACACTGAGTTTCCTTTAGTTCCAAATCCCACAACAATATTGTGCAACATCCCATCTAAGGCGAAATATTTTACAGTCATAGATTTAAAGAATGCAATCTTTTCAATTCCCCTCAATGAACACTCACAGGATTTGTCTTCCTTTTCATATAGAATGATCAGCCTGAAACATACTCGATTCTGCCAGGGGTACTGTGAGTCCCCTTCAATCTTTAAGAGTCCTCCAGATGGATTTAGGCAAAGCTCAACTCGAAAGTGCAATTTTCCAATATGTGGATGACATTTTGGTGTGTAGTGAAACAGAAGAAACATGTAGAGAAAATTCAATTAAGCTCATGCCTATCCTCACATAAAGAGACTATAACGTGAGAAGTTACAATACTGACAGGAGGTAGTCTTGTATATAGGACAGTTGATTTATCATGAAGGCAGGAAAGTGATGCCTGAAAGAGCGGAAGCAATTATGAAGACCTCAGAACCTAAAACAGTGAGAGAAATGCAACCATTTTTAGGCCTATGTAAATATTGCAGGGCATGGGCTTAAAGAAGCACAGGTGGGCAAGAGTAAAATAATATGCACAGCTTAAATGACTGAATGATTTGAAGAATTAAAATAGACGTCCAGTACAGCCCCTGTGTTGGCAATTCCAGATCATCATAAAGAATTTTATTTATTTTCCCATTCAAATGGAGAATTCATGACAGCGGTACTTACACAGAAAATGACATGAAGACATGGACACAAACCATTAGCATATTATAGTGGGATTTTAGATCCAGTTATAAAAGGGCATTACCCCTCTGAGCAGTCGTTGGCTGCTGCTGCATTTGCGATTGAAAAAGTTTCAAGTATAACAATGGGGTGTTCAGTAACATTATTTGTTGAGCATGCAATATTTGCGATTTTATAGAAACCCAAAAGTACGATGAACACACAAAGAGCATCAGGATACGAGGTAATTATATTGAATACTGCAATTAAAATTGTCAGATGTATGACAGTGAACCAAGCAATGTTTATAGCTGAACCAGTAGGAGAGGATGACTATGTACATGATTGCACAATGTATACTGGAAACTATAATGAAATTGACCAAGTTAGAGAAAATGCCCTCAGGAAGGAGAACATTGTTTTTATTGATGGTTCCTCAAAAATTTATCAAACCACTAGGCTAAGGCATAGTGGATCAGTGGTAGTAAATCTGAACCAACCGAAAGGGTGAATTTGAAGTAGTGACAAGCACAAGATTGCCTTCCCATTGCTCAGCAGAGGCTGCAGAATTGGTGGCGCTTATCGCTGCACTTGAGAAATTCAAAGATGAGGAAGTGGCAGTGTACTCTGACTCCGCCTATGTGACTTCAATCGTACACACATGTCTGTCACGCTGGAAAAGGAAGTGCTTCATCCACGCAGACGGCACTCTAGGGAAACATGCAGACCTATTGCATAAACATACTGAAGTACTAGAACTCCCGTTGACTCTAGCAGTCATACAATATATAGCACATTCTAAAAGAAAAGATTTAAATTCTTGCGGAAACAAAGCTGAAGTTTTAGAATCCAAAAAGGCAGCCTATTTCCCAACCACTTCTAATTCTGAAATAAAAACTGTTAAACAAATGACCGGATGATGCATGTTGGAAAAGGAGGATTTTAACATACTTTCTATTGTCCAGTTCATTGAGATACAAAGGTGAGCACCACAAGAAGAGAAGGAATTACGTAAGACACACGGGTGTTCTTTATCCCCCACTGAGGCAATTTGGAGACAGGATAGCACTGGAAAGCCAGTTATGACTCTAGCCTTATTGAGGGTAGCGCTGGAGCAATTCCACTCCCCGTGCATGTGCCTCGAGAGAGTCTAGCTGCAACGATAGCAAAAGAGTGGTTGTCACCAAACCTATTAGAGCACGTGGCACAGTTTATTGTAAATTGCATTGTGTGCCAGAAATGTACTGCAGGAGCAATTCCTTGACCCATTGGCCCTTTTCAGCACCTACGTATAGACTATGTAGATATGCTGCAGACATGTAATGGTTACAGATATATGCTGATTGTGCTGTGTCCTTTTTCTAGATGAATCGAGGCAGGTCCATGCACACACCCTGATACCACGTGTGCTTCCAAGTTCCTTGTGCCTGAAGTGTTCCCAAGATGGGTTGTGTGTGAGGTTTTGCGATCTGACAATGAACCGTATCTTGTAAATGTGCTGTTTAAACAAATAGTTCTGCTATTTGGCATTAACCATAGGTTTGCCTCCACTTATCACCCACAGGCTAAAGATATCTGTGGGAGATTAAACAGATTATTGAAGGAAAGGATTGCAAATATCAATATAACTTTGAAGAAGGAGTAGCTACATTGCCTACCCCTAGCCTTCTATGCTCTAAGGAATCAGCCTGGCTGAGATCACAATCTAACTCCACATGTGTTGGTGACTGGACGCTGCATGAGAATCCCCCTTGCTCCTCCAACTAGTTTTAAACTGATGTTTTTCTTTCATGTCTCAACAGGTCAAGAATCAAAGGAAGGCATCAAAGAGAAGCGACAAAGATCATGGACCCATTGAAGCAGAGGATTTGTTTAAACAACCAAGTCTATACACAGGAGACCAGGTGCTGGTATGAATGTTTGTACGCACTTAGAGTACTCCTCACTTTGAAGGTCCATACGAGGTGGAAGAAGTTACACCCAAAGCAGCCAGGTTAAAAGGACGAAGAGCCTGGCTTTATTTGCGCAAAATTAAGCCAGATAAATGAGAAACCCTAACCCCTCCTGTAGTGAAGCAGACTAATTCTATGGTCAAGAATAAAGACAAGGAAAGTGAAGAACACAGCAGCACATTAGACTAAAGGCCAATATCTTTTAACATTTGACAAGGAGTAAATATACTTGCACTTATCCTGGAACGTTTTGGATAGGCTCAAGAGACAATGCATTGAAATACCAAACCAGAAAGAAAAAAGCACACTTCATCTTTATTTTACCAATTGCAACAACATTGCACACATTCTTGTATGATGCTTTTACCTACATATTACAGTCTTATCCAGCTCTATTAAGAAGATACGTCAACATCATAAAATGTTTTGGAAATCCTAAAGAACAATCATATTATTTTTGGGATAATTATTGCAATCATCCTGCAGTTCTTGACATACAAGAATGTGATTCATAGAGACATACAAAGTATTATATTAAAAATGTGAGCAAAAATTAGGAGGTTTCAGAACATAAAAGGCTCATTACCAGCAAGAAAATCAATACGTTTCCATGGAATAATAAATCCATGTGGTGTCATTCTGCATTAAGATTTGTGTTTTCATCCTGATTATTATGAGATTTAGAAAAATTATAAGAAGCAATACAGATATGGTGGATGACAATTACACATTTACTGATGCCCCTGATGAAATCACAAACAACATTTCTTATAATCTTACTAGGTATTTATTTAGATTAAAAAGGAATGCTGGAGAAAATCATGAAGGTATACATATGTATCTTGATATTTCAGCTCATTTAAAGAATAACCTGTGGTATAACCCCCTGAAAAAGGTAGGAAGGAGAACGTCAGATGAAAGCTGCTATGTGTGTTCCCTTATGCTTTGAGAACCTCTAAAATATTCATAGAAACATAAGTATTAGTGAAGAAGGCACATTGCCTAATACAGCTTGCACTTTGCCTAACCAGAGGACAGTTCCAAGGCAGAATAGCATCCACAGTGTGGGTGAATAAAGCAACATCTCAAAGAGAAGAAAATTATGTACAAGATATAAAATCAAGAGAAAAGCCAGAAACAATGCATCAAATAATAAAATACAAACAGCCTGGAATAAATGGACCAGTAATCAAGATTGAACAAAACAAGATCCTACAATGCAAGGAGAAGAATGGGAAGGAAATACAAAAATGCTGGGAAAAGGGTCAATTACAAATTAAAGGAACAATTCTTACTCCGGAAGGATGCGCTGAAGGATTGGTTGTCTGCAAATCAACAAAATTAACCGGACAATGGGAAGTAGTTGTGACAAATACAGAAAAGGAATGAAAAAACCAATGCCCTAATATTACAAGATTGTTGACATGGGTCAACGAGGAGGGAGGACCATTGCAGATACTACCACTGAAGAATGTGTACAGTGAAAGCTGAAGAGAACCACAAGTGTGGCTGAATTTTCGATGTACGGGGCATGAAGGAAGGAACAGTGTCAAGATGGACCATTATTAGGCCTGTGGATCAAGAGAATATATAAATTTGCCACCAAAATGGGGAGGAGTTTGTTAATTGGGGCTGATAAGCATACCAGCCTTAGTAGTACCACAAAGTGACCTGCAGATTACAGGCCTCCCAAAAATGGACACACACCTGAGGAAGAAGAGATTGTTTTACCGAAGCAGACAGAGGAGTGATCATTACTTCTCAGCAAAATCAATCGAAGCCTATTATGACATTCCAGATGAACATAAGTTGTTCAGCAGAACAGCAGTGAAATTTACAGCTATATTTATGCCAGGAATTCAGACTGCAGTGAACGCCAATTGGCTGAAAATCACCAGATGGGAGCTACTGCAAACGATCAACATGACAAAAGGATTTTATGCAATCATAGAACAGTTGAGGGCAATCAGGATTATGGCACTCCAGAACATATATGTCCTGGAATTAATTACAACAATGGAATGAGGTGTCTGAGCCAAGATCGTGCCTTCTTGCTGCTGTACATTTACACCTGTTCATGATGAAGACAATGGGACTTTGACAGAAGCAATAACTATCTTGTCCTCCTTGCATACGAAGATTGAGGATGAAATTGACAAGACTGAAGAGGACGACTGGTTTTCAACTCTGTTTTCATGGATTCCAACTTGGTTGGCAAATGCCTTCACATTACTTGGAGCAGTACTAGTGCTGGTATTGCTAGGATTTTGTCTCATAAGAATCATTTTGGGACAATGTCAGAAGACAGCCAAGAAAGCAATTGGGGTGAAGACCATGATTGATATAGACACTGGAACTGGTGAGCAGATGTAAAATGAATAAAGTACCCATGAGAATATAAAGAAAAGCACACTTGCACCTCCAGGAGCAAAGTTTGCTGCCACATGACCTGGAATGTGGATGAACATATAAAGAATGCAGGTCACCTGAGGGGGGGTGAAAAGATATGGGTCCCAAAGAAACTAAAGTATGAAGAGATAATAAAGGAGAACGAAGAAAGGAATGTGGTCGACGGCTCGACCAGATAGGGGAATGTAGAGGAGCAGGTGGCCACATTTTCCCTAACTCCCATCCCCTCACCACCGTTCTACTGGACCACTAGGAGAAGGCCCCTATGTGAGACTCCATGTGTTATGCTTATACCGCATCGAATGCATGAGAGATAATATGCACTTAGACAACTGTATTGAATGTACCCTCGCACTGAAAGTATGTAAGGATGCCCTTTGGAAGAATGTCAGCCTGCACCATTGGACATCATGGAGCACTGAGTGAAATCTGACATTGATAGAGTGATGCCATAAAGACGCTATACGAGGACATACTGAAACAATAGGAAAATACTGAACAGTGACAATGTAACTGATTCAAACAATAAAGCAATCATGAATACAAAAGAAGACAAAGTAACTTACTGACCAATAAGTGTAAATACGCAGTAACACAAGGTAGAAAAGATACCTCGAAGCATGCTGTAGAGGAATATATAACATGGCTAGGAAGGCCATAGTTGGAAAATGGATGCCGGCTTGTGTAAATATTCATTTTAACTACCTCAGAACCAGATCAGGGTTACAGAGTCAAGAGACGCTGGAAGAACAGCTTTGTGTGCAAAACAAAGGGGAGTCAACGTTGGCTTGGGATCAAGGATGCAATTTATAAGGACTAGCTGCAAAGCATAAAAGGAGGCAGATGGATAAGTCACATGTGTGAGTCATATTTCTTTTAGATTAAAGAAAAAAAAACATCTGCAAGAGTAAAGTATTGGCCAATTAAACGTGTATAAAGTCTATTTAAGGTAGAGTGAGCAAGTCTCTAGAGATCAAGAGGAGCAATGACACCCATTATAATTAAATCAAATAGCAGTAAATAAGAGGCTGTAATAGACAAATTTGTTGTCTCTTCACATGTGATCAGAAGTCAAAAACAAGGTCTATTCATTAAGCCTTGGATGAAGATAGTTATGTTAATTCACTCCCTTGAATGTCCGAGAGCAGATAACAAGCTACAAGGTCAACTACAGACAGGAGACTTAGGCTCATGGCCGGACTGATAGGAGATGATGGACTAATTGAGAAAGTAGGGAGTAATCTGACGTGAACCAAGCACCCGGGTTTCGGTTTCCTTACGTGCTGCTAGCCAAGTCGAAAGTCCAAGGTTGGTTGAGAATACCAACCAATCAGTGGGTCTATGTAGCAGCCTGCAATACAATATTGCATGGACCAATCTGCTGTCATTTTGTTAGCTATAATCAGCATTACATGTATTTAGAGGTAGTTTGAGGGTTGTCTTGCAGATAAAAGACAGCCAATGAAGTACTACATTCTATAAGCAGACATTTTCCCTTAACCAATCCCTCCCGCTAATATGTTTTATGGTTTGCCACGTAGGATGACATAATAGATGACGCATGGTGGGGTATAAGACCTCTATGTAATCAAGTTTGTGTGTGAGTGTGGAAGCATCAATTTGAGAATAAAGTAGTACTTTGCAATATTCCTTGACTCTGTCTGGTTATTTGGTCTGAGATCTTCTTTGGTAATTCCACCAAATACAAGAGACACTTCAAGGTGCTGGGGCACACACCTTTGGCATTTAGGTGCACATCCCAGTCAGAATTGTAAACTTAATATAAAAAATCTTATGATGAATTGTTTGTAGGACATTTCTTGACAGAATTTCTGTTTAGTAATGGTCTGGTGAAATCTCTCTTGTCGAAAGATAATAGTATTTTTTAACACTATTTGAATTTGATTAGTTAACTGTATGAACACTTACTGTTTTTAAAATTCAGATTAAAGCGAATGCTGTTGGCCTCACATACTTTCAAATGGCAGACAGGTTGTAGCACTACCTGCCCGTTCTGTGTGGCCTCAATAGACGCTGAAGTACATTTTATTTTATTGTACGCCACTTACACTCAATCTTGAAAAGGTGGTTACTCCCAACCCTAAAAATGCAGCAGTGGGAACAACTCTTGAAGCTCTAAATAAATGTTTAAAATTTGATGCTCCCTCTCAGGTGATTGCTTTGGCAAATTTTTACATTCAACTTAATCTTTTAGACATACATATGTGAATTCACTGTTAATGAAATCAAGATATGTAGCTGCTAATTTATTTTTTAATTGTATTTTTCATTTATCTCAGTAGATATTTCCCTGCCTCTCTCAAACTTGAGCAGAACCACCTATGGTTCCGGAAGCAACTCAAAACATTCCTCTTCGCTTCAACTTTCTCTCTTCCTCTCTCCTGCTGATGACCTGTCTGCTCCATGCACTGGACACCTGGCCACCCTCTGAACTTGGGCCCAGGTCCCTGCCTGTCCAGTTGCACCTCGTACTGTCTCTTGGTTCCCCCAGCACTGGTGGTCTGTATCTCTAACCCTACAGTCCCTTCTCTCTGCCCTTATGAGCCACCCTCTGGCTGCACTTTTGATTATCTGCACTTCTCCATCCCCCCACTCGGCACTTACCCCCTTCCTCTTCCCTGCACTTGCACGATCTGAATAACACAAGGCCTCGTAAGATTGTTGTTTTGTCTTCCCTCTGTTTCACTCTCCTTGTCTTGTTGCACCTAGAAACACTTGTGTACAAGAGCATTATAAATGCCATATCATATCATATCATATGTATGACTTGTGTATTTGCTTCTTTTAAGGAAATATATGAATGTTCTGAATACAATGTATTGACCGAGTAGTACAAGAACAGATTGTGAATAGTCATACTGTAGAGGTTATGGTCAGTGTTCAGTTAACACTCATCCAGTTACAGCTAACACGTTTGCCATTACAAATTGTGTGAATCTCACTGACCTCTCTGAATATATTATGTTTTCTGCTGCTGTTGGTCACTCTTCATTGGTGTAAATTATTTCTGCACTCTCCTTTGCTTTCAGCAAATATTTACACTCAACAACATACAGTACCTCAAATCCTGAATTTCCTCATCTATTTGCATCACTTCATGTACATCACCATCAGTTCTCACAATTCTCTCTTTACGCCACCTTATACAATCCTCCTATATCATGCAACATCATATACAGTATTTTTTACCCACTTTCAACACACGTTTTGTCCTCAGATAAACTGATTTGAAGTACACACATGTTCTGTACTTTACCTTTATCAGAATCCCTGACGTTACCATCTCATGCACAATGCTCCATAACTGTTCTCCATATTCATGCAGTGCCTGGGCACACTACAATTTCATGGTGCTATCCAGGGGGATCTTGTGTGATTCTAGAACAAAGGTAAGATACTGTGAGGCATATTGTACAACAAAATACATTAACTCATTGAACCGTTGGCACTTACCATTTTTAGCACCCACAAGGTCATTCATCATGGAAAGGCTTCCAAAGTCCCACAGCACCAGAGCGTGCTTAATATCAGAAAGTTCAAAGTGTCAATGCGCCCCTTACCATTCCTGCGCACCCCAGAACCAAGCCGCATGCACAGCACAAAAAATGCCCCATCCACACCAAACTGCTAGTGCACTGCCACCACCTAGGGAACTACCCACATGTTGGATATAGGGCCAGTTGGGGCTATTTTGGTCCCAACTGCCATTTTGAATTTTGGGCCTGTAAAAGGTCATGCCCAACAACTTGCCCCATTTAGCATTTATCCACTTACGCTAATGTTTATCTGCACATGTAATATTCTCTGCAGCTCCTAGGTGCTTCATGCCATCTTGGGAGACCTCGAAACCTTCTCTGGAAACTTTAGCCGAACCCCCTTGTCAATGAATGGGCCAATGTCTTATGTGCAGCAAAATTTGCATTTAACAACACTTGATACTCCCCAAGGTAAAGGGAAGTCTAAAGTACACACATTTTAACTTAGGAAATAACAATTCAGTGAGGCAGAGATGCAGGTCTTTGCTGATGAGGTCATTACATAGGCAGGAGAGTTTGTCAGGAAAAGCAGAGGAAGAAATCAGCCCAGAGGAAGAATGCCATCTGGGGTGCAATAAGGGACAAGGTGGTGGCAGTGGGCACAGTATCAGGTGACAGCAATGACTGCCAGAAGAGGTTTAATGACCTCAAGGCCAGGGTCTCCTGCCTCTTCTCAAACGACTGGAGGGAAACCAATTACACAGGAGGTGACACTGTTGAGCTACTTGCCCTCATGTCATGGGAGGAAAAAGCTGCAAGCATTATCCACACGGAAGACATCAAGGGCATAGTGAAGAGGGATGGGGAAGCGTACCACTCCCCCTCCTATGAAATTCATGACACAGAAGAAGGCCAGGAAACACTGCAATCACCCATTCTATTTCGTGCGGATTCCCAATGGACCCATGATTTATAAATACGTTGAGAGGTATCTAATCAGACAGCCACCATACCACCCTAGGGACGTACAGATTTATCCCTGTGTGGATGAAGAGCCACAGCCCATGATTAAAGACACCTCCATTGACAGTCTTGACTAAAGCACCGAGAAGCCATGTTGCTGGCATTGTTAGAGACACCACGACATAGCAGCTTTAGACATAAAGCACACATGCGAACCGCACTTCAGGACACAAACACAGACTTGAATACATGAAGAACACGAGCATACAGTTCTATAGTTAGAGGACAGACACATATACATACTGTCATTGCTTTTATTATTTTGACATTAGCCAAACACAGCTACGCAGAAACCGCAAGAAGCAAGAGATCCTGAGCAAAGCTTGTAGATGCTTACATACCATTAACGCTATGGAAATACAGGAGCACCTATGAGACCTGACAGAACCAAGTGTGACTAGCATAGCATGGACACTGTAGAAACCACATTATAATGGTTTAGGAAAATTACAGCAGGCCACAGGCCTCTCAGCAAGAGCGGAGCTGAGCTGATTTCAGGCTGCACAGAGAGCAAGATGTGTGAGACAGGACCCGTTGCCACGGCCAAGAGATACAAATGACATTTCAATCCCTAGACGACAAAGGCACAAGATGTAGTAAATGCAAATAATTCCTCATAATTCAGAGCTGTAAAGCTCAATTCGTGGTCTCTGAACATATGATGCCGCTGAAGCAAACAATGGACAGCGACCAGCGCTGGGAAAGAGAGCTGGTCTCCGGCTACCAGATAGAAGACTGCACAAATATGCCACAATATGACACAAGTCCTTATTACCTTGAAAAGGTACACAGATAGCTATTATTGTCTTGTCACACCATAAAGGGAGTTGTGACTGGCCCTTTACCAACAAGCAATCTGGTTCTGCCACTGTCGCAACCATCACCAGGTGAAAGGGCTTTTAATGTTCACATATTACATCTCATATCTCACGTATTGCATATTTACCGGACAGGACTGGATGGCAAGGATTAACTGTATATTAGGCACTACCACAGTGCATGGTCACTAAAATGGAGAACCAGAACTCAACACAAAACTTAATAGAGGCGTCTACATCTTATCAGTAAACAATATATTCTGATGGAACTTGGTCCCAAGTTTGCTGAGCTCTTGCCAAGGCGCTATTGTGATGTCCATGGATGGGGGTGTTGTCTCCATTATTACAGCAGGTTGGGTTGATTGGCTTTCTGAGTATTGATTTATGCATCACATTCCATTGAATGAGCATAACGGAACAGCACCTAATGATGTTATGTCCTGCTGTGTGAATTATGCATAAATGTACATAAACAATAAATATAAATTAAGTTGCAGCGCAGGGAGCATCAAGTACTGTGACCAATTGCTCTGGGTCAACCATTTCATGAGGCACTCTCTGAACTAATTGGGAAGCAGAAGCCTCAAACCTTTGCTCCCAAATCTATCGCAGGGAGCAAGTCAGCTCTAACTGGAAAAAGCTGCAACCTCTGTGACGTAGACCGCTGGGTATTGTGGGAAACCCAAGGGTTTCTCCTACTCCCCTTGGATCTTCTGTACAGGTGTTCAGGGAAAGGCCATTGCTTTTGTATTCTGACCCTGGGAGTGGAAAAACCCAAGGAGGATCACCTGGGTAGGGGGTCCTTGAGGATTGGGAGTGAGGAACCCCTGGGCAAGACATGGTATCCTCCTTTTTCCATTGATGACAAATCCAACCCTCCCCCGACTCTATGGGCTATTTTAAATCAGCCTCCCTCATTTTGCCACACATGACTTTCGACAGTACTGGGTCGAGGAAGAGGTGACTAGGAGCAATGCACACCAACATGCACCACTTTGGTACTGAGACGAAGAAGAGGCCCTCAGAAGAGTACCATTGTAAAGATCAGACATGTCTTGATGACAAGCCTAGCTATAGTCATGCAATTATTGAAAAGGACAGACACCTGCAACCCATTTACACAACTCAGGTGTATAAAAGGGTGTATGCAGGAGAGGAATAGGAGAGCTGATGGGAGCAGTTGGAAGCCATTCTGCAGCTGAAAAAACACCCCGAAGACCGGAGCAGCTGAGGGTCCGGGTGAATGTGAAGTGTGAACAGGAGCTCCATGGTGCAGAGGTGAGGAAGGAGAAGAAGATCAGATACGGGGTCGTCCTTCGTTTCAATTAAAAGACGGCTCATTATCCCATGGTGCTGCCAGAGCACGGGTGTGTCTGAGGGCCAGGGTGAATCCCCCTGTGCTGTAGCCATCCAGTTTGTGGCCTGTGCAATGCAAAAGAAGACTCCTAAGTAAACAGGTGATCTTTTCAGAGCAAGAAACCCGGTGTTACTGTAACCACAAGTGAAGCGCTATTGTCTATGAAGCTGAACTGATAGAATGTAGTGGAGTGGTTGCGTGCATTGTTAAAGGAACAAGCATGTTTTTGAAAGCTTCCAAATGTTGTATATTCTTCAATGCTAATCAATTAATATTTGCTGAAGTGGTCACAAGCCTTGCAGGAATGATTTTGAATGTCTTCAGCAATAGAATAAAAGTACGGAAAACAATGTCTATTGAATGCCAAACTCAAAGAGAACATAGACATTAAAAGACAACAGTAAGATGCTGAAGGCCGAATGCCTGTTACACATGAAATGAACTTAGAAGTGAAAGCATAATTGAACACTGACCCACACAAGGAAATGTAATTGTAAAACAAACAAGTACACCGCCAAATGCTTAATGTGTGTTGTACAACAAACAGATTCAAATCCTGAAACTGAATAGACTGAAGCAACACATTAAAAGACTGCATTAAACTATCTGCAACTGAATATTTTTGCCATTTGGAAAGGGGTGTGTGACACATGATGGCAGAGCTATGGGTCAGCTAAGGAGGAACCAGAGAAGCCCAAAGAGCACCGATTAACTCTAAAAACAATAAAGGGAAAGTGAAAGTAACTTGATGCACAGGAGTAAGTGTCAAGACATTGAAGTCTTGGGGATGGGAACCCTGCCGCCGGGCATAGTTTGATTGTTGTGTTTGAATCTTGGGAAAGGGAACCCCATGCATGACTTTGAATTTAATTCCTTTTGAACTGGAGAAAGGAATACTTCAAGACTCTTTTTCATGGAACTTTCATGTGCTTGGGGAAGGGGACATGAGAGAAAGCTGTGAGCTGGGTGAAGCTCAGAACATGAAGTTGAACACTCTTCATTTTGACTTTGACATCCCTACACACAGGGACACACAGATCGTACTCCCTCTATCTGGGGATTATGAACAAGATCTGAAAACACTACAAAAAACCTACGCAATCATCCAGGCTTGGATGGCAGCAAATGGCCTCTGTCTCAATGGGGACAAAACCGAAATCTTACTGGTAGGCCGCAAAGAGACCTTGAACCAACTAGATAGCAGATATGGTAACTTCAGCATTGAGAACACTGTGTTCACAGTCTCTGCAGCAGTAAAAACACTGGGAGTATACCTCTACTCTATACTGTCCATGGACAGACAAGTTAGCTTTATCTCAACATCAGAAGCACTCACAACTAAAAACATTAATGCTGTCAAACCTCACCTCTCCTCCAGGAACTGCCTCAACATCACAAGGGCCACGATAGGCGCAAAACTAGACTACTACAATGTCTTCCTCCTAGGTACATCCTCGAAGAACATCAACAAACTACAAGTCACACAAAAAAATGCGCTCAGAGCCGCCCTCTGCATCCCCAGGAGAAAGCACATCTCTCAAACTAGGAAGGACGCACATTGGCTTCCAATCAAAGAAAGGATACTTTTCAAAACGCTCACCATCACTCACAGATGTCTGTCCCAATCTGCTCCCACATACCTAGCAGATCGTACACACCAAGCTCAATCCCACAGACCTATCTTGAAATATACTCACACCAACTCACAGTCCCTGCATTCAAGAGAGTCAAAGCTGTAGGGTCCAGTTTCGAAGTTCCAGCACCCACAGCATGTAACTCACTACCACCTAACTTAAGGAAAGAACCCTCCCTTATGGCCTTCCGAAAAGCACTGAAAACAAATCTGTTCAAGTAAAATGTGCTCTTGTTATGTCACTGAAACCATGTAACATGCATAATGTTTAAGCTGCAATCTTGTAATTCTGTACCTAAGTATACTGTGCCTAAGTGAATATAATGTAACCGCGCCATGATTCCCGAGGGCCGCTGTGCGCATTGTAAATGCAAATAACTACACATTTGTGTGTTCTCATTGTGAGGGCAAGAATAGGTTTTGGACACAGACGGACTATGATAAGATATGATAGGTTATTTATAACGCGCTTAATACCCAGAGGTTTCTAAGCGCGGACCCGGGGATCGAACCTGTGGTTCTCTATGTCGTCTTGCTTCCAAGGCCAGCACGTTGCCCCTGAGGTATCCTCCCAAGAATATTAGGTGGAACTATTTGACTCAGACTTTCCTTAATTTTGTTCAGGTAGGGAAATCTCACCTTAGCATAGGGCAAGTTAGGCATTCAACCATCCTGACATTTAAGTTAATAAATATCTTGTGCTTGATCTTTAAGCTTTAAGTCTGTTGTCTGTGTCTTGTTTCATTATGCCTTCACAGAATCTGAACGCCAAAGTACCTAAATGGACAAGTACATCACACTCTACTCCTACACACACCACCATGAAGGAAGGGGCATTCGGGAAGCATTCAATGGCAAGGGTCCACCCAGTGGTGAAATGAGAAACATAATCACAAAAGGTGTTTGTAGTGTGATTTAGCTGTGTAAAGTGCCACATGAGTAATGCGCAGCCTCCAGGTCTCAGAGAGTTCCGAGTAAGAAAGCGGAAGAGCGCAGATGGTTGGAGAAGGCAGTGGAGGGACGTTGGAGCATGGTGTCAAAATCATTCCACCTGAAGGAGTATGAGATCGTCACATAGAACTTGGGCACAAAGGTCACCAAGGCATTGTAAAACTAAACAAAGGATGAGAAATGACCACTGGTGGCCAGGATGTAATCTAAGGATTGAGAGGACTGTACAAGATTGTATCCTTTGTAATAGAAGTGACAAGGTGTGTGTGGGTTAAATACATCCTACGGTCCTCACAGATGTCCTGGAGTACCCATCGGACTAGTTGGGGATGGATGTTGTTGGTCCCATTTGGAGCGATGGTGTACAGCCTTTCTGTCTACCAGTAATGGACTTGCTAATGAGATGGGTGGAGGTGTTGATCAAACCCAATGTGACAAAGAAGGGTGTGATTGCATTTTTGAAAGAAGTATGTGTTTGTGGGGGTTTTCTGAGTGTCATGGTGATGGACAATGGGTCACCATTCAGTTCAAGAAAGATGAAAGAGGATTGTTGCATGCACTACATAGTACACAAGAAGAGTGCTGTATCTCACCCCAGACCAACAGCATGGTAGAGCGCTTAAACAGAGTGCTGAAGGAAGCAATCCAGTGGGCCTGGGCTTATGGCCGAGATTGGAAGCTTGCAGTGAAGGAATCTGTTATGGCCCACAGGCTCACCCCTCATTGCACCAGTGGGGTTTCGATATTGGAGCTTAGCAGGGGCAGGCAAGCTAATACAAAACTTTTTCCCATTTGGATGGGCAGAACTCTGGTATCAGAGGGTAAGTTGCAAAATGTGGTGGAGAATATCAGGAAGAGTCATTCGAGAAATAAATTGCTTTGTGATTGTAGGTGTGAACAGGGGCAGCATTCTCCCTGCTGTGGGGGATATGGTGAGAATCAAACTGCCTGCAGCCCTCAGAGATGGGGGTTCTAGATGGTCGAAACCCATTAAGGTGAACAAAGTGTTCAACCATGCTGTTAGGTTGGAAGATGGGAAAGTGTGGAATATGGACAGCATGGCATTGATGATCTGATGGTGTGGAGAGTGATGGTGGAGTAGAGAATGACAAAATGAATCATGGTGATTTTACCTTGCCAAGCACATCAGATGAAAGGCCACTCACTTCAAGGTCTGGGAGGCAGTATCGGAGGCCAATGTATCTCAGAGAATATGTCTAGAGGAAAGATGGCAGCACTTTGTGAAAAGAAAGGGGTGTGTAGTGTGGCTTAACTGTGTAAAGTGTCACGTGAAGCCATGCACAACCCCCAAGTTCCAAGTACGAATGCAGATGAGCGGAGATGGCTGGAGAAGGTAGCAGAGGGATGTGGGAGCATGCGTGGCTCCTTATACATAGCTTGCATTAATATTTGTATTCTAATAAATATATATACATTCACTGTGTGTCATCGCAGGCAGCATCACCATTAGATTGGTGCCAAAGCATCACAGAAAGAGTTGACTGATGCAGCTTTTCAGTCCACAGAAACAGTGAGATTTTAGGAACTGGATGGCAGCAACTGAATTGTTAAAGCTACATATGTGACAAGTAACAGACAGTGCACATTGACAGGCAACAGGGGACAGGTTACTGCGAGGGCAGTGTAAGGACTATGCTCTCTTCTCTGGAGTCAGTGCTCCTTCTGTGATGCAGGTCACCTGTCTCTTCGGATCCTGGGAGGAAGTCTGTGCGACAAATGTTCTGTTTTGCAAATCCAAAACGTGGGCTAGGCTAAAATGTGTTTTTCTGGTCGTGGATTATTTCTACTCATAAGTGTTTCCACGAAACGAGACTGGAAGGTGACATCTTCTCGATAGCCAATGGTGGATACAGTGACTGCTAGAAGTTACAATCTGGGTTCTGTCTGGCCTGCCCCCCTCATCTATCACAATCATATTATTGATTGTAATGTACGGGTGAAGGCGAGAAAGCTGCACGAGTCACGAGAGACATGCATTTTCACGCGCGACCAAAGCACAGTTCGCAGTGCCACATTCCAAAGCTGCTGCACTCATTTGACACAAACGGATTGTTCAAGGACCTGTGTATTGCCCATCGGATGTCACCCACCTGCAGCAGCTGTAAAAGATGCAGGGAAGTTGACAAGTCGCGGTTAGATACATATACCTTTCCTTTTTGAGCCCTCGAATGTTAATGAAGGGACATATGTACGTTTTGGCAACAGGTCAAGCATTTAGAAAGTTTGAATGAGTTCAACCATTACTGCGGGTAAGTGCTTTCTCATTGTTGTAAGCGGATTATGTTTTTCTTAAAAAAACAAATTAAACAAAGTAAGATCAGTATAAAATAGAAAACAGATTTCTCCACAATACACTTAAGACTCTTTGGATTGTCTTAGCTTTTCTTCAGCAATGTACAGAATCACAAGCTCACTGATGTGCCTTTTGAAAGAGGTTCAAGCTTCCCTAGCATATGCTGATGGTGTCCGGTTTCCGCTTTTCATTCTGCCTCCCACGAGAACACAGCCTGTGACCGATTCACAAAGAACCTCTGGTACACCTATCATTGAATCCATCCAGTCCAAGTCTTCCCATTAAAGACACATGCTCGCTGATTACCCTAAGGCCACATATGTATGTATGGAGTGTTTCACAATCCTTTGAATGATGACATAGTTTCGCAAGGGCCCCCCACACTGTAAACCCATAAATGCGGACAACAGCTGAACACGAGAAAAGCAATGCAAGATATGCCCAGGAAAAAGAGTGAGCAAGTCCACCTAGGTTGGAACCCAATGAGCAAACATCGGTGCAAAAGCATCCTTATTAAAGGCACCTTTGCAGTTTATCAGCCTGGCAGCTACCATGCGGAGGTGGGTTGTGCTGCGCTCTATAGATGGAGTATTTTATTTTTTTGATTTTTTGTCTAACACACATTCCAGTCCACTAGCCCACGTCGTTATGGGTTTCGCTTTTTCCCTTTGGGGTTTTGCGGACGTGGGCCAGTTAGTTCATCTGTTTTGTTTTGTAATCTTGGATTCTTTGATGGAATTCGAATTTTTTTTATTTATTTTTTTATAGATGAAGTATTATTGTTTTTATGTACCGAGTATCAGCTGGATGCGGGCAGGATGAGGTGTCAAATGCACTCATTGGAAAGGTGTTCTGTGCAATGTTCTTGGTGAAATTGACAACCTTTCATTCTTTTATGTCACTTGTTGGTGATTATTTAGTATTAATTTCGTACATTTACAATATTTGTGATGTAACTTACCAATTTAAATTAGGTAAGGGTCCCCTCATAGTTGAGGATATGTATTCCGGTATAAGGGCACTTTTTCAAATTTGTCACATAATGCATGGCTGCCCAAGTGCAAAGTGCTCAGAACCTCCCTTTTTTGTGGATTATTCTGGGCATACATAGTATCTCATGTTGATAGCGGTCATCCCTCTCTATCCAGCAGAGCCCAGGGTCACTAGTCTGAATTACGTGCCACTATCAATATGCTTAGTTGTAATAATAGACAGCTTTCTCTATAAAATATAAAGTAGGCCTGTACGTAGTCTCTTAACAGACAGCATATTCTTCTTTTCTCCTCGTAAGAATTCTTTGAAGGGACTGTTAACACTGACACATTTTCAATGTGACTTGCTCCGCAAGATTAATTATTATGTACAGAAGTCTTGGTCGAAAGATCTTTACATTAGCGCAAAACAACACTGTTTTCGGCCTACTCTCAATCATTTTCCCACGGAGAAAAAGTCCACATTTCTGCGCAGCGCAAAAAACAGAATTTGACCAAATAAGAAACAACTTGGGCATGAAGCTTTGACTAGATTTCTGGGAGAGGTCTTGGGCTATTCCCCCTCCTCCCTAAACTGCAAATTTGGGAACAATATGTTATATCATGAAAAAGTTATTAAGAAAACAAAGCACCACCGTTTTCAGCCCATTCATTTTTCCATAGAGAAAAGGTGCCATTTTTGAACAATCGTAGCTTCAAAATCACTTGGCAGATTTGGACCAAACAATAAACAATTTGGGCACAAAGCATTTGCTTCATTTTGTTGACTCGTTTGGAGCAAATCATCCAGTAGTTTTTAAAATATTTGACAGAGACCTGGGGTGCCCCCTGTTCCTTAAAACCTTTATATATATCAGCCTTATTGCTTTGCAGCAGAGATACTGAGAGGCTTCTCAAAAATGAAAAGTCACAATTGTTGCTTACTTGGTGCAAGTGATTCCGCCAATATTACCAGGAGACGAACCGCAAATGAAAGAACACAAAACTCTATTTGGAGGAAAAAGGATGCCAACAAACTGTGGAATTAACTCCCCTATGACCTTACATAGTCTAACGCTAAACTCTCCTGTTCATGCAGTCACTTGTAGAGGGAAATTGACTGTTTTGAACGACAGGGCTTAGATGGCCTGACCACAGGCGCTATATCAGTACCAGTAGCAATAGCAATTGCAGTCACATCAGGCTTCTGGGCGGGTGTGGAAAAGAAGACACCATGTGAAGTTGGGGATAGGGGGTTGTTGGGAAGCCAGTTACGGCTAGAACATTTTCGATTTATCAGGGTAAGAACACAAGAATATCACAAGATTACCACAGCAACACCGCAAGAGGCGCTCAGAAAAAGATTTTCACCACATGAAGCTATGGGTGTTAGGGGAGAGGGAGGGAACATGGAAGGGGGCCACCTGTTGAGTGACTGTGAGGATGTGAAAGACTTTATAATTCTGAGCAGTTTCACCCATTATCGTGGGAATCGGTGACCCCCACTCTACTGCAGGAATTACTGTTATTGGAAATGACTACTGTGAAATTATCACGGGAATAAGGAGTGCTGTGCCTTCAACTACTGGGCAGGAGGCAATGGGTTCAGCACTTGCATATCAATGAAGTCCACCTTAACTATACGCCCCCCTGTTGCGTAGTGTATGACAACAATGATGACATCACAAATAATAACACTGGTGATGTCACTAATTACACCATACATGAAATCACTGATTGTGTCACTACTGACATCATACATTACATCACTGATGAGATCAATAATAATACACCATATATGTCATTATTGATTATGTAAATTAAAATATCTTTGTTCACCTCTTTTGATGCATATTTTATTTCATTACACTTAATTAAAATAGCAACATGACATGGAAAAAACACAGATACAGAAGTATAATATGATAATTTATAAAGCATTCATTTTTAGTACTTATCAACTCATACAATTTAAAATAAAAATATGTAACATTATGTACAGTTTCAATTTCTGGTACTAGTAAGCAATGATTCAGTGAAAAAAATGTTAGTTGACGTGATATTAAGGTGCAGCTTTAATGAAACAGGTGGTGAAAGCTACACCACCTTAAATATAAGGCCCACACTAAGTAACCACTAAGCGCACTAATGACATCACAAATGGCATCACTGATGATATCACATATGACATCACTTATATCATTGGACATCACTGTATTAATTGAGCATTGGCTATGATGAGATACTCGAGTCCCTTTATCTCTCTGTTCTTAAAACAGTCCTTATTACAATATTTGACGGAGAAGAGGGTGCCCCTTTGCCCCAAAATTGTAGCTATATCTCCCATGGTGCTTTGCGTGAGAAAGGCTTTTCAGAAATTGAAAAAGATGCCTTTTTTTTGATCGATGCGATCAATAACCAGTGTTATTTCTGAAATAACCGGGGTTAGCCAACAACGGAAAGCTAAAAAAATGTCATTTGGAGGAGGAAAAAAGACGAAATGGCATCAGGCAAGAGGTGGAGAGGGTGAAAGTAGACACCTTGTGAAATTGGATGGTTGGAGTGGGGTTCGGGATCAAGTCCAAAGCTTGAATGTTTTCTCATAACTGGGGTTATTTTTGCATAACTGGGCTTATAGTAGAAAACAGGATTTGGAATCAAAGTGCATTGCATGAATAACTGGGGCTATTTTAACGAATACTTAGGGCTATTCTATGAATAACCAGGCTTATTTGTAGTAGATTACTATTATCAGGGTTTTACTAACCACAGTTATGGGAAAAAAAACATTTTTCAAAATGAAAGTAAAAAAAACATGTGATTAATTTTAAAAAAGTTGAATGTTATAGCTACCATGAGGTGGTGGGTAATCGGGGTCGCCGAAGACTATGGCTACTGGGTTACATTAAGGAAATGAATGGTGCAATATTGGAAGTGAACATGACAGAAAGCCATGGCTAGTGGGCCCCAACAAAACCTATTGGGACAACATGTCAAGGGACCACATCGAAAGGATGTGGCCACTGGTTTCACTGGTGTGCACAAAAGAAACCTACTGGTGTTGCCACGGCCAATGTTGCCTGATAAATGAGGCAATTTTACAAGAGCACTTAGAGAAATGGGCCGGAACTTTCTTTGCTTTGAAGCTAAGCAGGGTCAGTCCCACTTTGAAGCTAAGCAGGGTCAGTCCATCTTACTGCATGGATGGGTGACCGAATGGGCATCCATATTTTTTTGTGTAATACGTGCTACTATCAGTCCTTGAAAGCTTTGCACTCAGAGACCATTTTGTGCCTAACATAGTTCCATAAGGATATATATATTTTAGTGACACTATGGTATTTGTACTTTTCAAGCTAGTTTTATGAAGCAGAGTATTGTTGAAAGCCAGCATGGGGGTAGGAGGGGAAATGATGAGAGGGCAAGTAAATCATGAGTATTTGGCCACAATGTGGCAAGAGAGTTTGCAATCATGTACACTGGTGTCGCTATTTTCCCCTTATTGTGGCTGCTTTTCAGGGCACCAGTAAAGGACGCATGTGGGTGGACAGCCTACTTTTTTTCAAAGGGCGGATGCAACCTCTTGTTTTTTTTGAGTTTGACAAGCTTGCTCAATTATTTGGACACCAGGAGTTTACTCAGGTTGTCATGCCCCCAGTGCAGACGCTTACTCACAAGACCATAAGCACTTGTTTCGTATTGGGATTTCGTTTTTGAGGGAATATTTCACGACAGATTACTGGGTTCAAAAGGGGAGCAACTTTTATACTTTGCCAGGATTTTTATTGGAACATTTCCTCTATCAGGTTATTTTTCCAGTGTTTATTACTTTTTTTTAAAGTCCAATGCTATTTTGTCTTGTACACTTTCATCTAAGGATTAGGTCTATTAAAATATATTTGTATATTTCACTCTAAGATATATGTTCACTCACTGTGCATATATTCATTGGTGCCAGCTTTTGATTTTCTCTATGAGGCCAAAAGTACCTGGGCATAGGTTATTTTTGCAGCTGGTAATTTTTTTCGCTTTTACATGCGACTTAAATGCAGTTAGTTGAGGTTGTGCGATTTATCACATTAGTCACCAAGAGACTGGCCATAAAACAAGGGGCGTGTAGCATGCTGCTTAACCAAAATTTGTGATCCCTGCAAATAATTTAATCACACACGGCATTTACTAAAAACATTGGGAGTTCTCAAAGACTGCAATATTTTATGCATAATAACAAAACAACAGCTACAGTGACATTGGGGGTGAAAAATCTCGGGGGACTCGGGTCTCCCATCCATGCAGTAACCAGAAGTGACACTGCTTACCTTCAAAGTGAGGAAAAGGCCAGCCCCCTCAGGCCATGGTGCCTAATAAGTGAGTCAAAGTTACAAGACCACTTAGAGCAACATGGCCTGAGGGGGCCGGGCCTTTCCTCACTTTGAAACTAAGCAGGGCTGGTCCTGGTTAATGCATGGATGGGAGACAGTCCACAGTCTTGTTTTGTGTGTTTTCTTCAATTTAAATATCTCATTACACATTAAGAAAACACATGGCATCCACTTTTTTTAAAACCGTGCTACTGTCAGTCCTTGAAAGCATTGCACTCCAAGACCATTTTTTTGCTTTTTGCTGAATTGTATTGTGGAATTTGGAGTCTTCCAGTCAAGGTGGGGGGGGGGTGATAATACCACAATTGTGCAGATGTTGTGTAACATAGCTCAATAAGGATTTATATATTTGAGTGACACTATGGAATGTGTACTTCTCCTTCTCAAGTTATTTTTATAAAGCAGAGCATTGTTGAAAGCCAGACATGAGGTTGACGAGGGAAAATGATGAGAGGGCAAGTAAGTCATAAGTATTTGCCCATAACGTGGCAAGAGAGTTTGTAATCCCTCGCACTGGTGCAGTTATTCTCCCCTGATTGTGAAGTGAGGACACATGCCAGTGAAGAGCGTAACTTTGTTTCAGAGGGTGGACGCAACACTTGGATTTTATTGAGGTTGGCAAGCTTGCTCAAGTATTTGTCTAGCCAGGATTGTACTCAGGTTGTCATGTTCCCAGTGCAGGTGCCTACACACAAGCCCTCAAGCACTTGTTTCGTATTGGGAATTTGTTTACCAAGGAATATTTCACAACAGATTTCTGGGTTTAAAAGGTGAGCACCTTGTATACATGTCCAGCATATTTATTGGAACATTTCCTCTCTCATGTAATTTATTTTAAAGTCCAATGCTATTTTATCTTATGCACTTTCTTTAAGGAGAAGGTCAAATGAACTACTTTTGTATATTGCACTTTAAGATATATGTTAATTTACTGTGTGTATATCCATGAGTGCCAGCTTTTGATTTTTGCTTTCGGTGCAGAATGTACCTGAGCATAGGTTATTCTTAAAGCGAGTCATTCTGTCCCCATTTCCATGCTGCTTAAATGTGGTTATCATAACAGTCACCAAGAGACTGGCCTTAAAACAAGGCAGTTGGAACACGCTGCTTAACCAAAGTGTGGTGTACATTTAATTTCACTGCACATTGCCTAAAAACATTGTGAGTTCTCAAAGCCTGAAATCTTTTATATATAACAATACTACTGTCAAAACAAGACAAAATCAGTTTGTGATTGATAAACATCTTTGAGCAAAGGGTTGCACGTATTTTAAAATACAGAGTGGCCATGCTCACCGGCCCAGCCCGAAGGCCATGGCTAGTGGCCTGCTAGCGTTTGGTAAATGGTGAATTTCTGGTGGGTTTCTGTTTTACTTGTAACCATAACATCCCTTCAACAAAGTGTTTTTACTGAAAAACATGGATTTTTATTAGTGCAACTTAACATTTAAATTAATTTCGTAGGTTTGTATTAGTGCAACTTAACCATACAGGCCCTTTAACAAAGTTTTTCCAATGAATTTCATAGGTTTTTACCAGTGCACCCTAATGTGCTAAAACTTCCTAATATCATACTTACCCCAATATATAAGCATTTTCAGACAATCGAGAAAGTTCCAAGTAAAGAAATGTGCCATGCCCCACCTCCTAGCAACAGTTTTAACACTTCTGTGAGCTTTCTGCAACTTTTTTAACATTGTTTCCAATTCGCCGACATTCGTGAAAGTCTGGCGTCATCTCAGAATTTACAGACAGTGTCATGATGACCTGTCTGAGAATGGGTCTGGCCTTTCGAACTAGCCCATGCTTTGTGAACAGTTTGAAACTGCATTTTCAGCTGATCTAGGATGTTTCAAGTTGAAAATGTACCCTTGCACATCTACTAGAACTATTCTTACCTATTTTCCATTTCCAATCCAGGAGAGAGCACATGCTTGGAACAATATTATCACAACCACTATTTAACTTAAAAAATGGCATCAGCCATTGGCTTCCCTCTTCCCCATGATCCACCACCACCACCTGCCAGGCCTCCACAGAGGAAAAGGGGCAATGATGCAGAAAACAATCAAGAGGACCAGGAAGACGAGATAGAGGGAATGCCTGCCTCCGGCACTCAGAGAGAATCATGGTTGTGGCGGTTCTTTGACACTGTTGGCGGTGTACGGAAGGCTAAGGTTACAAAGGTTCCAAAGGTTAAATGCATTCAGTGCAACATCGTACATAGTCGCAGACAACCTGGGCAGTAATCCTACGTGACCTACGGGACCACCTCCATGCGATGCCACACCAAATCCAACAACTGGGATGCTCGGAGAAAGGCTGTTTCTTTTTCAGGGAGCAATAGGCTGTCTTTCTCTACCTCATCTTCCTCAACCAATACTGCCACTGCACAGGCTACTCCGGTGGGGTAGATGATCCCACCATCTACCTTGCAAGCAATAAATAAAAGAGACTGTTGCTCCATATCTTTTCAAGACAACAGTACTTGCTATATACTGCAACACACCCCTCTGCAGGGAGGAGCACTTTCGAAGTGCTTTCGAGGCTGCAATCAAGGAGCATGAGAAACACTGCCCCTTAACTTAGAATGAAGGCACACACAACATCTTTCCCTGTCCACCTCCCCCGGTATCATTCATTTGTGCCCATTCCCTCACTTCTCTCCCCCACCTTACTTCCTGTCCTCTCATGGAAAAAAACAATAAAATACAAAATCAAAAAACAAGAAAAGGTTCCTTTAGAAACCACCTTTCACAGATAAAACATCAAAATAAAACAAATAATCTTATATACTCCATCTACTTTACATTTCTCAGTAAAGTAGCTAGACTCAATAAGATTCTCCCATATTTGCATTAGCATTTTATATTATGCTAATGGAAATAATGGACAATTGTATCCTAGACATCATTAAAAGACCCGGATGGCACGTACAGACCATCACACAGGACAGCCCTTATACTCTTTTTATTTTTATATTTGTAAAACTACCTTATTGGCTGATTCAAACAGTCACTCATCCATCCACCAATCAATTCCAAAAACTCTGCTTGTAGCCCTACCAACATATTAAACTCCCACACACCATCTGCCACTTAACAATGTTCTACAACTCTTTTGCATCTGTATTGTCCTAACTTCTAAAATATAAATGTACACAGTGTTCCTATAAATGCATATATGCATTATGCAGTAAGAAAAGTGCATAAATAGAAAGGCCAGTATGGCTGGGCAAGTGCTCATGGGATCCCAGAAAGAAGTGTCAAAAGATGCCAAGGTAAGAGGGCACTGGCTAAATGCTTGGCGCAGGAGTCCCAAGAGTGGGGTGCATCTTAACCATATCGTCCCTTTAACAAAGTTTGTTCTGTCAATTTAATAGGTTTGAAAATATTTCATGATGTTACATCACTGCATATAAATTATTAATAATTCCTTTTTAACATGTATGAAAGAATAATAAAACTCCTTCAACAAATACATTTTTTGCAACTCATATGTGTGTCATTATCAGCAGTGCCTTCTGGGGAGGCAAATCATCATTGACTTGCCTACGGCATGAGGCTTGACCATAACCGCAGCCCACCATGCCCCACCTCCTAGCAACAGTTTTACCACTTCTGTGAGCTTTCTGCAACTTTTTAACATTGTTCCCAATTCGCCGACATTCGTGAACGTCTGGCGTCATCTCAGACTTTACAGACAGTGTCATGATGACGTGTCTGAGAATGGGTCTGGCCTTTCGAACAAGTCCATGCTTTGTGAACAGTTTGAAACTGCATTTTCAGCTGATCTAGGATGTTTCAAGTTGAAAATGTACCCTTGCACATCTACTAGAACTATTCTTACCTATTTTCCATTTCCAATCCAGGAGAGAGCACATGCTTGGAACAATATTATCACAACCGCTATTTAACTTAAAAAATGGCATCAGCCATTGGCTTCCCTCTTCCCCATGATCCACCACCACCACCTGCCAGGCCTCCACAGAGGAAAAGGGGCAATGATGCAGAAAACAATCAAGAGGACCAGGAAGACGAGATAGAGGGAATGCCTGCCTCCCGCACTCAGAGAGAATCATGGTTGTGGCGGTTCTTTGCCACTGTTGGCGGTGTACGGAAGGCTAAGGTTCCAAAGGTTCCAAAGGTTAAATCCATTCAGTGCAACATTGTACATAGTCGCGGACAACCTGGGCAGTAATCCTGCGTGACCTACGGGACCACCTCCATGCGATGCCACACCAAATCCAACAACTGGGATGCTCGGAGAAAGGCTGTTTCTTTTTCAAGGAGCAATAGGCTGTCTTTCTCTACCTCATCTTCCTCAACCAATACTGCCACCGCACAGGCTACTCCGGTGGGATAGATGATCCCACCATCTACCTTGCAAGCAATAAAAGAGACTGTTGATCCATATCTTTCCAAGACAACAGTACTTGCTACATACTGCAACACACCCCTCTGCAGGGAGGAGCACTTTCGAAGTGCTTTCGAGGCTGCAATCAAGGAGCATGAGAAACACTGCCCCTTCACTTAGAATTAAGACACACACAACATCTTTCCCTGTCCACCGTCCCCGGTATCATTCACTTGTGCCCATTCCCTCACTTCTCTCCCCCACCTTACTTCCTGTCCTCTCACAGAAAAATACAATAAAATACAAAATCAAAAAACAAGAAAAGGTTCCTTTAGAAACCACCTTTCACAGATAAAAAATCAAAATAAAACAAATAATCTTATATACTCCATCTACTTGACATTTCTCAGTAAAGTAGCTAGACTCAATAAGATTCTCCCATATTTGCATTAGCATTTTATATTATGCTAATGGAAATAATGGACAATTGTATCCTAGACATCATTAAAAGACCCGGATGGCACGTACAGACCATCACACAGGACAGGTCTTATACTCTTTTTATTTTTATATTTGTAAAACTCCCTTATTGGCTGATTCAAACAGTCACTCATCCATCCACCAATCAATTCCAAAAACTCTGCATGTAGCCCTACCAACATATTAAACTTCCACACACCATCTGCCACTTAACAATGTTCTACAAATCTTTTGCATCTGTATTGTCCTAACTTCTAAAATATAAATGTACACAGTGTTCCTATAACTGCATATATGCATTATGCAGTAAGAAAAGTGCATAAATAGAAAGGCCAGTATGGCTGGGCAAGTGCTCATGGGATCCCAGAAAGAAGTGTCAAAAGATGCCAAGGTGGGAGGGCACTGGCTAAATGCTGGGGCGCAGGAGTCCCAAGAGTGGGGTGCATCTTAACCATATCGTCCCTTTAACAAAGTTTGTTCTGTCAATTTAATAGGTTTGAAAATATTTCATGATGTTACATCACTGCATATAAGTTATTAATAATTCCTTTTTAACATGTATGAAAGAACAATAAAACTCCTTCAACAAATACATTTTTTGCAACTCATATGTGTGTCATTATCAGCAGTGCCTTCTGGGGAGGCAAATCATCATTGACTTGCCTACGTCATGAGGCTTGACCATAACCGCAGCCCACCATGCCCCACCTCCTAGCAACAGTTTTAACACTTCTGTGAGCTTTCTGCAACTTTTTAACATTGTTTCCAATTCGCCGACATTCGTGAACGTCTGGCGTCATCTCAGACTTTACAGACAGTGTCATGATGACATGTCTGAGAATGGGTCTGGCCTTTTGAACTAGCCCATGCTTTGTGAACAGTTTGAAACTGCATTTTCAGCTGCTCTAGGATGTTTCAAGTTGAAAATGTACCCTTGCACATCTACTAGAACTATTCTTACCTATTTTCCATTTCCAATCCAGGAGAGAGCACATGCTTGGAACAATATTATCACAACCGCTATTTAACTTAAAAAATGGCATCAGCCATTGGCTTCCCTCTTCCCCATGATCCACCACCACCACCTGCCAGACCTCCACAGAGGAAAAGGGGCAATGATGCAGAAAACAATCAAGAGGACCAGGAAGACGAGATAGAGGGAATGCCTGCCTCCGGCACTCAGAGAGAATCATGGTTGTGGCGGTTCTTTGCCACTGTTGGCGGTGTACGGAAGGCTAAGGTTACAAAGGTTCCAAAGGTTAAATGTATTCAGTGCAACATTATACATAGTCGCGGACAACCTGGGCAGTAATCCTACGTGACCTACGGGACCACCTCCATGCGATGCCACACCAAATCCAACAACTGGGATGCTCGGAGAAAGGCTGTTTCTTTTTCAGGGAGCAATAGGCTGTCTTTCTCTACCTCATCTTCCTCAACCAATACTGCCACCGCACAGGCTACTCCTGTGGGATAGATGATCCCACCATCTACCTTGCAAGCAATAAAAGAGACTGTTGCTCCATATCTTTCCAAGACAACAGTACTTGCTATATACTGCAACACACCCCTCTGCAGGGAGGAGCACTTTCGAAGTGCTTTCGAGGCTGCAATCAAGGAGCATGAGAAACACTGCCCCTTAACTTAGAATGAAGGCACACACAACATCTTTCCCTGTCCACCTCCCCCGGTATCATTCACTTGTGCCTATTCCCTCACTTCTCTCCCCCACCTTACTTCCTGTCCTCTCACGGAAAAACACAATAAAATACAAAATCAAAAAACAAGAAAAGGTTCCTTTAGAAACCACCTTTCACAGATAAAAAATCAAAATAAAACAAATAATCTTATATACTCCATCTACTTGACATTTCTCAGTAAAGTAGCTAGACTCAATAAGATTCTCCCATATTTGCATTAGCATTTTATATTATGCTAATGGAAATAATGGACAATTGTATCCTAGACATCATTAAAAGACCCGGATGGCACATACACACCATCACACAGGACAGCCCTTATACTCTTTTTATTTTTATATTTGTAAAACTCCCTTATTGGCTGATTCAAACAGTCACTCATCCATCCACCAATCAATTCCAAAAACTCTACATGTAGCCCTACCAACATATTAAACTTCCACACACCATCTGCCACTTAACAATGTTCTACACATCTTTTGCATCTGCATTGTCCTAATTTCTAAAATATAAATGTACACAGTGTTCCTATAACTGCATATATGCATTATGCAGTAAGAAAAGTGCATAAATAGAAAGGCCAGTATGGCTGGGCAAGTGCTCATGGGATCCCAGAAAGAAGTGTCAAAAGATGCCAAGGTGGGAGGGCACTGGCTAAATGCTGTGGCACAGGAGTCCCAAGAGTGGGGTGCATCTTAACCACATCGTCCCTTTAACAAAGTTTGTTCTGTCAATTTAATAGGTTTGAAAATATTTCATGATGTTACATCACTGTATATAAGTTATTAATAATTCCTTTTTAACATGTATGAAAGAACAATAAAACTCCTTCAACAAATACATTTTTTGCAACTCATATGTGTGTCATTGTCAGCAGTGTCTTCTGGGGAGGCAAATCATCATTGACTTGCCTACGGCATGAGGCTTGACCATAACTGCAGCCCACCAAACCAACCCCATTATCCCCTGCACATAGCCTGAATCCTAGTCAGTGGTATCCAGTCTTTCCATCGAAAACATTTCCCACAAAGTTTTTCCATCAAAAGTTTTGCAATGAAATATTTTCCATCAAATGTATGTGTGTGATGAAGGGTTTTGTTTGGGGTGTGTTTTCAAAGGTAAAACAACAGAGGGTTTGGTGGGGTAACCCCCTAAAAATAAATTACAAAAAAAGCATTTAATGGAAAAAAATGTGTTACAAACCTTTCGATGCATTTTCATTTCATTGTAAAGTTTTCGATGCAAAGACCATAAACCTAGTTCAGTGTACACTATACCCTCATAATGTGACCAATGGCCAGTGCTCATGGCTTGCAGCCATGGTCTGTTTCCACAATCCATGTGGCATGGGCTTCGGCCATGGCACACAACCCAATAGGCAAATCAGAGTAGAGATTTGTACTTGCCACAGGCCCGTCCCACGCAGTTATATCACTGTTTTTTGTACTTATATTTTGACCCTTTAGAAAAAATAAAACCCTGAACAGATTTGCAAAACCCTACTTTGGGTTCCCTGCTGATGCTCCTCACAAACGTTTCCTGCAATCCTGTACAGTTCTTCGGGCTGTAGCCACAAGCTGAATTTGTTTTCCCATTGAAACATATTGCGATTTCAAAAAACCTGATCACATACCTGGTCCCTTGTGGCCATGCCCACTTTAACCCCATTGCTGGTCCCGCGTGGTAATGGCCAGTAACTAGATTGTCCGGGCCATGGCCTTTAGCAATCTGGCCACTGCTCATGGCCACAGAGTATACCTCAGTCACAAAAGGTGTATCACAATTTTTTGTACCTATATAATGACACTTTTCAAAAACACAAACACATTTGTAAAACCATGCTTTTAGGTCCATGCCAATGCTCCTTGCATGAGTTTGCTGCAAATCCATCCACGTTTTATTTTTTGAAAACTGTCAAAATCTACGTACATAATATAGTGATATAATTGACAAAATCCATTCAGACTTTGCACAAACATTCAAGGTGGGGTCTATAATATTACTTCTGTGCATATTCGTCAAACTGAAACAAAGTTATAAGCCATTCAAAAATGTTGAGACACCCCTCTGATTTTGGCCCTCTTGACAAAATCTCACCAAATTTTGCAAAAACATGCAAATCTGGGTCTAAAATCTGTTAGCAAACATTTGTGCAGATTCATCAAACAACACAAAATATTTTGGACCACCCCCTCTAATTTTGCTCCCTCATGGCAAAACAGCAACAGACCTTGCAGAACCATTCGGGGTCAGGTCTAGAACTATAATGCACAAGTTCATGCAGTTTCATTGAGTGGTGGCAAAGTTATAAGCCATCTAAAAACTACTTTTCACCAACCCTGTAATTCAGAAATAGGAATCAATGTCCATGAACATCTGAGATGTTCGCAGATTTCGGAAGTGAAATACATTTTTTTTTGTTTTTTATGGCCATATCCCATCCCATCCTCATCACCCCTCACCTCCTTAGAGATCGTTTGATTAGTTTGACAAGTGCAATGTTGTGTTTTTTAAAGGTTTGACCACGATGTCCACGGACAACAGACGGTTGTCCGCAGATACAATAGGGCAACCTTATCTGATACAGCTTATGTTTTACACCATCCAATCAGTGGGTGCATCTGATTTGTCCAGGGGGAGGTGCCCGCGGACCAAATAGGGAAGTGAAACCACCACAGACCGAACCCAGAAATCACAAATTATATTTTACCTACTTTTTGGCCGTTTTTTAAAAAACAACTGAATGGAATTACACCAAATTTACAGAAGCACACTTTCGAGAGTAAACTGCGCCTCTTGTGGCAAATTTGGTGAACATCCGTCCAGCGGTTTGGGCTGTAGGCATGAGCACATTTTCTTTTCCATTGCGTCTATGAGTTTTTCCACAATTTTTTTGACCCCCCCATAGCTTTGCCTCCCGTTGACAAAACCGCACCATACTTCACAGAATCATTCCACGGGGGGCATGTGCCTTTTTCTTTTTGCAAAGTTTTGTGAGAATTCATCTGGGTGGGGGGAAGTTATAAGCCGCCCAAAAAGTGCTCTTCCTATGAGTTCAGCAACTTAACCAGTTGCTAGCGCTGGCCCTGTAATATATACAATTGATAAATGTGCATTGGGAACAGAGCATGTGTACAGACATCCTTACCACGTAATCCTGCTAATATTCTTAGTGGCGAAATTAAATATTATTAGTGGATGGTCTTTAAGTTCCAATAGAGTGAATGATGTAATTCTTTCATCACACCCAAATGCTGTTCTTGCCTTTTTCTCCTTCATCGTAAGATTTAATGAGTGTGACTGCCGACCAAGAATTTGATGCTGTGCACCCCCTAGAGGCTGATTTAACATACTACTACAATTTTCACCATTTGGCCATCCCAGCAATGTTCACAAAATAGCCTGTTTTCCTCCACTTGAATCCTCCCTGAGTCAGTTTATATGGTTCAATGTTATACGCATTTTAAAAGTTGGATTATTGAGATGAAGAATGAAATGAGCACCAAGCCCAGTGCACATTAAGTGCTTAGCGATTCAAGCCTACATTCCTTTTTATCTAAGACAGATTCTTCAAATTTAAATCTTAATGGTCTTTCAAATGTTCTGAAAGTGCATTTTTATTTTAAGAAAACCAGGCACATATACTCACTGGTGTTATTTTTCGCCATCCCATTTCTCACAACAGGAGCATTTTCAAAGACTACAATCGGAGCATATCACACCGTCCATCTTGAAATATCCTAATATCAGAACATTATTTATATGGTTATTATGGGTTTGTTTTGATAATGTGCTTTGCTCTGTAAGACACCTGCAATGTTTTTATGATGACTACAATATATACTGGAAGTGATCATTAGAAATTAACATTGTGACATTTTAGAAAGATTCAATTTACAATGCTAGTACAATTACATAATTTCCTTTTACTTAAGCAATATGCCCCGAGCAGGGGGGTGGCATTGCCACTTCAGGTAATGCCCCAGGGCCCATAGTTACACGCCAGAGCGAAGTAAAAAAGATGGCCACCGGGGGCGCAAAACGAAATCCATTTTCCCTTTCCATGTTCGCCATTGAAGACAATAATAAAGAAGTAAACAAAAAAAATGGCTGCCAGGGAAAGGAAGATGGGACTACACGTAGTCCCTTCTCCCTTCCCAGGGCGGCCTGTTGCAGATCGGCAGCGGACGCGCTGGAAACAAAATTGTTTCCAGCACGTCTGCTCCCAAAAATCAGGTAAGTGGATGCTAGGGGGGCATTCTGAGCCTCCCCATTGGCTGGGAGTCTGACACACCGCCCTCACCGGGTACTACATTTCTTTAATAGCTGCTTTTGAAGAAAAACACAGCAGCCACGCCATCTAGATATGTTTTTTTTTCCTCTGATAATGCATGGCTAGTATTGCTTTGCAAACATGTACTTGACAACACAACAAAGAAACAGAGTGCGACAGAGAGAAACAGAGGGCGTGGCAGTGCGAGAAAGAGTGCAGTGAATGAAAGAAAAAGAGAAAGAGAGGGAGAGTGCGTACAGCTATTCAGGGTAATTCATAGAATTTCGCAGAAAAGTGTCGCAAGCGGCTGGCGCAGAGTGTCCGCGTGCGATTGACTGCGCCAGGCACGTGCGCTAAAACCGATTTCCGCGCACAGCGTATTCATGGATTTTAGGCTCCCAAACCAGCCGTGGCGCAGAGTATCGCAGCGACCCTGCAGCAGCGCCAGTAACGCCCCCAAGAACGCCCTCGCGCAAGGAAAAGCCATCAAAATCGCTAAATCATCGCAAAGGGCTGCGCTAACCCTAGACCAGTTTACAGGGCTGCCAAACAAGGAACGCAAAGCGGGTAACGTGCATATCAGGGGTACGCGTGAAGTTATACACGCGATTAGCCAGGGTACGTGTATTACAGGGGTACGCGGGAAGTATAACACGCGATTAGCCAGGGTACGTGTATTACAGGGGTATGCGGTAAGTTTAACATGCGATTAGCCAGGGTACGTGTATTACAGGGGTACGCGGGAAGTTTAACACGCGATTAGCCAGGGTACGTGTATTACAGGGGTATGCGGGAAGTTTAACATGCGATTAGCCAGGGTACGTGTATTACAGGGGTACGCGGGAAGTTTAACACGCGATTAGCCAGGGTACGTGTATTACAGGGGTATGCGGGAAGTTTAACACGCGATTGGCCAGGGTACGTGTATTACAGGGGTATGCGGGAAGTTTAACACGCGATTAGCCAGGGTACGTGTATTACAGGGGTGCGCAGGAATTATCACACGCGATTTGGCTGGGTACGTGTATTACAGGGGTGCGTGGGAATCATCACACGCGATTTGGCTGGGTACGTGTATTACAGGGGTGCGTGGGAAGTCACACGCGATTAGGCTGGGTGGGTCCTCACAGGTGTTCCCTGTACACCCTCCACGGCCCCTGCAGGCAGCCTACAAAACAGGGGACTACCCTGCACACCTGCTCATGTCCCCCTGCACCCCCACCCCCCAGCAGTGCAGGGGCAGCCTCCACCAGGCCCCCACTCATGTCTCCCACCACCCCCACCCTCCCGCCACCAGGGGCAGCCTCCACCAGGCCCCCACCCATGTCTCCCACCACCCCCACCCTCCCGCCACCAGGGGCAGCCTCCACCAGGCCCCCACCCATGTCTCCCACCACCCCCACCCTCCCGCCACCAGGGGCAGCCTCCACCAGGCCCCCACCCATGCCTCCCACCACCCCCAACCCCCAGCAGTGCAGGGGCAGCCTCCACCAGGCCCCCACCCATGCCTCCCACCACCCCCAACCCCCAGCAGTGCAGGGGCAGCCTCCACCAGGCCCCCACCCATGTCTCCCACCACCCCCACCCCCCCGCCACCAGGGGCAGCCTCCACCAGGCCCCCACCCATGCCTCCCACCACCCCCAACCCCCAGCAGTGCAGGGGCAGCCTCCACCAGGCCCCCACCCATGCCTCCCACCACCCCCAACCCCCAGCAGTGCAGGGGCAGCCTCCACCAGGCCCCCACCCATTTCTCCCACCACCCCCACCCCCCCGCCACCAGGGGCACCCTCCACCAGGCCCCCACCCATGTCTCCCACCACCCCCAACCCCCAGCAGTGCACGGGCAGCCTCCACCAGGCCCCCACCCATGTCTCCCACCACCCCACCCCCCCGCCACCAGGGGCAGCCTCCACCAGGCCCCCACCCATGTCTCCCACCACCCCCACCCTCCCGCCACCAGGGGCAGCCTCCACCAGGCCCCCACCCATGCCTCCCACCACCCCCAACCCCCAGCAGTGCAGGGGCAGCCTCCACCACGCCCCCACCCATGTCTCCCACCACCCCCACCCCCCGCCACCAGGGGCACCCTCCACCAGGCCCCCACCCATGTCTCCCACCACCCCCAACCCCCAGCAGTGCACGGGCAGCCTCCACCAGGCCCCCACCCATGTCTCCCACCACCCCCACCCCCCCGCCACCAGGGGCAGCCTCCACCAGGCCCCCACCCATGTCTCCCACCACCCCCACCCTCCCGCCACCAGGGGCAGCCTCCACCAGGCCCCCACCCATGCCTCCCACCACCCCCAACCCCCAGCAGTGCAGGGGCAGCCTCCACCAGGCCCCCACCCATGCCTCCCACCACCCCCAACCCCCAGCAGTGCAGGGGCAGCCTCCACCACGCCCCCACCCATGTCTCCCACCACCCCCACCCCCCCGCCACCAGGGGCAGCCTCCACCAGGCCCCCACCTCCACCAGGCCCCCACCCATGCCTCCCACCACCCCCAACCCCCAGCAGTGCAGGGGCAGCCTCCACCAGGCCCCCACCCATGTCTCCCACCACCCCCAACCCCCAGCAGTGCAGGGGCAGCCTCCACCAGGCCCCCACCCATGCCTCCCATCACCCCCAACCCCCACCATCCAGGGGCACCCTCCACCAGGCCCCCACTCATGTCTCCCACCACCCCCACCCTCCCGCCACCAGGGGCAGCCTCCACCAGGCCCCCACCCATGCCTCCCACCACCCCCAACCCCCAGCAGTGCAGGGGCAGCCTCCACCAGGCCCCCACCCATGTCTCCCACCACCCCCACCCCCCCGCCACCAGGGGCACTCTCCACCAGGCCCCCACCCATGTCTCCCACCACCCCCACCCTCCCGCCACCAGGGGCAGCCTCCACCAGGCCCCCACCCATGCCTCCCACCACCCCCAACCCCCAGCAGTGCAGGGGCAGCCTCCACCAGGCCCCCACCCATGCCTCCCACCACCCCCAACCCCCAGCAGTGCAGGGGCAGCCTCCACCACGCCCCCACACATGTCTCCCACCACCCCCACCCCCCCGCCACCAGGGGCAGCCTCCACCAGGCCCCCACCCATGCCTCCCACCACCCCCAACCCCCAGCAGTGCAGGGGCAGCCTCCACCAGGCCCCCACCCATGCCTCCCACCACCCCCAACCCCCAGCAGTGCAGGGGCAGCCTCCACCAGGCCCCCACCCATGTCTCCCACCACCCCCACCCCCCGCCACCAGGGGCAGCCTCCACCAGGCCCCCACCCATGCCTCCCACCACCCCAACCCCCAGCAGTGCAGGGGCAGCCTCCACCAGGCCCCCACCCATGCCTCCCACCACCCCCAACCCCCAGCAGTGCAGGGGCAGCCTCCACCAGGCCCCCACCCATGTCTCCCACCACCCCCACCCCCCCGCCACCAGGGGCACTCTCCACCAGGCCCCCACCCATGTCTCCCACCACCCCCACCCCCCCCGCCACCAGGGGCAGCCTCCACCAGGCCCCCACTCATGTCTCCCACCACCCCCAGCCCCCACCATCCAGGGGCACCCTCCACCAGGCCCCCACTCATGTCTCCCACCACCCCCACCCCCCCGCCACCAGGGGCAGCCTCCACCAGGCCCCCACCCATGTCTCCCACCACCCCCACCCCCCCGCCACCAGGGGCACCCTCCACCAGGCCCCCACCCATGTCTCCCACCACCCCCACCAGTGCAGGGGCACCCTCCACCAGGCCCCCACCCATGTCTCCCAACACCCCCACCCACCAGCACTGTGGGGCACGTGGCCAGCAGGCAGTCAGGCAGCAGCAGATGGCAGGTGGGAGCGTGCTCAGGGCTCTGGGGGGCAGTAATTTGGCCTCCTGGCCAGGAGCGTGGTCTCTCGTGTGTGAACGCGTGGACAGCCTGATAGGGAGTGAAATCCCACACGTCAGCAAAGGCCCTTAGCGCGTAAACCCGTCAACAGCATATGCGCGCCTATAGTCACCTGCACGTGCAGGAAATTGTTGCGTGACACGTCCCAGTGTCAAAGCGTGTGATTGGTGAAAATGCATCTACACGTAGAAGTGACAAAGCGTGTGATTGGTGAAAATGGATCTACACGCAGAAGTGACAAAGCGTGTGATTGGTGAAAATGGATCTACACGCAGGAGTGACAAAGCGTGTGATTGGTGAACGTACACGCCGCGTAAGTGACGCTGTACGTGTGGGCCTGTATATAAGGTACATGTAGAACACCATTTCCTTGTACGTGCTTTTCGTGGAGAGCGAGTGGGTGAATTCTGTACTTCTTGTCGTTTCACACGCGATTTACTTCACGGCGTTTCCAGTTCGTATTCCCTGTTACCTCTGACAGCTTTTTCTCTTTTTTCTCTTTTACTGGTTTACCTGGGCCTGTTCCCTCAAACAGTGTCCCCTTCTACTGTTGTCCTGTCTTCTCAGACAGCATACACATCTTCTTTTGGCGGGGGTTTAGCCAGCCAAACGCGCTCATTTTTCACGCTCTTTTACCTGGCAGACGGTGAGTCACGCACGTATCCAACTTCTGTGCTTGCCCCGTGTGTAGCCTACCCCTTCAGAGGTCATTCTAGGCTGCGTGTGACACGCATACGTTCATTCTTGTGTTACTGGGTGCCACAGCGTAGTGCAGGTTTTTCTTTCTGCACACGTGGTCTAGGAGGGGTTGCGTGCACGTCATCTCCCTTTTTTGGGCCTCCTGTGCGTTGCGTGACCCGTCATCTTTCCCCAGGGGTTACAATCAGCCGTGCTAGAGCACTAGGGTACAATTACCATCTGGTACCCAACCCCTTTGACCCCCAATTGCCCAGGACAATTGTCTACAGCCACTCCCATACGCACATTAATATCAGTGCCATGGCTGGGAGGCGAGGATTCCGTAAGGGTGGCAAAGGTGGAAGAGCCACAAGTGGTGGCCGTGGTGGATCCGGTAGGGGACGTGGTCGTAACTTGCAGGGTGAGCCTGTCCCCCCATGTGTGGAGGACCAGTCAAGGGCACCCATCATCCCCCCCCCTCCCCCCCTCCCGTTGAGGCTGAAGTGGCTGACACCATCCATGCTCAGCCCTTGTTGGACCAGCCCATTGTGGCACCAGACCTGGCTGACTCCATGGCTGACTTCCAGGTCAGCAGGGCTACGACACGTGCGCTGGTGCACGTTGATGTCATCATGCCACGTGGATCTGGGGCAGCAAGGTCATCTGCTGCACCAAGGAGGCAGGGCGGAGAGGCTGCAGGGGCAGCTGCGGCTCCATCCACCCCAGCCCTCACACACCCAGCCAGGACAGTGTCGGTCCTAGTCCATGCTGCTGACATTCCCCCTGACACCATCACACTAGAGCCAATGCCTGCACCAACTCCCATGCTGAGTGTGCAATCCCAAACTCCTGATACAGAGTCCACCAGAGCTCCTGCCCCTAGTGTCCAGAGCGGCGCAGGACACTCAGGATCACCACCACCTTCCAAGCGGAAGAGGAAGAGTGCTCGTCCGGCACAGGCTGATGCCCCAGACACGGCTACACAGTCCGGCCCGTCCAGGAAGCCCAGCTTCACGGATGACGAACTGAATGCACTTGTCGAGTATGTGTCCGGACATGACAACGAGATGGTCATTGTTGCAGGATCCAAGACCACACCTGCACAACGCCAGGCACACTGGCAGACCGTTGCGGACATCGTAAGTGCCCTTGGAATCGTGAGGCGCACAGCCAATGATTGCTATAAGCGCTGGAATGACCTAAAGCGCAGGGCAAAGAGTAAGCTGGCCTCAAGTCATGCCGCAACTCTAGTGACTGGAGGTGGGTCTCCAGTAGTAGACATGGAACTCACTCCACATGAGTCAGTCGCTGGGACCTACGTCACGGAGGAACAGATCCAAGGCGTGGGAGATCTGGCTGATTACGAGGCATTGTCCGGTGAGTGCACATGCATGTGTGTGTCATCCATGTGCATGGTGTGTGTGTGAGGGCTTCTGTTCGGGTGCCAGGTGAGAGTGTGTGCGCCTGAGTCGTATGGGTCAGCCATGTGCTTCATGCAATCCTTCCTGCGCAGCTGCATTTGGCCATAGCAGTATCCCTTCTGCCAACAGTAGACATCTAGCACAACTGCACGCCAGTTGCCCTTGAAGTGTCACCTTGACACAACATATTTGCTTCTTTTTCACTGTTCATTCAGTCAGTTTGTTTGCATTCCACCACTTTCACTAGGCATGTCGCTGTCCACTAGTCACATGTCTGACATGGGTATGGTAAAGTGGAGTGACTTTGTTACCTGGATATCATTTGTACACACATGTCCCTGTGCAATTTGACCATTTCAGACTGGCAGCTCCAGGTGAAAAATCTGACCTGTTAGAATTAGAAAAGCTATTACATGCGGGAACTGGACTGAATGAATAGGTGCTGCCCTCCTCTCCATCTTCACTCAATAGCAATGGTACATGCCATCTGTGTGATGGCATGTGTGTTTCACCTGCCAATCACAGGCCAATGTGTGATGCCACTGCCAGGCAGCATGCAGAAAATTTGTTCATCTTCCATCTTGGTGTCATCAGTGTGTGCCATTTGCCTGCACTTCATACGCAGTGAGGGTGCATGCATGGGAGGGTTTTAGTCATGTGGGACATGTGTCAATCAAGTACTGGTTCTCTTGCTTCTCAGCCCTCAATGTGTGCCATGGTGCTAATGCCTGTTTCCATTTCTTTGTTTTCATGTCTTTGCAAGGGAAGACGCACCTGATACTGCTGGGGTTGTGGAGATGGTGCAGACCCAGGAGGTGTCCCAGGGCCGACCAACCACCAGTGAGGGACGTGGTGTGGTGGTGGGGGAGAACCCACAAGTGCTGCAGGTCGTGCTCTCAAGGGGTGTCTCTGGCTGCACCTCCCCCGAGCTGTACTCAGGTGTTGATTCGGATGAGACCTACGTGCCGTCGCAGGTGAGTGTTCCAGGGAGGGATTCTGTTCTGTCTCACCCACCTGCACCAGGGTCAGTACCCTCCATGGGGATGTCAGTGTTGGCAGCTACGCCTTCGGTGGTTACGGATGCAGGGTCACACTCCGCGACATCTGATCCTGTTCCTGGGCCAGCAGATCAGAGGGGGAATGCAGTCCTGCAGCCTCAGGCAGTGCCGGCACAGCAAGGCGCAGTTCGCCTTGCCCCAGACAGGTGTGGTGCCCGCCGACGTGGTGGCCGTACGCCACCCGGCAATACCGCATGGGAGCAATCCATTTACGGTATGGCTACCCAACAGGCTGCATCATCCGAGATGATGACTCAGGCCATGGATAGGGTGGCCACTTCCATTGTCCCCCCAGAAAGGCTGATGGAGCGACTAGAGCAGGCAACTGACTCCATCTGCCAGTCACACAGGGAGGACATGTTGGGGTCCAACAGGGACAGGCGGGCGGCACTGGCGACTCTGCAGGAGGCCATCTCCATTGAGTCCCAGGGCCACAGGGAAGCCCTGAGGCAGGAGCTCCTTCACCTCAGGACGACTCTTGTTGAGCTTGAGGCTTCAACACACCAAAGGACAGAACATCAGCTGGAGCGTCTCACCCGTACGCTCTCAGCTGAGATGCAGGCAACGAGGGCGGAGGTCCGGGCATCCCGTGAGTTGTTGCAGGGGGACCTCCGCACACTCATCCTCCAGAACCAGACCTACCACACCCGCATGCTTGCAGCCATGGAGGAGCAGACTAGGGCCTTGCGTGGGCTGCCTCCCATAGTGCAACCACCTCCGGATGCAGCTGCACAGGGTGATAATAGCGACAGCAGTGATACTCCCACAATAGGGTAGCCGTGTGGGCCATGAGCCCATGGAGGTGTTTTATCTTCCCAGGATCCACGCAGGTGGGTTCTGGTGTGCATCCTGTCCTCGGACCTCCTGGGTGGCCTCCCCAACCCCCCCGGGCCCATCAATGGCCATTTTTGATTGTTTCTTATTTTTATTTTTATTTTGATTTCTTTTATTCCCAATTTTTTTGGGACAATCTGTTGGCTTCGATCTGTTGGCTTCGATCTGTTGGCTTCGATCTGTTGGCTTCGATCTGTTGGCTTCCGTGGTTCCTGTGGGCATACGCTGCATTGTGGCTGGGCACATGCAGGCTTGTAATGTATTTGGTTCAGATGCTTGGGTTTGAGTCACACACACCCCTCCTGCTTCCCGTTTCCATGGGCTTGCAAAGGGTGTGCCCAAGTGACAGTGAATTACACAGTGACGTTGGACTCCCATGAGCTGTGTGGCCAGTCTGTAGTCAATACTGTGTATACATTCATAGTGCATATTGCTGTTGTGTTGTACACTGCATGTTGCATTGATGTGTAACTCTTCTTCTGTGTCTACCTCCCAATTTGCAGGTCCCTTCCTCATGTCCACACAAGGACCTCTAGTCTGGAGATGGGGACCATGTTGGCAGCAGTGCACCTACAACTCTACATGGCGACAACACTGCACAGTTGGTAGTGGTGGGAGTGCAGGCATTTCCAGGTGGTGAGACTACTAATATGTAACATTTGTGATGTCATGTTAATGGTACTACGTGCTCAAGTATGTTGTTGGTCCGGCATTGCTGTGAGCATTTCAGGTGTTGCAGGTTTCTAATAGTGCCACTGTACATAGTGAGACTGATGTCATGTTGTGGGGATTACTTTGTTTACCTGCAATTAGCATGACATGGCACGGTGTGTCGTGTGGCGGTGCTGGGGTTGGGTTGGCTGACATGGCACTGTCCTCTTGTTGCATTTTGCAAGTGGGTATTCATTTTAGCTGCTTCAATGTGTAACTTCACAAAACTGCATTGGTGGTGTCTGTGTGGGTAGGGATGCACACATTGTGACACTTCCAGGTGAACAATCTCAGGCTGACATGGTATTCCTGGTTCATTCTCCAGACATTCAGGATCAGTGTCAGGTTGAGTCATCATTGATTGTCAGATGGAATGTGCCAGGGCAGTGTGCACTCCACAGGGGTGTGATTTCTATGTGAAGTAATTAGCCACTAGCTGTGTACGGGCTGCCTCCCCCCGTGCCCTTTCCCCTCCCATGCGCAGCGGCTGTGCATGTGGTTGGGGATGTGGGGCCACCACCATGTCCACGGCCAGGCCCCGGCGTGTTGCAACGTTGTGCAGGACACATGCTGCCACTATGATCCTGCACACTACTGGGGGAGCGTATAACAGCTGCCCGCCAGAACGGTCAAGGGAGCGAAAGCGTGACTTTAGCACTCCGAATGTGCGCTCCACTATGCCCCTGGTTGTAATGTGGGCTGTGTTATATCTTACCTGGGGTGGCGTGGTGGGGTTCCGAATTGGCGTCATCATGTGGGGGCTGAGAGGGTAGGCACTGTCCCCTGTGGAGGTGGTGATTGGTATCATTGGTGGGGTTGTGACCTTGCTCAGTATCCAACATGCATGCATGTGCAGTGGCATACATACTCACCAAGCAGCCATGTATCGCCATGCCGCCCAGCATCTATGTCCCGGCATAGGGTGGACATTCGGTAAATGAAGCTGTCGTGGGTGGAGCCGGGATAGTTGGCATATACTGAGGTGATGATTCCCTTGGCATTACATACTACCTGCACGTTGATGGAATGCCAGTGCTTGCGGTTCCTATAGATGTGCTCTGATGCCCTGGGGGGACGTAGAGCCACATGGGTGCAGTCGATGGCACCTAGCACTTTGGGGAATCGTGCCACTCCGTAAAAATCCAGGGCGGCAGCATGCCTTTCTGCAGGTGTTCTGGGCAGGTATATGTGCCTGCGGACTGATGGGCGTGCAGTCATGATGTTCAAGACCTGGTGTAGGCAGCGTGACTGGGTGGCCTGTGACACCCCACCCACTATGGCACTTGTCCGCTGAAATGATCCAGTGGCTAAGAAGTGCAGTACATTGAGGACCTTCTCCAGGGGGCTGAGTGCTTGGGAGCACAGGGTGGGTGATGTGAGGTCATCCTCCCACTCAGTCACCAGGTCCAGTATGATGTGTGGTGGAAACCTGTACCTCCCATACACCTGGTCATCAGGCATCCCGAAAAGGCTGGTTCTGGGTGTGAATATTCTGGCCCTGACTATCCTCCTCCTCCTCCTTTGGTAGCCCACTGCCACTGCTGCTAGGAACGGTATGTTCATCCTGGCGTCTGAGCTTGTTATTGTTAAAGTCCGCAATTTTATGCTTTGCGCGTGTTCTAGGCGAGCGTGTGACCCGCGCACCCCTGGAATCCAGTTCCCAGTCCAATAGCGTGTGGAAATTCACACGCACCACGGGATACAGCGTGTGACCCGCGCACCCCTGGAATACAGTTCCCAGTCCAATAGCGTGTGGAAATTCACACGCACCACAGGATTCAGCGTGTGACCCGCGCACCCCTGGAATCCAGTTCCCAGTCCAATAGCGTGTGGAAATTCACACGCACCACGGGATACAGCGTGTGACCCGCGCACCCCTGGAATCCAGTTCCCAGTCCAATAGCGTGTGGAAATTCACACGCACCACGGGATACAGGTTCGCTGACGTACTTGCGTGTGTAAGTGGCCGCGCACCCATTAAATACACGTACATAGGCCAATCGCGTGTACGCGCACTTTTGTCCAATTACACGCAATGAAATACACGTACATAGGCCAATCACGCGATGACACTCTGACGTGCAGTATTTCCACGTGTGTTCCGTCATCACGTGCTGAGTGGGGAACGCCCGTGCGGGTCACGTCAGACGCGCTTACGCGCTGAGGGACTCTGGTCCAATAGAATCGCGTATGCGTGCTGACGCGCTTACGCGCTAAGGGCCTTTCCTCGGATTTCATGCTGACGTGCAGGATTTTCACGTGCCAAATCACTCCGTATCAAGCTGGCCACCCGAAAACACACGGAACACCACGCTCCTGCCTAGAAGGCCGAGTTACTGCCCCCCACTGCCCCGAGCAGCCTCCCACGTGCTATCTGCTGCTGCCTGCCTGCCTGCCTGCCTGCTGCCACCGTGCCCTGCCATTTGGTGCCTGCACATCAGCCATCTGCAGGGGTCCAGTTGCTGTGTCCACCCCTGCTGGAACTGAAGACTCCCAACTGGGATTACATCGCTCCACAGCCCAGCCCCAGGACCCAGTTGCCCACCCACACCTGCCTCTGGGGTTGCCATGTCGGGCACTTCCACATCTGGCACCAGTGGCAACCCCAGGCCAGAGGGGCAGAGGGGCACCAGCTTCACTGCCACCGAAGTTGGTGTCCTGGTGGAGCATGTCCTGGGGCAGTATGATGCCCTCTTTGGATCGTCCCGCGCCAGCAAGGAAGGACGGGAGAGGATCTGGGCCGACTGTGTGGTTGCCATCAACGCGGAGGGGGTGGCAACCCGCAACGTCCAGAAGATCAAGAAGCGCTGGGAGGACTTGAGGTCCAGGACCCTTGTGAAGGCCCGGCGCCTCGTGGAGGGGGGCCGGGGCCGCATGAGTTCCATCCAGAAGAGGGTCCTGGAACGCGTACGCCCAGCGCTCCACGCCCAGGTCCTTGAGAGGGAGGCCCGTCTGGAGTTGAGCGGTATGTGTCCAAGCATTACTGTGTGAGACAGGGCATGTTGCGGTGTGCTGGTTCTATGATACTTGCCTGTATGTGTGCCATGGGCCATGTATGCATGTATGTGTGCAGGGACATCATGGTAATGCATGTGCGACCAGTGATGTGTGACCCACATGGTTGTTGCATGTGTTGAAATGCGGCATGGGGAGCCCTATGCAGATTTTGGACATGAGAGCATGCCAGTCTCTGTACCTGGACATGGATGGGGGTGAAGGATGGGTGCTGATGCCAGGTACATATATGGTAGCCATGTCTGTGTGCCTGACCTGCGTGTCTGTGACTTGTGCATGCCATGGATGCATGACACATGTGTGTGACAATGCACAGATTCAGTGACGCACCCAACTTACCCTTGTTTCGCCTGTGTTCGGTGTGTTTGGGGCCAGATGGATGTGACTGAGGTGAAGTGTGTGCATGTGATATGCATGAGCCATGATGCATGTGAGTTACATATCATTGAATGTTTCTAGAGTCCATTGGACATGCATGGAAATGTCCATGGCATGCACCATGCCTGTTACTGTGTGTGTTTTGCCTGGACTGACCCATGTGTTGTGGAGGGACATGATGGAAGTGTACTTTGACAGTGGTGCTCATCTGCTATTGCTTCCTGTCTAGGGGACCATTGTACAGTAGCCTGATGCTTGTGTCCTTTGTCTCCCTCTATGCAGCGGCTAGTGAAGAAGAGGGCGGAGACGGCGCTGTGGAGCAAGGCGGCGGGGATGCCCCCACGGCTGCAGCGGAAGGGGTGGGTGAGCCCCCACAGGGGCCTGCTACGGCGGGAGACGGTGAGGAGCCATCCAGGTTGGTGGTTTGCACAGAGGAGGAGGAGGCCGACACTGGTGCACACATGGGGCCTGGTGGGAGCATCCCTGCTGGTGCAAGTGGTGCAGTCCAGGGCCAGGGGCAGGAGGCAGCACAGGTCACCGTGGAGGGGCCTGTGCATGTCACTGTCCCTGACCCTGTGAGTGCACCACCATGCACCAGCAGGGATGCCCCGTCCCAGGCCCGTCCGCAGGTAGAGGGGATGTCCATGTCACCTGACTCCCCTCCACCTGCGGACGTGGTAACCCCTGGCCGCGTGGAGAAGGTCCTGATTGGGGTCGCGATGCGCACGGCTGTGATTCGTGATGACGTGCGTGCTTCCCGGGAGGAGCACGCACGTCATCACGAAGTGCACCGTGCCGACGTGGCCCAATTGGGATCGGCCATGTTCGGGGGTTTCCTGCATGTGTTGGCCAATCTGACGGCCCTCTCCTCCTCTGTGCAGGCTATCCACCGGTCGTTCTCCTTGCCGTCTTCCGGCCCAGATGCCACCAGGGCCCCCTGTGGACCTGCCCCGACCAATGCAGCCAGCTCGGTGGGGATCCCATCCCTGCCACAGTTGGGAGTCGGAGGTCCAGCAGGGGTGGACAACACAGCAAGTGGACCCCAGCAGATGGAAGATGTGACGGCATCATCGGGCAGGGCACGTGCACGACGGCGTCGGTGGTTTCCATCAGCCTGGATGCCGTCGTGCTGGCAGAGGCAGTGGCGTCGGAGGCAGCAGCGGGCTCGACGTGGGAGGCATCATGGCTCGGGGCCATCAAGATCCGAGGGGCAGGCATCGGCCGGAGGGCAGGGCAACCCTGGGATGGTGGTGTGTTCCGTGTGGGAGGAGTTTGGCCAGCGGATAGGTGCGGAGCGGCAGCGGGCGGAAGAGGAGCGGCTCGCCATGGTCAGGGCGGAGTTCTCCATGCGTCGGGCATTGAGGCGGGCTGAGTGCCTCGAGGAAGCTCGCAGGGAGTTCGAGGTGGACATGGGGTTGTCCCTGCGAGACCTCAGGGCCAGGACAGAGTCCCGCCTCCAGGACATCGACATGGAGTTCGATGATGCCCTGGCCAGCAACATCACCAAGTGAGCCGCAGGACTTGCCCGCTGCCTTTGTATATAGTTATTTAGTTAGTTAGTGCTAGGTTTCCTTTATTTATTTTTATTATTTTGGACCGCTCGGACAATGGCCACTTTTTTGTACATATATTTTTCATTAGTTAGTGGTAGGTTTCATTTTTGGTGTTGGGCTCATGGACCCTGGAACATTCCTGTATATAGTTTGTTTTTTTGGGAGATACATTTTTTTAATTTCTTATTGTTTTCACCATGACGTAATGGTTTTTCATTAATTTCCTATTACATGATATTGCTTTGGACAAATTCATTTTAATTTTTTTTTCCTTTGTTTTTTTGTTTATCACTTTTGTTCTCGGACATGGACCATTTATTTACTTAGCCACATCGTTGTATGTTTGAAAATTTCACTTATTTTTGGTATTTAATACATTTTTTATATTTTCTTACACTTGTGTTATTTTCTCATTGGTTTGTTACATGTCATGATATGGGTTTTGACATTCACCTGCACCCATTGTGTATGTGTGTGTGACGGACATGTGTTCTTTTGCATACTTGGCATTGGGGTTGTGTCATGTGATTGCATTCACTATGTGGGTGGATGCAATCCTTGCCTGGGTGTTTGTGCTGGGTATGCTGGCCATTACTGCCATGATTGTGTATCGTCAGGACCTGGGGCCAGGGGGACATGTGTGGGGGCCTGCTGGCAGGTTCCCCACAGTGCTGGGGGGTGGGGGTGGTGGGAGACATGAGTGGGGGCCTGGTGGAGGGTGCCCCTGGTGGCGGGGGGGTGGGGGTGGTGGGAGGCATGGGTGGGGGCCTGGTGGAGGGTGCCCCTGGTGACTGGGGGGGTGGGGGTGGTGGGAGACATGAGTGTGGGCCTGGTGGAGGCTGCCCCTGCACTGCTGGGGGGTGGGGGTGGTGGGAGACATGAGTGGGGGCCTGGTGGAGGGTGCCCCTGGTGACTGGGGGGGTGGGGGTGGTGGGAGACATGAGTGTGGGCCTGGTGGAGGCTGCCCCTGCACTGCTGGGGGGTGGGGGTGGTGGGAGACATGAGTGGGGGCCTGGTGGAGGGTGCCCCTGGTGACTGGGGGGGTGGGGGTGGTGGGTGACATGAGTGGGGGCCTGTTGGAGGGTGCCCCTGGTGACTGGGGGGTGGGGGTGGTGGGTGACATGGTTGGGGGCCTGGTGGAGGGTGCCCCTGGTGACTGGGGGGGTGGGGGTGGTGGGAGACATGAGTGTGGGCCTGGTGGAGGGTGCCCCTGGTGGCGGGGGGGGTGGGGGTGATAGGGGACATGAGTGGGGGCCTGGTGGAGGGTGCCCCTGGTGACTGGGGGGGTGGGGGTGGTGGGAGACATGAGTGTGGGCCTGGTGGAGGCTGCCCCTGCACTGCTGGGGGGTGGGGGTGGTGGGAGACATGAGTGTGGGCCTGGTGGAGGGTGCCCCTGGTGACTGGGGGGGTGGGGGTGGTGGGAGACATGTGTGTGGGCCTGGTGGAGGCTGCCCCTGCACTGCTGGGGGGTGGGGGTGGTGGGAAACATGAGTGGGGGCCTGGTGGAGGGTGCCCCTGGTGACTGGGGGGGTGGGGGTGGTGGGTGACATGAGTGGGGGCCTGGTGGAGGGTGCCCCTGGTGACTGGGGGGGTGGGGGTGGTGGGTGACATGAGTGGGGGCCTGGTGGAGGGTGCCCCTGGATGGTGGGGGGTGGGGGTGGTGGGAGACATGAGTGGGGGCCTGGTGGAGGGTGCCCCTGGTGGCGGGGGGGTGGGGGTGGTGGGAGGCATGGGTGGGGGCCTGGTGGAGCCTGCCCCTGCACTGCTGGGGGGTGGGGGTGGTGGGAGACATGAGTGGGGGCCTGGTGGAGGGTGCCCCTGGATGGTGGGGGGTGGGGGTGGTGGGAGACATGGATGGGGGCCTGGTGGAGGGTGCCCCTGGTGACTGGGGGGGTGGGGGTGGTGGGAGACATGAGCGGGGGCCTGGTGGAGGGTGCCCCTGGATGGTGGGGGGTGGGGGTGGTGGGAGACATGGTTGGGGGCCTGGTGGAGGCTGCCCCTGGTGACTGGGGGGGTGGGGGTGGTGGGAGACATGAGTGTGGGCCTGGTGGAGGCTGCCCCTGCACTGCTGGGGGGTGGGGGTGGTGGGAGACATGAGTGGGGGCCTGGTGGAGGGTGCCCCTGGTGACTGGTGGGGTGGGGGTGGTGGGTGACATGAGTGGGGGCCTGGTGGAGGGTGCCCCTGGTGACTGGGGGGGTGGGGGTGGTGGGTGACATGAGTGGGGGCCTGGTGGAGGGTGCCCCTGGATGGTGGGGGGTGGGGGTGGTGGGAGACATGAGTGGGGGCCTGGTGGAGGGTGCCCCTGGATGGTGGGGGGTGGGGGTGGTGGGAGACATGGTTGGGGGCCTGGTGGAGGGTGCCCCTGGTGACTGGGGGGGTGGGGGTGGTGGGAGACATGGTTGGGGGCCTGGTGGAGGGTGCCCCTGGTGACTGGGGGGGTGGGGGTGGTGGGAGACATGAGTGGGGGCCTGGTGGAGGGTACCCCTGGTGACTGGGGGGGGTGGGGGTGGTGGGAGACATGAGCAGGTGTGCAGGGTAGTCCCCTGTTTTGTGGGCTGCCTGCAGGGGCCGTCGAGGGTGACAGGACCCACCCAGCCTAATCGCGTGTGTAACTTCGCACGCACCCCTGTAATACACGTACCAAGCCAAATCGCGTGTGATAATTCCCGCGCACCCCTGAAATACACGCGCCCAGCCTATTCGCGTGTGGAAATTCCCGCGCACCCCTGAAATACACGCGCCCAGGCTATTCGCGTGTGGAACTTCCTGCGCACCCCTGAAATACACGCGCCCAGGCTATTCGCGTGTGGAACTTCCTGCGCACCCCTGAAATACACGCGCCCAGCCTATTCGCGTGTGGAAATTCCCGCGCACCCCTGAAATACACGCGCCCAGCCAATTCGCGTGTGGAAATTCCCGTGCACCCCTGAAATACACGCGCCCAGGCTATTCGCGTGTGGAGCTTCCCGCGCACCCCTGAAATACACGCGCCCAGGCTATTCGCGTGTGGAACTTCCCGCGCACCCCTGAAATACACGCGCCCAGCCTATTCGCGTGTGGCACTTCCCGCGCACCCCTGAAATACACGCGGCCAGGCTATTGGCGTGTGGAACTTCGCGCGCACCCCTGTAATACACGTACCAAGCCAAATCGCGTGTGATAATTCCCGCGCACCCCTGAAATACACGCGCCCAGGCTATTCGCGTGTGGAAATTCCCGCGCACCCCTGAAATACACGTACCCTGCTGTAATCGCGTGTGGGACTTCCCGCGCACCCCTGTAATACACACGCCCAGCCTATTCGCGTGTGGAAATTCCCGCGCACCCCTGAAATACACGCGCCCAGGCTATTCGCGTGTGGAACTTCCCGCGCACCCCTGAAATACATGCGGCCAGGCTATTCGCGTGTGGAACTTCCCGCGCACCCCTGAAATACACGTACCCTGCTGTAATCGCGTGTGGGACTTCCCGCGCATCCCTGTAAATGACGTACCCTAGTTTTTCGCGTGTAGGATTTCACGCGCACCCCTGGAATTCCCGTAGCCTAGCTTTTCGCGTGTGAAACTTCCCGCGCACCCCTGTAAATGACGTACCCTAGTTTTTCGCGTGTAGGATTTCACGCGCACCCCTGGAATTCCCGTAGCCTAGCTTTTCGCGTGTGAAACTTCCCGCGCACCCCTGTAAATGACGTACCCTAGTTTTTCGCGTGTAGGATTTCACGCGCACCCCTGGAATTCCCGTAGCCTAGCTTTTCGCGTGTGAAACTTCACGCACACCCCTGTAAATGACGTACCCTAGTTTTTCACGTGTAGGATGTCACGCGCACCCCTGGAATTCCCGTAGCCTAGCTTTTCGCGTGTGAAACTTCCCGCGCACCCCTGTAAATGACGTACCCTGGCTTTTCGCGTGTGGAACTTCACACGCACCCCTGGTATCGACGTGGCCAGGGCAATTGCGTGTGGGACTTCCCCGCACCCCGGGATACACGTACCCAGGGCAATCGCGCGAGTGACTTCTCGCGCAACCCGTTGTACACACACGCGCGAATTTTTGAACAGTGGGTGTCCGTGTAAATGGCGTACACCTTTGCACATCATTAGTCCTTTGGGGTCACGGTATGGCCCATTGCTGTATGTGGGTGGTATTTGTTGGCGCAGGTTTTGGCGCACTTTCGTTGAGTGCGTCGGGACGCTACCGCCTGCTTACTTGTGGCGTACGTTTTTGGGCCTGTGCGCTGGTTTGATCGAGCGCTGTTTTGCCCTGTTCGAATCCATGAATACGTGTTGCCGGAGAGCGTGTGGGCGTTCCGCGCACTTGCCTCCTGTACTTCCCCGTGCCGCCCACATTCTTCCCCATTCCGAGTGTTGTGCCCCATTTTATTCCCCATTCCGAGTGTCCCGCCCTGTGTTCCGCCTACTTTAGAGCTGTGCGCTGCGCTCGGAGTGATAGCGCAGTGGCCGTGGCGCACGCCGTTGGTTGACCTGTGCGCCGGCGTGCGCCGCGCACTTTTTCAGTGCACGTCCTATGCTTTTCTTACGCACGGACTTCCATGAATCGACGTGCGCTGGTTTCCCTGCGCTTTTCGCTATTTTTCGGCGCAGCGCACGTATAGGCCCCTCTGCGCCGGTATTTTCGGCGCACATTTATTCCATGAATCGGCCTCATTGTCTTGTAATTTACTTGTGTTATCTGTTCCAATGGAAGCTTACATAAACTGCCTATTCATTGGGCACCAACTCACCAAAAACACTATCTCTTCTCAAGCTCAATAATTTATGAGTTTTGTGTCAAGGGTTAGTAATAATCAAACCTTGGTGAATACTTTCAGGAGAGCCACAAACGCCTTGTATATACAATGAATTTGGGATTTGGCAAACTTCTCAAATGTTTAAGAGATTTGTGTAGCTTTACCTAGCGAAATGATTAACTTAATTCTAGGTCTATTTAGCTGTTACTGATAATCTAGGAATCTTACAGAAATTGATCTGTATGTTTCAGAGTTGGAACATTTGACTATAGGTAGAGCGTTAGGACATTGCTTTGAGATGTGATTTTAGGGAATGCTGAACAGAGTATAACTGTATTTTTATTTTTGCAAACATCTTCCAAAGTAATTATGGTTGTTTCAAATAAAATGGTGTGCTAGGTAAGCATTTCTAGGACCATTTGTCTTCCAGGACCATCAACACCTTTCTTGAATATTTTGACATGAATCATCTTGTTTGAATGTCCATGCATACACGACTCGGTTAAGCACAATAGTTGACAAGACAACCTGAATTTCATATCTATTTATTAGCACACTGTTAAGGCAGGGAAAATGTGTTTTGGGTGTGCTGGTAAAAAATATTTGGATGGTTGTAATTCCATTGCCATTTCCTGAGTGATCAGTGTTCACGTATGACTTGCATTGCGATAGCTGTCAGAAGCACATTTATTTCTTTTACATTTATCAGCACACTTTGAGGGAAGGAGGAAAATGTGGTTTGGATATGTGGTGAAAACTTTGCTTTTGTAAACATGTGGTCCCTCAAGTAATCCAAGAAATAATCCAAAAGTAGTAAAAAATGGAGAGTACAAATTGCAAGAAAAGCAAGATTTATTAAAAGAAAACAGCTGGGAAAAAACAGCCAGCTCCATGGAACTGAACTGGAAAGCATTTTTCAACACTGAACTTCTGGGCTACACTTATTGAAGCGGAAAATCGCAACAATGAATATAATTCTAGCGTGTTGATTGGTTGCTGAAAATCAGGCCCTTAAAAAACGCTATATATTCCAAATTTAACTCGTGGATTCCTTTTTCGTGGTAAATAACATACCACCCATTGGTCATTACCAAATGTGATAGCAAAAAACACGGCACTCTGATTGGTTGGCATTGTTCGTAGTGCAAGTTGATACAATGATGGGTGCTGATTGACCAGTTATCTTGGAGACAGCCACATACAATAGCATCCCACAGAGAAGGACCAATGACTTTATGAGTAGAAATCAGTCAGGGCAAAACTGTGTTGCTTTCCCCAAAACACTGCATCCTCTAGCCCTGATTTGTTCCCTTAGCTCCTTGCCTCCTGCACCTGCTCGCTTCCAACCTCCCGTGTCGGTACATGTTGCCAACTCTGGACCCAACCTTCTAGTTATCTTCTCATAATGAACAGCTGCATGGAAAAAATTGTGTGTACTGCCCTGCTGATAGAAATGTATTCCTTCTATTTATTCCTTCTACCACACACTTTTATTTCTGATCCAAATGCCCTTTGGTCCATGGGGGTGCTGTTGCTCCCACCCTAATTTCATATTTTGGCAGTGCCGTAATCTGAGCCCACTCGTACCACATTTTGTGTTTTCACGATCACTGTGTATTCATTAGTTTATCGTCTGGGAAAGAACCTGCTGTTTGAAGAGCAACTTCATGTCCATGAGAAAATACTCCTTTGCAAGAAATAATTGGACTCTGTTTGGCATCCCTTTCCATCCTGACCTTTGCTCCATGAGCTTTTCTGGCCAGCAATAGAAGTGAAATTCTATTAAATGAAGACCAACACCTTTTAGCTAAACCATGATACTCTGCAGCTTTCAAGACTGCCACCTCCAATATAGCAGTCCTCTTGTGCCCTTCAGCAACTAACCATTCTACTTAATACATTGCACCCTACATAATAAAACCGAGCCCCACCTACCTGCCCTTTTTCCTAACAATATAAGTGTGCTAACCTAAGCTCTCTCTAAAAACTATTAGTCTGCACATGTGTTTTTCTGCACAGCCCTCAACCTGACAACTCCCTGATGTGCGGCACAACTATTTATATAACGTTTTTGAAATTAGCAGTTTTAACCTAGAAAGGCAAAGACATTGGTCTCCTAGCTTCTGGAGAGCAGTCATTTGTTACTTTCTTTTTAATATTTTACTTTTGGTCAAAAACCTGAAGAGAGAGAATTATCTAAAGATTGGAGTGTTCCCTTTCTTCCCTTTTGTCTTTTATTTATTTGCTTCTTTTTGCTTTTTATATATTTTATCTCTTGTGGTTTAAACATGTGTTTTATCCTTTGCTAAAAAGTTTGTAATAAACTATATGCAAATAAATAATACATAACATAAAATATATATATACATATATATTTCTAAGCACAGGCTCTAATATTGGTAATGTTCATGGTGACATTCCTAATCCAAACCCAATCCAGGATATTTCCCCCTACGTGTGTGGGTTCTGTATTAAGGATGTTAAAGTTTTAGTTTTTCAGAGGTCTTGCAAATTCTTTAGTGTTCTTATCTTCCGAAATTGTCTAGCCATCTATTCAGGTTGCCTAGCAGTATATTTGTGCTATAAGGTTTATTAAAAGGTGCCAGGATGTGAAATAGGTCTTCATTAAACTCTGTCATCTTGACTGCGGGTCAGTGTTTCTGGGGGGAGTTGCAGTCGAGAGATACAGAGGCTCTGAAGCTAACTTCTTTTTGGGACATTTGTTCTTACTTGAAATGCCTATAATCTCTTCTCCTAAGGGCCTTACTTGGGACTGAGTTACCGAACTCTGGACTGAAGCATCTAATAGAGGCAAGGGGCCCATGGTGCCCCTACCATCATAGTCTGGCACAATTGGTAATGTATTCCATCACCCCATGTTGTAACTAACAGACCACGGTACACATCCAAGTTTTTTTATAGGGGTTGGTGAGGTGCAAAAGATGAGCAGCCATGCAACCTATTTCAATATGCAACATGCTTAATGATGAGGGTTTGGAGTTGCAATTCTCGGACTTAAGTCAGATGCAGCAAGCCATGATCAATTGCCCATGTTAGAGATACAGAATGTTTCTCAATCTGGTGGCACATGAATTGCATGTCGCTACACCCCTTACATTCCTTTGGCTTATAAATACGAGAATGGCAATGTATGATGATGGCCAAGACATTGACTATACATTCTTTTGTCACAGGGAACGCTGAGCAGTGCACCTGCGAATACTGATATCGAATCCCAGCTCCAGCAGTGAGCTAGAGGGACAAACGATGGACGAGCATGCAAGCTCTGAAATGGCACCTGGCAGCACAACCCACACATTCATTCAGAGTACAGATATTCTACAAAAAATGCATCCTGCTTACACTTTGCAACACCTCGTTGGAGACCCTGGACTGTCAGTGGGTAGCACCAACCAGTCTGTCACAGCAACATTGACACCTACGGCACCCGTTGCCTTGCAGGGCACCATGTTTCCGCTTCTGCCGCTCTCCAACAGCCAATAGCAGGCACTGCGACTAATGTGGGCGTATAATCTGTGCAGATATTTGTTATGTTCTAGGTCAAGAGGAGTATGTTGCCACCTGCACTTTGTTCCAAAAAGCAGCGTATCGATTCTTGGCCATATGAAGTCATATAATGCACAGCAATGAAACCAACATATATATCGCAGCAGCACCCCAAGCGGCGAGCAAAACTATGGTAGTGGTAGGGAACAATAAATATGCACTGTCATTTGAGGATGGCAGAAATATCATCGCGCCCATCCCCTGCAAAGGTTTTAGAAAGATGATTGGAAGTGCTAATGCTTGCGCGCAACCTCCCAGACAGAATGACTTTGCATGCAAGGCTATACCTAAATTGCATGATTTAGTAGTTCTTACAGTGGGAAAGACATCGGGCAGAGGACAGGAAAGGTAACGTCATAATGGCTATATAGACAGGCTGCGGTGGGGTGTTGATGCTGATTGAAGGTGACCGTGTAAGTGAGGACATTTTGTATGTTCTTTTATCAGAATGTAGTGCAAAACGTACCACCTTACACAGTGACTCTCACACCTAATTCATACCTCATTGATGAAGGGGAAGGGGATGCACGCAGGTACACACGTGCAATTTCTTCAACAGTCTGCAGAGAGGAGGGCACACACACAATAGTGTTGTTACTTCCACTGGGAAGGGGGCACACACCTAATGTTTGTCACACTCCTACGGGGAAGTAAGTGTGTACACCTATTTCTGATGCACATTTGCAGGCAATGCGGTATGCACAATGTTTGCCACACTACAACAGGGAATGGACTATGCACACAATGTTTGCTGTACTCAGGCATGGAAGGGGTGAGCACTCCAAATTATTGTCACACTTCATCAGGGAAGGGAGCATATACACCTACATGTTGCTGCAATCTCACAGGGGATGAGGCACACACAGTCCTGCAGAGAAGGAGGCTCCCACAGGGAAATAAGTATGCATGCTATTTATGCTGCACTCAGCATCGAATGGGGAACTCACATTTAATTTCTGATGCACTATGGTAGGGAAAGTGGCACACACACAACTCGTGTTGCACTCCAGCAGGGAAGGAGTCATAGACCTATGTTTTGCTGCACTCCCACAGAGAAGGGATCACCCTCACCACGGATTTACCACACTACTACACAGACACATATGAGAGGAGGGGGAGTTTCTTGATGAACCCAGTCACAAACTTGGGCTGGGTACGCTCACATATTAGGATGTATTGCAAAACATCATAATCAATTCTCAACAAGGCGTATTATTGTGTTGGCAAAGATTACAGTCTCAGGTACAGCAAACACCATTGAATAACACTCAAACAGATGCTCTTGTTTCTCACCATCACCAGGCAATCTCTCCTAAGCTGATGGTGGCCAATCTTGTAAAAGGCTTTTCTTTATGGGACACTGACAAAGGGCTCATCATCCCCAGGTTTGGGATGTGGAAAGTAATGCTGCCAAACAGGTCTCTTAGCCAGTGCAGCAGTTAAAGCCGAGTTTATGAGGGTGAGTCTTACCAATATCCTATCAGGTGCCTGTAACAACAGCCTCCTCATTCTCCCTGTCACTTGTGGTGGGCTATACGTGCCAGGCTTGGTGGGTGGGCAGCATCTGTTTTCTATACCGGAGGATAGGGTGGCAGAGATCTTACCCCTCAGTTGCCTGGCATGCTGTGCAGATTATCCACTTTTGCCAGGACCCCTTATGCACCTTGAAATATTCATAGGCTCATGAGGAAAATGGAGTTCTAGACAACCTTTATAGATTGTATTGTTGTACATCATCGGTGCATGCTCATTAGCAAGGCCTTGATCACAGCAGCCATAGGACGAGTGACAGAGAGTTGGCAACTTGTCAAGGACTTTGTCAGTTGTCTGAATTACACTCTCACAACAGGAAACTGATGTATTACTTATGAATATTAGTTGCGTTTGGACAGATAACGGTCCCTACGAATGTGGAACCTCCCTAGGCATTGCAATGTTTCACCACCTACCTAAAAGATGAGCCAGAGACTATGAAAAGCCTCGGTGAGTGATCCACTCTTATCCTAGAAAGAAGACTTACTGATTCCTGAAGTAGGAGACACACCCTTCACATTTTTACACGTACTTGAATATTTATCTTTCAACACCCACAACATTTCACCAAATCAAAATACACTGTACAAAGTTTACCATGTTTTATAGATTATTTTGGTTTTTCAATGTTTATGTAAGTTTTGATAGTTTGATTTTTTGTTTCTTTATTTAATTGTGTTTATTGGTAAGGTAGTAACAGCGCCCAACATCATTACAAAGTGTATACAGTATCACAGTACATCAATTTTACTTAAGTACTAAACATTCTCCAACGTATTCTGTGGGCTTGAGGCATACAACATACATGTTCAGTGTACTCGTTCAGGTTGTGAAATAAGAAGTCTTTGCACCAGTTTACTTCACAGGGTCGGGCAGCCGGATTAATGATAGTGGTACGGGTGCCTCAAATATTTCAGTCTGAGGTATAAAATTAACAGTCTTTGCACCTGTTTACTTCACAGGTGCAGGCGGCCAACTTAACACCGGTGATACAGATCTGCATCTAAATTAGTTCTTTTAAAAAGATTAGTCTCTGATATGCAATGAATCAGTTCCTTTGCTGCTCCGATTATGGAGGATGCAAGTCAGGGGTATTCATCAGTACATTGAACATTTCTCCCCAATCCATACTATTATCCACTTCTACACCCACAGGATATTGATCCCTTAGTATCTCCATCTCTGCCATCCCCCATCGATATACATTTTTCAACCATTACTGAATTAATGGGCCCTTCGGGTCTTTCCTAGAGATCATGATTCTGTGATTGGATAGTATAAGTTGAAAGGACGCTATTTTCTTTTTGGACTTTGTTTGCTTCCCCCCTGGTAGTATCCCCATAAGCATGTTTCAGGTGTGCACATATATTTTGCTATTGGCCCAGGAGTTAGTCTTGCCCACTACTTCTTCCCAGAATGCTCTGATCACCTGCCAATCCCATGTCATATGCCAGAAGCCCGCCGTGGCCTCTTTGCATCTCAGACAGGTGTGTGAGTGTTGTGGGTTAATCGTGTGGAGGCTGGATGGTGTCATATGGTGTCATATGTACTCCATGAGTAAAATTGTATTGTACGAGTCTGAAACTGGCATTTCTTGATACCTTACGTGTTTGTTCCCTTATTTTGATTGACTGTTCCTCAGGTATCTCTCTCCCAACGTCCCATTCCCATTTCGCCTTTAGAGCTAGTTCTGGAAGTTTCCTTCATCTGCAGATACAGGCCTGATATCAGGCCCCTGCTATGGATTATGTGTATTATGTGTAGCATCTGATGCATCAAGGGGCTATTTTCTGGTTCTACCGGAGTTTCCTCATATAGGTCAGCTATTTTTATTACAATTCGTGCCTAGCTTAAGAAAGCCCCTTCAGGCATGTCATACCATTGGTGCCATTCCTGGAATCGTAGCAATTTCCCTTCTTCATAGAGATCCCCCATTTTCATACACCCTCTGCTTTGTAGTTTAGCCCTGTCGAGATTAGTGAGTATTCCCCTGATCAATGGATCAAAGCTCACGGACCATACGGATGGGAGTTCCGCGATTTCCCTAATACCTGTTTCAAGATTTCTCTTTGTACTGCATAGATCGCACTCTTTCCCCAAGTTGCCATTGGGTCCCATAATAATTACATTCCCTTCATAAGTGTAGGAAAATCCCCCAATAGACGTTTCAAGCCTCCTTCTGGTGTGCCCACCTAGTTGGAAACTGTTTTCATTTGGGCCGACATGTAGTTGACTTCGTAATATGGCAATATAAGTCCCCCTTCTGTGTGTGGCCTTCGCAGAGTGGTTAGTGCTACCCTCCATCTATTCGACCCATAGAGAAGTTCCCCAATGTAGGTGTCTAGCATCTTATAGAATATTGTTTTGATCTTATGCAGGATGTTGATAAATAAATGCAATAACCTGTGCAACACCATCATTTTACACAGGGCTATTTTCCCCATCAAAGTGATCAGTAGAGTTTTCCAGAACTTTATAGATTCCCTTATGCCGGCCAGTGCTCTACCCGTATTAAACTCAAATGTTTCCTCTAGTTCGTGGAAAATTATGATTCCCAGGTAGCGAAATGATTCTATCTCCCAGCGAATCCCCCATAGCGGGAGCAAGTACACAGGTTGTGTGCTCATTGAACCCAGAGGGAACACCGATGATTTTTCCTCATTCACGCTATAGCCCGACAGTTTCCTGAAATTGGCTAATACCTCTAGTATTATTGGGATATTTACCATGGGGTTACTCAAGTATATCAGCGCATCATCTGCGTACAATGATATATTGTGCATAATGCAGCTAATTCTGATCACTGTCTCCTGTATATAGTGCCTGAGTATCCTCCCAGAGGTTCTAGACCCAGAGGTTCTAGTGCTAGGGCAAATAATATTGGAGATGCTGGGCAACCTTGCCTGGTTCCCCTCTCTAACGTCCACTTCTTAGATATCCAGTCACCAATGGGGTCTAGCGTTCAGTAATTGAATCCACTGCTGCATTTTGGGGACCATTCCTATTTTTGCCAGGATCTTAATTAACCATTTCCACTCCACTGAATCAAAGGCCTTTGTTGTGTCTATGGCCATCAAGGCTAGTTCCGCAATTTTTTGTTTATTTATATATTTTAAGAAGGAAGAGAAGCAGAAAGCATAACTAGCCACCTCCACAAACATAATTAAACGTATTGACAATTTTCCTTACTGACAATGCAACCACAACTTCAAAATTTTCAAATGAGGTGAGGATGGTGCTTACAAAAAGTGCTGAAGGTCACTAACCAATCTCATCTACTCCAGCATATCTTCCCACACACAAGGCAGGATGTCTGCTAATGAATGAATTATGTGTCCCTGTTATCTGCAATAGGGGCTCTAAAACTCACACACCCTGGGATGCTTACTGGTAGATGCCTGGACACATTTATTGTGGGCAACACAGTGTCACTGCAGGAACTAGACATTCGCTGGAGCAGCACGCTTTTGCTCATGACGGTGGTGTTCTTTCCCAGTGTCCTGTGAATTATCAGCCCCTCCTTTCCACTTGTTAGTGGTTGGGTGTGTGGACATTGTCATACACTTCCCTCTGCAAGCACCACAGGTGTTTCCAGAGGGCTGTTGTACCCATTGAATGGCTGGCTGGGATCATACCCCTCGTGATGGAAATCTGGCACAAAGTGCTTTAGATTATTGCAGCCTATGCTGGTAAACCCCATTCACACACCTTTAAATAATCCCATACCCTAGAGAAGGATGGCAAAGGGAGGGGTTGTTGAACAGAAAATCATATCGTGCCTCCTTTACTGTATATATTGGCTTAAACCCAGTCGCTCTGCGAAGAAATCCGCGTTTCAAGGTTCTGACCTTAGATCGATTAAGCTGCCATTTTAGGTTCATTGCCATTTTGATTCTCTCTCCTCCTCCTGTTGAAGTATATGACACGTATAGTCAGTATACGCCAGAAATGCAGAGGAAAGTGATACAGGTAATGGTAGAGTACCTTCAGGAGGAGTGTGTAAAAAGAAAAGGTTGTTGTCCCACAGAGTTATTGAGTATTTATAGGAGAGCTTTTTCGTTTCACACTCCTTCAGCTGCCTTAGCGCTCGATTTGGCTCTGTTGCTTAGTAAGCGTTCTGAGTTGCCTACTTCTCAGTTGCCTATGAGACAGGTTCCTCTGACATTTGTCCCAAAAGTGGAGATTCCCGCTGAGGTTGTAGCAGGTACAGTTTGTCGAGAAATTACTGCCCATTATGTGTCACAGTTTGTTCACGTCCCGTTCTCAAGACAGGAAGTGAACACCATTAAACAATCCATTCCCGAAATTAGGAAAAATCCGACAGGGTTTTACAAAGAAATAGAGTCTGTCTTGCAATCATCGGTATTCACCTTAAGTGATATCGATTTGTTATTTCCGTACTCCTGCCTTTCGACTTGTGGAAACAGTTTAGAACTGTAGATGATGTAACAGGGTTAGGAGATACATGGACTAAAATGATTAGACTCGATGGAGAAAGACCAGTTGGCGAAAGACCGCCTCAGGTAATATTAACTTTGCCTGATAGGATAGTTATGAAATTGAAAACTATAATTCACGAGAAGAGTTTTATTTGGGACAAACTTACTGCCTGTGTCCAAGGGAAGTCTGAGGGTGCTACCGAGTTGTTCAATCGGTTCGAACAGGTATTTTCAGATTTCAGTGGACAAGATTTAGGCACAGAGTCTGGGAAAAGATTATTCGTGGACACATTTTTGCATGGATTGCTGCCTGACATCCAGTCGCAAATTATGTCCTCTGAGAGTGCTTGGAAAGCGAAGTCTCAGTCAGAAATATTGCACATGGCTCAGTACTATGAGAATTGTGTCAATAATGAAAAAGAAATAGTAGAGAAGAGAAAAGGAGACTTAAAGACAAAAGTATTATTACAGCAAATAGTTAGAGGCCCTAGAGGGGGTAATTCGCAATTTAGAGGTCAATACGTTCCACAAGGAAATGCGCCCTTGGGTCCTGTAAACATTAACCAGTGTGCTTATTGTAGACAAAAGGGTCATTGGCGTGCATAATGCCCGATCCTCCAACAGAGGTCAAATAACACATTTGGAAATATGGGTAGACGATTCAGAGGTCGCCCAGGTGTAGGGGGTCCTGGTAGAGGTCAGTTTTCAAAGGATTCACAGCAACCTTTTTTTGCAGGATAATCAGGCATCGAGTGTGGATAATAGAAACAGTTTTACTCATCCTTCTGCTGCTTACCTCTCTGAAGAACTTCCTTTTGATGACATTCTGTTTTGTTAGGATTGCCCGAAGCAGGGTTTGGAACCAACGCCTATTGCCATTAATCAGAAAGGTCCCTACGTTGAGATGTTAGTGGGAAATAGGAAACATCTATTCTTGATAGATTCATGGGCACAGAAGTGTTCCATTGATCATTCACGGGTTCCAAACATTCCACTGTCAGGGCAAACCAATGTTTCTGTAGGGTTTTCTGGCACACCAGTTGTCTGTCCGGTTTCTTTGCCGGTACCTATTACTTTGGGTCCATTTACAGACCACTGTCCATTCCTTTTGACTATGAATTGTGGGTAGAATATGTTGGGGTTGAATCTGTTGAAGGAATTAAATGTGGTAATTCATTGTTCTTCTGAAGTAGTGCGTTTGATGATTTCACCACAGCAACTTTCTGTCTCTTAATTCTTGACCAGACCTTTGCCGCCGGAATTTAGTGATGTTCCGGAGTGTTTGTGGGCAATAGACGACAATGATGTCGGTGTTTTGCAAATCGAACCTGTTAAAATTGTCTTGAAACATGGAGTAAAGCTGCCACGTATTCCACAGTATAAGATTTCGATCGATGGTGAGCAAGCTTTGAAATGCATTGTCTCCGATTTTGTGCATCGAGGGGTAATTGAGGAAATTGCAGGTAGTTTGTGCAATAGTCCGTTTTTGCCCGTGTACAATAAAGGCGATAATGCAATTCCTTTTCGTTTCATAATTGATTTACGTGCCATCAACAAGATTGTTGCTCCACAATTTCCATTTTTGCCTGATGTGACGACAATATTAAATATGATCCTGGCTTCAGCCACTCATTTTAGTGTTGTGGATCTAAAGAACGCTTTCTTTAGTATTCCAATACACAAAGACAGTAGATACCTGTTCGCGTTCACCTTAGGGGGACGTTCGTTTACCTTCACTCGTGCACCGCAAGGTTACACGGAAAGTCAAAGCATTTATAGTAGGGCTTTGAAAGAGCAGCTCGATACCCTTGAGTTGCCCTCTACTTGTACACTACTTCAATATGTTGATGACTTGCTTTTAGCTGCTGACTCAGAGAGCGCTTGTAAGGAGGGCACTGTGTTGTTGCTTATTCACTTGGCTAAACATGGACATAAAGCTTTGCTTAAAAAATGTCAATACTGTTGTCAGGAGGTCGCCTATTTAGGCTATCTCCTGTCAAAGGAGGGGAGAGGGTTGATCCCTGAATGGATAAAACTTATTTCTAGCATGTCTGTCCCAAATATGCAGAAGGAAGTTAGAGCCGTGATAGGAATGGCTTCTTACTGTAGGCAGTGGATCCCCAACTTCTCACTAGTGATCAAACCAATGTTGGCCTTGAGGAAGAAGGGCATTTCTTCGCCGTTACCGTGGAACTTGGTACATCAGCATGCATTTGATTTGCTCAAGACTGCATTGTGCTCGGCACCAGTTTTTGGCACACCAAACTATGAAAGGGCCTTTGTGTTGTATGTGCATGAATGTGATGGATGTGCTTTGGCTGTATTAACGCAGGAACATGGAGGGAGGATTAGGCTGTGTGGCTACTTTTCTTCCACCCTTGATCCTGTAGCATGCGCTTTGCCAAGATGTTTGCGAGCGTTCGCTGCTGCTGCTGCGTCTGTAAAACAGAGCGAGGGAATGGTCTTAGGACATGCTTTAACCCTGATGGTACCTCACTCTGTAGATGTTCTACTGAACAGAACTCAAACGCAAAACCTCACCTCCGCACGATTAACGAGATATAAATTGATCTTGTTTGCACCGCACATACAAATAAAGAGGTGTTGTGTTCTTAATCCGGCTGAACTTTTACCTTTCCCGCAAGGTACTGCTTGCAGTGACAAAGAGTCACATGACTGCCTTTACACTACTGAACAAGAAACAAAGGATATAATCGATCTGAAAGATACTCCTTTGAACAATCCACAAGGGGAGCTGCTTTGCGATGGCTCCTGCTTCAAACTCCCAGATGGAACATCCACAGCTGCTTATGCAATCACTATATTGAGCATGATTGTGGAAACCAAGAGAATCACGCATAACTCCGCGCAGGCCGCAGAGATTATAGCATTGACCCGAGCTTGTGAACTTTCCAAAGGGCTTACAGTAAACATATATACTGACAGTCAGTATGCCTTTGGGGTGGTTCACAACTTTGGTATACTTTGGGCAGAAAGAGGTTTCTTGACCTCACATGGCACTAAAATCCAACATGGCTTCTTGATAGTAAGGCTACTCTCAGCACTTGCACTCCCTACTCAGCTAGCTATTATAAAATGCGCAGCGCATCAGCAAATTGTAGATCAGGTAGGAAAAGGGAACGCTTTTGCTGACCAGATAGCCAATCAGACCGCCACTGATCTCTCTTCAGAAATGTATACTTCAAGGGAAGCCACAAATGCTTGCACTTTGGATGAGAGTATTGATTCCGTAAGGGATATCCAAGCCGGTGCCACATTAGAAGAGTCTAAGAAGTGGGCTGAGGGCTTGGGGAAACTGGATGATGATGGGTGTTGTGTGGACAAAGTTGATGGGAAATGGTTACTGCCTGATGCATACATTATGATGATGGTTTTTATGACTCATGGTCCCACACACATATGTACTCGTAAGATTACTGAAATGTTGCAAAAAGTATAGGTAAATGACAAAATCCCTAAAATAGCTGAACGCTTTGTTCGGGGATGCATGATTTTTTTGCAGCATAATGTGGGAAAGGGCTCATCAACTCCTAGGGTAGTTTTGGTCCACCTTCTGTTCCCTTTGAGGTCCTCCATTTTGATTTTATTCAGATGGAGCGTTGCAATAATTTAAAATATGTGTTAGTAGTAATCTGTGCTTTCAGCAAATGGGTTGACGCTTTTCCTGTCAAAGATGCCACAGCTATGACCACGGCAAAGACTATGTTAAAGGAATATTGTCCAAGGTTTGGGTTACCGAGATTCATCTGGTCAGACAATGGTCCACATTTTATCGATGCTGTAATTCTGCAGATATGCGCGTTATTACAGATCGATAAATGGTTTAATTCGGCTAGACATGCTCATAGTGCTGGACTAGTGGAAAGACACAACGGCATCATCAAGAAAAAGCTCGCTAAGACGTGTGCCGGCACCAAACTAAAATTGCCGGACGCCTTACCGATCGTGTTATTATCTATGCTAACAACCCCTCAAACTAAGACTGGGCTCTCTCCATTTGAGGTGGTTATGGGGAGGCCTGCTAATATTTGGAATGTTCCGAAGTGTCGTTCTTTGCGAAATATTGAAAATGTACTTCTCTCTGACTATTGTAGCCAGTTGACTAAAAATCTGTATTTGATTTATCATCAGGTGCGAGAGGCTTTACCTGTACGGTATGAGGGTCCCGGTCACAGCATACGACTAGGGGAGTGGGTCCTTGTGAAATCATTCGAGCAATCTTCTTGCATCGTACCACAGTGGCGGGGTGTCGTCCAAGTCCTGCTGGTCACACAGACTGCAGTGCGGGTAGTAGGCTGGAAACACTGGATCCACGTGACGCACACCAAGAGAATTCCACACCCAGTGCCACACGCTACAGAAAACACAGAACCCCTTACCAATACTGCAACCAACGATTTCGAAGCAGTAAATAGCATCGAGAGTGTATCGGAGACTCTCCCTGAGACCGTGAGGCCTGGGGAAACAGCCATTTTGTCTCCACATTCTCCAACAGTTTCATCTTGTGAATTTGTTCCGGATCTTGCATCCAATCTTGCTTTGGATTTGTCGCTTCCAACAAGAAGTGACGACACGTTGTTCACAGATCACTCAGTACCAGGAAGCACAAGGTACGATCTGCGTCCGAGGAAATAGACTTACTGCACGGTTCGGCTGTGCTATCGAATGAAATCATCAAAGGGCTTGTCCTTTTAGGCCCGATATTCCCATAGAAAGTGGATTCTGTTGGCTAGGGTTTGTGGAAGGACTAAGAAAACGCTTGGCCTGGAGGTCACAAGCAAAATAACACTAATGCTTTTGTTTGAAGAATACAATGCCTGCAACCACTTCCGCTCGTACAGGACTGATAAGAGAACGCGTTACCAGCTGCGAGAATGGACAATCCACTGTGTGGGTCCCGAAAACGTATTGCTGTTTTACGATAATATTAATTGGCTTCACAATAGTCATTGTTTTAAGTTTCTGGTATTTATAAGAAGTACATCCGTTTGCTAATTTGTTGCCTACTGAAAATGTACCTACTATTTCTACTCCTTTCGTGCATCTGCACACTCTATCTCCTAGAGACTCTCAGCACAGACAGAACATCACAACAGCACACTTTTACTCATCATGAATGCTACACATGCAATTTTTAACAAATCTAATTGCTGGGTCTGCTCACATTACCGCAACATGGAGATAAGGGGCTAGGGTGGTATATTCATCCTTTACCTTTGACTACTGCATGTTATGCTTCTCTTAGAGCACTATTCTTTGGCCCATGGAACAATAGCATCTCGGGGAACTTCTATGGGACTAACTTGAATGAGTTTGAAAAACCTATTCTGACGCCCCCGGGATGCTCGCTTTTTGCAAATAGGAGTAAGCTTAATGTTGCTTCTATTAGGCCGTCTGATAGACTGTCCTGTCCTTTTCAATCTTTGATTTCTTTTAAGATGGCTCCTATAGCCAATAAGGATACCACGCCTCCTTCTTACACTGTTAACCATAGCCCTGATTCAGTTTCTTTCTACATACAAAGGAATGGTACTCAGTTAATGGGTGATTTTAAAGGTTGCACAAACCTTGCTAATTTGACTGGTGAGGACAGATCTTTGTATGTAGGTGAACCTGTCTAGTTTGCGGTAATGTAGCATTTCAATGGTTACCCAGGGATTCGCAGGGAACTTGTTATTTAGGAATCCTGTTACCTGGGGTATTCATTGCAAGTACTGTAGAGATTTCGAAGGCTTGTCCACGGTGAGACGAGAATGGTCACACTTCAGCACAAGTTCTGGGTGATGTAGCTAAATCCTTTATGCCATTTTGGGGACATATAATGAACTCTGAAGATTTCAGGAGACTAGCGAGAGTACTGGAGAGGACGATCAACAGGACCACTGACATACTCTATAATATGACTCTAGAACAGAAAGCAATAAGGTTAGTAGCACTTCAGAACCGGATGGCATTAGATGTCATCCTGGCTGAACGTGGTGGGGTATGTAAATTAGTGGGGTCCGCTTGCTGTGTTTTCGTGCCAGATTCCTCCCCAACTATCTTCAAGGCAATACAGAATCTGCATGTCCTAAGTTCAGAAGTGCATGTTCCCGAGGGAAACTGGGATCTTAGCTCTTGGTTCTGGGACTTCTTGCAATCTTGGGGATCGAAATTACTTTCGGTCTTGCTGATCATGTTGGGTATTTTATTGTTTCTTTGTTGCTGTATAGAATGTCTTCCTGGTATATGTTCAATACTAGGAGGATGTGTGCACAGGCGATGGGTTCATTAGGACGCAGGGTATATGCTCCAGATAAGAGCTCCAACGAATATGCGCTGAAAGAAATCCTAGTATCAGATCTTACGGCAATTGACATCTCCGATAGTGATTCAGGATTTATGGACATTGAGACGTGGAGCTACTCGCGAAGTAACTAGAAGTAGTATAGCGCCTTGCTTAGGCAAAAAAGAGGGTTTGTTGAACGGAAAATCATATCATGGCTCCTTTACTGTATATATTGGCCTAAGCCCAGTCTCTCTGCGAAGAAATCCGCGTTGCAAGGTTCTGACCTTAGATTGATTAAGCCGCCATTTTAGGTTCATCTGCCCTTTTGATTCTCGCTCCAAAGTCACCCTGTGTTCTAAAATGGTGGACAATGTTCTTCTGTTAGTAACATGGCCGTCTTGACCTCTCTATGCATGTTAATGCCTAAACTGCCTGTTGGCCAAATGTTAGGGTCATGTAATAAGACCTTGTCCTTCGTTGACCTATAGATCAAGGATTATCTGTGCCAACGTAACTGATCCGCGAGCATATATTAAGCACAATGTTGTGTAAATACTAAACGAGAACACTTGTTGAACTGCATTGTATTAAAATATGTACTAAGGCTTATGTTAGATCCGAGAATATACTGTTGCTATTGTGATTTGTTGAACATGTAAACTGAAGGTGATCCATATGCATATAGCTGGGTGAGTCAGAGGTGAACTCGGCACGAACCCTAGATCGGGAATTATTTATGTACAGAGGGGCTGAACATCATGTTACAAAACTGTATAAAGGAGCAAATATTCTGATTTACAGTCCCACTCACTTCTCACATCAAACGGGCTGGTATTCGTTGTGGTGTACTGAGGGCCAGATAGCTATCTGTTACTTTGTTCCTTTGAAAACTGTTCAGTTACTTTGAATAAAGATCTGTGTATCTTTGTAAACCCACATTTGGTATAATTCCTTTTGTGGTACTCAGCCTCGATATATCCTTTTGCTTTTACAGTGTGTGCTATTCTAGCTGCCTGCCACATATGACTGCAGGTTCACCTGTGCCTGCCTTGTACCATTAATGAGCATAGTGTTCCCTGCAATACTACCTGTATCATCCAGTTCTCCACTACCCTCTCAACTGCATGCCCATCTTTAATTTCCTCCCCAACCATTCCAGCATGCTTATCCTCAATTCCCTTATCCACACTCCTGTGTGTGCCTCCTCCCTTTCCTCTTTCACCACTTTCTCACCTGCATCACTGCTCTGACTGACATATAGGGCAATAGGGCAATAGTCACAGACGTGCAGAAAATGACCAGGCAATAAAAAGAATCCCACAAGGACAACAAATATGTCATTTTGTTTCTTTTGGAACTAGCTTAAAAACTATGCAAACACAATGTTGATACTTATCAGAGAAATCATGTAAAAGTATAAATATTTGGAAGAAAAAAGTTGTGCCAACAAGACCCCAGGAGACCTCTCCCTCCCTTTATTTCCCTTTATTGTTTATAGGTGAGGAGGTTCCTTCCTGGCGCAGGACATTCCCTATGAGTTCAGTTCACCGTTTGTGCCCTAATAGCGCTCCCTTTCTCTGGAATGACAGCCCCTACAATTAGAGATATAGTGCACAGGAACTTTTTGCAATAGTTCATTCTTTAGCTCTTGTATAGAACTTTCCAAGGAGTTCTGACATTGCTTAGTAAGGGGCCGGTGATACTGTAAATTCAAGATCAAATGTTGTGTGGCCTCCACGGAACCCGTTTCTTTCACTGTGCAAATCCCTCTAATCACATTTCCGCAGCCCACACAAACCTCTTTTTTGGCCAAGGAATCCTACACCCAGCTTTGTGCGGCACTGCAGGGAATCGACTCTCCACATTTTATCACTCATGCTCCTCATCTTTTCAACCGTCTTATGTGTGACAAAATGACTTCTGCTCTGCAGGAGTATAAGCATGACTAGTAGCTTAACTACCTACCCAGCCCCCACTCATCCACAAACCACCAGTGATCGCAATAATAAAGGAAAAACAGGCAAAGGCAATAGGCATACCTCCCTTGCCTTTTGTGTCAATATGGGCCGAGGGACGACTATACTTGCAGAAGGGGTGTGATCCAGTAGTGATCCAAAGAGCAATCCAAAATAAAGAAATGTCTAATCAAATACATACACTTTAATTAGACACAGAAATGTACAAATAACTAATAACACACTATAAAAAGACTCCCTATAAGAGAGCACACAGAATATGGAAAGATAGACAGATGCATCACTCTGGGTAATGAAAACAGGGCGTCAAAGGCAATCATGACAGATAGATGGGCCATGTGGGCAGTAATCAATAGTACCTTTTCTCTGTTCTTCGGTGATTTGAGTGCATTAATCCAGATTTCAAGCTGTGCTCCAGTGTGCGTCGTACCAGGTTTAGTTGCAGCGAGCTGTGGTGGGTCAAGCGGTGGGCTGGCGTCCAGTCAATTCGAATTGGGAGCTTGATGCAGTTCGAATAAGGCATTCAGGTCTTGCAGTTTGGATGGTTCACCAGGGTCAGATTGGGAATGAAGAGAATTTGAGACATTGGTAACTCCTTGTTTGGGTCAGTGAGTGACTTAATGCTGCTTTGGTTTGAGTAAAGGTCTGTCAGTATGATGCAGTGACCTTTGTGCTTCAAAGCAGGGTTTGAAGTGGCAGCTGTTTGAGTTTATGTCACAGTGGCAAGCTGGTTGTTCGAGCCGAACAGTTTACAGGCTCTACTTGGCAGGATGCAGCGATGAGCCAAATCAACAGGTGAGATGAAGTGAAAGTTTGATTTTGATGTAATGCCAAAAGAAGCACTGGCAGGTTTGAGTGCAATGAACACGGCTTAAATGCAGTTCAAGGTGGAAAACAGGGAACCTTAGCTGTTGTCAGACCAGCTCCAGGGACTCTAGGATAGGATGAGGCCATTCAAGATTTGCTCTCCAAGCCTAGAGATGGTTGGTGCCGAGTGGCAGGTACTAATCCTCATTTAGAGACACCACCAATGTGTCCTCGTGGGTAGAGAACAGAGCTTGCCTCTGCCTTGGACTGCTCATTCTTTGCCCCAGTGGTTCAGAGCTTTGCTAAAATCAGCTCTCCCAAAAGATGTCTAATTAAATTCTTCCTCAGGTGAGTGTCCAAAGGTACATCAAAGAAGGAGCCGGAGATCCCTCCTTTTAATGGCAAGATTCCACAGATGATTGGACTACAGAAAGCCTGTTTTTATGGGCCTAACTGCTGTTCTGGAGGCAAATGGTCTTTGCTTTCTGCCATCATACCCAAAGTGCTTTGTGCTAAAGGAAGTGGAAGAGACAGGAAGGGACGAAGGACACAGAAATAAACCAGCTGATGGAATCCTCCTTCAGTTATGCTGAACTCTCTGTCTACACTAACTCTGCCCCTTTTGCTTGTCAATAGCATCCAAGGCCCTTTGGAATTTAGCACCGTGGTTTGAGGATAGACCTTTTGGGATGGGTGTGTCTCTTAATTCCTGTTTGCCAGGACATCTCCTCGCTTGCTAGCAAGAGAGGTTTTAATTGACCTCACAAAGGATCAAACAAGGTATATAGCTATTCAGTCTCCTGCCTAGTCAGTTGACAGGGCCAGGCTGTCTGACGAGAATACATATAACCCTTCCGTAGCTGAGCTGGGCACAAAATGTGACCACAGGTTTGTTGTCAAATTGATGTGGCTGTAATAAGTATGGGAAATGCTAGCCACCATACCCTAACACAGTAATGGTGTATATTTAAAGTGTACAACTTCCACCAGGATATTAACTCTCCTAGGTATGTAGTTTGGGGACAGAGATGCATAACTTAAATTCAGCCCCTGTACTGCAGTGAACTGGTCGTCACTGTAGCTGTCAAGAGGGCACCTGTGACATGTACCTGCTTTGTGCCACTAGAGAGCAGGTGCTTCAGATCAGGATAGTGATTCAGCAGGGCACAGGTGTGCACCATTTTATCTTTTCAAAGCTCATAAGCTTATTTGACTTGAGGCATGTTACCTAAAATGGCTGCAAAGTAACCTATGTTGCAACTGCGCTACTGAGTCAGTAAAAGACATCTGAATATCTATTGCATGTGACTGCATACCATTCACTGTGCGCATACGCTGCATGTAGCCTTGGGCCCCATAGCATACAGCCGAGTCGCAATAAATGTTCTGCCCTGCTGTCAGAGAGTCTCTATGATATGCATATAGCAGTGCGCTCAACTGTGCACAGTTGCCCTAGCGGTTCACACACTATTAATCCCTGCTACATTCCTCTTATAGCTCTGTGCCCCATAGCATACAGCGGAGTCCCACATATTAATTTGATCTAGCTGTCACATAGTCTCTATCATCTTGAATACGATTTTCGCCTCTTAATTAGCCACTTCATGGCTTTCAATGTCTCCAAACTAGACCAGTCTACTTTCTGTACAGTACCTGCATTACAATTTCTGTTGCATACATTGCTTTGCTCCTCTCTGTCGTCTTTTCAGACCACGGTCTGCTGAAGGGCCATGCTTCCTACAGCACTTCTACACCATTACATATGGAAGGAGGAGCTATACAAATATAGGATAACTTACATAGCATGACTAAAAGCACCATGTAGATTTTCTATCCAAATAAACTCTGACCTAAATAAATGGAATACCCTGGCTACACGATCTGATTCCTATCTCCCCCTACTCCTTTAGTCTCTCGATAAAGGTCCTGAAGTTGAATTTCTCAAAAACCAAGCACCTTTTGGTGAAATCGTCCTGGGTATGCACTACTATCAAAATTATTTAAATAAATCAAAACTGAAATAAAGAATATGGTTAGAAGCTGTTCCTATGCAAACAAGCATTATCAGAGTCAATAGGTCTGACAATTTGTAGGGCATGCACACAGAACCAACACACACACACAAAGAAACCCAGGCTTAACTGCCGGGAGATTGTAATGTGTCATGGTTCAGGTATCTCGTGCAGGCGTCTATTTTCCTTTACCTGCAAAGTAAGATTCATTGTAACTGTTGACAGGAGCATTGACTCCGTTGAAATTGTTGGCAGCAGTGGTGTGTTGCAATGGGGTGGTTGTTGGGGTGCCTGGCATAAACCTATGCCACTATTCTTCATCCCCTGTTGTTCAACATGTATCGTTCCCAAATGGCGCTACTCATTCACGACATCAATGTGTTTCTGTGCTTCAGCATGCTCAAGAAACATGTAACCGAGTTTGCAACAGCATTCTTAAAGGTTTCCATCAGGGCTGTAAAGTGGATGCTTGCCAGCAATATGAATTTGGTTTCTCAGGTGCTGCTTTCAGTTTGCGTGCAGCCTCCCCTCCCTGCGCTTCCATTCAGTTCACTGGGATGTCCTTTGTTCGGGCTCTCTGTACAGTCCTTCGGTCCGCAGGGAATGTCTTTGTTCTCACATCATTCTATACACGAATTCTTGAGCCACCACCTGGCATTGATGCAGTCGTTCTGCGATCCCCTGGAACCTCTTCCTGTCCCACATTGGCATTCTGCTTTCTTTCACCACCTTAAAAGCTTTCAAGCATTCAGGGTCTCTTTATCACAACCGAACTCTCTGCAAGCATGCCCCCCTCTGAGAGTGCCCATCCGGAGACGAACAGTTGGTATGGGCATTTTAGGAGCCTCGGAAATGTTCAAACCATAAGCAGAATAAAAATTACAAATGTGATTCTCTGATACAGATCAAGGTGTGGTCCATCCCGGATCATGTTCTACCTCACAGTGTCCCTTTGTGTCACTCCATTTTTACCGATATTTTCCTATTCCTTTTCGTTTTATCATGTGTCATTATGAACTAAGGTGGGTCTCATGATATGCCCTTTAGCTTTCAAACTTCAGACAGTTTTCTCCCAATGGGCAGTACAGGTAATAATGACCATCACCGGTCTGTGCAAATACTGTACCTTAGAGTCTGGGGTGGACTGGCCTATAGGGAACTCTGGAGATTTCCACGTTCGGCCTTTGCACCCTGGACCTCTTTTGTGTGGTAACCTATTTTATTTCCATATTTCCACATTTCCACATAGGAATATGGTTTGGCTTGCTGAAAATGTGTAATATGGGGCCACTTTGAAACATATTTCCAGGGCCTCTTTTGGTTCCTAGCCCACCACTTCTTAGAGTGCATGAATAGCAATGGCCCATAATGCAGTAAAGATATGATTACATCAGAATGTCTTTATTAGCAATGATACCCACCACACACTGTGTATATTGCGTCATTGGGCAGTACAAGCAATAACACGCCCCATCAGGTAGTATCAGCATAGGACCTTTTCATAGTCATTCAATATAGGCACTAGATAAGGCTCCATTAGGAGTGTGAGTTGTAATCATCCTTTTTAGTAATGATACTGTCATCTTGCAGTAGTGGCAGTGAGAAATGCTGTGGGAGAGATTTCACCACAGCCACTCCCTGCATTCTTCCAGTGCTTCGCTGTCAGCACTCCCCCTCCTCTGTCCCACTCTACAGTGGAATCATTCCACTGCACAGCAGGGTCTCAGGCAGGTGGTGAGAGACATCTCAGGAGGTAGGCCTTGCACTGCACCTTCTGCTGCTGCCTTCCACACCTGCGGTCCACCGTGGAGTGTAAAATCGCCACTCTACAGCCAAACAGTAGGGTACAGCTAGGACAATGAGGGTTTATGGGAGCTTTAGTATTACATGAATTTAGCTGAGGAGAGAGATGTCGGAGGATTTTAGGGGACATTGTTTTAATAGCGGAAGCGTGGCACCTGATGACAGTGGCTGAAGACGGCAGACCTGATTCTTCTTATGAAATGAGAAGGATGGACTATTTCATTATGTGGGCACACAAGTGGGTCATGTGATGAGATTGTGGTGCCACCCAGCAGCTCGCAGCAGCATCATCGGCCTCCAGTGGCAGCAATCTTTCAGTCAGGCAGCACTTTCTTCTTCATATAACTCAATTGCCACAATGCTTAAACCCTACATTTTGCAAATTAGGCACTAATGAACGGAGCACACAGCGAAAGATAACCGTGAATTACCTAAATAACATCATTGATGCACAATGTTCATATTCCTGAGCAAAGAAAAATGAAAACACAAATGAACAAGTGTTTCGGTGACACCTGTGTTTTTCTTGTTTACCAATGTTTGTGAAAAACTTAGCTCTTTCCAGCCAGACTTAAACAGATGTTCAGGTCTTCAACTAATCCTTTAACAGGAATTTTCATATATGGCTGCTATAAGCACTTGGGAATTCATCAAACAGACAAAGTTAACAGCGAAATAAACACATGAATTAGGGCTCGATGGAGGGTCCTATCAACTTGGGAGAAAACGGTATTCCTTGGTTCTTACTTGTTCACTCTGTTTTTCCTACACGAAGGCGGTGACGTCGAATATGTAACCAGTAAACAACATGTAACACCTGTGCAAAGCCTGGATATTCTTTTCCAAGGCAGTGGTGGGCTTGAACAGTGTACCTGGAGTTGCTTGGTGTATCCTTGCTGAGGGGATGGGCTGAGCCATAAGCCTCAGTAGATACATCAGATGGCCGGATTTGGGCATGCTAGACTTGCCTTCAAGTTAATACCTAGCCATTACATGTCAAGGGGTGAGCAGGCAATTACTTAAAGGACTCTGAGCAAACGGTTTCTACTCATTCCAAATGACTGGTCCCTGAAAGACAGGATTGGGCAGGCTCCTATATCAGGCTCCTACATACTGATTGGCTGACAACATGTGTTTTGTTCTCATTAACATAATGTATTCTTGACGCTGTTTTCAGGTCAGTGCTTCCAGAATAACTGGCTTTAAGACTGTAGCTAAAGCTGGTGAGCTACAAAAGCAACAAATTTGGGGATTTTGCCTAGTTGCATAGGAAAATGTCTGCCACCCTTCAAGAATAATGTGAATGGGATCACGGAGTGACAGGGACAATTGACCATATCTCTGATGAAAGCAACCTGCCTTAAAGTGGACCTCTCTTTTAATGAGACAGGAAAGAACAGGAACATATGGGTATTTGAAAACATGAGAGACTGAAGCGAATCCTCTGATTAAAAAAACGGCAGCAGATGTAACTTTAAATTTGGAATATGTGGTTGTACCTTTCAATGCCATACAGCCGGCTTCCCCGACTATGACATGCAGTGCAATGCAGCCATTACAGATCACCAGTAAATAAATGAAGGTGTGTCACATGGAGACTCCGGTAAGAACTGAGTTGACAGAAAGACCGACTTAAAGACCATTCTGGTGTTGGGGTATGAGTTGATTTTAGAAGTCACCATGAGTAGCCAGTGGTTTCAGATTGAAGTAGTGAAATCATCTTTAACTTATTAGGGTCTGGAGTCATTTTAGGATTCTGGTGCACAGCAGCAACCCTTTTGCCTCTCCTCTTGCTGGTCAACAGACGATAGGCCCTTCTAAGGATTATGCAGCACCTCTGCTGGAAGTTCTAGACTCAACATTCCATATCTGGAGGTAGTTCTTTTAAAGGCTTTGCTATATATCCTTGGGGCTTTTGAATCTAAATGTCTACCTAAAACATATTGCTCTGGATAAGGGAGGGTACTTCACCCTGTCAGTTGCAGGCACCATTTATCTCATACATTTGCTTGGCCTGTGCCGTGTACTAATTTTAGAAACCTTCCTCTTCTCGACCAGTAAAAAATAAAGAGTCTGTGAGTTCAAGAGCGGAAGTTATTTTTGCTTATTATACTATGTTTAGGTGGAATGAATGAAAGGGATTAATTTACGTTGACATAATGAGGTACCCACAAGTCCTCTGTACTTACTTTGTTACATGTACTCACCAAAGAACTGATCTGCCAACCACAGAGATGCATTCACGTTCACAAATACCTTATGGTCATATTGCAGATTGAGGAACTGGTGGGACTGATGTGGGGTGAAATATAGCCCCTGAATGTCAGAAATAAAGAGGCCAGAGTGATTTGTGAAATCCATCGAAGTATAAGTCCAGCACCAAAATGGTGATGTCAGACATGAGGCCTATTGAACCAAAAAGCGGCCTAAATCTGAAAGGAAAGAACGTGGGCTTAAATCTCAAAAGTGCAAAGATATGCACAATGCATTTCAGCAAGGAAAAGAAAGATATGTGACTGACAAAGCTGTTTTACTAAATCCATGGAGAGCTGCACTTTTACTTAAAGAGACAGACAGCAGCGTGTAGAATAGCTTTATGGAACATGAGACTGTGATCATGAAATCTTAATTGAAACTATTGCAATTATAAGAAATACAAGAACTTCCTTCTTCCCTCATTCAAGTGACAGTATCCTAAGAGAAGTGCTCACTAGACTTTCAGAGTATGAACATGGTTTTCTCATATAACTGCCCTATACATATGGACAATCCAGAAGTGATACTAATGTATTTGCAACTGTGAGATTAAAGGAGTACATTACACATGGATATAAGGCACAGGTGCCTATTAAAATTTCATGTGAAATGCATTGTGTGTGAGTTTAAAAGCCATTGCTTGCAGAATGTTGCATGGAGCAGGTCATGTCGCCTAAAGATGAAACTTAACCTCCAAGACCTTTCCTCTTCTGGGCTTGCAGCGAGAGGTCTGATTTTCAAACATTAAGCAGAGCCATTGCTTAAAAATATAGAAAGAAATACACTGCTTAGATTTAACCAATGGTGGAAACAGATAAGGCCATGCCTGTTCTTTCATCAGAAGTGACATTGAGGTCACAATTCCCATAAAATGTCCATTAGTGTTGCAGCCAGGGCCATTACAAGGCCAAGAAGCGAGGGGAGAACATAAACATGAGCCAGCCTCTGGATGATCACATGCATCTTATGAGAACAAAGGAAAAGGCTGGAGTTTAGTTAATAGAAAAATACATATTATTGCATAAAATGTCAATTCCAGACTTTTATTAAAGGTGACAGTAACCCCCTTTGAACTATGCCAAAACGATTTTGGTCTAATAAACATAACTAAAGTTATTAATAACAATTTCATTTGGGCCTTCCCTTGATTTCGAGAGATGCGAAAACTGGTGCGAGGACGAAGGACAAAATTAACATGAGAACTATGAAGTGGCATATTTTTCACTGATATGGCCCTGAGTAAATGAAGAAAAACTGTATCTCTGCATAGGAAGGGTGTGCCGAGTTCAGACTAGCATTATCTGATTTGTCTTAAAATGTAGCTCTTAAAAATATATTCATACATGTAAAGATTTGAAAAATGAGGTTACTTGCTAGGTTGATAGTGTTTTAGAGTTGAAACAGGGCATGCCTGCATGTCAGTTTGGAATGACAAAGCTTTCTGCTCCCACAGCTTTCCTAACTCACACCCCTCTTCTCCTTGTCCTGTTAGCACACAGGTGGGAGGTGGGTAGAGAAAACCAATCAATCCCTTTTGCAGGAAGCATGACAAGTTTGTGATATCATTTGCACTGTGAGTAAACCAGTAAGTAAACTAGTTTGTACTAGAACTGGGCTTTTCCACTTATTCCAAGAGGTAACCTGCTTAGTTATTCTATTTGTCAAATGTGCTTTAAATAGATTAATAAATATATATTCTTACTACACACTGGCCTGGTTCATAGTCAATTGTGGCACCAGGTATTTGTTGGGATTGGGTGCAAGACGGGTTGGAGGCCTTACCAAACTGAACCTTGACAAAAGAAGAGTGAGTTATTATGCCCCATATTAATTGGGGGAAAGGAACTGCCTGACTTGAGTGGGACCATGTAATAAACCGTGACACTGCATTGTTGTACAGCTCTTTTTTTATAGGTGGCTTTATGACAAAGACCATAGTTGAGCTTCAAAAGCTCACAGTTATTCTTAAAATGAATCCTATATTGGTATGATTAATGAAAAGACACTTTTTGGAATGTTGTCAATGCATATCCTGGTAAAGGAAGTTGCACTCTTGCGAATGGTGGAGCAATTCTGGGAAGATGCCTGTGTCCATGGCATGGACTTTGGGCTTGAGCTGTTTCTCTTGCCTGAGTAGTCTTACAAGCTGAACGTTTATGGCGTTTCTATCATCATGCGAGGAGTGGCTAGATGTCATATATACAATGCTTGCATCGTAGTTGCACTGACTTAACCACTGTCCTTTCTAACTTCCGCTGCAAGATCCAGGAATAAGTGGCTTAAGGTAGGTGTTGTTCCAACTTTTGGAATGGATGGATTGGGCTTTTTCAGATTGTTTCTTTTAAGTAACCTGCAGCAGCTACACACGGGCTGTCTAGTAATGCAATGAATAATACTAATAATACTACTACTATTACTACTACTACTAATAATAATATGCATGAGTGACTGCCTGCAGCTACACAAGGGGTGACGGGATTTGCTAGGCATAGGGAGAAGGGCCGGTCTGAAAAGACCAATGGGTCATCTCGTTTTCCTACCAAGAGAAGTGATCCCGAGGATGTTAAAGGTAAGGGAGGGTGACCTAAGCAGCTGGAGCAGATTCGGCATATTGGTGCAATGGAGATTTGAATCAGCTTGATGGCTGGAACCAATAAGAGCTGGAACGAGATTTGAAAGCTTCCAACCCAGATTTCAGTGGCAAAGAATATGCAGGAATGTTTGATTGAGGAATTGACACATATCGATAGATATAGTCTCCTTTACACAGTGATGTCCTGACAGAACAGGTCTGCAGATAGGGGCCCTTTCTCGCATGCGTGTGATGGAAATAAACATAATAATCACCAACACCTGCTGCGGATCTCGCGGTATCATCTTTAACATTTGATAAACTGCACAAAATGCTATTTTCTCATGCAGTTGAAGAAGCTATACGTAATACGTTTTCAGTAAATCAGCACACAATTAAGGATTATATATGCCAAACGCTAGACATTAAGTGGAAAATATGCAACATTGTCAATATGTTTCAGTAGCGTAGCATATATCTGCATTTCTGTGTAAAATATACTTTTATGGAGCGCAAATGGGATCCAGCTGTGTAGCCGGATCATTACTCCTCTTGTACTCGATGAAAAGTAAGGGAGGAATGCCTGCCGCCCACCCCCACAGCCAAGTACTTGGCGGGTTCTGCATGCGCCGATGCAGCCACATGTGTTTCATGAAAAAAAAGTAGCGATTGTGCATAAAGTTGCAGCAAACTGGGATTTTATTATATTCAATTCTCGCATGTGTCTTTGGAATTCCAGGTGAGGACTGTTATGAAACAATCTGCTTCTGCAATACGAGATAAAAGATCTCTCGCGACTGCGCTCAGAGCTGCCATTCAGCGAACGCTGTGACCGCAAGTGCACGCGCAAACATAGAGCTTTTAGCCTTCATGCAAAACGTGTGTGATCCCTAAACAAAGAAAGCGGCAAGATGTCCTTGTTTGCCTTACTGCACCGTTTGCACCCTCTACGATATTTAAAATCATACGCCCTATTTGCATTTGCAAAATGGCAGAGGTAAAAAGAGAAGGCTTGTGTAGGAAAAACAAATCAAAACACCTTGGAAACTACCTCGGAAAAATAAAGTTTGGTAAAACACAAAAAAATGATTTACTCCTCATTTTCTCTCTTGAAGTGGGGCTGATAAGGTTGGAATATATTTGGATTTCATATATGTGGTTTAGCAGAGGCACTGATGTTAGAAGCTTATCATAAAATGTGTTATGTATAAACGATCTACTGATGAACCCAGGTGAAAGTTGAACAATTCTGCCATTAAAACATTGAAATATTTCAAAACGTCATATTGGAAAAGGGTTATGTTATGATAAAGGTCCTTATGCTGTGCACTGTCGCCATCTGCATGTTATCTTGGCCCTCTCGGTATGGTCTTATATTCGTGAGGCACACAACACTGGGTTCAGGATTAGGATAATATTCAAGATTGTAGGCTTCCTCCAGAAATAACTTGCAAGTACATGTACTTCGGCCTGGGGCCAGATTATCAAAGCATTGTACTGGTGCAAAAAAAGTGAAGCAAAGCAAATTACCACCAATTTTACTGCTCAGATAATTGGACATGGAGCAAACACATTTAGCGCCGATTTGTATTATCTAAACATGTTTTCACAAGGGCAAACATTAAACAAGTGCTGGATAAGTGCAGAACAGTTTTACAGCCTTCCCTGAGTGACTTTAATTGGTTTTACTTGGATTCTGTTAGTGCTTTCCTACTGGCTGAACCCCGGACTCTGCCTCACTTGCCAAGAAAGGGATTTCAAACTTGCACGGCACGCTTGCGTGCTTTGGAGCAAGTGTTGTATAAGTGCAGTACACTATTCCCTGAGTGACTTTAATTGAATTTACCAGACTCTGTTGGTGCTTTCTTACTGGCTGAGCCCTAGACTCCGCCTCACTCGCTGAGAAAAGGAGTCTAGGGCTAGAGTCTAGGATCTCGCACTACATACTTCTGCGCTTTGTGACAAGTACTGGATAAGTGCAGTACATTTTGACGGTGAGTGCAGTGTGCGGCTTTTGACTAGTAAATTCACTGACTGTGCATTTGTTTATCGGCATATATTGTATGCCCTATGAAGGGAACAAGAAAATCTATAACCCACAGGCACCCCAATAAAACCAAAACTATCATGTGTCTGTTCCTGGATGCGGGGCCACGCAAACGGGAGCAACTACTTCGTCTAAGTAAGCGGGTCGCAAACTTCCTAGTTCTAGACAGACTTGAGGTAAAATAACAAAATATTTCTCTGGACCCCAAGAAGTCTGTGGAAGCTGCCCATCGAGTTGGAAAGTCAGGAGACTGAGGTAAATGGGGGAGCGATGAGCACATCAGTGAAATTTGATAACAATAATTCACTACTGAATCTTTCTTACACCTTGCAATCCGAAGTCCAGCAGTTCTCTCAAGGGAGTAATATGCAGTCTGGGAGCACTACATTGGTTATGGTGCATGCGCCACAATCCAATGAGATGCTTCACTCCTCCATACGAACACTATCGTGTTCACCACGTTTGATGGGTTTAATACAGGTGACAATGGTGGATCTCGGTGGCCCAAGCAAGGGTGGGCCGAACACAAGCCATCAAGATGAGACATCAGGTGAAACAAATCTCTCGGAGGTATATGCAACAAAATTCGAAAACGCTCTAACTTATTAGAGAAATCGTGCAAAGTCTCGGATAGTAACTTGGCTTCAAGGGTCAGCCGGCTAAATGTGTAAAGAAGGAGCTCAAGGGAGCAATGGACCAGAGTGTGGAGGAAATCCTTGAATTAGAAGAGCTGGATTTGACGAGTGCTAATATCTTGGAATTTACAACTGTGGGTCTGGCAAAAGATCACGAAGAGTTACTTTACGACTCAATGCTTACTAGAAAAGAGCGTTGGAAATTAAGAAACGCTCAGAAGCTGAAGAGTGGCTACAAGTCCGAAGCTCGATCTGTGGCATTAGTATCGGATCTGCATGAGGTACTCAAGGCTAGGCTGCAGATTGTGCATGCAGTAAAAAAGGCCTGTAAAAAGGCGGCACAAAGATTGACATGAGCCACAAGTAAAAGCACCAATTTAACAACTTGGTTGCTGAACTGTGAGCAGAATAACACATTTGATAAGCCAAGACCGCTAGAGTGGTACAAGACGAAGAGGTACCTCTAGTCGAGAACAGAGAATCATGGATTGAAGATTAATCATTGGAAGAGGATGAGGATGGTTCAGCAAGCGCAGGGGAAGTAAGTGTAAGAGTGGTTTCAGTGCAGAACTCTGATCTTCTGCCTGCACTGGTATTCATGCTGGGAACTTCATTTACAATAATTAGACTGTTTGAAGGGGATAGGCAGCTTGTGAACCAGGGATGTGTGTTGCAACAGTTCAGCCACTTACCTGCCCTGAAAAGTTATTATTTATTTATTTACATTTTTAAAGCGCCCACACAGCCCACGGGCATCGAGGCGCTGTTACATGAATTGTTTTTGTTTGTGAGTTGCGTAATAATTTTTTTTGTGTGTCTTAGTTGCATATTTATAACGCGCTTAAATACCCAGAGGTTTCTAAGCGCGGACCTGGGGATCGAACCTGTGTTGCTTAGTGTCGGCTTCCAAGGCAAACACTTTGCGGCGGAGCTATCATACTGATGAACAACTGAAGGGCTATTGCACAGCAGTGACTTGAGTGCACTGTTGGGCATCAGTGGTTGTAGCCTTAATTCTGGCCAATGCCACTTCTTTGTTAAAGTGGGGATATGACATTGACCAGACATCAAATCTGAAGTGGAAAGCCAATAACGCTAGAGTCCATGCAAAGCAGCTGACTAGTGAGTCTGGGCGGAGACCGGGACTGGGAAAAATCAGTTGATGAACAATTGGAAGCAGCCTACTGCAGATAGTATGACTAAAACTCATTAGGAATAGCTATTATCATTCCTTCAGTCCGATACATATATCCTGATGACTGCGTAACCATAAAATCATGGAATACACGTGGTCACTCGCACTTGTTTGCTGAGAAGGTCCTGCATATCTTTGTTTTGTTCAGCAGATATAATTCTGTTTCACGAAATATGGTTGGTGGGAGGGGAGGCTTTTGATGGTTATTCATGTTTTGACCATCCTGCTAGACAGGGTTTGGTGGACCGCCTGTTTGGTGGTTTGTTGGTTTTATGTGCAAATCGTTATAGGGCAAAAGAGGTGGTGGCCGAGGGTGATAACCCCAATGTCCTTGCTGTGGAAGTTGAGCTAGCAGAAGATGAACGCCTTCTTATTGTGAATGTGCACGACCCTCCAGATGGTGCTTCTACAGATGTTTTTAAATCAACCATCTCTGAAATACTTATTTCTAGGACATCAAGAAAACCAGGATATGGTGTATTAGTGGGAGGAGATTTAAATGTGAGCTGTATTGATTACACCATCGTAAAGGGTGGTGCTACTCCTATTCATAACAAGGGGGGAAAAAAAGACAGCAAAAGCGGCGCGTCCCTGGGTGGAGTTTCTATATTATTTACAGTTGGGTATGCTGCATGGCTCTATCCAAAGGGATGTTCCCGCAAAGACCTGGAAAAATGGTGGGAAAGCAAATACCATAGATTATTTGTATGGGTGTAATGTGTTTTAGGTGGTTGCTGAATTTAGGAGCTCTCAATTCACTCAGTATTGTGATCAAGCCATCCTTACCATATTAGTGAAATTGGAAATGCAATATTTAAATGTAAGCATAAGGTAGGGGAGGTCCAGATACACAAGATCCTAAACTGGATAGGATGTTCCGACCGTAATTTTGGAGGTGATTTCTATTTATATGCGTTGTGTGGAAAGAGCGTACAAATGGCTGGATAATTTCTATAACCTCACGGTTTTTGACAAAGGGTGGCTTTAGGGCTATAAAGCAGGACCAGAGACAATTCCTGTCCATTTGATGAAATCATAAAAAATTCAGACAGGCTTTGCGTGATATAAATAGAAAGGAGTGGGACCTGTGTTTGAAGCAAAGAGAAAGATTGCCAAACAACTATAGAAACTGAATATAGCCTTATCCTGCCATGGCAGACAATAACGCCTGGAAGGATTTATATGCTGCTCTCAGGATCGGCCACATAAAGACGTTGTGAGGAATGTTGAACAATAGGCAGAAGGATGAAATCGATGCTTTATGGTGACATTTGGGGGGTCTTTCTTGTGAAACAAATTTAAAACTGATCAACAGTGGTCGCTGATTGTTACGGGCCCTCTGTTGATTAGTTTTGACAAGGAATGTATTCTTTCTATGTTAAAAGGGGCTTAAGCAATCTCGTGCCCCTTGGCCAGACGGTGTGTCAAAGGAGGTCATGCGTGTCAATCCTGTTTTATGGGCAGACATATTATTGATCTTGTTTAAATTAGCAGCAAAATTGGAGGGTTATACCAAGGTCGTGGAGGCAGGATCATCTTATCTGAGCGTACAAGAAAGGGGATAGAGCATAACCACTGAACTACAGACTTCTCTCTATGCTAGATGGCTCCAGCTTAATATTTGCATTATTTATATTGAAAGTATTCACAAATGGTTGGATGAGAACCACGTTTTAAGTTGTTTCTAGACTGGGTTCCATAATGGTTGTCTACAGTGTACAATGTATTTATAGTGAACCCTTTGATACGGCAGGTGAGAAAGCATGAAGCCCTTCCTTTGCATGTCCTCTTTATTGACTTTGCAGCCATGTTTGATGCAATTGAGCACTCTACATTGTGGGCCAAACTGAAAATGCTAAAAATTCAGAGGGAACTGTTGCGTGCCTGCAAACTATTACATCATGAGAATCTGGGGTGAGTTAGATTAAACAGTATGGGTGAACTATCTGAGTCAGTCCCTGTTGATAGGGGTATAAAACAGGGATGTGTGTTTGCACCCACACCTTTTAACGTGTGTATGACCGATGCTGAGGTTGCGCCATTAAAAATGGGCATGGCTCGCTTATACAGATGAAATTGTAATTTTAGATACAACCTATATTGGAATCTGCAGAGGCGCAAAAATATTATTAGATTATGCTGTCATAATAGCTGAGAAGTTATCATGGCAAATTCAAATTTATGAGAGTGAGGATAGATAGGTCTAATGTCCATATGCAGGAGGGCATCATGGACAAAGCGGAAAATTATGGTTATTTGGGGTATGATATTAGTGCACTCAAAGATGAGATTGAGCTATTTAGAAGGTGTGCTAAAGCTACATCAATCATGCTCTATTTTGTGTATCGTGATGCAGGTTACAGCCTAGTGGGATTGATAACACTATATAGGCAAAAACTGGTGTCAAGCATAATTTATGCATTGGAATCTTCTTATACTGATTGCGATAGATGGGCAACACACCCTAGAAGGTGAAATTTGGTGGAGGATTTGGGTCTGTCTAACGCTACCCCAATACAAACAATTACATTTGAATTAGGATTAACATTTTTGGCTACTCTGATAAATAGAGGGAAATTGTATATTAAAATAATGTATGCAGAGAAAGATTCTATACTTTTTACATTACGAAAGGACATTGCAAACAAGCCGTGCTCGGTGTTAATGAAATTCAAGGAGTTAAATAAGAAATTCTTTGAGCAGATTGTATGAGTGGCACCATGGAATGGGAGCTCTTACAATGTCTCTTAAAAGGTGTGCAAAGTGCGACTGGGTGACGAATCACAATCATGAGAGCAGTCTCAATTCTCTTGATACGTATATTTATTTTAGTTTCCCTCTACAGTACTAATACGTATATGGATGTTAATCAGACTTAATAAATTGTATGTACTTGCAGTCAAGGGTGCCTGGGAGGGAGTTTCGAAGGAAAAGCACTTTTGTAGACTATGTGATGATACGAGTAAAATGGAGACGATAAGGCATGTTATTACATCATGTCCAGCTGTTGTGAATATTCACTCCTTGTATTGTGTGAAACATGTGGAAAATCTGCATAAGATCTTGGATGAAACATTTTGGTTGAATTGTGTCTAGGGTCATATTTTCGTCTTGGCAATTACAATTACGAAAGAGTGGCAAGTAGTGGAGACAGAATGGGCCCTTAAGATGGCAAATAGCGGTATGTAAATGGAAATAATTGTGGGGTGGTCATGGGTTTTAAGCATAATTGTTTTGTGAGTTTCTCTGTGACATTCACTTAGCAGGAAGTGCTCTATGAGATTTTCTTTTACTATCATCACTTTAGTAGGATTCGTTGACATACACTATATGGGTCTGTTGACCGTCAATTGTGCTGATTTATTTTTTATAATGCCTCTTAATGTTTTACTGTTATATCTATCGTGTACATTTGAATGGCATTGTATATTATTGTATTTTATCGTTGTTTTTTTATTTGGTGTTAAAAAAGTTCAATTTAAAAATGATGCACACAATGAAAAAAAGGCAACTGATTTTTTTATTCATTATGTTTGATACGTAACATGAAAAGAAATGAAACAAACAGATTTCTTTTAATGTTATGCAGCAAACATAGTACAAAAATTGTGTAAGTGCTTTTGGAAACTGCTGTTGTGGCTGAGTGGCTCCACGAATCTAACCGCACCTTCACTACGCCAGCAATATTGAGCTTAAGGACTTGACAACTTGTTCACCAGACACTATTTATATACTTATCACTCTTTGTTTCTTTTATCTATAGGTGTTTTTGGTGAAATATTACATCAAGGAACAAGCCCCCACCATTCCCAGCATCCCATATAGCCAGAGCGTGTGCGCATTTGCGCTCACTCCTTTGTGTAAGTGCTTTTGGAAAGTGCTGCTGTGGCTGGTGGCTAACTTAACATCTGCGAAATAACACATTGCTTCTGTTACGTTGTACAATAAGGAGGATTGTTCTGCAACGGACGCCATGCTGAACCTTGCAGCTTGACACACAGAATACTCCAATGCTGGTAAGATTACCATAAGCGGCTCTAAAACGTGCTTAAAATTGCTCATTGTCTCCCTGGTTATTCATTTATGAGCCAATGTAAAAAAGTACACTTATATAACCAAAAATGATATGCCATCTAAGATGGAAACATTAACGGTCAAGTGCCTAAAGCGAACGCTGTTCAAAGCAACACAAACTGCAACTCCCACAAAACCTGGCACTTCAACTACACGTGCATGACCACATTCTGCATTTACCAATATTCAGGTATTTTACGCAGCAGAATCCGTAAAGCCAGTGAGAAACATGCCAGTGAGAAACAAGCCAGTGAGAAACTGTGCAAATACGATCTCCACCTTGGACTCTCTTGAGTGAGAAACCAACATTCCAAATCCTTTGATTCTTCAACAAACTCATTATTTATCTGACCTGAGCAGGAACCTCTAGCCCAAAATATTAGTGACACAACTATGGACTCTTTGATCGTTAGACTGAATCGAGAACAACAAGTGGACGAGATAGCACACATAACTAAAGAAGTTAAATCAAGTATTGCAACGGTACATCATGTGTTACCATCTTCTGCTACAACCGATGATCTTATTATCGTTATTTCTCCTCTGAATGCTGGTGTTTGCAAATCGGTTGAGCGGGTCGAATGTGCGATAGCCAATAGGGCCTTGAATGAAGACCTGATGAATAAGGCTGAGCAACATCACACCTTAACTCCTGTACAGCCGTGTGTACTTGCGCTGCCTTTGAGTCCACGAAATATTGCAAAGCAGTGTTCAGCATTATCACAATCTCCCATAATGTTTGAAACATCCAACAATAATTCCTCTCCACTCTCGATTTCTTTTACCAACCCATCACCGTCTAAACAATTTACGATGCAAAGTCCTCATAACCCTTTGCATCCGGACTGTTGCTCTAATTCATTGCTCCAACCCACATTGGTAGCGAAGAACCTTGCACTATCATCATTGATGAAACTTTATGAACTAATGAATAACAAGCTGAATACCCAAACAGGCATTCTAGATAAAATAATGTGATTGCAGCAAGACAAATTGTCCCGAATCGAAAATCACCTATCAGTGACAACTTAGAACGAGCCTGGATCTAACGATCCCCATAATATGAGTCATGAGAAAGGAACCATGACCCAACCTGAAAACAATCTAATAATAGTTGAGGAGATCGGTGATGTTATTAATTCTGCACATGTGGCAAAGAGTAATAAAACAAACCTACATAGAAATGAACTTCAGGTCATACAGACACCTAATGAGAACAAAAGCACATCTAGCGAATTGATGCAGTTTGTTGAAATTAACAACCTGGTTCAAAAGAAAACAAAATATGAACAATAAAAAAAACTATAACAAACAAAAAACAACTATCACATCTGTTCTAAGCCAAATATTGAAACTGATCTCAAGACTGGTATAGGAGAACAGAAAAATGGAGTAGACATCTTAAGTCAAAAACACATAATCAAGTGTCGTCCAAACAATTTGTAAAGAATCTAACTAAACCAAAAATAAGACTTTCTGACGCTACTCAAGCAATTGCTAAACAAATACACAACAATAGCAACGTCAAACAAAGCCAAGAAGTCAAAACAACTAGATAACACAAGATTGCACAATGCAAAAGAGCCCCTAGATGACTTGCTAGTGGAAATTGAATGCCAAAAAATAACATCAATGGATAATGAGGAGGTGGGGGGGACGCCCTCTGACAAAAAGTCATGCTAATACAGCACATAAGGGATTTAAGTTCTTAGAACAGAGGATGGAAGAAATAGCTAAATCTGTGTTGTTATATTTTTAAAATGAACAAGCCCGCCAGAAGAATTTGATGATGCCACCATTCATAATAAAATCTCAAAAGAATCATCTTGTTAAAGGAGCAGAACATCATGACAAAGAAATAGGACAAACCTTGCAAAATTGCAAACGTAGCTCGCCGTCCAAGTCCATCCGGGAACTGACAACAGCCATGAAAGATCATAAACCTAATCTACAATTTCACAATCTTGTGATACAATGTAGGTCTGAACCATTTCCAGCATATGACCTCAACAGGACACGCATACTAAATATTTTTTGTGATATCCTAAGCCTAAATGATCTGACGACTGCTGATATAAATAGAGTACAGTTTTTGAATGATCTGGACTTATCGGCAGCCAGGCTATCGATCCAATCGAGGATAGTGCTAAATGCAATATGACTGGCAAGACATTCTCTATATCATTTGGCCGTTATTCTCACATATGAACCGTCCTTAATGAGAGACACAGATGTGGAAAATGCCAATAGGCAGATGATCTCGAATAACTCAATGCAAAGATCTCTGGATATAAAAATGGTATGCATGCAGAGACCAGCACATGAGAGACAGGTATCCAAATACATCACACACCAACAAAAGACTGTCCAAAGTGACTTGATATAGCTAGCTAGCAACCCGAGTACAGCAATCACAAAGATTCCAGCTTGTGAGCTGGAATACCCAAGGCAATAGACATTTATTAAATTTGTCCGTACGTGAACTAGTCTAAATTGATGTAATAGCGCTGCAGGAAACTTGGCTAACTCAAACACCAATATAAAATAATTTCAGCATTTTAGATATACCGGCCAGAATGAAAGTTAAGGGTAGACCAGTGGCGGGTGTGCTCGTCGCCACCAAAGTTTCATCAGGTTGTAAATTAGAGCAATGGGCTGAGCCCAATGATTTTATACAATTGGTCAGAATTTAATTTCAAACAAAAGTGATTGCACTAGTAAACAATTACTGGAACCATGTGGGTATTACAACACACACGTTCCTTAAAGATCTAACAGCAATACTTGATATTATCACATTAGACTGGACAATAACATCCACCATCTTAGTTGGTGATTTAAATATACATTGTATGACGGTTAAACGTGACAAAGTATTAACACAAAAACTGAGGTCAATTATCCCAGAAAGACAACTTCTGATGCTAAATGGAGCATCCGAAGATGACATTCCACCAAATCCCACATGGGACAGGAACAACCAACAGAAAATCATAGATTATATCTATACTGACAGGGATATGTTTGCAACTGTGAATCACTCTAAAGTATTAAGGCAGGTCTGCAGTGATCATGACCAACTGACTTTTTCGTGGCACTGGGAGATATTGACCATAGATAAAGATAGTAGTAATTCCTCCTCTGGCCTGTCTGTTAAAGGTGGTTGAAATTGCTTGCGTCCAATGAACAAGCGCCTAATAAACTTCCATGACATCTAGACCAGAGCTACCAATCAAAATTGTCAATACGGAGGGCTATTATGTAGCTGCCCACCAATTATTTAAGGAAATGGTCTTGCCCGCCAAAAAAATAAGATTTAAGCACATCCATCTATATGACCAAGCAATTGTTCAGGAAAAAACGGAGTACCGTAGAGCGATTAGACTAGCTAAACATCTTCCTTTAGAATACCGTTTGGTGAAAATAAAACATCTAAGAACTTGACATAAAAACTGGCAAAAAGCAGGTAAGGCTTATCTGTATCAGCAGGATGAAGAAAAAATGCTACAATCTAGCACTTCAAAGAACTCGGGGGAGACATGGCAGTTACTGAACAGTGCCACCCATAACACTCCGGCCCCTCTGCAGATTAATGCAGTCACAGAAGGATAATGGTTGGAATATTCCTCTAATATATATGCACCTACTGACCAAGAAGCAGTAGAAATACATTTCTTGCTTGACCAGAAAATGACATTAGATTTCAACCATAAAGACATTATCTACTACAGTTCTAAATTGAGCTCCTCAAGAGCACCCGGGCCTGATGGCTTGACTGATTACCACCTTAAAATAAACCCTGAGTTATGAGCTGCTGTTCTTCATAAAATCTTTTCTGAAATAATTCAAACCACAACCATTTCACCTTCTTGCTGAAAATCAACCATAATATCCATTTTCAAAAAGGGCAACCAACAGACAGCTTGCAACTTGTGCCCCATTGTACTAATAGATGCTCCCGGCAAATTGTTTGCAAGACTCATTCCCAGAGATCTTAATGTGTGGTTGAATAGAAATAATCCAAGAGATCCGCAATAGACAGGTTTTGTTGCTGGCCTCGGAACATCAATTAATCTAACTGTAATAACTGCCCTTCAAAGGCAAATTAACCATGTGAAACAATCAATATATGGCTTACATAGATTTTAAGTCTGCCTTCGATTCCATATTGAGCAAGAAGATAATGTTGATAGATGCCAGATGTCCTTTATACACTCCTTAGGTTTATCTTCCAATTGTATTCGAGAATCATTATACAAATCAGACTATCATTAGAAGGGGAACTATCCGCCTTCATGACAACCTATTGAGGTCTTAAGCAAGGGTGTGTCTTGGCCTCAATACTTTTTAATTTTTTCATAGCTGATATGAGATACATCTTTAGCTTGATAATGTCGGACTTTCCAAAACTAGGCAGCTCATCTGTAGCATGGCTATTCTATGCGGACAAGCTCGTCTTGCTTTCTAAGATGGCCAGAAGTCTTCAAAACATGCTAGCAGCCCTAGGAGAGTATGCCAAACAAAACCATTTAGAGATCAATACCCAAAAGACTAAGGTATTACAATGCAAAATGATAAAATTTAAAAAAGACAGAGATCCCGGAAGTGGATTTTAAATGGGGAGATGCTTGAAAATGTTACTGAATACAAATATTGGGGTGTAAATATTAATAACCACACCTCAGACAAGCCCTATTTCGATGACCTGAAAGCCAAAATTAGAACGATAATGTCGCAAGTGAACACAACCCAAGCAAAATATGGCAAATTCTCATGCTCAGCAATTATGAATTACTACATGCAAAACTAGTGCCTATTGTCCTATATGGATCTGAAACGAAACCTCATAGAGCAGAATACTCGTGGACTAAACAAGAGGGATCCTATTGGAAAACTGTGTTAAAGCTAACAAAGTGTTAAACTATGTCTATATTAAGGTTTGAACTTGTTTTTTAAATAGCAAATGTTTCCTAGCTACTAAATCATGTGCAATTCTATCTACATTGTCAAATTATTTGCTCAATTCTGAACATGTGTTTGCTAAAAGAATGGAGGTCACGGATTACTTCATTGTTGGCTGAAGCTGATATCACAGAAGACTTGTTGATTAAAAATCCTGTAAGACGGAAAAATAAGCTATGGCAATTTGATTGGCTTTGCAATATTAAAACATGCAGAAATTACAAATCATTCAAGAACAATTTACTGGTGGATAAAAGATTGAGATCCAAAGAATGGTATTTGATAAAATGTCCTAGTCCAAAATATAGAGACACTCACCTACGTTTTCGCCTAAATCTCTGTAAAACCCGAGATATTCAGGCGAGAATCCCTGATAATGAAAATGTCTTTAGATTTGGCTGCAACCAACAACAATGTGAAACCTTATCACATTTATTGTCTGAATGTTCGGATTTAAGAAAACCTAGAATGACACATTTTTGGCCTCCTTTTATAGGAGTTTAGAACCTTGATAGCTGAAACCCTATGGCCAAAGCTATATAATATGAAACATCCAAGAGTTCAAATTGCAATTGTAAAGTTCTTACTTGAGCTCAACCTGGAATAGACTGTGAAATATGAAGGGTTAGGTTCCGGAATTTAAGTAACATGTATCACAAAAAAGGTCTTACAAAGATTCATTAGGGATTGCCTTCTCAAAAATAAGCGTCACAATCTTTAGCTTTTAAGAGAACTGTCTTTAAATGGAATCAGCTTTTTTAAAAGTCACAATCAGTTTTTTTTAATTTTAGAGGGTTGCTGAATTCGATAATTCCTTTAAGTATATATTTCTACTAATATTGAAATGTATGGTATTTTTATACAGGATAATTTATATATTGCTCTGAAATTGATATTTTTATTTGAGTGGATTATTGTTATTATGAAAATTATATTGAAAGGTTGAATTATTCAACCAAATCAATAAAATAAATGAAAAAATCATAGTACAAAAAAGTATGTCTATTTATGCCCCTGTGCAAATTGTTTTTTTTTAGATAATGCAATTGTGATAAAACATGTTTGTTCCATTTTAAATTATGAAAGCATTTGCTCACGTTTTAGAGCTCATGCAAATGTTAGATAATCTGGCCCCGGGAGTGCACTAATTCTCAGTGAAACTTGGTGTGGGCAGCAAGCCTCGATGATCTATTCAGGCATGTAAAACAGGATTGAAACAAGTGGCTGTCCGAGCCAGGTATCTGTAGACAGGCCACTCTTAAATATAAGGGACATGGAATTATCACTTTAAGAATATTGGAATATTGTGTAAGGCAATGTTACACTATGGGCCTCATTACGAGGAAGGAGGTAACCATGCCGCTTTTTGCGGCATGGCTATCCCCATTCCGGGTATCGGGTCCGGGTTCCCTGAATGGGGAAATACCGGGCCATTCTGACCTTGGAGGGTCCGGTATTTCCCCATTCAGGGAACCCGGACCCGGTCCATCCCCATTCCCATTTGAGCCTCCATAGGGCTCAATGGAAATGGGGAGCATGCTAAAAAGGGCTTGTTAATGACGAGCCCGTTGTTAGCATGGTGGACCGCTCGCGGGACCCGCTAAGGACGTCTGGTAAAACCAGGCGTCCTTAGCGGGTCCCGCAAGCGGACCTCGTAATGAGGCAGTAGGGGGTTAAAGGGGCCGCAGCTCTACCGGCCCCATTATCCTCCTACCACCTTTCTCGTAATGAGGCCCTATGTCACTTTATGCGATGCTTGTATAGAGCCCAATTGCCATTGTCATAACCTTGCTTAGGTCGGCCAGGAGCTCCACAGACCATACAAGAGAAAAATAAACACATTGAATTACATGAGAAGAGCAATGCAAGATACAATTGCTATGACATGCAAATTACATGTCAGTGTCTTTGTGATTGCTTGCATGAACCACATTTGGCATGGGACTCATCCACCTAGGGCATGTGCACTAAAGGGTGAGACAAACAATGAATATAAATGCAACTCATTCATTCAACCTAGAGCAACTAATTGAAGTTGTGTGCTATTCAATAATGTACATGCATATTTCATTCACATTATATGCACATATGGTAGACATTACAAGCATATCTGTTCACCATTGCATGTTTAATCAGTAAATTGACATGGTCTGAACATGCATGATAAATGTAATCCTTTTGCAGGGAAAGGGCATTACATAGTTATGTATAATAACTATTGCAAGAACATGACAATGTTGGCAGATAGAAGAATGTCACTTGTGGTGGAGAGAAAACTATTTCAACAAGTGACAACTTTAGTTGTAACATGGTTGCTATCAGAACTGTATGAATTTTAAAGTGTGGTGTGTGTTGTATTTTAGGAACAAACCATGATTGTATATGTATTGTTTGTGCTCATTTTTAGTATCTTTGAATTAATGCATATGTGTTGCTAAATAGTCAGGTTATTTGTGTGCTTATCTTTGTGGACTTGACAATATCGTGTGGATGTTAGTTTTACCTAATACCAAAACCCTGATCTCCAACACCTAAGCCTTAATGCTGAGTTTAGATTTTGTGTGACCCATTTGCTGTTCCACTAAGCTTGCCTTCCCAGACCCTTATACCAGTAGTGGATCTGAAAATCCATCTAACAAAATCGAATAGGTAGAAATGTAACCATACAAATAGGCTGTCAGCCCAATATAAAATGTCCTTCCCAACCACAACTGACACACCACAGGGGTCTATCATATCTCTGTCAGATTGATTGCAAGTGCTAGCATACACAGGGGGTGAGTGTAGGGTAGACGGTAAATGCAGGTGTCATACCCATTCAACCAAAACAATTGATCTTTAATGGCAATCATTTCTGCAGCTTTTGCTGTTTTGGCATTTTGGTAGAAGTGGAAAGGATCAGGACATTGAAGGAATGAGGTTAAGCTTATTGATTCTATGACTGTGCCTGTGTTAATGTATTCATAAGCCCAACAGATTGCCCATAGACTGTACAACATGCATCACACTCCAATGAATATCTCTTCAGATTTTTGGTGTAGGGCAGTCTAACCCATTAGAAAGGACTGAGCGCATTGTGTCATTTTAAAAACAACACATAAACTGAAGCCTGAGCACAGCAGTTGGAAAACGCACACACAAAAACATATGTGAAATGTGTTGCAGTCACTGGAATAAGACTACAACTGACAAGACCTGAGATGAACCTTTCAAGAACCAGAAAATAACCTGCAACATTTGTTAAAATGGGCAACTGATTAACTTGAGGAGAAAGAGAACAGCAGTTTCAAGAAAGAAAAACGAATTTGCATTTTATGCTGCTGTGTTTTTGGGGAAAATGTAAAATCAGGGGGAAATGGAAAATGTACAATTTAAAGGCTGAACGTGTGAATGGGACCACATTAAAGGAAGCTGGAACTGAACTTTTGACATTTGTATTCTGTCATGACAACTCCTCCAAAATGAGATGTAAAAACAGATATCATGCTTTCTCACTGTGATTAACTGGTGTAGGGCCATTAAGATAACAACTGGACCTGACTGTAAATCCTTAGCCAGCGTTCATGGGTTGCATCTATGTATGATGGACTTAAGATAATTAACTAATTGGGTTTCACTGGGATCAGCCGATCTGTTTTGCCAAATTTTATCTGCCTCGCTCTCATGAAGGCAGTAAACAAAATATCTGGAAAAATAAAGGTTCATTTGAAGAATCTACAGACCTGGGAACTGGTCAAGGGGGGCAGTGACAAAAGTCATAAAGCCCTGAAGAACCAAACTTCAAAGACCTTATCACCACCAGGCCTCTGGGTTGTAACGATTAGACCTGAACTAACAGATAAAGAACTGAAGATTCCAGATGCTCTGTGGTTGACGGACCCAACGGCAGATGTAATTTAATATTTCGTATTGAAAAAATGAATTTTTTTACAGGAGGATTCACTATTTTGCCCATAATCCTTGAACAGAAACTCATAGAAAGTAAATTTGTCTCTTACAATGTCCAACTAGAAATGCTCTATCAGGTGGCAATAAAAGCAAAATGAGTATGAGATCATTTTCGTTATGCAAATTAGGTACATTTGCATTTTATTGCAAAGAAATGGTGCACACTACTGTGTTTTATATCATTGTATTGGCAGGGACGAGCCTATCACTTTGAGATGGGAAAATAATTTGAATATAGAAATGAGTTAAATGGAAACATCTATAACTCAGTAATTATTCATTCTATTATGATGAGAATTGCATACATTAATTCATAAGTAAGGGGGTTCTGGGAGTGTCTCTATCTACAGGCCTATATTGCAGGTTAGAGTCTCAACCAGATTCTTTAGCTCAGCATCCTTCACAGAAGAGAAGTTTCCACTACATATCAGTATTTGTCCTGCCCAAGGGCAGTCCAGCAATGAAATGCCAGGCAATTCTCTTCTAAACAAGAGTACCAACAGCAACCCCAGACACAGATACATTCATTCATGCCAGAGAGAGGAATCTGGTGAGCAAATTGGTAACATGGTAATATGTGTGGACTTAATTATATGATAATGTGGCAATAATAATGCAAGCAATCCCTGAGATGACATCCCATTAAATGGGAGGGAAACTGGGTTTAGAAGTTACTCCGAGAAGACTGCCCTCTTCATTAATATGCCCAATGAATGTAGAAGGGTATGTCTACTGTGATGTCACTTTCGGAACACTGTCCAATCTCATACATTGACCAATTAGATTGGGGAAAGTACACACACCTTAAAAAGGTGGGGTTATTGTTCTATATCAGATTAAACAAACACTCACTCAGACAGAGACACTGCCAGACTCTCTCGCTCACTGACTGACTGATCCAGCAAAAGAATAATTAACAACAGGAAGAAGAAGTAATAGATTGCTCTCCTTCTGGACCCTTCTTGGACTATTACCAGCATCCTGAAAGTGAGGCCTAGTGAGAGTTGAAGTCCCAGGCCTTATTCTGTGGTGGAAATAGCAGACAGGCTGTGAAGGAAAGCTGATCCTATCTTGCTGACTTATGCCCATCTGTTTCTACAGAGGAGAATTTCACCAGTCCTTAAAATGGTGCCCACCTGCCTGTGATAAAGCCAAAATAAATTGATATGTGAGTATGTTCAAAAGCAGAAACAATTCTGAGGGGAGTGATGCTATAAGGGAAATTAGATTAAATCATGCCCCTGTTCTTTGTTAGTACTGAGGAGTGGGAATACATGCATTCATTGTGCATCACGAGAAGTTAGGGAATATTTCAGAGGTGCATGTGCACCTGGAGAAAACATATATAATTGATAGACTAGGTCCCTGGTGTGTCTACAGTGAGATCTCCTTAATTCTTTCTCTGTGCAAAGACATCCAGCGTGGAAGAGTTATCTGGGAGTTAAATGGACATCTCAATGTGTGCATACCTAGAAAATAATATAAGTAATTCCTGGTTATACCATTGAGTAGAATACTGTTGTTAAAGCTACGTTTTTCCAGACCAAAGTAGAGGGTGAGAATTTGCTGCCCATTCTCTCGTTGTTTAATTTCTTCCATTTAAAGTGAGAAAGGAACTCTTTTACACAGTAATTTAAAAATAAAACATACATGTTGAACATAGTTTCCTTTCTACAATACATTTACATACCTGAAGGTCCAGTAGTTTGCTGCAGCTGAGTTTTAAATGCTATTGAAATTCTGACATGTCTATTGAGTGCGGGGGTGGTATCCATTTTGAATAAAGAGGAAGTAGCGAGAATTGGATGGGTAGGGATACTTCGAGTTAATGTGCTTTTTAACAAATGAAAGATTAATCTTGAACTCTCATGCATTCTTTCCATGGTGAATGGATGCTCAGGCTGAATTAAATGCATAGAAACCTGTAGTGAAGTGTGCCTTACCAAATTCTCTATTTCTATAACTGTAGCATTGAAAGCTGAGGTCATTAGTGTGTGGATTACATGCAGTCATGCATATTTATCTTTAAATTGATTCAATTATTTCTATTTTGTTAATAAATAGAACTTATGTGCAACCCTCTGTGTTTCTTGTCTGAAAGGGGAGGGAAGCTCTAAGGAATCAATGTTATTAAATTGGTGTTCTCCGATTCATAAAAAGAACTTGATTAAATAAAGGAACATTGTGAGTACTTTGTTTGGGGTGGGTGGACAGCTCCCCTGAATTATATGTCACCCAATTAACTCATTCTACAGGTGATACTTTGGGATGTTTCTATTACAGCCATGTGCTTCTGATGTGCCTCACTGGCATGGCGCCACAAAGAGACCTTGATGTCTTGATGTTTGTATTAAAGAAGTAATCTGATCATTTTGAAAATACTTGAATTTTTATGAGAACATGAGAATGTGACCAGTTCCATTGCAGAAATTGCAGTGGCAAAGCCAATTGTGTTGGCTGTTGTATAGCGAAAGTATTTCCTGAATCGATGCCCCCTTAGATAAAACGGGGATATGTCAAGGTGAATGTGGACAAAGAGTGGAGATAGGGTGCCTGAGAGGTGTATGAAAGAATAAAAATGAGGATGGGGGCTTATCAATGAATGAGTGCGAGAAAGGAAGTCAGATGACTGAGACTAGATGGTTCAGAAGGAAATGGTACTGGATGGATGAATGAAAGATTTTGATGATTGATGAATAAATGAACATTAAATGGGATAGGATCATATGGGAATGTATGGAGAGAAACATTTAGGATTTGGATCAATGGTTTATTGAATAAGCATGTGAAATTAACACATGAATTTGAGGAAGGTATAATCAAATAGAATGGGTAAATGAGTGAGCATGAGGCCAGCAGTATGATGCCGTGTCACATGACCCACTTGTTGACCATGCAGCAGCCAGGAAGTCTGATCATGCACAACACAGTGTGCAAGGGTAGTAGGTGCTAATTCAATAAATGCCCGGGACTTGATGCCTGAAGGTTTTTTTCACATCAGCCAGCCATCCCTGTTTCCACAATTTGTATTTATGGGCAGAGTGCAGGTGTGCTTCAGATGTCCATTGTCCCAGCACTCCTGTGCTAGGATGATCCCAGTTGACACTGCCCTGAATTGATTTATTTATATTGATTTGAAGAACAGGGATCAGTGCTTAAAGTGGGCCGGGGCCTGCCGGGGCCGGGCCCCGACAGTCTCCAAAAAGTGGGGCTGAGCCGGGGCCCTGCCGGGCCCCGTCCCACTGCCCGCAACATTGGCAGGATGCATTATCCCGTCGCGGCCGCAGCCGCGACGGGAGATGCATGCGCCTGCCATGAAGTCAGGCGATCTGACAAAAGTGGCAGCAACCACAGCGACGCTGTGACTGGCTGCCACTTCTCTTAGTCATAGTAACTGCATCTGGAGACCCCTCGCGCGAGAGGTCACCAGAGGCAGTTACTGTCCCTTTGTTTCCCCAGGTCGCCGAGGCGTCTTTAACCCTCGGCGAACCTGGGGATTCCTCGACATATTTCGAGGTTTATAAAAGATGGCTTTGAAAGTACACATTTCAAGCCATCTTTTATAAAGCTTTGCCGACGGACAATTTTGTCCGTAGTCAAAGCTTTATAAAAGACGGCTTGAATTGTGTACTTTCAAAGCCATCTTTTATAAACTCGAAATGTTTAAAAAGATGGCCTGAAAACTAGGCAAACCGTAGGGTATGCACACAAATATATATAAATGTTATATATTTGTGTGCGCACCTTACTATGGTGTGTGTGCTGTGCAAGCCATCTTGTATAAACATAGGCATATGCTACATATTTCTATGTTTAGAAAAGATGGCTTGCACAGTACACACACCATAGTAAGGTACGCACACAAATATATAGCATTCATATATATTTGTGTGTATATCCTACGATTTGCGTACTTTTTAGGCCACGCCCCTTCCACAAGCCACGCCCCCAAATGAGGGACCCCCCCTCGATTTCTTACCCCACTTAAAGCCCTGACAGGGATGCTGATTTTGACCAGAGGCTTCTTACACCAACACATTTACAAATGGCAGAGACATTCGCCTGAATAGTGCCGGTGAAACAGCTAAAAAATTGGAACAACTGGTGAGTCTTTTTAGGAGAGTGTAATAAAAGTGATACATAAACCTGGGAGAACGCATAACAAACTGTCTTACCCACACAGTGGTGGCGGCAGCTTTTAGTTCTGGGGGCAGAGACATTCTAAATTATTGAAATCAGTGGTGGCTGGTGAATATTTTCATTGGAAGGGTATTCATATTTCCTCTGAATTGTCATACAATACTGAGTGTAGTGAAGGTAACCTACATAATATACAGTTGTACATTATCCCCATTCACATCAAGTTTTCTTTTCTTGTTTTAAATAATTCTTTTAAATGATGTGATTTACAGCACAATTTCTTGGAAAAATAGGCTAAATTTATAATCAGTTGTGCAGAGTAATACATGAAAAATCCTATAAACGCCATTTCACTAACAATCACAGAGCAGTTAACAACATTTTCATGATTCATGTGCCCACAATATATGCCCTCATTGCCACTCTAAAAAACTAAAATTATTCCACATTCACAATATAAGTCAGTATTCCCATTGTAAAATGTTCATAATGCTGCATCTGCAATACATGCAGCAATACATGCAGCATTCCCACTGTAAAGTACTTTCGTTTTGCTGGTATCCACAATATTAGGTCATCATTGCCACTGTAACATTTTCATAAAGCCGTACCTTGGCCAACAATATATACCAGTATCATAACATGTCACAATCAATGTTACAAGTGTTCTTATTGTACAGTGGAGGAGGAGCCAGCAGAGTAGTGGTATACATGGAGTGATAGGATTGATTACCAACATTTGTGTTGATTATGATAATGATGTGTTATTTATATAGCGCCTTAATCCAAAGCGCTTTACAGAGCACATATTTACATAGAATATCACACAACTGAAATTGGTACTCATTCATCGAGCTCGGAAGGATGAAAGGCTGAGTTGGCCTTGCTGGGATTCGAACCTGCGACCTGCATATCATATAACTTATTTATCTCTAAATAGACTCAATTATCTATATTTTGTTAATAAATAGACCATCTGGTCAACCCTGTGTATTTCTTGTCCCGGAAGGGGAGGGAAGCTGTAAGGAATCAATGTTATTAAATTAGGGGTTCCAGATTCATGAATATAAAAAGAACAATTGTGTGTGCCTGGTTTGGGGGCCCGGTTTGGGGGTGGGGGGGTGGAAAGCTCCCCTGAACTGGATGTTGCCTGATTAAAACATCCTACCGAACTGGAGCCCCAATGAAAATATGATTTATGGGATAAATAGTGTCATTTTAACATAAACATTTTAAATTTTAATTGTGCAAGCCCATAAATGTGAGTGGAAAGGACACTTTCTGTTATAGTGAATTATATGGTATTGATACCACAGCCTCATGAGGAAACACTAAGGTATGCACAAAAGCATAGATTATAACATAGTAAATAATTAAGGGTTTAATTTGAGTTGTAAGTGATTGAGCAACAGTGGTAAAATAGGAGGGAGACAATTCTGCATTTCAGCTTTGTGAAAAGATAGGTTGTTACATTTAAAACAGAGAGATGTCTGATATAGCAGTACCTGTGGCAAAGGCCAGTGCCCTTTCAAAGTTATATTTGAAAGGGAATTGGACCACCACAGATATTGACCTTTGGGAGACAGAGATGTTAGATGGAATCACCTCAGTGGTTTGGACAGTTGAGATGAACGCGGCCCGTTACACCAATCCCTACAGAGGCTACATATGACTTCCACTGTCAAAGAAGAACATTTTAAACTGTCTATGCAGACTTGTATTTTCACCTCCAACTGGTGGAGGGCAGGTTAGCAGACAGGGATTCTCAGATTAAACAGTGCCAAGAAGCGGGCCAGAAAAATTCTGAGGAGCTTCTGAGTGCCAAACAATCAATTGCTTAGCGACCAACTGCAAGTCATTGTGTGGCTGCAAGAATCACTGAAAGAAAGCCAGGCTTCCATATTGCAACAGCACAATGTCATAGATCAAATGCAAGCTGAAATTAAAATGTCTCGTGATGTACCGCAGAATCAGATGACACAATTTTTGAGTCTGCTGGACACTTATGTTCAGTGTATGGAGGTCATAAATATAACGACCAATCTGTGCATAACAATGCCTTGTTAGACAACATGTTGACCCTAAAACTCCATTTAGTGGAATTAAGACAATATAAATGAATGCTGAAAAGGTCGAGTCCCGAAACAAATTTGAACAAATTAATCATAAATTAAGTGTCACAAAAGGACAGAGAGATAGGCTCACACAAGAGTGTGCTGCCCTAGCTTATGAGAAGCAGCAACTGATCCAAAAAGTCAACCGGGCACATGAAAGTGAACGTCTGAGTCAAGTCTTTTCCCAAGAGGTAGCCCATTTGAAAGATGCAAATTTGCATCTGCATGACAGATTGGAACACATAGAAACTGACCTGAAACAAGCAGTGTCATTGAAAGAGTACTTTGAAAAAGAAATGCTGCACTGGCAAAAGAAAAGTCAAGAAAGGCCTACGGTAATTAAAAATTGCCAGTGCGAGAATTAATGTTTACAGCAGGAATTACAAAATAAGAAGGACTGGTTGACTTTACGTAGCAGAACGCTCAAATCTTTTCAGGCAAACATATGTGAAATGAGGGAGCAAGTAGCCCAGTGTAAGCAGAAAATGGTAATAGAACTGTAAAAAAATTAAAAATTATGCCAAGAAGTAAGGGAATAATAAAATGACTCTGCCATTACTCAGTAGACAACCATCAGAGGCAAGCACTTTGTAGAGAGAGAGAGAATCATCCACTTTTGCCAAAGGCCTCATTCCACCCACTTATGACTTCCTATGGACAGGCGGAGAGGTGTCTAACATCCCGTCTACAAACTTGTTTTGATCAGGAAGGAGACATAGATGACTTCCCACCTTTACCAGAGAGAAGGAGGGAGGGTAACCCATTCAGCATGTCAGGAGGTGACAGGAGTGGAAATGAAGATACATCTGGGCCTGAGGAAAATTTTTATGAAGGATTGAGGGATCTGGGACTGCAGAAAAGGATCCTGCAGAGAAATCATTCAGCCCACTTAGCTGGCATGGAAAGACAAAAGCTTCAGCCAAGTAAGGGCATTTTAAAAGTCTTTTCAGATTAGGGAAAATGGGTGGATACTTCTAGGCAATACGGGAAAAGAAAACAGTGGCTATTTTAAGCTCTAAGAGGAAGAAAACCAATATTATCCAATCTCTCAAAAAGGATCCCTGGAAAATAATCCGGAGAAATCCCAGAGAAAAAAAAAACAAAGGACTATGCCTATGTCCTGGGCATCTAGAAGACAGTCCCTAAATCAGCACAGTAGGGAAGGACCAGATGACAATATGAAATACAGCAGCAGTAGCGCTGACTCTGAGGAAGATTGGACACAAGAAGGCCATTGCCCAAAGGAATTTCATCAAAGACCCTATCAAACAAATCAAAGCTATCAAACATTTTATGATTCCTTATCATAAAAATACGAAATATTCTGTGGGGGAATATCTAGAGTACGTTGGGCAGATGTTGTCTTCAGATGGAATAAGGAGTGATTTTAAAAATGCCAAATGGACGTTCTCCCCTGAATTTTCCAGCTTCTTTACTGGACTGGTGGACCAAAATGACCATAAATGGTCTACTTATAAGGTAGCCATTTTAAAACATGTCTGCACTCATAGAAACCCACATGAGGCCCCTATAGCTAGATACAATATGGTATGTAGAGAATTTGCCCAAGAGTTGGATCGTGCATTTGCAAAGACTTCTCGCACTCCCAAAATACATGGCCACCCAATTAGCAAGGGACTTTTACAATTTGTAAAGTTTTGAATGGCTGATTCCACAAGCCACATGGATTTATGAAGTCCAAAAGCCTTCAGAAAACAAAAACAACCCCAAAACTCCCAACTCAGCTTCAACACCAACCACCGTGAAAGAGGCGGAGGTGAAGAGTGCCCCTTCACTGGATCTGTGTTTGAAGAATACTCCTCTTACCACCAAACAGAATGACCGACAGAAGAGGCCCTCTTTCTAGCCTTAATCGAGCAACATTCAACGAGTGTTCCAAAATACTGACTCTTCTGAAACTCATACCTACGTAGGTCCATGGTACCTAAGCTCTAGGCCCATTGTGCGCTACAGATACACTAACCCCACAACAAGGGGGGGGGATCCAAATCGAGAGGCCGTTCCCCAGGGAAATCCTACTGAAAATGTCTCACTTGAAAGAAATCCAACACTGCCTCAAATCAACATTTTCAAAAAATATGTTCTTCCTCCTCATAGATTTCAGGACAATAGAATTCAGAATGAATGTGAGTGGATACCCTGAAATTAAGGTTACAGTGGTAACTTTCAACCATACCTGAGCTACATTGGTAGGAGGGATAGCTACCCTTCCAGAGACCAACATAGTTATGACCCAAGACCTCCCTATGGTTCCAAGGTAGGAGAAAAGATCTCTCAATTTGAGGGACAGGTCAAGCAAATGACTGAAAACATTGGACAAATGTTGAGGGCCCAACAGAACTTTCAGACAACCATTGGTCCGCAAAATGCCCCAATGTCTGGGACAGGTGCTCCGGGGGGACAATGACAAGAGGCAAACAATCCAAGTAATAGAAGAAGAATGGGATAGGCATGAAAAGATATGCCATGCCTTAGAGAAAGCTTGCTTTCTAACCCATAAAATGATCCCTGAATTAAATAAGGAAGTGCATACTTGGGGTGCGACCCAATGTTATGCCCTAGAAATAAATGACATCAAGAAAATTCATGCCGAGCTGTCTAATAACTCCCAAATGAACATCTATCGGAAGAAGATCGAAGGTCATTCTGATAAAACTGGAAATGTCTTGGCCCATCAATTGGCTCTACATGAGGAATTCATATATATGGAGCACCTCTTGGGAGAAATCCAGGTCACAGTAGTGACCAGATCACAAACTTGCACTGACAGTGAATTTACAGCTGCTCAGTGGGGTAGAGATGCTCCTGGTGCAGACTTGATCACTGTTCAAAAAGTGGACCCTATTATGTGGAAATTCTATATATACTTAGAAGATCCAGACCGATTTCCTCTGCCAGAATCGGACTATAATGAAAAGGAAGATCTTGCTATATGATGAAATTTTAGAATATGTTTAAGATTCAAGACGGGCTGTTGGTGACGAACCCCCAATCTGTGTATAACCAGTGTGAGGTCCCTACCTCCTTCCGAAGTCTGATGCTGAACCATGTCCATGACACAGACACTGCCAGTCATAGTGGATTTCAAAAAGACCCTTGGGATACTGCGAGAAGTCACTGACTGGCTCCATGTGGGCAAGGATCTCAACACATATTTAAAGGAATGTCTTGCGTGTGCTCAGTTCCAACTGAGTTCTCCTACACACAGAGCTCCTTTACAGAAAAATATGACGTTACCATTGTCTGATTTGCAAGTGCACTTCATTGGACCAGTAACCCATTTTTCCAGGGGAAACAAATGCATGTTGATGGTGCCATGTCTCTTCACAAAGTGGATTGAGTGTTTTCCTGCCTCAAATTGCAAGGCAGAGAAAGGCGGCATTTTGATGATTAACACTATCTTTTCACAATTCAGTCTTCCACACATCATTGAGTCAGATAGAGGTAGTCATTTTACCAGGGAGATGATGACTGAGATGTAGGAAATTTTAGGAGTGAAAAGAAAACTCCAGATCGCCTACTGCCTAGCATCATGCTGGGGTGTGAAGAGATACAACAAGACAAGTTAAGTATCTTGAAGAAGTTTGTGGCTGATTCTGGACCAAGTTGGGACATACGATTGCCACTTGTCCTGATTGTCATTCGACCTACCCCTTGTTCTGCCACAAAGATGTTTCATTTTTGACTAATGGCAGGATGAAAAATGGTATTACCTCAACATTTGCTTTACCAAACTCAGGAACAGATGTTGATAAATGCCTCAAATACTCTTGAGTACATTGAGAACTTGAGGCAACATCTAAGGCATGCTTTTGCAAATGCCCAACACAATCTAGAGAACTCTGCTGAAAGGATGAGGATGCATTATGATCTCAATACAATCTAAGTCATGTATTTATGTATTTATGTTTACATTTGTAAAGCACACTGAGCCCAGGGGAATCACAGCACTGATAAATAACAAGTTATAAGCATGACTTATTAAGTTGGTCAGGTAGTGTGAGGTAATACCCAGGTCCATGTTTATGCTAAAAGCCAGGTTTTTAAGGTTTTCCAGCAGCTCACAGGGCAGGCGGTACACTGCCATATTAGGGAAGCTCAAGCCACTAGATTTAGCCAATCTAAATTTCAGGTAGATGAGCCGGCGGACATAGGGTGATCTAGTTGGTCTGGTTGATTAGACTTTCCTGATTTTCTGTCTGAGGTAAGGGAGAGCAGAGTTGGAGAGGCATCTATGAGTGATAGACAAAGTTAGGAATATGATCCGTTCTAATATCGGGAGCCAGTAAACAATTCTTCTTTCGGTGGAGATATGCTCTAGTTTAGGGATGTTGAGTGCTGCTCATAGAGAATTACACTGGATAACCTGCATTTTATGGATGTTGAGCGCTCTAGTGCATGCAAAGGGTGTATTACAATAGTCAAGTCTAGATCCGATAACCACTTGGGCAACCCCAAGGCCGCTGTCAGGGGATAAAAATAGCCTGCATGCGTTAATCAGTTTAGTTTTGTAGTATAGTCATCAGAGGAGGTGATGACATTCACTTGACGGTTAAGGGGGAGGGTGGTATCTAGAGAGAGTCCCAATGTCTTCACTGTCGGGGAGACTGGGATCAGGATAACATCCATATTGAAGGAAGCATATTGAGAACTGATCCTCTTAATCACTGCTGGAGTCCCCACAAGGAGGATCCCAGTCTTATGATCATTAAGACAAAGGTGGTGTGTAGCCATCCAAGCCTGTATAGTCAGGTAGACAGTTTTTAAAGTGTCTGAGTCCTCATGTTAATTGCCTGAGAAGGGAAGGAGGATTTGAGTGCCATCAGTGTAATTGGTATATGATATATCAATTGAGTCTAAGAGGTCAAACAGAGGTTTGGTAAATATATTGTAAAGAGTGTGGGATGCACAGGAACATTGAGGCACACAACAGGAGATGAGTGCCGGGGGGCACTAGCATTGTCTGTGAATACTCTTATGGACCTTTCCTCCAGAAAGGTAGTGATCCAGTTTGTAGCTCCGGTTGAGAAATGAGCTGCAGTGGTAAGGTGATGACAGAGGAGCTTATGGCCAACCAGATCATATGCAGCCAAGAGATCTAGGAGTAGAAGGAGGACCTGCTGTCTCTCATCCCTGATGTTATCGAGCTGGTTGTTCAAGTCAAGCAGGGATGATTCTGTTCTGTGGCCTGGACAGAGTCGGAATTAGCGCATTCGCAGGATGTGGTTAGCTTCCAAGTAGTACTGGATTTGAATGTATGCTGCCCTGTCCAGGATCTTCACGAGGAAGGGGACTGTTGTGATAGGCCAGTAGTTATTTGGGGCAGAGTTGTCTAGGGAAGGTTGTTTAAGTAGTGGGAGTACCCGAACTTCCTTGAGGCTTGTGGCGACTAGACCAGTGATGAAGGAGGCTTAATGAAAGCAGTGATGAAGGGAGCCAGGTCCTCAGAGCAGTCTTTGATAATGATGGCTGGACATATATCGCCTTTGCAGCTATGTGTTTTCAGGCCCATTAGGATAGCAGTAACTTCAGCCACAGTGACACTGCCGAAGCGAAACAAAGGACTGTCTCATCGGGCAGTGGGGGTGGGGCAATAAGGAGGGGCTGTTGGAGGGTTCTAAGCATGGATTGCTTGAGTTTCATTTTTTATGTAGGGTGTCTATTTTGTCACAGAGGGAATTTGTATAATAAAATGGGAGTATGTGGTAGGTGACCTGGTATATCTATATAATGTTTAGCGAAATCAAGTCAAGGAGAGGATGTTTTGCCTTCTTGGTGTGGGGATTATTTTGATTATCAATACCATTTCTCCAGTTACCTATGACATCTGAATCCCAAAATGTGATCTGGATGATGCAACATGTGTCCACATCAATCAATTGAACAGCTGTCACCCTAGGCCAGCTTTGAGAATGATTGAGGAGCCATCTGAAGTTAGGCCTGAAGAAAATGATGAAGACTGAAAGCAACAGACCAGAAAAAGATGAAATCAGGAAAAGTAACGGGTAGTAATTAAGCTTGGAGTGCAAGAGAATGAATGGATGAAAATATTAGGATTAATTAATAAGTTATGTAAAGGTTCCATCACATTGTATTGTGTCCATAAAAATATATGTCCCTATGAGTCACTAAGTCAGCATGTCTTCCCCTCTCTGTAGATAACTAATATAGAATTCTTTCTAGGACCTGTGAACCAGGCAAGGAGATGCCAACCAGGAAAAAATAAACAATAGATAGTGAAGAAGATCCTGTTGGAAAATAAGACTTCTATCGTTCATTAAGTGGAAGGTGACGGTGCTGGAAAAGACAAATCCAAGATTAACCTGAAATGGAGAAAAACAAATCAAAATACTTTGAGCAACTCCTTTGTCCTTCCCCTTTTGATACTGCAAGGAGTAAGAGCAAGGGGATGTGGGGGATTTGTGGGGAAGTCTAACTCATACGGAAAGATGCAGAGAAAGACATAATTTTAAAATAAACACATAAACTGCAGCCTGCATGCAGCATTTGGAAAACACACACGAAAACACATGTGAAATGTTTTGCAGTTATGCAAGACTATAACTGACAATCCTTGTGATGAACATTTCAAGTACTAGAAATAACCTGCACATTTTATTAAAATGATGAATTGCTTAACCTAATGAGAAAGAGAAAAGCAGTTTCAAAAAAGAAAAACAAAGGTGCATGTTATGCTGCTGTATATTTTGGGAAAATGTAAAATCAAAGGGAACAAAAAATTATACATTTTATAAGCTGAAAGTGTGAATGGGACCAGATTAAATGAAGCCAGAACTAAACCCTTGAAATTTGTATTCTGCCCACGCCAACTCCCCCAAAATGAGATGTGAAAACAGATACCATTCTTTCTCACAGAGATGGACTAGTGTAGGGCCATAAAGATAACAACTGGGCCTGACTGTAATTCCTAAACCAGCCTTTATAGGTTGTATCTGTGTATGATGTGTTTAAGATAATTAAGTAATGGGGGTTCAGTGTGACCAGCTGATCTCCCAGGCCCTCATGAAAACAGTATAGAAAATATCTGTAAAAACAAACGTTAAACTGAAGAATCTACAGACAGGGCTGGACTGGCTGGATGTATGTGTTTTCTGCAAAAATATTTCACCTAATGGAGATTTCACTGAATCCATTTCACCGAAAAACTAAATTAACTTTTTACTTTTTCTACTTTGCTTTTGTAATGCCGGGGAGACTCCCTGCAGCCCCCCTCACCGCTCCCTACCCTAACTTATATCCTTAAACCACCCCCACCTATTATGCATTACACATATACCATTGAAATCTATGGTTATGGGATTGGCCTATAGAGAAAGCTGGAGATCTTCTGGTAGGCCTCTGCACCCTGGGCCTCTTTTGTGTGTTGAACTATTTTATTTCCACATTTTTCCATATGAAAGGGGCTGTATGGGACCACTTTGAAAATTGCTTCCAGGGCCTCATTTGGTTCCCAGTCCACCCCTGTCTACAGACCTGGGAACTGGCCAAGGAGGGAAGTGACAAAGGTTATAAAGCCCTTAAGAGCCAAACTACCAAGCCCTTGGGGTCATACAGATTAGCCCTGAACTAACAGCTAGAGAACTGAAGTCTCCAGATGCTCTGTGGGTGACAAGCCCTTGGGGTCATACAGATTAGCCCTGAACTAACAGCTAGAGAACTGAAGTCTCCAGATGCTCTGTGGGTGACAAACCCAACAGCAGATGCAATTTAATATTTGGTATTGGAAAAAATATTTTTACAGTAGGATTCACGATTTTGCCCATAATTCTTGAACAGAAACACATAGAAAGTACATTTTTCTTTAGCAGTGTTCATCTAGAAATGATAGCAGTGGTAGAAAAACAAAATTTGTGTGAGGTCATTTTCAGTATGCAATTAGGTCAATCCCCTTTTTGTTGCAAAGAAGTGGCACATGCTAGTGTGTCAAAATACTATAAAGAGGGAAACCCAATTCCTACTACTTGCGTAGTAACTCTACCTTTTATCGGGGGAGTTATATTGTGAGACAGGAGAGGTAGTTAGTCAGTATATCAACAGCTTACAGTCGAACTTCATTAAATTAAGACTGTACAACATATAATTCAATAAAATTTTAATTTTATATTAATGGAAAAATTGTGGCTTAAAAAAGTAATAGGGTATTCGCTTGTACTTAGCATAAAACAATTGTATATTGTTTAAAAGACAAACAACTTTGTTGGGACACTATAATTATTGCCAGAACAATAATTGGCTTCCATCTTAATGATAGAGGTGTGGTTCTGTGATGAGTGTGGGAGGCAGTAATTGTCTCACACTTAACACAGGACCTCTATTAGGGTTGTTAGATCATCATACTAGTGTTAATGCTAGATGGTACAACTAGACATATTTCAGTTCTTATAGTTATTCATTGAACTTTCTTCAGGAGCAGTGTCATATTCTAAAAAAACACACAACAGTGACAACATCAACGTGAACAAATCTATCGGAATTTTCTGTTATTGCACTTCTCTTAAATTGATAGTTGCGGTTGCTTGTGTTCGATAGTGGATTTAACTGTTCTTGCTGTAGCTGTTGATAACAAGAAAGTGTTTAAAAGATTTAGATGAATACTTTACGATAAAATTAATTTATCAGACTAGGCTAGGCTACTTAATTACCTAGTATGGCCAGCAACGAGTGTTTATTATAGAGGAATCTTCCTGTTGTGAATTCAGGCTTTAGTCCTTTACGTCCATAGTGGCTACTTAATGGAATCCACTGGGATCTGCAAGAATAATTTGCCTATAATAATTAAACTACTGTCGGTTCAAACCGGCTTTTTCTCCCATAGCACGTGTAATGTTAACGTTAAGGGGGTAATTCATAGAATTCAGCACACAAGTGGCGCACGCGGCTGGCGCACAGTGTGCGCGTGCGAATCCCTGCGCCAGCCGCGTGTGCCAAAACCCATTTCTGCGCACAGCGTATTCATGGATTCCAGCTACCAAAACCAGCCGTGGCGCACAGTGGAGCAGCGACCCTGCAGCAGCGCCAGTTACACCCCCAAGAACGCCTCTCGCGCAGGGAAAAGCCATCAAAATCCCCAATCCAGCACAAAGGGCTGCGCTAACCCTGTACCAGCACGGCAAGCGGGCTACGTGTATCACAGGGGTGCACGGGAAGTACCTCACGTCATTTCAGCTGGGTACATGCATTTCAGGGGTGCGCGGGAAGTTCCACACGCGATTTCAGCAGAGTACGTGTATTTCAGGGGTGCGCGGGAAGTTCCTCACGCGATTCCATCAGGGTACGTGTATTTCAGGGGTGCGCAGGAATTTTCACACGCGATATCAGTAGGGTACATGTATTCCAGGGGTGCGCGGGAAGTTCCACATGCAAATGTCCAGGCTACGTGTATTTCGGGGTGCGCGGGAAGTTTCACATGCGATATCAGCAGGGTATGTGTATTCCAGGGGTGCGCGGGAAGTTCCACACGCGAATGTCCTGGCTACGTGTATTTCGGGGTGCGCGGGAAGTTCCACACGCGAATCTCCTGGCTACGTGTATTTCGGGGTGCGCGGGAAGTTACACACGCGAATCTCCTGGCTACGTGTATTTTGGAGTGCGTGGGAAGTCTCACACGCGAAGTCAGCAGGGTACATGTATATCAGGGGTGCGCGGGAAGTTACACACACAAATGTCCTGGCTACGTGTATTTCGGGGTGCACGGGAAGTTCCACACGCGAATCTCCTGGCTAGAGTATTTTGGGGTGCGCGGGAAGCTACACACGCGAATCTCCTGGCTACGTGTATCTTGGGGTGCGTGAGAAATCTCACACGCGAAGTCAGCAGGGTACATGTATATCAGGGGTGCGTGGGAAGTTACACACGTGAATGTCCTGGCTACGTGTATCTTGGGGTGCGTGGGAAGTTTCACACGCAAAGTCAGCAGGGTACATGTATATCAGGGGTGCGTGGGAAGTTACACATGCGAATGTCCTGGCTACGTGTATTTCGGGGTGCGCGGGAAGTTTCACACGCAATCTCAGCAGGGTACGTGCATATCAGGGGTGCGTGGAAAGTATCACACGCGATTCCATCAGGGTACGTGTATTACAGGGGTGCGCGGGGAGCACCACACGTGAATTGCACGTGTGGGTCCTCCCAGGTGTTCCCTCTACACCCTCCACAGCCCCTGCAGGTGGCTCACACCACAGGGGCCTACCCTGCACATGTCCTGCAGGCACCCCATTCACCATGGCCATGCCCCCCAGCCAACCCACATGTCAACTATCACTACTGCTCACCAACGCATGTCCCCCTGCACCCCCAGCCACCAGGCCCGCACCCATGTCCAACTCATGTCCCCACCACCCCCACCCCCAGCACTGTGGGGCACCTGCCAGCAGGCCCCCACCCATGTCCAATTCATGTCCACACCACCCCCACCCCCCAGCACTGTGGGGCACCTGCCAGCAGGACCCCACCCATGTCCAACTCATGTTCCCCACCACCCCCACCCCCCAGCACTGTGGGGCACCTGCCAGCAGGTCCCCACCCATGTCCAACTCATGTCCCCACCACCCCCACCCCCCAGCAGTGCAGGGGCACCCTCCACCAGGCCCCCACCCATGTCCAACTCATGTCCCCACCACCCCCACCCCCCAAGAGTGCAGGGGCAGCCTCCACCAGGCTCCCACCCATGTCTCCCACCACCCCCACCCCCCAGCAGTGCAGGGGCAGCCTCCACCAGGCCCCCACCCATGTCTCCCACCACCCCCACCCCCAGCACTGTGGGGCACCTGCCAGCAGGCCCCCACCCATGTCCAACTCATGTCCCCACCACCCCCATCCCACAGCAGTGCAGGGGCAGCCTCCACCAGGCCCCCACCCATGTCCAACTCATGTCCCCATCACCCCACCCCCCAGCACTGTGGGGCACCTGCCAGCAGGCCCCAACTCATGTTCCCCAGCCAACATGTCATCACAATCTAGATCCCTGGTCCCTATGGTCAGCCTCCAAATGCAAAACACCCTCCCGAGTATTGCATCCACCCACTCAGAAATGGCAATTACATGACAGAACACCAATTGCAAGTTTCGAAAGAAACACATGTACCTCACATATACCCAATGGGTGTCAGTGAATCTCAAAACCCATATCATGATATGCATGAAACCAATGAGATGATACTACACATTGAAGTTCGATAAAAAAATATGTATTAAAGGAAGCATCAATAGATTCAAAAATAAAGAAACAGAATGGGAATGTACAAAAAAGAAAAGAAGCATGTCCGTGAAAAAAAGCAAAACCGAAAATCATAATCCAAAGTAATGGTGTCCAAAGTCACTGTCCACAAAAGAAAATCCAATGGGAAATAATAATTGAAAGCCATTGCTCCATGGGTAAATTGTGAAAGAAAAATAAAATCCAACAGTGAACTATGTACAGACGAACAAGCCAGGGTCCATTATCCCAACAAAAGAAATGAAACCTATCTAACAACACTAACTAATAAAAATAAACTATATACAAAAATGTGGCCAATGTCCAAAAGGTCCAAAATAAATAAAAAAACAAAGGAAACCTAACACTAACTACATAACTATGTACAAGGGCAGCGGGCTAGTCTGACGGCTCACTTTTGGATGTCCCGGGCCAGGGCATCATCGAACTCCTGCTCAATGTCCCGGAGGCGTTCCTCCTCCATGGCCCTGAGGGTCCGCAGGGCCATCGACGTGTCCACCTCCAACCCCCTGCGGATTGCCTCGAGGCACTCGGCCCGCCTCAGGGCCCTCCGCAGGGAGTTCTCCGCCCTGACCATCGTGAGCCGTGCCTGTTCCACCTGTTGCCGCTCCGCATCTATGGCGTGGCCCAACCGCTGCCACACGGAAGATACTCTCTGTCCTGGGTCCTCCTGCCCTCCGGCCGATGCCTGCCCCTCTGATGTTGAAGGCCCCGAGCCTTCATGGCTCCCACCACATTGCTGCTGCTGCTGTGCCTCTGCCCGTGCACTGCCTCCTGCTGCCTGCACATCCTCCGCCGGCTGGGGTGCAGTCGTTGATGTGGCCACCCCTGCTGGATGTCCGACTCCCGACTGTGGCAGGGATGCCTCCTCCACCAGCCTTGCCGCACCGTCAGAGGCAGCTCCCCAGGGCACCCAGGTGACTGATGGGTGGGAAGATGGCACAGAGGACGACTGGCGCGTAGGTGGTTCAGTTGAGGAGGGGGTCGTAGCAAGCCCCATCAAACGGAGGAATCCAGCCTGGGTGACCTGTCCCAGTAGGCTGACGTGGTCAACGAGCCATTCGAGATGACGTGCAGTCTCCTCATGAAAAGACTGCAGGTCACCTCGCATGGCCCGTTGACACAACGCCACACCAGTCAGGACAGGCTCAACCCGGACCCGGATAGCCACGTCCGCAGGCAGAGGAAAGCCAGTTGTCGTTTGCTCATCCCCTGCCTGAGAACGGGTCTGGACGTAGGCATCCCTGCTGGTGCAAGATGATGCAGGGACAGGATCAGGGACAGGATTGCACACAAGCACCCCCGCTGCGGCCTGTGCTGCCTCCTGTCCCTGGTCCTGCACTGCACCACTAGCACCAGTGGGATCCCCACCTCCAGACCCCGTCTCTGCTGCTTGCACGGCCTCCTCCTCCACCAAACCCCCCACCAACCTGGATGACTCCGTGCCATCTTTCCCCGTTGGGCCCTGTGGGGTCCCAGCTGCCCCTTCTGCTGCCGAGGAGTTCAACTCCAACCTCCGCCTCTTGGACCTCCCCCCGGCAGCTGCGGCCTGGGACGCGGCACCGGACTCCTCACTCCCCGACGAGATGACAACCTGGGAGGGGAGCCGGGCCTTGCGTCTCCGGCTGGCGGTGGGATCCCCGCCGCTGTGCTCCACAGCACCTTCTCCGCCCTCTTCATCAGTTGACGCTGCAGACAGGGAGAAATAAAACACAGGCATCAGGGCACTGTACAATGGACACATACACACATGACAGTTGTACATGAGTGGCATTGGCAAACCTCAGACATGCCATCACAATCCCCAACACACATGTCATTTCAACTCGCACACATGAGCCATACCACAGCCGTATCACAACTGCCAGCACCATCCAAACACATACAACAGCATGAGCAGGCAAAGCTGAGCCAGACATCACATGTAACACAGGAAGTGCACCACACATGTACACACACCACCACACTTGCATGCATGTGTACACCTCTGCCAAGTGTCGCAGTGTTCAGATGGGCATCCATGTCACATCTGCCAATCAGGCTTCCACATCCCGCTGTCACATGCATCCATGTTGCATCACTGTTGCACCCTTGTCAAATACACACAAATGCACATGTACACAGTGCTGATACATGCAGCTGAAAACAGCATACATGCGTGACATCACGGACATGTCTACTTACATACACATTCATCCAAACATGTGTGCCCACACAACTGCATTTGAGATGCAAGCCTACACACACAAGCACCATCCATGTCTCACACATTACAGCCCTCGCACGTGTTAGCCCCACGGCCCTGTACACCCCCACCCATACTCGACCCCATATAAATAGATGTGCAACCTGCACACTACTGAAACATCACCACACGCACAGATCACAATCAGGATGCATGTACACTTACCGCTCGACTCCAGACGGGTCTGCCTCTCAAGGACCTGGAGCGCTGGGGATATGCGTTCAGGACGCTCATTTGATCTTCCGACAAGTGGCCCCGGCGCCCCTTGGCATCCGCTGCCTTCAAGAGGCGCCGGGCCTTGTTCAGGGTCCTGGACCTGAAGTCCTCCCAGCGCTTCTTGACATGTTGGAAGTCGCGGACTGCCACCCCCTCCGCGTTGATGGCAGTCACGATGTCAGTCCAGTTCCGAGTCCGTCTTTCCTTGTCGGCGCGGGAACTTCCGAAGAGGGCATCATATTGCCCCAGCACTTGCTCCACCAGGACACCAACTTCCCTGGCACTGAAGCTGGTGCCCCTCTGCCACTCCGGCCTGGGGTTGTCAGTGGTGCCAGATGTTGCAGTGCCCGACATGACAACCCCAGAGGCAGGAGTGGGTGGGCAACTGGGTCCTGGGGCTGGGCTGTGGAGCGATGGAATCCCAGTCGGGAGTCTTCGGTTCCAGCAGGGGTGGTCACAGCAACAGCACCCCTGGTTGATGTGCTGGCAGCAAATGGCAGGGTACGTGGGCAGCAGGCAGTCAGGCAGCAGCAGATGGCAGGTGGGAGCGTGCTCAGGGCTCTGGGGGGCAGTAGTTCGGCCTTCTGGGCAGGAGCGTGGTCTTCTGTGTGCTTACGCGTGGCCAGCTTGATACGGAGTGATTTGGCACATGAAAATTCGGCACGTCAGCATGTAATTCGAGGAAAGGCCCTTAGCGCGTAAGCGCGTCTGCACGCATATGCAATTTCAGTGGACAGAAGGCCCCTCAAGCGCAAGCGCCCCTGTGACGTTACGCGCACAGGCGTGCATGGCCATTTCAGCGCACGTGAAAAACTGCACGTCCGCGTGTAATACGGGGAAAGGGCCCATGCGCGTAAGTGACGTGACGCGCGCGTGCGTTTCCCTCAGCACGGGTTAAAGGTGAGCGGGCCCAGCAGTTCGCTGTACATGCCTTTCGTGGAGACCGACGTGTGTTGCTGCTTCCTGTTGTTTCGCGTGCCATCACATCTTCACAGCTATCAAGGACGTATCTCTTCTTTTGGCGGGGGTATTGGCTACGCGTGTTTTTCTGCATCGCGCTAGTCAGACAGTGAGTCGCACACGCTCTTTTTCCCACTGCGGGTGCCCCTGTGTATCGCACCCATTTTCGATGTCATAGTATCCTGCGTGTCTCACGCGTATGCGTTATTCATTTTACTGGGTGCCACCGCGTACTGCGGGAGGTTGAATCCACGCACGTAGGCTGCAGAGTTGCGTGCACGGTTTTACTGCAGTTTTGGGGTGCCTGAGCGTTGCGTGACCCGTCACTACATCACCGGGGTCACATACAGCCTTGCAGGTGCAGGGGGGCTGTTAACATCTTGCTTCCCACCCCCTTCACCCCAATTGCCCAGGTCAATTGTGGTGTACACCTCCCATTGGCACCACTCCATCTGTGCCGGCACTACTACATCTGTGCCATGGTTGGGAGGCCACCAAAGGTGAGGGGCGCCTCAGCTGGGCGTCCTCCTCGTGGCGGGCGTGGTCGGGGACGTGGCCGTGGTAACCAGGGAGTAGGGGGACTCCAGGGTGTCCAGGGCAGCCACAGAGGGGGAAGAGGCAGGGGTGCGCCACTTGAGCACAATGTTGTGCCATGTGTCGGTGCAGTCAAGCCACCACCCCCTGTGGTTCCGTGGGATGCAGCTTCTGCATCTGGCACTGGAGCCCGTGTGACCCGGCAGTCCGTTCCATCGACTGCCACGGGCCGAAGGGTAGTGGTAGCTGCAGGTGCAGCTGTGGACACCGCCACCCAGGCTCGGGGTCTGCCAGCGCAGGCTGTGTTGGCACTTTAAGAGCCCTTGGTAGATCTCCAACAGGCCAGGGGGGAAACCATAGGGGCAGGCCGGGCTGCTCAGACCAAGACACGTGTCCCTGGGGCAGTCATGTCATCTGCTGCCCCGAACAGCCGGGTGTTGGCAAGTGCAGGGGCAGATGCACCCAACAGCACCCCGGTTGTGAGTCTGCCAACCAGGACCTTTGCGGTCAATGACCCTGCCACAGCTGGTGTTGCTGTGCAGGGTCCATTAGTGGGCACCCAGCTGCCACTGACACAAGTCAGGCCTTTGGTCATCCCTCCACCTGCCACTCCCTTGGCTCAATCCACCGAACCCACTGGCCACATTAGCCAGCCAGGGCCTGCGCCACAATCCAAGAGGAGGAAGGTTGCACCTGCAGCACAGACTGGGACCCCACACACAGCCACGACCTCCTGCACGTCGAGGAAGAAGCCTTTCTGTTAGCAGGAACTGGACTTCCTCGTGGATTACGTGCGGGGCCACAGCCGTGACATGCTAGTGGGTGCCAATAGTCAGACTACGGCTGCCCAACGTGACACCCACTGGAACCATGTTGCGGAACATGTCAGTTCATTCGGCCATGAGGTGCGCAACGCGCAAGAGTGCAAAATGCGTTGGAATGACATCAAACGCAGCACTAAGGATAAGCGTGCCTCTAATTACAACTTGACTCTGGTGACTGGCGGTGGGCCTGCACCAGAGGAGGAAGAGCTCACTCCGTATGAGGCACTCGTTGCGGAGTTCATACCACCTGAATTGGTCAAAGGAGTGGGAGAGATGCTGGACTTTGATGCCCAGTCCAGTGAGTGTTGATGTGTGTTTGTTGAGGATGTGTGTGTTTCACTTGTGGGATGTGTTGTGCATGATTGCCGCTACATGTGACGTGTACATGATTCTGATGTGTAAGTAATGCAATGCTTCCGTCATGCATTTCTCCTCTGCCTGCATGCGGGGACTCCATGTAGGCATGCTCCCTTGCCCCTCCTCTGCCACTCTGCACCCCAGTTCCACCTTTGCACTGGTGTTCTTCAATCTTGCCAATGTGTACTTTCTTGTTCATGCGTCCTGTGTAGATGCTAACTTCCAGCGTAGAATCTGCCAAACATATGCCGTGTGGTACAGCCTTAGTACTTGATGCAGGGTATCTCACTTGTACTGTGCATAGGTCAGATCTCCCGCAGGGACATGAGTGCCCATTCATGCTCCATGTGCATTGCACGCATGCCCCTATGTGTCCTTGACTGGATGATCACTGTAATACAAGTCCTTGGTTACATACATTGCCTGCCATCTCATCAGCCTTCCCATGTCAACTGTGGCTCAGTCCTGCGTTGCACACATGTTTAGGGTCTGACAATCTGTGTGGCTCACAGGCCTCAGCCTGTTCAAAAGTGTCCTGCTTACTGTACCTGCATCATTTGCAGTGTTGTCACTTGAATCACATTCAGCTGTATGGTCAGCCTTTTGATACCATGCTAGGCATCCCTGCTTTGGTACTGGGGTGGAGGGGTGCTTGGCTTCTAGATATGGTACACATTGAATGCACAATGCACGTGATGTCTGAATTTGACATTGCACTGCCTTCACATTTCCTGGCACACACCATGGAGTCCTTGTACATGTAGGTAGTGAGTGGCGTACACATTTTCTGCACTGCATAGACCCACTTCCATGGAAACTGCCACCTTTCAACAGGTCTGATCACAGAAGCAATTCAAAGTTGACCCAGCATGCATGGCAGGCTATATGTTGTGTGTCACATGTCTGCCTGATGCGTTTGCTGTCGGTGTGTGTGTGTTGTGTGCTTCTGACATGTGTAGTGACCTTTTTTCTCTCTATTTTTCAGGTGATGACGCAATGGAGCCGGAGGATGGTGTTGTCATGCCAGACACAGGGTTGTTACCACTACATCAACCCGGCACTAGTGGGGGTTGTGGGGTGGCACGAAAACCCCCAAGTGCTACAGTCCATCTTGTCTCTGGCTGCCTATGAGTCCAGCCTTGATGACGACCCTGACGTCCATGTTGAGTTGGATGAGCATCAAGTCCATGTGTCAGGGGTGAGTGATTCTGATGTGGACACTCCTCTGTCTGTGACCCCTGCACTGAGGGATCAGACAGTCTTGGTTCCTCCGCCCGTGGTGGATCGGGATGCAGGGTCACCCTCCACACCAGTCACTGATGTGCCTGGGACATCACGTCGACGGGGGCATGTAGTCGTGCAGCCGTGGGCGGTGCCAACACAGCGAGGACCCCCGGTCCTTGGGTCCCGCAGGGGTCAAGCCCGGCAACGCGGTCGCCGCGCGCAACCACAGTATACTGACTGGGAGCAAGACATGACTGCCAATTCAGAACGGCAGGGGGCAGCAATGGAGAACATCGCTGAGAGCATGGAGCGTGTGGCCCGATCTGTGCTTCACCCTGCTAGGCAGGTGCTTCTCCAGCAGTAGGCGGCACAGTCCACGGCCCGCTCGCTCAGGCTGGGCATGGTGGCCTCAGACAGGGCACGCCAGACTGAAATGTCGTCTCTGTGTCAAGCAATTGCTGCTCACGCAGAGGCACACATGGATGCCCTGAGGGAGGAGTATGCTTCACTCAGATCCACTCTGGGTGTCCTTATGATGTCCCAGAGGCAGCAGGCAGAGGAGAGGTTTGCACAGCTTGAGCGTACCATCTCGGCTGAGCTACAGGCTTGCCGGGAGGTGCAGCGGTTGTCCAGCCAGGCCTTGCAGGAGGAACTCCGTGTTACACGTGCTACCTTGCAAGAGGAAGCATGTGTATCACGTGAGGTTCTGCATGCAGACCTACATCACATCGCCACACAGAACTAGGCTCACCCGTCCGGCAGACTTGCTGCCGACAAGGGGCAAGCTGCGGCTAGGTGTGGCCAGGCTACTGTGCCACGTCTTCCTTTACAGGATGAGCCAGACTCGGACGACCATCTATCTCCCACATAGGTCGGGCTGTGCAGGCGTTGAGCCCATGGAGTTTTTTTTTTGGCTCAGCATCATCGCATGTGGATGTTGAGCAGCAACCTGTACCTCCCCCCTCCTGGGTGCCTCCCCTCCCCCCGGGTCATATGTGGCCATTTTTGATTTTTCGTTTAGTTTAGTTAGTTAAGTTTCTGTTTGATAGTTAGTTTAATTAGGTAATGTAGGTTTTCCATAGTTAGTGTAATTAGTTAATAGTTACTATAGTTTAAAATTGCCTGTCTATTGTGCTTTCATGTGACGGTGCGGTGCTTTGTGGCTTTTGAAGGCATCCACTGTCTGTTCCAGCTCGGCCCTTCAGGCTTGTCTTGTGTATGTGTTTGCTGCTTGGGGTCCTTGACTCACATATGCCACTCATGCCTCCCTTATCCATGGGCTCGCAAGGATGGTTCGGTGTCACAAACTTTTACACAAGGGCTTTGGACTGTCATATCTGTGGCATGTCTGGTGCTGTGTGACTTGTGTTTACACCCCTAGTGGGGATGATTTTGGTGTTATTGTCCACTGTTCAGCTTTTGCTAGATGGGGTGTTTCATGATTAATGTCTACATTCATTGCTATGCATTGTGTAGTTTGTTTCTTATCTTTACTGTACACATGCTTGTTGCAATTCATGCTGTAGATAGTGTTACACACTTTGGATGTGAAAGACGGACTGATGGTGTGATTTATGCTGTGACTCTCTGACATGGTCAAGTAATGAGATGCCTGAAGAGACACACACAGATGACTTTGAAGCATTAATCATGTGTTTCATGCCCTTTCTGCAGGGGGATGAGCCTCCAGAGCACCTTAGCCAGCAGACATGGCCCATTGGACGACGGAATTCTGGACACGTTTGTTGGTGCCCACATGCACATGTGCGCACAAGCAGAGGCACAGGGATTGCAGACCTACATCCTAGAACTGCTGACGTGTTCCAAGGAACTCCAAGCAAGGTGAGCAGCACAGGGGGGCCACAACACAGCAAAGCTTGCACCAGGCGAGTTGCACATGCAGGCTTAGTCACAGCACTGAGGGTGAGCTTGGACGAATATTGGTGTTGAAGCACACAATGCAGCTCAGATGTGTTGGTGGACTGATGGCTGTTGATTGTTAGGTTGTCTGGGACACCTGCAGGGGCAGTGGCACATGCCCTCCGGTACACCAAGGTCCATTGAGGTACTTGTATCAACCATGTAGCCTTCCGAGACATGGAAAGGGGCAGCTCCAGGGACATACAGCAAGGGACATACTCGGGTGCAGTGCATTTCATTTCCATGTACTTTATGATAAATGCACTGCCAACTTTGTTTCGGTCATGGTGGTACGCAACTTGCTCTGAAGTCATGGCTTGCTATATGGGTCTGTCTGCTTACCCAGGGAACATTGCATGTTGTGTGAATTGTGACACATTGGTGTTCCATTTGCCATGCACCCACCGGTGGCTGACTTACTGCATTGACTGTGTAAGACCCGTCACAGGGGTAATGTTATATATGGGTATGAAGCATCTACACCAGATTGTCTGTTTGTAGAGTAGTTTGTTGCTATGGGGCATGTTTGGTGGTGTGTTTTTGTGTAATTGGCACGTACAGGTTGTTGACTGTGGCTCTCTTTGCAGCATTGCAGTGCTCCTGTAACCGGACCTGAGAGTGCGCAGGCAGGAGGCCAGCACTCAAAACCAGAGCTAAGTGTCTTGTTGTTTTTCTTTCAAACTGCTCTGCATAGGCTTGCTGGGGGGTGCACTAATGCATGGATGTATGTGTGATTCAATTTGGTATGTTTTTCCCCCTAATCACCCGGAATCCTATGCAATTTTGAACCCTGTAACCTCTACCCAGTGTTCCTGCTTCCGTACCTATCCAAGCAACGTTCCCTAACTCTCTTTCCACGCTGGGGTTGCGGATGCCTGTGTAAGCCCCAAACTTGCAGGCGCCAAAACCCTAGAGGGGGTGGTTGGTTCGTACCACTCCTAAGTCTGGACTACAGAAGGCCATGACAATGATGTGCAAGTTTGTTTGGATTGTGTATGTGTTCATGCAGGTAGTACATTTTCTTGCATTCCCTACTTTCATGTGTCATTCCTCCTCCCCTCTCCTGCCACTCATTCCAGTTATCCAGTGTGCCAACACCTGTCCCGACTGCATATCCCTGACCCTCCTTCCCCACCAGGGTCTCTGGGGCCTGTGTGAGTTTGACCTTGCAGGCACCCGGGACACGGTGGGGTTGGTTGTTTCATGACACTCCCGCGCCTGTACACGGGACCTGTGACAGTACACATCCGTTCATGGTGCATCATCCTATTTTATGTACCACACATGGTTCACATCGTGTTGTGACATTGTTTTACTGTGCTACCTTGGTTGTTGCATCATTGTGGTAGTACTTGGCCTTTGTGAGGTACTGCTACGTCAAGTCATCTACTGGAGGGTGTTCAGGTTCGTTTTTATGCCTTGGATTTTGTGATTTTGGAAATGAGTGTGGATTCTGAGGGTGCAGGCACCTTTTTACACACAAGGTGGGAGATGGTGACGAAGGGTAAAGGTGATCCTGTGGCCAGGTGGAATTGAGGGTTGAAGGCTCCATGACCCAGGTGCAGTTGTTCAGTGGGTCATGGTCATTTGTGAGGGAGGGGGGGTTGTTGTTGAAAGTTGCCTTGCCCTGCAGTGTGATGGGAACTCTGACATTGTAATGGTGGTATCCTATGTACATGTTGTGTTGTGCTGATCAATGCCTGTTCATGTGTTGTGTTTACCTTTCAGGTGCAAGGGGATAGTTGTGGTTTGACATGCTGGGGTGCACACATGGTGAATGTTCACATGTGATGTGTAGAGAACACTGATGGTCACTTGAGTGCACATCCATATGTCGAGTGCATGTCCTTGCAGACCCACACACTTGCACTCTGATGCACTACATGTACTCCCACCCTTGCATATCCATGTGTACACTGTTTACCTTCTGGTGGCCACTGTGTCCCTGCAGCACATGTTCTGTGACCAATTATGGATCCTGTACATGCCTAATTTGCTTTTTGATGTGGTCTGTCGCTTAGATGTGATGCTCAAGGTGTGCATCACACACAATGGCTGTTCACTGTGATGTGCGCTGAGCAGTGTGTTGCAGGAGTAGGACACAGCAAACAGAAGCTGCAGTGTTGATTTTGCAATGCACAATGTGCATGCAGACAGGCATTCATTGTTATGTTACGTCTACAACTCTTGTAATGCATTTGGAAATGACTTATTTTGGGTGGGAGGTTGTTGGTCAGTCATTTCATCTGATTCCAGGTCAGGCATCATTGTCTGATGCCACTGTACATTTTGGACATGGCAATGTGTACCTTATTGTTACTGTGTTGGTGTATGGGTATTGCTTGCCATGTCATGTTGTGGTTTGGGAGGGTTTGAGTGACATAACAGTGATGGCCATGGCCTGTTTTGCAGCTGTGTGTGATGCACACCTTGCATGTCAGGTTCATCCGCTTCTCAGAGCAACTAGCTGGGGGTAGATCTCTCTCAGCGGCAGGGCCCTCCCTCTAGAACAGCCTTCCTGCCTCACTTGAACTTGAGGGGACCCATCTCCGGTTCGGGAAGCACCTCAGGACCTTCCTCTTTGCTTCTGCTTTCTCTCTGCCTCTCCCTTGCGGAATACTTCACTGGAACTGCACTGGATCTGCAACTGGGCCACTCTCACCGACCTCGGTCCCTGGCCCAGCCACTCTCCACTTGCACTGCCTTCCTGGCAACCCCTGCACTGCGGTACTGTCTCTCTATCCCTAGAGCCCCCCCTTCCCAGCACTTGTCTGCACTTACCTTTGCAGTTGCCACCAGCTGACCTGTATATTTGTTTTTTGGTCTTCTTCCCCTGTACTGCACCCCACCCTCCCCTTCTCCTTGCACTTTTCCCTTCCCCCTGCCCCTGCACTTGCACAATCTAAATGACACCTGGCCTAGTAGTACCGTTGTCTGTCTTCCCTTGTTCCCCCCTCCCTGCCTCATCGCACCTTGAAATACTTGTGTATAGTCCATATCATGTCATAAGTCATATGTGTGCCTTTTGGTCACACAGGATAGCTTGTGTTTAAGTAGCTAGGGATGCAGACGATGTGGCACTTCCATGGCAACTATCTCAGGGTGGTAGGGTTGTGACAGTTGACTATCTCTTTGTCATCATCGATTGTCACCTGGTATGTGCCAGGCCTGTGTGCACTCCGCAGGGGTGGGAGTTTAGGTGAAAAATGTGGCCACAAGCTGGGTCCGTGCTTCCTCGCCACGTGCCCTATCCCCTCCCATCTGCAGCGCCTGTGTCTGTGGTTGGGGATGTGGGGGCACCACCATGTCCACCGGGACGCCCTGCCGTGTTGCAACACATTGTGCAGGACACATGCTGCCACAATGATCCTGCACACTACTGGTGGTGCATAGAGTAGTTGCCCGCCAGAGCGGTCAAGGGAGCGGAAACGTGACTTGAGCACTCCGAATGTGCGCTCCACTATGGCCCTGGTTGCAATATGGGCGGCGTTGTATCTTACCTGGGGTGGTGTGGTGGGGTTCCGGATTGGCGTCATCATGTGGTTGCTCAGAGGGTAGACACTGTCCCCTGGGGAGGTGATAATTGTTGAGATTATTAGGGTTTGGGTATTTGTCTGTGTGTGACTTGCATGCATCAGCATAGGGCATTTGAACTCACCTAGGAGCCATGTGTCGCCATGCTGCCCAGCTTCCAGGGCCCGGCTCAGGGCGGACATTCTGTATATGAAACTGTCATGGGTGGAGCCAGGGTAGTTTGCATAGACAGAGGTGATGATTCCCTTTGCATCGCATACCACCTGTACATTGATGGAATGCCAGTGCTTGCGGTTTCGGTAGATGTGCTCAGTGGCCCTAGGTGGACGCAGGGCCACATGGGTGCAATCTATGGCACCGAGCACTTTGGGGAAGTGTGCCACCCTGAAAAAATCCAGGACAACGGCCTGCCTTTCTGCGGGTGTTCTGGGCATGTATATGTGCCTGCGGACTGAGGGGCGCGCTGTCATGATTGCCAGTACCTGGTGTAGGCAGCGTGACTGCGTGGCCTGTGAGACCCCCCCCATTATGGCAGTAGTCCGCTGAAATGACCCAGTGGCCAAAAAATGCAGGACATTGAGCACCTTCTCCAAGGGGCTCAATGCTTGGGAGCAAAGGGTGGGGGATGTAAGGTCATCTTCCCACTCCCTGACCAGGTCTAGGATGATGTGGGGTGGAAACCTATACCTGCCATAGACCTGGTCGTCAGGCATCCCAAAAAGGCTTGTCCGTGGTGCGAAAATGCGTGCCCTGGCTATTCTCCTCCTCCTGCGGTGTCCCACGATCAGTGCTTCGACAAATGGGGCATTCAAAGTAGCTGTATATACGTGTTTGTTGTTTGCGCGCACTTTTGTACTGTGCGCGGGGACGCTTCCGCCTGCCTTCGTGTGGCGGACGCGTTGATGCCTGTGTGCGTCTTTTGCCGTGCTGTTCGCGTGCGTGTGGGCGTTCCGTGTAGTTCCCTGCAGTACTTCCCCAGTTACGCCTTCTTTTTCACGTGTTCACGCGTTGTTCCCCATTCCGCGTGTTACACCCACTGTTCCGCCCACTTTGGTTTTGTGCGCCGCGCTATATGCGCTTTTGCTGTGCGCGTAGCGCACGCCGTGTATGCCTGCGTGCGCCAAGGCTGGATTGGGCGCACGGACAGCGGGAAGCATGCGCAGCTTCTTCCTTGAATCGCACGCGTGTGCGTGCGCTGCGTTTCTCACGCTTGCGCTCCCTTGCGCCTGCTTGCGCATGGATTTTCGACGCACGTTTGTTCCATGAATCGGCCCCTAAATGCTTACCTTAAGTGAGGAAGCAGTACTCAGAGGTATGAGCAATGTGTGGACCAGAGTTGGTGAATCGTGGCTTTTCTGTTGTAGAACAAGTCACTGGCATAGGGCGATATGATAGATCTGGGAATAGATATAATCGCTCTTGTAACATTTGTTTTAGTAAGTCAATGCTAGCTGTTCGGTGCAGACTTAGATTAGTGTGGCTCACCTTAGCGCTGTCAGAGCAGGCTCTCTATGTGGACCGTGATAACTATTGATGTCTCGCTGTAGAGTCTTCTTTCAGTTCTACCATAGTTTAATCTGGGAGTGGATATCTAAATGCAAAACGGAGTAACATCTGTATCAGCTATGAGTTTCAGGCTCAAAATGTAACATATAAGCCTCTATTATGAGTCAGGCCGTCGATGTTATTGGCAGTTTCATCTTAAATCGTTCAAAAGAAGAAAAGAAGAAATTGTATAATTACCTTCGTACGTGTAACTCGATAAGTTAGACGCGGCTCTCATGGTCGCGGTGCTCTTTGCGGCGTTGTTTCAAAATAGAAAACAAACGCCATCTTGGATGAGGGGAGTAAATAGGTAAAGTTGTCCTATTTTTGTCTCTATTTTCTTTGCGTACGAAGAAGTATTTGTAACCCTATTGTGGTTACAGGCATCAATGCGGTGAGTGCGAGTACGACACCTACAGTGTATTGATCATGAAAATCCGATATGACAAACTCCTTGCGAGTATAGGGAAACCCATGTATTAATCAAGGCACGGGGAGATAAACTATAATGGATTGTTAAATGAACTCAGGAGATGAAAAAAACTTTGTTTGTTATTATTGGTCAGATGTTTAATCGGCTTAACTGTCGATAGTCTAAGTCACGTATTCTGAGTTACAATTCGTCAGTTGCTTCTGTTTCCATGGTGTAGCTAAGGCTATCTCTACTTCTTTGGACTTTTTGCTAAATTTGCATATTGAACAGTGTCCGCATGGGTAATGGCCGATTATTGGGTCAGACCCCATGAGGTCGAGAGATTCTCATGGTCGGGTAATTTCCCTCTACATTTGCTGCTACTCACCTTGTTTCCAATAGTGGTGGATTTTCTGTAAGCAAAGAGTGGGCAATGAAGTTTACTTTTGGATTTGTCAAAGATTTTCCATTGTTTACGCATGATGTTTGTATTAGATAGACTGAGATTGGAAAATGTATTGACGCTAACTAGTCTATCTTCCGGATGTTTTATGACTTTATCTTCCAGTAGGGGTTCCCGGTTGTTGTTGAACGCTCTTTTAGCTGCTTTACGCACTAGTTTTTTGGGGTATCCTCGGTTCCTCAATTTTTGAGCGAGGGTAGTGGCTTCTAGTTCATACAATTCATTAGTACTACTATTTCTTTTAAGTCGCAAGAATTGCCCATAGGGAAGATTGTTTTTCAGATGTCAGACATGGTGACTTTGATAATGCAAAAGTGAATTCCTATCTGTGGGCTTATGAAATGGTTGTACTTTTAGAAAACCCGATTGGTTGAAGGTAGTAAGATTGAGAAAGTTCATTTTGTCTTTTTTTATCGTCAAAGTGAATTGTAAATGGCGATTCTGTTGGTTTAGCCATATTACGAAATTTTTCGCTTCCTCTTCAGTGCCTTTCCATATGACGATAATATCGTCGATGTATCTCGCCCAGGATTGGATGGTAAAAATAACCATCTCACTAGAAGTAGTCAAAAAAGACTAGAAGAAATTGAGAAGGATATGAAAGAATTTAAACAAAGCAATACTTTAGAAAGGATACAACGTTTAAAAAAAGACCTAGCTTAATATTCCCTTGAAAAAGCCTATCCCTATACTAAAGTAGATTATAAATCAACAGGCCAACAAGGAAATCAACCACAGAACCCGAACAAGAACCGACGAGACCGATTTAGAGCCACCTCGTTTAGTTCAAGTAACAGCAGCAGCGATCCAGACAACAGTGCTTCTGGGAGCACCATCCCCCAAAGAGGGCGAGGTAACAACAAAAAAGGACAAGGCAACCAAGGGAACAAATCCAAGAATTTTTTACAACAAGGCCCCAATCAGGGCAATTCGAACTACGACAAACGACAAACAAGGAGCAGCAATCGCTGCTAGTAAACCTTTCAAAATATAAACTTACTGACTTTGAAGAATCAGTTCTCAATAAGGGATTAGGTTTTGTGATCACCAAGAAACATGACCCGTTCCTCTTTCGGAGTGACTTTCACAAATTCATGAGAAAGATACATCTTGAAGAATTCTTTTCTGACCCCTCTAATGAAATGACTACCACACAAATTAAGAACTACACAGGACAGAAAACCTTCTAATTTCTGTCCACCAAGTCATTCATACTCCCCGGAATCGATAATCTTCGAAATAAATGTACTTAGAGAAATTGAAAAACTAGAAAAGATAAATTCTCCTGTCTTTCAGAATCTTAGTCGCTTAGAACTAAATGCACTAAACAATCTTTCTAAAAATGACGACATCATAATAAAAAGAGCCGATAAAGGAGGAGGGATTGTTATCCTTGACAAAACAGACTATGTGGAAGAGTGTATTCAGCAGTTAAACAACACAAAATATTATAAAAAAATAACCTGAAAACCCCACACGTGAACTCTTACATATGATAGAGCTAAAAGTTGAAAAAGCCCAAGACAGAGGCTGGATAAGCCACCAGGAAAGTGAATTTTTGATTAATACTGATTCCTCTACTCCTACCTTTTATTGCCTTCCCAAAATCCATAAGACCCTAAATAAACCCCCGGGACGACCCATAGTAGCCGGGATAAACTCTATTCTCGAACCACTCTTTAAATATGCTGACCATTACTTGAAAAACTACGTCATCAAAACGGAATCATATCTTAAAGACACTAAAGAGGTGATAAAACGGTACGGAAATCTACCATACAATACCAATACACAATATCCTATAACATTGGATATCGTTTCTTTATATACTAATATTCCTCAACAACAGACTATTGACACACTCGGGGAAATATTACTTACTAGGCTTGATGAAGATCCAGTACCTACCTCCTTCATCATATGGTGCATAGAAGTAGCCCTCACTAAGAACTATTTCGAATTCCAAGGTCAGTATCACCCACAGATAGAAGGGACTGCCATGGGAGCCACTATGGCCCCCAGCATGGCAAATCTCTAGGTTGAATTCATTGAGAAGAAACAGATATACTCTCAAATCCCGTATCAAACTAACATCCAATCCTGGGCAAGATAAATCAACGGTATTATCGTCATATGGAAAGGCACTGAAGAGGAAGCGAAAAAATTTCATAATATGGCTAAACCAACAGAATCGCCATTTACAATTCACTTTGACGATAAAAAAAGACGAAATTAACTTTCTCGATCTTACTATCTTCCACCAATCGGGTTTTCTAAAAGTACAACCATTTCATAAACCCACAGATAGGAATTCACTTTTGCATTATCAAAGTCACCATGTCAGACATCTGAAAAACAATCTTCCCTATGGGCAATTCTTGCGACTTAAAAGAAATAGTAGTACTAATGAATTGTATGAACTAGAAGCCACTACCCTCTCTCAAAAATTGAGGAACTGAGGATACTCCAAAAAACTAGTGCGCAAAGCAGCTAAAAGAGCATTCAACAACAACCAGGAATCCCTACTGGAAGATAAAGTCATAAAACCTCTGGAAGATAGACTAGTTAGCGTCAATACATTTTCCAATCTGAGTCTATCCATAACAAACATCATGCGTCAACAATGGAAAATCTTTGACAAATCCAAAAGTATACTTCAAAGCACACTCTTTGCTTACAGAAAATCCACCACTATTGGAAACAAGGTGAGTGGCAGCAAATTTAGAGGAAAATTACCCGACCATGAGAATCTCTCGACGTCATGTGGTCTGAGCCCAATAATCGGCCATTACCCATGCGGACACTGTTCAATATGCAAATTTACCAAAAAGTCCAAAGAAGTAGGGATAGGCTTAGCTACACCATGGAAACAGAAGCAACTGACGAATTGCAACTCAGAATATCTCTTTTAGTCTGGAAAATGAGTCTTTGTTCCTTTTCCAGTAGTAGTCTTTTTTTTGTCAGTGGGTCTTTACCTTTTATCATAAGTAACACTGTCCATTTCAGATCTTCGCTAGAATGATTGTGTTCTAGGTCGTGTTTTACGATGGGTGCCATTAAAGATTTATTTCTGATGCAACTCCTGTGTTCTATCATGCAGGTTTTAACTTTCCGGATGGTTTTACCTATGTAGTTTTTACCGCATGGACACGTGATCATATATATATTCTTTATTCCGATAATGAACCCTCCAGTAAGAACACCTCTCTTAGTGAATTTCAGAGAAGATTGTATCATAAATAGGTACTTGCGGCAGCTATTTCTATTTATAATGTTGCTTCTCCTATCTAGATGTTTTGGTCAATGCCTGTGCCCCTTTGGAGGAGAGGTGTGTGCTTGATGTAATACTGCATGTTGATACTATTCTTAATGAATGGACGCTTCAGTACCCAGAGAAACAATATGTGGAGATGGGAGACTTTAATGCTATATGTGTCTACGCCCTCATAAGTATGGGATTTTATGAAAAAGATTAAATCCAGACCGATTGCAAATGGAATAATTTGTTATTGGGTTATGGTATAAAATATCTTTTGATTAGCCAACACACTGCAGTTTTGATGAATTATACCTAGACTAATGGGATTGTGAAATCTGGAAATGAAATGACTATGTTGCAATATCTTGTGAATTTATGAATTGCTTGAATGATCTGGAAATGTGATAAAGCCAAGAGAAATTCTGGTATGACTATGTTCTAAAGGGGAACCAGTTCTGAGGTGAGTAATACTAAAAGGGGAATTAGATTGAATGCTGACCCTGTATAAGTACACTATTCGTACAGAGTGGTAGGAATACATATATTCGCTGTGTATCCTGAGAAGTTAGGGAACATTTGAGAAGTGTATGAGCTTCTGGAAAAATTATATAATTGATAGACTAGGTCCATGGTATGTCTACAGTGAGATCCTCTCACTCTCTCTCTGTACAAAGACGTCTAGCGCAAGGAATTATCGAGTTTGATGGATATCTAACTGTGTGTATACATAGAAAAGAATGGGCCTCATTACACAGTAGGAGGTAACCATGCTGCTATTAGCGGCATGGCTACTCCCTTACCACATACCGGGTCCGGGTAGGCGGTATGGGGCTTTACCAGGTCATTCCGACCCTGGAGGACCCAGGTAAGTCCCCATTCCAAATACCATTTCCCATTCCCATTTGAGCCCCCATAGGGCTCAATGGGGATGGGGAAGGAGCTAATAACGGTACCGCAATTTGCGGTACCGTTATTAGCTCTGATGTCCCTCAGCAGGTCCCGTCCTTAACGCCTGGTCAGACCAGGCATTAAGGACGGGAACGCCTGGTCAGACCAGCCGTTAAGGACGGGACCCGCTGAGGGACCTCGTAGTAGGGCACTAAGGGATTACCGGCACCAGTGACCTTACCGGTACCGGTAATCCCTTATCGCCTACCGTGTAATGAGGCCCAATATAATTAAAGTAATTCCTGGCTATAAACTTGAGTAGAATATTGTTGTTAAAGCTAAGTTGTTTCAGACCAAAAGTAGAGAGTGATAATTCCCTACCCATTCTTTCACCGTTTAATATTGCCCATTGAAAGTGAGAAAGGTACGCCTTTACACAGAAATGAAAAAGAAACATCACAGAGGGGAAACTACCCTACATAGTTCTTGATCATACTTTCCTCCTTTCTACATGCCATTTACATACCTGAAGAGCCAGTAGTATGTTGCCATTGAGTTTAAAATGCTGTTGAAATCTGATCTGTCTGTTGAGTTGGGGGGTGGTCTGTTTTGAATAAAGGTGAAGTAGAAAGAAATGGATAGGCACGGGTCATTCAAGTTAATGTACTTTTTAACAAATGAAAGATTCATCTTGAGCTCTTGTGCATTCTTTCCATGGTGCATGTGTGCTCAGAGTGAATTAAATGCATAGATAATTATAGTGAAGTGTGCGTTACTAAATTCTCTATTTCTATAACTGTAGCATTGAAAACTGAGGTGACTAGTGTGTTGATTATAAGCAGTCATGAATCTATAACTCATCTTTCTATTTTGTCAATAAATTGACCTTCTGTGCAAGCTTGTGTGTTTCTTGTCCCGATAGGGGAGGGAAGCTGTATGGAATCAATGTTATTAAATTGATTTTCCCAGATTCATGAAAAGAACTTGATTAAATAAAGGAAAATTGTGTGTGCCTGGTTTGGGGTGAATGGAAAGCTCCCCTGATTTATATGTCACCCGATTTAAACATTCTACATTTAAAACGTTGGAATGTCTAGTCATGTGGTTGTGATGCGTTGCACTGGGTTGGTCCTACAAAGAGGCCTTGATGTCTTGATGTTTGTATTGAAGAAGTATCTGATCATTTTGAAAATAATAGAATTTTTATGAGAATGTGGTCGGTTCCATTGCAGACATTGTAATTGAAAAGGTAAATAAGCATTTCCAAAGCCATTTGTGTTGGCTGTTGTATGCTGAAAGTATTTTCTGAGCTCCTGCCCTCTTAGGTACAACAGGGGTATGTCACAGTGAATGTGGACCAGGATTGGAGAGGGGGTACCCACAAACGTTGTATGTAAGACTACAAATGAGGATGTGGACTTATGAATAAATAACAATGAGGAAGGATATGCACATGAATGAGAATACATGTATCAATAAGTATGATATGATGATATGCTATGATATGGCAATTATAACACGCCTATGTACAAGTGTTTCAAGGCGCGAGGAGGTCTGGGAGGGGAAATACAGGGAAGAAAAAGACAACAATCCTACTAGGCCAGGTGACATTGAGATTGCGCAAGTGCAGGGGAGGGGGGGAAGAGGAAAAGTGCAGAGGGAATGGGGAGGGAATAGTGCAGCACATAGGATAACAGTAAGATAAATGAAGACAATAAATAAATAAATAAATAAAAGTGCACCCAGCAGGGGGGCAAGTGCAAGGGTAAGTGTAGCCATCAGGTGTCAAGTGCTAGTCAGGGCTGTAGGGATTCAGAACAATCTCTGAGTGCAAAGGTTGCCATGGGGCAGTACAGGTGTGCAACTGTTTCGAAGAGACACAATAGACTATAAATTAGATATTGTATATACGTGGAAAGAGTACTACAGTAAAAGAAATCCTCAACAATTTCCTGGAAGACCAAGAAGGGCTTCGGCTTCACAAACATCATCTGAAGTCTTGGGCCCAGAAACTGAGGAAGAAGCCCGTTTGGCACATCAACAAATTGACTCGACAGAAGTGGGAGAACATTCAAGGAATTTACAAGGAACGAGTTCAAGTTTGTCTTTTTTAGACAAAAGAAAACCAGAAGACCTCAAAAGAAAAAATCCAGCTCGTCAGGTGAACTTACCTCAAAAGAAAACTTAGTCATCAATATATCAGCATATCAATTGAGTGCTTTTGAATTAGAGACCCTTCAAAAAAGTCTATCATGTGTGCCAACCTATTCAAGCAAGCTTTTGAAAGAAAAAATCAACCTATTCAGGTTGATTAGAAAAATGAAATTGAAGGTATTTTTTGCTACCACTGAAGGTGCTCAACCATTGGAAACTTCAAAACATTTGGAAATTTCACCTAAAAGTGTGTTCACACCACATACGCAGAATCATATTTTGGAATTCTTTTACAAACAAACTTTGAGAGACTTCAAATCTATTTCCTTTAAAAGTAAAAACATGTCTAATAATTTTTCAAAAGAAGAAAGACTAGCATTGGAAAAATTGTGGCAGAATGAGGAAATGATTTTGAAGCCTGCTGACAAAGGCGGTGCCTTAGTGATAATGGATGGAACAAAATATAAATCTGAAGTGGAACGCCAACTGAATGACCACGAGACATATTTAGAGGTCACTTTTGACCCAACAAATCGAGTGAGAACTCTCATCAATGAATTTCTAGATGAGGCTGAATCACAAGAGTGGATCACAGATAAAATGAGAGCATTCTTAACTAAGGATTGTCCGATAATGCCGGTTCTTTACATTCTACCGAAAGTACATAAAAACCTACAGGATCCACCAGGTCGATCTATAATAGCAGCAACAGACAGTCTCTTAGAACCATTAGCACAATATATTGATCGAGCAATACAACCACTTGTCCAAAAAACCACAACATACATTAAAGATTCTACCGATTTTTTGTTGAAGATTAAAGATCTAGAATTTGAGGAGACTACTGATATTCTTTTTACCATGGATGTCTGTAGTCTATATACTAACATCACACATGAAGCAGGAATTGAAGCAATGGAGTGGATATTATTGTCATCAAATGAATGCAAGGCAAACAGATTGTGTATATTGAATTTATTGAAATTGGTTCTGAATAATAACTTTTTTCACTTTGAAAATAGATATTTTGTCCAAATTGCCGGCACATCCATGGGGGCCGCTATGGCTCCATTGTATGCCAACACTTTTATGGCCTATCTGGAACAAACGATGGTTCTTAACAAAGCAGAATATCAGACTCATTTGAGAAGCTTTATGAGATTTATAGATGACATTTTTGGCATTTGGAGAGGTTCTCAACAAAGTCTTCTTGAATCTTTTGGCTACATGAATCAGTTGGCACCAAGGATTAAATTTACGACTTTGACTAGCAAAACACAGATTCAATTCCATGATATGGAAATCTACATTAAAGAGAATCGTCCCCACACAACCATCTATAACAAACCCACGGACAGAAACAGTGCAGTGATGGCATCCAGCTTCCATCCATCTACCATGATTCAAAGCATACCTTACAGTCAGTTTTTCGCAGAATAATTTCGGAACCACCAGAATTTGAGACTCAATGTAATAAACTGAAACACAAGTTCATCAAAAGAGGCTACTCGGCCAACATATTAGAGACTGCCTTAACCAAGGCTTCAACAGTCATGAGAGCTAATACACTGGAGAGATCACCTAAAACTGAATCAGACGCCATGGTGTATGTTACAACATACTCTCAGCAGAGCTACAAAATAAAGAAAATAATCAAAAGAAATTGGAAAATGTTAAAAATGGATCCTCTATTAACACATTTATTTGAAAGGGAACCCTTATTTGCTTATAGAAAGAGTAAATCTATTAGAGATTTTGTAGTTAGAGCTGACTACCAAACACCTGGTGTCAATTTAAATACTTTTAGGGGCACTCTGCCCTGTAACAATTGTCAGCATTGTCACAATATCATTAAAGACTCCTACATCAGCCATCCTCACACTGGCAAAAAAATTATTTTTAAACATACGAGTATATGTGACACTAGTAATGTGATCTATGGAATAAAGTGCCCATGTGGGTTATTTTATGTAGGTTTCACCACAAGAAAGGTTAAATTGAGGTGGACTGAGCACAAATCTAACAACCGATTGTGCTCAGTCCACTCACCAGTGGCGCAACACTTTAAAAAAAGTAATCATACAGTGTCTCAAATGAATTACTTGAGCAGTTGAAATGTCTGAAAAGAGGGGGAGACATGCAAAAATTATTAAGGCAGAAAGAAGTGGAGTGGATTGAACGACTGGATGCTCTTGAACCAAAAGGTATGAATAATGATTTTGATTTAACTTGCTTTATTTGATGTGATTTTGACTTACACTGTTGCTTTTTGAACAAGGTTGCGTTTGTTTACCTTTGGACTGTCTCTCACAGTATGAATTATGTAATGAACTGAAGTGACTTTGCACTCTTTTTTGCTCAGTTGAGGATATGTGAAGCACAGCATTGATGGACTGCTTTATGGTGTAACTATAAAGAATTTATGTTACGATTTTGATATTGTCTCTTACGTTGGAGTGAACAGCCATGTTGTCCAATGGCATTTGGATTAGGATTATATTTATTTTGGAGGTGGTTATTTTTTCCTTAAAGGGAGGGATTAATATATATTTATATAATAAGGGGAGGGGGTAGTAGTGATTTTTGTAGGTATGGATCTGATTTAACAATTATGACACATCAGTGAGGTTTTTGTTAATACTTATTACATTATTGGTTAAATAAGACATATATTTTGTTGTTTTACTATAAGTATTATGACCATAAGAATAAGAAAGCCTTCTCAATCGTAGAGATATATTACTTACAGTGATTAATGCAATTGATGTACATTTGGGAATCAAACTTAGCATTAAGGACATTTATATGTGTTGATTAAGTCTATCATTTTTCTATGGATAAGTGAATCACTGTAGTGTGAGATATATGGAAGATGGTATACTCACAGCCAATTGAATCAGGAAACGTGACCTGTATACAGCAGATGGAAGCATGTAACATTGTTTAAAGAAATGCCCGAGATAGATTCTTGAACACACAAATCCATTGTGATCAGACGATAGAGTACAATGGCAAGAGCGGGAGAGCTCAAATGAGTTAGCTACGCTTATTTTAGCAGAACGCATTAGTTAGTCTGAGAGTGTGTCTGTGTATTGAATCTGGAGGAAGTTCTGAAAATATACGAAGCATGTCACGTGATCAGATCACGATCATGTGATATGCTGTGTATCTGACATGAATGCACTGCTGGACGGGAGGCTGTATTTACAGCCGTCCCGCCGTTCCCGCATTGCATTGGGCATTTGCTTTAAGGTGGTCGCTTGTGCTTTGAAATTATGAATGAGTTATAAATTGAACTAGGGATGTCACATGATCCGAGTGCGATCACGTGACAAATGAGACAAGGAATATAAACGCACTGCGGTACGGGAGGCTGTGTATGCAGCTTTGTTCCCGTTCCCACATTGCGTTAAGGAAGACATCCGATTGAAGGTAAAGCTATGGTTGAATTTGGCACGTTCATTTTGAATGGCTGAGGCTTATGGATAGGCACGTGTAAAGGAACATTTATGTATTTTTATTTGGGGATTTTTTCTCTTTTTGTTTCTGTAGAGAGGGCATAGCATTCTGTTTGACCATTGGAACAGGTCTATTGGTCCTACTAATGACATCAGTTGACACCTGAAATATCAACACAGGAGGACTTTAACCATGGGCAACTATTAGGAGTTACAAAAGAGTGTTTGGAGACTTCAATGACCCTGGATATTTCCAAGGTCAGTTAAATTGCTACAGAGATATTTTTCTATTTGATTTTGACACAGTAGTGTTCACCTTAACGTAGAGACAAAGACAATTGTTTTTAGTAAATATATTTTCTTTGAAATTTTGTTGTAGGAAATTACAATAAGAACACAATTCATATCATCACCTGAAGAAGGGGTCAGAATAACCCCGAAACGAGTAGTAAACTAAGAACATGTGATTGTGTTGTAAAAACCACAGAAATTTGCATGGGATGCTTATACACTCGTGAAAATTATTATCTGTGTATTAGGACCACTGAGTCTGCCAAACATAGCATATATGTTTTCTGTAATGAATGGTGTAATTCAAGTTCTTTATGAAAAAAATGGTATGAATTATTAATACAATTAACTTTTCCAACAAAAGAAACATATTGTGTATGTTCTTTGAAAGAATATTTTCTTGATTGAAAAGATAAATATTGTTTACATTGAATTAAAAATACGAGAGATTAATCTCGAGTACAGTGACCAGGGTCATGTCCCATAGGGTCTTGTGGGGCATAGATTCTATTGGGGAGGGGACCTGGGCCATAGATCAGAGGGTAGCCAGGTAACCAGTGCAGTTTCAGATTCAGTCAGGAGATGAGCAGGGGAGAGGAGGAGAGAAAGCAGAAGCAAAGAGGAAGGTCTTGAGGTGCTTCCGGGATCGGAGATGGTTCTCCTCAAGTTTCAGAAGGGCCTGGATGCCTTTTCCAGAGGGAGGCCACAGCAGAAGAAAGAGATCTATCACCAAATCGCTGCTTGGATTAGCGACTGACTCGATGGAGTTGGAGGTGGATGAGCGAAGAGTTTGAGAGGGAAGATATTCAGGAAGAGCGAGTTGAAGGTATTGATGCCCCAGACCTCAGAAGGCTTTGTGGACAATTCAGCGGGTTTTGAAATTAATCCTCGCCGCCACTGGGAGCCAGTGCAGAGATTTAAGTCCTAGAGAGATACGATCCCTGGGCTTGAGGCCAAGGAAAAGTCTCGTAGTCCTGTTTTGGATGAGTTGCAGAGGGCAGAGAGATTATGGTACTGCATGGATAAATGAAAGAATTTGAAGATTGATGAATGAATGAACATTTAAGGGGACAGGATCATGTTGGCATGTATGTATAGACAGATTTAGGGTATGGATTAATGGTTTATGGAATAAGCATGTAGGTAGAATCGAACAGAATGGGTGAATGAGTGAGCATGGGGCCAGAGGTATGAAGCGCACAGCAATGCCATGTCACATGACCCACTTGTTTACCATGCTGCAGTCAGGAAGTTTGATCATGCACAACACCGTATGAAAGGGTAGCAGGTGCTAACTGAACAAAAGCCTGAAGGTCTTTCCACAGCAGCCAGCCATCCCTGTTTCTGCAGTCTGTGTTTATGGGGACAGGTGTGCTTCAGATGTCCCCTTGTCACAGCAGTCCTGTCCTAGGGTGATCCCTGTTGACACTGTCCTGTATTCATGTATTTGTATTTATTCGAAGAACAGGGATGTCAATGTTGTTTAGAAATTGCTTACACTAGCACATTTACAAATGGCTGAGGCATTCCCCTGAATAGTGCCAGTAAAATAGCTCAAAAATGCAAAAATGTGGTGAGTTAGTTTATGAGGGTGTAATAAAAGTGGTACATAAACCTTGGAGAAAACATAACAAACTGTCTTACCCACTGTGAGAGCATTTTGAAGTAAGACACAGACAACAGATTCTAAGTTCAAAACAAGCACTTTTGTTAATTTAAATGTCAGGATGGAAAAAATGCCTACCATGCCCTATACTATGGGAGGATTTCCCTACCAAACCAAAATTAAGGAAAGCCAGACTTAGGAATCGGTCCGTGTCCAAAACCTATACTTGCCTTCACAACTAATCGTATACAACCTGTAGGAATGTCGGTACCCCACCAAATGGGACTCAGTATATAGCTTTGTTCAGCTTGTAACTCTCTTTCAGCTCCCTTCCCCAGGTATAAAGCAGTTCTTATAAAAAGTCTTAAAATTCCCTTGAGTTCCAAAATAATATAAAGTTGAGAAATAAGCGGGGTTCCCTTCCCCAAATTCCAAAACACAAAATATCCTGCAGCTCCTTTCTCAAGATAGAGAAACAATTCCAACCTCATGGACACCTTCCCCAAGACACAATTTCAGTGATGTACTCATGTGAGGGTGTTTCCCAATGTCTTTAATGTTCTGTGCCACTCTGAGGCCCTCTGTATGTAGCTGGTCTTTGTATCACAAAAGGTGTTGGTTGAAATTGGTAAACCATTTAAATTCACCTAGCTAAAGTTTGTTTCACAAAGTTTTCTTCAATTTTAGGAATAAAACACATTGGGTTTGCTGGCCTTTGCATTGATTGTGTAATTTATTGTTCATTGCCCACCCTATTATTATATCAAATGGTTCTGTAGAAATAACCTAGTTGAAAGTTGGTTGCAATGTAAAGTTTCTTTCACTTCAGGAATTATCATCTGATGTATGTAATTATATTGACAAATCTTCCCTTCTCTTGTGGTAAAATGTTTTCCTTCAATACGGTATTCAAAATTATGCAGTTTTGTCATTTGAATTTTCTCTGTCATTCGACACCTCTGTAACATGTAAATGATTTAATGTTAGTTATTTTCATTCAATTCATTGTTGAAAGTGGCATTACAAAATGGTGCAGATTTTATGATTTGAATATTCCCTGCCATTCGGCAACTGTGTTATGTGTATATGTTTTTAATATAAGTAACTTGGTATATTCTCATTAAATTCTTTGAGTGTTGTCATTATCATGGATTTAATTGTTCTTACCGTGCAGAAACTTTCAATAACTTGTTTTCCTTTGCATGCAACCACTCTTTAACAAAGTATTTATTTGGCTTTCATGAGTTAACAAGTCATTAATGTTCGCTGGTTCATAAGGATTCTATTCAGAAACCTTCGACAACGTGTCTTTCAATCCACGTCACTACTCTGTAACAAATTACCCTTACGTGCAGCATCAAACACTTGCATACCAGGTTTCTGTCTATCTTGAAACTCACTGGTGGCTTTGATGCACGCTCCTGCACTGCAGATCTTGCACCATTATCTTTTATGTTTCAGGGCTCCACCTCGTGCTCCTCGGCACTCCTGGGTCGGCTTCTGGCCCAAGGAGAATGTGCACCTTGAAAAATTGAAAGAGGGGAAGCCTTCCAGCACTGCTCCCCTTTCATGCTTCTGTTGGTTCCACAGAGCTCATGCTCTTCCCTGAACCATAAGAATTTTTCAAATGAACAGAACCCTGCTGTACTTCTTGGCCTCTCTGCTGCTACAAATTCATAGCCACTGCTCCTGCCACCATTCCCCATCTCACTCTCACACTTGGTGGGGCTTTTTATACACTTGCAGCCCTGTAACAGGCTGCAGGTGTGAGTTCACAATTAGCCTTGCCTTACCATCATTAAAGGGACATGCCTGACCTTTACTGCTCTAAGCAGGCCTTTTCTTCGTACCAGAACCTAAGTGGTAAAAGAAACTAGTCTTGGCTTCTCACAGTTGCTTCTTCCTCATCTCAGTACTTTTTGTAGTCATGTGTGAATAATTCAGGGGAGATGTTTTGTAATACCCCATAAAGACAGCGGGTGGGTTGGTTTGGTCTTTATTAGGGAACGTGGGATACCATGTCTCTCCTAAGGGCACCCCAGTCCTCACAGAACCTCTACCCAGGTGATGCTCCCTCACATGTCCATCCCCAGGGTCAGGATATGAGAGAGATGACCTTTCCCTGGCCACCTGCACAGAGGATCCATGGGGAATATGAGTGAGAACACCCTCACGTCTCTCACACCACACAGTGGCAGAGGCAGCTGTTGGTGCTATAAAACCCAGACATTCCAAATGATCAATCAGTGGTAGCTGGTGAATATTTTCAGTGGAGGCGTATTCATATGTCCTCTGATTTATAATAAGAGACTCAGTGTAGTGAAGGACACCTATATAATATGCAGCTGTATATGATCCCCATTCACATCAAGTTGTTTTTTTTAATATATGTTTGAAATTATGTGATTTACAGCACAATTTGTGAGATTGGCTAAGAAGCCATACAACGTATAATCAGTTATGTAGAGTAACACATGACAAATCCAATAGATGCCAGGTCACTAACAGTCACAGGCACAGTTTACAACATTTTCATGATTCCTGTGCCCACAATATATACCCACATTGCTCCTTTAAATTATGCAACACCCACAATATATGCCAGTATTCCCATTGTAAAATGTTCATGATGCTGCGCCCACAATATATGTAGCAGTGCAACTGTGAAGCACGTTAATGATGCCTGTGTTTGCTGCATACGTCAGCATTCCCACTGTAAAGTACTTACACAAGAGAAGGCCAATCAGGCCTTTAATCATTAAACAGGCCCTGAATTGAACTAGCATTACCTAAGAATATCTCACCAAGGGAAGTTTAGCAATCAACTGATTTGGGCCAAAGTGAACACAATTAGTCAATGGAGAGAGACTCTTCCTCAGAGGGATGTTTGAGTGAACTCATCAAGATCTTGGATAAAGAAGATGATGAGGGGTGGAACGATTGGAGCAGAGAGGATTGGATTGCGATAGAGAGGCATAAAGCACAAATGATTCCTACTCCTGTGCCCAAGAGTGGTATGACAGTGAGGGATAAAAGTCTTAAACTGATCGTCAATCCAATGTTCTTGGTTTTTCAAACCGTGAGGAAAAAAAGTTAGCTCTAGGGATGACAGGTGACCATCAAAAAGATGGTAAATAAGGTGCCCATGTCACTGCCTTGAAACAAAATACCAAAAGCCACCCAAGAGTGGGGAAAGCTGACGGTGGGGAAAATGTTTCCTACCTGTTGAGAAAAGACACGCTGAAAGTTTGTGTGGAAATAATTGTGTCAGGCCTGGAAGCTCCAATATTGAATAGGTGTAATGTGTTGAAGCAATTACAATATATCTCGGCCTTAACATACTTAATAACTGAGGACATTTTGGGTGGTGGAATTCATGTCTGAAAAACGGAACCAATCAAAGAGGCGCTATTTGAGGATTGTAAGAAACTATTACGTTTTGTTACACTCACCTGGTATTCACGGGGCGCTACACGATACTGGATGGAGGTCTGAGCGCTATCCCGGACCCCTCTCTGCTTGGTTATGTGCCAGACATTTGGTAGCACCTATAACAGGAGAATGGAGGGTTAAGATACTGGTTCTATGATGGGTAGATTCCCACCTCCCTCTGGTCCAAATCCCCTCCCTTGGGGTTATTGCTCACATTAGGTTTTTGTGCGTTGAACTCTCCGTCCTGCGTCTCTGTGCAGGGGCGTGTAGTTGGTGCGGGTGTTCCGTGGACCTAGTTGCTTCACAGGTCCGTGGGCCCTTATGTCGGGTCCAGACCAGCTGTGACTCTGAATCTGCTTGCTGTCTTCCAGATGAGTTATAATGTCTTTTCCATCTTTATTTTGTCTCTTTCTTTCACTCTGTTTTCTCTGTCTTCTCGGTGTCTTGCTGTACTATGCTGTTCCCTAACAATGTCTCTTTTTGTTTTCACAGGGATGAATGCGATCTCAGAGTTGCCGCGCCGATGGCGAAGACCACAGTGAGTTATTGATGCGCATAGCGGTGTGCTGTTTATTGGTGTTAATTGCTAACCTGTGTTTTCTTCTCTTCTTTGACAGGTTGCAGTGATGTTCTGGAGTGATGAGCGATCGAAGCAGTGCTTGCCCAGGTAAGTACTTTGTTAATGCTGACCTTGTTCCTTCTCCCTTAAGGGGAAATCCGTAGATGGGCGAGGTAAGAGAAGCGCAGGGTGCTGCCAGGACTCGCTGCTTGCCCAGGAAAAAATTGTTATTAATGCTGTCCTTGTTTCTTTACCTTCGCAGGTTGCAGCAGACTCCGGAGATGGGCGAGGTAAGCGACGCGCAGGATGGATTCAAGACCAGCTACTTCACAGGTAAGTGTTCTTGCTTGCTAATGCTGTTCTTGTTCTTCCAGGTTATTAATTGAATCCGGATCTAGGGCTTCAGGATCGGGTCGCCGGAGAAGCAGATGAGCAGGAGCTGGACACAGTGAGTGTTACGCTGCAGGAGTGCAGAATAACCACACCCAAACAGCAGAACACGCTTCGTCTTATTCTGCTGTGGGTAGCGTAACACTCACCGTGTCCAGTTCTTTGATGCCAGCTTACCTGAATCCAAGGACCTGCAGAGAGAGAGAAAGAACACTACCAAACTTAACTGGAATAGTATCCTGTCTTCAATCCATCGCCAACTTCAGTTCCACTCACCTGAAGGTACGAACTCCATCATCCGGCAATGCATGCATCCTGGAATACCATAACCTAGAAAGACGAGAGAGAAAGACAGCATCAGTAAGCGTTTACTTACTTACTTACTTACTTACTTTTCATGTCACCGAAGTGGAGTTCCTCGGTTTTATCCTCACACCAAAAGGTATCAGAATGGATATGCACAAGGTAGATGCCATTCTTAACTGGCCGTCACCAACTTCATTTAAAGGAATCCAGAGTATGTTGGGCTTTGCAAACTGTTACCGCCGATTCATCCCAGATTTTTCCCAAATAGTGCATCCAATCACATCACTATGGAGAAAAAACAATAAAAAGTTCCATTGGACCGAAGAAGCAGAGAAGGCCTTTCAAGAACTTAAGAAAAAATTAACTTCTGCTCCAGTTCTACGGCATCCTCGCCCGGACCTCCCTTATATAGTTGAAACAGATGACTCTAACATGGCTATGGTAGCTGTTCTCTCACAAGGGGACCCGAAAACTGTCCAGTTAAACCCTATGGCCTTCTGGTCACGAAAATTCTCACCTCCCAAACTCAACTATGCTATCACAGACAAAGAACTCTTGGCTATAAAATCAGCTTTCAAGGCATGGCGACACAATCTCCTTGGTGCTAGACATACTGTCACAGTCATAACTGATCATCGAAACCTGCAATACCTAAAAACAGCAAAGGCTCAATCATACCGTCAACTGCGGTGGGCTCTTTTCTTCTCTGAATATGATCACCTACCAGCCAGGAGTCCGAAACGGAAAGGCAGACGCCTTGTCTCGTATGGGTGTTGATGAAAAGGTATACATAACTCCAGATCCAGTAGCCATCATTCCAGAAGAGATACTCCTGAGTCTTACGATAACATTGACACAGGATGAACTCCAAAACAAGATCCAACTCTTAATGGATCCCACTCTCTCACAAGAGTGGTGTACTCAAAGAGACCATTACACCATTAAAGACCAGTTACCATATTATAGGAACCGTCTATACCTGCCAAGTAAAGATTTACAAGAGCAGGTTATTTCGGGCTATCACGACTCCCTGATTGAAGGTCATCCTGGAATTGCCAAAACTCTAGCTAATGTTAAACGAAACTATTGGTGGCCCACACGGCGTAAAGACATCACATCATCCAATTTATCCAATCTTGTCGTGTGTGTGCACAAAACACGTCCCAAAGGCAGAAACCAGCTGGTCTTCTTCAACCATTGGAAATTCCTCCCACACCATGGCACCACACTGTCCCTTGATTTCATTACAGATCTACCTCTCAGTCAAGGAATCAACACCATCTTAGTAATTGTAGACTTGTTCTCTAAAATGGCACACTTTATTCCATTTAAGGGTCTTCCAAATGCATCCAGTTTAGCAAAAGTATTCATGGAGGAAATCGTACGGCTACATGGCTTTCCATCGGTCTTGATTTCAGATCGAGGTAGTCAGTTCGTATCCAACTTCTGGAGGAAATGCTGTTCAATGGCCCAAATTGACATTCGACTGTCCACAAGTCACCATCCTCAAACAGATGGCCAAACAGAAAAAACAAACCAAACCCTTGAGCAATACTTACGTTGCATGTTACATCAAGTGGAAAGAAATTGGAAGGACTTGTTATGCCTATAATAATTCATTACACACCAGCACTGGACAAACCCCTTTCTACACTATATATGGTAGACATCCACATACTTCAGAATTGGATCTCCCAATCCCTTTGGCAATGTCAGCGGTTAAAACCCTACATATGACTATTTCCCAGGCCTTCAAAGAAGCAGCAGAACATTTACTCGAAGCCAAGAACAGACAAAAGAAATTTGCTGACCAACATCGTAGTAAAGCCCCCGACTATCAAATTGGAGACAAGGTCTCGTTAGCATCAAAATGTGTGCCCATAAAAGGGACTCAGACCTTTCGTCCCCGATATCTGGGACCTTATCCTATTGAATCCATAATAAATCCAGTGGCATTTAACTTAGTCCTACCACCCACTATGCAGATTCCTCCTGTGTTTTACGTATCACTCCTGAAACCGGTATAACCTGGTACTCGGGTTACAACACCACCAAAACCAGTATTAGTTGACGGAGAACCAGATTTTGAAGTAAAGGATGTCCTAGACTCAAAAAACACCAGATCCAAACTATACTACTTAGTTGATTGGAAGGGATATGGCCATCAAGACAGATCATGGGTACCTAGTGAATACATCCATGCACCTTGCTTAATTAAAAGGTTCCATCAGAATTACCCAGCCAAACCAGGACCAGACAGAAGTGCCACCGTGAGAGAGGGCTTGGGGGGAGTGCTGTCATGACCCTTAACCCGGGCCCCCACTGGCAAGTCAGCCTTCCGGTTAGGGCCAGGTAAAAGTTCTTAAAACCTCATCGAAGACTCTCTTGGAGTCAGTCCTGGCGCCTTTGGCGCCAGGCTCATAACCATCATGAAGACCAACATTAGAATGGGACTATTTACTTGGGACTATTTAACTTGGGGGGTTCAGCCAACATGGAGGCACACACATAGCTCAGTTACAAGGAACTGAGCTGTGCTGTCTAGCCTTTTGGATGTGGCAGGCCTGGGACTACTTTACCTGGACTACTTTGGGTGTGGCAGGCCTGGGACTATTTTACATGGACTACTTTATCTGAGACTATTTAAACCACAGCCAAACAGCAGAACAAGCTTCGCATTATTCTGCTGTGGGCAGCCTAACGCTCACCGTGTCCAGTTCTTTGATGCCAGTTTACCTGAAACCAAAGACCTGCAGAGAGAGAGAAAGAACACTACGAAACTTACCTGGAACAGTATCCTGTCTTCAGTCCATCGCCAACTTCAGTTCCACTCACCTGAAGGTACGAACTCCATCATCCGGCACTGCATGCATCCTGGAATACCATAACCTGGAAAGAGGAGAGAGAAAGACAGCATTAGTAAGCGATTACTTACCTTTCCTCCCGAACAAAGAAAGCCACACAATTCGTACCTGTGTAGTCATCTCCTGGTCAGTATCATCGCTGGAACATTACGGCGCTAAGCGAGGAACATCGTTACCTGCAAGGAAAGAAAAGACACAGGTTAGCAATATAAAAGGCGAAACAGCACCGCGCATCGCGCATTACTCACCGGACAGCATCGCGCACACCATGCTTTCACCCACCATCCTATGCTCATCTTCAAACTGCATGACAACACCAAAATACCTTTCCATACCTAAAAGGAAAGAAGCAAGACATTATTATTCGAACTAAGAGGAACATAAGAACTGCATATAAAGACAGTAAAGCAGCAAACCTACGGAGTCGCAGCAGGCCTGGATTCCTACAGGGGGGCTTGCACCAGCGAAGTAACTTGGTCGCTGCTCACCCCCACATCTACACGCCCCTGCCATGAGGAGCAGGACGGAGAATCCACCTTTTACAATATTAAGGTGAGAAGAAGGGCCAAGGGGGAGGAAGGAGTTGAGGCCAAGGGAGGTGGGAAAACATAAAGACAATCTGGTATTGAATCCAGCTCTCCTATATTGCAGAACCATCTTTAACCTGAGGCCTTACCAAGGGACCGGGAGAGGGTTCGAGAGTGAAATCATCCAACCAGGGCTGGGTGGCGTCCCTGTGGATACAAGGTGAGCGTAACAGCTGTTAAATCTGAGGGGGTCAGGGGCATGGATTGTGACAGCATTCCCCCCTAAGGCCCCTCTCAAGGTATTTCCTCCATCTGGCCCTGGTTCGGTCGAATGGTTCTGATGAAATCATCTTACCAGGCTTAGCGCATGGACGTGCTGGCTAGGCTCATATGTCCTGTGTTGAGGGCCATATCCCTTCCAGTCCACTAAGTAGTATATCTTAGACCTGGTGAGTTAAGAATCTAGGATGTCCTTGACTTCAAATTCGGGTTCTCCGTTAACCAGTACTGGATTTGGTGGTGTTTTGACCCGAGTTCCAGGCTGAACAGGTTTTAAGAGTGACACGTGGAATACGGGATGGATCTGCTAGATCTGCATATTTGCTGGTAAAGCTAGTTTTACTGCAACAGGATTTATAATAGCCTTGATGGTATAGGGCCCTAGATATCTGGGACAAAATGTTCGAGTTCCTCTTATGGGCACGTGCCGAGACACCAAGCAGACTTCATCTCCGACTTGGTAGTCTGGTGCTTTTCTTCGGTGTTGATCAGAGAATCTTTTCTGTCTTTCTTTGGCTTGGATCAAGTGTTCTGCTGCCTTTTTGAAGGCTTGAGTGAAGTTCGTATGTAAAGTCTTCACTGCAGGCATTTCCAAGGCCATGGGGGTATCTAATTCAGAAGTATGTGGGTTCCTTCCATATACGGTATAGAATGGACTCTGTCAGGCACTGGTGTGAAGTGAGTTGTTGTAGGCATATTCGGCTATCCACAGCAAATCCTTCCAGCTTTCTTCCACTTGATGTAAAATGCACCGTAGGTATTGCTCTAGTGTCAGATTCGTCCTCTCCATTTGCTCATCAGTTTGGGGATGGTGACTAGTGGACAGACGAATATCGATTTGGGCACAACTCTTCCTCCAGAAGTTAGACACAAACTGACTCCCTTGGTCAGAAATCAGGGCGGAGGGGAAACCATGTAATCGTATGATTTGCTCCATAAACACCTTTGCCAGACTGGATGCGTTTGGTCTCCCTTAAGCGGAATGAAATGGGCCATTTTAGAGAATAGGTCAACAACCACTAGGATAGTGTTGAACCCTTGACAGGGAGCCAGATCTGTGATGAAATCGAGGGAGAGTGTGTGCCAAGGTGCAGGTGGAATTTCCAGGCGTTGAAGAAGGCCGCAGAGCTTTGTTTCTGGAATTTATTCTGTGCACAAATGCCACATGACAGAATAAACTGCGTAATGTCCTTTCGCCAGGCCGGCCACCAATCATTTCTTTTCACCTTGGCTAGGGTCTTGGCAATTCCTGCATGTCCTTCTATCAGGGGGTTGTGATAACCCGAAATGACTTGTTCTTGTAGTGCCTTATTCAGTAGATATAAACACTCTCTGAAATACGGGAGTTGGTTCTTAGTTGTGTAATGTTCACCTTGAGTGGTCCAGTCTTGTAGAGCCTCAGTGTTCATTAGGAGCCGAATTTCCTTTTGGAGTTCTTTTAGAGATAACGTTGTTGTAAGTCCTAGTAGTTTGTCACCTGGAATAATGGCCACCAGGTCTGGAGCTGAATATGCGTTCTCATCAATACCCATGCGGGATAGGGCGTCAGCTTTTCCGCTCTGGACTCCAGTTCAGTACGTGATTATGTAATCATATTCTGCAAAGAATAAAGCCCATCAGATTTGACGGGATGATTGAGCCTTTACCATCTTGAGGTATTGTAGGTTGCGCTGGTCGGTGATTACTCTGATGGTATGTCTGGCGTCTAGGAGGTAATGCCCCCAAACCTTTGCTTTGATCGCTAGGAGTTCCTTGTCTGTTATTGCATAGTTAAGTTCAAGTGTAGTAAATTTTCCTGACCAAAAGGCCACGGGATGTAACTGCCCTGTTTCGGGATCCCTTTGGGAAAGAACAGCCCCCATTGCCATGCTGGAGGCATCTGTTTCTACTACATATTTGAGATCTGGGAGGGTTGTCGTAGCACCAGGGCTGAAGTAAATCTTTTCTTGAGTTCCTGGAAGACCTTCTCCATCTCTTCTGTCCATTGGAACAGTTTGTTGTTTTTTTCATAATAAAGAAGAGATTGGGTGCACAATCTGTGAGAAACCCAGGATGAATCGGCGATAAAAGTTGCAAAGCCAAGCATACTTTGGACACCTTTGACTGAAGACTGTGATGGCCAGCTAAGGATGGTGTCTACTTTGTGCATATTAATCCGGACGCCTCTGGGAGTGATGACAAAACCAAGGAACTCGACTTCAGTGACATGGAAGGAGCATTTTTCATTTTGGCGTATAGCTGGTGCTGTCAGAGTTTTGCAAGGACGGAGCGAACATGCCTGACATGGTCCTGTTTAGAAGAGGAGTACACCAAGATGTCGTCGATGTAAACTAGGGCACATACGTCGATCAATTCCCGTAGTACATCGTTCATGAAGTACTGGAACGCGGCGGGAGCATTGCAAAACCCAAAGGGCATCACCTGATATTCATACAGCCCATACTTAGTACGAAAGGCGGTCTTCTATTTGTCTCTTTTCTTTACATGCACAAGATGGCATGCCCCCCTGAGGTCCAATTTGGTGTAAATGTGGGCATCCTTGACTTGGTCCAGCAGTTCTGGGATAAGGGGTAGAGGATAATGGTTTTTAAATGTTACCTGGTTTAGTGCGCGGTAGTCGATGCATTGTCTGAAGTCCCCCTCCTTCTTGGGTACGAAGAATAGGGGCGAGGCTGCCGGGAATTTGGACGGACGGATAAAACCGTTTGCCAGGTATTGGTCCAGATATGATTTCAAGTGGAGATTTTCAGGTTTGGTCAGTGCATAAATTCGACTACACGGGATTTGTGCACCAGGTACGACGTCGATCTGACAGTCATATGGCCTGTGAGGGGGTAAGGGGTAAGGTATTAGCCTGTTCTTTTTGGAAAATGTCTTGGAAATCATGGTATTCGCTTGGTAGTGTATTTGTTACACCTAGTACCAACGCCTCTTTATCTTGGACAGGTGTCTCTGGGTCAGACGATGGCATTTCCACTTGGTAGCATGCATGAGCACACTCATTGGAGAAGGCTAATTTTTTGGCTCGCCAGTCAATGTTAGGATTGTGAGCCACCAACCAAGGCATCCCTAGAATCACCCGGAACTGAGGGGCCTTAATAAGGTCGAAGGCAATGGCTTCCCGATGTCTGTCTTGGCACAGAAGGGTCAATTCTGCTGTGTGTTGAGTTACAGGACCAGAAGCTACTTCCGTGCCATCGACAGTGGTAACCTTCTCAGTTGTCGTTTTCTGACAGAGGGGAAGCCCCATCCTTGTTGCCAGGCCTTGGTCTATGTAGTTACCAATGGCTCTACTCTCTATGTATGCCTCCACAGCATGCATCCGAGACGGTTGTTGGTGACTGATTAAAATCACAGGCAGGGCAAGATGTGAGGTCTGTGGGTCTTTTCCTTCGCTTGACCAACGGACCTCTATGCTTGCTGAGCCTGTAAGTTTTCCGACTCTTGTTCTCCTCCTTCTTTCTCTGTAGCTCCAACTGTTCTCCTAGGGGGTTTTATGGGACATTCTCTGAGGAAGTGACCTGATTTCCTGCAGTACAGGCATAATTGTTGTTGTCTCCTTTTGTCTCTTTCGGCCTTGGTTAATGGGCTCCGTACCCCCCCAATTTGCATGGGTTCCGAAGTGTTTTCTGATGAACGCAGACTGTTCTCTTTTGAGCGTACATACACAGTCCAATTCTCCGTTCTGGCTCGATCTGTCCTTCGATCTTGCAGACTGTGGTCTAGCTGCACCACTAGGTTGATGAACTCTGCACAGACTTTTGGTGGGTTTACCACCTGAGTTAGAACGTCTTTCAATTCCCCCCGTAATCCTCGATGGAATAACATTGTTTTTCTCTCCTCAGGCTACCCAGTTTCAATGACAAGTCTTTTAAAAGTGGCAATATATGCTAACAAATCTTGGCTGCCTTGGCGGAGGGACAGAATTTCGTTATCCAGAGCTTGGCCCTGGGTATGTCAGGCGAACAGCTTCTCCATCTCCTGTTGAAATGCCCTGAAATACTGCAAGAGTGGGTCATCCTTGGTTACTAACGGTATGGACCAATCTGCGGCACTGCCACTCAGATATGACAGAATGAAGGCAACCCGCGACTGATCGTTAGGAAAGGCTCTGGGTCTACAAAAAAAATGGAGGCAGCACTGGTTCATGAATACTACATATTTTCTTGTGTCCCCCGTAAAATGTTCCGGTGGGGCCAAAGGAACTGCCCCAGGGAGGACCACCTGCACTGGATTGATAGATGTGGCTGGAACCGACGGAATACTTCCTGGCAATGGAGCCTGCCCAGCCTGTGTTTGTATTGGAGCCTAATTCATTGGTGCGGTCCTTGGTGACAATCAACTCCCTCCTAAGGGCGTTGGTTTCTTGCCAGGCGTAGTGCACCTAGGCCCTTAATTCTCCCAGTAACAGGGCTAGTTGGTCAGTCTCTGATGTTTCCATGACGCCCAGGTGGATGTTTTAATTGAGGCATTGTGTTCTGTTACGCTCACCTGGTATCCACGGGGGCGCCAAACGATACTGGATGGAGGTCTAAGATCTATCCTGGACCCCTCTCTGCTTGGTTATGTGCCAGATGTTGGGTAGCGCCTATAACAGGAGAATGGAGGGTTAAGATACTGGTTATGTGATGGGTGGGCTCCCACCTCCCTCTGGTCCAAATCCCCTCCCTTGGGGTTATTACTCACCTTAGGTTTTTGTGCATTGAACTCTCCATCCTGTGTCTCTGTGCAGGGGCGTGTGGTTGGTGCGGGCGTTCCGTGGACCTAGTTTCTTCACTGGTCTGTGGGCCCTTATGTCGGGTCCATACCGGCTGTTACTCTGATTCTGCTTGCTGTCTTCCAGGTGAGTTATAATGTCTTTTACTTTTTTATTCTGTCTCTTTCTTTCCCTCCGTTTTCTTTGTTTTCTCGGTGTCTTGCTCCACTATGCTGTTCCCTAACAATGTCTCTTTTTGTTTTCACAGGGATGGTTGCGATCTCAGAGTTGCTGTGCCGATGTCGAAGACCACAGTGAGTTATTGATGCGTGAGCGCTGCGCTGTTTATTGGTGTTAATTGCTGACCTGTGTTCTCTTCTCTTCTTTGTACAGGTTGTGGTGATGTTCCGGAGTGATTAGCGATCGAAGCACTGCTTGCCCAGGTAAGTGCTTTGTTAATGCTGACCTTGTTCCTTCTCCCTTGCAGGTTGCGGTGAAATCCATAGATGGGCGAGGTAAGAGAAGTGCAGGGTGCTGCCAGGACTGGCTGCTTGCCCAGGTAAGAATTGTTATTAATGTTGTCCTTGTTTCTTTACCTACGCAGGTTGCGGCGGACTCCGGAGATGGGCGAGGTAAGCAAAGCGCAGGATCGATTTAAGACCGGTTACTTCACAGGTAAGTGTTCTTGCTTGCTAATGATGTTCTTGTTCTTCCAGGTTATTAATGGAATCAGATCTAGGGCTTCAGGATCGGGCAGGAGCTGGACACAGTGAGCGTTACGCTGCAGGAGTGCAGAATACGCAAAGCGTGTTCTGTTGTTTGGGTGTGCTTTAAATAGCCCAGGTAAAGTAGTTCCAGGCCACGTAGTTCCAGGCCCAGCCACACCCAAAACACTAGAGTGCATGGCTTGGTTCTAAAGAACTGAGTTGTGTAATAGGCCTCCATGTTGGATTAAGGTCCAAAACTGGTATGGCTCCATTCCTGATAATGAGCCTGGCGCCAAAGGCTCCATGTATGTTTCTGATGGAGTTTTAAGGCCCTTGGGGCCAGTGTGAAGGGCCTTAGCCCCACTGCTGCCAGGGGGCTGTTATATCTGAGGGGGTCAGGGGTATGGATCGTGACACCTTTGGGCTATCAACTTGGTGATCATCATGAGGATATGCTTGACAATTTAAAATGTCCGGAAGTAAAAAGGATAAAGCCTACCATACCCCTGAATCAATGGAATGCCAGTGTAAAAGGTGAAGGGAAATCCACTACATTACATCATTCAAACTCTGCATTGAAAGATTTGCCATCTGTAAAATTCACTGTGGAAAACTGATTACAAAAAAAGACAATTCATTGATTTCCAATAACCAGGACCGAAACCAAACTGAAACAAGCAAATTCTAGGTAGACTGATGAGTATTTGTCCCAAGACAAAGTTATATAGGATCCTGGAACTCGTAAGGGTTTAAATCAGAAGAATCAAATGTTTTGGGGCTCTATGACATTTTATGCTTCCAGGAGACCTGGTTGAGGTCCAAACCCTCGTGTGAGGGGTATGAAACTTTCCTCAAGCATGCTTGTAAGGGGGAGTTGGGTTGCCCTTTTTCATGCTTGTTAACTTTCGTGAAGGCAGATAGGGGTTTTGTGATATGTGATCATGTCATTCCAAACCCCTACGTGAAAATACTAAAGTTGGGTAGGCAGCCTGGGCTAAGGAAATCTAAGCTATGGTTGATTATATAAAGCACAATCCACTGCCATCCTCAGACACCACAGGTCATATCACCTCCCTGAGACTGACAAACTATCCAACACCATCATGGCATCCAGGATACCAGCACGCAGACAGAGAAAGCAGCACTTCACTGAGGCTGAGCTCACAGTACTGGTGGAGCACATTGTTGAGCATGCCGAAATGCTCTTTACTGTAGATCAGCGGCGCGCTACTCACCAACGCCGCAAGGAGGTGTGGGCAGAGGCAGCACACACGTGCACAGAGGTTGGTGTGACCACACGCTCAGTGAAGGAGTGCCACAAGAGGTGGGATGACCTCAGGCTCCGGGTGCGCAACCTCATCACAGCACACTGCCAACACAGCACTGGTACTGGTGGAGGTCCTGCATCCCCTCTGAAGCTGCAATCGTGGGAGGAGCGCTGCAGCAGTGTCATGCACCTCAAAGGCATCACGGCATAGGAGAGGCAGAGGCAGGAGTGAGCCCACCTGCAGATGCTGGTAAGTGCACAAAGTACAAAGCCATACGTGTGATTGGGAGTGACCCAATGGACCCACTCCCAATGCCCCCCGCCCCAACAGGGCAGGAGTGACCCAATGGACCCACTCCCAATGCTGCCCCCCAAACAGGGCAGGAGTGACTCAATGGACCCACTCCCAATGCTGCCCCCCCCAAACAGGGCAGGAGTGACCCAATGGACCCACTCCCAATGCTGCCCCCCCAAACAGGGCAGGAGTGATCCAATGGACCCACTGACTGGCCAAACGACGAGTATCACATCCCTAAAGCACAATCCCTCGAAATTCACACAGTGCGTGCCTGACTGGAAGCAGAGACACACACCTGTGTGTATCAATAGTCAAAAGTGTTGAATTGCAAGTGGACATGGATTGTGATGTTTGATGCATGTGATGGACACATTATGTAACACCACACAACTAACTGCATGCCCTCTGTATCCCCACAGTCGTGACAAGTGACAGCGACGATGGACAAGAGGCTACGCAGCGGCCACCTGCAGGCGCACAACGCAGCACTCATGTCCAGGAGGATGATGCAAGCTGCTCTGGCACACAGGCACCGGCTGCAGCAGGCACACCGGCAACATCAGGCACACCGGCTGCAGCAGGCCCACCGGCAACATCAGGCACACCGGCTGCAGCAGGCACACCAGCAGACGACACCATCCCCATGCAGCCACCCACCCTGGCCCCGAATGATGATTCGCAACCCATCTGCACAGCTGAGGAGGCTGCATCAAGTGATGGGAGTGCCCCGGCCATGCAGGCCGAAGCAGTACAACAGGGTGAGGGGGACAACATGGATGGCCTGTCACCCATCCATGGCCTACAGTTCAGCCCCTCAGAACTGCGCAGCCCCATGCGCTCCCCAACTCCATCCATGGGCGAGCTCTGTACATGATTGCAGCACATCGAGCAACAACAGGCCACCCTGACAAACCTGGTGGAAAGACAGCTAGAGGAGGCCAGGCTGCAGCGTGAGGAGGCCATGCAACAGCGGCAGGAGGCCAGGCTGCAGCGGGAGGAGGCCAGGCTGCAGCGGGAGAGCAATGCCGCGTCGGTGCGTCGGCTCACCAGGTCGATTGGACGATTTGCGGCCACAATTCTCACCCTGGCACGCCATGTCAGGGAAGGGAACAGTGTGCAGTCCAGCATTGCCGAGTCAATGTTGGTAGCCCAGCAGGCGTTTCAAGGACGTTTGGCCATAGTTACACCGACTGTCACCTCAGCCAGCACACCCCCATCCAGCTCTGCCACTGGCAGCCCACGGATGTGTTCAAGTCGGTTGACTGGATCCACCAGCAAGGACACACCTGCGCACAAGCACCCCCGCAAATAGTGGCATGCGGGGATGCCAGTCAACATGACATTTGGGGACACCATGGGTGTTGGAGGGGTGGGAACGTTTGGGAGGTGGGGGTGGTGGTGGTTGCCCATTAGGTGGTTAGTTGTTAGGGGCCTGGTTGGGGTGGGAACGTTTGGGTGGTTTGGGTGGTGGGTGGGCATGGGTGTACAGCTTCCCTACCCAATGCACTTTCTTCCCTGTTTAATTGATAATACAAAACCTTTGAAAACTACCATAATGAGTGGACATCTGTCATTTCATCAGCAGACAAAAATCATTTATTCACTGGCATCATCATATCCATGCTTTGCTGTCAATGTGCAGTCTCTCAAAAGTAAATTCGAATGAGTGCATGTCGTGCTTGTTGGCCATCTTGCTCACCCCTGGGAGGTTGTGCTGCCACCCCATCCCCATCCCCATCGCCATCCCCATCTTCATCTTCTGCGTTTGGGGGCAGCGGAATGTTCCTGCGCAAGCACAGATTGTGCAGCATGGCACACACAAGCACAATTTTACCCGTCTTCACTGGGTTGTAGAGCAGTCATTCTCCAGATCTGCTCAAGCAGCAGAACCTGGCCTTCAGTAGGCCAAATGTCCTCTCAATCATGCCACGTGTGCGGACGTGTGCCCTGTTGTACGCCTCCTCATGCCTGTTCCTTGGCCTCCGTAGAGGTGTCATCAGCCATGGCGTGAGTAGATATCCAGCATCACATACATGGGATGTAAATGTGTGGGACATGTCAGTGTTTGTGGTTCATCTCACGATCTGATGCAATGCAATATTGTGTCATCATACATTCATCCATATGGGCCTTGCCGTGGTCGGAAGGGCGGGTGATTGCCATCCATGGGTAATTGTTGTAGATGGCTGCATTTGGACGTTGCACTATTACTTGCTGTGCATATGAAGTGGACCTTATACACGATAGTGGTTGGTAAGTAAGGCACTGTGCAATGACAAACACACATGGGGGAGTCATTCCATGGCCTGTGATGATTTGGCTGTTGAAGGATTTCTCATGTGCAGCCGTCATGTGCTTTGGGGGGAAAGTGGTCCTAAGTGTGGGTGGCTGGATTGAGTGGAGCAACTTATATGGCCTGTTGGTAGCTTTGGTCGTATGTCTCCTTAGGCAGGGTGAGTACTGTGGCAACCGGTCATGTGCAGATATGTGATGTGTGGGTTATGCTGACCGTCCATTACATGGGCCAGGGGGTGATGCATGTGCAGTTGTAGCAGCCCACTTACACAGGTCATTGCCTGGGCACTCAACACACTTCAACAGGGCCTATGCATTGGCAGTTGTACTCACCCAATAGCCATGTGCTTTGTCCAGCGTAGCGTTCCAAGTAGCGTGGCAATGTGGAATTCCGCAGGACCACTGAGTCATGTGTTGACCCCGGAAAACGTGCGCAGCAATGTGTAATCAGCAGTCCGGCATCACATACCAACTGTACATTCAGTGAGTGGTACTGTTTCCTATTGCGGTACACCATCTCCATTGCACGTGGTACTGTCAGCTCTATGTGTGTGCAGTATAATGCACCTATGCAATTTGGCATGGCTGCAATGGCACGAAATGCCAACTTTGTTGCATTGACCTCTGCAAGTGTATGGGGTAGGGCGATGTGTTCCGACATATGGCGCAGCAGAGCGTCCAGTACCTGTCCGAATATTTTTGAAAAACATGGTTGTGAGAGCCCGTGCAGCTCACCAACTGTGTGCTGATAAGTTCTGGTGCCTAGGAAATGCAGTACTGACACCACCTTCAGGAGGGGGGGATTGCGGGCGAGATGGCAATGTGGCTGCTGATGTCGTTCTCAATCATGGCGGTGATGTACATGATTGTTAGACGGTCCAGCCGGTATAATGTGTGGATCTGTCCTGGTGTCAGGGTCCAGGGTGAGGCCCTGATGCAGGGTATTGCAGGCTGCCTGCGGGGTCGTGCCGGCTGCGCAATTGGGTTTGGCATGGGTGCAGGGTTTGCTAACTGACGCCTGCACCTCCTCTGCCTCATCCTCCTTTGCACCATTGTTGCCACCATCTGCACTGCTGCCTGTAGGTTCAATAGTCCCAGTCCCAGTGCTGCTGCTGCCTGCATTGTTGTGTTTGGAGTTGGCCTGGGTGTGGCCCTTTTGTAGCCTCCCAGTGACCTGCTGGGTCTGGCTGGCCCCATTTGGGGCACCTGTGGCCTGATTCACCTCACCTGGTACTGTTTAACGTCATGTCCGCGGTGGCGTCGATACTGCCTCCATGGCCACGGTTTTTCTGCCATTTTTGTGGCGGTGTTTCCATGTCAGTGGTACTCGTGATGCCCATGGTGTTTCGTGTTGCCGGTAACTGGGTGGTTTCGCCGCCGCCACATTCTATGGATCCCTTAACTCCACGGCAGCGGTTTGTGGTGGTTGTTTTTCCAGGTCCGTGGTTCGTGACTGCACGGTCACGGAAACGACAGCGGTATGGTTTTACCGGTGGCGTTTAGTCCGGGTCGGCGGACTTGTAATGAGGCCCGGTGTCTTAATTGAATGGGTGAACCCACAGATTATAATCTGTGGAGATCTCAATATACGGTTATTATCCAGAGAGGATGTGCCTTTGTCAATATCGCAATTGGAGGGGGGGCAAGAAAATGGGTGCGTGAAAATGGGATGCGTGGATTATGGATGCTAAATGGTCAAACAGAGGGTGATCGACATGGGGCACACACTTGGGGAAATGGATCCCAACGCGCCTGTCTCGGCTATTGTTTTGTTTTCAGAACAAATGGGGAAAGGGTGGAGAGGTTTGAAGTGGTACAACTAGCACATAGTGACTATAGCCTTCTAGCCACCACACTTGGGTTACCTTATCTTGCCTTTGAACGGAAGACAATGCCTCCAGTTGATCTGCCTGGGGAAAAAACAGGCTAAAGATAAAACATAGTGAAGTACCCACTATCCTGAGTCAATATGCAAATTTCATTGCAATCTCAAATTAGTGGAATATTCATGGATTTTGAAGGACTTTGAACAAGTTGTTGACAAGGGAAGAAATACCCTTATAACACACAAACATGCCTATAATAAATAATAATAATAATAATTTGGCATTTATATAGCGCTACAAACCCTCAGGTATCTGAGCGCTGCTTATTATTACCCACGGTGTGTGGTGCTATGATCGGGATTTAGTAAGGGTAAGAAAAGATTTCAGAATGGAGGTTAAGAGGTTGAAGTGGGAGAAAGGCCCCGGGATGGTAGAAGGTTAAAGACTACAAAAGCATTGAGAATGCAGAATTACGCTGAAAAGATGTTGAAGGCCATTTGTGGGAAAAATCCCAGGTATATGTGGGATTTAACAAATAATGGTGGCATCTTCAGGGAAATCCATATGAGGGGACAGGTAACGGAAGAGGGTTGGGTAAGTCACTACTCAACACTTTTTGCTAAAGGTCTGTAGTTATTGGAACACAAAGGGAAAGGGTTGGTCCTTTGAACTTGATTTGATAGAGGCCAGGTATATGCTGTCTAAGCTCAGTTCTTCCAGGGCAGCAGGCCCGGGTGGCCTTTCAAATTAAACCCCAAAAGCTAATATTGACTCCTGGGAAAATCAAATGGTAACATTATTCAAGCAAGTCATGGTTAGCAAACAGGTACCTCGCTCTTGGAGAGAGGCTGTAGTAATCCCGATTTTCAAGAAGGGCAACAGAGGCGACCCAAAGAAATACCGCCCTTTGAATTTATGAACGGGTTAGGGACAGCCCTCAATTTGATTATCGTCAATCTGTTGAAGCAAAAGCCAGTGGAAACTATCTATATGACATTTATAGATTTGGAACAGGCCTTTGATGGGGTAGACAGGCAGCTTCTGTGGGATAAATTGAAGAGCTGGAATTGCCCTTCTGATGCGTTAGAGGCTATACAATCACTCTACACTGGGACATCCATCCAAATAAGGTTAACGGGTGATGAGATTTTGTGGCAGAATATCTATCTTCTGTGGGCTGAAATAGGGAAGCACGTTAGTGCCACTGTTATTCAGCCTATATATATTGGACTTGGGTAAATCCCAGGCAGATATTAGAGCCCTTCCCCCTAAGGTCTCGGGAGGATAGCTCAGGGCAACATGCTCACCTTGGAAGCAAGACGATACGGAGCAACATAGGTTCAATCCACGGGTCCGCGCTGAGAAACTTCTGGGTATTAAGCGTGTTATAAATAACTGATCATATCATAGGTTAAACAACTTTGAAGTACCCTGGCTCCTATATGCAGATGACATCGTCTTCTTGGACCTCACTGCCAGGGGAAGAATTGATGCATTTAAGGATTATCTGAGGGCAAATGATATGAAAATAAATGTGAAGAAAACAAAGGTGTTGGCTATGGGGTCGGCGCATAGGAAAGGAAGGAGACTTTTAGGCGAATGGTTGATGCTCAACCCCTAGAATTTGTCGAATCTATTGTGTACTTAGCAACCATGATAAATAAGAACTTGAATGAAAGTGGCCAATAGACATTTTTGAGGGGCAAATTGAAAAAACGATCTATGCAAGGGGCAGCCATCCACAAGAGATATGGTAGTTTCTTGCTAATCCCAATAATCACGTTCTATAAACAGAAGGGGGTCCAAGTACTAACATAGAGTGCAGAAGCCTCATTAAGCATTACATGGAAAGTATGGGCACTAATGGAGGGCTACATTTGGCGAAAGGTTTTGAAACTACCAGTGGCAGCCATTTGATATGAACTCTGATTGCAATCTATGGCATCCATGGAAATCAATATCGTTGTATCGGAAAATGTCTAATGGCGTACCGGTGCAGCCTTTTGCTATTCTATGATCTCAGGACCATGCAGATGAAAAAGTGGTGAAAGACTGGAAAATGAAAATTGAAAAGGTTTTACAACACCACAACATTGATCTGGAGGTGCTGATTGGAAACCCACTTAAAGCAAAAGATAAACTGGAAAAGGCAGTTTGGATTGACACCACGGAAGTTAGAGGTAGGGATTCTGCGAATTATGGATGGTGAAAAGAGAAGAAATGGTTGAATAATCTACCCAAGTACCTGCATTGGTTTCCTGCAGCATATTTCAGAGATCTTTTGCTGAGATGTCATCTGAATATCATGCCTACAAAATAAGTACAATTAAAGAGACACCAAATAAAAAGTGGACAATGCCTGCTGTAAGTACTGTGAGGGAAAGGCCCAGGTGGATCGCTAGCTCATCCAGCCACTTCATGCATGGCACTAACTGGACTCAGAACTAAGGTCACTCACAGCCGAAGACTTGTGGGATTTGGTCTAACTAGGAGAAAGAGTGGGTCTCGTAGTGGCTATAATAAGTTTGTTGAGTTCATTTTAAGAGGGGAAAAGACGAATTGAGGTAATGGATGTAATTAATTTCCTTATTTTCAGGGAATGGGTTTTTTCTTTTTATATTTTTCATTTTCTTCTCTTCTAGTATGACAAAAGCATGTACAATTGGCTGGAGCTTTGGATTCTGGTTTAATTTTCCTTTTGGAAGTCCTGAGGGATCTCGCCAATCATTCATGATTCCCCAGGGGTTTTATTTCTTTTTATTTGAGATGTGATATGGAAACGTAATGTTAAGAAACATTTTTAAGGAAAGGAACCAAATTGTTAAAGATTTCTTTTTTTTGCTTTCTATGTATGTTTGCATGAAACCAATTAAACTCTCTAAAAAAAGTACTTTCACAGTGCTGGTATAGACAATATTTTGTCATCATTGCCACTGTAACATTTTAATGGTGCTCTACCTTGGCCAACAATATATGCCAGCATCATAAAAGGTCTCAATAACTGTTACAAAGTATTTATAGTGTACAGCGGAGGAGGATCACTAGGGGTGATAGAAGTGATTACCTGGTGGAATTTCTGATCCACCCAAAAACAAAGAAACTAAAGGTATAAGAGAGGCAATTAAGGATCTCACATAATCCTGCGATATCAGTAACAGGACTGCTATTATTATATTCTGAGAATCTAATACAAAAATCCCAGCTGATACCTCCCTATACGATGCTAATCTAAGGGATAATGGGCCTCATTACGAGGTGGGCGGTAAGGGGTTAACAGCGCCGTTAAAGGTGCCGGAGCCGTTAACCCCTTACTGCCCTATTACGAGGTCCGCTCGCGGGACCCGCTCTGGACGCCTGGTTTTACCAGATGTCCTTAGCGGGTCCCGCGAGCGGCCCAGCATGCTAACAACAGGGCTGTCATTAACGGGCCCATTGTTAGCATGCTCCCCATTCCCATTGAACCCTATGGGGGCTCAAATGGAAATGGGGATGGTCCAGGTGTGGCTTCCCTGATTGGGGAAATACCGGGCCCTCCAAGGTCGGAATGGCCCGGTATTTCCCCATTCAGGGAACCCACACCTGGACCCGAGATTGGACCCAGACCTGAGATTGGAGGCCACCATGCCTTTATTAAGGGCATGGCTACCTCCAAACTCGTAATGAGGCCCTACGTATCCAATTTTCCAATGCCCATTCTTAAGCATGAAACCGCTAACCAAAATGGTTGAGATTGGTGTGACATCCTAAGTTGTTTCAAACTCATCATTATAAATGTGCATTGCCCTGGTGACATTCCTGGATCATACTCCCGGGTTACTAATCAGGCGGACTCACTTCTTGATTGTATCCTTTATTTTAGGAACAAAACTCAGAGATATTATGGAATTGGTTATTGAACCCGGGCAAGATAGTAACCATCACATTCTAACTCTGAGATGGGATGCAAGTGAAAAAGAGTCTCTAACCATTGATAGAATGGGTAGATTGACATTTGGCATAGTGCCAAGTTGGGTCCATCTAATCTTGATAAAGTTATTGGAAGAAGAAGGGAGGAATTTATTACAGTGTTCTTAGGTGATTGAAGTAGAACGGATGGGAGTAGGGCAATCTACCCCTTTTCAGATACATACATAATTATGAAACCTTAATTAATGAAGTAGATGCCTGCACTGAAAAAAAACCACTCTGGAAAGAAAAATGACTCTTTAGGGAGCTGTTAATAGACAAGCTTATGATGCAGTTGAGGCTAAGGCCCTCCAAGAGTTCCTTAAGATCCTATTTGAGAAAGATATTAAAATATGAATTGCCCCTGCATTTTTAGATAAATGAAGTCATCGCTAGGAAAGCTAGGTACAGAAAATTGCTCAACTCACACAAGATGCTGAGAAAGATTGAAAGATAGCAAATATTGACATAGGCCATTAATCCCAAGTATACCAGGGCATTTTGGAAGATTTTTAATGGATATAATAGTGATACCATCTTGAGTGGATGGGCTTCCAAAGAAGACTGGGAAAACTATATTGGGGTTATCAGTGGTGCTGAACTACCTGACTCTGATTTTTCAGAGCAGATAGCAAACATATGAGTCCTTTGATTTACTACAGCGGATGTCTGCATGATTATCAAAGGGAATAATGCTTCTAGAACCCCGGACCATGATGGAATGTGCAACTCTCTGTTACACAAAAATCCAACACTGTGGGCTATATATTACATGAGCTCTTCTTCAACATCAGTAACTCAGAGGTCTTACCAGCTAGTTGGCAAAAGAGTATAATTGTTCCTGTATAAAAGTGAGGTCCTAGAGGATCACTGCAGAGCTATAGAATAATTGCCATGTTGGATGCTCCTTCTAAGATCATAAGTAGAATTGTGTATAGGAACTCATTAAATGGAAGGAGGGAAACAACATACTTCCATACAATGAGGTAGGCTTTAGAAGAGGCTCCTGTACCTTGGACAACATTTTAGCACTGACTTCGACCATTGAATCTGCATTGCAGACTTATAATGAAACAGTGTATGCCGCCTTCATCGATTGAACTTTGCTGTGGAAGAAGATGGCAGTATACTCAGGAGGCTCCTGGGAATGATCATGATTTTACCTCAAAATACCAGGGTAAATGTACAAATAAATCGTAAAGGTAGCCTGAGAAACTCCATACACACCTATACCCGCATCAAACAGGGCTAAGATCTGGCACCTACACTTTTTAACCTCTATCTTACAGATTTGCCTACTGCATTTATAACAGAGGAAATGTATCTGTGAAATGTATTCCAATTATTCTCCTTTATCCTTCCTTTTTTTACAGGAACATTTTATTCGTATTGAGTCAGATGTTCTAGTAGCAATATTGCCCCCCTCTCGCCCCTGGCCATTAACAGGTGATTAGGTCTCTCATTGCTTGTTGAATGGCCTTGCTTCACTCCGGTGATGCACCTTGGAATGCAGCATGTCATATCATGCAGTATCTTTAATAGTCCATTGTGGGAAGGGCTTGGCCACCTAGAACATGCTGATTAAGACCATTTACACTGTTGGGATGCACGTTCAGATCACTGCCCCTCCTAGATGATTTAGACTGCAGCAAATATATTAAATTAAGGGGAATGAGTACAGGACAGTTTAGGGGGAGGGGAACTAACCAGTAGCTTTGCAATGGAAGTATGTAGGTACATTAAACATAACTAGTTGTGACATGAAGTAGTTCTATGTTTAAGAAATAGGCCTGAATCCGCACAGCCGTGGTTTGAAGACACAGAACACAAGGCCTCATCTCTTGCTTGACCATAACATTTGGATTCCCTCGTGTGGCAAGGAACATGCACATACACCCACATCAGGTAGATTTTTGAACACATTAAGCAGGAACATGGTAGCTGAAGAGGCGAAGGGCTGCGGCCCAGTACCAAGTTCGTATTCCTGGGAGCGAAGGCAGAGGTCTTGGGATGCCAAAACATGAACCAGGATTTAAGGCACTAATGCCCCCCTCCCCCAGAGTGACGGGCACTCCATTTGAATTGCCAGATGTGCAGGGAAATGGGCCCTAAATCATTTGCAAACTGGATTGATTAGTGGGACACTAAGTTTACTCTCGGGGAGGGGAACTGATAAAGGAGAAAACGCAGAACAACATGATCTATGATTTGTGACATGCAGAGCTAAGAATGATGTCCCTACAGTGGGGAGGGCATGATGGGGTCACCAACGTTTAAGAAATGAGAAAAGGGCCACTTTGTTTGCAAGGAACAGCTGACATCAAAATTGTCTGCCGAGTTCATGTTGATAACCAGGTGCATGTTATGTCGTTAGGATCGAAAGTAGGGTGGTGCCGGTTGAATTTAACCAATTACCTTGCAGCATTTCAGGCTGGACGAGAACGTTACCCACGTGTGGTGAAAATGGAAGAGAAGACAGCGGAAGCATTTGGAGAATAGGCTATATGTAACCATTACCATGTATATAGGTGGTAGCCAATGAGTGTGGGGGATTAACACTGTATATTGAGCACGTCATGAGTGATGATTTTTGTTGTTATAATCTGAATCTTGTGTGAGGGATGCAGAGACCTCTATGGCAGTGGATGTTTAATACCCTGTCACCTTTTCCTTTTGTATACAAAATAAAAACTCTTGTAGCCAGCTGCTTACAGAACTTCAGGTGGTCCGGCTCAAGTTTGAGAGGGGCAGGGAAGCCATTTAAGAGAGAGGCACCTCCAGAGCAGAGAGATCTACCCCCCACTCTCTGCCTGGAGAAGAGTCTGAGCGCAGCCAGTTGGAGGTGTATGAGCAAAGGGCTCGAGAAGGATGGTCTTTAGGAAGAGAGAGTTGGATGTAGTCCAGGACCTGGCCTCAGAACGCCTTGTGGATGAGTGTAATGCTCACCTGATTCCCGTAGAGGCGCCGGTCTTGACTGGGTGAATGCCGTATCTTCAAAGGTGATGTGTAACACACGGTTGGCTCTTTGGGCTGGACCTCTGTGCACTGTATGTCTGACTTGAAGAGTAAGATGTCTGCAGATAGAAAATATGGGATTAATGAACTGGGGTTATTGGGTGCCTCTCTCCTCTTCCCTTTCTCTTCTCCTGTAGAACCCCAAAGGTTAACGCCCTCACCTTAGGTAAGTGAACGCCGAGCTCTCCATCTGCCTCGGGGCAGGGTGCCGTAACCAGTTTCTTCACTGGATAAGGGTGCAGGCCTCTTGACCTCAGAGGACTGCTGTCCGGCGTTAACTGCACGAACGGTAAGTTCTGGGCACTTCAAATGTCTTAAAAGTCTTTTGTAATGATATCTCTTGTTTTGCAGGGTTCCGGCGATGGCGGATGGCGGGCTGATGAGAGTTGAGGATCGAACCCGCGTGAGGAATAGAAGCGCCTGGAAGCACGTAAGTAAGCGCTTGTAGCCTGCTTCACGATGTGCACTAACTGTCCCTTTTATCTTGCAGGTACAAGTTCGGAGCTTTAGAGAAGCTGAAGGGTGCTGGAATACCCACTGGATTCGGCGTGGGAAGGAGTAATGGCACGTGAGTAATAAAGTTGCCCAATGTCTTTAAACGCACCTTCTTTTGTCTTTCAGATGCGGGATGCAGCGCCGAAGGCCTCCGGAGCGTGCAAAGAGTAGGTAAGCCTTTGTCTTTCAGATGCCGGAATGCAGCGCGAGGCGTTGGTGACAGCCGATGGACCAGGTAAGAGATGCGCTGCCACTGAAGACCGTAGTGCTAACCTGTTCTTTCTTTGTCTTTACAGGTGCTGCTGAAGACTGGATTCCAGGATGGTAAGCCTTTGTTCCCTTAGGCCCAGGATCAGAAGCAGAAGACACGATGAGCGTTCTGCTGCAGAGAATGCAGAATAACACAAAGCAAGATTCATCCATCGGGTGTGGTTTAAATAGCCCCCTGTAGTGCTTAGGTGTCTCCTTCCACAGCCACGCCTAGGTAAGAAAAGAGTTCCTGCTTTCCAGAAGAGTTCCAGTGTTCTGAACCTAGGGAGTGGCTCCTGCCCCACCCAACAGGAAAAGTAGTCCCAAACAGAAGAGGATCAGGGGTTCAACTGGCAGGTAAGTAAGCAGCATGGTCTGCTGCAGGTAAGTCCACCCAAGCATTATGAGCCCGGCGCTTCCAGCGCTGGGACTGGGCATCTTTATGAGCCTGGTGCCACTGGCGCCAGGACAGGGTCCAAAAGGTCCCAATTGGGACTGGCTGGCACTCGGAACCGGGGTTATGGGTCTGCTTCCAAGGGAGTCGGGCAAGTCCTGATCTTTTGGAAGCAGAGATCATGACAGCGAGGCAGTGGGTCTTGAACTTGATCTTTGCAGCCTCCGGGAACCAGTGGAGAGATTTCAGGGCTCGAGAGATATGGTCCTTGATCTTGAGGCCAAGGACAAGTCTCGCAATCATGTTCTGGATTAGGTGCAGAGGGTATAGAGTAGAGGAAGGCAGATTGAGAAAAAGGCTGTTGCAGTAGTCCAGCCTAGAAATAACCAGGGCTCTGGAGACAGGGAGGTTCTGGGGGAAAGTGAGAAAATGAAAAATACCTCTTAGGAGGTGCAGCTTTTAGTGGGCCTTCTTGGCAAGGTCCATGATTTGAGGATAGAATGAGAAAGTGGAATCGAAGATGACACCAACGTTTTTAGCCTCACAGGAAGGTGAAGGAAGAGGGCCCAAGGAGTGTGTCCAGATTGAAAGAGGGAAAGCGGGAGCTGGGGTCCCAATGAGAAGGATCTTAGTCTTACTGGAATTAAGGCAGGGATCGTTGGAATTGCACCACTCCTGAATCGTGGATAGACGGTCAGGAATGAGCAAGGGAGTAGAGGAAACTGAGGGTAGCCTGAAGAAGAGCTGAGTGGCATCCCCATAACACTGAAAGTTAGAGGAGAATGAAGAGATAATGTGGTCTAATGGGCCAAGTAGACATTGAATAGTCAGGGTGAGAGGTAAGAGCCCTGGGAACACCACATGTGAAGAGAGAGGTGGTGGAGATAAAGGACACAAGTTGGACCTGGGAGGGCCGGCCCAGAAGGAAGGAGGTCAACCAAGCCAGGGCCTGATCCGTGATGCCCAGGTTCTCACAGAGTTGATTGATGGCATGATTGACTGCGTCAAAAGCAGAGGAAAGATCAAGGAGGATGAGGACAAATGGAAGGGAAGAATCAAGGATAGTCAGCAGGTCTCACGGCTGTTCAGGATAGCTGTTTCCTTGCCTCTGGCTGCTCTGATGCCAGACTGATGGTCATGGAGACAACCAACAGATTCAGTCTGGGGAATAAGCTGGGAGATGGACAGCTTTTCCAGGAGTTTGCCCAGGCAAGGAGTGTTTGAGATTGGGTGTTAGTTTGCCAGACAGGTAGGATCTGCAGAATGCTTTTTCAAGAGGGGGTGCACAAGAAAGTGCTTGAGGGGTGAGGGGACCGTTCCGGTGGCCAAAGAGTGATTGCAGAAATCGGCAAAGGCTAGAGCAATGGTGTCAATGTGGTCCTTGATGGTTCTGGAGGTGCAGGGGAGCACCTGCTTGTATGCCACTTTCATAGATCGGACTTGTCTAGAAAAATTGTCAGCAGTGGTTGGAGAGAAAGAGAAAAAGGGAGGAGGAGAGGGAGAGGCAGCCAGAGGGGGGCCTATAGAGAGAGAGGGGGAGGAAGAGGAAGAGAGGACAAAATGTCCTGTCTTTTAGTGGTGAAGTGAGAATTCAGAGATATACAGAGGGCTCTGGAGGGAATAGGAGAGGTGGAGACTGCAAAAGGATTGTCCAGCTCCTTGCATATTTTAAAGAGTTTGGCAGTGTTGTTAGAGGCTGCAGAGATGCAGGCTTGGATGTGGGCTCTGTTCTTGGACAGGACAGAGAGTCTGTATTGCGTTTGGAGCACGTGGCAGGCCACTTTGTCAGAGGATTTGCCTGATGCCCTCCACTGTCATGCACCGTGGTGCTTGGCAACTGTGGACAAGATGGAAGGCGTGCCGCCACCATTAAACTGTTCCGTCACGCTGGTTACGTTCTTTGTGTGATGGTCTAGTTGTTTGCCTTCCCTTGACTGGACCTGCCGGATATATTCATTTCCTGCCGGCAGCTCCAGTGCGTTCAAACTGCAGAGTTTTCCGCGCTGCTACTCCAACGATCAGTAGTCTCACTTTCCTGAAGTTTTCTGCTTCCGTTCGCTCACGCGAATGCTCCCCTCTTTGTTTCCATTTATTCTAGTTTCTTTCTCCCTTACCTTTATCCTCATTTCCTTCCGTTAGGCTTTCCTCTACTCTTTCGCTCCGGTCTTCCCTCTACTCTCCCTTTCTGTGCATTGCACAGTTCTTCCTCTTAGTTTGACTGCTCCCTCTGGTGCATTGTTGCTGAATTCTGGTGTCCCCCACTCACCTATTACTGGAACGGTTTATCCTTGCATCCTACCTCCTCGAAGCTTCTTGCCTGCCTTCGGATCCTTCTCCTACTTCTCGGACATCAGCAGTGCAACCGGAGCATTTCGTCTCTGGGGTTTTTGCCATACTGGCTTTTTTCCCTTCTGGCTGTCCCAGAAGGGGGTCTCTGTCATAGATCTTGAGACTGTGGCTACTGCTTCCTTCCGGGGCACGCCACAGTCCAAAAAATAAAGAAGAACCCTGGAACAACATCATGCTTGGTGAAAGAACAACACCTACCACATGGATACCTCAGATACAGGTGAGGAAAGTGGAACCAGTGATTCCGGGGAAATACGAGGATAGGTGTGACATCCACTTCCTCTCAGCCACCCTACACTTGTGTTTCAGGGTGACGAGATCATTGTCATACCAAGAGTTGCACTTGGAGGCAGGCTTCAGGTGGATTCTCATGACAGGGGCAAGGACATCAAGAGTGTTGGAGATAGAAAGATGCAGGTTAGAGAGGGCTGTGTCAGAGTGTGAGTCAGCGGCAGGTGTATGAGGAGCAGAAAAAGTAGTGGCAAAGACCTCCACTGACACATGCTTCATGGGCTGGATGACTGAGAAGGTAGGTGGCAGTGTTGGGTGTTGGCTTCACCTGGGGGACAGAGAGATTCATGTGAGAGCAAAGCAGAAAGTGGTCAGTCCAAGAGAGAGGAGTGGTGAGTGGGTTCGAGAGGGGGATGTCTGAGGAGATGAGAACATCCAAGGTGTGCCCATCAGAGTGTTTTGGACCAGAGCATAGAATGGAAAGAGAGAGAGTGTTGCAGAGGTTGTGGAAGATCCCTGAGGAGGGATTAAAAGCATCCAGATGCATGTTGAGGTCTCAGAGGAAGAGAAGTGGAGAGGTATAGGTAAGTAGAGAAGACGAGAGGTCAGCCCACTCTGAGAGGAAGAGGGCGACCTGGCCAGGTGGCCTGTAGATGGTGGCCACAGTCAGAGAGAGGCCAGGAGATAGAGAGATAGAGAGCCTGTAGATCAGGCATTCAAAGGAGGAGTAGGCCTGCATAGGAATGACAGGGGCAGGGACCCACTACATAAGATCAGAGCTACTCCACCTGCAGGAAGGTTGGTTCTGGGTTTGGAGAGGATCTTCAGGGAGAAAAGCGTCAGAACCTGTAACAAAGCTGGCCGTGAACCATGTCTCTGTGAGAGCGAGGACATCCAGGTAATGTTCTTCAGGGAGGTGGCAGATGTCAAGGAAGTGTTTGACATCAGAACGAAAGTTGAGAGTAGTGACCTGGAGCAGGTTGCCACATTTGAAAGACTTCCGTGGAGCTGTACAGGTTTGAGGTACACCCTGCAGGGGGGCCTGAGAATGGGCATAGGAGGTATAAGGAGATAGCAAAGTAGCCAGAGAGGATGAGGAGGGTGCCAGAGAGTTGACGGCAGAAGGAGGTGGTGGAGGAGCCAGAGAAATGCTGGTAGGAGTGGTAGAAGGAAAGAAATTGATAAGACACAGTTGAAGCCTATCAAAAAGAAGGAGATTGGACTGAGGGCCCTGGACCAAGATGGTGCCATTCAGATAGACATTAATGATGATCTTGGAGGAGTGGAAGGTGGCCCAGAGGACCTCCCACAGAGTGCCACCATTAATGGTAGAGGAGGAAAAAGTAGAGAGAACAGACACTATATGCGGGATCTATAGGTATCGAGAGGAAACAACAAAGAGGATGTCAGTAAGAGTTTGTCTAGAGGAAGCACAGATGTAGCTATCGTTGATAGAGAGGCCGGGGTTGGAGACCACAGTGTCTCTCTTGAATGTCTTCCTTCCTGACTTAGTGAGAGGTATAGGATAGCAGATAGAGTAGCAGTTAAAGATGATAGGGGAGACGGAAAGCACCAAAGAGGGTGCAAGGAGGAAGTAGGAGGAGAAGGGAGCAAAGAGTGAGAGCAAGAGATGCACATCCAGTGCTGCGCAGCACAGGATGTGCAGGGGGGGTCACACAGAAGGGAACACACAGGAGGGGTAGACAGGTACACTGAACAGTACAAATGATACCGCCAACAGGGTGTGGTCCTGGAGAGTGGGAGAGAGCCTAAAATGACACAGATCAGAGTACAATAGTAACCACAGTTAGGTGAGGACATAGAGAGTGAGAGAGGGCATATAGGGACACAATATCGCAGTATAATAGCAATCAAAAATGAGGGGTCCTAGAGAAAAGACAGAGAACACAAAATATGACTAACTGCTGGAAGGTGAGAGCCTAGGATTGTGCAGGGACAGAGTACATCATGTCAGACAGTTAGGTGGAAGTACATACAAAGTCCGGGACATTTAGGAGAATGCAGTAGTGGCTGCATACCCTAACTGCCCCTTTCTTACCTTTTGGACACTGAAGTTTGACGGCTGCACTGCGTGATCCCACTCTGTGCCACTACCCCTTCTCAGCAAAACACCTGCACTGCACAACAACACATCCTTGTCCTGCGAGGGCTTTGCAGCAGAGGGCCCGATCCTCGGTTCTTAAAGGTTTGGATGAAGCAAGGTTATAGAAATGCACAGCTTCTCTGGGGCAGTTCAATCGGTTACTTTTACGAAGAAATTACTAATCAAGATAGGGGGCAGAGAGGTGTGTGCCCCCTTGTTATATTCTACTGCAACCCCAATCAATCTTCTGGTAAGAGACGTCTTGAGTAACCTTAACATGTCCTTCTTGTTTACGGAAAGAGGTGCAGTGTGTTCAACACACGGCATGTGTGCCGTGATGGTAATGTTGACCTTACATCCACTAGGCATTGAGTCCTCAGGAAGAGGAATACCAGTGGCCCCTGATTTGTTTATATACGTTATTCCAATATTACTCAGTGCAGTGCCACAAGGGGGATAACAAATATGGTTGATGAGTACCATCAGAGTTTTTCTGAGCAGCCGCAGGATATAGTTGCAGGTTCCATCATCGAACTTGATATAGAAGGAGTTCTAGGGTAGAAGACAGGATTGTTTTGATAGCAGTTGACTCGAACAAAGGAGAGTGGCATAGGGTTTTGTGTTTTGACCCCACAATACCAATAAAAACTGTCTCGGATGAGGACTTGTTCAAGAATAGAGAAAATGAGGGAGAAATAATATTGGAAGTATGTGTTCCTTGTGAGATCATGATACAGTACAGACATGCAGCTTGTCCCATGTCATTAGTAGGGACTGCTCCTTCTTACGCTTGCGCAGATTTGGCTCAGGTTCCTGATAAGTTGTGGACAAGTAATCTTGCTATGTTGCCTCAAGTGAAACAATATACTTTGTCGAAGGCAGCAGAGGAGGGAAATTATGACACTATAATGGCCTTTTTGAAATCATCATACCATCTAACTCACCCTGTAACACAGCTTTTTATCCAGTGAAGAAACTGAAAGGTGCTAGTTGGAGGAATATTTAGAATGTACACCCCCTCAATGATATTGTACAGGCAGAATTTCCATTGGTTCTGAATCATGCTACTATATTGTGCAATCTACCTGTTGATGTTACCGATTTTACTGTGCTGGATTTGAAAAAGGCCTTTATCTCAATGCCCCTGCATCCCGGGTCACAGTATCACACTTCCCGGCAAACGCTTTTATGTTTGCCGGGAGCTGATTTCAACACACTCAATGGTACTCTGAGTCCCTGAGCTTTATCAACAGAGTGTTACATGAAGATTTGAGCAATATTGTTGTCCCCAGTACCATAATTCAATATGTGGATGATCTATTGGTCTGTAGCATGGAACACCAATGCAGGGAGGATTCTTCAGCGTTGTTACAACTGTTGGCTTACAAACAGTATAAGGTGTACAGAACAAAATTGCAGTACTTCCAGCAGGAGGTGTTGTATTTAGGGAAGTTGATTTCAGTGAATGGTGAAAGAGTGACTCCAGAGCATGCAGCAGCAGTGCTCGCGACCCCCCAGCCAGTGACGGTCAAAGACATGCAGACATTCTTGGATTGTGTAACTAGCATGTATTTTCTATTACACATCATATACCAAACCATTGCTCCAGCCCTATTATTTGGACTGATGAAATGGTTACTAAATTTCAGGACCTTAAAGATGTGATTCCTACTGATCCCATATTGGCCACTTCCAATTATACAAAAGAGTTTTATCTTTTCTCACATTCTGATGGTCAGATGATGATTGCTGTATTGATACAGCACAGCACAATGGGTCATAAACCTTGGGACTTTTACAGTGGCATGTTAGATTCTGTCATGCAAGGACAGTTCCCGTTGCTGCTGCTGCTGCCTTCGCCATTGAGAAATCTGTGAATACTGTCTTGGGGTGCTCATTGACATTGTATGTGGAGCACGCTGTCTTTGCGATATTGGAAAGGTACAAATTTACCATAACCACGCAAAGGCCCTCTACATATGAAGTGATTCTCTGAAGCTTGTCTATATGTTACAACAACTGTGCATTCTGGGTGGTCAAGATGGATGAGACACGGGTTATGTAGAGCAGACTGGTCCCCGGTGCAGCATGCAGCTTTGTGAGATAGATTGTTTTATGCACTTTCACAGCCTACACTTGCTGCAATACTGAAGTGAGCCGCCTACACAAGTGGTGTCAACTTTGTTTCCCTTGGAAATGAAGCCGCAGAGACTGTGGCAAAACAGGCAGCTTATTTACCAGTAGTGGATATTCATGAATATCCAGCGTTTGTAAACATGGAGTTACAGTTGCAGGTTATGACATGATAGGTTATTTATAACACGCTTAATACCCAGAGGTTTCTAAGCATGCACCCGGGGATCGAACCTGTGTTGCTCCGTGTCGCCTTGCTACCAAGGCAAGCGCGTTGCCCCTGAGCTATCCTCCCGAGACAAGGTTCCCGAGGTTCCATATACTGCACTTCCTGTTAAAGAAATCAGCGATATACAATTACAGGCACCACAGAGTGATAAGTTGTTGTGGCAGAAGAGAGGGTGTGTGGGGTCTCCAACTGATTTGGTGTGGCGCGAGACAAATATAGGGAAGGTTGTGATGCCTCAAGCTTTGGCTTTAGTGGCGTTTGACAACTTCATTACCCCCCTACTGTCCAAACAGCATATTGCTGCAGATATTCAGGAGCATTGGTATGTGCCTAACATTCAGGAATTGCTGTCTTTGTTCAGGTCCAATTTTGCAGTGTGCCAGATGCTGTGGGGAACATTTACCAGCCCAACAGAAATCCCTGCATCACAAAACTGCATTTTAACAGTTGCAAAAATAATGGCTGCACTGTGTCTGCTTAGCACATATGGGGTGCAATAGAGCATAGACACCCTGGGAATAGCTGCATTTATATCTTCATGTGAAACCAAAGAGAAGAATTCAAAGCCAGCCTGCAGTGCTATGATTTGCAAAAATGTAAAGCTGCACAAGAAAATGGTCTGCATTTAAAACGACCTTGCACTGGTGCTATTTTCATCTTTAAACATCAACCAGCTTGATTTTACTAAAACACAGCCATGTCCATCTATATTCAGGATGAACACCATCAAATTAGGGCCGTCCCTCCCTGAACAGCATTATTGTGTTAAATAAAGTCTGTGAAAAGCAGGGATTACATATCAGTCCGCATAGCTAACATTTTACTTTGGAAAGAAATGAACACACACAAAGCCCTTCCAAATAAGCTCTCTCACTCCTTTGCCAGGTATCAGTTTCAAAATACTAATTTCTTGAACATATCCCCGTGTATAGAAATTGACTAAAGCTATGAAAGCCTTCAGAATGAAAATGCGAGGAAACTACATTTGTTAAATGAACATGAAAAATAAAATGAATCTGTGTTACACTGCTTTGCAAAGTAGTGAATGGCATTGTGAAAGCTGAATGGGAATAAAACTGTAAAATACACAGAAAAACAACTGTTAATTTTGGGAAGAAAAGCTGCAAAAAATATAGATATATTTTAACCTTTATATTTTATTTTCTCCACAAAAAGAACTTCAACAGCCTGGCTAAAGAGGCATTCCTGTTAGACCAGTTTGGCATAAAGACCAAATGTCGTACCTCCCCGTGATTTGATACTACCAGGGTAGGGACCCTGTTCTTTGGGCTGACAAGTGTGATAATTACAGGGTGCCACAGACTGCATGACAGAGAAGCTCTCAAGAAAAAAGGGGGATTCTAACCTATGTGTTGTCAGGTACTGTCAGGTTGGAGTGACATATTCTTTACATACAGTATCATATACTCATTTACATTGGGTCAGGGAGACACATATTTAGTATAGAAAGGTTTTGGGAAGTTATTATGGGTTATATTTTTAAACAGCCAATTTTGCCCTTAACCTTCATTGCAGTCTATGGAAAATGCCCCAAGCCAAGATGGAGGTTCTCAGTTTAAATTCTAATTGGCTGGAGATTGTTTATAGGGAGGACAATGAACATTCTAAACTGCCTTTCATCGTCCTTGCCCAGCTGAGAGGTTGTGTGCCTTGCAGCTCCTGCTTAACTTGGTCAAGGGTGACAAGTTTCAAGCAGTTGAGCGGAAAATCTGAAAGTATAACAGGAGTCGTGTATGGAGTTTGGTGGAGACACAGGACAGGAGTTAGAAACTTCCAATTTTCTGAGAAAAGAAGTTTTCAAGTCTCAATCACAAGATAAGTGACTTTCCATTTTTGTTGAACTTTGTAAAAAGGTTATATTTATTTTAAGGGATTGAAATCGCAAATCTGTATCTAAAAAATTGAAGCGCGTACGTTTGTTTTTTATCTCTACGTATCATTTCAAACTAGCGCGTGAGTTTTTTCCCGTTACTTTGAGCCCGTGCGTGTGTCTCTGCGCGTGAGAGTGAAGCGCGAGCGTGAACTTTGGACTCGCGTTTACTGTTCATATACGCGAGGGTTTTTTCTACGTGATAAAATAAAAGCGGGTGTGCTTTTTCCCGCAATTTGGTTTTTTGCGCGTATGCGTATTTATTCGTGGGTTGGACTTTAGTAGCGCAAGTAATTTTTTATCGCGTCTTGGACTTTAGCGTGTGCGAATTTCCCACGACTTGGAGAAAAGCGCGTGTGTTTTTTTCCGCGGTTTGGATTTTCAGTGCGTTAGCGTTTTACCCGCGGTTTGGATTTTAGCGCGTGTGCTGGCTTTCCACGTGAAGATTTCATCGCACGTTTAAAATTTGTTCCTGAGTAAAAGACACTCTACAGAGAAAATATAAAAACAAATACAAGAACTTAAAAGAACTTCCTTAAACTTATTTGAAGAACTTTAGACCTTGTTCAAGAATCTTAGGGTTGAGCAGACGAACTACAAAGTTAAAAATTACATTCATGGACCTACTGAGAAGGCTGAATGATCTATAAGATTCTGGTCCACAAGTAAGGAAGTCTTGTCTGCTTATCACTTCTCTGGGCATACTGAAGAGAAGTACCAGGTATGGTTTTTTTGACTATTTTGGTAAAGGATATAGAGTTTAAGGTTAGTATAGTAACCCATGAGTAATGAGGTGTATTGCATGTTTATGTTTTAACTACAGGTGAAGAACCAGCGAGTTGATAGCTTCCAGCCTGGTGTTTGTTTCTTTGTCCCTTCCCCCTTTTCCCTGAAAGTGAGGTAAACTGAGCAGTTATATATATGTCAGCTCAGAGTGCCACATTTTGGGTGGATTGTCGGGGATTCAGCAGCTTCTGCAGACACCAGGTTCTCAGCATGACATGTGTTTGCCTCAGAAGTGTGAAATCCTCTGCATTCAAACTGAAGGACTTCAAAGGAGGAGTCCTGACAACCTCTGTGTAAGCTGACCAGGGAAAGATATTTGGCTGTGGGGTTGGAAAGACTGCACACTTTTGGGAACAAAGCCAGCCCATTTGATTTAAAAGACTTTTTACATTAAGACATTTATTTCAGTAATCTGAAAAAGCAGTAACGTGAAATTATGATGGTTTCTAATGTAATCTTTGTATCAGCAAGATTAGACGATGTAGTTCTTCCTAGCATGTGGGAGACGTGAACATCATTTAAGAGGCATTTCTGAGGAAAGCGTACATGACACAGATGTAAAATTTGATGGAAATATGCCCGACACTGTTAGGCTAATGTGTAGCCATTTGTAGAATTTTAGGTGAAATGTTTTCCATAGAAATTGCGAAAGAGTGCCAGAAGGGCAAAGCAACATCGCACAGACTTGGAGTTCGAAATGGCATATTCCTTGCAAAATATCGGATCTGCCTATCTAATGTTTATGATGATAACAATTGTAAATGTAAGCATTTTGTTTCATAACTGACAAAAGTAACTGTCGTGAAGCAAAGCACATCATGAAAACACCCACACTAAAACTTATGTCACTTCTATGGATCCAATGAGCTTACAAGGAGGCGGTGACATCCACAGCCTGACCTATCCCATCTTAGAGGTATATCCATTTTACTTCCGCCCACATAGAAAAAGGTCAAGATGTCATCCTGCTTTATAAAAGGAGGAAGCATAGAGAGAGTCAGGAGATTAAAAAATCCAAGACTCAAAATTCAGGAATTTAAAACATGCAGAGATCCAGACATTCCCCATTCACCGTGTAAAACTCCAGACTCCAGAGCCAGGCCAGAGGTAGCTGATCCTGATCCAGGCAGAACCTCCAATCCAGGCAGAACCACTATCCAGAACTAAACCCTACAAAAATCCCAATAATTCAGGGAGAAAGGAGGAAAGGCTGCGGACCCCTTTGGGCAAATTCAGTGACCAGACCTGTCCTTGCCCAGCTGATGCACCGCGCTGTCCACAGTGACCAGACCCTGGTTGCCCTGCTGATCCCTTAAAGGAGAGGCCAGCCTCTGCACAGTGACCAGATCCTTGACCTGCTGTCCAGATACCCAGTTAGCTGCAGAAACTACACAATTCAAGTGCATTTTGTAATTATTACCCTCCCCAGTAACCAAAAAGCTGCATACACTGTTATGTTACCTTGCATTCTGTCCAAAACTATAAAAATACTATAAATACCCTACTAACACTTGAATTGTCAGAATCTTCTGTGTGTCCTGTCCTTAGAAGAATCTGTGTTAGTTTCCAAGTGTTAGCGCAATTCTTTCCAAATCATTTCAGTCCGTTGTGTAAATCCTTAGTACTATTTTGAATGAACTAATTAATTTCCCATAGAGATGAACGCAGCATGAATAACCTTGCAAATGAACCTCCTTGCGTACCATGTCTTCTTCTTTAAATATCTAGCCACTAAAATATAGTTGCAGTAAAACAAATCAATTTGCTAACAAAACAGAGTTTGCCTGTGAAAGTATTTCCCTTTAGTATCATAGCTGTTATGTGCCGTTGTACCTCTTCAGTAAAACCGATTTCCGATTTTGACTGTTTAGCTCCTTTTCTAAGCTGTTTACTTCTTTTAGTGTGATTTTTGATGCACTGATTTCCTTCCCAAAGTCGGTTTTCTCACCTGTATGCATGTTGTTTAGTACCTGGCCTTGTAGCTTGTACGTTTTCTGGCCAGTGAAAAGAGTCCTGGTCTGGAGTGTGCTGTGTCTTTAAATCTGTGACTTTGGGGGGCATGGCTTGAGGCGTCGAAGATGCGGACGCCTCACTGAGAGCTCTGTGGGATGCCCGGGACTTACTGCCATTAAACGCCTGTTAATATTTTCAACCCCGGTATGAAAACATCCTGAACTGCGACGGAATACCCCGGGAGCCAGAGGTCTGACTAGGGAGCAAAATCGTAGTGGGGAAGCCCTCGTTCGCTACTTAAAGAGCTCACCCGAGGCGGGAATTATCCCCCAAGATGGCGGCTCCCGCGGACCCGAACTGAGGCCCCCAGCCCAGCCGACCAGTCTGACGTGGATTCCTGGGGCCAAGGACCCTAGACTTCCAGGTGGTGAGCGCCGAGGGGCCGCAGCACCTGCTCCAACCCTTCACCCCGCACCCAGCAGCAAGGAAGGGATCGGAGCCTGATGTGGTGGGAGTCCGGGCGTCATGCCGGCCCCCCAGGACAGCGGACATTCACCTTGCCAGTGGGTTGTGGACTGCAGGGCACTGCGGGGGTCGCCCGTGCCCGCCAGCCTCCACCGCGGACCTGCCTTACTTGGACCCACCACCTGCCTGGCAAAGGTGAACCGCGGCAGCTCCCTCCACCCTTGACCACTGCACCGGCGGCGGGATGCCCCCGACACCTGACACGGCCCGCCATCCCGTGGCGGACGACTTTGGCAGGGAAGCGGGGGCCGGGCCGTGGCATCACTTCCCGAGCGGCATCATGCACCTGAGCTCTGAGACAGCAGGGAACTGCGGAGGGCTTCCTGGCCTGCCATCCCTCCAGGTCAGAACCAACAACGCCTGGACCAGACTCGGGGTCGGCCCAGCCGTGGTGCCCCTCCCGCCTGCGGTGTCGAGACAACCCCGCCACTGTACTAGCACAGTCCTTTGTGGACCTGCCTTGCCATCCCTGGGACCCCGAGGAGCTGCAGAGTGCCCGCAGACAGCATGCTCCCCCCCAGCACGGGCCCAGCAACGGCCGGAACCGACCCACCAACGGATTGGATCTGCATCACGCCCCTAGCCCTACGACAAGCCAGCAGGCCCTGACATTAACCTGGGAGAGGCCTGAGACACTTCCTCCTCTCTGGCCCCCTCCCACCCAAGATAACGGCCCCTTGGGGCCACTTCACCTCGATCGCTGACAGCCCAGTGGACTGCCTTAAGGGCCCCCCTTCTCTGCACAACACTTGAGGGCACAGAGACACGGCGCCAGCCCAGCCTCGCCGCACGTGGCTGCCAGGCAGAAGGGTCCCATCCACATGCCTGACACTGGTGGTCCCTCGCCAACATAAACAACACATGAGGATCTGCCTGGACAGCCCCATCACACCAAAGACAGTGCAACATCGAGAACAACAGGCACCCAACAGGCCAAACGAAACAGACAAAACAGCTGAAAACTTATAGTCATTGCAATAAGCTACAGCACACGCCAGCCTGCGGAGGCTCCTGAGGGGTCAGTGGAACTGGGAGGTCCACCCCAGGACCCCACTCTTGACATCAATAACGCTCTCTGATTGCCCTGCACCGGGCTCCCCGCCTCCTTATTGGATGCCAGCAGATATTGGCAGTGGTGGGACCCCAGCTCTAACCAGATGCCCCAGTCTGGACCAACCGGTCCCTGAAAAGTGAAGGGGAGCTGGACCCCAGCGCTCACCTGTCAACCTGACACAGGGTAATCTGGCACACACCGCAGTTAGCTCCAGAAATCCCGGTAGACGTGGTGCTCTCCACCAGCGGAGACCCGACAGTCGGGGCTCTTGGGTTGGGCCCCCCAAAGGTCCCCCATCAGAGACACGAGCACCCAGCGGAGACGAAGGGATTGCACTCAGAATTGCCCTCCCCCTAACACCAGCCTGCAGATAACACGCACCTACTTAATCTGCGATCAGGACACCAAGATGTCTAAGCAGATGGGTCCAAGTCAGCAGACATAGCCAATTTACTCTACCTGAAGGAGAAACCTCAGCAGCCGGACCCCCCTGACCCAGCCTGCCTCACTCACAAGGGCCCAAGGACAGTGGGCTACAAAAGACGATATCCAGGGCCTCCTAGCTGACATCAAAACGGAATTCCGCAACTGCATGGCTGAGGTCACAACCAAGATAGATGGCTTGGACAACCGCGTGAAGGAGGTGGAGCATAGGGTCGGGGACACAAAGGACCAGGTCCTGGAGCATTCAGCGCAGATTGTGGAGCTGCAATAGAAAATTCAGACTCTAGTGGACAGCGCCAAAACTATATATCGGAAGCAGGAGGACCTGGAAAACAGGAACCGTAGATACAACATTTGTATCAAAGGGGTTCCCGCCTCAATCCTGGACCAGCCCCTTCCGTCCTACATCGGAGACCTCTTCCAGACTCTCCTCCCAGACTGTGATAAGTCACTACTACCTCATCGGTGGCTAGCCCTGAAGGAATCACCAGAGTGCATTTTTTCTCGATGAAACAGGAGATCATGGCAGCGTGCCGCTCACAAGGCGACCTGACATACCAGGGAGCCACCTTACAGCTGTTCCAGGATCTGGCAGCTCCCACAGTCCAACGGCGGAGAGCCCTTTGCCCTATAACGACCTTTCTGCAGGAGCGGAAAAACAAATACCGTTGGCTCTACCCGGCCTCGCTTCAGTTAACGCTTGAGGGCCAAACGAGGGTAATCCATGCCTTGGAGGAGGCAGGCAGCATTATGGAATGCGAGCCCTCGACACCCGGGGAAGACACATCCACCTCCCCGACAGATAAACCACGCAGCTCAACACCGAAGCCCCAGCATAGCTGCTGGATGAAAGTCCCAAAAGGGGGGAAAACCCCTGCCGCACACAATCAGTATCTGACCTTCAGCTCTCCATGCCGGAACCTGCACTCTTGGCACCTGGGTGTCCCACGCAATGCCCTAGCTCAGTGGATGGACAGTCACTCCGGCCCGAGGCCCATCTGGGTCGGTTTGGATAATCTTTGTCCCTTCCGTTCCTTTAGTTGGGCGGGGACCCCCCCAGCCAACTTGGTTGCCAGGGCCCGGTTGGCCCTGAGTTAAAGAAAGTTAAAACTCAGTTGCAGCTGAATCGTGCACACACCGGTCCCTCGATGTACCTCCCTGAGCACAGGATTACCCGCCACCCACTTGAACCATAATGGCGACCGACTGACCTCCCCCCCAGAGCACACCAAACTCTGCTATATTTCACTAAACATGGGGGGCCGGAACTCTCCCACAAAATGTAAGTCCATCCTCCAATGTCTGCACGACCTTCAGGCCTCGGTGGGGTTCCTCCACGAGACCCACCTCTTAGCAGAGAACTTCACCAGACTGTGTTCCAAAGGCGACACAGCGATTCTGTTAGCGAAAGGCATCCCCTTTCAAAACTGAAAGCCCACTACACCGAGGACACAGCCCAGAACCTGCTCCGGACCAAACAGAGCTACTACGCGAATGGCAATAAAGCTCATAAATATCTGGTGAACAAACTAGCCAAAACCCGCCGACGGAACCACATTACCGCACTGAGGGACCCAAAAGGTAGAACCCTGTACGGAGAAGGAGCGAAACTGCGGGTGGCGACAGCTCATCTAACTGACATCCTGACCTCAGACCCCCGCCCCCAGACCTTCCAGGAACAATATATAGCAAATGCCTGGCTCCCACACATATCAGAAGCGAACAGAGCTTCCCTAGAAGACCCGATCACATTCGAAGAGGTGGAGGCCGTACTCAAAAACCTGAAACCCAGGGCCCCAGACCCAGACGGCTTTCCACCAAAGTTTTACAAACTCTTTCGCCCCATGTTGCTACACCCAATGACAGAGCTATTTAACTCCTTCCGGGACTCAGGCACTATTGCACCCTCTATTCAAGAATCTACCACAATCATGCTATTGAAACCCGGCAAGGACCCAAAGGAGTGCTCATCGTATAGACCGATATCTCTGCTCAATGTGGACGCTAATGCATACTCAAAGGTAAAGGTGTACAGGTTGGCACACATCCTCTCAACTTTCATAGACCAGGGCCAGGCAGGGTTTATCAGAGGGAGAAGCACCATGGACAACATCCGTCGAGCGCTCAATCTCATTGAAGTCGCGAACCAAGAACATCGGGGTCTGGCGGTCTTGACTCTGGATGCCACCAAAGTATTCGACAGGGTGGACTGGAACTTCATGCACCTTATCATGGAGGCATTCCGGTTTGGCCCAATATTCCAGAAAATGGTGCTAGCAAATTACAAAGCCCTGAGAACATCACTGCGCCTGAATCAGAAGACCTCACTCCCGTTCCGGCTTTCGTGCGGGACAAGACAAGGCCGTCCGCTCTCCCCGCTGATCTTTGCTTTGGTTACAGAACCATTCGCTCAAAGGACACGAGCCAATGAGAACATCACTGGGCTAGAAATAAACGGCGAACAATTCAAGATCTCCCTATTCGCCGACGATGTGATGATCTCCATCACCAACTGTCAATCCTCCTTGCCCGCTACCTTGACTGAGCTGGAGGCCTTCAAGGGAGTGGCTGGATTCCAGGTGAACTACTCCAAATCAGAGGCACTAAGCGTCAACCTGGATGCTCCCCTTGTCGCCAACCTCCAGGTTCTCTCTCCGCTAGCATGGAGCTCCTCCTCAAAGGTCTACCTGGGAATACGCCTCACAGCCGATCTGAAACTGCTCTACACTGCTAACTTCCCCCTGCTTCTCAAGGAACTGGAGGAGGACTTCCAACGATGGGACAGCCAAGAGATCTCTCTGCTGGGCCGGGTCACAGCATGCAAAATGAATCTCCTCCCTAGACTGCTGTACCTGTGCTCCGCTCCCACGGACCCCCCAAAACAGGCCTTGGAACATCTACAGAGGAAGCTAACAGAATTCGTGTGGAGGGGACGCAGAGCCAGGATACCTATGAGGGTCATGACTGGGGCCGCAAAATGGGGCGGCTTGGGGCTCCCTAACCTGATTAACTATTTCCTGGCAGCCCAAATAGCGAGCCCTGTGGCCTGGGCGAAACCGGAAGCCCCCCTGAAATGGTCCCTCATCGAGCAATCCAGATGCCAGCCACAACTACACTCCCTGCTATATATCCCGGGGTCCCCATGGAGCCATGAACCTCAGATGCTATCATCTACCAAAGCGACACTTGAAGCATGGGCATGGGCCCGACGGAGGAGGAAGGTAACCAGGGACCTGAACCCCGCTCTCCCCAGTCATCTGGAACCCTGACTTCAGGCCAGGAATGGAGGCAGCTCGCTTCAGCCAATATACCAAAGGAGGCCTCTCAACCCTCTCCCAACTTTACGAGGCTAACAACCCACTCAGCTTTGAGGAATGCAAAGCCCGCTTTCAGCTGACAGAAGGAGAGAGGTTCGCATACATCCAACTCCGTCACTGGATATCGCAGCCCGCGGTCCGTCGGGGAGCTACCCAGGACCTCCAACCTCTTGAACAGGTGACAGAAGAAAGTACAGGTCGAGGTCAGATTACCAAACTGTACCACCTCCTCCAGGAGGACATGCTAGAGGTCAGACCACCATACATGTCCGGATGGGAAGCGGACATGGGACACTCCATAGCGGACCAGACATGGGTGGAGATATGGTCCAGGATCAATTCGACATCCAGATGCGTCACAAACATGGAATGCACCCTGAAGCTCCTCCACCACTGGTATTATTCCCCAATTCACCTGCACCATTTCAATGCTGACATTGACCCGAGTTGCTGGAGACGTTTCGGCGAGCGGGGATCCTTTTTCCACATGTGGTGGGGATGCTTGACAGTACAGACCTTCTGGAAGGAGGTCCTGCAGATAGCAGAAGACATCACCCAACGCAAAGTGCCGATGGACCCAGAGGTAGTCCTTCTCGGGGTGGCGAGCCCGGACTACTATCCTAAAATGGGCCGATCCGCCAAACTGCTGACACACCTACTGCTAGCAGCAAAGATTACAGTGGTGCGGAAGTGGAAGGCTCAGGAAGGTCCTCTTCTAGCTCTCTGGTGGATAAAAGTCTGTGAGATTCTGGTGGCAGAGAAAGTCACAGCAGCGAAGGAGGGGGCTCTCCACCACTTCACCGACTGCTGGGCCCCGGTATTGGACTACCACTCCCCATTCCCGGCATTAACATTTCAATCCCGCCTGGTATCGAACTTTCTGGGCCCCCAAAGCCCTGACAGGTCGCAAACCCATCAGAGCAACACAGACTAAAGAGGTGGCGGAGGAGGGACCATGGGAGGTGGTAATGGGCCTGCTACATGCATATTAGCTGTAAAGGGAATCACAATAACTCATGTAATGCATAGATAACACTGTAACCATAATAAATAAAGTTGTTAAAAAAACTCTGATGTGTCCAATTGTCCCGTTGCATGATTTACAAATAGACTTTGCAGACATGGGAGAGAGGTGTAATTCTTTTAGGTACTTAATAGTGGTAGTTTGTCCTTTTTCCTGTTGGATTGAGGCTGGTCCGTGTGCACATCCTGATGCTAAATCAGCCAAGTTCTTGGTGAGAGAAGTGTTTCCCCAGTCGGGAGTGTGTGATACTTTCAGGAGTGACAAGGCACCCACTTCTTTAATGAGATGTTCAAAGAGATTGCATCTCTTTTGGGAATAAAGCGGACGCTGTGTTCCATTTATCACCCTCAGGCCAACAGATTTGTAGAGAGGTTGAATGGTTTGTTAAAAACTAAGCTGTCTACACTATGTGCTACATTGAAGAGGAACGGGGTGCATTGTCTCCCGCTAGTCTTGTAAAGTTTGAGGATCCAGCCCTGTAGTGACTATCACCTCGCTCCTCATGAGATTGTGATGGGGCGACTTATGTACATGCTGCCTCTAACTTCAGTGTGTAGTGCTTCAGATGCTCACAGGGCTGTGTCAATCCTGGGGAATGAATCCCATTCATGTGTGACTCAGTTAAGAATGTGTATCAAATACCTTTCCCAACAGATTGCTCCACACTGGTCAGAAGAAGTTGACAACAGCGCTGCACCAGAAGCTGCAAGATCACCATCATTGCAATTTTTTCCAAATGACAAAGTATATGTGACAAATGTTGTTCATAGGTGGAGTGAACCTCAATACAGTGGTTTATGCTACTCCTCTTGCTGTTAAAGTGAAAAAACTGAGATTTTGGGTGCATGTGTCTGATGTTAGAAAAGCACCACAAACTTTGCCTCCAACTTTAAGCATGTTGACTGAGTGTTTTTAATTGATGCTATCGTTTGGTGATTTTCTTTTTAGAGTTAACAGAAATTATCACAATATTACTTTGTTTGCACTGTTTGATTTTCTATTTTTTATTTTTACTTTTTTTGTTTGGAGATATTTTTTGAATTTTAACTGTGATTTTATCATTTTTAAACACTTGTACTATGTATTTTCAAAGGATCATGGTAATGAACAAAGTGAAATATTCTGTGTTCTAGGCGTAGTTGTAGTACAGTAGTGTTTCAACTCATGTGTGGGTTTTCTTTGGGTTTGTTTATACATATGTCTAGTGGGATTAGATGGGTAGGCCATATAAAGGGGGTGGGAATGTAGTCCCTCAAAGGTGTGTATATATGTTCAATAATTTTAAACATTCTTTGAAGCCACAACACCAAGTGATGAATACCTATCTACAGTGGTTAATTTTAAGCAAATGAAAATACATGATAACTTGATATGGGACTTACAAATGTTTTTGAGAAGGGGTTTGCAGGAATTATTGATAACACAAATAATCAGGATGCGAGATCCTCACAAAAATCCAGTTTTTGGACATATTTATTTCAATCTCAAAAACCAATGTCTTAAATTATTACAAACTTTCGCTAAGCACGAAAGCGATACCCGACAGATTTCAATACAAACATAGGGAAGTGCAGTTGTGCACCCTCATCGGGATGTAGAGGACGAGTACCCTAGTGACAAGCACATATGAGTATACGAAGTAGGTGACACAAGTAACTCAGATCAGTGCTGCCCGAGGCCGTTCTTCAACCCGGGTGTTGTTTTAAACAAAAACAGTGTACACAACACGAAATTAGAAACATACAACAAAGGGTATTTTCACAGTTGTGCCACAAGTGATCGACACAGTTGTGTTTTGGCCACAATGGCTTAGTAGAAGCTTGTGGTTGTGGTGGCCTTCATCAGGAGAAACTAGTTGAGGCGTCTGTCCGTGGGTAAGATCGTCCGACCGGAGTGAGGCGGTATGCTGTTAAAAGACCTGGGTGAAATCCTAGGTCTGGTGGTGTGAAAAGATACACCAATGGGTGTAGATCAGCCATGCCGGGGAAACCGGATTCAAACAGCGCTGGGCTTATGATTAGCCATTGATCTGATTCACATTCTTTTAGTTCTTGCTGGGTTCACGGCGGCGTATCTTTTCACACCACCAGACCTAGGATTTCACCCAGGTCTTTTGACAGCATACCGCCTCACTCCGGTCGGACGATCTTACCCACGGACAGACTCCTCAACTAGTTTCTCCTGATGAAGGCCACCACAACTACAAGCTTATACTAAGCCATTTTGGCAGAAACACAACTGTGTCGATCACTTGTGGCATAACTGTGAAAATACCCTTTGTTGTATGTTTCTAATTTCGTGTTGTGTACACTGTTTTTGTTTAAAACCAGACCCGGGTTGAAGAACGGCCTCGGGCAGCCCTGATCTGAGTTACTTGTATCAACTACTTCTTATACTCATATGTGCTTGTCACTAGGGTACTCATGCATTACATCCCAATAAGGGTGCACAACTGCACTTCCCTATGTTTCTTTGAAATCTGTCCAGTCTAGCTTTCGTGCTTAGCGAAGGTTTGTAATAATTTAAGACATTGGTTTTTGAGATTGAAATAAATATGTCCAAAAACTGTGTATTTATGTGAGGATCTCGCATCCTGATTATTTGTGTTATCAATATATGTACCCACCTGGGCATATCAGGACCCCGCCATGCGCCCTTATTTTTCTCTCCGGGGTTTGCAGGAAGAAATGAGTATAATAAATATAAAAGTGTAGTGCTTGATACAATATCCAATATGCACCACCCTGAATTTAATAACATGTGATGTAGTTACATGAACTCGGTAGAGAAACAGAGGTAAAACAGAAGTTATGTCTGCTCCCTCAGCCCCCATGCATCGGGAGCACCCAAAAGGTTAGTACCCCAGGATATGTCACCCTTGGAGGCCCAGCATTTGGTTCACTTAGCGATGTACAAGTTGTACTGATGGATAAGGACAGAGAGAAATGTGCAAAGGAGGACAGTGCCCCTCAATTCAAGCCACAGCCTTTGTTGAATTTGGATGGAGTTTTGTGTGTATCCAATAGATTGGAGAAGGAGGTAGTGAGATGTGCAGCAGGGGGGTTCACAGGGTTTGGAGGAGAAGTTATATGGAACATTAATAAGAACTGCTTTAAGATATGGCCTGCAAATAAATCCCAACTAACTTGGTTTGAAGCACATGAGGACTCCAGTAAAAGTGCAACGAGTGGAATAATACCAGTTTTGTTTCTGAGGGCATGGAATGATCTAGCAGGCACTAACACCATCTGCAACAAGACAATGTTCATCCCAGATCTCGCAAAAGGAACAGCAGCATTAATCAACATGTACTGGGTATGTGGTAAACAAGCATACCTGCATCTTCCACCCTCTTGGTGAGGTATGTGTTCACTAATAACCCTGTATGTAGCTATCCTGGTGGCACAAGAGGTATCCTTGACAACAACATCTAAACATGAGGTGTTGACATCTATCTCACCATCTATCCAGCCCCCCAAGTAAAGAAGAAGAAGTAGTTGGTGAAGTTGAAAAGAAAGGGATAGAATTATCCATTGGAGGAATCATCCAAGCTGCTCAAAGCTATTCCAAGTACCGGCTGTGCACTAAAACAGAAGTCTTCTTCATGTCCCATATAACTCCAGGAATCCAGGCTGCTGTGAATGCCAAGTGGCTGCAGATTGTTTGATGGGAGGTGATCCAGCTGGCTAATGATACTGAACAAGGTCTTAATGCTATTAAAAGTGAACTAAGCACAATTCGGTTAATGACACTTTAAAATAGATATGTCCTAGATCTCCTAACAGTGTTGGAAAGGGGCGTATGTAAGATGCTTGGGTTGTCATGTTGCACATACATACCTCCAAATGATGCGGAGAACAGGACCCTGACACACATCATAGGGGCCTTGCATAAACTGAAGAGTGGTATGGAAAATGAAGCAGGTGTGCAAGCCAAAAATGGCTACAACACGTTGTTCTCAAGGGCACCATCCTGGGTTGGGGCACTGGTGAAGATACTGGTTCAAATCATGGTGCTCCTGTTGGTGGTGTTTTGCACATGCCACATGATGCTCTGATGTTGTGTTGAGACTATTCCGAGTTGCGCAAGAATGATGGTTACTATCGGGGCAAGGGTGGCTTTCCTTGGCACAAAAGCTGGACATGTTCAAATTGAGGAATTAAATATGCCACATATGGTAAGAATTGAACAACCTCTCCACCCCAGGGATATTTACATCACCCCCACCAGATCCTGAAAACTATACTGAGCACTGGGTTGATTTAGCGGGAGATGGAGACTGTATATATCTCATGTGCACCTCAGAGAAATACACACAGGATGGAGGTAGTTTGCATCACCTGTGCAGGGCATGGGTCCCTAAGGATGAAGCACACAGACAGAGAGAAAGGGAGAAGTTAGTTAATGAAGAATTAACTAAAGGGGGGAATGTTGGGATGCACGTTTAGATCACTGCCCCTCCTAGATGATGTAGACTGCAAAAAATATGTTGAAATAAGGGGAATGAGTACAGGACAGTGTAGAGGGTGGGGTGTGCTCTATGGATGGGATAATTGGTGGGAGTGGAAATCACATAGGGGGAACTATCCAGTAGCTTTGCAATATAAGTGTAACGCTCACCTGATTCTCGCAGAGGCGCCGGTCTTGACTGGGCGACTACCGTATCTTCAAAGGTGATGTGTAGCACCCGGTTGGCTCTTTGGGCTGGACCTCTGTGCACTGTATGCCTGACGTGTAGAGTAAGATGTCTGCAGATAGAAAATATGGGGTTAATGAACTGGGGTTATTGGGGTGTCCCTATCTCTTTCCTCTTCTCCTCTCCTGTAGACCCCCAAAGGTTAACGCTCTCACCTTAGGTAAGTGAATGCCGAGCTCTCCATCTGCCTCGGGGCAGGGTGCTGTAACCAGTTTCTTCACTGGATAGGTAGCGCAGGCCTCTTGACTTCAGAGGACTGCTGTCCGTCGTTTACTGCACGAACGGTAAGTTTCGAGTCATTCAAATGTCTTTAAAGTCTTTAGTAATGATGTCTCTTGTTTTGCAGGGTTCCGGCGATGGCGGATGACGGGCTGAAGTGAGTTGAAGATGGAGCCCGTGTGATGAATAGAAGCGCCTGGAAGCACGTAAGTAAGCGCTTGTTGCCTGCTTCACTATGCGCTCTAACTGTCTTTTTATTTTGCAGGGCGAGTTCGGAGCGGCTGCAGGGTGCCGGAATACCCACTGGATTAGATGTGGAAAGGAGTAATGGCACGTGAGTATTAAAGTTCCCCAATGTCTTTAAACGCACCTTGTTTTGTCTTTCAGATGCGGGATGCAGCGCCGAAGGCCTCCGGAGCGTACGAAGAGTAGGTAAGCCTTTGCCTTTCAGATGCCGGAATGCTAACCTGTTCTTTCTTGTCTTTATAGGTGTTGCTGAAGACTGGATTCAGGATGGTAAGCCTTTGCCTTTCAGATGCCGGAATGCTAACCTGTTCTTTCTTGTCTTTATAGGTGTTGCTGAAGACTGGATTCAGGATGGTAAGCCTTTTCCCTTAGGCCCAGGACCGGATGCAGAAGACACGATGAGCGTTCTGCTGCAGAGGTTGCAGAATAACGCAAAGCAAGATTCATCCACCGGGTGTGGTTTAAATAGCCTCCTGTAGTGCTTAGGTGTCTCCTTCCACAGCCACGCCTAAGTAAGAAAAGAGTTCCTGGTAAGAAAAGAGTTCCTGCCTTCCAGAAGAGTTCCAGTGTTCTGAATCTAAGGAGTGGCTCCAGCCCCACCCAACAGGAAAAGTAGTTCCAAACAGAAGAGGATCAGAGGCTCAACTGGCAGGCAAGTAAGCAGCATGGTCTGCTGAAGGTAAGTCCACCCAAGCATTATGAGCCCGGCGCTTCCAGCGCTGGGACTGGGCATATTTATGAGCCTGGTGCCACTGGCGCCAGGACTGGGTCCAAAAGGTCCCAATTGGGACTGGTTGGCACTCGGAATCTGGGTTATGGATCTGCTTCCAAGGGAGTTGGGAAAACCCTGACCTTTTGGAAGCAGAGATCATGACAGTACCCCCCCTCAAGGCCCCTCCCAAACCGGGCTTCTCCGGGGGTTTTGGCTTGTCAGGAAATGTTCGGTGAAATCTTTTGATTAGGCGAGGAGCGTGGACATATTCAGCAGGTTCCCAGGATCTCTCTTGGGGGCCGTAGCCTTTCCAGTCAATTAGGTAGAATAGTTTAGATTTGGAGATCTTGGAGTCCAGAATGCTTTTGACTTCAAACTCGAGTTCTCCATCCACTAGGATAGGTTTTGGAGATTTGGTTAGTCGGGTTTGAGGTTGCACGGGTTTTAATAGAGAGACGTGGAAGACCGGATGTATCTTCATGTGCGGGGGCAAGTCCAACTTGACCGCTACTGGGTTTACTATGGAATAGGGACCAAGGTATCTTGGGTTGAATGTGCGTGGCCCTTTTAGAGATAGATATTTGGTGGATAACCAGACTTGATCCCCTACTTGATAGTGAGGGGCTTCCTTCCGATGTTGATCTGCTCCTTTCTTGTATTGTTCTTTAGCCCTTTGAAGGTGAGAAACAGCTTCCTTAAAGGCTTGGGTGATTGTAGAATGCAGGTAGTCTACTGCTGGTGTTTCAAGATCTTGGAGGGGATCCAACTCCGAGGTTCGAGGGTGACTGCCGTACAAAAGAAAAAACGGGGTTTTCCCAGTTCCCGAATGGACAGAGTTATTGTAGGCATACTCGGCTATCCAAAGGATATCTTTCCAAGTTTTTTCAGTTTGTTGCAGCATGCAGCGTAAATACTGTTCCAGAGTTTGATTGGTCCTCTCGGTTTGTCCGTCGGTCTGAGGGTGGTGACTGGTCGATAGTCTCACATCAATTTGAGCCGACCGACAGCAACTTCGCCAAAAATGAGAAATAAATTGACTACCTCGATCCGAAATTAGAACCGAAGGAAAACCGTGCAGTCGGACGATGTTTTCGAGAAATTCTCGGGCCAGAGTTGCTGCTGTTGGCAAGCCTTTGAGCGGAATGAAATGCGCCATCTTGGAGAATAAGTCCACGATTACTAGAATCGTATTGTATCCGGAGCATGGAGGTAGATCGGTGATGAAGTCCATAGAAAGCGTATGCCAAGGGCGAGGTGGGATGTCAATAGGGCGTAAGAGGCCTGCTGGTCTTTCCTTTTGACTCTTGTTTTGGGCGCATACTCCACAGGACATTATAAAGTCTCTGATATCTTTTTTCCAAGACGGCCACCAGAAGTAGCGCTTGATCTTTTCTGAGGTCTTGGCTATACCGGGATGACCTTCCATTAAAGAGTCGTGATAACAAGAGATTACTTTTTTCTGTAAATCTGTGCTGGGTAGGTATAATCGTTCTTGGAAATACAATAAGTTGTCCTTTACTGCAAAGTCCTTTCCCTGCAGATGCCAATTCTGTATGTCTGCTGGAGTTACAAGTTGCCTGGCTTTATCCTTAACTTCCTCTATGGATTCTGTGGCGATTACACCCAGAATTCTTTGTTCGGGAATGATTGGTACAGGTTTAGGGTTGACCAAGTGTTCTTCCACTCCCATCCGAGAAAGGGCATCGGCTTTACCGTTCTTTGTACCAGGTCGATAGGTAATTATGAAGTCAAACTCGGCAAAGAATAATGCCCAACGGAGTTGTCTAGAGGATTGGGCTTTTGCGGTCTTCAAATATTGCAGGTTTCGGTGATCCGTAATCACAGTAACGGTGTGTCGGGCCCCCAGCAGATAATGCCGCCAAGCCTTAAAGGCAGACTTGATAGCCAAAAGTTCCTTGTCAGTAATCGTGTAATTGATTTCAGGAGGCGAGAATTTGCGGGACCAAAATGCCACGGGATGCAACTGATTGGTTACCGGGTCCTTTTGTGATAGAACTGCCCCCATGGCAAGGCTTGAAGCATCAGTTTCCACGATGTAGGGGAGTTCGGGGCGAGGGTGTTTTAAGATTGGTGCAGAGATAAATTTAGTCTTCAAATCCTGGAAAGCTTGTTCCGCCTCGGTAGACCATTCAAAACGTTTGTTTTTCTTTAACAAGGCAGTGATGGGCTGGACTATTCGAGAGAATTCGGGGATAAACCTGCGGTAAAAGTTAGCGAAGCCTAACATGCTTTGCACACCTTTTACGGAGGATGGTGATGGCCATTTGAGAACTGCATCGACCTTCTTTGAATCCATACGCACTCCGCCAGGTGATAATATGAATCCCAAGAATTCAACTTCAGTCACGTTGAAAACACATTTTTCCAACTTAGCGAAAAGTTTGTGTTGACGCAATCTTTCGAGGACCATTTTCACGTGTTTCCGATGTTCAGATTCCGATGAAGAATAAACGAGGATGTCGTCAATGTAAACAACAACACATACATCTATGAGCTCTCTGAGGACATCGTTCATAAAATATTGAAAGGCGGCCGGGGCATTGCAAAGTCCGAAGGGCATGACCTGATATTCAAATAGCCCATACTTGGTGCGGAAGGCCGTCTTCCATTCATCGCCCTCTTTTACTCGTACCAAGTGGTAAGCTCCTCTAAGATCCAGCTTTGTATATATGCATGCTTTTCTGACTTGGTCCAGGAGTTCAGGGATCAAAGGTAACGGATATCTATTCTTAACGGTGATCTGGTTCAGGGAGCGATAATCGATACAAGTTCTAAGGTCTCCTTCCTTTTTTGGAACGAAGAACAAAGCTGAAGAAGCAGGGGACTTGGAAGGACGAATAAACCCATTTGCCAGGTATTGATCCAGGTATTGTCGAAGGTGAAGGTTCTCAGGCTCGGTGAGGGCATAAATTCTACTACAAGGAGGAGTAGATCCAGGTATCAGGTCTATCTGGCAGTCATAAGACCTATGAGGAGGTAGAGAGTTAGCCTGATCCTTCCGGAAAACATCTTGGTATTCTAGGTATTCGGGAGGTAACTGGGGAGTCTCTGAAGAAATTGCGGCCAGTGCAACACCAGGTGGAGGGTGACAAGTAGAGACACATTCTGGAAACTGAACCGTTCTTTCTCGCCAATCGATCAGAGGATTGTGTTTCTCTAACCAAGGTATTCCTAGAATAATCTGAAACTGAGGGGCCTTGATCACATCGAACACGATCTTCTCATGGTGTCCATCTTGACTTACTAGCGTCACCCCTTGAGTGGTATGCGTTACTGGCCCGGAGGCTATCTCCGTACCATCCACCGTAGTAATGACGTCCTTTACAGCCTTGGGACAAAGAGTTAGATTCATCCTCAAAACCATTTCATGATCCACATAATTGCCGATGGCACCGCTGTCGACGTAGGCTTCAATTGCATGTAATCGATCCGGATTATCAGGGCTAATGAGGACCATAGGTATCACGAAATGCGAGGTCACGGAACTGGTTTTCACGCTCGGCAAGAGGACCTCTATTCTTGTCGGGCGAGGTTGTTTCCCTGCTCAGAGTTTGTAACTTTGGTAACTGCAGCTCCTACTGCCTTCTTGGCAGGTTTCACCGGACAGTCTCGAAGAAAGTGCCCTGAGTTTCCGCAATATAGGCATAATTGCAACTGTTTCCTCCTTTCACGCTCCCTTTGTGTTAGAGGACCTTTCAGACCCCCTATTTGCATGGGTTCCCCGGAGTCTACTCCTTTGGAAGGAGTTGGCGGTTTGGAAAATACTCGAGCATCAAACTTGGAACGATCGGCCTTCCTGTTCTGCAGCCTGTGATCTATTTGAACGACCAAGTCTATATAATCCGAACAGTCTTGTGGGGGATTCACTACTTGGGCTAAAACGTCTTTGAGCTCTCCACGTAGACCTCTATAAAACAGCGTAATCCTTTTGTCCTCAGGCCATTGAGTTTCCACTATTAGTCTATTGAAAGATGCAATATAAGCCAAAAGGTCTTGATTACCCTGTCGCAACGAAAGAAGCTCATTGTCCAAGGCCTGCCCCTGTGAATGTCTTGCGAACAGTTTTTCCATACTAAGCTGAAAGGCTTGAAAATCATGGAGAACCGGATCATCTTGATTAACTAGAGGGATCGACCAGTCTGCCGCATTGCCACTAAGGTACGAAAGTACAAAAGCTACTTTTGCTTGATCAGTTGGAAAGGCTGCTGGCCGGCATAAGAAGTGCAACCGGCACTGATTGATAAATACTGCAAACCTCTTTGGGTCACCAGAAAATTGTTCGGGCGGAGCCAGAGGTACATTCCCAGGTAGGTTGATCTGCACTGGATTCATAGAGGATGTTGAAGGAAGATTTGCCCCTGATGCGGGTAACGGGGTCTGTCCGGCTTGTGACTGTAGCACTTGTCTAGCAAGATTGTCTGTTCTCTCCTTGGAAATAATTAGTTCCCTTCTTAGAGCATTCGTTTCCTGACGAGCTGCATGCACTTCTGCCCTTAGTTCCCCAAGTAACCGGGCTAGGGGGTCAGTATCCGAGGTTTCCATAGCGCCTGAGCGAGAGTTTTGCGGTAGGCTTTGCGTTCTGTAACGCTCACCTGATTCTCGCAGAGGCGCCGGTCTTGACTGGGCGACTACCGTATCTTCAAAGGTGATGTGTAGCACCCGGTTGGCTCTTTGGGCTGGACCTCTGTGCACTGTATGCCTGACGTGTAGAGTAAGATGTCTGCAGATAGAAAATATGGGGTTAATGAACTGGGGTTATTGGGGTGTCCCTATCTCTTTCCTCTTCTCCTCTCCTGTAGACCCCCAAAGGTTAACGCTCTCACCTTAGGTAAGTGAATGCCGAGCTCTCCATCTGCCTCGGGGCAGGGTGCTGTAACCAGTTTCTTCACTGGATAGGTAGCGCAGGCCTCTTGACTTCAGAGGACTGCTGTCCGTCGTTTACTGCACGAACGGTAAGTTTCGAGTCATTCAAATGTCTTTAAAGTCTTTAGTAATGATGTCTCTTGTTTTGCAGGGTTCCGGCGATGGCGGATGACGGGCTGAAGTGAGTTGAAGATGGAGCCCGTGTGATGAATAGAAGCGCCTGGAAGCACGTAAGTAAGCGCTTGTTGCCTGCTTCACTATGCGCTCTAACTGTCTTTTTATTTTGCAGGGCGAGTTCGGAGCGGCTGCAGGGTGCCGGAATACCCACTGGATTAGATGTGGAAAGGAGTAATGGCACGTGAGTATTAAAGTTCCCCAATGTCTTTAAACGCACCTTGTTTTGTCTTTCAGATGCGGGATGCAGCGCCGAAGGCCTCCGGAGCGTACGAAGAGTAGGTAAGCCTTTGCCTTTCAGATGCCGGAATGCTAACCTGTTCTTTCTTGTCTTTATAGGTGTTGCTGAAGACTGGATTCAGGATGGTAAGCCTTTGCCTTTCAGATGCTGGAATGCTAACCTGTTCTTTCTTGTCTTTATAGGTGTTGCTGAAGACTGGATTCAGGATGGTAAGCCTTTTCCCTTAGGCCCAGGACCGGATGCAGAAGACACGATGAGCGTTCTGCTGCAGAGGTTGCAGAATAACGCAAAGCAAGATTCATCCACTGGGTGTGGTTTAAATAGCCTCCTGTAGTGCTTAGGTGTCTCCTTCCACAGCCACGCCTAAGTAAGAAAAGAGTTCCTGGTAAGAAAAGAGTTCCTGCCTTCCAGAAGAGTTCCAGTGTTCTGAATCTAGGGAGTGGCTCCAGCCCCACCCAACAGGAAAAGTAGTTCCAAACAGAAGAGGATCAGAGGCTCAACTGGCAGGCAAGTAAGCAGCATGGTCTGCTGAAGGTAAGTCCACCCAAGCATTATGAGCCCGGCGCTTCCAGCGCTGGGACTGGGCATATTTATGAGCCTGGTGCCACTGGCGCCAGGACTGGGTCCAAAAGGTCCCAATTGGGACTGGTTGGCACTCGGAACCTGGGTTATGGATCTGCTTCCAAGGGAGTTGGGAAAACCCTGACCTTTTGGAAGCAGAGATCATGACAATAAGTATGTAGGATACATTACACATAACTATTTGTAACATGGAGTAGTGCTGCTTTTAAGAAATAGGCCTGAATCCTTGCAGGCCATGGTTTGAAGGCACAGAACAACAAGGCCTTGTCTCTTGCTTGACAATCACAATCCGATTACCAAGCGGGGCAAGGAACATGCACATAAATCTTTGCACAAATTAGGCAAGACATGAACTAGGCAAGACATGTGTGTAGCTGAATAGGTGAAGGGCTGCAGCACAGTGCCAAGGTCATATTCCTGGGAGCAAAGACAGAGGTCTTGGGATGCAAAAACACGAACCAAGATTTAAGGCACTAGCACCCCCCACAACAACAGTCATTCAGTTTGAACTTACAGATGTGCAGAAAATGGGACCTAAACCCTTTGCGAACTGGATTGATTAGTGAGACACTAGGTTTACTCTCAGGGAGGGGAACCGATAAAGGGGAGAACAAAGAACAACATGATCTATGATTTGTGCCATGGAGAGCTAAGACTAATCCCCATACAGTGGGAAGGGCATGGTGGGCGCACCGACGTGTCTGAAATGAGACAAGGGCTGCTTTGTTTGCAAGCAACAGCCTGACCTAGAAATTGGCTGCCGAGTTCATGTTAATAACCAGGAGCACATCACGTGGTTAGGATCGAAAGGTAGGGTGGTGTCAGTTGAACTTAACCAATTACCTTGCAGCATTTCAGGCTGGACAAGAATGTCACCCAGTTGTAATGAAGATGAAAGAGAAGACAGCTGAACCAATTGGAGAATGGGCTACATGTAACCATTAGCATGTATATAGGTGGTAGCTAATGATGGTGGGGGATTAACACTGTATATCGAGTGCATCATGAGTGATGATCTATGTGTTTTTAATCTGAATCTTGTGCGAGGGTTGGCAGAGACCTCTATGGCAGTGGATTTATAATACCCATTACACTAGTAGTTGGCTTTCGTCGAAGGACCAATGATATGCTTAGGTTATAACCTGAAATACTGTCACCTGATTTTTACTATGTACATTTGCAATAGTTTAATTTATGATACTCTGTGATAACTGAACTTTGATGGTTTATTCTGTTCTACAATCTCTAGCCTGTATTTCCTGTATATACTGATTGCTACCTCGCTAATGTATCAGTTGTTTATCTGACCACACTATTGTAAATTATGAAACTACACCAATGTAAATGATGTAACCTTTATAATGCACCCAGATACCTTCGGGTTTGGTGCACTATATAAATCAATAAACCAAACAAACAAAAACTGTCACCTTTTCCTTTTGAATATAAAATAAAAGCTCTTGTTTTTTTCGAAAAAGAGTGCACCTAGTTTTTTTCACAGTGGGTTGTATTTTCCTGGTCTGATCGCTAGGGAGTTGCCCTACAGCACCCCTGCATACAATTCAGGGTGGGTTTCTTTTAATCAAAAAAGGCCTTCCCTATCATGAAAGTGCACACACAACTCTGAACGCACCCTTTCATCAAAAGAAAGGTCAGCCAGTCGAAGATGGCTGCCATGGATTAGCAAGAGGTTGCTCAGGACCAAGTCCCATCTTGCGTTCCATGGTGGCAGGACTCGGTAGCATATAGCAGAAATAAGCAACAGGGACACATAGGTAATTCCAGGTATGCTTGGGTAGGGGCTGGTCGGGTGAGGGGGGTTCAGCAATAGTGGACGGCAAGGAGTACATAGCAGGGGACTTCAGTGAGAAGCATGAATGGGGGAGCAGCAGCCATCTCCCTTCAAATAATCTTACACTGATGATTCCAGCCACCAGGCATTGCAGGGAGCAGATAGGCTGTTTCCCTTGTTCCGGCTTGTAATGCCTAAATAACTATATTGTATATGTAATAGTAACCTGTTCCACAGTTTGTAGCGGGAAATAACGTATCGAGACCTAAAGGTGAGGGCCTTAAATGAGGCTTGCTAGGCCATTACCACCTGTTATAACCCATGGACTGGGTGATGATTGCTATTGGTACTGAGGATTTGCTAACCAGAATGCTGATAGACATGTTTTCTCTCAAATAACCTGCCACAGCAAATGCAAGACCCATTGTTAGAGGGAAATAAACCTTAACAAAGATATCCACCATGATAAGGGAAAGCAGGGATCTGTGCACCACCCCTCATCGATTTTCAGGGTGGGCGTTCGGGCTGTGGTTGGGGAAGCAGAGAGGCAGTGAGTACAATCTTAGTGGGGCCGGGGCATTGGCTGGGCTGGGGAAATGGTGAAGAGAGGGCAGCAGAAGGGTGCAAGGCAGAAGCCAGGATGAGTGAGTGTAATCAGTGGCTTGATTGTTATATTCATGCTCGGTTTGGGGCTAACAGATTGACTGCTGCAGCCAAGTTTCTTGATTTTCTGTATGCACTTGTTCATACCAGATTCCAACCACTTCTAAGGTCTGTAGCATTACATCATATTATTATTACCCATATTAACAGTTCTCCATCTATAGACCACATTAGGATTTCAGGGTTCAATTGGTCATGGTGGTATTCAAACCTGCATTTTGTGGCATGAACATGCATTTCTTGGGTGAGCCATTAACTCACTGACGTTCATAATCAGTATATGGTTCTCAAACTGGCAGTATAAAGGGGAAGGGAAAACAGTTGTTTGGCTGTGGTAATTGAGACATGATAAATGCTGTGCTGAAACATGAAGTGATTAACAATACAGAAGGGTATAGTTTCATGTTTCTTGAATGTACGATTAAACTACACATTATAAAACGTATTCAAGTTCAGACAATGTAGGAAATTATCTTATGATAAAGAATTGAACTTGGTCTTCTGGGCAATTCATGGTAAGTGCATAAATATGTTCAAACTGATAGTTTGAAGTAAATAATGAAATCAAAGTATTACTAAGAGCACTAATACTGGTACTAGTAGCACTATGTGTGATTAAGATCTGTATCACACAATGCTGTAAAACGACAGAGAAAAACAATAGGGAAGAAAGTAATAGTGTATATAAATACAAAAGGGTGTGCCCATTTTTCCCAACCAAGATGATAACATTGATCCCATGGACAACAGGAAGTACTGGTCAAAATGGGTATGGTGTGACCCAGAAGTAGACTGCAGTTACATGATATGGAGTTTTGATGACCATGCAAATTACAATGGACATCTTGTAGGAATAACAAAAATACAGCAACCAAAAGCAACAGTGAATAGGTTTGGTGGAGTAGTCGACAAGTTGACCAGAGGGGGGACTGAAGAGAGAGTCCCTGGAATGCCCCTCTTGACCCTCATAAGCATGACAGCGCAAAGAGCCAGAAATGTAAGATGCCAGTCACTGTTTGGCCAGCCCCGAGGAGGGCCAGTGACATCCACATATGCTGACAGATATTCTCTCACACAACCATTCAAACCTTATCCAACTGATGGTTTTCTGGATACAGGTGCCTCGACACTGATCATAGATGTAGGTGCCTCACTGGACCTGATTGACAAATAACAGATATCCAGCTGTGCTGACGTCATTAGAGAAACCACAACATAGTAACGTTAGCCATTAAGCAAACTCGCAACCCTGCATGAAGTTACACAGACACATGCGTGCACACACGAAGAACATGTGTACACAGTTCTGTAGTTAGAGGACAGATACATATACATACTGTCGAAAGCCATAATTATTTTCTGACATTAGCCAAATGCAGAAACGCAAGAAAGCAAGAGATGCAGACCAAGCTTGCAGCAGCTTATTGTAACTAACAATATCGGATTACAGGATCGTATAAGTAAACAGGAAGGACCAAGTACGACTAACCTTAAGGAAAATACACTGATATAGACATATAGAAATCATAGAATAAACCATAGAAGAATTACATGAAGCCATAGGCCACAGAATATGTGACAAAGGAAAAACAGATTTTGCAGCACACGGTCCAGGGCTGGTGCTGGCAGCCAAGGTCAGAGTTGAGCGTAACATTCCTGGCCCCAGAAGCTACTAGGTGCCACCTGCAAAATAACAGAATAAATCCTCACTAATTTTAGACCAGAAAGCTCAGTTTTGCAGTCCTAACACATGTGATCCGGCCGAGCTGAACAATAGTCATTTAATGTGGTGGGAAGAGGATCAGTTCTCAGTGAAGCAGACAAGAACTGATACATGTGTTGTTTTATAATGTTGCAAATATATATATAACAAGGGGTATGACAGCCGCCGATAAAGTTAGAACATTTCCAAAGTATAGAATGTTGTACTATTTAAAGAAACTATGTTGGTGTTTATGCTAATCACCAGAGGCCGAGCATGCAAGAGTCTTGTGTAGTGCTCAAATGTGGGGAAATAACAGTACTGTTTTAGAATAAATCACCAATTTGCTATATGCCCCGTAAATTCTGTAAGTGATTTCAACCCAGCTCTCCACCAAAGTCAATGCCTAGCGTGTGATGCACAGCTGGAACCCTTAATTATATATTTGCGTCTATAAGTTCTTTTTATTTCTGAATGATGTACCCTTATATCACGCCCCTCTCTTTGAATCCCCCCCCGGTCTCACTGAACCAGGAAGCAGGTTGTTTTGCAAAGTTACAAGATTTATTTTATGAATTTGAACAAGATATATGTCACACTTTTAGCAATTTGAACAATATCTAGATATCACACCATTAATATTTATACGATGATCAGAATTGGATGATATCACAACAATCATCAAACTCTTTAATCAGAATAAGTATGGATAAGAAATATAATGCAGCATGGAATAATACGTGATATGGATAGGAAAACAATGCAGCAGGGAATAATACTTGATGTGGGTTCAATCAAATGCAATGTCACTGTTTCCCCCTGATACTACTCAATCCCCCCTAATATGCAATATACAGATGGAAGGAGAGAAAACAGGTTTCAGGAATATACAATCTCAACCAACACAGTTTCAATCCCAATTCCCTCCCAAGCAAGCAGATAGAAACAGGAATGATTTCAAAACAGGTCAAATGCTTTTGAATGTGGTTTTGAATGAATGGGAAAAACACTGAAAAATGAATTTAATTCTCTAGATTGGATTCAAAACTAGTGGGAGCCACTTTGCATAGTTTCAGGTAAACACGAGCAGTGGTGATTGAATAACTAGCAGATAGGAAACTGAATTCTGAGGTCAATTGCAAAGAATAGCTGTTTTACACGTGATGAAATTGAGCCAAACGCAGATTTGCGGCAAACTTTTCAGCGCGCAAGAAACGCGATTGCTGGAAAACTATAATGAGATAGAATCTGAAAGCTGCCGATGTTAGCTTCAATCTGACACTTAAATTTCATTTCTAGCATGTACGGTTCAGAAGTTATGAAGGTTTTAGTAGAGGTCGATTTTGCTCAGAAAGAGTCAAGATTTTCAAATGAAAGATGCGCTTTTGAAATTACAAACAGATATTCTTTACACTAAGGAGGCTATGAAGATGCAAGATACCCAACAGACAGCCACCAGAACAGCGGCACCTCTGCTCTGACTTTTGCCCGCCAAGACACTTGTCTTTCTCCAGCAAATATATTAGTGCAAAGATTAATTTATCACTACAATAACAAAGGACTATATGGATGAGGGAAAGATTCAGAAAGACAAGAAAGGTTCTACAATGCAGTTCTGGATATGATAGAATGGGTTGGATAGGATAACTTAAAGATAAGAGGTTGGCTATGGACAATTCTATGCTATAGATACTCACAACTATGGTTTTGGAATAGGCCCATCAGGATCTGGTAAACGAGTTCGGGACTGGAATTCTGCTAGCCCATTGGACAGGATTCAGGTACCCGGTTCTGCACTCAGCACGGCACTCTGGTCTCTGCACGGCCTCTGGACTGGATCTGACGGGTTGGTTCTGGGTTACAGCTATCTGGTTACAACTTTTCTCTACTGGTTTGGATCTCTGGGTTCTAGCAAGAGTTCTTGGCAAGAAAGCAGAAACAGCACAGCCAGGCTGTTCAGTTTTTGGTGTGCCCCTTGGAAGTCTGGGGTTAAAATCAGGTTGCAAGATTTTATAAGCCAAGCTGAGAAGGGTTCAGCTTTGGAATTGACCTCTCTGCTTTCAAAGTTCTGGAGTCTTGGATCTGGGTTCTCCTGCAGAGCGCTTCGCCAGTAAATCAGTTGATGGGTGAATCTGTGTGTCTAGGTCCTAAACTGTCCCTATTTATGTATTTCCCAAAGGGGTGGGTAGGCTGAATTATACTAAGCACAGCCTCTAGGATTCCTATTGGTCAAAGTATTTCCCCTCTACTGATTTGAGAAGGAAATCTAGTGTCATAGTGATGCTGCATTTTACAATCCAGGGAGTATCTACCCTTTATTTAAGTACAGTAAATCTATTTTTAACATAAATCATATTTGCATTATCACCAACTTGCTAACAATACATATTCACATCACAGATTTAGTAGAGCACGTATCTGTCGGAGTTTCATTTGAGTGCGAGCTTTGGTTCAAAATTGACTGTTTTTTGCGCTTTTGGTGGGGTACCCAGTGTCAGATCTGTTCACATTTTTCTCCATACATGCGCATGACATCTGGGCATAATCCTGTGAAGTTTCATATTTCTAGCATTATCACAATCGCTACAACATCAACATTTTGGTAGTCCTGTCTCTGAACATCGCACAGAGTTCAGATTAGTTTCAAACTGTGAGCAAAAATTTCATTTTAACAACACTATATTTACAGATTTTTACAAATCTTTCACAGTTCTCTGTGGGTCTTTTTCAAAAAGCTATTTTCTTGTGGGTCAAGATACACATATCTGTTCCCACCCGCAAGGTTTGGCTGGGTCCAGAGCACTCCAACGCTCTCTTCCTGCTGGCAGTTGTTTTCTGTTGAAAGTTGAATCTGCATATCTTTTCAATCAAGGGAGTCTTTTGTCTCTCCTCAGAGCAACAGGCCAAAATCTCCTCCCACCTCCATTAACAACTCAATGACAGTTCCTGAGCAGAGAGCAGGGGGAAGATGCCTTTGTTTGCGGCAAACTGTGGAATGTGCTTTTGAAGTACTGTGGCCAACATTAGTTCACTTTTAAAACCCCTTGTTTTAAAATTGTCTTTTCTAAATAAACTTATATTTTCAACAAATATACCCAGAGATCTCATAATTCCAGTCTTTTTCAAACATAGAGATTGAATTGTAGCAACATATATTGCTTTTGATGGCAAGTCTCTTCTTTTCCACAATTTGATTTTAAGAAACAAGTTTTAAACTGCCAGTATAAGTAAATGACAGCTCTGACACAGATGACTCTGATGTTTGGGAACCATGATTTTGCACTTTCAACAGCCAAGGAAAAACGGATTTTAAAGCACTTCTGGGTTTTCCTGGCAATGCAGCCCTGCCTTTTAAGGTAATTCCATTTCACTCTGTGGGCAGCCCAATGACAGGTTTTGGTAGTGTGGTCTCCGGTTCCACCACTGACATAGGCAAAATGGATTGGCGGCCTATTTTTCATGTTTCCCTGCACACTTCTCAGAGATTTTTTAGCGCATAGAGCTTTTTGGCGGCCATCCTGTTGTTTCTGATGAAAGCAGCACACAGTGATGTTGCAGGGCAGAGCCTAGTGGGTCAGAACATCCCACAATTCGGGGACATGTGTTTATTTACATGTGTTTTAGGTAAAAATCAAGTTGACATAATAAGAATAATCATTGTAATTTTGAAAGTGCAAACAAGAAATGGAGACAGTATTCATATCCATGTATACCCACAACATTACTAAGCAGAAGTCCTAGAATGAAAGTGGCTAACAGTATTGGATGTAACAGGACATTACTCTTGACATGAGACAATCAAATCCTGACATTCAGACCAGAAACAGGGAGCAGGTTCATTGTTTCTACAATAATTTTAGAACATTAGTGAACTACAATGCATTCAATATTGCAAAGATAGTTGTGCTGGAGTAAAACAAATAAAGTAACAACCATGATTTAGTATGTTTTGCTGAAAGACATAATTGCTATCTTGGGACATGTTATTTTACTGAGCATTAGAAGTACTTAAAGTCCAGTGTCCAAAGAGAGCATAAACCTACTGCAACAAAACCTTGTTGTTTGTAGTAAAATGTTACACATTAGATGGGTAGTGGCCAATCCTTGGTCAATCCTTGGTCTACGTTGGGAAGGAAACTTCCCAGATATTGAACTGATGGCAGGTGGTACCTGCTGCAGTGGCGTTTCGGCTTATAGATGGAGAGCCTTCTTGTGGGCCAGTTGGATTGTGACAGCCTGTGTAATGTGAACAGAAAGCAGAATAAAAGTCTACTTAGATTGGAATCTTGCTTGTGAGGTATTTAAGCAAGTTATGTTGGGTCAAAAGTTAATAAAACGAGAATAGCAATAGCAACACATGAAAATGTGTGTTCTAAAACGAGGGAGAAAATATCAAACCTTAGGTAAATCTGGACTGGGAGTATAGGATGAAAGACTTATCTGCTCTGAAAGTAGAATTGAAAAGCACAGTAGCAGTAGAGGGTAGGGGGGCCATTGGTAGACAGTGTAGTCCTGGTCAAATGTGTCCCAAAGTAAGCCACTGAATCTGCTGGAACAAAGATAGAGCACAGATTCTCTGTTACTAGTTGAAGTACTAGGGGGGGTGCCTAGAGACTGGCGTTAGGGGTAGAATTGACATTCTTATCTATTAAGGAATTGGCTACTAGAGCAAAAAGGATAGTGTAGGTACCCAGGAAGCTTGAGATGTCTCTGGGGAGCCAATGACAGTCTGGGTGCAGTGTGTGCTTGTTATTTTAGTGAAAACTCCTGTAACAAAATAACGTGCCGTTAGGAGGCTGCTCAAGATGAGGACATCTTTAAAAAGAGTGTCTCCTTTCATGCGATGGTAAAAGTTCTGTGATAATGCCTAATAAGTGCACCTCTGACCAGGGACCTACCTGCATTAATATGGTCACAAGGCTGTGCAGCAAAGAGTTAATTCTTCGCGACCTCCGAAGGTGTTCGGGAGGGCACTCGGCTGCTGCAGACTGTGCTGTACCAAAGCGGTATGGAGAACGCACCGCACATGCGTAACGGAGTAGTATAATAAACCCCCGAATGCGGCTGTCGGGTGGCCTCTGCGCATGCGTTGTGTGTTAGTGAGCTGTAACGTTGTCCTGCGCTATATGCTCCTTAAGATAGAGGGGCAATGAGTCTGGTGTGTGAGCAGGCGCGGGAGAACGACGAGTGCACACTAACCCCATGGTCATGGCAACGCTGTAGTTTGCTTGATTTGTAAGAGTGCCCTCGTTTTGTCAATGGAAACTACTCAGATCTGATTTAAAGTAAGAACATAAGATGTCAAAATTACTTAAAGATGTAGTGGTTCCAGAGTATCACTGAAAGAGGTGGGGGGAAAGGGAAGGCTCGGACTGTATGGAGCCTAACCAGATATGTATGTTCCCTCTGTGAAGTTAGAGTGAGTGGTGTGTACACAAGGGATTTATGGAAATGAGTAAAGCAACACTGAAGGCACTCTAAGGTAAAGTGGTTATACCAGTCACAACAATGGGGACACACAGTCTTTCTCATCACCTTGAGAAGGTACACGGAGCACTGAGACCAGAGCTGGGTCCCAGGCCAGGGGAGACCAGCTTCAGCCAATCAGGGAACACAAATCCAGGGGGTTATGGCAAAGGGCAAGGGCCAATGGTAATCCTGCGAACCTGCAACAATGGAATAGATCATTTTTGGGGAAGGCTCAGTCAAAGCCACCTGACATGAGAGGGCCAGTTAGCTAAAATCTATAGGTGCCGGCTATAGACACTACCACCACAGCCATCCAGATATGTGGTCTCATAGGTTTTTGGGGAAGATCCCCAGCTTGTGACGCCAAACCACCTCAAACACCCCTGACACTGGCTCAGGAGCTGTGATTGCTGGAGATGTTGCTATTTCATGTAAGATCCCTGTCTGTTATGGAAAATAAAGGACAGTTCTAACTTGCCCTTGGCTGAGGTCTCCATCTGTATACTGGGGGAGGGTTCGTTGGGCCCCGGGTGTTTGAGCAGTGCTTGTATAGAGTGAACCCTGGTCCTCCCGTATACCCAAACAAGATGAAATAAGAAAGGCTGATTCTCAATCTGATGGACTCCAGTGATCACGTGAGTAATTGCTTTGTGTCTGCTTGGAATAACAACATTCCGAATTGTGTTCTAGTAGATTTTTAGCAAACAGGTGCATTTTGTGCATTTGCTTCATTTACCATTCGTACTGAAATTGAAAATAACAATACAAGTCATGATAATAATTGCACAGTTAATATCGAAATAATAACGGTCATAGAAATACTAACTACATCTGTATATCACACTTTTATGGTGTGAATAGTGAATAATGGTTTGCTATGGATGACAGGTGTGCTGTCCTCTATGTCATGGGGGGGGGGGGGGCTGCCTTGGGCAGTACATGCAGTCGAGACACACAGGCGGTGCACCCATTTTAAAGAAAGTGAAGAAACAAAAAGTAGACACAAGTGGGGGAAGAAAGGCCATTTTGAAGGTAACATTCTGCGACCTGTCCTGAGCACAGGGGGGGGGGGGACTTTTTTCAAACCCAGGAGAGAAACAATTAATAAAGGAACCCATTAAGGTCTGATTATTGCTGCTAAAAAGGGAGGTTGGGTTTCAGCCCTTTGAAGTGACTGAGAATGATTCGGGCCCCATTACAGAGATAGAATCTACATTCATACATTTATGTTGGCGATTCAAATCTTTTGGGACGGATTGAATTCCGTTAAATCGTGCATCTTTCCTGTGGCCGTTTTCTCAGGCTCTCCCAGACGAGCCCAAAAGGTGGCCGCCCAGCAGTACAAAGCGGAGGTATTTCGGGATTCGGCTGTGCTAGAAATGAAAGGCTATACAAGCCGCAGGAAAAAAAGAGATGGGATCTAGAAAGCTATGTCAGCTTTTCATTTCTGCCCGTCTTTTCACAGCCCTGCCTGTCATCACACGACATGGAATGGCCACTCTCGTGCTCTCTAGTAGTTGTGAAAACATAGGCCCGGGTTAGCGCGAACATTTGCAACATGCACGATTCCAAGTTTGTAAAGGGAACCAGGCTCACAAATGGGAGGGCAGGGTGATGAACATATTATATGAACACCCTGCCCTCAGTCTGCTTCTCGGGGACCACATAACGTTTTTTTTTAAAACCACATAACATCTTCCCTTATGTGTATTGGCTCTTATTTAACACAATTTCATTCTAAGTTTTATTAGTGTAATTTTTTCTTTCAAGCAAAAAGACAAAAAGACAGTGGAAGTAGCCTTGACATGGAAACTCAAGTGATTATTCTTAGGTTCCGCCACATTTGGAAAATATGTGTATTTATAAATCACAGTAACATAAGATAACCTAATTGAAAAGAGAGAGGCAGAAACCAACAGCTCCGGCCCTTTGCCTCGACATGGTTGCACATTGTTCTGAACTTCCATATGATTTGGATGAAATGCTGAAAGCACCAGGGGGCCATTTTATAAAAAATGCAAATTACTGCAGGGGGCCGCCAACGTTAGCACTAACTTGCAGTTGGGTCCCCTGGACGTAGTTTGACTGGAAACATGTTGACATTGCCTTTACTCTTCACGCTTACTCTGCGCTGTGTAAGAAATACAATGATGTTTCCAAATTATGCTTTGCAGGTGTTTTTTTTTTTAAATAATGGAATCCACCTGTTATTTACCAGGTGTAAATGCGAAGAGTATTCAATTCGAATGTATTTGTTTTACGCTTGCCTTGAAAACCTTATGCAGGAATGAAAACCTGGAGATACAAATTCTGCTTGGCTGCCTTGCTACCCCTTGTTACAACAAGAACACATGTCCACGCATATCACAGGGAGAATTCAGAGCCATGCAAAAGGATACAGTGGGTCCACACCAATCCAACATAGTCTGAAGCTATGGAACACATAGGCCTGCACATGGATGACCTCCACTGCTTCCTAATAGTTGCGTGGTTGTCACCTCACCGCCACTGACACATGAGGCGCTATCCTTGCAGCAATAAGCAATGCAGGCGCCCACATAACCATGTCCTACCTGTACCACCCAGCATACCATTAAAGGCACAAGAGTGTAACTCATCAATTTCACTCCCCTGGTGATGCTGGATACCCCATCGGTCCCTGGCTGATGACGCCACTGCGTAATCCAGGAAACTAGCAACAGCATGGCGACAATGCCCACACTTGCACCATCACTGAACATCCCTTTGGTGAATTCAAGAATCACTTCCACTGTCTGCACCGATCAGGCTGTGCCTTCATGTAGCCCCCAGAAAAGGTGTGTCACATAAGCACCATGTGCTGCATATTGAACAATACAGTCACCAGACACAACACCCCCCAGGCATGATGAGGGCATCGAAGAAGCAGAGTCTGAGGACGATGCCAATAGCCTGGACAGGAAGACAGCAGGATATGCCCAGCAGTGAGAGAACGTGAATGGACAGCGTGCACCGTGATGAACTCATGATAGAGGTGGGTTCATCTGTGCAAATGATGGTACATACCACGCCCCAACTCTTCCACCACTCTGATCAGATCACCCTTTATGGACATGGCACACAAAACCTACATGCTACTGTGTTTATTTTACAGGGAAGGAAGAATGGGACCCAGTAGCATCATGTGGGCAGATGAAACATAGGAACAACTGCATGTTCTAAGAAAATCTTCAGTAAAAACAATATCCACATGGTTACCAGTCATTTGGTCAAAAGAAATTGGTCGACTGGACAAATGGTCGAACCAATTTGGTTGAAAACCAAATGGTCGAATTTTTTTTATTTTTTATTTTCACCCTTTTTTTGGGGGGGGTGGGGTCACCCTTTTTTTGGGGGGGTGGGGGGCGTCCCCCCCAACCCCCTTTTTTTTTCTAAAAAACCCTTTTTTTTAAAAACGAAAACCCAAAAAATAAATATATAATTAAAAAAAAAATTCGACCATTTGGTTTTCGACCAAATTGCATCGACCAAATGTAATTCGACCAGTTTTCAGTCGACCAAATGACTGGACACCTATCCACATGCCATGAAAATAGAGTTCCTGGCAAATTCCTGTGGTGAGTAGTGAAGGTAGAAGGTGAATAATTACAGGAACTTACAAAAAACAAAACTGGCCTTCAGTACAGAAACAAACTGAAGCCCACATCAGAATGGGGAAGCTGAACAACATCCAGGACATGGGAGGGTGGATCAGCTCACCCGCTGAGGCTGATTTGCCAGCAGGCCCTGTCTTATTGGTGTTGGTGGGCAGAGACAGGCACTGGGCTAGAGTAGGTCTCGTGGGGACTGTTCTGCTGAGCATGGGCAGAGGTGGGCCGGAGAAAGAAGAGGCTCAATCCCTGCCCACATATTCATGCAGCAGTGGCGGGATTGTTCCTGTCTGCTCAACGTGTCTGAGATGTTGTGTTATAAAGCAAAAACCTACCCCAGCTAGGGCATCACAGCTCTGGGGGCAAGACCGTGAGACAGGGAGTGAAGACGGGCAGACGAGAAGAAAAATCAGGCAGATAACACATGTGTTTTAAGAGCCCTACTGAATGAAAGGTGCACATGGATGCTGCAGAGCGAGAGGGGTCAGAATTCCACAGCAGAGCCGCTGAGACTGAGAAAGAGCGACCTCCCACCTGGGAGCGCCTGACCCGGGGGACAGAAATACACCTTGCAGTGGCCTCGAAGGGATGTAACAGGTGAATTTATTCTGCAAGTACTCCAGGCCAATCTGATATAAGGTCCGATGTACGAGGCACAAGGCTTTGAATTTAACCCAGCAATCTATCCGCAACCAATGCAGGGATTTGAGAGTGGCAGAGGTGGAGGCTTGGCGATGGGCCCTAGCGGCTAGATGGGACCTGTGCCTGACTGTTACAAGCTGACTTCCACTATCTAGTGGCATAGGAGACCAATGTAGTGGGTCTATGTCCGACTGCTGCTAAGCAGGCAATGGCAGCATTGCTAGCAGACTGGTTGTGCCTGGAAGTGTGTTCTTGGGCCATTGAAACACACTCCCTGCCTCCAGTTTAGGCCTCACACGAACCAGAATTTGCATTCTCTCAGGCCAATCAGCCACTGCAAAGGCCTGCTATGGGGCCAGTCAGGCCTCTGCTCTGCCCCAGTGCAGGCGTTTGATACCATCACATCTACCAGCTCCTTGCCAATCCGAGAATCCTACCCTGCCTGACATAGGTCTCTGTAAATGCTGCCACAGTTACAGAGGTTTGTTATTCAGCCAGCCAAACATTCTCCCAGGCTTCTTGATGTGCTGCGTGTTCCTCAACAAGAGGAACTGCTTGTTGCCTGCCACCAATTCATGATGTACATTAAACAAGGGACTTTTTGACATCTTCCAAAATTGGCTCAAGTGCCAAGCAGGTCTACCCATGCCTAGATCATCTCCATGGCTGACAGTCTCTTAATGCCATCGACCAACAGATTGCCAACCAAAGGGGCTGGTGCAATAAACCACGGGAGGATAGCTAAGTGCAACATGCTCACCTTGGAAGCAAGACGACACGGAGCAACACAGGTTCGATCCGCGAGTCCACACTTAGAAACCTCTGGGTATTAAACGCATTATAAATAACCTATCATATCATATATCATATCAGGAGATGGGCTGAAATGCAGGATGCCTGTTCCCAAGTGGGCTGATATTCCCTGGAGGAACTGCAGCACACATCCTACATGGTCTTTGGGAATATGGCTAAGCAGGGGTGGATGTTCTCTCCTCCATAATCGCGGGGGTGTGCCTAGCTCTCAGCTGTCACATGTAGCCACAGAGACAGTGTCTATGGTGGGTGACAGTGATGGCAGTGTCTTGGTCACCGTGGACATGGAGCTGTGCAGAATGGCCGCCGGAGGGCTGGGGCTTGATGGTGTCATCTGGTGGTGGGATGGTGTCCTGTAGAGAAGCATTCTACTTGGTGTCTAGATGGTCAGGTTGGCTTGACCCCTCCAGGTGTAATCACTGTCATTGTCTTCCACATCCTCTTCCTCTGCTATGTTATCTCCATCCCTTGTGAATGAGAAAACATTGTCGGTGTTGCAGGTACATGTAACAATTCAGCACCATACACATTTACTACACATATCCATGCTTGACAGTGAAGTGTGCTGTACATGACCCACTTAATGGTTAATTGCTGAAGTCATGTATTTGTATTTTTATTTATTTATAAATTGCTTACACCTAAGTTCTGAACGAAAGGACAAATGGTACAGTTTATGTTGTAGATGCAAAACAGGAAAATAAACAAATGTAACTATGAGGAAGACAAAAGAAAATATTTAAGTCGAGAACAGAAGACAGGCAAAGTGGAAGAAGAGCAAATTAAAACAGGAAAGGAGTTCCAGTTCTTCAAGGCAAGAAGAGTGAAGGATTTGAACCGGGAAGAAGCACAATGAGGCTTAAGCATCGCAAGAAGAAATAAAGACTGAGAACGGAGAGATTGGGGAGGAGTGTAGAAAGAAAGAAATGAGGACAGATAAGGTTCAGCAAGACCATGGAGAGATTTGAAAACAACACATACAAAGTTAAAGAGTAGGCATGCTTCAAAAGACAGCCAAGACACTGAGAGAAGAGCCAAAGCAATGGAAGAACTTGGAGGAAGAGAATACAAAGTCGGAACAGAAAGATGGTAGACAAATTGAAGTGGGCCGAGCACATAGGTAGGAAGAACGAACAGAAGAGAAGAACAGTAGAATGGTTAAGGGGGGATGAAAGCAGAAATAATGATTTTAGTAGCAGACAAGGAAAATAGAGGGCAAATCTTGCAGATCTTGGAGCGATGGAACAGACAGCTGCGGGCAGTAGAGTTAATGTAGTGATACAAACAGAGAGAGGAGTCAAAGGTTATTCATAGATTCCGAGCGAGGAAAAGAGAGAGTAGCAGAGACAGAAGGAGAAATGGTGGAAAAAACTGGAAAGAAAAAAACCTCACTCTTGACGGGATTCGGATGAAGCAAACTAGAGTTCATCTATTACTGGATAGTGATCAGACATGAGGAAAAAGAAGTGTGAAAAGTGTCAGACAAATCAGAGAAGGAGAGGAAAAGCTTAGTGCCGTCAGCATTGAAATGGAAAGACAAGCCAAATGTAGAGATAACATCAGAGAGAGGAGATGTGTACAGAGAGAAAAAGTGGGAATGAGAACCAAACCGTTAAGAACCCTGTCTAAGAGAAATGAGGAATGAGAATAGGAACCAGACCAAGAAATAAAAAATGTGTGGTAAGAAAGATAGGTAGAGAACCAATGGAGGAAAGAATCAGATAATCTAAGAGAAGAGTGAGAAGAAAAAAGAACAGGGTGATAGACAGTGTCAAACACCACTGAGAGATCAAGTAGGATGAGAATAGAGGACTGTTTGGACTGTCTAGCAGTGAGAAGCAAATTACTAATGTGAATTTAAGCAGCTTTAATAGACCTCATGGGATGGAAACCCAATTGGTGAAGCATGAGAAGAAAGTGAGAGTAAAGATAGTAAGAGACTTGGGAAAGGACAACACTCATGCAGCTTTGAAAGAAAGGGAAGAAGTGAAATTGGATGATAGAGGGGAGATATGGACCCAAAGAAGTTTTTTTCAAGCTTGGAAGTGTAAAAGCATGCTGGAAAGTTGCAGGGATAGAAGAGGAAAAAAGAGAAGAGTGTGAGGAATTTGACCATCCACACAGGGTGAGTGTGCCTGACTGTGTTTTTTGATTGTTTAATAAATGAAAATGAATGATGGGTGATCAACCTCCAGGGACTGTTTAATGCCATTCGGTATACAGTCCATCTGCTTCCCGCACAAAATGCCTAGTCACATGTACTCCGGGAAGACACACCCTGCAGCGCCTGTCTTCCACTGTCATATTCAGCTGGAATGTGACAGCCCCGGGTACATCAAAGCATCTCCAGAAGAGGGAAGGCACACCTTCTTCCAGCCATGAGCAGCCTAATTAAAATACCAAAGGTCCTACGGATCTGCATTTCTTTTGTCCTCCGGCTGGTGGCAGTGCATACTAATGAGAGATACTTGAAGCAAGTCTGAAGAGACTTGGTTGTCGGAATAGACAACAGGAAAGGGGGGACTAACACCCCTTTGGTATGCAATGTGTCAACGTGAAGCTAGTTCCCACCCCTCTGTATGAAATGCAGTGAAATGCATGTGTGGGTCCACTCTTTACCATAGGCAAACCCTTGCAGTGCTGACCCCTTTCAGAAGGGTGAAGTATGTGGTTTGGGGGAGACAGGAAGTTTGCTCCCAGCAGAAACTTCAAGGAAACCCTGCGTTTTAATCAAGAGTCACAGAAGGCTCAGTTAACCAGAGAGACACTTTGATCTACAACAGACAGGGAGATGGGTGGGACTTAGGTATATGTTCTCACCCCCTTATATGTCCTGTTGCAGAGCACTCTGGCCCTGGCCTCACGCATAACAGAAGATTGCTTGGTGGGGACCCAGATTGGTTCACTAAGGTGGGCTTAGCCTGCACCAATGTGGCCCATTTGGGTTTTAAAGAGGGCTGCACCCATCACTTAGCACATCATCTGAAGAATTCAAAAGGAGTAAGAAGAAGGACTAAGCAGTAAGAAGAAGGACTTATTTGGACCCAAGCTGAATGTACAGTCTACCTTACATCTTCCACCAGTGAAGGAAGGCCAGGAGTTCTAAGAGGGAAGCAAGATCCCTCCCCTAAACATCTCCCAGGGAACAGAGGGAGATACCAGACTCGGAGGACGCATCCAGCATCTCCTGAATTGGTACCCAGCCAGCACACAGCGTGCCGTGCTAGTTTCTGCCACCACGCTTACTAGGTGGGAAGTGCCAGAATGTATCTATACTAAGGACAAGGCCGTTTCCTGGCAAACACTCTCCCGAGCTTTGGGCTGTCCACCTTGAAAGGACACAAGCCCTGCGAAGAAGCTAGGAGGAGTGCCAAACAAACATCATCCAGTGTCCATCTTTTAAGGACATTTTCGAGACAGTCGAGTCCTTGAACTGCATCTGACTGCAACGCTGACTGTTGTCACGCCGTAGTCATCAGAGCCATCCAAGAAGCCTCGACCAGCATTCCATATCCGCCAACCAGCACAGAGACAATGATTCTTGGCCCTAAGCCTGCAGATGTCTGTCCAGCCTCGCTTGCCAAACTGCCTGCCGCCTGGTACCTGCAGCTGGCTCGCACCACTAACTCTCCCCCTAGGGCTGCAAAGCACCCTGGAACCGCCTCGATGCTGTCGAGCACCAAGAACCTCTTCAGCACCAGGTACTTTGTGTTTCTGCGCCCTTGGTCCTTCTCCGAAGACCCCTAGAGACAGTTATGACCCTTTGCCCCTTTGGTGCTGAAACCAATAACCTTCAACAGTCAGACTGATTACTTTACCAACTACCCTCTGTCAGTATGAAGAGTGCATCCCTTTCCTTTGTGAAACTGTCTGTCCTGTTCCTTTACAAGGTGGGTTGTATTTTGTAGTGTACTAGAACTGTCTGTTATGTTATGTTATGTGCAAATAACAAGGGGGTCCTGGGAGTCTCTCTGCCAGACATTAGTCCTGGTTACAAGAGCCGTACCCAGAGTCTTTAGCTCACTATCTTTCAAAGAGGAGAAATATCCAAAACATATCAGTCTTTGACCTGGCCTGGGGCAGTCCAGCACTGAAATGCAGGACTGGGATATTTCTTCTCTGTGAAAGATACTGAGCTAAAGACTCTGGGTAAGTCTCTCGTAACCAGGACTAATGTCTGGCAGAGGGACTCCCAGGACCGCCCTTGTTAATATGCATATTTAAGTAACTTTGGGTCAAACCCTCAGTTACTAGGGGAATCCAGAAATGGACCCCTTGCTCACTATGCTTAGAGAAGCACAGCTCCACCCTACTGATGAGGTCCAACCAGACCAAAACATGTGTCTGGGTTTGCTGTTGGTACTCTTGTTCAGAGGAGAATTGCCTAGAATTTCAGTGCTGGACTGCCCCAGGGCAGGATAAAGACTGATATGTTTGGGTTATTTCTTCTCTGTGAAAGCTAAAGACTCTGGATAAGTCTCTCATAACCAGGACTAATGTCTGGCAGAGGGACTCCCAAGACCCCCCCTTGTTAATTTGAATGTTATATTACGTTACATCATTTATATGGTGCCAAAGCCTGAGGGCGTCCAGGAGTTGATCTGTAGAGAGGGAATAAGAAGAAAGAGTTCCTGCATTCCAAAAGTTTACTTAATTAGCCTGGTTTTCAGAGGTTTTCTAAAAGCAATATGGCTCTTTTCTTTTTTCATGGATTCAGGTAATTCATTCCATGGGTGGGCTGCTAGAACTGGAAAAGAGCAACCTCTTCCCTGAGCTCTTTTTTCACGATCTACCTTCAAAAGGAATGCTTTTGTGGATCGCAGATTCCTGATAAGTTTGCATAATGCCAACCTCTCTCTGAGATAGAGAGGGGCAGTCCCCAAAATGCACTTATGAGCAAGCACCAGTATCTTGAAGGTGACTCTGGTTGCCAGTGTAGCTCTTGTCTAGCTGCATACACTTGGTCTTTTTGAGGATAATTGTTACACAATGCATACTGCTGCATTCTTTATTTTTTGAAGAGTTTGGATAGAACCTTTGCCTGCTGCCCCTAAATGGGAATTGCAGTAATCCAACCGTGAGAGAATGGTAGCCCTTGCCAACTTAGCACAACTGTCCTGCGAGATCATTGGTCTAATCAGCCTTAAAATTCTCAGATAATAGTTGGTGTTTTTGACAATCAATTGAACATGCCCGTCCGCATTAAGGTTTGCCTCCATGTAGACGCCCATGGTCTTAACCTTGGACACAACCAATATCTGATTCTCGTCTATCAAAAAGCTTTTGTAGACCGGACTCAAATTCTTCCTTGCTAGCCTCCAGCCATAAATCATTAGCTCGGTTTTTGCTGCATTCAAACATAACCAGTTTGTGGACATCCAGTTCATAATTTCCTAGAATATGTTTTTAAGCTTCCCCTGGTCCTCTCAGTTTCCACTAAGTTGCATTGTGAGTTGAAAGTCGTCAGCATCGTTGGAGAAGAAGCATCCTACTCTCTCCAACATCTGACACAACGGGTGAATATAAATATTGAACAGCATGGGCGAGAGGCAGCCCTGCGGGACCCCACATGTCAGCAATGTTTCCTCAGATTAATTGTCTCCCCAATACATCTTGGAACAATGCCCTTCCAAAAATGATCTCCCCCACATTATTGCCTCCTCGTAGAGTCCCCCTATCTCTTTCAGCCTTTCCACTAATATTTGGTGGTCTAAGATATCAAAGGCTGCTTAGAGGTCAAAAAGGGTCAGCAGCCTGAGTCCACTTCTTTCCAAGGTTTCCAGCATTTGTGCTTGCAGTTCCACCAAAGCACTCTCCGTGCCATGGGCACATCTAAAACCTGACTGCTTGTTATGGAATACACCAGCTTTTTCCATATATAGTTGTGCGGCCGCAACCTTGTCCACTAATTTAAGAAGAAAGACGGTGTTCGTGATTGGTCGCAGATTAGATGTGTCCCTTGGGTCCAGCCCTTGTTTCATAAGCAAGAGCAAAACTGCCACATCTTTCAGAAGCTGAAGGATGGTACTATAATTGAATGAGGCGTTCACGAATCTACAAAGAAAATATCCTGATGTTCAAAGATGACGTTTGAGGGAAGAGGTCTCCCAGGCAATTGGTAGGATGCATGTTTTTGAGAATCTATTTGATTCCCTGCCCAGTTATCTCTTTGAAACTAAAATGACTGGAGGACATATCCTGGTTTGATATCCTTGGATCAGAGATAAGCCCCTCACCTGGTCTTCTTTGATGTTCTTCTCCAGAATGTTTACCTATCATACCTATTTGCTTCCCCGCCAGTTCTTTTCTAATCTTGCTCTGGGCCAGTAAGAGTTTGTCTGCAAATACTTGTTGCACCCATCCACAATTCTCCTTGGTCGGATTAATACTCTGCATCAGAGCTCTGGGTTTTTCCCAGGATTTAAAGACTCTAAATAGTTTTTTTTTTAATTACCATCTTTATTGATTAAATCATTATAATAGTTACGTTTGGTCGCTATGATTTTACTTTATATTCCCTTTCTTTTCTTTTCCACACTGTCCTATTAGTAGGACTTGGATCTTTTTGCCAAATATGCGCTGCTTGTCATTTTTTAGCTTTTAGCTGGGCCACCTCTGTTGTAAACCATTCATGATGGTTAGGCTTATCTTTAATATTTCTTAGCTTATTAGGAGCTAGTCTATCCAATAACTGTCTCATCTCTACATTGTAGATTTCAATGAGGGTATCCGGATGGTCTGATTCTTTAGTTTTTAACCACACGACAATCATACACTCTTCGAGATTAGTACCTGTAAAGAAATAGTATTATTACTTAAAAATATGTCTAATGTTT